>NC_136384.1:125689075-127050325 GCF_965140285.1 Lepidochelys kempii
TGATTAGAGATTCTCCAGGGTTTGTTACAGCGCAATATACTTACAGTTGCAGACTTGTCTTTCTGAAGTGTTAGCAAGGAGCCATAGACAAGCCTCCTTGTAGAAATGCTAGAGTGTCCTTTACTTTAAGCTGACTTTGCTCCAAGATGTCTTTTGGGTGCCGATATTTGAATCTCATCCAAGTGATTTGTAGTCATCATCTGTCCATCTGCTCCAAGATGCTAGGAGAGAGTTTATCACCTTATTCAAATATCTGAGTTCCCTACTGCTCAGTTTTCGCAGCATTGGATTTTGGTGCAGGGTTTGCTCCTGTTGGTATATGTTCTTTTGTGTTGGGATCTTGAGATTCCACTTACGGCTTAAGCAGGCCTGAGGACTGAGACCCAAGAGCTATTGAGAAGGTAACCAAACTCACTAGCCTGTTTGTTTGCAAATTATTTAACATCTTCACACTTGCATGGAGGAGGAGGCCCTGAAGCCACTTCTGAACTTAGGTGTCCAGATTTCCCACTTTTAAGTGTGTCTTCCTCATGTAGTATCTTTCGGTTTTCCAACTGGACCTGGATACCAACAGGTTCATCAGGACTTCCAACCTGTTTTGTAAAAAGAAAAGGAGTACTTGTGGCACCTTAGAGACTACTCTAACCAATTTATTTGAGCATAAGCTTCTGTGAGCTATAGCTCACTTCATGAAGTGAGCCGTAGCTCACGAAAGCTTATGCTCAAATAAATTGGTTAGTCTCTTAGGTGCTACAAGTACTCCTTTTCTTTTTGCGAATACAGACTAACACAGCTGCTATTCTGAAACCTGCTTTGTGATGCTCTGCAAAAATGGCTGGTCCTGACTACATCCCTTCAGGTCTAAGTGCGTCCTGCACAGCTAGTCAATTCTGACTTTTCTTTTCCTTTGATGTGTAGTATCCGGAGGGACAAAACGAGAGCTTCTGCCCCGGACATGATCCAGGCTTCCATGAGAAGTGCTGAAGATTTCTGCTTTCTTATCAAAGAGGGATTGCCCTTCAAACCCTCCTCAGAAAAGGAAAACATTTTTGGAGTCCAGCAATTTTGAGAACAACTTAGAAGACAACGAAAAAAAGAAAAGGAAAATATTTAGTTGTTTTTTTAATCCTGTAAAAAAACTCTGCTACAAAAGGAGGCCTGATGTCTGCCATCTGTATTGGTGTGAAGATCCAGAATTCTGGAGAGCTCTTCCTGAGGGGTGGTTTAAACCCACACACAGAAGAAAAGTTGTGGTCTGCCTCCAGTTGCTGTTGATAGAAGGAACACCACACGGTGAAGATTGACACAGAGTGGACAAAGGATAGAGATAATAATGGTTACACCATTTTGTAAAGTTCTTGTAAAGTTTTGTAAAGTTTTTTGTAAAGTTTTGTAAAGATCTCTTTGAGATCTTTGGATAAAGAAAGGGACTAGGGCAAAAGCCCTATAATCTCTCTCAAAGAAAGCTACCAACTGGGGATGATGGTAGATATCAGGGCGCTAGGAATACCCGATCACTCTGCCTTTCAAAAGGAATTGCCAGTAGCAACAGCACATTGTGTTACCCAAGAAACCAGAAGCTTTTTTAATTTGGAAAGGTTTAGCTAGTAGAGAAGCTGTGGTCTAAAGTATGCCAAAATCTAAACTCTGAAGTTTCAGAATGGCCATCTACATTATAAGAATGGAACAGTCTATTTTTTAAATCGTAGTATGATTGACTGTTGCTCTGAAGTACTCTGACATAAATGGTCCCTAAAAGATATTTTCCTACCCTATTTGAGGAATTTTCTTGTTCTTCCACAATTCTACTGTTAGAATAATGAATATGTGCTGAAATACTATCTGTACTAGATGTGAACAGGTTACTTGATGGAAAACTGAAAAATATGTTTTTAAGTTTCATGTACGTTTTCATTCTGAAATATTGGAAATGTAGGTGTAAGACAGATTTTTTTGAACAGACCTAATTTTTATTCTCTCCCTAAATCATCCACATTCTCTTCATTCTCATCTGATTCTTTTCTACACCTTATATCAGTTGTGGGCAAACTTTTTGGCTCGAGGGCCACATCAGGGTTGCAAAATGGTACGGAGGGCCGGGTAGGGAAGGCTGTGCCTCCGCAAACAGCCTAGCCCCTGCTCCCTATCTGCCCACTCCCACTTCCCGCCCCCTGACTGCCCCCCTCAAAACCTCCGCCCCATCCAACCCACCCTGCTCCTTGTCCCCTGACCACTCCCTCCCGGGACCCCCCGCCCCTAACCGCCCCCCCGGAACCCCACCCCCTATCCAACCACCCCTGCTCCCTGTCCCCTGACTGCCCCGCCCCCTATCCACACCCCTGCCCCCTGACAGGCTTCCCGGGACCCCGACCGATGAAACCCCCCCCCACTCCTTGTCCCCTGACAGCCCCCTCACGGGACCCCTTTCCCTAACTGCCCCCCCCCAGGACTCCACCCCATTCAACCCCCCCCCCGCTCCCCTTCCCCCCCTCCCGGGATTCCCCAAACCCCCAGGACCCCACCCCCTATCCAACGCCCCCTTCTCCCTGTCTCCTGACCACCCCCCACCCCGAACCTCCACCCCATCCAACCACCCCATTCCCTGACTGTCTCCCTGGACCTCCTGCCCCTTATCCAACCCCTCCCCCACCCCCTTACCATGCTGCTCAGAGCGGCAGGACAGGCTTATTGGAAAGCTTGGGAGGTGCGCGGGTGCAAGCCATGCTGCCCATGTGGCAGCATAACTACGGGGGAGGGAGGACAGCAGGGGAGGGGTCGGGGGCTCAGGGGCTGGGCAGAACGGTACTGTGGGCTGGATGTGGCCCACCTCTGCCTTATATTGTACCTCTCAGAATAATACAGAACAGCCTCTTATTTCTTATCTTTCCTTAATTCCATATCTTGTCTCACTCTCTACTACCTCTGAGTGTCATTACTGTATCACTCACCTCTTTCTACACACATCAAGACTAGATGCTTTCCTAAAAGATATGCTCTAGTTCAAACAGGAATTAATTCAGGGGAATTCTTATGGCCTGTGTTATGCAGGAGGTCAGACTAGACTGTCACTGAGGTCCCCCTTTTGGCCCTATAATCTATGAATCTATATTATTTAGGTCCTTCCCAAGTACTTTTCTCCACTGTCATAAACAACCACATCCGAAGTGTATCATCATGGTGTATCGCCCTCTAGTTGTGATCTTGTAGCTCTATCCCACTGCTCTACTTCTACATTCATGTCAGATTAGTTTCAATTTCAATTATTTTAACAACCTCTCTTATTCTACCCCAAGCTTTCATAGTGTGCATCAGAACATTTTAGAACATGTTTGATAATCAAATATGTTATAGCAATACATTTATGACATCAGAGATAACGTTCTTTGTTTCAGAGGGATTATACTTTTGCCATAACAATTCATTCTAGAGTAAAAACTGACAAAAATCTTTCATCCAGTAAGGAACACTTCAAAAACAATTATGTCTAGTGTTATAACGCATGAGATTAAAAAAAATGTTTCCCAGTTTGTGGCTATTTTGAACTCTCAAAATGAGTTTAATTAAAATTTACCTGAATATTCAACTCAATAGCTACCTTTTTTTAAAGATTTTAACTACTGTTTAGTACCCATAGTTGTATATACCAGTATAAATTTATGATATTTGGGAATGGATCCAATATTATTAGCAATTTATCATAGAACTACAACACTGTACACAAGATATACACAAACTCCTATTAGCAGTAACAGGACTTTTGGGCATATGTATCAAGTGCAGAAAAGACCCTATTTATTTTAAACAAATGTCTTAACTATCCATTAAAAAAAAAGAGGGGGGAGTTGTGTACTGAACTTTGGATGTAAATAATGACAAAAGGTTGGTGTGCTAACTGAGAAAAATAAGTACCTTCAAACCTGGAGCCAAACTCTGTCTTCAGATGTGTATGCACGACTCCTCCTGAAATCAAAGATAACCCCAAGCCCTAACCAGCTATAACCTGGAGTTCTTACCTGAAGCTCATCTACCCATCCGAGATCAGCGTGATTTATGCTTTTCTACATGTTGCTGGTTTGCTTCACAACAGCCTTATTTAATCATAGTTCTCTATATCCAACATATATTGTGGTATACCACATTAACTGGGCAACCATAAAACTTTATGCTAAATTACAGGATAGTGGTTCAGGATAGCGACTGTATCAGCTCATTTCCCCTATCCAATTATTTTCACTCTCTGTAAGGTCCTTTTAAATTGTAAAGAGCAAGGAACTTGAATCAAATTAGATAGTTGTTTAGATGAACAAAATACGTGCAGGAAAAAACTCTCACATTTTGAACTCTTTGTAAATTGTTCCCCCAACCACCAATGAAGACTTTAAAATCTATTTCATCACTTTGTTACTGTGAGATTTTGCATGGCAAGGTTGAGTGAAACCATGCGTACAGACATTTATACCCTGTGCAACCCAAATGTTACAATTCCATCAGATAAAGCACTGTTGAGATCAGTAGCAACATTCCACCTCAAGCTGCTAGTGTCTACAATGATTACAGAATAAAAGAGCAAAGGAGTGAATTTTAGTTGGATTATTTGGCAGCCTGTGCATATTACCCACACTCATTGTTGTGCCTATGTTACACGGAGTCCCTAAAATATTACTTGAGAGTTGTTGAGAAAGTACGGTGATGCTAGAGTGTCTCAAAGAAAAGATCACCAGAATTTTTTTAACACGGGCAAAACAATGTATTTTCCCCTAGATTCATTCTAGGGAACAATTCTGGCTAACATTTTCCAAAAAATATCTAGCCTAAGCCAGACATGTGGCATGGAAAATTTCAGTCCAAATGACTGAAGTCTGGCAAAGCTATAAGCAACTGAAAACAGGGTCTTGTAATGGGAAGTGTCAGGCAAACCTTAATAACAGGGAGCACTACCAGGTCCAACTATAATTCTCTTGTGTATACAGGCAGGGACTATTAACCTTTTTAGCTACAGCATTGCAACAGGAATCCATGTTCAGCTGGTTAGCCACCCTGCTCCTTAAGTCTCTTTTGTGGACAGTACACTGTGAATTGCAGGGAGTTATTACATTGTTACTGCACCTCCTAGCTTTCACTGTTTATTTCTGGTAAGCATGTCCACTATATGAAACAAACTTATTTTTCTATTCCAGCATTGAGCAGCTGTAATGCTGACAGACCCTGGTTGTCGTCGGGCGGAATGGAACCTCAGTGCATGAGCCTCTACTGCATGAGCTAAAAGCCAACTGGCTGTTCGCTACAGCTGCAACCCCTCCCTGCCTCCCTCTCTCCTCAGTGCCACTAGATGGGACAGAACACCATACCCAGGAGGTGTGTGGGTTACACAGTCACTAATTTTTTTGTATGTGCATGATGTGATTATGTTGCACCGAGTTAATTTTTAACTCAATTTTAACTTTTTATTCACTATTTCTATTGTGAAAAACTGTTTTGTTGTAGAATATATATTTAGAAGCCCAATACATAACTCTGTTTCTACATTACCACCAGAACTTAGTCTTCTAGTGGTATGTTCTTAAATACATTCTGCTTTTGTATGTCTTTGTGATTAGGGCTGAGAGATACACACTCCTTATGCTGTATACTTTTGCATCATGGTGTGGTTGTCTTGATGTTTATTTGCAAACAAGTCTCATCTTGGTCATTGGTTTAGACTTGTATACTGTCTGTGTGTCTTGGGTTATAGGTCTAATTAAATGACCTCTCCCCTGGTTTGCAAACACTTTCACTTCAGAAGGACAATTTTCAATAAACTTGCAAATATCCTTTGAAAGATCAAGTCGTTTTCTTGCAACTATCCACTTTGACCCATTATACCACTAATAATTTGGCCTCCAAACAGTTCACCTGTTAGGTGTCCAAATTCACATGACTTAGCTTTATTACACTGATCTGTAATATAATGGTCAGTGGTTCACCTGGCCACTAGTTGCCCCTATTCTTGGGCTACACTGATGACATCTTCATTATCTGGACCTATGGAAAAGAAGCCCTTGAGGAATTTCACCAAGATTTAAAACAAGTTCCATCCCATCATCAACCTCAGCCTGGACCAGTCCACACAAGAGATCCACTTCCTGACACTACAGTGCTAATAAGCGATGGTCACATAAACACCACCCTATACCAGAAACCTACTGACCACTATACTTACCTACATGCCTCCAGCTTTCATCCAGACCACACCACACAATCCATTGTCTACAGCCAAGCTCTACGATACAACCACATTTGCTCCAACCCCTCAGACAGAGATAAACACCTACAAGATCTCTATCAAGCATTCTTACAACTACATTACCCACCTGCTGAAGTGAAGAAACAGATTGACAGAGCCAGAAGAGTACCCAGAAGTTACCTACTACAGGATAGGCCCAACAAAGAAAATAACAGAATGTCACTAGCCATCACCTTCAGCCCTCAACTAAAACCTCTCCAACGCATCATCAAGGATCTACAACCTATCCTGAAGGACGATCCATCACTCTCACAGATCTTGGGAGACAGGCCAGTCCTTGCTTACAGACAGCCCCCCAACCTGAAGCAAATACTCACCAGCAACCACACACCACACAACAGAACCACTAACCCAGGAACCTATCCTTGCAACAAAGCCCATTGCCAACTGTGTCCACATATCTATTCAGGGGACACCATCATAGGGCCTAATCACATCAGCCACACTATTAGAGGTTCGTTCACCTGCACATCTACCAATGTGATATATGCCATCATGTGCTAGCAATGCCCCTCTGCCATGTACATTGGCCAAACTGGACGGTCTCTACGTAAAAGAAAAAATGGACACAGATCAGACGTCAAGAATTATAACATTCAAAAACCAGTCGGAGAACACTTCAATCTCTCTGGTCACTCGATTACAGACTTAAAAGTGGCAATTCTTCAACAAAAAGACTTCAAAAACAGACTCCAACGAGAGACTGCTGAATTGGAATTAATTTGCAAACTGGACACCATTAACTTAGGCTTGAATAAAGACTGGGAGTGGATGGGTCATTACACAAAGTAAAACTATTTCACCATGTTTATCCCCCCCCGCCCCCCCAAACTGTTCCTCTCACGTTCTTGTTAACTGCTGGAAATGGCCCACCTTGATTATCACTACAAAAGGTTTCCCCCCCTCCTGCAGGTAATAGCTCACCTTAAGTGATCGTTCTCATTACAGTGTGTATGGTAACACCCATTGTTTCATGTTCTCTGTGTATATAAAATCTCCCCACTGTATTTTCCACTGTATGCATCCAATGAAGTGAGCTGTCGCTCACGAAAGCTTATGCTCAAATAAATTTGTTAGTCTCTGAGGTTCCACAAGTTCTCCTTTTCTTTTTGCGGATACAGACTAACACAGCTGCTACTCTGAAACCTGTACAGAAAATGTGCCTTTGCCCAAGTGACATTCTTGACTGGATCCTCAGTATTCTTGTAACTTTTGAATTGCTCTGTGTAGCAGTTTGCATCTCCCAATGTGCTCCCACAAACTTATTAATTTCTTTGACTCTTGATAGTTGATGTTGGATAACGATTTGCCTGCTAATATATACAGACTGAATGCTTTAACTTATTAAAAAAATGTAAACTAATTATCGATCCCACAAACACACTTTTATTTAAGGTTGTATATCCTCAAAAATATGCACATAATAGCATTGTGTATATGTTTTTATTGAGGGGTTTTTTTTCCAGTCAACAAAATATATGGAAAAAACTCCACTGCTTTGCTGCCTGGCCTGGAACCTGATGCTGACAAATGCCTGGTAGGGTGATAAAATGAACAGTACATCTTTTACAAGAATCTCTTTATCTGGACTGTGACTATGTTGAAGAAGGGGGGCATTTTCATAAGCTCATTTGACAAGAGAGATCTGCAAGGTCAACGGGGAATGGCTTGAGATACTTTGGTTACAGAAAAAGGATGGTTAAGATTTCAGAAATTTATGTTTTATGAGGTGAGGTATGGAGTTCAATATTTGTTCTACGTACCTTTTCCCTCTCTATCTTGTGACATGGAGGTAACACGGTGTAATGGATATTCATCGATTCCAAGGCCTAAAAGGAGCTTTGTCTGACCTCCTGTATAACACAGGCCAGAAAACGTCCCCAAATAATTCCCAGAGCAGCTCTGTTAGAAAAACATCCCATCTTGATTTTAAAATGGTCAGTTATAGAGAATCCACCACAACCCTTGGCAAGTTGTTCCAACGGTTAATTACTATAAAAAATGTCTGCCTTATTTTCAGTCTGAATTTGTCTGGTTTTACTTCAAACCACTGGATCATGCTATACCTTTCTCTGTTAGACTGAAGAGCCCATTATTAAATATTATTATATTATTAAATATTCCCTATGTAGGTACTTATAGACTGTAATCAAGTCACTCCTTAACCTTCTCTTTGTTAAGATAGAAGGAAGGGGTTGATTGGCAATGCTGATCAGACTGTACACCCCAATTGGTATGAGTAGTGTTGATCTACACAGCAACAGTGCAATTCTGAATGACACTGATGAAAATGACAGACACTGAAAGATGGATTTAGTACAGCTCTTACTAATATATTGTAAGGATTAAGATAAAGATATCAATAGATTTCAGAAATATTTCTCTCCTTACACTATACTGTTAATTTGATAGTTGAATGATACAAGACAGACTGACTGTTCAGTCTCTTTATAATTTTTCTCCCACACCATATACAGTATGCTTTTCTGGGGAGGAGCACACAATTCACCTTGTTTGTCACCATCTTCCCTCTTTCACGTTTCGTATAAAAGTTAACAGGTGACTGTGGCAGAAATTCAAACCTGCACACAATAGCTAATTATATATCCACAACTGAAAAGCATGAAAAGTGTAAACTGAGTCATTCAAATAAACTGTTTCTAAACATCTTCCTTTAACATTACTATTCTACTGTTAGATAACATTTCTATTTAGCTGTATTTACATGGGAAAAACCTGTATTATGTGCTTTTACCTGGCTCAGGTACACTTGTCATATGAAATGCCTAAGGTAATGTACATACCAAACCAAGATATAGACTAACTTAAGTTTCTACTGATGCTTTTATAACAACATAGGAATATGGAGCAGTATCAGAACACCACACTGCTATTTACTGGTTTTGGGTGGGTAGAAGCTGTCCTCTGCATCTTTGCTGGAGCACTTGGGACTTCTGATGTCCCCTCATTTTAAGCCACCATCACTGATGAGGACCCATGTATTTTCCCCAGTCTTCTGGTTGAGTACAACTGGATGAAATTCCAGTGAGAGCCCCTCACTACCTCTCTCAGCATGGACATTAGTACCCCCAAATTCCTCCCAGTCTATGGAACAAAAGCCCGGAGAACTGTCATAATCTATTGAGCATTGAATAGTATACATCTATACACACCCACCCACGCAGAAATTGAACATATATTTGCATTCCCCTGTCCTGATGCCTGTTCTGACTTAAATTGAAATGTCTTGCTTATTGCATTTTTACAGCTTTTTTGAAAATTGTTTTCTAAAAATGAAATCAAACTCAGCAAAACGATCTGTGCTCCACCAGTTCAATTTTCAAATCTTTATATCCAAAGTGTGAAAGAATAACACACAATACCTTCACATACCTTCCATGGGGCTAAATGATGCTTCCGTGGGCTTTTCTCACCACACTTGCTGCACAGATATATTTTAGGAAGAAAAACATTTCTGTGAGCAAGTAATGTTTGTACGAACGGAACTGGAACTTAGATTGGCATCACAGCAAAAAGAAGGGCTTCCGTTGCCACATTTTGCTAAATTCTGGCCTCAGTCCCCACGGAAACTATGATGCTATATAGACAGATACTCAAATATATTTTTATGTATGTATAAATGTATGCCCACTGTATTATAGAAGGGTAAAAACAGATACGGCTGGTTAGAGCATCTAGTTTTACCCTGCATAACATTTATTGACCAAGGTGGACAAGGGCTAATGATCGCTAAATGTTCTACTCACATCAGCATAATGGCCTTTCATATCACAGCGGTTACAATGTTTACGCCAATGAGCTCTCTCAAGGCACTCCCTAGAGCAGTGTCCAGGCAAACAGCAGTTTAAACAAAACCGTGCTGGGCAGGTATTTTGTAGGTGATCTCTCTCTGCACACAGGCAACAAGGGGGAATTTTCTGTGGAGAAAGACAGAAAGAAGGATCTTAGGTGAAAACATTTCAACTGTTTAAAGTAAAAAATAATAACTGGAGAAACACAAACCAAAATGAGCACAAACTCCTACAAATTATAATGTTCATAATTATGTATTCTCAGTTGGGTAGTAAGATTATAGTGTTTCTTCAAGAAATTCTGGTGATGTTGTACAACAACAAGAGAAATACAAGCTAACATTGTAATTCCATATACAGTACTTTCTGGTCCTTGTTTCTTCTCAAGTTTAATGAATTACTGCATACATTTGCGCTACTTTCAACGAATCAACAACAATCATGCTGAGAGGAAAGGAACATTTTGATTAGAGACAAACTTTTCATACCTGAAAACTGTAATTTGGGATACTGTATTAAAAAATGAAAAAGCGGTCTCTCTTAGTTACATGCTGTGTGATATGTAACACAATGGACTCTTAACGAATCACCTCTTTATCTATGCCATGAAAGTGAATGATCATACTTTTGAGATTCACACGTATGCGGACTAGTGCATTCATGGAGTTATAAAATCAAACTATTGAAAGCCTATTCTGAAGCTGTGTCCATTCAAAGCCAACTTCCCCAATGACTGAGTCTGCTATTCGAGGCTAAAATGGCCACTGGATAGGAATTACTGATACTCAGTCACTGAGAAACCGGTTTTACATAGACACATCCATAGACTTGGAATAGGAAGCAGTCTCAGACGGTGTAGGCTTTGCAAAATTTGCATAGCTTTTACAGTCTTTTCTGTTGGGATTGGTAAAGTCACGCTCAGTAGAGACTGCAGCCATTTCTACATAATACTTTACATAGTAGGTGTTTTTCAAAAAAACTGAAGATGAATATTTCAGGTAAAAACTTTCCCTGTTTGTTTTGTAGAAATTTGAGCTGCTTTGAGGTCACATATAATTTCATATTTTCTATGATGGCAAAGGGCGGTAAATGATCTTTAAAATAATTCTTTGCCAGGGCAATAGGTGCTAAGTCTAGATGCTGTTCCTTCTTTCATTTCCTATAAATTGTTTCTCTTTACTTTATTTCTTTTTCTCTGAGAGTCTGTATAATATGAAACAGTTAAAAAATGTAAACTATTCTTTTAGGATCTCAACAATATGTCCTTACATTGTACTTACCTTTATTTTCTCTGTATTCATTTGTAATTGTGAGAGATTTTAACGTCATACAAAAAAAATCTTAACACAGCCTTTTTTAACTTTGTAAATTAAATTAGTCTTCTCCAAGAGGCCTTATTGTCAAATTTCAGCCTGAAACAAACTTTTAAGCCAAATGACAAGCTCTTGAAATAGGGTGGCTCAGAGCAGGCTCTCTCACCCTGGATGTCTCTTTTCAAGCAGTCCTCACACTTGCATACGTAAATTCACCACACTGCACTTTATTTACAGTGTCTTACGTCGCCCCACCACAAGGCTTTTCTTGTATGTCACTGTAAACCTCTAGGCACTGAGTTGAGGTGGGGGAGAGAGGTCTCACCTCTCTCAGATCCTGAGCTTCTTTGCCTCTCCCCTTCCCCTTCCCTTCTCCCCCTCTTCGCCCCCCCCCCCACGCAACAGTCCCCAGCTGATGAGCTGGATTCCCTTGTTAACTGGTTAATCACCCGGTCCGAATCAATTTATCTCCCAATCTGGACCACACGGGGATGTTTATAAACTTCACAGCGTGATGGACCAGCCCTAGGACAACCCAAAAGAGTGTTAACTAGTAACCACAGAACAAGTGGCAGCCTCTAAAATAAATTAAAATATTGCATTTACCTTTGGAGTAGGACAGTTTTTGGACAAATGACCCCGTTTATCACAATTTCTACAAGTAACATTTTTGTCTGTTGCATAGTATCTGTTGGTGCGTCTCAGGGGTGCATAATTACCAATTTGTGCCTAAGGAAATAACAAGAAAAAAAGATGTATCTATTATTTGGGCTTTTGTGGTGTAGTGCTTTGCTGAATTGTATTTTTGTAGCGGTCAGTGCTGGTAAGTTCAGTTTGAAATCTAATATTGTACTCGTACATTTGTCAACCATTTAGCGCTGGATAGTTCTGCTCTCTTAAACTTTGCCCTAATTGTGTCTAAATGACTGGCTGCTAAATCTCAGGCAGTTTTGTCTTTTTTTTTTCAGAGTAAAACAAAAGAATAATTAAAAAGGTTTGTCTTCTTTTGAAAATCTCAGTGAGGCTCAATTGGCTCTCTCATTCCAGGATGAACTGTAGTTCCCCCCAGATTGCACATGCAGCTAACATGAATTACAAATACAAGTCACCATACAACATGGGTTGACACATTCCTCAGAAGAAATATAATGCTGTAGGGAGATCAATTAAAACTGCATTTTGCACCATGACAAATTACAGTGAACCTGCAAAACACACAACTGTGACCTCACATGTTATCTCCACAGAAGCAGAGGAAGTTGATAATTCTCTCTCTTGCTCCTGAAGATTTATTTAGAACTAGTAAACATCCGTTTTTTGTTTTTTTTTTTTTAAAACAGACAGAAGGACAGGTGCAGCTGTCACAAGCCAAGCTGAAAGATTGAGGGCCCCTGCATATGGAATAGGGTTGCCAATTTGTGTTGGACTTATTCCTAGAGGTGTCATCACATGACATAATCTTTAACTAAAGATTAATCTTTAATTTCTGGAGACTCCAGGACAACCATGGGTTGGTAACTCTAATATGGAAGCATTATTATTGGTAACCATGGGTTGGTAACTCTAATATGGAAGCATTATTGAACCTTACTGGAGCTGGTTATGAGACAGAGTGAGAGGGACCCTCAAGAGTACACCATGCTCCTCTTAGATAGCCTGAGGCTACTAGGATTAACTTTCTTCCAGACCCTCCAGAAGGAGGGGTGTGTGTGTGTAGAGTAAGACAAGAAGAAGTCCCACCAAATGATAAAGGCATCATATCCAAGTGCAGCAAGAAGTTGAAGAGTCTGGTTCTGCTTCAGAGAGCTACTGAAGTCTCATGGATATCTTTAAGAAAAATTAATAATTCTGCTCACACCTTTACTCTATTTTTTTTTATTTTCTGTTTATATAGGGATACCTGTGTGAATAAAAGAATTTTTTATTTTTTAAGAATTCATCTCTTTTTTCTGCTTATTCCACATCTGATATCTTAATGTTCTGTTTCTGACATCACAGTTGGAAGCTGTGGGAAATGATTATGATGTTAAGAAAGAATTATTACTTCAAATTGAAAATAAGGAGCAGGATAGATGAACTCTTAAAAAGCAATTATCCTCTTTTCATGTAAACCAGTCTTACCAATAAAGAATGGAGAGAGAGAGACACACACACATACATGATATATAAGAATGTTTTCTAAGTATATCGTTCACAAGGGATCAGAGAGTTTATAATAAGGGGTTTCATCATAAGGTTATGCCCCATCTTTTAAAAACAACCTACAGTATTTGGAATAATTTATTAGGCTATATTACCTCTAGGTCTTTATCACTGATGGACCAGTCCACTCCATCTTCTCCTGCAAAACAGATATATTGTGAAATATATTAATGCACTGAAAGTTATTTTGTAAATTCAACCACAGGTGATTTCTATGTAGTCACTGAAAGGAGACAAGACCAGACCTGTTTTTAAAAGCACATCATTGGCGAATCTAGTTTCAGCGAAGGGACACTACCAATCTGTTTGGCTCCAAATTTGACCTACCTTATAATTAATGTGTGCTCTTTATCGTGTGTGTTTTGTTAAACAAGCCATCAACTAGGGAAGAACTCCCCATGTGGTAAGTGGCATAGGCCCTGAAGTACTGCACTGCTGGTTACACAAATTACATTTAACTGCTGTCTGTCATGGCATACAGAACCCTTAGAAAGTCCACAGTCACCCTCATGGTCCTCTAAGATCTCAGAGACACAAGGTGGGTGAGATAATATCTTTCATTGGACCAACTTCCGTTGGTGAGCGGCACAGGGCATGTCTACACTACAGACTTAATATGTTAGGTTGACTTACAGCCATTGCAGTCATTACTGCGATGGCTGATGTCCACGCTACCCTCCTTCTGCCAGTGGAGCATGTCCCCTCTCAGCCAAGAGTGTTGGCCAGCTGCCTGGGCTTCTTGCCTCCCCATTCCCCACCAGGGGCAGCGGAGGGATAGCTGCTCAGGCTTCTTGCCTCTCTGAGCGGGGAGCTGGGGGAAGCCAGGCTGTAGCTGTCCAGCTTTCTTGCCAATTTCACAGTGTCAGCATGGAGCCCTGAAATTGACAAGACAGCCAACAGCTGCTATAAGTAACGCAGTGTCTACACAGACCCTGCCCCGCCCTAACTACACCGACATAAGCCCTACGCCTCTCGTGGAGGTGGAGTTATGTCACTGTAGTAGGGCACTTACATCGGCGGGACACAGCTGTAGTGCGTACATTAACATAATTAGGTCAACATAAAGCAGCTTACGTCTACCAAACTATGTAGTGTAGATCAGGCCACAAGCTTTCAAGCCACACAGAACTCTTCTTCAGTTCTGGGAAATGTACTCCCAGTGTCACAGCTAAATGTAAGGTGGAATGCACATATTGTAAGGGACCATTCAAGGTAGAGTGACCTGTTAACACCTCTGCAGTCATGGGACAAAAAGAGGAGGTTAGTGGGTAACAGATTGTTGTGATAAGCCATAAATCCAGTTTCTCTGTTCAATCCATGATTTTTGGTTATGAATTTAAGCTCACCCTTTGAAAGTGTTGCACAAGTTTCCTGAGAGTCCTCATCTTCATTTAGTGCACAGATGAAACAGTCTCTATACACTCAGTTCTGGTGCCTGAGCCCGGACTGGCTTGCAGCAGCCCAGACCTCTAATGGCAGGGGAAGACCTGCTCAGCCCTGGACTGGAGCATGTCCAGTGCAGACAGAATCTTTGGAAAATGCAGCTGCTAAAATCTAATAAGTTTTTACTGAGCATGTGTGAACAGCAATATTTCAGAAGCTTATAACTTGGCCAAATAGAGGCAGATTTTCATGGAGATAGCGAAAGGAAAATCCCTGACACAAAGGAGATAAACTTGCCAAATCTGAAGTCCCTGCTCCAAAGCTTTTCAAATAATTTTTTAACATGGGCAAAACAATGTATTTTTCCTTAGCCTCATACTTTGAAACAGCAGAACCATTCCAGCTGCAGTATTTAAAGAAACAAACAAGCCTGAGGTAGACACCTGCCATGGAAAATCTCAGCCCGAATAGTTAACATTTAGCAAAGTTATAATCAACTGAAAACAGGATTTTATAACGTGAAGTTTAGGACAACCTCAGTAATAAGTGATTCTACCAGCCCTGCCTATGAAATGCATGAATAAATAACTTGCATTTACTAACAGCAAAAACTCTAAATATAGAGTTCACGGATAATTAAAGGTGGCAAGCCCCCTCCATTCATTTTTTAAATGTCAAAAAGGTAAGTAAAGGATGGCATCTGAGCGCAAAAAAGTCCTGCAAGGCAAAAAAATCCTGCACAGCTGAATACTGTGGCCTCAATCCAGCAAAGTACTCAAACACATGCTTAATATAAGGCATATGAGTAGTCTCACTGACTAAACATAGGGACACGATGCGGGGTGAAGTCCTCAGTGACCCCATGTTTTTCAAAGCTGGAGAATTTGAACTGAAATCCAAACCTTGCAGCTGAACTGTGGCTCCAGAATCCAAGCTTTCATGTAAAAAATTATGAGCCCATAGGAAAGTGAAACTGAGTGGACAGTTGAAAGTAATTAACACAGAAGCTAGGGTAATGACAGTGCTGTTCCAGTTAAATTGCCCCTTATTAAATTAAGTTGCTGCAATTTTTCCAGTGTGATACCCTGAAAAACTGCAGACTTGAGGTCCAACTTATTACAGAGAACAGAGGGCCTTGGTTTTATTACCTAGAAAAGCTACATATTGAAACATGAACAGTCCTGCTTTTGTATCCATTTAGAAAAACCTTATATTTGTTGTACATGAATTTTAATTATTTAATTTCAATTCAATTTAAACTGATGTAGTTGGTGATGTTTTGGGTACCCTGAAAGAAGAATTTAGGATATTCTGAGGCAGTGAATAGGGCATTACTGGCTGCGATATTTATTAAACAAATCACCGAACACTGCATAGGTTGACATGTACCCCCCAAATACCTAAATTTTAAGTTTCTTTCTGAAGAAATAACTTTTGAAGTTTCAAAACTTTTTTGGTGGCTGTAGATGTGTCTAAACTTATTACATACAGGCTGCCTTTTTTCTGTTAGTTGGAAATAAATAAAAGAAAATAGGACCAAAAGAAACACATTCTACAGTGAAATTGTGGGAAAATCTCTGAACACCAACATCAGAAAAGCTTCAATATATAATTACAACAAAGCCAAGTAAATGTACTTTTACTTAACTTGTATTTATTTATTTAGCCAGAGAGTGTCCATGAGTTTTGGATAAACACAGATTAGCTGTGTTCTGAGCTTCTCTAATCTCCCTTTTCTGTCCCTGCTTCTTCAACCCCAAACCCCTTGATTTACCATTCTTTCTCCCACTCTGATGCATGACCTCAGTACTAAACCTTGCCTACCACCTGCTCTGAAGCTCGACCAAACTACCAATCCAGGCTACATTCTCAAAGCAGTATACGGAGTATTTCTCTACTCCCATTTCCAGCCCCCAGACCAGCAGCCTCCCAAGGCTAGCAACCTCATTACACCTGTGCTGAATTGTAAGAGGCATCAGGCCTGGTCTAAACTACAGGGTTAGGCCGACGTAAGATGCCTTGTGTCGACCCAGCTGTGGAAGTGTCTTCATTTAATTGGGCTCCAGCCCATGAAAGCGCCTCTCTATGCTGACTTAATGCCACCACCTCCCCAAGTGGTGTAGAGTCACAGTCAATGTAATTAGGTCGATGCTGCGTCAGTGTAGACACTGCATGGCTTATGTCGACTGTTACTGGCTTTCAGGAGTCACCCCACATTGACAATGCAATAGATACAAGTGCTCCTGGTGAGGACACACACAGCCGACACAAGAAGCCAAGTGTACACACACACACGATTTTATAACTGTGGCGGTTGTATGCTGACATAAGTTAGGTTGACATAACCTCAGAGTCACTGCTGGCAGGATCAATGGAAGAAGAGGTGGCTGAATGCCAGTTGGTAGGAGGAATGGGAGGTTAAGATGAGATGATTAAGAGCTGCTTGGCAGGAGCTGGGAGCAGATATGAAGTGACAGACCTAGTAATTTACAGCTCATAATTTGGCCATCCATCTGTCCATATGGTAGTGGGGTGGTGGACCCTGTGGGTTTGACATGGGAGGGGACAGGAAAATTAGGTGGCTGGTGTGAGGTCCTGCCAGGGACAAGAGCTGAGGTCGTGCTGCAGGGTGGAAGAAAGGATGACTGAAGCAGTAAGGAATGTGGATGGAGCAGACACACACAAGGGGAGGATGTGTGAAGGTGACCCATGTTCATCTGAAATTCTTGAACAAGGTATGGAAATAAAATAAAGAAATACCTGCTCATTTAAAACAAAAGTTACATTTACTTGGAAGTCTTTAGCAGAATGAAACTTACCTTAAATTGGTGTTAAAAACTAATGGTCTCTCAACCGAATTTAGAGCAGAATGAGAATGTTCCAATCCTAATTTCTCATTTTCTGCTTGTTAGTAGGAAAATGCTCCTATCAAGTAAGCAGCCATAAAGTAAGACTATCTTTTTTTAACTAGACAGCTAAACTTTAATAAATAAATAAATCTATTTAAAAAAAAAATTATAGTCATTTCTGAAGCTTGGAGAAAAAGAGTGGAATTTTCCTTTAAAAGGGACAAAATAGAAAATACTGGATCCAGAAGAGGATAATAAACTATTCTGAGATGGCACACCAAGACAAGGGAGTTACCTCACAAGTGGAGAACCAGTGTTGACAGGGCCAATTCAGTCAGGGTGGATGTGGTCCAGTCCCAATAATTGAGGAGGAGGTCTCAATACCAAGAGGGGGAAAATTGCTTTTGTAGTGAGCCAGTATGTGGAAAAATGTGCAAAGATGTAACCCCATGTTTTTAGCACTCAGTAAAGCCACGCAGCCATATTTTAATTCCTGTTCTTCTGGGGGTTCACATGTCCCTTTTTCACTTCACACTTTTTGGGGGGCATAGCTATAAGGACTGTAAAAATGTAATGCAGCTCTTTACTAAATATCTTTGAAAGTGCTGTCATCTTTTTATCCATTTTATGTAGGCATCCACAAAAATTTCGGTAATTAAATTCTTGACACTGTCTATGGTTTCTTTGGTAATTATTTTATTTATGCAAAAACACCACTTTTCTTTCTATTTTTTTAAACAGCTCACAGTGCCTTTGTGAAAGGATATTAACATTTTTAAAAATTATTCTGAAAATCTCCCCTGGGGCTTTCTCCATTCTCCAGTAAGTGACTGCACCAGAATCTCACAGCCACAAATGCATGTGTTATTCAAAGGAAGCTGCTAATTTTCACATGGTATCAAGGTAAACCCCCAGAACACAAACCTGCCACACTTAAATTATTTTATTTTTAATGGATTTTCTCATACTTTGATTTTTTTCCACCTTTTTCATTTGTGGTAACCGCATTAAGATACTTTTTATTTGTTTATGATTCATTCTTTCACATAATTTGATGAGAAAAATACATGCCTGTTTATTCTTCTGTTTAGGCTTATGAACTTTTTGCATTTGTATTAGAGGGTGGGGAGGAGAATGGCTTTGTGTGCATCCAGCTGATATCAACATCCTGTCAGTTCGGGGTGTGGTGAGAGAGGATGGGGCCAGAGTAAATGAGAATGGGGATGATGTTAAATGTATAGTGCTTGGATGGAAATAAAGAGTTCTGTGAAAGGGGCTTCTTCTATGGACAATTACACTTTGGTTACCCTGGAATAACACAATATTATGGGATAGCCTATAGAAGCACCACAGTTAAGGTTGCAACCGTATTTCTGTTTAAAGCCAAATTTTTCAAACTGCACTAAAATTTACATGCCTAATCTGAGCAGTGTAAAAACTGGTATATCGGTTTAAGGCCCTAGACAGAGTTTGGGGTTGCTTGGCCAAGGGGGTATCTGAGATATAGACGTCCCTCCCACCCACTCCCCAATTTGTTTTAAAAACGTAATAAAAAACTTCCTTCTAATTTTTTTTTCCAGAGAGAGAGAGACAGACAGACATACAGAGAAAACTGCAGACAAAATTTATTCATATCATTGGACTGCTCCTTTTGAGACCGAATGGCCAAGTATTGTAAATCAACTCCACAGCCCGATAGTTCAGAAGTTGTTGGACTTTCTTCTGGGTTTTATGGACTAGTGTGTTGCTGCAAGCAACTCAAAGAATGTCAGCACCATGCAGACTCCTGGCAGAGAGAGAGAGACCCTCCCAGAAAACGCTCTATAGTTGAGGGGGAACCTGCTCTGGGCTAAGAGCCAGACGACCATGAGTCCAAGTCTCTTCTTCCAGAGAAAGGAAGGAGATGGCAAAAAAAACCATGAAAGAGAACTGTTGAGAAAACCTCTGCTCCAAGCGTGGAAGAATAGTATTGGGGAGCAATATCAATACAATTCACCAAATGTGCCTATAGAGGGTGCTACTCCCGGAGGGGGGAGGGGACGCGGGTGGTGAGTGGACCTTCTTGCTTGCCTCTGAGACTTGGCAAAGGTGGAAAAATCCAGGAGTTCCAAGCTTGGCAGGGCAGTGGATTCCCTTAAGAGAGAAAACAAATTTAGGCTGAGCTACAACTTAACTGATTCCTTATATATGATCCTAAAACTTGGGTTATTCTGCTACAACCAATGGTCTAGGGATTTGAAGATGTCACCTTTGCAGTCAAGCATACAGCTTGGCCTGACTTTCAGTCTCTGGGGAAAATGAGACCTTTTACACCACTAGGAACACTGAACTTCAGTCGTCTCGGCAGGGAATCTGGAGAATTTTATCCTGTTATCTGGAATGGTTAACCCCAGTCTAAGACTAATTGCATCTCCAGTGTCTCCAAAAGACATTATGCATACGAAGTTTCTTTGGTAGCAATATGCAATGAGCTTAATGTTTGATGGTACTTGTGCATTCAACTTTACAATGAAAAGGACATACTCCCTAAAACAGGTGAGATTTTTTTTCTTATGGTGGGAACATGGATGCAAGCATCCCTGGTTTCCAAATCACATTAAAATCTTAATTCCATAATTGTACTTAATTAAAATATAATCACAATTATACTAGACTGTAAACTCTCTGGGGCAGAGGCCATCTCTGACTCATATGCCTGGCACAATGGGATCCTGGCCTCTGAGTGTTACCTCATTACAAATAATTAATAATAACTTAAAATGGGTAGAGATAAATCCCCTAGAAAAATAATCTGGATTTTTTTTCTCCATAAAAGACTAATTTAATGCTAGCAGGTTTTACATGCACCTGAAACTTCTAGGGTTTCTAAATCAGTAAATATTTTTGTTTACCTCGTCAAGACTCAAATATCATTACAATAGAATTTTCTGTGATGGAATTTTCTGATGGTTTTTACAGCTCTTGTTTTAGAAATGGAATAGAAATTTGGCAAGTTCTCTACGTTTAATGTGGTACAGTTTTCCAAGCTATTGTGGAAAATTCACTTCTTGTTGTGACTGGTGGTAACAGATATACAAAGTTTGTCTTTTGCTTATAGGAAAATCAAACATTTGCATTTTGATGTTGAGTGCATATTTTGTTTATTAAAACCAACAACCAATTTACTGGTCATAGAGTGCAGAGACGTTATTATTAGCACGACCCTCAATAGAACTCCAACAATGTGCGTGGCAACGTACAGGGGAAAACTATGAATTTCCCCAATGACCTTTCATTCTAAGTAGAACACAGACAGTACAATCCACACATAATACTGATCAGAAGTACACAGAACACAGATGAGGCATAGATGAAAGAACAAGGCTTCATGATGCTTCTTATACTCTCAACATCCTGACTCGAGTCTTTTCAATGAACTTTTTCAACGCACAGTTATCACGCAAATGTCATGTGGAAAGACCAGGTTTTAAAATGAGGTTAATTAATCAATCATATTTATTATAGCAGTGCTGAGAGGCCAAGAGAGAACTGGGCCCCATGGTGCTAGGCACTGTACACACACAGTCAGAAAGAGTCCCTGCCCCCCAAAACTTACAATCTATAGGGGTTCTACTCTGAAAAATAATGAACTAAAAATGGCCAAAGTATTTACCTTTATTTTTTTATACTGGGAAAGCCCATGCAAATTTTATTTTCAGTTTAAAACCCATGCACAGCTAACTCAGGCAACTCAGATTGTAGAAGCTGACTCAATTCTGCTGCTGCTTCTCTCTCTCTCTCTCTATTCCTGTCACTCTTCAAGGCAAAAAGCCACTGTTTCAAAACACTTCTGATTCTGGAGAAGTACAAGAAATGCTATTCCGACAGGATAATATTTTCCCTCGAGTAGGATGTATTCTACATACCCATATATTACAGGCTGAAATCTGTACTGACAGTGGCTGCTTTACAGGCATCAACATATGGTCTGTGCTAATAACCCTGTTGCTCATTCCAGTTAAGGTTTCCATTCAAAGGACACCTAAATCGAACTGAACTCAGGTGGTACACAACATTCTAAAATGCAACTGGATGAAGAGAGGCACCTCCAGGCCTAAACAACAGTTGGTAGTGTTTATGATATATCTTCAAAAGACTGAACACAGACTTAGATCCTAACGGTCCGATTTCTCCAACTCCAGTAGTGACTGATGAGTACAAAACTTTTATGGTGGGTACCGGCATCTGAACTCACACAACCCTAGGCAGCAGATCAAGGCTAAATGATGCAGAGAAGCAGCAGCAGATGAAGCTCTGGATATACCAGTCGGACATTTTGAAGTAGAACTATTTCTGGAGAAGAACTGGAATCAACTGCTGTAAAGGCTGTTCTCTGAGACTTCCTTAGACACTTCAAGGGATTTCTCAACTTTTGCTTTGATAATAGAGGACTTCTTGAAATAGACACCTGCTGTTGGAACAGATTATGTGTTAATATCCCTTAAAAGTAGAGAACTTTGAAAAAGATCCATAGATTCCCACTGAAAAATCAGTTCATACAGTAGTTGATAGCAGTCCAACATGAAAAATTTCCTTATGGCAAGGACAGAACCTCCCTCCTCCCACAATAGCAAAACATACCACCTCTCTTCTCTCTGACATTTCTCATCAGCCCCCTGTGTTGTTTTGGTCACTCTTATGATAATAGTGACCATTTATCTTTAGCAGCCATTATCTTTGTGCACTATGGTACTCTTTAAAGCCACTTATTGGCCCAAATCTACCAGTGACCATACACGGAAAGCCAACCCACATTGAAATGTATCAAAACATATGATTTTGCTTCCAGCATAACAAAAATTGGTATTTAGAAAGTTTAAAAAAAACCCCAAAACCTGAATATAATAATTTCAAGACCTGCTAAAACAACTTTAAACAAACTTTACGAACCTATTACCTATGGGAGTAGACTTTAACTGTCATCACAAGAGAAGAAAAGTCTGACAGTTGGGGGTTATGACACGGTATTTATAATCCCTAGGCAACATATTCTCTTGGGGCCCACCACAGGGCTAAAACTGGGATTTTCAAGAAGGTTCACAAGTTTTGAAGTACACAAGAGTGTTTAATCTAAGTGGAGATGCTTGCTTTTCATATTTAAAGCAGCCTTTTAAATACAAAAATTTGCCAAGTATTGATACATACATTTTCTTTTAACAGTTTTTAAAGGTTCAGGACTGCTTCACATTTCTGCTTTGTGCAGTGTAACTGTTCTGCAGTTTTTTAGCTATAAAACATATATTGTCCCCTTATTTTACTCCCTCTTTCTTTTCTGTTTTATATGTGTAAGATGCTCTAAGAACTGTAATGGGAATAAAAATATGTAGAGCAAAAAGCAGTAAACAGTGAATATATAATATTTCACATTCTTGAAGCGTATGTATCATGCAAAATTGTATATAGATACATATGTATACTTTAAAATATACACACACCATGTGTGGGTTTGTATATTATATAAATGTGTAATTTTCAATCTGTTCTGTGTATTCTGTGATAGATATCCTCTCCCCTAAGTCTTGGCCACTGCTGCTAATGTTAATTCACAAAACTCAATGGCTCATGGTTTTCAAAGCTTAGTGCAACATTTGCAGAACAAAGTAGGTTTTTCTCTTTTTTTGGTGGGTACAAGTATGGGGACCACAGGAACAGTTAAATTCATGGCATGGTTGGTCTACCACACAGTCGGGGGAATTCTTTAAATAGAGCCTGTCACTCTCTTTGCCCATCAATGGGATTTCCTTCTCAAACTGCTGATTCGTTCAGGTACACAACAGAGGAAATTTCAGTTAACCTTTGTTTCACCCCGGGGAAAAATCTGTCTGAAAAGTATAAAATGAATAGATTAAAAAAAATAAGTAGCTCAGCTGCAGGGCTATTCTTTCCATTGTTCACAGCAGTCAAAGTTAAACAGAGAGAAGGAGGCAAACCTGAACATTTTATTCCCACTGGAGAATAAATGTATAATATGTAATTTAGAAATCCAGTGGTCTATACTTTGAATTTTGATTTAGCCAAGCAAGACAAAACCAGAACTAGCCCTCACACCAAACATTCACCTTTTGGTCTGTCTTGTATGATTGTGGAAAGAGAATTACTAGTTTCTTTGAACAGGGAGGCATTTAATTAAGTTGTCCTAAGTACCTTTTAAGATGCCAACAATTCTTGGTGGAGAAATAAATATGAAAGATGCTATATTTGAAGGATGCATGAACAGACAAGACAGACAGGCAAAATATATGGAAAGTAAATATTGAGGGTTGGTCGTTTTTTTTAAGTGGAATGATGATGACAATGACAAAGTGGTCTAACATGAAGGTTTCTTCTCTGGAATGTGTGTGAGAGAAGTTGGCTTAGAGATAAATTATTTCAGCAGAGTCTTTTTCATTTTAATTCTTATGTGCCTGGGGCCTTGGACCGCAGTGTAGATTCTCCTTGGACTTGTACTAAATGTTCAGGAATGCTTGCTGTATAGATCAGGAACAGGTATTTTATTTGGTTGACTATAAACAAAATCTGTGTACTCTGAGGCAAGGTCTCTGGTCTCTCCTATACTCTACCATGGCAGACTGGAAAATCTGCCTCAACATAGCTTAAATAAAAATGAGGTTTGAATTAATTACGAAAATGAATAAGATGATCAGAACAGCAGATCCTAAACTACTTACTTGGCTATCCAATGCCATGTTATCACTACATGTTAAGTGTTTGATGACATGCCCTATTTTTTGAACCTACACATGTAACCACCACAGAAGTTGTCATGGGGGAAGCTGGAGGTTTTGGCAACTGGGCAAGGGGTGGTTGAGCTTTGGGCAACTGGGATGGCGTGGGAGACCGTATGATTGTAGGATAAGCACATTAGCTACAATCCCATTGATACAAATGGGACACTTCACATCTTTCAGAGCTATTGTTTCAGTCTGCAGATGCAGGAAGACATCACTGCATTAGTTTATAGTCTTTATGCTTTAAGATCTGCGTGACAGCCAGCATCTTTAGAAACAGGTTATTAAATAAATGCAAGACAGATTCTGAAGTACAATTTTGTGGCAATATGTGGGTTATGATTGAATTTCACAACAAATGCTGATACCCCAAACTCATGGATTACAGAGTCCCAGGGTATAAAAGATTAGATTTTATTAGAATTGATTACTAGTTTTGAAAAAAAAAAAAAGAGAGAAAAGTCACTTATTTTGCTTCCCCCCTCCCGAAAGGGCCATATTTTTCACTTATTTCTGCACAAGATTGTGTATCACTTTTAAGTGGAAAAAAAAAAGATTAAATAGTGTGGTGAATTTTTTCAATGAAAAAGTACTCATTGGAAAATTAGTCACTGCTAAATATGCTTTCTAAGTGGTAACTGTAACATGCCTATTAGGTATCCAACCAACTTTCATTATTGTAGTGCCTGAGTGTTTTACAGGAAGACACAAGGTGGGACGTGGGACCAGCAAGGCCACAACTACACATTTTATAGGAAGACAGTTTGCTGTGGATAGGTGTTCTCCCTGCATAATGTGTAGCATTTTTGTTTCTTTGTTTATTACTCCTGTGGAGGAAATAAGACAGACAGTTCTGGCACTTTCTCCTGAAGGAGGCAAGATTTGAGATCATTCTAATTTCCTGAGGAACACAATTCTGTAGCTGTGAGTTTGTCATTAAAGAGGTCTGTCTGCAGGTCTCATAAGACTTATTCTTGTTAGAGATGACTCCATTGTTCCTGAGGTGGATAGCTGACATGGAAGGTCTTGGTCTTGAAGAGAGAGGTCATGCCTCAAGCAGCCCAAAACTAACTCAGAGAGAACCTTAAAGATTAGAACCAAGAGTTTGAATTGGATCCTGTATTCATTGTGGAGCCCGAATAATGACCACAGCATTGAGTTGATAAGCTCCAGCTGCCATATTCTCAGCCAGTTGAGTCTTGCCCTCTCTCAACCACCCAGGTTTGCATATTCATTCTAAGGTACAAAGCTGAGCACTAATCAACGCCTGGAGGTCATGACAGCATGAATCACCATGGCGAGGTCTGTACCTGTCAGTACTCAGCACAGTCTCCTGGTCAGATTCAAATGGGAAGAGATATTCCTAGTAGCCACCAATCTAAATATCAGCAAGCAGTGCAGGACACCAAAGCCATGCCCAGTGATGAGCTGCCAAAATTTTAACAACGGGTTCCCTCCTCACCCCACGAGGGGATCGTTGCCCACCCCCGCCCCCCGGGACTCCAACCCCATCCACCCCCCTGCCCTGTCCCGACTGCCCCCAGAACTGGGCAGGAGGGTCTCGTGAGCCACCGTAGTGGGTGCCCACCCCATCCCTAAGAGCCAGAGGCACCTGCCAGGGGGCGAGGTGGGGAGTCCCAGCAGTGCTTACCTGGGGTACCTCTCAGGAAGCACCCGACAGCTCCCTCTGGCTCCTAGGGGCGGGGGAGCGTAGCTGGGGTGGGAGCAGGGGGAGCAGCTGCTCCCCCACTGATCGCATCAAAAGTGGCGCCTTAGGCACCGACTCCCTGCGTGCTCCAGGGCTGGAGCAACCATGGGGAAAATTTGGTGGGTGCAGAGCTCCCCGCCCCGCGCCAGCTCACCTTCGCCTCCTCCCATGAACGCACCGCCCCGCTCTGCTTCTCCGCGCCCCCCTTCCCGCAAATCAGCTGTTTGGTGGGAAGCCGGGGAGGACTGAGAAGCAGGCCGCGGCTTCCCACTCAGGCCAAGGGTGGTGGAGGTGAGCTGGGGCAGGGAGCGGTTCCCCTGCACAACTCCCCCTCCCCCCAGGTTACCTGCTGCGGCGTGGGAGGCCCTCCTCATGCCCCCCCCCACTCCAGCTCACCTCCGCCTCGCTGGGCCTGAGCGGGAAGCTGCCGCTTGCTTCTCAGCCCACCCCAGCTTCCTGCGCGAACAGCTGATTCGCGGGAAGCCTGTGGGGGGGGGAGGGCGGCGGAGAAGCAGGGTGGGACGGCGCGTTCAGGGGAGGAGGCGGAGGTGGAGGTGAGCTGGGGCTGGGGGTGGTGCGGGGAGCTGCTGGTGGGTGCTCTGCACCCACCAAATTTTCCCCTTGGGTGCTCCAGGGCTGGAGCACCCGTGGAATGGGCACCTAAGGCGCCACTTTTGGCTGGTTAAATTTAGAGGCCTTTTTAGAACCGGTTGTCCCTCGCGGAACAACCAGTTCTAAAAGGGCTTCTAAATTTAACAACCGATTCTAGCAAACCAGTGTGAACCAGCTCCAGCTCACCACTGGCCATGCCCCATTTTGAAGATCTTTGGGCCGTCCCCTTTGTTGGAAGGTGATGAAATTTTGCCAGTTTTAGTTCTTCAAAGCCTCTCCCTCATAGCAGCATCACTGTTGCTTGCCAGCCAAATGCTTTTAATCTATATGCTGATTTTACTGTTGGTGCTGGGATAGCTAAAGACTTCATTTTATTTGCACTTGGCATGAAGGAGATGTAACAGTTTCCATTGTTGAATACTAAAGACATTTGAGTCCATGTTCATATTAACTGAGGTATATTGAACTCAAAATTGTATAATTAAATACTGTTGGATATTGAATTTTTTCTGTATAGTCAATGATAAATATTTAATCATTTAATTAATTGAGGATTTATATTGTTTCACAAAAACCACAATTGAATTATCAATATAATGAATGACCAGAAGATGGAAATTGAGTATTCGATAACCATCTGTCTTCCCCATAACAACGGAAAGGACTGGAGGCTGGTGAGTGGAGATGGTTCAGTTCTTCACTGAACATAACTGTAGAAAATCTAGCACCTCAGCTAGGGAGTGTATTCTTGCAACAAAAACCCTCTTTCGGCAACAAGGAGAGAATCAATCCCAGATTCATTAATATAATATACTGCTAATGTATTATCCTCTCACAATTCAAGGCAAGAAATAAGACTTTGGAATCCTGTTCTGTCAATCTCTGTGTTAGAGACACAAGGTGGGTGAGGCAATATTTTTTATTGGACCATTAGATTATCTCACCAATCTTGTCTCTCTAACATCCTGGGATCAACATGGCTATCACAATACTGTTAACGAATCTCTGTATGACATTCACCATGACAAAGTCACTGGGCCCAAGAGAGCCCTGGAATAAGAGATCTGGTAGTGGCAGTTTGCTTGAGAGAGATAAAAAATAAAATTTCAATGTGTATTTAATGTAGTTAGGTCTTTAAAATAATTACTTTTTAATATGGGCCCATACTCTGAAGTCATGGCTTGCAACATTACATAGGAATCAAGGCTTTGAATTTACCCTGCTTTGTTTGGAGCCTATTTATCTGCTGTAACAAGACGGCTGTATTGTAACTGCAACATAACTGCAACATTCTGGAAAGAAGTATTTCCTGCTTATCAGGAAATATTTAAAATGTCCATCTTCTAAAGAAAGCAAGAAAAATGCCCTTGTCTCAGACAGATTGGTAAATTTTCTCTTTTTACAGTATGGTTGAAAAGAAATCTCTTGATTAGATTCATGTTTAGATTTCCTCAGATGCATTTATTACAATTGAATTGGTCCATCCAGGGATTTGCACAGGAATAAAAATTTGGTCACTTTTTGGGGGGGGCACTGTCTGTGCCCCTGCACGACCAGAGGAGTTGGTTCCTCCCTTCCCCAGCTCAAGCAGCCAGAGAAGCTGGTTCGTCCTGGGGCCGGTAGATCGCTCATCTCCTGCCCTGGCTTGGGGAGCTCACTCGCCCTCTCCCCCAGCCCTTGTAGCCAGAGATGGTTCTCTCCACCACGGCCCTGGGGCCGGAGGAGCTGGCTCTCCCCGCATGGCCCCAGGGCTGGAGGAGCTGTCATCTCCTGGCCTGGCCCTAGGCCGGAGGAGCTCTCTCTCCCTGCCCCAGTCTGGAGTAGTTCTGTGCCCCCACTGATTGGGGTGGCTCGTGCCCCTGCTTATCCCCCCCTTGCACATGCCCCTGGGTCCATCAATGCTTCAACTGAGTTGCCTGCCTAAAACAACTGTTTAAAGGCCAATGGTATCTCAGACCTATAGCACAGCTCCTTTGCAAAGTATGAAGACAATGGAATAAGAATTACCCTAACATTAAGATAGAATGGAAACAGACAGTTTGAGCATAAACCACCTTATTCTTCAAGAACAAAATATAAGGAGAATCAGCCGTTGTAGATTGGCTTTCACTGGTTGATGTTATTGATACTAAAAATGCACGTTAGTGATTGCTGGTATGAGCAGCATTCTGCTAAAGGCTCTAATTTTTCACCTCTGTAAGCATTTGAATAAGGTGCCAACAAGTGACAGCTCACACACATGTGGAACGACATGCAGCAATACTTACAACACTTATACAGTAGGATGTGTGAACTCTCGGAAACATATTGAACCTTTAATGCAGAAATGGGTATCAGAGACAAACAGGACTCAAGGACAGTCTAGAATGCATAAGTGATAATGAGCAGCCCAAATTTAAAAGAATCATGGAAAACAATGGAGCAGATCTCTTTCTAGAAAACGACAATGAAAATATCTTCGCAATTTAAGACATATGGTCTTCCTCGTTAAAAGGATTTGTTGTACCTCTTGAAAACAGTCAATCAGAATTCAGCAGCATAACTCAGAAATTTCAGAAATAGCTGAAGAATGTGGCCATCGCCTTAAAATAGGAAATTCAAAGGAGCTGGAGGTTCTGATGCCAGGGCTAAGACTAAGAACTAGAACTGATGATCCTAACCTAGAGTTATCACCTGTGCCATGTCATCAGCAGTGCCCTTTTTGATCTTTCTAAAGAGCCTGGATCTCAGAGGAAAGGCATACAAAACACTCTTGAGGAAGAATTACTTTAGGGAGCCTGGACCTTTGCAACTTCAAGAACAGAATTAAAGGCACTTCATGGTTTTCCTTGAAGGAAGGAGATCTGTTTGAGGAAACTCCCAGATGATGAAGACTGGAATAACCACAATATCCTTGACAGACCAAGCATCTGGAACACTACATTTCTACCTCAGATTGCCTACTTACATATTGTCCTTGCTGGGAAAATAAAGGGCCAAAGGAGTGATTTGATTCAGGATACACCATTCCTAAAGCTAGGTACCCTTTTGACATACTAGTCAAGAGCTAACTCCCCTCTTTGTCCGTTATGAAATACATAGCAGTGGTGCATTAGTGAAGATTTGTTTAAACATGTCATTAATGAGTGGGAAGAAAACACAAGAGTACACTAATCATACTCAGCTGTAAGTCTGGTTTCTTTGGATTTCTGAAGATCTTAAATTGTATCACAATCTAAGCAAGTTCTTTAGGCCATTGCCCAAAGCTTCCAGAATCACCACTGATTGCCGAGAAAGGCTGAAAGGTGAACCCTTGCAGACATCCTTGTGCATTGCCTGCTTGAAGAGAGAGTTGGATCTCCTGAGTCAGTGCCACCAGAAATCTTAAGCTGCCTTGCCCAGGGTAATACACGGTCTTTAACCAACTCTGCAGACAAGTCATATTGAGTCTAGCTAACAGTATTAAATATGTTCGGAGGCCATGAGACTCAGAAGTCTCAAAAACCACCATATGTTGTTTCGAGGTTGAGATGTTGCAAACAAAGTGGCCAGATTTTCATAAGGGCGCAGCAGCCAGCAGCTTCCCTGGAGAACTATGCTGCAAAATGAGGGTTGAGTTATTTCAAAAAATATGTCTGCTTATTTAGATGCCTAATTGGGAGCTAATGGGTGCTAAGGACTTTTGAAAACCTGGCCCCTTGAGGTTCATGTTCACATTTAGGGAAGAAAAGAGATTTCCTTGTAGGGATTGTATCCTTGAAAATTAGTTAGCTAGGGAGGACAACACATGGATACTTCACTGTTGTAAAAGAGCAAGCCACAACTGTCAGCCATTTGGTAAAGACTCTAGCAGCTGTAAAAAGTCCAAAAAGTAGTATTCGGTATTGATAAAGATAATTGCCCTAACAATGAACCTTAGGTATTTTCAATGACTTGGTCTAATAAAAATATGGAGAGACAATCCTAATGTCAGGGGCCACAAACCAAGCTTGAGAACTTAGGGAAGTTAATAGCACGCAGAATTTTACCCATCTGTGGTCCTTGTTCAATATTCTAAGGTTCAGTATGGGACAAAGTCATCTGGGAATGAGAAAATAAAGAGACTAGAACCCCTCCTTTTTCAAATCACTCTTTTACTGTATTCATGTGCAAAAAGAAATGTGGTGTTATGAAGAAATACACAGCCTTTCATGAGAGGTTCCCCATAAGGAGAATGGGGGTATCCTTTCTGAATAATTTCTAATACCCATTTGTCTGTAGTAGTTCCACTCACACTGCAGAAAACAGACATGATCCCAAAAGGAGGATGGGAAAGGGTGATAGTAGTCCATAAATAGCAGAGAAGGGCTCCCAAGGGAGCTGTTAAACCTACTATTTATCTGCAGATTTTTCAGATAAATAAAGGCGGACGGACCCTTTCACTGAATTGCAATTAGAGGATGGCAAAATGTGTGTGTTCTGAATGCATTATAATCAAGCTTCTATAATCAATAAGCATTAAAATCAAACCTTTCCATTTTCTGTGGTCTATGATTGATCCCTGTGTGTTCCAGTTTCCACTCACAACAGAGGAGCACTTGATCATGATTATGCAGAAGAGGTTTATGTTGGATATAGCTTACTGCCACCAGTAACTGAACTGTAAATCAAATCTCCTCTAATTCAAAAGTCATATTCCACAGTGAAATACTGAAAAAGTCACAGCTATTCATTCCTGGAAATCTCACTCTGGTAGAAAACAAGGATGTGATCAGGAAAGCAGTGTCTCAACTGTTGAGTGCTACATTGTCTTCTGATGAGGTTGGATGATAGTTGGGTCTGGTGCACTCTAAGATTAGAAACCACATGGAAACAGTCAGGGTTTCAAAGTTCACTTTCCTTCTCAAGCATCTTAATTCTGAAAGGTTTTAAGCACCCTTAGTGAATTTAAATAATAGAATTCTGCAGTAATTGACTTGCGATTTGAATCATGGATTGATTGTAATTTTGTTTAAAAGAACGTTTTAGGAAAGATTCTGATGTGTTAACACAATTGTGAGTTTGCGTGCATAAAAATAAGGTTTAATAAAATTGACATTTCTTTAAAAAGTGTTCTAACTCCAAACAACATTTTCAGTGTTAACACCAAAGTGAGTTTGCTTTGCATTGACAGGATATTTATTCAACTTTAGAAAAATGTTTTGAATTAAAATTCAACTTTAATTTTAATATTTTGTTTTTTGATTAAACTTAATGATAAATTTTAAACTAAAATTTCAATAGTATACATTTTCAAATGAGTTTGCAGCTTAGTAACACTGATTTAAAATGTATGATTTTTAAAAAGCGGGGTGATCTTAAAGAACTATCTAAATGACTCCACCCTGCTAAATAGTGAACAAACTAATCAGCTTGAACTGCATAAACCCAGTAAAAGACCCAAACACTGACACTGTGCTCTTACCCTACTTTGCTAAATAAAAAAAACATCCGCATATGGGACAATCTCTCCACAGCAGAAGACTTCAAACCAAATCTGAGGGCAATAATCATTCTTACCACTTTTGACTCAGATTCTGCTCCTGCCTAGCAACAGCCACAAAGAACAGCTGGTTCCACCACTGAAGAAGAGGATAAATGCCTCATTCACAGAATGCAACCTACCAACTTTCCTGAATTATATGATAGTCCATTTCCCTCTCCCAAAAATAGAATACTTGATGCAGATAATTTCACCAACTACCACCCACTTATGCGAGGCAAAACTCAGAAGGAATGGATAAAAAACACCAATGAAATGTGATGTCTGACATCCTGAACCTCTCACAATCATGCTTCAAACCAGTATGTGGCACCAACACAACACTGATGACAACAATGGATGAGCTATTCAGTGCTTTCTTGGGGTACATAGCAATTAAACACCTGCAACTGGCCAACATCAGCTGACTCGGGCTTGTGGGACTGCGAAATTATGGTGTAGATGTTCAGGCTCAGACTGGAGACTGGGCACTGGGACTCTGCTCCCTGCTGGGGTCCCAGAACTCAGACTCCAGCATGAGCCTGAACATCCACACCTCAATTTTACAGCCCTGCAGCTCAAGCCCTGCGAGCCTGAGTCAGCTGATGCAGGCCAGCCACTGTTGTTTAATTGCTGTGTAGACCTACCCTTGGAGGCCCCGGTGTGGGCATAGGAGTAAGAAAGACATCACAAGCTGGCTCAAGGAGACCCATGTGAATTCGGATGACCACTCTTCTTTCACACATTATAGCTCTAAAATAACAAATAAGCAGTAGAGGAGGAAAATGGATGAGACCCTGGGTGGCCCTACATCTATATCCTCCTCCTCAACTGATCGATGGAATCCTCTCAACTACATTGCATAGGATCAGGTAGATGCAGTGCAAGGCCTCAGTGACAGTGATGATAATCACACAGGGCTTTTGGGAAACAAAGAGGTGGAAGGCCCTGGTCTTTCCAATGTCTGTAAATGAGACTAACAGAACCGAACAAGCTCAAACTGACTGATCCAGGCAATGGATACAGAATCTAACTGTAACTAGTAACTGTTTCATGCACACACAACTCCAATGGCCTGTGTCTTTCAGAGGGTTTCAGAGAGCACATGACCTTGAATGAGTCTGGATCTATACTGTTAATTTGAAAAGTTTCCTTTAAGTACCATTATTAAGGCTTACAATATTTGAATTCTCATATATTGAGTTTTTAAAACAAAGGCTTAATAAAAGGTAGCAGACGAGTAAAATTTTGGCATTCATATAGAAAAAAAAAGTCATGTCTTAATTAAGTGATTACTTTAGATAATCTTGCTTTAAATTCTTGCTAGGTTGGCTACAAATAAATTCCTGGCTACTAGAAGTTCGTATTCCCTTTTACTTTTGTTACATACCATTACATGCCACTGATTCAGAAGCCAGACTAAGACTTGATTCTGCGGTGGAATATATATTTGTAAATTCAGTTTTCTTGTCTACTGTACAAGTTTTCAAATCACATATTCCATACATTTTCTTTAAATGGAACGTAAATTTGATATGCATTCTTTTATTCCTAGAGCTCACTTACTTTTCCCATGTGTTCAATCTAATCCATATTTTGTACAGAGTAAAGAAGAATAGAAACTAGATCAATAGAGAGAGAGAGAGAAAAAAAAAAGAAGAAAGCATAAAATGTGGTGGCATTAACATTCCTATTTCTTACAGAAGAGAGAAAGTAGTATGGGTGGGGGGTGTCCACCAATGCTGTGATAAAATTAAATCTGCTTCTCAGTAGGAATCTTTATATAATGCTAGAAATCTAGAAGGAACAGCATGACAATAGTACAAACTACTAAGCATAAATGCTTTCAAATAAATATGCTAGATCATAACAAACTTCTCATAAGTTAGTTGCCATCAATATTCAAAACCTGGATATTATTTTTCTAGGAAAGGAATGCCCAATTATCCAAGAAAATAACCATTAAGTGGCCACCCTAAAGAAATATGTCTAGAGGTGTTTCTAGAAACATTAGCTTGTCCTTCATCATGGTCCCTGACAACATGTTCTATCAGAATTTCACACCTGCCACTAACTTTAGTGATTTTCTATAAGATTTATTATAATTATATTCAAGATTTATTATACTCTGATTCTAGAATCTGCTCATCTTCAGGAAATACTACAAAAACTTTCCTCTTTAACAAAGACTTACCACTATAGCAAGAATGACATTCTCACAACACCAACACGATCCTTCTACCTGCTTCTTTCCCTTCTAAAAACATACAAAAATATAGCCCTATCAGAATTTTTATATCCCTAGAATAGATAAGAGCCAGGGGTTGCATGAAGACCACTATGAACTTCCCTACTACTATCAATTTTTAATAGAATACACTGAGATACTATGGTGATGGGTGGCACTATAAAACCTTTAGCTGGACAGAGAAAAATACTGATTGCATAATCACATATTTCAGTAAAACAGCTTCATGATCAAATAAATATTTGGTAGATTTTTTTAAATGAAACTCCTGCAGATGTCTAACTCCTTATGATGCTGCTAAATCCTTACTCAAACCCCTAGAGATTTATTTTATAAAATACACACATGAAATTAAAACTTAATCTATCATTCATTTTGAACCACAAGATTACATCAAGATTTGTTGTATTTGTGTTTGTTACACACCTGCTATTACATTTTAGAAGACTACCCCATAAATTATTTTATGAACACAGAGTAAAATGACAATGGCTTAATCTGAAAACATCCAAGTGTGAAAAAAGAAAAAATGAAGGCCAGAACCTGACCCTCACTTCAGCCCCTTTGCACTTCTCTGGCAGTACAAGTGGGCTATAGAGCCAGCTTAACCGGCCAGCTGAAAATTCCCTTAGTGTGGGGAATTCCTGGGTGGTGTAGCTGGTTCTACGCCACTTCCCTTGTAGCCCATCTGGGCACCATGTCTTCTCTAAATTGCACCAGGGGACAAACTGGATTCTAGCCAACCCCACGATAAGGGAGCTAGCCACCTTTGCCCTTCCCTCCTCAGCTGCACCAAACGGAGCTCAGCTGCAGCTGAGGATTGAGCCTGAAAGCTCAGATTTGGGGATCTGAGAATTCAGTTTATCTAGTCATATCATATGCAAGGTATATGTGGCCCACTAATTTACTATGCTAACCTTTTTTTCTGGACTCAGGGTGCATGCATTTGTTTATATCTTCTACTGACATTTAATGCAAGGCGTAGGCATTGTTAAATCTTGAATCCTTTGGTCTCAATATGAAAGTCAGTAGGGTTTTTTGTTTCAAAAACACATTAAGTGATTTTTGTCAAAAATATATTTTACCTGCTGTAATATGCTATTTTCTTAAGCCAAAGGGAGAACTCAAGTGATCCCATTGGGGTAAATTTGGATACTGTTTCCAAAGATTTAGCATGCCACTCCAGGCTCTCTGAATACTGAATAATGCATCCTCTTAAAAAAACCCAAAAACAAAAAAACCCCCAAACCCTCAGCTATTCTTGCAGTCAGACAATTTAAAAATATTAAGTTCCTATAAACACAGTGTTATCTTAATAAGTTCAAACATTATTAGACATTTCCCTTGGGAAGAAAAGCAACTTGTTCTAAAATAAGTAGCTGTATGTTTTTGGAAGGTAATTCTCAGATTAAGAAATGCAAATGATTTTTACAGTTTGTGTGCCTCAAAATAAAAAAAAAAGTATTAAAACAAAACTAATGTAAAATAATACTGCTTACGCACGAACATCAAGATGCCAAGGGACGCAGAGCAATCCTCAGTCTAACGTTTTCTATGGCACAGACTAGTGATCACACGATACTGGTGATACTCTCCAGTTACCCTTGGCAACCCTTCTCAACTGTAACGATGCTGCCCTACAAAAGCTTTCACTGGGCAGCTTTCTCTTCCCTTAAATGAATGCTTTGGGACCATCTGCGTCGGTAAGCATAAAAGGCCAGCCTGCCTGTGGGCCCGTCACTCTGAACACCACCTCTCTGACCCTGATTAAATACAACTTTCAATCCTTTTTGTCCTCCCTGTTGACTTCTCCTATTAAGGGAGCCCTTTGACAAAGAAAGCGGAAGGGTGGACTAACTGCCCCCAAGAAAGGTGATGTCTGATACTGCTCAACATAAGGATTAGCAAGCCAATACATAACAAAAGCAAGTTTGGGGGAGGGGGAAGAGGAAAAGAAAAAAAATGGTTTTAGCCAGGTCTTTGACTAATTCAGTGGGTACACAATTCAGCAAATAGCTATACAAGAGGCCTGCTTTGAAAGAAACAACTACTGCAGAACAATGATTTGGGCAAGATACCTTTCAGCATCACGACACAGGGCCATGACATTGACAAGAACACTAGATATATCATTTGCCAGCTACAGAACTTTTTAAGATAAAGTGAATTTTTGGAATGGGGAAGGGTGGGTGTTGAAAATTATTCTCAAAGCAGGTTTCAGAGTAACAGCCGTGTTAGTCTGTATTCGCAAAAAGAAAAGGAGTACTTGTGGCACCTTAGAGACTAACCAATTTATTTGAGCATAAGCTTTCGTGAGCTACAGGCCTGCTTCCTAAGGAATGCTTTCTCAAAGTAGCTTGCTTAGTGTCATTAAAATAAACAATCTACCAAGCAGAAAGGTACAAAATCATGAATGACAAAATACAACAGGTTTGGCTAAAGACGATTTAAATTATTTACCAGTGAACACCCTGGCTTCCCTTTTAGTATGGTGGCTGAGCTACTTCACTCTGTGACCCATGGTATCTTGCAGCTTTACATTTTCAAAACATTTAAGAGGCAGCTTCATGTACCCCCTCAAGCTTTCACATTACTTAGGAAAAAGAAAGTAAATACATTTTTTAAAAGTAAAAGAGTAAAAATACTTCTGAAGTATAAAAATGTTCGTTTTTGGCTAGAAAAGACTTTTAATAGCAACAGAGTTTACAGCTCTGACTCATTCTGAGCCGGAAACCCAGTGACTTGAAGCATGTAGTCCAAACCCTGTAAATGTATCAGAGGTTCCAGCTACATACAGCATCTTGTTCACGAGTAGATGCTTTAAGCAGTGTTGAGCACAAACTGGTCTCATGGTCCTGCTTAGCATTAAGTAGGACTGACCAGCCAGCTGACCAACTCTCAGAGGCAGCTTTCTATGTGGGCTGTTGCAGAAACCCAAGAAGATGGGGGTGGGCCAGTTTGGGAAATTTCACTGAGAAGCTGCACGGCTCCAACAGCCTTTCCCCAAACTAGCTGGCAGCAACCACTGTGAGGCTATCAGGAAGGTGAAATCCGGAGACCCTCTAATACAGTACTTGTTGTCTCCACTGAAGAATCTGTACCAGAATAGAAAGGATGACTGCAGAGTGCAAAGTGGAATGGGAGGGGGCAATGTTCTGGGATTCTGTTTCCCCACGAAAGAGATGCTGAATCAGTGGGACAGTTACCAAAACATAGGAGCCGCAGCAAGGAATCCCAATACAAAGCAGAAGAGACAATCAAAGGTCTGGAAGGGGATTTTTTACATCATGCGAACTGGCATTGGTCAGACATAGAAGATACATAGATCAGGCTGGTCCTTTGAAAATGTCGACGTAGGACCAAACTACCCTGTACCCCATTATGAAGACTCACAGAGATAAAACACTATTTGCCAATATCGCTATTTCGGTCATTACAGTTTAATAACATTTTTTCCTTTCTTTGAACAACTCCCAGGCCTCAAGACTCTAAAGCCACATCCATTATCCTTCCAGCTGAGCTGAAGACTAGAAAAGACTTCCGTGAGAACAATCCAGACCTGTTTAAACTGCTATTGGTGTCAGTACTGAGCGTCACGTGGTATTCCCCACACCGCACACCACCCCCCTCCTCGACACACACCTCCCCCGTTCTTTTCTCTCTCAGTCTGCTCAGGGAGCAAAACAGACCCAACATCAAACTTGTGCTAACACCTGCCACTGGGGGGAAAAGAACAACAACATGATTTTGTGATTTAAAATGAAGTCTTCTTGGCCATTTAATCTACCTTGTGGGTAACTTGTAGGGGGAAACCCACATTCATAACTCAGCTTTTTTCCTGGGGAAAAAGAAAAGACATGTGCACATGTGTGCTCTAGAGCGCATAGACAAGTTTTCCTTTTCCAAAATGTTTCTGAATGGATCAGGTTTATGGTGTTTACTGTTACTTTCCCTAAGCATATGAACTATTTGCAAATTTAGTCACTAAGTGGGTGCTCTAAATGATTTATTGAAGAGTTATCTATCTAAGTAGGTATCAATACTGCTGATTGCCCTGCAAATAATCTTGCTTTCCTTATGTAAGCTTTAAATTCTACTGGGTTGTATGAGAATTTTGAGCACAAAAGGACTGTAAGTTTTTGTTCAATATGTGACAGATCTCTATGACTTGGTGAGTCAACAGTATATATTGAAAAACTTTAGTGCCTTTCAGCGAGAGAGATAAATTCATTATCTCTGTTGCATCATGGGTGTGCATGAGGTTTTACACACATAAAAAGTAGACATGGGTTCATGACCCTAGGAACTTACAATCTAAATGGAATGGGAACAATAACATTTAAGGATAGAGAACAGAGTGGGGTCAGGTAGTCAGCTGTTGGAGAAGGAAGGACAAAAGAAGTAGGTTTTAAATGAGAATTTGAAAGAAAAGAAAGAGGAAAATTGCTGCACAGGAACAGAGGACTATATGACTTCTCTTAAGTAGCCATTACAGGCTAAATGAGCTACATTAAGGCTGTGGTTCTGTTGGACAAAGCCAGTAAGCACAAGGCCCCAGCAGCCGAAAGTCCAGCCAAGAGGCTACGGCAGAAAGAGGCCATAATCGCCTCTCTACTGAGGGTTGCAAGGATCAGTGCAGCTCAAAAACTTGGTTGGTTTGTCAAAGGTATGTTCAAGGCAGCCCTGGTACATACTAATAGTTAGCATAGTTAAACCAGAACCTACAGAATACCCACCCTTCTGCATAAAGATGGCCATTCCTATCTACAGTATTAGAAGCTCGTTATTATAGCACACAGTTAAATTAAAAAATGTTGGCTTTTGAAAACCATAGTTTTAGTGTCACAAATAAGTAAGACCAACATGTAATATATCAATTCTGAAGTGAAAACCATTATTATCATCAACAGTATATTAAATGTGATTGTCAAAATAAAATGGAAACTGCTCTGTAAACACAACAGGTGAAATTCTGGCCCCATTGAAGTCCGTGGCGAAATTCCCATAGACTTCAGTGGGACCAGAATTTCACCCAATCTCTTTTCAATTACAATGAGAATACCACCAATATCTATATCATCCACTAAACAAGATGGCCCACCTTGATTATCATACACATTGTAAGGAGAGTGATCACTTTAGATAAGCTACTACCAGCAGGAGAGTGGGGTGGGAGGAGAGAAAACCTTTTGTAGTGATAAACACCCATTTTTTCATGGTCTGTGTGTATAAAAACATCTTCTGTATTTTCCACAGTATGCATCCGATGAAGTGAGCTGTAGCTCACGAAAGCTTATGCTCAAATAAATTGGTTAGTCTCTAAGGTGCCACAAGTATTCCTTTTCTTTTTGCGAATACAGACTAACACGGCTGTTACTCTGAAACCTGTTCAAAAGTAAAAAGTGATTATTTCAGATGAAATGAGAAGCTCCAGTGTCAACCTTAACTGCCTGACTCTGCAAAAAATCAAATCTTTGCTCGGAATAGGAAACCGGAGGTTTTCTTTTAATTTACATATCTTTCTGCTGAGTGCGTTTTACCTGAAATATGGGAGAACTTCAGAGAGACACTACTTCTCGTTTCAAACATTGCTTTTGCTATGGCATGGTAAAAATGCTGCTGGCTGGGACTAAGACACCACTAGCACAGCCGGAAAAATTTATATACTGAAGCCAGAAATGAGCCACTGAAGCCAGCCATTTTAAAAGGATCCGTGCGTATAGCTTACATTGTCAAAGTGAAATCTGATTTTTTAAAATAAGTAAGATCTCCTACTTAGACTGCAGTAATAATTTTCTAATGGAAAACTAAAACCCAGAAAATCTAAAAACCATGATCAACAGTTTCTGGATTTAAGATTCACAATAAAGGTAAATAAGCATGTGCTGTATATAATATTTTTTTAGTTGATGGTGTATGAAAATATTAGGGAAACTAACTAATTAACAGTTCCACCACTCCATTACAAAACACTGTTTACATTTTATTAAATATTATAACAGACATTAACAAAGATGCTCCACATATGCAAAAATGATATTTGTGATCAATTAAAGAGCCATGCAATAAATTATTTTATCATATGCTTTTGACAGCCTAACCTGCACTCTGCCCACCAACGCTGCTGTTAACATGTTAAACCTCTGAACAGCTTCGAACAATCACCATAAAAACAAAACAAACAAACAAAAAAAAAACCCACCCAGCCAGAGGAACATTTTCTTTCTTCCCCAGATGTGGAATTCCACCCCCCCCCATATACTGATTTATGCTTTAAAATGGGCAATCTTCATTCATGCACCAGTGAAAGGGTTATGGTCAGATACCATTGAACCCTCAAAGCTAAAAACAGAAGCTTTATGCCAATGGAAATGAGAGATCGATGGCAATACATGAATTAGTCCTTTTTATAAAAAAATTAAAAAGATACATGCTGATTGTAGAATGAATGAAGATTCCCTATACAGGAAGATGGTTGACTGATATATATCTGCTAAATGAACTTTAAGAGTACTCAAAGACAATCCAGGCCAGTGGTGGGCCACCTGCGGCCCGTCAGGGTAATCTATTGGCGGGTCGCAAGACAGTTTGTTTACATTTGTACGGCCACCTGCAGCTCCTAGTGGCCGCGGTTCCAGCCAATGGGAGTTGCTGGAAGTGGTGTGGGCCGCAGGGATGTGCTGGCTGCTACTTCCCGCAGCTCCCATTGGCCAGGAATGGTGAACCGCAGTCACTGGGAGCTGCGGGCGGCCGTGGAAATGTAAACAAACTGTCTGGCGGCCCGCCAGCAGATTACCCTGACGGGCCGCAGGTTGCCCTCCACTGATTCAGACTGAGACATAATAATGCAATAAAAATAAAATAATTGTAGAGAGCTCAGCAATCTTATCCTTTTGACAAATTCACAATCAACACCGCTTCCATCCTAAAGCCCCCCCCTCCCCCCAAAAAAGTTGATGGCTTTTGAAATCTAAAGGATTGGTTGAAGTTCAGCTGGAGCAGTAGGGTCGGAGATGAGCCAATGAACTAACATTTAAAGCTTCCAGACCCAAATATTTGGCTCTAACAGATTATTTGACCCTGATCTTCTGACAGGAAACCATGATTTGTGAGATGGTGATGAACCATGCTGAGCTTGTGCCCCAACCGATGCTCAGAGTATCTGGTCCTATTACTCCCCTACAGAGTGTGCATGTTTGAACAGTACTCTCAGCCATTACTGAACTTTGTCAGATTACAACAATCCTCAATCTTTTTAGTGATGCCTACGCTACACGCCTCTACTGGTGGCAGGTAATGCACATGCAGCTACACTCTGCAGTAAAAAGCAGGCTATGTCCTCACTGCAGTGTGTAGCTGCGTGTCAGTGAAAGGCTCTGGCAGAGGGAAGGCATGGAGGGGAGGAGAGGCAGCTGAGAAAGGCTTCAGCAGCTCCCCAGTGCCAGAGCCTTTCACTGTGGTAAGGAGAGGCTCTGATGGGGGGAGGCAGGAGGGAAAGGCCGAGTCTCCTTTCTCCCCTATCAGAGCCTTTCCCTCTTTTTCTGTTGCAGAGACTGGCTCCAGCAATGAGGAGCTGCCAGGCCCTTTCCCTGCTGAAGTCTTTTCCTACTGTGGGGGAAAGGCTCCAGCGGTGGAGATTCAACACTACACACTGCTGAAAGAAGTGTGCAGTATAGATGTGCCCTTGGTATATGGACATGAGCAACTGCACGCCGTTACTAGTCCTATTTCCTTAACCAGCCCCCAAAAGGTGTCAGTCAATGCCTGGCAGAAGCTGTGAGTTCAAGCTTTTCCAAGGACCAGAACTCTCGGAGGCTGATTGATTTCTGAATCATTTGAAATTGGTTTGGCAAGTAAGCAATCACAGACTTAGTATTCATACTCCAGTAATCCACTACGGTAAAATTCATGCCCCAATTACATTTTCTCAAATAGATTAATAATTTAGAGAAAATACTATGGGATGAGACACTGATCCCTCCACGGCAGGATTTGGAAGCCAATAAAATACCTACAGTTGATGTTTAAACTACAGCCTAGTGCTCTGGTCTACTCAGGACAGCTTTTGGAAGTTTAACTGGAACACAATTGCTTTTTGTGTGTGCCTTTGCTGTGACGCTACATATTACTTGCTCATGACCCTCCCTCCTTACTTTTGTTAGTCTCTCTTGCAGCTAACCGAGTGCTTTAATTTTGTTCAGCCTAGTAAAAAGCCCAAAGACTAGAACATGGGGGTCACCAAGGTCTACAAGGTAGGTGAACAAATCAACAAAGCCACACCACAGGGCAGACAGCAAAGAAATTAGAATAAGAGCCTAACAAAGTGAACATACTGCACAGCACTAATAATTATGAAAAAAAAACAGTAAATACATTGGGGATGCGAACAGTGGTCTTTTGTTATTACCATTGGCAGAATATTAGATTAGGGCTGAAACTCTAGACAGTCAACACTAATTTCCAGCTACAAAATAACTTATTCCATGAATACATAATAGTACAACAAAATAATACTTCAAATAAATTCTATGTTTATTTGTGCGTAACCGAGGCAGTACTCACTGGCTCTCTCTTTCTGATATGGAATCCTCTGACCTCATTTCAGAGCTAATAACATGTAGACTTCTTCTCGTGTAACTTTGCCAACCTTAAAACCTACCCTAACTTTTAAAAAACATCTTTAGATCATTATTCTAAGAGACAGACTTTTCACATGAGGAAACAGAGTTCCTTGAAAAATGTTCCCTCAACACTATGAAGAGAGATTTAAATAAGGAGACAAACTAAAAATATTAGGCTTTACAAAAATAGTTTTTCATTATGTTCTTGCTATATTTTTCATGTTTGTTTAGGGAAGGCTTTGATCTTCTTTATTTACACAGAAATCATCACGCAACATCTGCTGCATCACATTCTTTTCTGTGGCAAGGGATTGCTGTACAATGCAGGTTGATGACTTCCAGGGAAACACAAAGCAGAAGTAGTAGGTTGGTGGGACGGAAGAGAGCTTAGGTATGTGTGTTACATGAAGGCCTGCCTACATTGTGCCTCAGGATGCACTATGAGGTGTGAATTGCTGCATGCCCCCTGAGTGTTGCATTCCAACTGCCCCATGTGGATGCACTAAAAGGTATCTAGTTTGCATTAATGTGGGCACCTTTTAGTTCGTGCCAGCCGTGTCTACATAGGACAGTTAGAGCGCAACACTTTGGTGCATTCTGCAACCCGCAGTGTGCACTGAGGTGCAGCAGATTTAGCCGTACTAACCTGTGATTATGATGAACTGGGTCTTTCAGTTAGAGTCACATTAACTCCATTAATGTGACCAGTCTGTTCACTGCCAACATTCAATCGATCTGTTAGCTGCTGTTTAGGGCAGTCCCCTCAGCTACCATGAAGACATGTACAAAATGGGTATCTCCCTGCCTCAAAGAATTTATTTAGCCTATCTTCTACAATCTTCTTAAATGTCAAACCAGCTGAGACTATATACAATATGAACTTCCACGTGCACAACACCAGGGAGACCAGTTTATTGGGGAAGAGGATAAAAAAAGAAACGGGGGGGAAGCGCAAGAGAAGTATCAATAAAGCAAATGTCATCCAGACTATTAAGCAAGCAATACAACAGTTTCTTCAAGGCCAGAACTCAGCTCCCCCCTGTTCCTAAGGTCTCACAATATGACCCTGCTAGCCAGCCTAGTCATTGGACTTGTATTGAGGGACTTGACCTCGGCCTTTTTTCCCCCCCGTATTCGTCTCTCCTCACAAGTTCCCCTATCACAGTAGTCTTGTCACCATCTCTGCAAGTGTGGTCCACAAACACATCATTCTGCAGCGTAGGGAACATCCGAGGCACCTAATAAAACTACATGAATGAGCAACATGATGGCAGATAACAATTAATTGTTGACAAATGCAGATAATGCACATGGGAATGATTTATTTGTACTACTCATGCACCTTACAGGGTTCTACATTAACTAAACCAACTCAGGAAAAGATTTGGACACCACTAGTATGCCATCACCTGGAATATTATGTTTATTTCTGGTCAACCCAGCTGAAAAAAAGATTTAGCAGAAATTGAGGGGGTTCAGAGATAGGTAATGAGAAAGATTAGAAACGTGAAAACTTCCATATGAAGAGACTGAAAAGTCTGGAACTGTTGACTTTAGAGAGAGAGAGAGAGAGAGAAAAAGAGGGAACATAACTAATTTGTACAAAATAATGAATGGTATTGAGAAGGTAAAACAGGCACTTATATTTACCCTCTCCTGTAATACAAGAACAGGGGGACATTCAATGAACTTGAAAGACAGTACATTTAAAATTAATGAGAGGAGATACTTATTCACACAACACACAGTTCACCTGTTGAACTCAGTGCCACAAGATCTCACTGAGCATAATATTGAAGTTGTAGAAAAGGAAACAGGATACAGCAGGCCCAAGGAGTCCATGGTGGAGAAATCTCAGGATAAATAATAATTTGATAATAGTTTGCTGTTATTAAATCTGATTCACTATTTCAGGACTGAGCTAGGGTGAAGAGAGGCCCCCTCCCCGGCTCATTAAGGGTGTTGGTGATAAGAACATTCCCTATGTATAAAAGGCAAACCAAGCTAGCTACTGTGACCAGCAAAGATCATAGAAAAGAAAGGCTAGAAAAAGATTGCTTACTACTCCAGTCTTTATATGTTGCTTTGAACCAGATGACATGCAGATCTGTGAGATGCCAGTGGCTTTAAGGCAACTATTAAGTTCTGTGTTTAAGAGAACCATAGAGAACTGACCCACACATCAATGCGGCCACAGGAAGTTCCTTCCTCCTCTCGCTGATTGGACTAGAACCAGTGAGTGAGCTATCAATGCTGCACATGCAGGCAGCTCTGAGAAATTTCCTATGCCGGGAGCAGTTCTGAGCGTCACTGGTTCCTAAAATGGGGAGGGTGAAGTACAGGCATGGAGAAATTTGCACTGGTGCTAAAGCCTTTAGCACAAAAGGAAGCTGTTTTGGTAGTTGTATGCATCGGTCCCCAGAGGGTGTCTTCTTCCTCTTACTTTAAATTGTTCACAGGCTTTGTGGCATGATGCAGGCTCTGGTGGGAGAGCAGATCAATGGTGTTAGCTGTAAGGCTCCTCTACTGCTGTCCCCAACGCGGTCCCAAATGGACTGCCAGAAAAGTGGAGGTCTGGCTCATATCAAAGATATAATTATGATCCTGAGAAGGGGTGGTGTGAAAACCACCTTGCTGAACCACCTGGAGTGTCCCCAACTCTGTTGTGCAGCAAAGTGGAAGTCAGCTAAGTTGCTGACTATGGAACTGGGTGAGGAACTTGTGAACACAGTTGGAGAGGCGGTAAGCACTGAAGGAAACCAATGGACCCCAAGAGAATCCATTCTAAACACTACCCCCATTCGAAGAGGCAATCTTTGTTTTGCCAACCCAGAAGATAGTTGAGGATCAATGTGTTAGAAAAAAGACACTATCACTACAGGCCCTCCTTGCAATTCTGGGATAACAAGAACACCCTGCAGCCATTTCCTTTCTAACTGGTGGAAAAAATAAAGAAGAAAAGAATCCCGTGCCAAAGGCTCTCTTCAGAGACAGCTGAAGAAGCAGCAGCATCTGCTCTCCTGTGTGGAGGGAGACACACTGGGGGAAAACGTCTCTAGTTCAGCAAGTGTGCAGCAGGGGGAGGTTTGAAGAAAAGAGAAAGGAATTCTGCCTTCATTCAGCTGGAATGGACTGAATAAACCACCAGTTATGACTTCCATCTGATGGAGAATATTCCCCTTTACCTTTATCTTTCCCAGACTCTGACAATTCTAAGAAACATCTCATCAGAATCATGCCAGTTGATGACATAGCATCCACTGTTCAACTTTACACTCTTCCAAGTCATCCTATAAAGATTATTTTACAGGACAGCAACTTCACTGGAGAAAATACATTTTAATATTTCAAGACTTTACCTATAGCTCATATATACAAAATAAAATCTCTGAATTACTTGGGCATTCACCTGTAAATTACAGCCCAGTTTGCCATGGCTTGGTTTAGGGTAACAAGTCCAAACGAAACAGATTAAATGCCATAGTCTTTTGGTCCACAATTTTGTAGTTTAAAAGAGCAGAAAATTTTTAATTAAATGTTACATTCTTTTAAAATTGCAAAATTATCATTAGAGAAAAGGACAGAAGTCTACAATGGCAATTCTCTTTCGAACTACAATTTTATTTGTGGTGTGGGAGTGCAGCAAAAGGACTATTGTTAATTCTCTGTCTGGAAAAAATGATTTACTGAACAAGTCCTACAATAAATTCCAGATGAGACCATGTAAAAATCCTATAGGCGGAAAGGATCATTCTTCCATGCATACCTTTTAAAACACAAAATTAAACTTCTGAACTACTGACAGAAACTACCAGCACATCATACCATGCAACTGACCAATACACTACTGATTTCAATGTTAAGTAACTAGTGCTATTTATTGGCACATCCCCTTGGCAAATTCACCTTAATGACTATTCTTCCCATTTACCATTCCAATAACATATGTTGAAAGAACAGATATAGGCACATAATTTTGAAAGCATAATTGAGACACCTTACACATTTCTCTGAACTATTTCCAAAACATTTCACTTTCATTCAGAGAAAGAAGGAAGCAGGATTTAGAATGGGGTTAAGTGGATCTTTTGTTGGTAACCCATGTCCCTCCTGTGGTCTCATAAAAGAGCTGCTTCTTTTAGAAATATAACAGACCTTCAATTTAAATTTATGGAAAGGCTGAACTAGAAGAGTCTGCACTCAAACAATTTTAATAACCTATTAAGTTGAGACTTCAGATTCATTTTATAACCATGTTCCTCAAGGAGAAGTGCTATCTGGATAAAGATAGATTTTTTTTTCTTTTAAAGATAAATAGCATCATTAATCTGCAACATTTCTTTTCTATTATCTTTCAAAATGAGGAGTTATTTTGTTCCAATCTTGAGGTAATTAGCCTTCATTCACTAGCCAGAAAATGTCTGTGTTCTGAAAATTAAAAATGTGTCATTAAGTGGAATTTACCATAATGTCATTTATCTTTATATAGTTCATCAGTGACAGCAATGGGCCTGGGAATCCATCAGCTTTTACCAAGGAAGCATTAAAACAAATTGAAAAACAGAATAATCCCAGGCACCCTTTAACACAGTCAAAGCCATTTGGGTAATTAAATAGTGGTATTTAAAGTTTTAATTTAGATTTCCCCCTCTGTTCATCAGCAGTCAAATGAGATGTTCATATTCATAACTGTTTGTAATAAAGGGTCTCATAAAGCAAGGAGAATATTTCAATGCTAGTAAAATTAAAGAGAACACACAGAAAGCTTTCAACCGCAAACAGGGAAAGTTTATTCTTACTGCACCCCATTTTCTAAGATTATATCAGGAAAGAAGAAAAAAAACCATTGCTACAACTGACCTGATTTCAACACTAGAAATATAGGACACCTGATTTTTTTGCTCCCACTAGCTAAAACTGTTTTCACTTAAGATTCCACTATTTGAATGCTTTATTGACAAGGAAAAAAGTAACTTTAAAAAGTGATAAGTTTGCCTTACGCCCATTGTTTTTTCAGTTATTTGTATATTATCTTGAACTTTTTTTTTTACTGAATAATGTTCAGCTCCAGCCGGGTTATCATTTTGTTGTGTTCCTACAATGCAATAATGTGCTGCCAGGATAATTATTATGTAATATAAATAAATTCTCCAATGGCATTATTTTAAGAACTGGAACGGAGTATTACTTAGTTAAACTGTTTTCATGTTAATTATACGAGTGATCAATTTCAGAAACAATTCTAGAATTACATTACAATCCAGATGACACATTAAGAAAACCTGTTTATAAAAGTATGCCTTAGTGAAAGAATACTGCATAAAACTTTTCAAATCATATTAAACTGAAATAACTTAGGAACAATTGCACCAAAACTAAAATAAGCATCAGCAAATTACACAACATAACCTCAAAGAACCAAAACATTCTCACCCATTGGACACTACCTTTCTAATGCACTCCTACCCAGATACATTTGGCAATACATTCTTAAAATGAAAGCTAATGGAGCCCATAAAGAACATTAATGGTTGCAGTATGGTGAACTAAAATGCAATTCATATTACAAACTTAGGATTCAGATTCAGAGTGGTGAATGTACTCAGTTTAATTATAATTTAAATCATAGCACAGTGAAATGTAGAAACCTGCTAGTTTTACACACACACACGTGATTAGAAGTTTATTGCCAGTTTAAATACAGCTGCAGATAGTAGATTGATGATCTCTCATAAAATAGTTTCAACTGAAAGAGCAATTTGACTGGCTGATGAGGATTCCAACATATGCATCACTCTCCTCACAACAGTATTGCCTGGGACTCAGTTATTCAAAGTGTGCAAAGGATGTTCTCTCTTCTGGATGCAACCTGAGTTTGAGTACACCAATCAGACCATATGTCCTATAGTATCTAACAATGATTTCTGATGTGATATAGAAATATAATTGTTCTCTGTATCACGAAGTGCTATAAAAAAATCTTGACTTGTTCTCTGAACCCAGAGAATTTCAGTCACTAGATTTCAATAAACATTCCTACATACTCCCTTTCAAATAAAACAGACAAAATGCACATGATTTACTTTATTTACAATCTTATGGCGATTTTCAAAGATGTGGATCTCTGAGGAGGATTCTCAGAGATGCCAAATTTCAGGCCTGGAGTATTTTAAAGATAGTAAACTGGTGAAGGCATACATACTGCATTAGGCAGGGAAGGAGGCACTTTCATATCATGCTATAAAGACCCAAACTCGAAATGTGCCTCTGTGATTCTTTCACAAATGAAATGGACCAAATTAATCTACCACTTACTTCATTAGAATTACACCAGGGATTAATTTAGCTAATTGTGAATTAAAATATAACTCTGCAAGTCAACAGGATCATCATAAATTGACCATATCATTATGCCCATATTAAACGGGAAAATACCTCATCTGTTCTCCATTGTATATCCATTTCTTTATTTTTTTAAGGTAAATATTATAAGCTTTCTGTAATACTTAGATGGTAGATGCGTTTAAATTACTGTAGCTCAGGAACAAACCCCTTTCCAAAGATACTGGTAGTTTAGGGAAAAATGCTTATTTCTCATTGAGGCTGGTTTCTAAGTCAGCAAAATTTTGCTCTAATTCGATAGAAGTGTTTTTCTGAATTATGTTTCTCAAATACCCTCCTTTGCCCAACTCATGGTCAGAGACTGGTTTCCAGGGCTATAATTCTGGCAACGTTTTTTATTCATCAGTCCCACTTACTTGGACAATGTACCTTGATGAATTTTGGAGGTCAATGTTGGTGGGATCAGTTTTGTTTCATTTTTAAATTCTGTAACTATACTAAATTTCATCCATCTGCAGATGGTTACTTCAGTCCATAGCACTTTTTAAATGTGGCCAAACTCAACAGAGAGCAACTTTGACCACTAAAAGTAAATGGAATTTATAAACTCTGTAGCCATCCACTGAGTAACTACCACCATTATCACTGTTTGTGGAGTTCAAGTTCAACATTCAAACATCAAGTTCACAGGGCCCAAATAAATGATGTATACACTGTGTAAATCCAAGTAACACCTTAATTCAAGCATATTAGGAAAAGATTCCATTCTGCAATACTCCTTTTATTAAGTGTGGTTTAGGGTATTTCTAACAAAGATTGAAAGGTATTCAGGGTGGGGGCCATGTTTTTCTATGCATTTGTACAGCGTCTTCTACAGTGGGACCCCAAGCTTGGTCTCTGGGCTCTATTGTGATATAAATATTAAATAATAATAAAATACATTCAGATAAATGATTGGAATAAACCCCTACAATACTACTTGCTGCAATAGAGGAACATTTCTGGATATAGGGGATATGAAGGATTTATTCCTGAAAAAAATCTATTTTGTAACTTTGTGAAGACCTTTTTCATGTGCACCATTCCATGATGTACTGGGACCAAATAATGTAGTATATACCTACTACACTGAGAACTCCCCCAAATCCTAGGTACAAAAAAGTGGCAACTCTCACTTTTTGATTTAATTGATGACAACATAGAACTGTTGATCAAGGATAATAAGAACAACCCACACACTACAATTATGAGTAACAAGGTACAGTATACATGATGTGTGTGAGAGGCAATCACCCTGCAGACCACTGGCTACCTACTAATGGAACATAAATAACTACACTTTCGGTAATGTGAACTCTGTTCTTGTAATATTTAACTATAACTTCCTGTGTCTTTGTGATATTCAAGGAAGTGAAACTCATGCATAACATGTTTTTATTATTCTCCCTTATAGCAGACTTGCAGACAATGTCAGGTCTGGAGAGATAAGGGCTGCTTCTAGGACATGAATTCTCATGAGGATTAGACAGCCACCATCTGGGGCTTCAGAGTTTATCTGCAGCTGCTGCATTCTAAATATCAATGCTGGATAAAAACAGGTTCTGATTTTAAAGTGTTTAACAAGTTGCTATAACTTGCTTTCAATTACATTTTGTTGTCTTAGGAAAAAATAAAGGAGTAAACATGATAGTGACCTCCCTTCTCAGCAGCAAAATACCAACTGATGCTAGCTACAGTATTACAATCTTAAGAAGTCAACACATTGCTTGCTTACTTACTGCGAATAATAAAATGACAACAATTTAAGGGGAAACCGTATTGCACAGAAGTTTAATTAAAAGAGGTCACAATAATATAGTACTTACAGTACATTCGCTAACTCATTCATGGGACTTTTTTCAAAGCAGGGAATCTACAAGTAATGTATATTTGATTTATATAGAATCTGTATTGTGTGAATGGGCTATGTGTTTACATATTCAGAGTGTATATGTTTTTAATCTATTGAGGAGGAGTTGAGGGCAGTCACTTAGGCATCTAACTTTAATCATGTGAGAAGCCTATTAAATATCTTCTCTGAATGCTGGAAAGGATGAAAAGGGGTAACATTGTATTTATTTGATTTATGCATCTTCAGACCTCAAGCTGAAATGTGTGGTTTGTCCTCTCATCTCATTTGATGGTCAGGAAGCAGTGCTAATGCTGATTTTGGGCATCTTCTTCTCTGGGTACTACCTCCACCCCTGGTTATTATGTTTTGTTTTTTGCTCACTTATATTCTTCAATAGGCAAATCCTTCTTGCAGTTATTTTAGGTAAATCCTAGGGCACTAACTATAAACCACCAGAAAAAGCACCTTAAAACTGCGAAATGGAAAAGCTCCCTATGTTTTTTCTAAGTAGGTGACGGAGTCTCCCGTTGCTTCAACGAATGAGTATTTGGTTAATGTTGACTTGAGTTCTAGATTTATTTATTTTGATGGCTTCTCACATGGAAGTGAGTCCAATCCTGGATTTGCAAATGTCGTTGCATGTCTTGCAAGTGTAGTTGTTGTTGGGGAAGGTGTGTGTGTGTGGTGGGGACGGGAGGCGCGGTTTGAGGCATTGGTCTTATGTGCTCTCTTCTCCTGCAAAGACCTCACATGCTACTCCTCAAAAGGGGACATGGCCTCATGGAACAGACCTCTCCATTTGGGTCTGTCCAATGCAATGAGTTCTCAGGTTTCAAGGTCTAAATTGCATGCTTTGAGATTGACTTTGGACCACGTGGCCAGTCCAAAAAAGTTGAACCCTGATATGCATGCTCTTGATGCCAGGGATTTGGCATCTCTCAAGGACTTCAGTGTTCTGGATCCTGTCCTGCCATTTGATGTCACAGATGAATCTTAGGCAGCGAAGGTGGAAACTCTCCAGCTGTTTGATGTAGTGTTGGTAGAGCATCCATGTCTTGCTGCCATAGAGGAGTGAGTATACCACAGTAGATTTTTATCTAAGCAGATATTGTGGTTGAGAAAGTATTAAATAAAACTGAGGAAACCCCCCAATTTTTGGTGCGTCTTGTGGACAGGTCATTCTAAACTGGGGTCTAAAAATGCAGCAATCAGACATAGGGACAGATTCTTTACTGAGCTTTGGCCCCTTTGCACTACAAGAATTGTGAAAAGGGGCCAGAAAGCAACTCGATCTCTCTACCTTTGTATCTCCCCAGCATGTGAGAGTCCACATCAAGCACAGAGCAAGCTGGCTCCTACACCACCACCGCTCATGCAGGCCCGGGTCAAGAGAGCACACTTAAGGGTGTGTCAGGGAGGGGACGTGACTGGAATACCCCACACTCCGATATTCCATACCTGGCAGAAAACGCTTAGATTAGATTGGATAAGCCCTGAAGCACAGCTCAGAATCTGATCCGGAAATTCGTATTTTTGCATCCACTGGCATTTTCTTGAAAGTACCAATTCCATAAGACTGAGAAGCAAGGAACAAGGCAAAGACAGTCCAAGTGATCATAGGAAAAGGTTAAGTGTCCAGTCTGTACTGTTTGGATAAGTCTTTCAAGGATCCTGCCCATTTCTTAAGCGGAGCCAAATATCTTTCCAGGCAAGAGGCTACTTATCCTAGTGGAGGTACCTGACAGTCTGCTAAGGAACAGGCCTAAATAATACACCATTCAATCCAGCCAGAATGAATAGCCAAGTTTTCAAAAATAGTTACGGGAAGTTAGGCTGCTATATCTGTATTTAAACACCTCAGTGAGACCACTCTTTAGTAGCTTAACTTTAGGTTCCTGTTTTGAAGATCTTGCCCAGTAGCTTTAGGACCCTTTCATAACAAAAAGAGCCAGTGCGTATTTCTGCGGGCTTTAGATTTGTCTCTGTAGTATTTTAGTGCTCTGCAACTATCCAGGGCATGTCACGTACTCTTGGTATCAAGTTTAGGAAGCCAATGGGCAGGCAAAAAACGGCCTGATGCTCTTCATGCAGCTTACCCTATGCCTGTTTGGACACTCACTATCTTCCTCTTTTCCTTTGTGCCTTCTAGATAAGGAGGACCACGCTTAGGTGTAAGCCGCATCATAAGCTTTCATCACTGACTCAGAAATCTTACAAGTGTGGGCAGAAGGTAGGCTCTAGAGCAGTGGTGGGCAACCTGCTGCCCGTCAGGGAAATTCACTGATGGGCCGCCAGACAGTTTACATTTGTTTACATTTGCACAGCTGCCTGCAGCTCCCATTGGCTGGGAATGGTGAACCGCAGTCATTGGGAGCTGCGGGCGGCCAAGCCTGCGGACGGTCAATGTAAACAAACTCTCTTGCGGATTAGCCTGATGGGCCGCAGGTTGCCCACCACTGCTCTAGAGAGCACAAGGGAGTTGAGAACTTGCTCTTTGAGGCACCCATGTCTTTGCATAACATAAAAACAAACACATTCCAACAACGGAAGGCAACAAGAGGGCTCCACATTTAAAGAACTTTCTACCCTATCTGTAGTTTGTTTCAGCTGTTTGCATGTAGGCACTATAGAAAGTCAGCTGCTGCTGAATGCTGTCTCATATGTGGCAGAGAGAAAACTGGGCAAGAAAACAAAGTAGGCGGCATTTGAGAAAAAGGCACAGAAAACCTCTAGCTAAGGACTGACTCTGCTTTCTTTGTGGGACACTACAAAAAATTCCAAATCTGTGAGCTGTTTACCAGTTCTTATCAATCCAACATACAAGCTGAACAATAGCAGATATCAGAATTTAGAAGAGGTGCTGCGCAAATCTAGTTGGTTAACAGATCTCAATGGGATCCAGATTGATGAATAGAGAATTCACTGAAACAAAATATGGAAACCTCTCCCTTTGTGCTCCCAAACCATTCAGCAATCTGGACCAAATGGCTCTAGTAGCAGGGCCCAAAATACCTTAATTTCACATGAGGGAAGACATGCTTTCAGCGTGACAGAGCTCTGCCCTGCTGAGGCTGGGATATGTTGATGCTGACACATCAAGTCTGTAATGTCTCACTGAAACAGATAGAGAGCACCATGCTAGTGTTTTAACATGATTATTCAGCAAAAACTACTCTCGCTCAGCCTGTGACAGCCATAGATCTACCAGAGTGAGTGCTGATGGGAAAAAGAACCCCTGATCAGTCTCACACGATAGTGATTTCTTGTGCAATAAGAGAGTAGGATCTTATCTTCCCCATATTGGGACTGACCCCTCAGGCCACAAAGAGGGAAATCAGAGCCTGAAAATGTTCTGCATAAACATATTTTAAATACTCTGAGCACATCTACACACTCACGTCAAAATTGCTTTGCTAACTTTGCCGCTTCCCAAAGCACAGCAACAGCAAAGTGCCCAGGGGTTTTGGGCACACTGACTGTACCTAAGCGTCTGACAACCCCCAGATCTTCATCAACAGCTCATCGTAACAAAGTCTTGTCACTCACTAGACATCTAGCATTCGGCTAGATTTCTACCACAGCCAACTAGGTCTTCCTCTCAACTATATGCTTCTCCAATACAACTAATAATAGGAAGAAATAAACAGAGGAAATATCAACCAGTGCCTGGAAAAGAGATCACTAGACAACTACATCATGCTGGCCCAAATCTGAAAACACACAAATAAACACACACACACACACCCCCCTCAGACTTATGCTGATTAATTCAAGATCTATGGTCAAGAAGCCCTTCACCATCCATGATATTATCACTTGCAAATTACCTAATCTGGCTGATACCACGGGACCAGTGTTAGAGCCCCTCAACACCTCAAGATATTTTATTCACCACACACCCAGACCTCAAATCTGGAGGTGAAGTAGCCATTCTATTTCCTTTTGAGCTAAAATGCAGGAAAAGAACTTTGAAACATTTACCAGGCTAAGTGAAGCATTATGCTACTATATAAACCCCAGACTCCAAAGACTTCCCAGAGGAGTTGATAGAAATACTGTCTGACATGGTGATAAAGTTTGCAAAACTCACTGTTTTCAGAGACTTCAAACAACCCCAAAGGCAATGCTTATGACAGGATAGCCCAAAACCTACCAGCACTTTCAACTGCAACTTTGGTTCTCAGAGATAACCTGTAGGCATGTACCTAGTCAGCCATACCTTAGAACTGGGTCCTCAGGTTGGCTATACACCTAAGAATATTCTAGACTCTGGGGACACATTTCAAGGAGACTAAGGAACAGACAAATAATAGGGCACTGTACCTCTCCCTTACTACTGCTATAGTCACCTGCTACCTAACAGCCTTCTCCCAACCTGTCAAGGGCCTGATGGGTTTTCTCTGTCCCTTGAGGTAGCTTGCAAATAAGCAAGGTATAAGACCTCAGTTAACTACAATTTTAAAAATTACTCTAGATTACTGCAGGTAAAATACCATATATATCTCCTGTTAAAATGAATTTACATAATTCAGTTGCATATTATGGTGATGTTGCAGAGTATACATACACAGACTGATTTTTGGTTCATAAAATTGTAAGTCAGACCCATTTAAACTCTGAGTGATTGCAAGAGGAAGTATTAACAAATAATTTCAACAATCTTTATAGATATGAAACTAAAGGAACCACATACATTTCTATAATTCAGTTAATGTCCAGTACAGCTCATCTTTTATTATCTGTTCCTTTCTTGCTAGATAATCTTACTTCTTGCCATCCTCTCCATGCAGAAATTAATGTTGATGACATATCTGTAATGTAGATTTTATATCTGACCAGAAAGACATTTAAAAAAATAGAGGCCAGATTCTCTCCGAAGCCAAGACACATTTGGAACAGGAAGAGGAGGAGTAATTGTCAGAGAACTATTTGCGATTCCCTATTTCTTACAATTGCTCTGGCCTGGTGTAATTTAGAGTAGCTTTGCGGCTGCGAAATTATGATATCTGACTATGGTCCTTAAGATACTGTACATCAGCTGAGAATTACTGTAGAGGAGCAGAACTCCACTCCACCTCACACATCACACACCCTGATGTGCTTCATATGCCGGGAGTGGCGGGGGTGTCAGTTGGCATAAAAGCCTGCTCCCTGAGCTGTACAACAGCTGATAATTCCTCTCCACCAATGGAATTCTCAACTGGCCAGCTGCAACCAAATCACATCCCCGAGGTACCATTTAGGCAGCCCAAAGGGTTAAAAACAAGGCTGAGAATCTAGCCTTAGGACTTCAGTAAAAGAGAGTTCAGTGTTTGGAAACAGTTTCAATTCAGTCTTTTCTAAGCACTTTTCATGTTGCAATTTTCATCTCATTCTTTTATTATTTACTTAACACTTCATTTTTATTTCTGCTATTCTTCATGATCATGACAATGAGGATAAGAGGGGAAGATGGATGTAAGTATGCATCTGTGTTTGTTACAAGGGGGATTGGGGCGACTACAATTTTTCTCCCTTTCATTTTGCACTCTGTGCTAAAATACAGTACACTATAACGGCTTTTCAGTTAGCTAAACAGGCAAAGTTATAAAGAAATAAATGAAGAGGCTGTATTGCATATTTGCCCACAAGAACACATATGATATACTGTAAAAAGCAAGCACATATTTATGCCATATAAAACTCAGCTAACTAAATTACTAGAGACATTACCCAAGATGGAATATGGATAGCATAAGTCTTTACTTGAAGAAAATTGGAAAGAAAATAATATATTGGCACCCTATCCTATATTTAAGTTATGTCAAGTTCTTTTAGACATATTAAATTGTTTCCCCTACTGAAGATCCAAGGAGGCAACAGCTGCATGCGTGTGGAATTCATAGATTCATAGATATTTAGGTCAGAAGGGACCATTATGATCATCTAGTCTGACCTCCTGCACAACGCAGGCCACAGAATTTCACCCACCACTCCTACAAAAAACCCTCATACCTATATCTGTGCTATTGAAGTCCTCAAATCGTAGTTTAAAGACTTCAAGGAGCAGAGAATCCTCCAGCAAGTGACCTGTGCCCCATGCTACAGAGGAAGGCGAAAAACCTCCAGGGCCTCTTCCAATCTGCCCTGGAGGAAAATTCCTTCCTGACCCCAAATATGGCGATCAGCTAAACCCTGAGCATATGGGCAAGATTCATCAGCCAGATACTACAGAAAATTCTTTCTTGGGTAACTCGGATCTCACCCCATCTAATAGCCCATCACAGGCCATTGGATGAATATTTACCATGAATATTTAATTACCAACCATGTTATCCCATCATACCATCTCCTCCATAAACTTATCGAGTTTAATCTTAAAGCCAGATAGATCTTTTGCCCCCACTGCTTCCCTCGGAAGGCTATTCCAAAACTTCACTCCTCTGATGGTTAAAAACCTTCGTCTAATTTCTAGTCTAAATTTCCTAGTGGCCAGTTTATATCCATTTGTTCTTGTGTCCACATTGGTACTGAGCTTAAATAATTCCTCTCCCTCTCCGGTATTTATCCCTCTGATATATTTATAGAGAGCAATCATATTTCCCCTCAACCTTCTTTTAGTTAGGCGAAACAAGCCAAGCTCCCTGAGTCTCCTCTCATACGACACGTTTTCCATTCCTCGGATCATCCCAGTAGCCCTTCTCTGTACCTGTTCCAGTTTGAATTCATCCTTCTTAAACATGGGAGACCAGAACTGCACACAGTATTCCAGGTGAGGTCTCACCAGTGCCTTGTATAACGGTACTAAAACCTCCTTATCCCTACCGGAAATACCTCTCCTGATGCATCCCAAGACCGCATTAGCTTTTTTCACAGCCATATCATATTGGTGGCTCATAGTCATCCTATGATCAACCAATACTCCAAGGTCCTTTTCCTCCTCTGTTACTTCTAATTGATGTGTCCCTAGCTTATAACTAAAATTCTTGTTATTAATCCCTAAATGCATGACCTTACACTTCTCACTATTAAATTTCATCCTATTCCTATTACTCCAGTATACAAGGTCATCCAGATCCTCCTGTAGGGTATCCCTATCCTTCTCTAAATTGGCAATACCTCCCAGCTTTGTATCATCCGCAAACTTTATTAGCACACTCCTACTTTTTGTGCCGAGGTCAGTAATAAAAAGATTAAATAAGATTGGTCCCAAAACCGATCCTTGAGGAACTCCACTGGTAACCTCCCTCCAGCCTGACAGTTCACATTTCAGTAGGACACGTTGTAGTCTCCCCTTTAACCAATTCCTTATCCACCTTTCAATTTTCCTATTGATCCCCATCTTATCCAATTTAACTAATAATTCCCCATGTGGAACGGTATCAAATGCCTTACTAAAATCTAGGTAAATTAGATCCACTGCGTTTCCTTTGTCTAAAAAATCTGTTACTTTCTCAAAAAAGGAGATCAGGTTGGTTTGGCATGATCTACCTTTTGTAAAACCATGTTGTATTTTGTCCCATTTACCATTGACTTCAATGTCCTTAACTACCTTCTCCTTCAAAATTTTTTCCAAGACCTTGCATACTACAGATGTCAAACTAACAGGCCTATAATTACCCAGATCACATTTTTCCCTTTCTTAAAAATAGGAACTATGTTAGCAATTCTCCAATCATACGGTACAACCCCTGAGTTTACAGATTCATTAAAAATTCTTGCTAATGGGCTTGCAATTTCCTGTGCCAATTCCTTTAATATTCTTGGATGAAGATTATCTGGGCCCCCCAATTTAGTCCCATTAAGCTGTTTGAGTTTCGCTTCTACCGCAAATATGGTAATGTCTACCTCCACATCTTCATTCCTATTTGTCATGCTACCATTATCCCTAAGATCCTCTTTAGTCTTATTAAAGACTGAGGCAAAGTATTTGTTTAGATATTGGGCCATGCCTAGATTATCCTTGACCTCCACTCCACCCTCAGTGTTTAGCGGTCCCACTTCTTCTTTGTTTTCTTCTTATTTATATGACTATAGAACCTTTTACTGTTGGTTTTAATTCCCTTTGCAAGGTCCAACTCTACTTGACTTTTAGCCTGTCTCACTTTATCCCTACATGTTCTGACCTCAATAAGGTAGCTTTCCTTGATGATCCCTCCCTTCTTCCACTCCCTATATGCTTAATCACCTCTCTGAGATGCTTGCTCATCCAGCTTGGTCTACAACTCCTGCCTATGAATATTTTCTCCTTACTTGGGATGCAGGCTTCCGATAGCTTCTGCGGCTTTGATTTAAAATAATCCCAGGCCTCCTCTACCTTTAGATCCATAAATTCTTCAGTCCAATCCACTTCCCTAACTAATTTCCTTAATTTTTGAAAGTCAGCCCTTTTGAAATCAAAAACCCTAGCTGCAGATTTATTTTTATTAATCCTTCCGTTCACTTTGAACTGAATTAGCTCATGATCACTTGAGCCAAGATTATCCCCTACAACCATTTCTTCTATGAGGTCCTCACTACTCACCAAAACCAAATCTAAAATGGCATCCCCTCTAGTCGGTTCAGCAACTACTTGCTTGAAGGAATCCATCAGCTATCGCATCTAGGAAAATCTGAGCCCTATTATTATTACTAGCACTCGTCCTCCAGTCTATATCTGGGAAGTTAAAGTCTCCCATGATCACACAGTTTCCATTAGTATTTACTTTATTAAAAACATTAAAAGGGTCTCTATCCATATCCACATTAGATCCCGGTGGTCTATAGCACACCCCAAGCACTATCCCAGGGGAGGCTCTAGTAGTTTTCTTCCCCAATGTAATTTTTGCCCAGACGGACTCAGTCATATCCATTTCATCGCTTCTTATTTCTTTACATTCTATCTCATCATTGATATACAGTGCTACTCCGCCACCTTTGCCTTTATTTCGGTCTTTCCTAAACAGCACATACCCTTCAATACCTGTAGCCCAGTCATGACGACTATTCTACCATGTTTCTGTTCTCCCTAGAATAGCTGGTTTCCCTTCCTGCACCAGTAGCTCTAGTTCCTCCATTTTGTTACCCAGGCTCCTCGCATTAGTGTACAAACATCTTCATTTTTGCTGTTTGGCCTCACTCACATTCTGTACCCGATTAGACACAGTCATTTTACTACCAGTATAACCTATTAGACTGGTATCTACACTGCCCTTCCTCCTACCTATATAAGGTAGGAAATTCTCTATTGTCCCAGTAAGTAAATTAACAAGTTCTATGAATGCTTTCTATTAAATGTGCACTATTTATACTTCTGGGGATGGAAAATAGAAATTTCTTAATGACAATCTTTTTTCAGGAATATTAGTTACCAAAATGTAGCAGAATCTCCTCTTTTTAATTTAAGTGGTAATGTGATAAAATAATTTTCTAAATAAAATGCACTGAGTTTTACAAATAATGTTTTAAACTCAAAAACCTCAATCACTGATCACATTTTCCCATTAATTTTGAAATGCTGTGTGATTTCTTCTTTATCACTTAATTACCAAAGAACTTTTCCTTGCTTATTTTAGTTCTCCTAAAGACATCCAGAGAATGTTTTAATTTGTAATTTAGGGGCTAATCATGAGAGAGAAGCTGAGTACCCATAACGTCTCGACTGCAATGTGAGTTGAGGTCTCCGAGCACGTTCCTGGCTCAGGTCTTAGTAGAGTTTGAGAAAGTTTCAAGGGACACATTCCAGTCAATTTGGCCCATTATTTAGGATTTCTGGAAATCCTAAAATCAGTAGAGAAATGTTTGAGACTTTTAAAATTCCAAAGGAAATTAAAAAACAAACGAACAAAAAAAACATATCTCCCTGCTATGTTTGTAGCCCAAAGAGTTATTTTACAGAGAATCTGAAAATGATTTTGATTAAATAAAAGCAAAACTGACTAGTTTAAATTCAGTAGAATCCAAAAAACAAATCATATAAGCCAGTAATAAGTAAATTAACTTTCAAAAATTTCAATTTTAACAATCTATGGCTTTGATTAAGGTTAATCATATATATATATATATATATATATATATATATATATATATATATATCCATCCCTATGGAGAACTGGGGCTTCAGATGTTATCTGTAATATAGGTTATAAAATAGATCAATTTAACATATACAATTTTAACTTGACATTGTCCCTTTAAAACATGAAGAATAAAATGTCAACACAAATAAAATTTTGCAGGCAGTGAATCCATTTTCTTTATGAGCAAATATTTTTGTAGAAAAATTGAGTCCATCCAGCAAATAAGCGAGTGTGTTTATCAACCCCATTATGAAAACTACATTTCCATGTTAAACTTTAAGTTTGAACTCTCTACTCCTTAAAGTGGCAACTAAGTTACACGACAATTCAGCTGCTAAAGAAAGGCTAAGTAGTGCTTCCCATGACTAAATGGATTAATTCTTTAGTACAACACAATTACTGTTCTCCACACTGTTTCACTGAACATCTAAATAAGCATCCAAAGCTTATTTTGTGCAAAGAAAAGACCTAGCCAAAGAATAATCCCAATGTAAAAAGTTTACATTTTGTAAAACTTGTTTTTTTTTAAATAAAGTAAAGAAAAATCTATAAGGAGAGATAAAAAGGAATGGACATTTTAGCAGATTTATGGGGTGACATCTATTGACTAATGGATATCTTTGTTGAAGCTGCCCTGTTCACATGCCTGTTTTATTTGTGGATGTCTCTCTCTCAGAACAACAATTTTTTTCTGATGTGGGAGAGCTTAGTCTCAACCTATCTGGCATTTTTAGCAATGAAAAGAACTGATTGAGAAACAGGCTGGTTCAGAGGAGGAGGAAAATTTTCATCCTGCAAGTCATTGTGAAACTGACATTTCCGATAGCAATATAGGAATTGCCATACCGGATAATGCCAGAGCTTCAGTATCCTGTCTCTGACGGTGGTCACTACCAGCTGCTTCAGAGGAAGAAAGGTGCTTCCTTTTAAAATCGCCCTCATTTAAATCAGGCAGGAGGCCCACCTTCCATCCAAAATCAATTATTAGAAGGTTTTGGCACAGAGCAGGGAGGGGCAGGGTGGTGACTGACTGACTGACAATGTGAATGATCTTCCCAGAGAGGCAATCTGCCGCATTGCCACTAGCAGCATGCCCTGGCTGATTATTTTAAATTTTGACATGTTTTATATGAAAGAAAATTTATTGAATAGAAAATACCCTTGACTTTTTATTCTAGGGAGTTCGGTGATCAAATTTCAAACTGATTGTACAGTGCATAATATAAAGCTAAAGAATGAAAGCTCAGGAAGTTTAGAATACTTTATGTGGAACAGACAGTGAAAAGTATTCCTAACTTCTACATCTCCCAAGCTTTCATCTTTCATAAAGAACTGCCAGAAAAGAACAAACTTTTTTTTTGAACTAGTTGATGGTAGTTTTGTCTGCCTAAAGGGCAGATTGCCAACATCAGCACCAGCCGCACAATTGCCTGCCTTAGGCAAGCTACAATGTATTAATCTTCAGGCATTATTTAATTTCATTTCTTAATAAAAGAGAGCAACTTGTGAGCAACAGAGACATTCTTATCTTTGTTGATCCCTTATTCATAAATAGGCAGTTTTTCAGCTTTCTAATATCACTGCCTATGATCTTTTTCAATGTATGGCAAAATGAAAGAATTTCACTATACCTTAAATCACTGTAAAACTGAGCCAGAGGCTACCATATTAGTGTCACTAGAGCATTGTTTGTGCCTGCTTTAAACTTGCGGAAATACCGTAATGGTGAGGCGTAGGAGGAGGACACATTCTTTATACTGCTGTTGTGTCACCAACACTATAACCAGCCTGTGATCAAACAAGCCCTAAAACAACGTATAACTCCCCATGAACAAATTCTTTGCTCTTAGATGTCTGTACGACAGAGAAATTAATGCAATTTCCATAACTGCCCTCCTCTCAAACATTTATGGCCATTTTCTTGGCTAAAATCCAATATATGCAAACAGCTGAGTTCAGGTGGCTTTCACTTCTCCAAACTGGATGCTTCATATTCAACATGGCTGACACTCAGATTGAATATATATATTCAGTGACAGAATAGGGTTATTATTATTTCTTATTAAGGATAAGAAAGACCCTGACTTTGCGTGCATCTTGTATCAGGACCTGGGGCTGAATGACACTGTAGAGCCTGTGTTGGTAACATGTCCTTGGCCAAGCACTCAGTGCACTATGAGTGAAATGAGAACAGGAAAGGAAGCGTGTGGATGTGGGGATTGTATCCAGTCAAAAATATGGGAGAGCCCTTCTGCCCCCCATAGGTAGAACTGTTGGACTGTGTCAACTTGGTGTGAAGATCCCACAATGGTATTAAAGGTGATCTGCAATGGACTTTTTTTTTTTTAAATGGGCCTACAACTTGCTCTTTTGCTTCCTTAAGATTTACAAAGGTGGCCTAACAAGGTTTCTTAAAAAGACGACGGGGGCATGAGAAAAATGCAGTGTGACAGAGTGAGGGTTTTTTGGATTGAGGGATAGGCATGAGCAAAATGAGGTAAGTGAACTAGGATGTTACTAGGTTTTTTAAAGGGTATAACACAATTGGTTATGAAGTTATTGGTTTATAGACATGGAGTGAAACAATAAAAATAGACAGTGTCTAAGAACTTGGCAAGAATGATTCGCTACCCCCTGTAATAAGGAAACTGGGGAAGGGAACTGTTTTTTAAAAGTGCACATATACTATGAAACTACCTATCATGCCATTTCCCTATCCCTTCTATAGTTTTCTTTGTTCTCACTTGGTACATCTTCTCTTATATTTAGACCGCAAGCAAGTAAAAAAAGTCTGTGTTTCCGAAGCACCTAGAACACTTTTTGGGTTCGCAAAAAAAGCAAAATAACGAATAAGGAACATTTTGTTTGTTTTAATTCAGGAAGTGCTGGTATCTCCTTTCCTATTCGAAAAAAATCTCAGAGTGCTGTCCAGTTCAAACCATTTGAAAAAAATACACACACAAACATAAATATATACAAAGACAAATACAGTACTGACATGAACATACAAATATACTCATCATCTACTAGAAACTTCTCCCTTATATAACAATTTATTTGACCTTGGAAATAAAGTGTTGAATTCACCTTGCTGATTTTGCCCAAAAGGTTCTGTATATAGTTTAGAGAGAACACCTTAAATCTGTTAATACTATAAAGGTGAGCAAATGCGGTTTAGGTAGAAGAATGTGCTGCTAATTTTCTAGTACTAGTATACCCTGAAAATGAAGGCAAACTGCAGTTACTGCCAAATGTCCTTGATGTGTCTGTAACACCCTCAAGATTAAACAGTATAATGTCATAAATCCTATTATGGTATATAATCTCTAACTTACATTCAAGGGGATAAAAATACACAGCATATTAATGAACTTTACATTTTCATAACCCCATTTACACTGCATATAAGAATCTAGTTACTTCAGATAAAAGTTTATGAAAATCCATTTCTCATAGCTATTAAGCACAATGTATTCCGCTCATCCTTGGAATCAGTTACTTTGGAAATGTTGTCACAGCCTTAGAATTGGATTGCTTTTTTTTTCCCCTCTCCATTTTAAGGATTTACTCACATGGCATCCTGTATGTGAGAGTGAGAGAGAAAAAATCATTTGGGTATTCAGATGAACACAGAATAAAGGTGAATATTTAGAATCATCCTGGTTCTTACCCTCCTGAAGAAATGGCTGAACTGATTGTTATCTTAGGGCATAGTTCTCATGTCAGTAAAAGTTTACAGAAAATGTTGGTACAGTACATCCTCAGATAGAATCACCAAGTTTGCATCTCATCTAAAACGTTCAGCTTTGAACTTGTCAAAAGACAATTGTGGGGAGGGAAAGGGATGGATTTTTCCAGTAACTTCAGCCTATAACTTCCCAGACTTAAAATTTATTTCTTCCTTGTGATAGGACATCTGAGAAACTAAAAATGGTGAAAGCTTATTATAAAGTATTACTATGTTGGAGAAAAAAAGAAACATTGACTGATGTAAAGATCTCAGATGGAGAAGACTGGAATTTTAGAAACAGCCTCCTTGCAATGGATGAATGAGTTTTCCCTGTCCCCTACAAATAATATAAAAAGTAATGTAAATCTGTGAAGACACAAAACTATGCCAATGACTGTTGAGTTAGGTATTTAACGCCTCAAGTTGCAAAGCTGCAACTTTCAAACTAATACCAAAAAAAGGTATTTAATTTGCATATTAAGCTTTTTTTCTTATTTACAAAAGAATTGAATTTTGCAATACTTCTACTCCAACAGATTAGACAAATGTAAACACTCAAAAACCATATTCTAAACCATACAAAGTACTTCCATAGTAAAACACAAACAATTCTGAATGTAAAATACGGTACAGTGCTCATTACTTTGTGAGCCAAGAGCTATATAATTTTAGAGGCCTTCAAATAATAAGCAAGTTTATTGTTTGCAGTGTTGCTGTTGCCATGTTAGTCAAAGGAGAAAGACAAGGAGTTAATTTCTTTCATTGGACCAACTTCTGGTGCGGGAAGGGACAAGCTTGCAAGCTTCACAGAGCCTTTCTGCAGGTCTGTTTTATTATAATAGTTATTAGTTTATCATAATATAGAAAATTAAAATAGTTTATTAATAATTTTATTAGCAGTATTACTAAAAATACTGTTAATTTTCTAACTCGGTTTTCATAGCTATAAACAACTTTCCTAACTCCATATTCTGCTTAATCAACTTCCCTTAATTGAGTTGAGCTTCATAGAGAAAACAAAGGACAGAATTTGGCCCACAGGAACTAGATACAAACAGGAGAATGGACTCAAATCTTAAACAACAATTTTGTGCATCAGTAATTTAATTAAAAGCTTTGTTACTTTCGTTTCATTGGAAAGTAAGTTCAGGTAAAGAAAAAACAGATATTTAAGCATGTACCTTACTCATATGTTCTAAGATAGGCATAGTATCAAATGAGCTATAATAAAATGTCAGTTACTGCACGCTGTGTAAATAGGCTATTAGTGGGGTGTCACGTAGTCCGCATTTTTGCAGCCATGGAATTTACTATGGAATTAATCTCTGCCTCTGGAATGTGCTCCAAAAGCTCATCTTTATTTTTTTTTTTAAATAATGTTTGTAGCCTTTATGATTGAAGAGAAAACCTTGAAAATTTGAATGGCTATAAACTGCAGGACTGATGTCTCCCTGAGTCTGCAGACAGCCTGAAACAATAGTTCTGAAGTGGCGAACTGCCCCATTCAGCTCAATTAGGTCCCTATGGATTCTTCGTTCCTGCAGTCTTGGAATTTGGCATTTTCCCAATATGCGCTGGAATTTAGCATTTTTTCCCCAGAATTCACTATTTTGGCTGCTGCCAGTCATCTCAATGGTTTCTGTCTCTGTGCTCTGTCAGCATCTGCCTCCAGCTGCCCCTTGCTCTCCAACTTTCCCCAAAAGCGGGAGCTTACTGGCATACAGTACATGCTGCCTTCATTAAGCCACAGAGCCAGGCAGCAGCAGGTCAGGGAGCCAGAACTGGATCGCAGCTTGCAGTCAGGGAGCAGGGGAAGCCGGTAGTATAGGCTGGCAAGCTGGGCTGCCTGGAGAAAAGCACTGCAGCCAAGATGCGGGGACCTGTAAAGATAAGCTACTGGAGCCAGCTCCAACTTCCCCCTTCTCTGGCACACAAGGGGTGAATGAGGTCTGAGCCAGGCTGCCTGCATAATGCTGCAGGAGCCAAGACATGGGAAGTGCAGCCCAGCTACTTACATAGTATTTGCATTTAGTCCCATTGTGTGGCAAAGTGAATGGGGCCATGGCTGTAAGGCAGGGGCAGGCAAACTTTTTGGCCTGAGGGCCACATCGGGTTTTGGAAATTGTATGGAAGGCCAGTTAGGGTAGGCTCTGCCAGGCTGTGCCCCGCTCCCTATCCGCCCCCCCCTTGCTTCGCGCCCCCTGATGCCCTCCCACCCAGGACTCCTGCCCCATCCAACCCCCCCCCCGTTCCCTGAAAGCCCCCCCAGGACCCTTGCCCCCCCCCCCCCCCCGGCTCCCTGTCCCCTGACAGCCCCCCGCTGCCTCCTCCAACCCCCCACTCCTTCCTGACTGACCCCCCGGGACCCCTGCACCCATTCAACCACCGCCCTGCTCCCCATCCTCTGACCGCCCCGGCCCCATCCACACCCCCGTCCCCTGACCACCAACCACCCCGAACTCCCCTGCCCTCTATCCAACCCCCCCTGCTCCCTGCCCCCTTACCGCACAGCACAGAGCACCGGTGGCTGACTGCACTACAGCCATGCCGCCCAGAGCATTGTGCCAATGTAGTGTAGTAAATTGCTCTCCGTAACTGCTACCGGTAGCACATTCCCGCGTGGAGCAGTTTAATACACTACACCAGGAGCATGGCGTGCTGAGGCTGCAGTGGAGGGGGAACAGCAGTGGAGGGGTCGGGGGCTAGCCTCCCAGGCCAGGAGCTCAGGGGCCGGACAGGAGGGTCCAGTGGGCTGGATGTGGCCTGCGGGCCATAGTTTGCCCACCTCTGCTGTAAGGGAATGTCAATAACTGTGCTGCCAATTGTATGTGCATGCAGTTAGTCTTTACAATAAACTCAGAGGATGAAGAACAGAGACAAGCAGTTCTAATGTGGAGCAAGTATAAGGCTGTGTGCACCACAGCACAAACATTTTCCATTTGGTATTATAGGTCCTTCTTGTAGATCGTTTCTGAGGTGTCAAAGGCACAAGAGCTATCGGCTCAGAAACACTATGCCTGTGATAGCAAACTGTCAGGAAGACAGCTTCTGGGGTAGGAAGGAGAAAAGTACCCTGGTTCCAAGTGGTGATCAGAGGTCAGGCTCCCTGCCCGGTAAGATCAGCTCTGGCTACTTAGAACAGAGCCAAGGACCAAACCTGTCTGGGCCAGCATTCGGCTGTTAAGATCTTTGAACTGGTCTCCCTGAGATTTCCCAGGACCTTTGTCACTAGAGGAACTGGTGGACAGGAGTACAAGAACCTCCAGTGGATGGATGTGGTGTCCCTTGCTAATACTGTCTTCTCCCAGTGTTGTGAGCAAACCCGTAGCTTCTGTTTGGGGCAGGTGGTGAAGAGAGGCACCTCTAGGGTCCCCCAGAGAGAGATGCAATCTGCCACTCCCTGATATCTAGAGACAAGTTGTGAGGACCCATCAAAAACTGCTTACTAACTCTGTGATTTTGTTCTCATTCACTGACAGGTATGTGATGGCCAGGAATTCTTTGTAAAACACAGCTCACTCTTATATTTGCAGGGCTTCCCAATACAGGAAGCACAATCCCGTGCCTTCCTGGCAGTTTACGTAATATAAGGTGGCCTAGTTGTCTGTCTGAGCCAGGTGAAGTTCTGGGAATAACAAAGGTCCTTAGAGTTCGATCCAATGTCCATTGAAGTCAACAGAAGGTCCCACCTCATCTCCACATTTGTGTGCAGTTGCTGTTCCTGTTGAGATCAAATCCCCTGGGTGAGAAGTCCTCCTTCATGGACTCTTCATCCCAAATGAGAAGTATCCATGAGACCATAACTTGAATGGGAGTTGAATGGAATTCCATTCCTAGCTGCAAATGGTCTCTGGACTACCAGGCCAGAGAGTCCCAGAGGTCAATTATTACCCAGATGTGATGCCAGATTCCATGTTGCTTTCATCCAATGGGACCTCATTGTTCATAGAGGTTGTCTCAGATGGAGATGTGCCATGGGTACTCTGATCTCAGCTGCAGCGATGAGACTCAACATTTGTAACAATTTGTAAGAACCTACTGGTTCTTGCTTCTCCTTTCTGCCATGCTGGTGATAGCCTAGATCAGGACATAGGCAAGGAAGACTTTGAGGTAAGCAGTGCCTAGCAGAGATCCAATGCACTCCACTTGTATCCTCAGAACACACTGAATCCTTGGGTAGTTTGTCATGAGCCTTAGTGATTTTGATACACTGGTAGCAACAGAGACTAATCTTTTCACAAAAGGCCTTTTTCTCCCCTACATCGGCGGGGAGACCCAAGGGCAAGGGACAGACCTGAGAAAAGACAGCATTGCCATTGTCTTCTTCACCATCTGGAAAGGGACTCCATCTGTTTCCCATAAATGTCAATTCCTGTGTAAGGCAGTCCTCAAGCTTTCTCTGGATTTCTTGCTGGAACTCATGGAGATGCCACTGAAGAACTGGAGTCTGCCTGGCAGAAAGTGACTTCACCAACCACAGTGAAGAAGGAACAGAGTGGAAACTATAGAGGTCACTATTTATATATGGCAGGGGATGATGTGCACTAGACAGAAGGGAGTATGGCTTATACTCCATCCCCTCTATCCGTCTTCAAGGGTCAACATTCTCTAAGAGCTCAGGGAGTTCCACTGGTTTAATGCTAAGGAATGAGACTCCTGATAGATAGTATATTTAGAGAAAAACTTTTTTCAAGCAATATCTAGAAAAATCAGTCAAAACATTTCAGAAGGTGAGCACTGAATCTCAGGTATTACAATTACTGTTCTTGCTATAGATTAGATGAGGTAGTGTTAAAATCACTGTATAAAAACAAGTGCTATTACAAAACCATTTAGTCAAACTATGGCTTTTTTTTTAATAACTACAATATTAGTAGTGACTGGGCATGTTTGTTTAACTTTTTGAAACTTTGGGACTTTTAGGCAAAGTATCAACTCATTATTTCAGAGCAAGTTTCCTTAAGTAAACTTTTCTAAGACATTATGAAAATGGAGGTTGTGGATTAGTGAGCACGGAAAGATGAGGTCATCCTGACCTATTGAAATAGCATTCTAAAACCTCACAGACTGACAATGGCACAACTTCAGCAAATCCTCTGAAGTACCCTCACTTGTTTTCCATATAGCCTGGATTAGTCTTAAGAGACTTTTTTTTTAACAGCTTTGAGATTTAAAAATACAATAACCCTTTTTACTCATGTACAATGAAGAGAAAATGACAATACTAAAGAAAATAATCTAATTGGTTTATTTAAATATCCTGCATATAAAACTGTTCTGTACCTGTAGCATGGAGATACATTATACTTCATCCATTATTTTGCAATACATGGCAATAATAAAATCTAGAAAAGCCAAATGATTATTTTTCTTAAAAAAATCTACAAATGTCTTCAAATTTTCTTGAGCTGTGATACCAATATTTGTATGGCACATTAAAATAAGGTAGTACTCATATCACAAATGGGTATGATACTCAGAACTTACTACTAACATTATGAAGTCTATATTTTAACCATCTAGTTTTTAGGACATAGCATAAAGAGAATCCACATGGGTGGTGGTGTCCACAAGAAAGTCATGTCCGAGCTTCAACAGACAATTCTCTCTCCAGAGGGTTGCTTTGTTGAATTGTAAATACTTTTGGCTAGAAATTATAAAGTACATAGTTGGGACCAGCTCCTACACCACTGAAGTGAAAGTTTCGCCGCTGACTTCAACAAGAGCAGGACTGAGCCTTTCATGAATGTGACTTATTCAAAGAAAGGTTTTCCATTTTAACTCTGTCTAAAAAGTTGAAGTTATTACTATACCGTATAAAATCTGTAACTATACACATGCTCCTGGCAAGGGAAAAGGAAAATTGACATACATCAAGCTACAGATAAGTTATAAAAAGGTTGTGCAGTTGTTTAAAATAGGTAACTAATGATACTCAGCACATTTCTTCCCCCTGTATTACATTAGTGACCAGCAAATTTTGAGCATATGAAATGTTTTCATACACCCTGCAAAAGTATCTGTTTGAATTTTAGGGCTAAATCCTGCAATGTGTCATGGCAACTTTATGCCACATAAGTCATGAAATATGGAGTGTTCCCCTTACACAGGTGCACTCAGCCGATGGGAAGCTGGCAGAGACTGTTCCACTACTTTGTATGAGAGACACGGACCTTACAACAGTGGCAGAAGTTAGGCTAGGCCAGTGGTTCTCAAACGTTTGCACTGGTGACCCCTTTCACACAGCAAGACTCTGAGTGCAAGCCCCCTTATAAATGAAAAACCCTTTTTAATATATTTAACACCGTTATAAATGCTGGAGGCAACGTGGGGTTTGGGGCGGAAGCTGACAGCTCGCCACCCCCCATGTAATAACCTCGCGACCCCCTGAGGGATCCCGACCCCAAGTTTGAGAACCCCTGAGCTAGGCTCCCTAGTCCCCTAAATTCCGCAAGGACTAGGTGGCAGAGGATCCAGGCACAACCAACAGCGCCTTGCAGCTGCCACTCTCCACTATACCTGAAAGCAGCTTGGACACAATGGAGAATCAGGCCCTTAGGTTATGCCTACATTGCAATTAGATAGCCATGGCTGGCCTGTGACAGCTGACTTGGGCTCATGGGTCTCGGGCTAAGGGGCTGTTTAATTGCTTTGCAGACATTCAGGCTTGGGCTGCAGCCTCCGCTCTAGGACCCTGTGAGGTTTTTAACTGGAGTGTAGACATACCCTCCCTGTGTGTGCATGTTGCAGTTTTTGACACTCGGTTTTAGCTAATGAAAGGAGGAGGACTGTTCTAGCTGATAATGAATGGGGGGGGCGGGGGAAGCTATAGAACACAGCTACAGCATGCAATACATTATCTACAGTACCTTATTTTCAAACTAATTTAAATATACCAATGTTTATGATTTCATATAAAAATATTTTCTATTTATGTCAATTATCAGCCCCTCAAAAATTTGTTTTGTAACCAGTAAAATGAAATGGGGAAGACTTCTGTAGTTTGTAAAATCAACATCATTGTATCTTTAGAAAAAAAAATGCCAAGAAACCGCATTTGCCTTTTACTAATATATATGAATAATACTTAGCACATGTATGGCCTTACAAAGTGGGTAAATATTTTTAAACCTGCTTTAGAGATTGGAAAACTAAGGCACAGAGAAAAATGAAGTGACTTGCCCAAGGTCATACAATGGGTCAATCTCACAGTCAAGACTAAAACTCAGTTATCCTGACTCCCTGTCCTGTACCCTAACTACTGAGCTACATTATCTTGTTTTTTAGGAGTAGGATTTATTTAAGAAAACAAGAAAGGGTGATGTTTAATACTAGCTGTGGAAGAAAGAACCATCAACAGTTTTAATTAAACCAACAAATTCCTTGCAATAGCAATCGCTATAGACCTTTGTATCTATATGTTATTTAATTCACTGCATTAACATTGCTCCAGTTTCTTATTCCTATAAAATAGTTTTTAAGAACTGCAGAGAGACAGAAGATTTACTTCAAGTGTCTAATGTCTTTGTTCAATAAATTGGGACAGTTACAGATTCAACATTTTGTGATAATTCAATTAAAGAACTATCACCACCTGGTTCAGGTTCCCAGACTTTTCCCAGTTTTTATTTTGAACTCTAAACAAGATATCACTTAATAAAAACCAGTTTCAGGATTGTCCTACTGTTTGTGAGTAGTCCATCTTCCACTATGACCTACTGAATTAATGCGAACTTTAAACTTTGATTACGCAGAATTAAAATAAATTCTAGGAAGTGAAAAATCTTGGAAATCTGTTTTTCTGTGAAGCACTTATCACTAGACATGAGGCACCAAGATGGAAGACCTTTTTCGAGGTTGTTGGCAAAACTGTCAATCATCTTGATGAGCAGTAAATAAATGAATGCCCAATGATGGGATTCTATATTATCCTCTAAAAAGAAATCCATCAACTATACATCAACAGGTAAATGTTTATACCCGACAGCCATCAATTTCAACTACCCATGCAAAGAGACAGGTGAGCTGGACTGGTAAACCTCGAAATTAGAGAGGTATTAATCATCTGCTCCCAGCCAATATAAACAGATGTTATTTTTAAACAGGCAAAATCATCTCTTCCTCTGAAATTTATTTGCAGCAGATAATGTTCTGTTACATTTTTAATCAAGTAGATGAAGTTACATTTAAATTGAAAATCTGCTGCACTCAACTAATCAGGCAAGTAAAATTCTGAGATGGCTGAATGGCATTACACAGCACACTATTACGGCAGGTAAATTGTGAAATTTACCTGTCACACCACACAGTTTATTGTTCAGCCACTGAATCTGCAAGTTAGAGGCAAAGAGCTAAGACAAAAAGGGTAAAGCATGTTAAACATATATATAAATCATCATATTTTATGAAAACACTATTAAGGCTGCCAGGGGAAAAACTCCACCTCTTTCTTATGAAGAAGTCAAAGATTAACATGGGTTATTCCTATCAGTTTCATGCTAGCATAAGTGGCATGGCTGGATATTTTGGAGATCAAGATACAACATGAAAAAATCCGCTATCTTTCACAATAAAATACAAAGCAGCAACACTCAAAATAAGACCTAGAATATCTTAGAGGAGGAAGGATGGTCTTGTGGTTAAAGCAGTATATGAGACTCGTGATCTGCAGTCCCTAAATTCCCATCGGTAAAAGTACAAATACTGTCACTGCCCTAGCTCACAGGGGTGTTGTGAGAATGAATTCATTGATGTGAATTAATGTGATAGAGGCCATATATATACACCTAGAGAGAGAGATTGAATATTGGGTTCAACTGCTCATTTTCTCACTTGTTCCCCAAAAGATTTGTTGAAAATAAAATCCATTAAAGAATAAATATTTTCCTATCTTAACTTTAAAATGAAATTTGGGTTGACTTGTATATAGGACATTTATAAATTATGCACAACTGTGCTTTTTAGTCATATTACATTGAATGGAGGCAGACAGTGCACATCTGGAAGACTGTCAATTACTCTAATTTAAAAATAGCTAGATCTCTTGGCTAGCTACAGCTGCTGACACTGAAGGGAGAGAGTGTTGATAAAATACAGTATATATCTCAAACTTAAAATGACTTTCGTTATCTCAGGACCCCAAAGCCTAGTACAGACTGTACCCTGGCACAATGAACTGAGTATGCAAAACAACATTCTGAGGTGCTGTACTACCCATAACAAAAATTTGTTGTGAGCTCTTTAATAATCTTGCTAACTTATCCCTGTGAATATCTGTGTAATTATTTCTTAGTGCTAGAGCATACATGCATTTAGTAACTTCATAATACATAGATTTCAAGTGCATTTTATCACCTCACCACACATTAAAGCCACAATTTATTAAGATCCACCAATTCAAATGTGGTATCACATGTGTGATTTACTAGTCACATTAATAAAGATGACTACCCTTTAAAAGGTGCAAAGGATCTAATGTCAGGAGTTACAAGTATGTGATGATTTATCTATGACACAACAAGAATTAGGGTTAAAAGGTAGACTTAGAAAGACCTAATTCAATCATTTAAGTCTTTATAAAAAGAGTCCAGAATAAATTTATTTTGGAACAAAGTGATTTCCATTTTCTCCATTCTTCCAGTTACGTGCAACTATTATTTTAAACATAATTTGTTTGAGGTATTTCCAGGGGAATTGAAAAGATGTGTTTTATAGTTCAATCTGAGCACAGTCAGATTTGAGTTCAATCTGGTTTCTTTCAGCAAGGAATTATACTGCCAAGGTCCAGACTAGGAAAATAATAGCTATTTTAAAATACTGTATCAATACATTTTAACACATACATTTTTAACTACTACAGAGCATCTAGTGTAGACAGAGTGGAACACCTTTAAAAATGTTAGCTGATTTTGGCCAACCCCATTTGACTAAGACTATCAAATGCATTTTTAAAGGTGTTGCACTCTGTCTACATTAGGTGATATGTGGTGTTTAAAAATGTGTTAATTAAAATATATTAATACAATATTTTAAAATGTGACTTATTTTCCTGGTCTAGACAGAGCCAGAACATCTAAGTCTCGTGCTCTCCAGCTGCATTACCAGGGTAAAAAGTAGCTGTAGTAGAGGCTGACAGAGAAGAATCGGCACACTGGACAAAAAACCTACATGGAATGGCAAGCCATATATGCTGCACTTCCCCATATGTGGCAGAAGCAGCCATGTTGTGTACACACCGATGTCACGAGTCTTACTTGCAAGATGGAGGAAAGAATTCTACTCCCTCTCCCCAACTACTGCATGTTTTTTCTAGAGACAAAGCAGCAGAGCCTCTAACACAACGGGATCCATGCTTTGTTTTTCTGCATACATGATTTTCCCCAATTTCTGATGGCAACGCTTTCTTCTTCTTGTTGTTTTGTTAAAAGGAACTGCTGTGTATTTTAATAACACATTCACAATCTTTCACATATTTTTTTCCCATTAGCAGCCTGAGAGCCCAAGTCCCTCTTTCCACGTATGGCGCGACGAGGGGGTTCAGGCAAGGAATGTGCCATTCTAATGTAACAAAGGAGGCAGACTTTCATGAGACTGCTAAAAACCTTAGGTGGCAACTGAGCATGCTCAGAAGTGACTTTTCAATTTCTCATCATTTTATTTTTTATAAAAACAATGAGGAATCTGGTGGCACCTTAAAGACTAAGCTTTCGCGGATAAAAATCCACTTCTTTTTTACCCACGAAAGCTTATGCCCAAATAAATCTGCTAGTCTTTAAGGTGCCACCGGACTCCTCGTTGTTTTTGTGGATACAAACGAACACGGCTACCCCTCTGATGCTTTATTTTTTATATTTCCCTTCCCAGACCAAGCAAAGGAACTAGTCTTGAATAAAAAGTATCAGATCTCCTTCATTGTTGCTGTATATCTGCCCAGAAAATTATCATTAGAATTTTTTTAAAACCATTGGGGAAAATATTGTTTCCATTCTCCCTTCATACAAAAGCAGCTTAAGAAATTTTGTTCAAACTTTGACCAAAATGTTTTGTTAACAAACATAAAATATAGAAAATTTCAGCCCAAAAAAGCTGTGGAAAGAAAGTATGACACGAAAACAGTAGGTTTTAATATAAACTGTTTTGAAATCTTAGCTGTAGCAGGCATCAGATACCTGCAGTAATGCATATCACAAGCTAAAAAAATAGCATTAATGCAACATCAGGACTGAGAAATTAAGCACTCCAGAGTCAGAAAATGGAGAATGAAGGTTGAAAGCTCAGCCCTAACAGTGGGTATTTCTACAATGGAATGAAACACCCATGGCTGCCCCATGTCAGTTGACCCATGCTCGCAGGGCTCAGGCTGTGGGGCTATAAACCTGCAGTGTAAACGTCTGGGCTTGGGCTGGAGCCCAGGCTCTGGGACCCTGTGAGGGCTATACTATAAATTCCCATTTGAAAGCTACACTACAATACATAAAGTCTTCAAACATGACTTGATTTTCAAAGTCTCATCTACAAAACAAGCACAGTTTAAAGCAAATCGATGTAATAATTATAAATGTTCGTAACTTCAAAACTAGGTAGCCCAAAATTTCAGACAGCAGTGTTTTCAAATGGCAAAATAAACGAAAGAATTTGTCAAATTTTAGGTCCTGATCCTGCAAAGACTTCACTTTACACGTTGACTTCAAAGTTAAGCAAGTGTTTAACTCTTTCTAGGATCAGGGCTTTAAACATTAAAAACTTTAGAACTACTAAATCTGTTTTCTTTATACTTGGCTTGTTTTCTAGAGGCTTAAAAAATAACCAAGCAAAGTCTGAGATTTTATTTAATATATAGTAACTTATTGTATGTAAAGTTATGCAAGAAGTTACAGTTTGCTGTATTTTATTATCTGATCATATTAAATGGTATAGTGAGACACTTTATTTTAAGGTCTAAGTGTAAGAAGGCAAAATTAAAGTTCCAGCATTCAACCTACAAACTGCATTTCCCAACTTTACCTGAAGAAGAGCTCGGTGTCAGCTCGAAAGCTTGACTCTCTCCCTAACAGAAGTTGGTTCAATAAAAAGCAACACAGCTACAACAACACTGCATATAATTCCTGACCTGTGAAAGTTTGAATTCTTCAGCCTCTTAACTACTTTAAAGCTAGGTTTCTTTCTTTGTTTTAAACAAAATGAAATTCCATGCAAAGAGCAAGTTACATTATAATTGCTGAGAAATCCTTTAAGTGCTGCAGAACTCAGCCCTTGGAAACAGGCCTTATGAAACCACAGTGCCAACACATTTTTGAGACCATACTACAGATTGCCCCAATAAAGATTTTCAAATGAAGTGATCAGGAAAAAACTAATAGAATTTGCTTAGAAATTAGAAAATTTCCCATTTCTTTATGAGCAAATCTGAGACACACAGACACATGTGCTTGTTAAATTAATACAGGGAAAAATGATTAGAATGCAAATCAATTATTTTTAAACTTAAGTTTTACTTGTTTTGTCCCAAAAGGACAACCATGGCCAATATTTTAATACCTTGTGTATTTAATGTGTCACTAGGCAAAGTAAAATAATTATCCTAAGGCCAAAAGTAGAACTGAGTTAAAAAAATAATTAGACACGTTTATGGAGGATAGATGATCAGGGATGCCACCCCATTTCTCTGGATGTCCCTAAGCCTTGGACTGCCAGATGCTGGGACTGGAGAATAGAGGATGGGTCACTCAATAATTGCCCTGTTCTGTTTATTCCCTGTGAAGCATCTGGTATTGGCCACTGTTGGCAGACAGGATACTAGGCTAGATGGACCATTGGTCTGAACCAATATGGCCGTTCTTATGTTGTTTGAGAGTGGTGACAAAAGCAGAAAGGCTTAAGTCTTAACATGTTTGTGGGGCTGTTCCTCAGATTACTGGGTCTTTCCTAATCAGAAGAAATACACCCAGGAACATAATTTTGTTTAGATTTTTTTTTAGCAGAACACTTAAGATTGGAAAGTAAATTTAAATTGCATGTTAAATAAAGAATATAATTGCTTATTCTTACTACTTCATGCAAAATAAGTTTTCTGTGAACTTTGTAACACAAGAACAAAGAGAATGTAACCAACTCACTCTTTTGTAATGTGTTGCAAGGCTAACAAGCTACTAAAAATGTATTTTAATCAGTAGAGTGAAGAGATAGATCACTGCAGATACTCTGGTAGCAGTCTCTTGAGTTAGAAGGTGCCACTTTTTCACAGGCACTTTTCAGAGTAAAAAAACACTACTAAAATATTAATGATGTAGTTAATTCTTCATTACAGAGGCACTGGTCATGACTACATAGTTAAGGTTGCAACCAACATTCCATTATAAGAGACAGACTATCCATAATTCTTAATTTGAAGGCACCATTGGTCTGAATTGAACTGTGATTTATGTAAGTGTAGCAGAATTTTTTTTGTTATTCTTAAATGCAGGATTATAATTGTTTGTGTAGAAAAAATTGAGATTGCTGGTTTTCACAATGAAAAAAGGTCTGACTTCTCAGCCACCTAACTATACACTGATTCATAGTAGATGTTTGAAAATCATATATTTTTACATTTTAATACACTGTTCTGAGTTTTCTAATTGAATTTTTCATTGATTTAGAGTTAAAGAAATATTAAAATGTCTCAAAATTATACATTGTATGTCCCAGACACACTTACTAAAAAAGTCTCATGATAAGTATATTTGGCAACCAAAGTTTTAGACGAGATCATTTAAATTTTTAGTAGGGCTGTCAAGTGATTAAAAACATTAATTGTGATTAATCGCGATTAATTGCACTGTTATGGAATAATAGAATACCATTTATTTAAGTAATTTTGGATGTTTTCTACATTTTCAAACATATTGATTTCAATTACCACACAGAATACAAAGTGTACAGTGCTCACTTTATATTATTTTTATTACAAATATTTGCACAGTAGAAAACAAAAGAAATAGTATTTTTCAATTCACCTAATACAAATAATGTAGTGCAATCTCTTTATCATGAAAGTTGAATTTACAAATGTCGAAAATTTACAAAAAAATAACTGAACTCAAAAATAAAGCAATGTAAAGCTTTAGAGCCTACAAGTCCACGCAGTCCTACTTCCTGTTCAATGAGTCACTCAGACAAACAAGTTTATTTACATTTGCAGGAGACAATGGTGCCCCCGCTTCTTTTTTACAATGTCACCAGAAAGTGACAACAGGGTGTTTGCATGGCACTGTTGTAGTTGGCATCACAAGATATTTACGTGCCAGATGTGCTAAAGATTCATATGTCCGTTCATGCTTCAACCACCCTTCCAGAGGACATGTGTCCTCGTCGATGATGGGGTCTTCTCGATAACGATCCAAAACAGTGCGGATCGACGCATACTCATTTTCATCATCTGAGTCAGATGCCAGCAGCAGAAGGTTGATTTTCTTTTTTGGTGGTTCAGTTCTGTAGTTTCTGCATCGGAGTGTTGCTCTTTTAAGACTTCTGGAAGCATGCTCCACACATCTCATCCCCCTCAGATTCTGGAAAGCACTTCAGATTCTTAAACCTTGGGTCAAGTGCTGTAGCTATCTTTAGAAATCGCACATTGGTACCTTGTTTGTGTTTTATTAAATCTGCTGTGAAAGTGTTCTTAAAATGAACATGTGCTGAGTCATCATCCGAGACCGCTACAACATGAAATATATGGCAGAATGTGGGTAAAACAGAGCAGGAGACATGCAATTCTCCCACAAGGAGTTCAGTCACAAATTTAATTAATGCATTTTTTTTTTTAACAAGCATCATCAGCATGGAAGCATGCCCTCTGGAATGGTGGCTGAAGCATGAAGGGGCATACGAATGTTTAGCATATCTGGCACGTAAATACCTTGCAATGCCGGCCACAAAAGTGCCATGCAAATGCCTGTTCTCACTTTCAGGTGACGTAAATAAGAAGTGGGCAGAATTATCTCCCGCAAATATAAACAAACTTTTTGTCCTAGATTGGCTGAATAAGAAGTAGGACTGAGTGGACTTGTGGGCGCTAAAGTTTTACATTGTTTTGTTTTTTTGAGTGCAGTTATATAACAAAAAAAAAAATCTACATTTGTAAGTTGCACTTTCACGATAAAGAGATTGCACTACACCAACCCTATGAGGTGAATTGAAAAATACTATTTTTTTGTTTATAATTTTTACAGTGCAAATATTTGTAATAAAAAATATAAAGTGAGCACTGTACACCTTCTATTCTGTGTTATAATTGAAATCAATATATTTGAAAATGTAGAAAAACATCCAAAAATATTTAATACATTTCAATCGGTATCCTATTGTTTAACAGGGCAATTAAAAGTGCGATTAATCACAATTTATTTTTTTTGAGTCAATCACATGAGTTAACGGTGATTAATCAACAGCCCTAATTTTTAGATGTCAAAACTACAATGCTAAGCTCAGAGCAGGATTTCAAACTGCAGCAGCCAACTGAAAACAGTAATAATGATCTTTAGAGTATCATTTATTTGTATTGCCTCGTATTTATTATAGTGCCTCAGAGCCCGAGTAATGGACCAGAGCCATTTGTACTAGGGCCTGTACGAGGTGGCTGTCTATGCTACTCCTTTATTAGAGCTTTTTCTGTCTCTACAATGTAAGGAGCTCCATAAATGACTATATGGACTGAGAGAGTGAACCGCATCCAACAGGCAAATAGATATTGTTTAAAATTCCATGATAACTCAAAAAGAAAAGGAGGACTTGTGGCACCTTAGAGACTAACAAATTTATTTGAGCATAAGCTTTCGTGAGCTACAGCTCACTTCATCGGATAAATCTGTTAGTCTCTAAGGTGCCACAAGTCCTCCTTTTCTTTTTGCGAATACAGACTAACACGGCTGCTACTCTGAAACCCATGATAACTCAAGTTTATGATTACCAGGGTGTTATGTGAACTGAGAGGGTAAGAGAGGAATGAAGTGGCAACAATTAGCAACAAACGTCATAGTGATCCATTGGGGTAGATGTGATCTTTTAAAAAAGGTGCAATTAAAATTACCCTATCTTAGAAGGTTTCAGAGTAACAGCTGTGTTAGTCTGTATTCGCAAAAAGAAAAGGAGTACTTGTGGCACCTTAGAGACTAACCAATTTATCTGAGCATAAGCTTTCGTGAGCTACAGCTCACTTCATCGGATGCATACTGTGGAAAGTATAGAAGATCTTTTTATACACACAAAGCATGAAAAAATGGGTGTTTACCACTACAAAAGATTTTCTCTCCCCCCACCCCACTCTCCTGCTGGTAATAGCTTATCTAAAGTGATCACTCTCCTTACAATGTGTATGATAATCAAGTTGGGCCATTTCCAGCACAAATCCAGGTTTCCCCCCACCCCCCTCACACAAACCCACTCTCCTGTTGGTAATAGCTTATCTAAAGTGATCACTCTCCTTACAATGTATCATAGAAGAGACTTTTGAAAAATGTAAATGGTAAAAGTTACATCTTTATTTTCTCTGATATAAGAAAAGATGGAACTGGAACGATGCTTCTCATTTCCATAACCTAGCTAAAACTTAGAAATCTTATTTAATATTATAATGTAAGGAAATTAAATTCATCTATTTATGAATCAGATGTGAGGGTAAGCATCACATATCACTGACTGGTGAGCAGTCAGTCACCTGAGGAACACCCAAGGACAGGCTCCCAACATCTTTTGACCCCACAAATTAGAAACAGATGTGTTCCAGAGCCACCCAGAGAGCCCCAGCACAGTTCTCCACACATGCAGGGCTGCATGCTAGGGCCTAGATAACCGAAGTTCTACACAAACAGCAGTGATGTCCGACCTGTGTTCTCTGAGGCTCTGAACTGTGGCCCTCGAGGGCAACTGTTTTAAAAATAAATGATATATCTGATTATGAACTGAAAATGTTTTCCCTGAGCCACATCTTGCCAGTTTTTGCAATGGAGTGTTTGAAGCAGGGCCATCACTGCAGGGATGAGGCGGGGCACAGCCACCTCAGTTGCCTCTCCCTGCAACTGCAGATACTTGTCATGTGAGCTGGGAACCTTCTGAGCAGCTGCTCCCCTTTCCCTGCTTCAGCCGCTCAGTAGCAACTCCACTGGCCATGTCCTGAATCACTGGGGAGGGAGAAGTAGAAGCTTTGGCTACTCGTTTGCTGGCTACTCGTTTGCTGGCTACTCCTTTCCAGGCTGTGGAAGCCCCTGGTAGAGCAGGAATAGAGGCCTGTGTGGCTCTGCCTGAGCCTAAGGGAACCTCTTGTACAGAATGGCTCCCTCACCCTGCACAGCCACGCGGTGCAGCCCAGGAGAGGGGAAAAGAGGAGAAGCTGAGAATCTGTAACAGGGGTGGCCAACCTGGGGCTCCAGAGCCACATGCGGCTCTTCAGAAGTTAATATGAGACTCCTTGTATCAGCACAGACTCCGGGGTTAGAGCTACAAGCGCCAACTTTCCAGTGGGCCGGGGGGTGCTCACTGCTCAACCCCTGGCTCAGCCACAGGCCCTGCCCTCACTCCATCCCTTCCTGACCCTCCCCTGAGCCTGCCATGCCCGTATTCCTCCTCTCCCTCTCATCCCCCCCCCGGCCTCCTGCATGCCAAGAAACAGCTGATCAGGAGGTGCGGGGAGGTGCGGGGAGGCGCTGATCGGCGGGGCTGCCAGAGGGTGGGAGGTGCTGGGAGCGCGGTGAGGGAGCTGATGGGGGGCCGCTGACATATTACCGTGGCTCTTTGGCAATGTACATTGGTAAATTCTGGCTCCTTCTCAGGCTGGCCACCCCTGATTCTAACCACATCCCTGATTCTCTCCCCCAGCTCAGGTTACAGCCCTGGGGCTGCTCTAACTTCTCCTCGTACATATCTAGCCATCAGCTAAAGCTCAACAGGGCTCAAACAAGCCCTCTCTGTTACCTCCTTTCTCCATCACGGTGGACAACACCACCATCCTACCTGTCACTCAGGCCTGTAACTGGGGTGCCGTCTTTGACTCACACCTCCCTCTAGGTCCTCACATCCAGGCCATTTCTAAATCTTGCCAATTCTTTCTTCTTAACCTCTCTAAGATACAGCCTTTCCACTCAGCTAAAAGTCTTGTCGGGACTCTCATCATGTCATAGAATCATAGAATATCAGCGTTGGAAGGGACCTCAGGAGGTCATCTAGTCCAACCCCCTGCTCAAAGCAGGACCAATCCCCAATTAAATCATCCCAGCCAGGGCTTTATCAAGCCTGACCTTAAAAACTTCTAAGGAAGGCAATTCCACCACCTCCCTAGGTAACGCATTCCAGTGTTTCACCACCCTCCTAGTGAAAAAAGTTTTTCCTAATATCCAACCTAAACCTCCCCCACTGCAACTTGAGACCATTACTCCTTGTTCTGTCATCCGCTACCACTGAGAACAGTCTAGATCCATCCTCTTTGGATGGATGTCACATCTTGATTACTACAATATCCCTCTCTGTAGCCTTGACAAACGCAGTCTTGCCCTGCACATCTCCATTCAGAATGCTGCTGCATAGATCACTTCCTAGCCCGTTGATTTGACCATGTAACCCCTCTTTTCGAATCCCACCGCTAGCTCCCCCTTTTCTATCACAGCAAATTACTTGTCTTCACTTTCAAGCCCCTTCACAGCTTATCCCCTACTTATTATCTCTCATTCAGTATGAACACGTTGCCTTCTGGCCCAGTTGGCCCATGATGTCAGCTTTCATTATCCATATATTAAAATTTCAAACAAGCATCTTCTTCCTGCTTTCTCCTGTGCTATGCCTCATGTATGGGCGGTGCCTCCCATAAACATATGCCCAACTAACGCCTTTTCCTTCTTCAAAAACCTCCTTAAAAATCTCCTGTGAATGTGATGCCTACCTGACAATAGTTCGGCTGCCAGCATGCTGAGACCACTTCCTATCGTGCTGACCAATACTGTTTCATTATTTCCTTGCAGACCCCCAATAGTGTCCACCTGTTGTCTCTTGTCTTCTATTTACATTGTACTCTTTGGGACAGGGATCATCATTTTCTCTGTGTCCGTACAGTGCATAATGGGGTCCCGGTCCATGATTGGAGCTCCTGGGCACTATGGCAGTACAAATACAACTAACATCATCATCATCTAGGCACCACAGGCCATCTGGAGCCAGCTGGAGAGCAACACCCCGCAGCCACTTCCCCTCCTCAGTGGCTGTGAGAAGGTAGGCACAGAAGTGGCAATTCTGGCTGCACACCCACTGAGGACTTGCAGGTGGTTTCCACTACCTGAGCAGCACAAAGGAAGCAGAATGGGGCAGAGAATCTGACCAAAGCACTGATCGTGGCCCCTTGATCTTTTTGAAAGACAGTCAGCCCTCAGGCTCAAAAGGCTGGACGCCACTGTTCTACAGCCTGCACTCTTTCAGGGTGGAAATACAGATTGGGGCACAGGTGCTCTTTCCGCTGGGAACAGTTTCCTGTTCTTTTTCCTTTCACGTTTTGAAAAAGGTGTATTCTTCCATTTTCTTACATTTTAAACGGAGACTAGAGACTGGGAGCTGGAAGCGAGAGGGAGACAGAGCTGCGAAAGGTGACAACCCCCTGCCCCTGCCCCTGCGTGAAGCAAGAACTGAGCGTACGGGATCCGGTTAACGCGAGTCGGTAACTCCCGGTGCAAAGAGCAGCAGTGGAACAGCTGGAACCCTGTGGGCATCACGGATGGGGGCTGGCGACACGTACGGTAAGAGCTGTCTTCCTAGCAAGGACAGCCAGCATCGCGGTCCCTGCCAGGATTATGGACACAAACTATGGGTTGTTCAGTTTCAGCGATTATTCTCTTTCTCGGCGCCTATTCCACAATTTTCACGCACATTTTACAAGCCATATCTGCTTAACTTGAGCTGCATGCCAGATTTCTGACTGAAAGATACTAACCGAAAATTATTTAAGTCAGAAAGTCTGAGACCCCTAAGATCAGCATTTCACTAGCTTGAGTAAAAAGATTGCTAATTTTCAGGAGAACTAACAGATAAGGCTACAGATTGTGGTTTCTTAAGAGGACCAGCAGTGAAGTAGTTTAAGATTCAGTAAACTACTAACCTACTTTACTTAGCTCACGCTTATGGTATGCAGATTTAAAATGGTTACCACATCATCTTAATGGCACAGGTTACCCACTTCCTAAGAAGAAATCAAAGATTGTCTTGTATGTTGTGAACATATGCTTAAGTACATGAAAGATGTGCATTTCAATTATAGGATTTGTACAGTGAATTTAAATACAAAATCATTATTTCTATTCCAAGATGTGTGCTGTAAAAGGTTACTTAAAATTATCAATATTAATTTGTTTGTTCCATTTTTATTTTGCTTCTAAACTTGTCCTCTGTGCAGTGCCCCTTTTTATAATTTTTGAACACCATCCTGAACTCTGCACAAGCCTCCAAATTGCTTCAATGTTACCTGGCACAAATCCATCTAGAAGTTTTGCACTGTGCACCTTAATTACTGAGGTAACATAATCCTCACTTTTCCTTGAAAGCAATTAATTACACCCGTGGAGCCTTAAAACTGAATCTGTCCTGTTGGAATTTCCTGCACTGCAGGGTCATTTCCATTTAAGAACATTAAGCCTTCCCCCCACCCCCTAAAAGAGACTGTCCCTTCCTGAAGAATAACAGGAATTTTATGACTTCAAGGCTGGGTCCATTTGGATTCCTGCTTTACAAAGGACAGGTTTTTCGCCACTGCTGTAACGCTTAATTTTTTGTGTTGCAGGTGTCTCTTCCACATTCAGAATTAAAGCCTGGTAGCAGAACTTCTTGAACTATCCCTTTCAGTCATTTGACTGATTGGTAGAAATTGTGTGTTGGCAGGAAACTTCTCTAGTCATAATTTTACAGAGGCACCTAATTTAGACCCTTAAATATTTATCTTACATCAGCTCTCATACATGAAATATCAGCATTGCAATCACACCTACCCTAATAATCAGAAGAAGGTAGGTTTGATTCTATACCGTTGAAATCAATGAGAGCTTTAACACTGACTTCAAACGGCTGCAGTATCAGGCCTAATAACTACATGGTCAAACTCCTGCCCTTCAATATTCTGTTGGTTGTTAATAAAGACAGCGTCAACCATAACAATCTGAGATTTAAATGCTGACCTTGCTTGCATCACCAAGACTTTGTTGGATAACCCATCTGATCCTATATTGGTACAGTTTGCACCAGCTACAGACTCAGTTCAACACACACCTACAGAAGGCACGAACAAAGAATGGCAATACTTTTCATATCTAACCTTAGATGAAAGATACAGTCCCATGACCCTTTTTGATATGTACATGATATGAGTCCCAATGTAAAAATCAGCATAGACATCCTGGTTTTATTAAGAAAAAACACATAATGCTACTGACTTCATTTTATTAACTGAAGCATTGTCATATCTAGCACCGAAGTCACCTAGACTCCTCATTTTAGAAGACTTAAATATCAGAATATATGATTTCTAACATGTTGACCAGGAACTTATAATCAATTGGCAACCACTGAGTTTTCCCACCTGAATACCTTCTCAATCTGATCTTTAAGTCTAAGGATTGACTTTGGAGATTTAAGAAACACACTTCAATCATGGTCTGACCATCACTGAAGGCAGTGATAAAGGCTACACAAGGGATCTTTGGGGACATCGAGTCTGACTTCCTGTATAACAGAGGCAGAGAATTTAACCTGGTGATACCTGTATTGAGCTCAATAACTTTTGCTTGAACTGAGAATATTTTTATAAGATATCAAAATCTTGTTTTAAAGATTTCAAGTGATGGTGAATACTCCACAATCTGTGGTAAATTGTCCCAATGGCTAGCTACCCTTGCACATTTTCAGAATTGGCCTTTAACACTGGGTGCATCAAATTTTTGGGTACCCAAATGTAGACATTGTTGGCCTGATTTTCAAAGGTGCAGCTCCTATTAACATCAACTGGAGTTTTAGAGCTCAGCAACCATGAAAGGTAGTCTTCAGAAACTATTTAATCCCATTGGTCTCCAGGATACTCATACATCATTCGGAGCATCAACAACCAAGTATGATGACATAACCATTGGTCCTTAAAAGCCCCCCTACACTGCCCACACACAGTTCATTGATGGCCACCAGCAGATTAAGCAAGAGGGCAGAAGGTTATTGTGATTCTGGTAGTTCTGAATCCCATCAGCTACAGCATAAAGCATTCATATAGTACTTTATGAAGTCATTCATCATTGCATCATCAATGAAATCTAGGCCAGAAGAACATTTCCAGAAACAAGACACCTAACCAACCAGCACATGTCTCCACTGGTACAGCCCGTCCAGCTGAGCAGAATTGTTGTGCTACTTTGCATTCACCTGTAATTCTGTTGATCAAAGTACTCTTTCCTCCCATCTTACCTAGCAAAAGTAATTTCCCTCTGGAAGGAAGGAGACAGAAAAGATCTGTCAATGCAGGCTAGTATGTAAGCACAAATCTGTTCCCACTCTGGTTAGAAACTTCCAAAGCAAAGCAATAAATAAAAAGATCATAGGAAAAAAAAAAGCTCCAAATTACACGCCCCCAAAGAGAAATGGGAGGAATGTAGGATGGGATGAGCAGATTTACAAAAGTACTGATGAGCAGTTTTCCTTTGTTATATGTCCCTCTTCCCCTATTCCACCCAAAAAGGATTAGTGTCATTCAGAAGAGATCATAGAATCATAGAATCATAGAATATCAGGGTTGGAAGGGACCCCAGAAGGTCATCTAGTCCAACCCCCTGCTCAAAGCAGGACCAATTCCCAGTTAAATCATCCCAGCCAGGGCTTTGTCAAGCCTGACCTTAAAAACCTCTAAGGAAGGAGATTCTACCACCTCCCTAGGTAACGCATTCCAGTGTTTCACCACCCTCTTAGTGAAAAAGTTTTTCCTAATATCCAATCGAAACCTCCCCCACTGCAACTTGAGACCATTACTCCTCGTTCTGTCATCTGCTACCATTGAGAACAGTCTAGAGCCATCCTCTTTGGAACCCCCTTTCAGGCAGTTGAAAGCAGCTATCAAATCCCCCCTCATTCTTCTCTTCTGCAGGCTAAACAATCCCAGCTCCCTCAGCCTCTCCTCATAACTCATGTGTTCCAGTCCCCTAATCATTTTTGTTGCCCTTCGCTGGACTCTCTCCAATTTATCCACATCCTTCTTGAAGTGTGGGGCCCAAAACTGGACACAGTACTCCAGATGAGGCCTCACCAATGTCGAATAGAGGGGAACGATCACGTCCCTCGATCTGCTCGCTATGCCCCTACTTATACATCCCAAAATGCCATTGGCCTTCTTGGCAACAAGGGCACACTGCTGACTCATGGACTTACACTGAGCTGCAGTTGGAGCTCCTACCACCCAACAAATGTCAGCAGACAAGGATAGATGCAACTGATAATGCCAGATGTACACATGAGAAGACAACTCAGTAACCATTTCATAAATTCCAGAAGCAGATGCTTCTGTTCTCTGAGCCCAGGAAATTGCTATAAAATCTTACATAATGTTATTTAACAATTTTCCATGTAGGCATTTTGACCTGGTCACAGGCTAATCAGAAGAGTCTTTAAATCACTGAGTCACTGTGGTATTGATGGCCCCCTGTGCCTTATTACAATCTTAAAAACATATAAATTAAGATTTCCTAGAACTATGGGTACATGACAGTCAAAATTAAGTGCCTCACATTCTTCAAGCTATGGTCACCACAACTGAACATGCTACCTTGGAGAAAGTAGCTATCCATCCATTTTAGATATTTTATAGTTTCAAGGATGGGTTTCCCAAGATTTTGAATGGTGTCCCATGATCATCTGGGAAACCAAGGAAAAGTCCCACAAAAGAACTACTGGAGTTGCTTATCTCTCTGAAAAAGAGGGGAATCAAAAAGCTTTTGGATAGAGGGATTAGAACCAATTTCTCTATTTTTGATAGAACCATGAAGGGTGGACCTAAAACCATTAACTCAGAGACATGATAAAATTAGGGGGGAAATGAACATGCTGGAGAACGTAGAATGCACATTTAACCTCTTTTACAACTCCAGTGGGAGAAAGTGTTCCAAATCTGGAAACAGGCAACAGAAACTGACCATTAACTGCTACATGAGGCAATCATCAACTTGTTAGGAGAAAGCTTTGGCTTTGTACCACTCAATCTTCATACTGCCATGTCCTAAGAAAGCCAAGTCTGTGACAGACATGAATAGATCTGAAAGTCTAATTACAAAATTCAAATCCAGAGAAACCTAATTACAATAGATTCATTGCACAAAATATTTATTGGACAACAGGGTTCAGTAAAAATCTTAACAAGTACATTTTGGCAATCAAAGCATATGTTGTTTTCAAGTTATGGCTAAGCTTATGACTGAGGCATCATGAGAAGGCTCATGTCATCTGGACTAGATACTTATTTTTGCATCCACCACTATGGCAGCTGTAGGTTCTCTTTAAAAGGTCTTAATTTTTCCTTAATTAAGAAGCATAAGAATTACTAGCATTTTAAAAATAAGAATTCAACCATGAAATAGTAAGACGAACTTTGAGTGCTCTGAAGTACAATAAAGCATTTAACCAAATTATAACAAATAAACCATTATAAGAAAAGTCAAAGAGATGACTGTTTGTAGTGTTGTTGTAGCTATGCTGGTCCCAGGATAATAGAGAGACAAGGTGGGTGAGGGAATATCTTTTACTGGACCAACTTCTGTTGATGAGAGAGACAAGCTTTTGAGCTGACACAGAGCTCTTCCTCAAGACTGGGAAAGTTACTCAGAGCGTCACAGCTAAATAGAAGGGTGGAGCTGTGATTCACTGAGTACCTTTCCCAGACCCAAAGAAGAGCTCAGAGTAAGCTCAAAAGCTTCTTTCACCAACAGGAGTTGATCCAATAAAAGGAATTACCTCACCCACCTTGTCTCTCTAGAGAGATGACTGAACATTTTCAGGGGAATGGGAACTCTGGCAGTAAATTATATTAATATTACAGGAAATTGTGTTTACAGCTTCCTTTGTATTTTTTAGAGTCTACAGGCTACTTTTAGTAAGAGAATTATATTTGATTATTCCTTTTTCACCAGATACTGAGAAACAGTTCTTCCACAGATCATCTTTCTTTTAAACACATCTGTGTCACAAAGTTATTGGCCTGCACTATATCGCAAGTGTAATTAATGCTTATTAAGGAAAAGAACAATGCATTAAAACAATATCCCTACTGTCAAAGTGAAATTATGGCTTAAATGAAATTTCAGATTCAATGTATCCAGTTTTAGTTAAATGCAGAAAACAGGATGCCTCAAGAAAAAAATTAAAAAGCACAAATGACACAAGGATAGTTTGTTCTATTTTTTTCTCTCTCAGACCATTGATTTATCTTGGCACACATTAAACAGCAGAGGTTAAACATACAGATACACAAAAGGGAAAACACCATAGTTTACAGGTAAGAGGCAAAGCAGTTATCCCAATACTACATAGCAAGGAAAATGCAGTCATTTTTTCCTTTATTCCAAACTGGATTAAAATCTTGAAAACAGCCCAGCAGGAAAGCTGATGAACACATACTGGGCATCATTGTAATCCCTGTGGTCCTCTGGACCACAAGAGGAATCATTTCTAAAACCTTAATGTCATTTTATCGCTTTCTCATAAAAATAGGAAGGAGGAAATCTGCCATTAAAGGTAATGGTCATTATGATCACTGGCTTTTAAAAAATGTTTCAATGAAGCAGGGATTTCATCTCTGAAATTTGTTTTACCAATCATTAAAAGGTCTTGCTATCTTTCAAGAAATATATAATATAAGTAGCAATCAGCTATAAAATTAAGAGAAAAGGCTAGAAAGTGAAATTACAAAAGCTATAAAAAGAAGAAAGTGTTAGCTGTAGAGTTCCACCCTTGCCATTCACAGTCCTAATTGTCACAGTGGTTTAAAAAAAATGAAGAGTTGATACAACAAACTTTATAATCTCACACAGTTATAAAGTATTGTCTTTAAAGTTCTATATATTGCACATAGAAGGAAAGAAGATACAAAATTCTAAAGAGCTGTTATTCCAACCATAAATCACCCTTATAATGCTCAGGTATTGCATTTATGTTCTGTATTATCATTTACTACTTTAAAACCCACTGGGTCTGTCTACACTGCAAGTAAAAACCTGAGACTGGCCCATGCCAGCTGACTTGGGCTCTTGGGGCTCGGGCTACGGGGCTGTTTAATTGTGGTGTAGACGTCCAGGCTCTGGCAGTAGCCAAGGTTCTAGGATCCTGCGAGGTGGGAGGATCCCAGAGCTCAGTCTGCAGCCCGAGCCCCGGTGTCTACACTGCAATTAAACAGCGCCTTCGCCCAAGCCCTACAAACCCAAGTCAGCTGGCAGAGACCAGTCACAGGGTTTTAACTGCATTGTAGACAGACCCAATGTAACATTTTAGCATGAAAGAATGAACTTAAGTCAGAGCTTTCCTACATATTTCTTTGTTTTGTTAATTTAAGGAGATTTAATTGATTTGTGAATATTTTTGTATTTAATTTCCTTTGGTTTTCTGATGGCAGAGAATCCCCTACTCCCCATTTCACCCCAAGAACCTTTGGGCTCCCAGGAGAAAGTAACTGAACCTGCTAGCATGGCTGTTTTGCAAACTCTGTCCTGGTTAGATGCAATAAGAACACTGCACTATTGTGTTTTCTGCAGTTTCTCCATAGTACTGAGTATAACTTTTATCATCTGCCTTATGCCAAAATTTAAAAGTAACTTACTGAACCCAAAAAACTACCCCATCCAAACAATGTTTCTATTTAATAACGTTTGTTATCTGAACGCAATATAGATGCATAAACATAAGTATTTTGCTATAATTTTTACATATGTAATATTACAATACAAATGCACTCAAGACTTTTGTTAATAAAATCAAGTACTGAAGAGCTCATAAGTAAAATGAACACTGGTGGGGTACTTACCTGTGACATGGCACACTGAAATTGGATATTGTCCTTGTAAAATATAGTCTGAATGCACGATGCATTACCGAACAGCATTATTTAAAATCTTATCTTTGACTGTTGGCGTGATGACTATCTATGCAGACACCACCACCATCTTTTAGGGAAAATCCTCCCTCCCCACTTTAACAAAGAAAAACACTCTCAATTTTATATATCAAATAGGTTTTTTTAAATCACTGTTGGTTCCATATGTATTACCTCCCCTCTTTCCACCTATTTTTCTCCCCTTTTGCCACACAACTTAATTTTAGTAGGGTTTCTATGGTATATTGCACCTGAAGTGCCAGACTGGGGGCAGAGCAGAATTTATGTTTTTATTTATAATAGTAATATACAAAATGCCACTGAAAGTAATGGGACCTTACATTATAATTATACTGTATTTCCTTAACTGTTCGTTTATACACAATGTATACTATGGGAGGGTAAAAAAATTATTGATTTTAAATACCAAAAGTCTTACTTCATAGGTAGACTGATGGGCTACAAAACACAATGTTTAGAACTGAAACCATATTTAGTTAAATTTTGTACCAATGAATTTACTGCATGATGAGAAGCAGCTTTATATGAAATTTTATTGCAAGACAAACTTTGAAACTTGACCATTAAAGTTTACCCAGGGCTAAGGCATAATAGAACTTTTATACTCTGTAATGGAGTATAAAGTTCAAAGATTTCTACAGTACAGGAATTCCAAGCTGTCTAGCAATTATTTTTAACCCCTCAAAGATGGTGATTTTTATACTCCTATCACTGGCCCTAATTGCTTGAATCATGATGGCAAATCCCACTACCTAAAAGTCTAAAAACTTTCTCTAAGTACTGTAGCTGGCTAAGAGAATCTCAGCAATATTGATTCTGATGTCATTTCCTGCTTTTTCCTCTTCTTTTTTCCTTTAACTTTTTGTTTTCCTCCTTTTCTTTCTTACTTTAAGACTTTTATATGGAGTGGGGGCCATTTTTCATTCAACTGTTTTATACTTTCTAAGATTTCAAAGATAACCAGTGCTCTGAGAGTTTATATAACTGTATCCTGTATGGTATTTTATTATATTAATAATCTTAACGGTTGCAGTAATAACATTTTATGTGGAAGAAAAAAGTTAAATTTTTAATTTGTCAAACGCCTCACTATATGTTAACAAAACCAATTAATATTTCAAGTTCATGATGCATAAATGTTCCTTTTTCCATCCTCTGGATTAACTGTTTTTACCAGTAACCCCCAGAGTTCTCCGTGGGCACCAGAAATTAAACTACCATTTAAAAATAAAAATCAGTAACTTGGAATAGCACAGCTGCTACTAGATTCCTTAAAAAAAAAAAAAAAACAGAAAAGGTTTCACTTAACATGTATATCCTTTATAAGTCTATTTACATATTTTGAGGTTTTGATTAATCATGTAAACATAACATGCAGCTTCCAAGTCATAGGTAACAGACAGCAATTTCAAATGAGTGTGCCAACAACATTTATTTGTGAAGGTGCAGCTATATTACTACTATAACACAACAAATGAGTGAATCTTATGGTGCTTTCTGTTTTAATTTACAGCAGCAGACCCATGGCTAGGGCTGTTATAACCACACAAGAGAAAGGCAAACTACAGATAAAGGCTTGGGATTTTTTAGGTACCTGTTTAAAACTAAGCACAGGCAAAGTTCCCAGAGTTCTGCTCTTCAGAAGATGAGTTAGCCGAGGTTACACACTGTTTGATTGCCATAGCTGTTTTCATATTGTTACATATAATACATAGATTTAAAATTCTGAACAGTAGGACCTGAGATAAGGCATGATTTATGAAGTAGTTTTGTTCAACTTTTAGCCCTTTGTATCCGACATGGTTTTGTGGCTGTGTTGGTATTTTAACAGTTAATTAGTACACTGCTAGTTACAGCAATACAGTCTGCAATAGGAAGTTCTGTTTTATTTCCCATTTTTCATTCTGAGGCACAGTGGTGAATCCCAGTTAGAACCATTGTTGCATTCAATGTCTCTTATCTGAAATATATATATGCTTTTATATCAGAGAGGTTTTCTCCAAATACTTTTAAAAAATCCATGTTTGGTACGTTTTTCAAATCTCTTTTTATATGGTTCTAAACAATTTCTCTCAACATAAAATATAAACTAACTGGAATGACAATACCTCATGAGAACATTTATATTTTACTGAGAAAAAAAATAAACAGAGAGAAAGAGAATTAAGCCAGGAGGTGAGGTTCACTAATCTTTCCCTCACCACTCAGCAAATAATTCTGTTTTTAAAGCCTATGTAGCCGCTATAAATAACAAAAAGTAGTATATTCTCTATTGTTTTGGGAAACGTCCTTCAATTTCTGAATGGTTTGCTTTGCTCCTCCAAAGTCTTAAGCACTTACAATTTGTTAACTTTTACAACAAAGCAAACCAAGCTTAGCAAAGCTTTGAAGTTAAACAATAAAAAGATGACTATGAAGGAGTAATATTGGTGATTATAATATGAAATGCTAAATAAGCCGACTGACGAAGATATAAACTAAACAAATGCTCTACAAATTGGAAAGTAACTATCATGCCCAAAAATAGCTATCACATTTATGCATCTATATTACATACATAATGGATGTCACCTGGTGTTCAACTAGACTCTTGTATACTTTTTTAAAATACAGATAAAATTTTCTCAACTTCAGGGAGACATACTCTAAATTAAAAAAAAAAGCAAACTCTACTTTTCAATTTCCATGATGTGATAAAGCAGAAAATATCATGCAGCCAAAAGGTAACTAGAACACTTAACTCACAGAATTTTGCTTTTTTCCCCTGTGTCAAATAGCTTGAGTTAAGGGCTGAGTTATAGTCTTACTTATGAGTTTGTTTCACCACCTCAACAGTGCTTGAACCATTTTCTAGTGGCCCTCTCAACCATCATAGACCATCAGACAGAAGTTTTAAAAATGTGTATTTACCAGATAGACAAGGTGGGTGAGGTGATACCCTTTAAACTAAAATCTTTCAGTTCTGCTCTATAAGGAACTATATACACATGGGTTTGGGTGTGAGAATGAAAAAAAATATATGCCACTGACTGATATATTTAATAATTTACTGAACTGTGTAAAGGACCATCACATGTGTATTAAATATTAGAAATAAGTTATTGTACATTGATAGTAGCCAATTTTTTAAAGACCTAATAGATTGGTACATTTTGTATATTACTATAGGGGCTAGCTTGCTAATTTTTGTTTAAAACATCAAAAAAGTTGGAATAAATACAAAAGGACATACTTTTTTTTGCAATTCTGTAACTTAACAAAAGTCTGAATAGATTTGGGGGAATAATTTAAACAATGTACTCTTGAGGTTGGAAACCTTATGACAATTTTCAGCAAGGAAGAAGTACTTAAGAAAATGTTTAAATATTTGGATACAGAGCTCGCTATTGGCAATGCTGCTACGACCTTACAAACTGCAAAAGCAGAAATGGAGACCCCATAGTAGTTAGGGCATAGTTCTAAAAATGTTTCCTTTCGTTCTCTCTCATATCTAACCAAACACTGACAAAATATTACAAGACGAAGAATGAAAAAAATCATAATGAACCTCTCAGATGAGAAACTAATTGGCACTAAGTACACAATGGCTTACATTTAATCCTGTTAATAATCACACACAAAAAGAAATAAAAGACTCACTTTTCAGCCATCTCTCTGGACGACTGGGCTAAAATAACAGCACGACTAAATCTGACATTGACCCCTTGGCCCTGCTAGGAGTTTAAAGAATTCCTTTGAGTCTTCTGAGACTTTTTTTTTTAAACTATTCCAGAAGGGGTGGGCTAGTCTCACAGATTTGATAGTCTTCTTTGCGTAACAGGTATAGTGAAGAACTTCATGTATAAACTATGTTCCAGTTTTAGTAATTACTTAATACTGGACTGAATTAAATTAAAGGAAATTGGTAAGATGATAGTTAAAACTATGTAACAAGTAGCCTGGATAAACGTACTGTTTGGGGGGTGGGGCGGTTATGTTAATAAGTAGAACTTACAAATTGCCTGGCTTACAGAAGTGAAAACAGGACTTGTGTAGATATAATAGTAAATAAAATAAACATGTAAAACAACATGTATGATGTGTAAACAAATCAAATGTCTGTACTGAGGCACTTACACTAAACTTTAAGAACGAACACCTAGACACATTCAAGTTTTCAGGATGTTCTGACAGTCCATTTTCAAAGCAGGTTATTGAATAAGAATACTCGACTTATTTGGGCTTCCTTTCATAGACATTTACAGGACTACAGCGTTACTGGCTTTGTGACATGAACACACTTCAAATACAGCATACTGGCAAATGCCAGAAGCCTGTAAACAAAATCCTGTGCAAATTAAATGAAGCAATACCATTACTGGCAGGTAATTTACTTCTGTTTTTCCCTCTTTTTCATCTTTTCGTAAAGGCTATTTACTTTGCTAACAAAAAAAGTTCCAACTTCAAACCATACCTGGGTCAGAAGGTTATTCAGAGGAACTACACGTTGCATAACAGGACATCCATTTTGTCTAAATAATACTCACTTTTTTTTTTTTTTTACAAAGTAAATTGAATTGAATTAAAGTAAAGTAAAATTCTGAGAAAAATGTTAGAGCATGCCTGTTTTTCAAGGTTTATCCAGTTGTCAAAAATGAAAGTCACCACTAACACACTTTGCACATTTACTCTCAACTCCTGCAAGTTTGAAAGCTCAAAAAATAACACTTTTTAAAGACTGGTGCATCACAGTATAGACAAACTATAAAGACACACTAATAAAAATCAAAAATTTCCCCATCTCCTTATAACCAAAGGTCAATACAGCAATGTTTCATTGAAACACTAAAAGCAAACACCCCTCCCCCCCACACACACTTGGGGATATTTACAAAATATTTAATAAGTCACATACTACAAACCTAAACTGAATTTTCTCTGTTTCAATAGCCAGTTTTGAATGCTGTTGTTCACATCCGATCACGCTTTCTGAACTGTGTATAGACCGTGGCTAATCTTTTTAACTTTTTCTTTCTGTTAAGATAAAATTATAAATGTGCCACATAAATATCAGAAATCGGATACACAAAAGCTAGCTATCGGGCCTTGACGAGAGCGTATGCTCAACTCAGTTATAATTCTGCAGAAACATAATTCAAATAATATGGAAAAGTTTCTATGTCACTGAAGGGCAAACATCATATGCAAGAATCTGGTTTGGTTTTGTATTACCAAAATTTCTGAAATTTACAACAGAGACTATGACTGACTTGGTAAAGAGCAAAGTTGGAAATTATTACGTCATACCTTAAAGAAACATTTTCAAATATTACAGTAATCTGCATTCAAAGTTGGCAACTGCCTTTTTCTGTGTCGTTTTTTTTCTTTTTAAAGTGACATAAAGGCAGGTATTTCACAGTAAATGCAGAGCAAATGGGAATGCTAAAGCCTTTTTTCCCCTCCCCTAAATACTGTCCCAAGTTAGAGTTACATGAGTTTGAGCAAATAGTCACATTGAGACACTCATTCTGAGCCCACAATTGTTATAAAATGAAAGGACCCTGAAGCTAAAGTTTTCAATCTACAAGATATAACCTTATGAAACCTTATTGACTTACCTTCACAGCAGTATCTAGACTGAGAAATAAATATAGAGCTAAAACTATTACTGTCACCACAGTGGCTGTTAATCACCATAAGTATTTCATGGCCTCTGCTTTAAAAGGGGAGAAAAAACTCTACTGTTTCAAGACGCAGATGGAGTTTCAAATAAAGACTGAAAAAAGGCATCTGGCAGTCATGACTTTTTTTTTTTTTTTTTTAAACAGTTGGTGGAGAATAGTTTATAAAGTGTTTAAAAAGCCCGGAGAGCACTTGGCAATTCTTCAGATTTATGGACTTTGGTCAAAGTATATGTTGTAATAGCCTCCTATATGACAAGATCGACAACAATAATAAAGCAGTATTTGCACCTAACCCTATCCGCACTGTACAAAGACTAGGTTTTATGTACATCTCCCACAGAGATGCGTTGTATCCAACAGATCCTGTTCTCTTTGTATTTTCCCATTCCCAATGTTACACAGAACACAGATACAAGTATGCTGTATGCATATTTTGAAAAAAAAATATGTATCATAAGAAATGTCAACATCAAACTTGGCATTGAATAAACATAACAAATGGATTCAACAGAAACAGCAGCAAACTAATGACAACCACAAAATCAATCTTTGTGGCCAGAGATACAGATACTTGTGAAATAATATACACATTTTGGGGGTGGGAGTTCCAGGTTTTCACCAGAGTAAGCTCTCTAGCACTAAATACATTATGAGTATTCCCTGACAACACAGAAATAACAGTTACTTGTTTTCTGCAACTCCAAGCTACATTATTAATTTTCAACATACATTAAAGACACGTAACAAACATTCCAGATAAAACTTTGCCAGATGTATTAGCAGAGGTGAAACAGCACAATGATACAAAGCCAGAACAAGATCACCTCTGGAGATCTAAAAGGTATGTCAACCGTTAACACTTTAAAACCAAAAACAAAAAATTGCACTTTCCAAGATAAATTGGTGAGACCAAATTCATGAACTTGACAAGTTTGTGTTAACTTTTAAAAGCAAGTTTCCCAGGGTGATTCATAAAGTGTAAAATTGTCAGATAGTGTACTGTAAAAAGAATACTCCAAGTCGCTCCCATACTTGTTACAGACATTGTTTAGTAATTTGAAAATAAAACAAAAGCTTAACACTGGAACCATATTGTTCTATGTAAACTTAGAGCCACCCCTTCTCACTGCCATATCTTGCAGGAACTGCTATACTCACAGGTGGCAGTCTATCCTGCCTTCCCACCTTTACTAAAATTGCTGGGAGTCCTATCAGTTTAGTAATACACCAGAAGAACAGAAAATTATCCAGTGTTGAGAGTTTTCTTGGGAAACCAGGGTGGTTTAAACCCAATAGATAACTTGCCAGACTCTGGTCTCAGTTATACTGCCTTAAATCTAGAGTTACTCCACAGACTTTAACAGAGTTACTCCAGGCAGATTTACACTCTAAGAATAGATCCGTCCCCTGTGCTGTAATCTCCTCTAAAGAAGCCAAAGTACAAAATGAAGCACAGTCTGGGATTGCTCTCTTTTTAAAATGTGTATACAGTAGATTATTGGCTGTTTTTGTAAAGAATAGTATCATGTATGTATGAAGATATATTGACTATCTGAATCCAGATGTCACAGTTCTTGTCCAGTAGAAGTGAGTAAACAACACAATCGCTACATCTGAAATTCTATAAACTGTTTGTTGTTTTTTTTAACTAATGGGAATATTAGCAGATGTAAATAATATGGGGTGGAGCATTTGCATCAGGGCTTTTTACAGTTGTGTCCATAAAGATGAATTAATAAGACAAGAATCTGCCTCTTTTCCTCCATAATACGCACAGATTATTTTATATACACACACACACACAATATTGAATGCCAATTGTAAGCACTTTCATAAGAATTAAAGTCTTCCGTAACAGTTTAGTACACAATCTTTTAACAGTCATCTAAAACTCTGCATTTTCTTGCCATTTGATATGACAGTAGTTTCATATAGTATTTTTCAAACCTTCACATTATGTCCCACACATGTGAAAAGGAAAAGGACAGAATTCTGATTTGTGACAAATTCTTGAATTTCTTCAATAGCATGAGTTACCAACATAACACAACAGTTCTCAGAATGAAATCTTCTTGTTTCCTTAGTCATCTTCATTTTAAAACTTTGACTGGCAAGACAATTTCCACTGGAAGAAGTCTTAATTTTACTTACTCCCTGGAAAAGAGAAACTCTTTCCAGTAGACAGTTTTACAAACCAGAATTATTGTCACAATAATGGTATTAGTCATGTTCTTGCTTTTCATTCTACTTTGGCCTATTATTTTTATTCTAATATGAAAGGGTGATACATTTACTTGTTTTTGTACCTATTTTAACTAAATGTTCCCCCCCCCTTTCCTCTAGTATGGCGAGTCATAAATGCTGACTCTCTTTGTACTTGTTGCCCCCTAAAAACTATTTGCATTTTTTTAATTGCTAAAAAAAATGACACCTCTACTAAAAAAGGACAAAATTAGTTTTCCCACCAGTCCCTAGAGATCTAGCTACAATATAAGACTTCTTCCCAACCTGCAAGAAACACAAATAAATGGGACAAGGAAGAAAGATCAAACTGATGAGAGAAGTGGGAAAAAAATTCCCCTTTTAACAATCAACAAAACAGCGGGGAAAAAAAAAGTGGAAAAGTCACCCAGAATATATGACCATGTAAGCATGGGCACTCTTGCAGAAAACCTAGTCTGCAACCCAAAGCCATGGGAAATTTAAATTAGTTAGAGCTAAGGTCCATAATAGGCAGGGAAATCTGTACAGATAAAAGGGACTGCTAAGGTTGCAGGTAGACAGACTAGATCTTTTGAGATTTCTAAAGGAACTTTATTAGTTTTATTAATTTTTTTAAAATAATCAAGAGATTCAAGTGTATCCTCATTACACCGTAAAGAAGATTAACTTTTTTCTTTTAATCAAAATATCCATATGCATGTGCTGTATCTAGTAAAGGGTAGGTGGATTCCCACTGCTTATTATAGCTCCAGGGTGAATGCTGTTATAATAATTCATGCACAAAAAACTCCCCCTCCGTTTAAGTAACGTTAAGTTCTGACAAACAAAGGCAAGAAAAAATTCACATTAAAGATAAAGCATCAGTTTTAAAACTTTCCTAAGAAAAGAAGTGCATATTATAAAGTTATACATTGATTCAATACTATTGCAATGTGTAGAAAAAAATTCAGAAGTTAATGACAGCACCCTTAATTTTAAACTTAGATGATGTGATATGATGTTACACATAACTTTATTAATTTCCTCTTATTTGTGAGCATATAGTTATAAATACACACACTATATAATATTAATTATAACAGAGCCCTTCGAAAATTGAAAGATAAAATTAAGTATAGAATGAGCCTTTTAGAGACCACCATATCAGCCCATGCACTGGAACTTTTAGAGAAGAAGATTATTTACTTTCATGGTCTTCTGTCTGCATTTAAAATACATATAGTAAACCTCCATACACAAATAGTTACACAGTGCCAGATACCGCAAGCTGCTCCATGTAGCAAGATATCTCCATCCACACAGAGCTCAGTGCAAGACCTGGGCCTCAGGCGCCAATCCTGCAAGGCACCAATTCCTCCTCAGAGACACTGAGCATCCTATAGGCCACGAGAGTTTAATCTCAGTTGAGGTTGCTCGGCACCTCTCAAACTGTGCTCCAAGCAAGCAGAATCAGACCCTGAGCCCCTATTCAAAGAGAAATCTGCCAGCCAATTTTTATTTTACTGAAATATCAAAAGTGACTATAGGGTTTTATAACATGTCAAATTTCATTTTAAATTGAAATGTAAATTATTTTGTGTGTCAAAAAAATACCATGAACTTTTTTTTTGTTTGCTACATTTATATCTTAATTCATCAAATATATATCTGGACATGTACGAAATGTTCTTGGGCTAAGATTCACCTCTCTGATTTTCAGCCCAGAGTAAACCTTAAATGGAGAATTATAAACCCATAAAAGGAGGGGGGTGAGTGGGAATTAACTAAAGCAGCACTAGCCACAGTTATTGAACTGTAATTCCCAACAGTTTATCAAAGGTTAAAGCTTTATATGAAATGTCTCAAGCAAACAAAGATACAGTATATTGTTGGCAAACCTTTCTGAACAGCAACGTATTTGAAACAAAAACTCCTTTTCACTGCCCAAACCCCCTTTTTCTGTGTTATTTTGGTGTCATAAATTGATATAAATTTGTACATTGTCCCATAGTGGGGGAGTTCTTAATGTAAATATGAAACGCTAGAGATATAACTCTAATTGAATCTAATTTCATTGAAGAGAAAATATATTTTCTTTCACTGCTGAGCTAAGCATCTGTAAAAATTCCTTTCAGAATTAGAAAAAAAATTTATTTTGAGGACGGGAAGAAACGGTCATTCAGATTTTTCCTGAAGCATCAAAAGAACAAAAGATTTCTCATGTACTAAAACGAATGAAAAAACAAAATCCAGAAACAAAGTAAGGGATTGTTATAAAAATATCAAAGTTCTAGTATAAAAAGATGATACTACATTTTGCAAAGACCAAGTAGGTAAAACTGGTTATCAAAGAAAATGTTACAGGAATGGGGCAGTAAACTAAGCAGTTTTTTCCCCCAAAAATATTTAAAAGATTTTCTGCTTTTGCCTAAATACATTCATAAGTAGTAAAATGGGCTATTCGCGCAGGCAGGATTGTTATAATCGTAGTCTAAGTTTCAAAGCAATTTTGCAGATTCAACACAGAGCACTAGAATTTTAACAAAATTCAGCTGTCAGGAAGAATCTGTGTAAAGCAGTAATGGTCAAAGAAGGGCTTTTCCTTTTTGGATCCTGACTAGTAAAACACTTAGATTGCAGGATTTGAGGTTGCTATATCCATTTTGACTCCAATATCCGCATATGCAGTAGTTGTTATGATTACTACTTCTAAGCAAAGCTTCACCCCAAGGCCAAATGTCAAGACCCAACATTAATAGGGCAAGAAGTAAAGTCTTTGCAGATTCTATACTTTGTTTTAAAAGCATACATTTTCATTACAATTTCATTGCAGGCTGAATGGGAAATGTAGGTAATGTAAAGGGAAGCTTAACAAGGGAAGTTTGGAGTTATCAAGACTTGTAAACCCAGCAAAAGAGAGACAGATAGACAGACACTAAAGGGGTTAGTTAAAGATGAGCAAACTGCTTTGGAAATAGCAGCTTCTATTTTACAGGATGATGACCAGTGTTACTTCTCTCATGAATCCCGCTGTTTTTAACCAATAAATTTTCAACAGAAAAAGCATCTTCAATAGACAAAGCATAAATTGTTTTGAAATGCAACACAGCGATGATAACCAAACGAAAAGGCCTGAAAAGACTTCTTCTCAGCACTGACAAAGTAAGGGTCAGCCGATTCCTAAACTGGAGTGTAAATAATCTGCCCACATGTCAGTCAGCCGTTGGTTTGTTCCACTACGGAACACCACCATAAAGAGTACTTTAAAAATCAATTTGTTGGGCAGGTAGGAGAAGAAGCAGGAAGTACTCTGTATTATAGATTGTAGAGTCTGAAGATCATTTGATAAATAGCTTTTAAAATATTTTCTAATGACCAGCAAGTTTTGGCTCAATTCTGTACAATCTGCTCTGAGTCTTCAGTTCTTCATTTGTCTGAATTTGCCATCAAAGCCAAAGCTATAAGAAGCAAAGCATTCATGCAATCACTGAGTGAAATGTTTAAATAAAAGAGTAGAGCGTAATCCTTGGTGCACACACTTTTTTGTTGAGGTATTGATCATTGTTGGAAGAAAACAGATACTATATGTGAATAAAAAGTTAAATCAGAAATCTAATCTGGAGCGCAGCTGCTGGAAGACAAGTTATCATGTGCTGGGATCCCAAACAGTAACTGCTATGTGCGGAGAACATGTAAATTAGTTAAAATATCTCATGTTGTGTCAACATCCCAAAATGTTATTACAATGCCAGCCAAAGCTGCTAAGAAGGTTCCAGAGTTTCTAATGAGGTTTTCAGTCTGCTGAGCAATGACCATAAAGGGCATTTGAATTAAACGCTTTTTACCAGAACAAGCGATATCCAGTATTTGTTACTTTTAATAGCAATTTCTAGTTGCCAGAAGTGATACTTCAAACACTCTTTCAAAAAGCTGACCTATTGTGTTAGTTAAAAACACAAGTAGCCTTTCCAATGGCCCAGTGGAGAACAATGTGTGTTGCTTCCTGGGATCTTTGGGTTCAATAAGCGCCTTAGGAATTGCACTCTGCAAACGGGTAATGGCAGAGAATGTTGGCTAAATAACCCACTTTGTCACTGATGGGAATGGGGGGATAGGAGAGAAATCATTTTTTGCTCCCCTTAGTGGGTGATCCTCAATGCTGCAACTTTGAAAACTGTCTCTCCAAATGTAGAAAAAGTGCAGAGATTAAGACGAGTGCTAGATACAGGAGAACAAATATGTTAAAAGATGGTCCTTAATGAGGGAATGGATGAAATCTTGACAGCTACAGGAGATTAGCCCTCTCATCATACATACCCTTATTGGGGTAGAGAAGAGGTGAAAGCCCATCTTTCAAAGGTCTGTGATACCTCTGCCTCAAAAATGAATTATATATATTTACAAAATAAAAATCTGCAATTTTTGTCTCTATATTTGTCTCACGCACAAAGCATTTACATGTCCTGGAAATACACAGTAAAGGTCCAACTCTAGAAGATAATCCCTGCTTAAAATGCCAAATGAAAAAAAAAACATTCCCTTTCATTGTGCAAAATGGCAAAAGCAGTGGAACGTACCTTCAAAAATATCACACATGGAAGGCTAAAAAAAGAGCCAATGTACATATGGAACAAGAGATATGGTCACTGTTGGTCACTCTCCCTTTGGATCTAACTTGCTTCATGAAATTTTGACAGCCTTGATCAATTCCAAGCCATGTGCAATCTTGTAACATAAAACTGAGATCAGGGTGAGACCCGTCAGAATCACGGGAGAAACAGTAGCTATTTGCAGAGTTCCAGAGACACCTTAGCAGGAAACAAGAAAGCCAGTACCTACCCTCGTCTCCTCAAATAACAAAGCGTAGCCAGATATCACTGCATAGCTATAATTAAAAGTTGGTGTCATCACAAGTTTTGGTTAAAAAAAAATATTGGCGGGAAATTGAAATAAAACCAAAATGTAAAGGGTACCATGAATCTTTAGAGAGGCTGAAGGAAGGGTCAAAATATAAGGGATTTCATATATGTACCTCAGAGCCATGTTGCACAGGTTGGGAATTTGAACAGCATGATTTAAAACTTTCAGAATTTTAATTCAAAATAGAAATAGCAGAAGCAGCTTGATTTGTGCAGCAAGCACCAAAACACTTCTTCCCAGCATAAAAGGAACACATCTTTCTGTCTCAATGGAAAATGCAGGTCACTGTATGCTTTTCCATCTCTTCTAAGTATCACCATAATAGACACAGGATCGAAACAGGAAGTTTATGTATGGAAGGGATTCCGTGTGTGCGCTTGGGGAACCAAGGAAGGATGTTCTTTGTTTTTATAATTTAAAAATAATATGGTTCTTAGCTTAAACTATGGTGGCAAATATGATGTAGAAAACTTAACACAATAAGGAGGGGTGCTTCATTCCTTTCCCTGGAGCAGTAATTTTTTATTCTCGTGGAACCTCACTATCTTTATCTCCATGTCTCAAGTACAAAGAAAGGCCCACCAAATGATTGACACAACAGGCCACTCCAATAGTCACAGTATTGTCCATGTTTCATTCCCTTTTTAGTGTGAATTAAACTGGGCACTACATATACCAACAGACTGTCACAAGAGGTCTCTCAAATTTATACAGCCGTAAGTAACTTTGACAAAAAATAAAGGTTTCACCAGTTATTAAATGTTATATCCCCCCTACGCTCAAGTTAAAAGCCTTAAAAAGTAGTAATTTACATAGTAGGTATTCACAGTAAATCAACAGAAGTGATGTTTAATTCTCTGCCCCAAACATTCTGAGAGTATAACTAAAAATATTTCTCAAAATAATTCCTACATGAATTAGAGGAAATAAATCTCTGAAAGAATAATTTGCTAATAAAATTACAATGAAAACAAATTAACACCTTGTTTTTCCTTATCTTCTTTTGATTTGACATGACTGTGTTCAAGTTTCAGCAAAACACTTGTACTTGGAGTCCACAGCACCTGAGAGATGATGCTGTGAAGCTCAATAAATAAATTATGGATATATTAGATGTTGAAGACTTGCAGGTTTTGCTCCTTAAAATTGACATGTTACAGTTATCCATGAATCCACTAAGTTTGAATGCATTAATATTTTGATAGTCTTTTGGTTTTTACTTTTATACCAGCAAAAGACAAAAATAATTTTCAGCCCTGTGCTGTCTTTACCTTCCACATCACAGTATTTGTTTTACAAACAAAATACCAGATGGAGCAAACTTTTCTGCATTGAGTATGCTTGAACAGAGGTTGTTTAAATTTCAGTGAAAATACAGACATACTGATTTAACCTACACCTCTTCTAAGATGCATGCTGCGCTTTACCTCTCAGTCTTTTGCGTTCAGGCTGGGGGTTTAGGCTCAGAGCACACAGTTCCTTTCTGGCTCTCACATACATTAGACTACTCTCAAACATATCATCATTAGCTTGCACCTTTTAAACAGAAAAAACTGTGTAAATCTTGAGATGTTTTGCAAAGTAAATACATATGAAAGGAGGAAACAATACCTGAACAAAAACAAATTAAGTTCAATGCAAATATTTAAAAGAAGGCTACAGCATGGTACCAGACTCCACAGTGTAACTGATCACTGTCCTGTAAATCATAAAGCATGAGCTTACCCTTGACAATACCATTACTGATGTTAGTCAAAAACATGGGAAGGGTTTCTGAAGGGTTTTGCTGCAAATGAAGCAAAACTACCTCTGGATATTATGCACAAGTTAATTTTTCTAAATGCTACACTTTGAGTTTAGGCAGCTGCACAACAAAATTATGGTAGTGCAATAAGAGAACAAAGATTTGAATTTTCACATTGGCATCACATTTAATAAAATCACTATTTTGATAAACTAATTACAAAATATTTCCAAAAAAATTCATGTAATATAAAAAGCTTACGTATTCTTTACACATTTCTCTATCTTCTGCTGTGGGGTAATTTTTATAACCACCATGGGCAATTCCTATAGGTAAGCCTACGAAGGATGTGTAGAGTCAAAAAATAAACTAATCACCTTCCTGTCCAATATGGTTATTCACTGAACAATATAAGATGACCAAAAAAAAGTGACATGTACACAAGTTACCAGTAACAACGTATCATTTTGCTGTGCACAAACTGTATTGCCAAATGTCCTGGTACATTTGCTGCCTGAAAGCCACAAAGCATTCTGTTAAAGAAACATATATACTTTATACTGCCATAACACATTGGTTGTGGTTTTAAGAAAGGAAAGAAAATGTGAAAATATAAAAAGAAAACAATCAAATAAAATTTAGTAAAATTAGGCTTTAATACTTATCTATTATACTTTTAAATTATTTTTAAGAGAGATTTATAGGGAGAAAACATATTTCATAGAGAACGTGACAATCTGGAAATGTGATGTGGCAACTTGTGGTCTGTACCACTATACTTGCCATTGATTTGAGAACAATGTGCACAGCAATCTTTTTGTGAAATTTCTAGACAATGGGCAGCCGCACAATGATCTCAAAGCAACACAGTGTGGTAAAGGGCATATTATAATCTATTTAGCAAGTAACTACAGAAAAGCAAACCAGAGAAAAACACATTCTGTTGGTGGGACGTTATAGAATTCTTACAGGCAAAGAACAGACCATTTAAAGAAGGGAAAGAAGACATATTTCTGGCTTCCTCCCTCATTACAAATATGTGGGCAATAGGGGTACTAACCGTTTGAACAATAATTCTGAGGCAATCTCTTGCTTACTGATATTAGTCCATATATTAGCAACTAAGAACGTCTCCCTCAACACCCACAACTATATAGTGTGTCATTTGTGGGCACCAAAAGAAAACTAAAGCAATATAGGGCTGAGAAAGTGCTACCCATATTTTTGTGAGTCAAAGCTGAGTAAAAGCCCCAACTGCTACAGGTGACCTGACAGGCCTTACTGTACTGAATCAATATCTCTGACAGCAATGCTCCCTCTCAAGTGACTGACAGGGGACACTGTTTCTGGAAATTATCTCAGTGCAACAAGAGACTAGCATGCACAGGGAAAGGAAAGATGACAGTCAAGTAGATTTTTCAGTCATTGGTTCCAGAATACATATTATCCTAGCAATAAAATAATCATCACAACATGCGGCCAATGTGATAACTTCACCATGGAAAGGACTTGCAAAGAACAAGTCTCTACAATCAATTCTTTGAATTACCTCATCTTCTTTGACTTTCCTCTACAGTAATTTGGAAACATATTTTTAAAAAGCTAGATATCAATAATCCCACTGTTTAGGAATCACTGTGTACTATTTCATGCAGGATTTGTATATTGTGGATAGTAAATTTTAGAAAACAGCAAAGTATCAGTATAACTGAATTATTTACACTGACCACAGGGATTATACCTTTCCTCCTACTGTATTTTTCAGTAGTCTTAGTTTTGTGATTTCTCCCTCCAATTTTGCTTATTTTCAAATTTCTCTTGACATTGCTATATTTTCACTACCTACTTATTTGCTTTGATCACAATAATTAACCATTGTATACCTTTCTTACTTCTATTCTTGCTTCCCAAATATTGGTTTATCTTTTTTCTCCCCGATAAACACCTCTACCCCGATATAACGCGACCCGATATAACACAAATTCGGATATAACGCGGTAAAGCAGAGCTCTAAGGGGCGGGGCTGCGCGCTCCGGAGGATCAGCGTGTCAGGCTCCAACACACTCCTCTGAGCGGTGTGTTAAAGGTGCCGGGCTGGGGCTGACGGGCAGAGAGTCTCAGGGGGCAGTCAGGGGACAGGGAGCGGGGGGATTTGAATGGTTCGGAGGTTCTGGGGGCGGGGCAGTCCGGGGACGGGGGCGTTGGATAGGGCGTGGGAGTCCCGGGGGGCCTGTTAGGGGGCAGGAGTGTGGATAGGGGTCGGGCAGTCAGAGGGGTTGGGTAGGGGGTGGGCAGAGGACAAAGAGCAGGGGGCTTAGATAGGCGGTGGGGTTTTGGGAGGGGTGGTTAGGGGCAGGGGATCTCTGGAGGGAGTAGTCAGGGGACAAGGAGTTGGGGGGGTTGGATGGGTCGGGGTCAGTCAGGGGGCACTTCCTGCCTATTAATAAGGGAAATGCTTGAGGCCAAAGCAAGTTCGATATAATGCGGTTTCACCTACAACGTGGTAAGATTTTTTGGCTCCCGAGGACGGTGTTATATCGGGGTAGAGGTGTAATAGGTTTATTTAACTAATTAAATTCCTTCTGAATTCCCCCCTCTCTCTCTGTCAGTTCTTTGAGGTAGAGACACTGTCATTTGCTTCTCTGCAAAGCACTATGCACATGTCTGGCACTACTCAAATAATACACATCAGTATTAACGATTATCTGCTAGACACATTTTATGTCTGCCATCCCACTTTACAACTTCCTCCTTTGGGTTTTTGCCACCTTGTACTGCATCTGCTTCTTTCCCTTTATAATACTGACATCAATATCATGGTAACCAGATCTTCCCATCAGTTTCCTTTACTCTATTCAGTGTTATCTACACAAAAGTACTGACCTTCACTGACAGCAGTTCCACAGCCTTCAAGGTTCAAAATGATATTTTCATCTCTGACATCTGCATCACATCCCAACAGCATCCAACTCTCCACATTATCGCTTTCAGAGATTGTGCTCTCCTCTTCTTTCTCCTCATTTGAACTATCCTCTATTACCAGAATCTCTTGGATCATGCGTACTCTACCAGCAGAAGTTGGTTTAGACTTCTTATTAGCCCTTTTCTCTTTACTTGAATTTTTTCCATCAGAATCCAAGGTAGTAGGTGCAGAAGCTCTTGCAGGGTTCCATGTGGAACATCCTAGTTGACTGTATTGCTTAGCTGGTGTTAGGGAGGTTGCTGTCTTCTTCACTTTGCTTTTGTAAACACTGTCTTCATCAGGTGTGTCAGACAAGATGATGACCTCAGGGCCATCTGAAATCTGAATAACATCATTGTCCGAAAATATACGGTTCTTGCCCTGATCCAATTTATTGATCAAAACTGAACTCTGACCTTCCGTCTTCTCCGCAGAGTCCACTACCTCCTCATTCTCTTCCTGCCCATTGACTTCTCCAAGACTCTGTGCATAATGGACCTGGCTATAGAGATGAAATTCTACCTCACTGTCAACACTTAGTTCGCTGGATGACTCTTCACGATAAAGGTCATCATCATACGCTTCTATGTCTCCATGCCCCCCGAACATTCTGGAAAGAAAGTAGACCCGTATCTAGGAAAAATAAAACACCTTATCAGTAAAGCCAATTCCACACAAGGTCAAACTAAAAAGAAAAGCACACAACATAACCTTACATACACAAGTTTTTACAAAAGTAACCAATGTAAACGTAGCTAAAATTGCAAACAAATTGCAGATTTTAAGTGTAGAAAAAAATAATGCTTATGACCACTGAACAAGGGGTTTTGCACCCTCTCTAATTTAAATCTCCATTTGAAATGGTGTACACACCAACAATTTGAAGAGAGTCCTATTATTGAGCCTCATCCCAAGATTATTGAGCTCACGGCAAAGATTAACGTGATCACCTGCTCGGCAAGTCCAAGGACAGAGAGAAGGACAACATAGGAATCCTGCTGTTTCACAGCCCTTGGCTTATCACTAGGGCTGGGCAGGAAATATCATTCCCATACGGCAAGAATTTTTGAAAACTCGAAAAACATTCTTGTTCTCAATAGAGACAAAAGTAAAAATCTCAAAATTTTTCAAAAAGTGAACAGTTTAATGGTTCCGGTGAAGCAAAACATTTTGTTTTGATAATTTCAAAACATTTTGGTTTGGTTTGACCTTTTTAAAAACTTTTTTTTAAAATAATAAATTAAGTTTAATTTCAAAATGACAAGTCATTTTGCACTAAAAAACCTAAAACTTTTCCTTTTGAAAATGTCAAGATGGGACATTTTGACAAATTAAAAAAAATTAACTTTTTGGGGGGTTAGAAAGTTTGTTAAAACCTGCCCTTTCCAACGAAATTTCAGTTTTCAGAAAAAATTCAGTTCCATCAAAAAATTTCTGACCATTTCTTAACACAGCTAATTGAGCTACTTTCTGGCCTGGTACTGGAGTCTCCAAAATTTATAAATTTGGAAGACTTTAACACCCATACAGATGACACTTCTATCTAACATGAAACCTCTTTTCCACCATGACAACTACAACATTCTGTGTAGGATCCCTCTGAATTGGTGGGTCCACTAGAGGAGACTCATCATCCATTCAGTTTCAAGAAAGAACACCATGACAGAGAGCTCTATTTAGCTACATGACCTGTGCAATGATAGTCTGGCAAAGGCCCTATAGTCATCTGTTGACCACTACTCTTGGTGCACTGGCCATTAGACACACCTTCCTCCCATTGCCTTGGTTCACTGATGACCTATGTTCGATAAAGCATGAGAGAATGAGATTAGAACACTCTGACATAAAATGCATCCAAACGGGATTAGGACCAAACAAATATATGCAATGCTATGCTGCAACTGTGAGAAATGTTAAAAAAAAGTCTGCCACAGCATCTGTAAAATCTTGACTAGCTGACCTGTAATAGCTAAAGTACAAGCACTGATTCAACAAGACAATCTCTGACTCAACTAGCATCTACCTTGAAGAGACCTTGTATTACTTTCAGAGGCAGAGGGCTTGGCAGTGAGTCTCTTAAACTCAATATAAGCTCTCCAGGTCCAAACAGACGGAATCAGAGCAGAGGATGAGGAACATACCACCTTCCTGGACAGAGTTTTTGCCCAATCAAGCAACCTTATGCCACCGTATACTAATAATCTGAGATTTGTGAAAGCAAGTATAGAATACTTCCTTCAACAAGGCGAGCTCACCATCACGGTTAAAAAGCAATACTTTGGCTTGTGTTCAAGAAGCCATCACTCAACTCAAATAATCTTGCCTATTATTGTTGTGTCTTTAACCCTCGCATTCTAGACAAAGTTATTGAGAAGCTGGTCAGTGAGCCATGGCCAAAAACATAAGCATCCAATGTTAGATCTATTAGGACTCTGACACTTGATCATGAGGTGCTGCTCACCCATGTAGACAACATTAGTGCAATTTGGCCCATCCCCATTAACGTCTATTCATTCTCTCCTATCAGACTCCAGAGGATCAGGATGGATAACTAACTGCTCCTCCTCCTCACCGTGGCTCTTGAACTGGGGAGTCTTACAGAGATCAATCGTGTCTCCTCTCTTCTTCAGCATATATGTCAGATTACTGGGGAGATGAGATAATATAGACTTTAACACCAATAAGATGATGGCATCCAGCTCCCCATCTCATACTTCCCAAACATGGGCAATAACTTAACTCATACTTCCTAGTGCTGGAGTGAGAAAAAATACTTGGATGAAAAGTGGCAGATCAAGCTCTAGCCAAGGAAGATTGAAATTATATTGGTAGGAAGAAGAGAAAGCCCTTGACAGAAATTGACACAGCTTTCCCTTCATCCTCTTTTGAAGACATCTGCACTCAGACTGCGATAGAGAAGTCCTGGAATCTTACTGAACTTCTATTGACATTCAAATAGCCAGAAATGCTTTTTTCTATCTTCAGCTAAAGAGGATATTTCCTTTCAGATATGGGCCTACCAATAAGGACCTTTATGCTGGACTACCACAAAGCACTCCCTTATGTTAGAGTGAAAAAGCCAAGCAGAAGCTTCTGCTGGTCCACCGTTTTCCTACAGCACATCACACTGGTGAGTCACACTCCACACTGTCTCCTCATCCTGTTCAAGATCCACATCAAGGTCCTGGTGCTAATACACAGAAGGTGCAGGGATCTGGCCAAATGCGGTAGCTAACGGCGGTAGGTAACACGGCACAACTTTTGGTGCAAGGCTTCCCTCAATATGTTCTAGAGTTCAAGACCATTAGATCATCTAGTCTAGTATCACGGGAAACTCAGTAACAAATATCCCTATGTTGAGCCCAATGATTTCAGTTAAATTAAAGCATTTTAGTCCTCAGGAGACTAAGCTGCTTTGTGCCACAGGCAAAGAACAAAAATGGTTGTAAAATGGCTGGCAGTGTCTCTCGGACACTAAACGAGAACCCAGTTAAAGGAACACAGCCAAGTTGAAAAAAAAAGTCACACTTGTCTGAACTTCTTTAAACCACTGTTGTTACAGGCAACACCCTAGAATTCTAAAATAAAGAGATTAGAGAAAAAACCATTGTATTTTTTTCAACTTATTTACATGGTGCATTTGACAGCAGTTTTCTGTATAGCCATTTAGAAAATAAGTTTCTTAGGGGAGAGATTTTTTTTAAAATAGCATCATGTGATTGAAAAATGACAAACATTGTAGGGGATGGGGGGGGGGTGGAAAAGAGCAAGGTGTAGTTACTGACTAGAAGGCAGAGTTACATACAGGATGGAGAAAGAATACCCAACAGTCGTACCAAATGAAGCTCTGGAATAATGGCTAGTAAAACACATTCTCTTGCAGAAAGCTCCTTCATTGGCCACAGTTGAGAAGGTACTAATGTTGTGCACAACAGCCAATTGGGTGGCCTGGCATATGCTATCCCTTGCCGCCACCACCATCCTGCATTGGGAAGAACAGTACCCCTTATATTAAAAACTGTTCATGGACTTGCTTGAACCAACTTCACATACCCTGTGTCTCTATGACGTCTTTTGCTCTCCCCACAATTCCTCTGCTAATCTAATACTGTCCTCCTGATACCCCCAACATATAGCACACAGATGGTACGATGGCATTTTCCTCTCCTGCTCTTGCCATCTGGAAGACAACTCTTGTTTAAATAACTCTCCATCTTATTTCAAATATAATTTGGAAACATCTTTTTTAACACTATCTCCTTGCAGCTGCAAAGACAGCCTTTCAGATGTGGACCCATGGAGGGTTTTTTCCCTGAGTCTGTAGTCACCTCCAGTGCACCTGCTACAGCTCAAATCTTCACAAAGCAGCAGCCAACAGAATTGACAAATCTAGTCAGTTTCTCTGATGCTACTTAATACCAGATGGACAGCAATAAAACTGAAGAGCAAAATTGACATGATACTTAACTGCTGGTTGCTGCTAAGAATATTATCATCAAAGGCATTTGAAGTAATCCAGGATGGGAAAGAGGCTATAGAAAAAACAGAGAATGAGAAGGGATAAGGCTCCAGCAGAAACCAGGATACTGAGAAAGAAAAGAGCAGCAGAATTCTACTGTGGTCAGAAGGCCCTGCGATGGCAGGGGTCTCTGGTAAATATTTCAGGCTCTATCTATACATCTTCATTTTTCTCTTCCTGTACTTTTATGTAATCTCTGTAGTGGTGTTACTTAACTCTAATCTGTTTTAGGACAAAGGCTGTATTAAAGAAGTTCTACAAAATAAAGATGTGTTGTATTGTTTAATGGAGTATGCACAAGAGAAAGGAGAATAGCTAGTCTTTTTGCCAAGTATGAAAAACAAAACAAAACAAAGCAGCAAATGAAGATATTCTGTTCTAGAAAAATCAATGGTCTTAGAGAACTGCCAAAACCTATTCAATCCACACCTGCTTGTTCAGATTTAAATCATTTGAGATTTGGATAATACCTGTAACACTTAAGAGTCCAGACTAGAAAATCTCTATTCCATTTTATCTATATTTAATTAAATAGGCTAAAGCACTACACAGCTCATGTATCATGAATAATACCACTATGACAACTGAAGATGTGCAATGCATAATGTCTATTTAACTTACTGAACTGGTGTTTTTAACATTTTAAATTATTCTAACAGAAGTTCAGATAGATGGCTGTAAACTTAAATTAATCTTTAAACAAATCTATTTAAACTGAAACACATTTTATTTAAATTGAAATCATTTTAATCCATCCTGCCCCGGAGCTGACATAGGATGTATCTAAGTGTCTTTTATCCCAGTTTCAAGTAGCACAGAAGTAGATGGAGGGCGCCACGAGGTTGACACTAATGGATAAAGTGGTCCTGCTGTTATGATTACTTCAGAGGCAAAGGAATGATAGCTTGCATTGCTAAACAGCAGCCTATCCAAACAAATAAGAAGCAAAAGGAGAGACTAAGTGCTCTTTCTTGTAATGTTAGTTTTCTAGCATGTTTGTAGTTTGTTCAAATGGAGAGAAATAGTTTTCAGGTAGAGCGAAAACTGCTTTAAACAAAAAAATATTGAGTTGAGACAGAAATGGTGTCTTAAACAGAATCATCAGACACAGAGATGAGCAAAATATGTTGGGGAAGAGTCAAAACAGCTTTTGTAAAGGGAACTCATGCCTCACCAATCTATTAGAATTCTTTGAGGAGATCAACAATCATGTGGTCAAGGATGATCCAGTGGATAGAGTGTATTTGGACTTGCAGAAAGCATTTGACAAGGTCTCACACCAAAGGCTTTTAAGCAAAGTGATGGGATAAGAGGGAAGGTACTCTCATGGATCAGTAACTGGTTAAAAGATAAGAAATAAATTATAAGAATAAATAGTTAGTTTTCACAATGGAAAGAAGTAAATAGCGGGGTCCTCCAAGGATCTGTACTGAGACCTGTGCTGTTCAACATATTCATAAATGATCTGGAAAAGAGGGCGGAAAAGGTGGCAAAGTTTGCAGATGATACAATATTACTCAAGATACTTAAGACCAAAGCAGACTATGAAGATTACAAAGGAATCTCAACAAAATGGCAGATGAAATGCAGGATCGGTAAATACAAATTAATGAACATTGGAAAACATAATTCCCATAATACATACAAAATGATGGTTTCTAAATAAACCGTTACCAGTCAAGAAAGAGATCTTGGAGTCCTTGTGGCTAGTTCTCTGAAAACATCCACTCAATGTGCAGAGGTAGCCAAAAAGTTAAGTGTTAGAAACCATTTAAAAAGGGATAGATAAGAAGAGTGAAAATATCATAATGCCATATAAATCAATGGTATACCCACACCCTGAATAATGCATGTGGTTCTAGTTGCCCCATCTCAAAAAAGACATATTAGAAATGGAAAAAGAACAGAGAAGGGCAACAAAAATGATGAGGGGGATGGAACAGATTCCATGTGAGGAGAGATCAAAAAGATTGGGACTGTTCAGTTTAGAAAACAGATGACTAAGGGGGGATATGAGAGAGGTCTATGAAATCATGACTGGTGTGGAGAAAGTGACTAAGGAAGTGTTATTTACCTCTTCATATAACAAAAGAACCAGGGGTCACCCAATGAAATTAATAGATAGCAGGTTTAAAACAAACAAAAGGAAGTATTTCCTTCATACAATGCACAATCAACCTGTGAAACTCATTGCCAGGGTACGTTGTGAGGATCAAAAATATAACTGGGTTCAAAAAAGAATTAGGTAAGTTCATGGAGGATAGATCCACCAATGGCTATTACACAAGAAGGTCAGGGACACACCCTTATCCTCCAGGTATCCCTAAACCTCCAATTTTCAAAAGCTGGGACTGGGCAACAGGGGATATAATTGCCCTGTTCTGTTCATTCCCTCAGAAGCATCTAGCATCGGCCACTATCAGAAGGCAGGATTCTGAGCCACTTGGACCACTGGTCTGACCTAGTGTGGGCATTCTTATGTTCTTATAAAGAATTAAAAACTTCAAGGATTCTTTACAATAATCTCTTAGGAATGTTATCTTTCAGAGCTAGTTCTTAGTACAGGTTTCATTTTATTATAAAAGACTCAAGAAACTTTATTTTGAGTGTTTTGAAAGTTTTTTCACTTTGGGGAAAAACACTTTTTCCCACCATGATCACAGAATGGGGCAATTCCATTGAAATCAGCTGAGTTGTTCCTTTACATCAAGGATTAATTTTACCTGAAGACCTAAGCACAGCTCTCTGCCAACAGTCCATATGATGAACTTATAAATAACCCAACATTATTCCAGTATAGAAGATCATAAAGATGGAGGTTTTTAGGACAGTGAATGGGGAAGGAGAGGAAAGGTGATAACCCAACTGTCTATGCTGAATATACGCGGTACCCATCTACAGAACACACAAGTGTAATTTTATTGAAATTATATTAATCTCTTCTCCCCCTCCAAGTGCCTCCTTCTGAACTTTCCCATAAAATACAAAGTTCTAAGGATGAAACTGCCAGGGACGCACTACTCACTCTTTTCCTGAACTGTCTAGGGATTTACAGGTTTGGCACTCATATCGCAATTGAAGAACTAGACATTTATACAAAAACACAGAAGACAAGAACTTTTTTTTTTTTAATACCACACAGCTCTAAAATTTAAGGCATTTAGCACTACTAAAAGCTTTTATGGTACAAGACAGCAGAGCCTGGCCCACCTCAGCTTAAATAAAGACAACAGGTGCCAACATGAGATGTACCATCTTGGTCTAAGTAGACACTACTTGGATCAAGAGGGAGTACTGCATGCTGGGACCCCACTATCAAGGCCAGCTGCAATACACGGATTTATACTAGTTAGGTGTAAAAGGGTCAAAATTTGGGAGCCAGCATCATATGGAAACCATGTCATATGTGTGCAGTTTGGGACTGGGGAAGGGAGAAGAGAAAAGGGGTAGGCGGTAGGGAGGTGACTCTGGGCAGGATGTGATGAGGTGGGGGGGGGCACTGATGCAGAGGACATGTACTGGAAGTGGGGGGCGTCTCCAGGGACTGAGACAGGGTATATGTGGTGAAGAAGCAGCTCTGGGTAGGGGAGTCTGAGAAAAGGGGCATTTGAACTCTGGGGAACAGGAGGTATACGGGGGTGAAGAGGCTCCGGAGGAAGGGGGCTTTAGGACCATGGAGCTTGGGGCCAGGCAGGAGGCTCTGGGCAAGGACCAGAGCATGCTGCGGAAGAGTGGCACGGGCCTCTGGAAACAGGGGGGATGAAATGCAGAGATAGACAGGGGACATGGGGGGAGGCACTGGCCGGGCGGAGTGCACAGGGAACACAGAGATAGGCGAGGCTCTGGCTAGGTAGAGAGGGAAAGCTCTGGGTTGGGGAAGGGGCTGGCCAGGCAGGGGGCACGGAGGAGAAAAGGGTGTGGGGGAGCCTCTGGCCGGGCAAGGGGCAGAGGTGGCTCTGGACAGGTAGGGGGTATGGAACACAAGGGGCTGGGGGTGGACATTCAGGGGCTCTGGCAGGCCAGGGACAAGGGGAGTGGGTGGGGAACTTGGAGGGGGGGAAGAGGTTCTGGCCGAGGAGGAAGCATGGAAGAGAAGGGACTTGGGGGGGGGGGCATTCAGGGGGTGGACGTGGCTCTGGACAGATAAGGGGTATGGAACAGGACGGGGAGGGGGGACTCTGGCCAGGGAGGGGGCATGGAAGAGAAGGGGGGTGGGGGCATTCGAGGGGGGGCGCTCTGCCCGGGGACGGGGGGCTCTGGCCGGCGAGGGGGTATGGAAGAGGAGGGGTGGGGGGCATTCGAGGGGGGGTCGCTCTGGCTGGGCAAGCGGGGCTCTGGACAGGTAGGGGGTATGGAAGAGGACGGGGGAGGGGGGGGAGCGCTGAGGAAGGGTGGAGGCGGGCGAGGCCCGGCCCGGCCCGCCACGCTGGGAGCTGCCTGCCCGCCGGCGGCCCCGCTCACTCACATACTCGCTGCCGGCTCCTGCACCAGGAAGCACCAACCAGGAAACCCCGCTACCGGAACACGCGCCGGGGACGCCCCCGAGGCCCCGCCCATTGCGCCGGCACTTCCTGCGGAGGGGAGGGCTGCTGAACGCGCGTGTCACGGGCGCGAGCTCCGCGTTTCCCCTGGCCCCGCGCGCCGCTGGCGAGGCGCGGTCCCAGCGCAGGGCCAGGCCGCTTCCCTCTGCGCGCGGACGGAGACTGGGCTGCGCCGAACCGCCAAAACACTACATGTCCCATGAACCCGTGGGGCTTCCGACGTGACCGCGGCACGTGGCGCCCAGAGGGGCGGGAGTGGAGGCGGGACCGGTCGGGTCAGGGCGCGTGGCGCCAGACTGGCCGTTGCGAGCGTTGCCCGGGGCGTGCGGGCTGGCCGCGTGCGCGGGGTTGCCATGCGGGGGGAGGTGGGAACCGCTTGGTCTCAGCGCGCCTGCCCGAAACCCATAGCCCTGGGGGCCAGAGTGAGGCGCGCAGAGAGCCTGGACCCACAGCGGCTGACCCCACAGTGGTGCTCCACTGCCTGAGCCTGCCCCGGCGGCCCCCGTAGAGTACTGACCTCTGAGGACCCTGGGCAGCGACCCTGCCTGAGTCTGCAGAGAGCCTGGACCAATGGCCCCAAGAGCGTGGACTGATCCCAGAGTGACCAACACAGTGACGCTGCCTGAGTCTGTAGAGACCTATAGCATCAGAGGAGGGGACTGACCCCATCTACAGAGAGCCAGGACCAAGAGTCCCGACTGGAGAGGGGACTGATCCCAGCCTAATTGACGGTGCAATATTTGCCCAAGTCTGCAGAGCCTGGAATGACTGCTTTGAGAGGGAACTGCCCTGTGCATCTCTGCAGATTGTTAATACCACGACTTAAAGACAATGACACTATCTCCCTGCTGATCACAGCCTGAAGGAGAGGGATGAGCATATTAGCAACAGCTCCACAGTCTGCTGTAGGGGTTGGCTCTCTTTCTTGCCACAAATGGGTATTGCTTCAGTGAGGGCCACCTCTCTGATCCCATAGTGCAAGGCTGGCAATCAGTATTCTGCATGGGGGGGCCCCTCTGCTCTGGGGGATTGGGGGTGTTTCCATTTCCTTCCTGGCTATCTGGAGAGACCAGGGGGCCCTCCCTCCCCCTCATGGACCAGTGGCAGTGGTGGGAGCAGCAGCAGGGTGCTCTTCCCCTCAGACTCCAATGACTCCCTCAGATGAAGGCTGTTGGCAGACTCAGGCAATTATTGCTGCGTTGCATGTGTTTTCATACTTTTCTTTGCATCCATGAGGACTAGAAACTTTCCTTTTTGTTAAATGAAAGCTGAGATTCTGATAATCACATAACTCTAGGAGCCAGGGTCACATGCCTGTGCCTTAGTCTGGCCCTGCTTATGGGGTATCCAAACTCTGTTAAAGGGGAGCTAAGCTATGATGCCTAGAAAAGCCCACTTGATCATACTCTGAACATCTGCCCAACCTATTGTGAGTGGTATCTCATCTTGATGCTTAGTGGGCAGATCCTGGGGAGGACCCCTCACATCCCCATTGCAGCCCTGGTAGTAAGGGTGTAACAGTCGATAGTGCTGGTTTACATGAGGCTGGCCTTTATGTGCTGCTTACTTGTTCTCAGCACAGCTCATTCTGCATTGGCCATTTCACTGTTGTGGAGCTGATGACTGGAGCCTGAAATTACTGCTATTGGTGTTTTCACTGTCATTGACTTACGAGATGGGAAAAGGGAGATGATTCTGTCAGCAGCATTCTGGATGTCTTCAAGGAACAGAGCGCAAGTCTTCTCCCTGGATTCATTTAAAAGTCTTTTTTCCCTCCTGTATGACTGACCCTCGATAAGTATGACCACAGCGCTGATGGTAATAGCTGGTACATTGGCAGGTTGTCAGCCACTTCATGTCTAGAATCTTGTTAGCCAATACATATGTTAGGCATAGTATTGTATAAGGGTTGGGAAGTTATGTTAACTGAATGTAGTATTCTCTCCCCACAATTCTTTCCACCCATGTCAAGTTTCCCAAAACACCATGCATTAGGTCAGGGGTGGCTAACCTGTGGCTCTGGAGCCACATACGGCTCTTCAGAAGTTAATATGTGGCTCCTTGTATAGGCATCAACTCCGGGGCTGGAGCTACAGGGGCCAACTTTCCAGTGGGCCGGGGGGTGCTCACTGCTCATCCCCTGGCTCTGCCACAGGCCCTGCCCCCATTCCACCTTCCCGCTCGCTCCCCTGAGCCTGCCGTGCCGTCAGTCCTCCTCCCCAGAGCCTCCTGCATGCCACAAAACCACCGATCAGGAGGTGTGGGGAAGGAACGGGAGGTGCTGACTGGTGAGCCGGCTGGTGGGTGAGACACTGGGAGTGGGTAGTGGGAGCTGCTTGGGGTCTGCTGACATATTACTGTGGCTCTTTGGCAATGTACGTTGGTAAATTCTGGTTCCTTCTCAGGCTCAGGTTGGCCACCCCTGCATCAGCTGAAGTAAGCTTTGGCTTAAGTAGATAGGAAAACTGTCAGGATTGGGACATAGCAAGAGGTAGGGAGTTACTCTCATAGGCTAATACTGGAATATCCCAAAGGAAAAGGACAAATAAAAGAATGTTCTATCATGGTAAAAAACTAGAAGGTGCCTTCATGCTCCTTAGTACCTGGACTGCACATATTCAGAACAAAGAGATAAGGGATACATAATGATACCAGAAGAACAAGGTAGAAAGCTGATTGGTTATATCTAGTTTCAGAGGATGTATGTAGCATCCTTTACTTGTAAACGGGTAGGGTATACAAAGATGGTATTAGGTGGTGTAAAATTGGGAGCACACCTGCTGCATAAGGTGAATGTGACAACCCTGCACAAGATGACTTCCTGGAGATTGGTATCATATTGGACCTTTTTCCAGTACTATATTAGTCTTAGGTTTTAACAATAAACCAAACTGACATTTAGTCTCTTGAATATATTTCACAATGAACCAAAGTGTGGTCAAGCAATTCTGTCAGAAATCTAATCCTTTTTCCCGCTTGTAGTTGAAGTATTCTTGTGATAATATTTATTCTCCTCTAGCTTCCTGCCATGTAGAATTTGTGTAGCTGCTTTGGGGTTAATTGTCTTTGCCTCAGGAAGCTTGGTAGAAGTTAGCACTAAGGCCTTTCTCTTTCCCATGAGTCTGTGAACTTGTGATCCTGATAAAGCATGGTGAGGGTATGTGAATAGCAACTGTTAACAGCTAGCTTCACTGGGAGCATAGGAGGGAAAAGCCAATGAGAAGATTCGCCTATTGCAGACTGTAGTGCCCTGCCGGTTTGAGGTTTGCATCTGCAGCCGCATCCTCATACAGGTGCTCCCATTCTTCCTCCATGCAGGCTTCCATCTTCACCCTTGTCATCACACCACACTCATGTTCCATGCCATTGCAGTCCTTCCCACCCTTGATCCAGGTGCTGCACTAGTTTCACTTGCTTCTGGTTCAGTGCCAGAGGTGTGCTATAAATAGGGCTGCTACACCCAAAAAGGTAGGTGTTGCCTTTTATTGGCTCTTTAGGATTTATACATATAAGTTTGAAAATGTTTGGGTTTCTTTCTTTTCAAAGATATTTCTAATGTAACAGAACAAGCAGAAGAAAAAGCAAGTCCTCAGTGTTCTTCTTGGGGGTGGAGGACCCTGTCAAGATCTCTTTAGGATCTGAACAGAGTTGTCACAGGAGGCTACGAGCTACAGCTGTTCCTCCATCTTCAACTCTGGGTGGGGGGGATACTGAGACTCCATTTGTGTCCTCCAACGATCTGGTAAAGAGGTGGAAGAGAGGGCCTGATATAGGTAATGCTAAAGAAGCACAGTGATTCTGTCTTTGCTCTTTATATATCAAAAAGAAGCAACAAAGCCAGACTTTCTTGTTTTGGCACTATAGTTCACCCACCCTTAATCTATAAAGATCTGTAGCGGGGTTCTCATGTTCCTTCATTTCATGGGTTACCCTGGGCTCCCCCACTTCCAGCCTCTTTATTCTCCCAGCCAATTTGGGGGCCCCTGCAGGAACACCAGAACCTTTTTAGAAGTGGGGGGCCCCCCACTGGTGCCTGAACTGTGGTCCTGTCCTCTGTTCCTCCTCTTCCCCCTGGGGCCCTGCCCCCGGCCAGGCTAGAAGTCAGAGCCGGGCCACAGTAAGAGATGCCCAAGGAGCCTGGGCTGCTGTGGTGAGTCCTGGACCCTCCACCTGCCCTGGGTGGGGGGACAGGGGACCTGAGAACAACCCCTGGCTTGTGTCCCAGGGCAGATGGACGGTCTAGGGCTTCCCACAGCAGCCCAGGCCCCCTCGTTGGCTCTTACCATGGCCAGTCTCCAACTTCTGGCCTGGCCGGGAGTGGGGCCTCAGGGGAGAGGAGGAGCAGGGGGGTGAGGTTCCATGGTGAGTGGTATGCGGGGGGGAGGAGGGGCAAAAGTTCTTTGTACCCAGGCCCCAATAAATTTTAAGCCGCCTCTGTTAAAAGGACTCCGCAAACCATTCCCCTATGTAGTTTGAGATTCAGATGTTACCCCAAGATTTAGATCTCAGGCACTCCAATGATGGTTTACCTAAGACTATGCAATTTGCTTTATGCAAAGGGGTAATAAGATAGTGGTCCACTGTAGAGGAATTGCCAGGGTGTTACCAGGGGTCTTGTCTCTGACCCGCAGAGAGCTCCCCAGAGCAAGCTAATTGTGCTAACCCCTTGGAAGGACACTGATACCGCCTTCTGCTCAAGGATGAACACACAGGCAGTAGTTCTTCAAAAACAAAATAATATTTATTTAGAAGAAGTAAGTAGTTACAATGTATCTAATAAAGCAAGAAAGAATATGTAAAACACAATAGAATTACATTTAAAGAGTTGTATAATAAAGCGGCAAAATAAAATAATACAAAAAAACCACAGAATATACAGGATACACCGACCATATAGCAGTTACACAGTAATAGGCATATAGAGACCCTGCCTACACAAAGGTCTTAGTGTTAATGTTATAATCCAATGCCGTTATTTGATCTAATGTAGCATGCATGACCTTTACACACACGTAAAAGAGACTATTACATTGTTACAGATTTAATGAAATCGTTTGCTTAACACTAACATCCTGTGAGCAGTGATGGGTGGGGTGGATCTCACTCAGACACAGGCATCCAGCTTTATTGACAGGCACACCCGATCATTCCTTTTTACCAGAGACAAAATCACAACTTCTGCTGTTCTCACAGCCCTCCGATACCGTCTGTAAAGGTCTTTCTGCTCTGTCACACAAGGAAGGAGGTGCTGTCAGGTTGCCGTTCAGGCTGCAGTGGTGGTTGGAACTGTTAGTACCGTCTTCCTCGGAAGCCTCGGTTTCTGCTGCCTTAGAGGCTTCCGTAGCTACTTTGTTCTAAAGCTGCTGCTCTCTAGAAGATTCTACTGTTGCTTCTGCAGGTAGCTGCTTTCCAGAATCTTCTTAAGATGCTGCTGCAGTTCTTGCTGCGTCTTGAGGTTTCTGATCTTCACCAACCCAACCAAGCCTGCTAGCTGTTGGTCTTATATACTGGTTGCTACTGCAAGGTGAGCTCATTAACATAATTTATTAGCCTGGCTCAGCCAATCAGCTTCCTGTAATTAGCATATTTCTAGATCCTTCCTATTATGTCATACCTATTTTTAGATAGGTAGGCTTCTCCCTATGAGTTGCTGGAACTTTCCGTACCCTAACCCCGTGTCTTTTATAGAGGATTATTGTGTCCACCGTTATGGATTTCTAACTTTAAATGATCACTAATTATTATTTATCTAAAGCCTTAATCTTAAAACTAACTGCTATTTTATGCAAATCAGAGTGTCCCGGTACTGTCACCACCTTACTTATATCAACAGGGAGAGGTGAAATTTTTATGATATTTAACCTCCCCCCCCTTTTTTTTTTCTCCCAGTTTTTCTCTGATGATCTCTATCAAGGTGCTGTAAGGTTTTTCAAAACAGCTAAAAGCAAAATCTTTCATTACTCAGATACCTCATCACTTCTCTGCTCAACACTAGATCAGTTGAGGCACTTTTGCTGATAGTTTTTGGTTTGCTCTCTTGAGACACTATGTCTTCTGCCTCTTTTGACGCCTGACTTACACAATGTCTGTTTTATCTGTGACGTGCCCACATGCCATTGCAATAAAATAAATCCTGCAGTTCTGTTTTTTCCCATAACTGTGGGGGGATTCCAATTACCTCTGAGACGTCATTTAAAAAAACGTGGTGTTATCCTTTTCTATTCCACATTTCTCTCTTACCCCCCCCCCCCGACCTGAGTGTCTTTGGGGACCTTGCCTTGATTCTCAACCCCATCTCTCCTATCCAGCTTTTTTGACTAAAACTTGGTGCTGTAGTTTCACCAGGTGATCTGACACTTCTTGCCTCCACTGTACAGTGACTTGGGCTATGTCAATGCGACAGCGGCACGGCTACAGCGCCACTGTAGCACTTCTGGTGAAGACACTCTAAGCCACTGGTTTAGTAACTCCTGCCTTCATGAGAGGCAGTAGCTATGTTGACAGGAGAAGCTCTCCCGCTGACGTAGCACTGTCCACAGAAGTGCTTAGGTTGGTATAACTTACATCCCTCAGATATGTGGATTATTCATGCCCCTGAGCGACATAAATTATACTGAAGTAATTTGTAATATAGACATAGCCTTGCTAGTTAATTAATATATTATTCTGATTAGTTTTTTAATGAGAGATGCAATGTGTTACTCTAGTTCAGTGAATCTCTTTTGAAGTTACAGGGGGCAAAGAGTGAATGTGTTATTGCACTGGAAGAGGAAAGACTAGTCTTTTCTCTCTCTGGGATTGCATTATCCACTTCTCGTCCCTGGATAGAGAGCACTCTGATTCAGCCATTCCTGCCAGGGAGCCACAAACTCTCCTTCAGATCCTGTGGAAGTTAGAACTGCATAGGATGAGAGCTCTGTAGGATTTTTGATGGGGTGTGGGGAGGGCGCAAGAAGTATTTGAAGGCAGGGACTGGCCACTTTCCATGGCATTGCCCCTTGCAGGCCCTACAGATCCCTCGGAGATTGGGAGTTAATGTTGTTTGAAACACCATTATCTCCCATGGAGCCTCCCTTCATTGTGGAGAAACAGGCAATGGCAAGCAGCTCCTTGCAGGCATGGTGCAAAAAGAGAGGGAAGCAAAGAAGCCGGTGCATGAGACTGACTGGTCTAGGACACCTTTTCTCTGGATGTCACCAGGATCACCAGCTTGGGAGGCTTTGCCCTTTCCACATACTCCAAGAGCCCTCCCACTTGAGGGCAAGATCACTGGGAAACTCCATGAGGACAAAGTTTCCTGGCTCCTGTGATCTGCTGCCATAGTCTTTCCTGTGTGCGCAGGATGACCTGTTTCCGATTTCTATGATTAATTACTGTCACAGCGTAGGAAGGATTGGCTTGTGGCTACAGCACTGGACTGAGGCCCCAAACACCTGGTTTCAATTCCTGGCTCAACCACAAATTCCTTGTGTGATTTTGAGCAAGTCACATAACTTACCCTGTGACTCAGTTCCTCGTCTGTAATATAGAGATACTAATTCTTTACTTCCCAGGGAAATTTGGAAGATAAAACCCATTAATGATTATGAACTGCTCAGATACTACAGTGAGGACTAAATGTCTAGATACATTTATCTCTGGAAAGGTATTTTTATCTGTTAAAAGATCAAGAGTAAAAGTTGCTTGTCACACAACACTCAAAGTTGAATATTGGTTTAGTTTTATTTGTAGGCACTTGCAGGCCTTTGTGCATGAGAGCTTTTTATTATAAACACAGAACACCTTCCAGTGGGGCATCAGAAAACATGGGCTACATATCTGCTATGTGGTGGTTGATCTCTCACCCTCTCCACAGGGGGAGACGCACGTGTGCTGAAGTGTCTTGTTTTGGTAGGGGTTTAGGTTGTTTGTTGCTATGTATTTATATAAAGCATAATGGGCTCTTTCATGGCTTATTGCTACAGGGATGATTGTGCCATAAGAACCTCTATAGAATAGACTGTATTTTTATCAAAAGTTGTGCAAAAATCAAACACCTCAAATGTTTTGTGTTAAATAAATATTTGATGCAACCTCTTATTTGCTCTGTTAGTAAATCCTTTAAAATATGTTTCCATGTATGAAAACAGATGGCTCAAATTCAAAGATTCTCCTTTCTCCAAATCTGAATCTTGGTGCCAAGTTTGTTTACGGAAGAAGAAGGGCTTTCTGTGTTTATACTGAACTTGCATGGTATATTTGCCTGTAATTTATTTGGGTATCTATTTATATATAGTGCACTTTACTGAGCCTTTGGATGCCTTACACCAATTGAAGATATACAAAAATAAAATCCCCATTCTTAGCTGTACTGCAGGTCTATCAGTTGGTCAAAGACTCAGCCAAACAGATATTTACTGCATTGTGTCCTACTGTTTTGCAAACTTAGACTCTGGAGGACCTGATAACAGTCTTCAAATACCTTAAGGGCTGTTATAAAGAGGATTGTGATCAATTGTGCTCCTTGTCCTCTGAAGGTAGGACAAGATGTAATTGGCTTAATCTGCAGCAAGGGATATTTAGGTTAGATACTGTCAAGGTTCCTCCCCCACTCTGAACTCTAGGGTACAGATGTGGGGACCTGCATGAAAAAACCTCCTAAGCTTATCTTTACCAGCTTAGGTCAAAACTTCCCCAAGGTACAAAATATTCCCCCCGTTGTCCTTGGACTGGCCGCTACCACCACCAAACTAATACTGGTTACTGGGGAAGAGCTGTTTGGACGCGTCTTTCCCCCCAAAATACTTCCCAAAACCCTGCACCCCACTTCCTGGACAAGGTTTGGTAAAAAGCCTCACCAATTTGCATAGGTGACCACAGACCCAAACCCTTGGATCTGAGAACAATGAAAAAGCATTCAGTTTTTTACAAGAAGACTTTTAATAAAAAAATAGAAGTAAATAGAAATAAAGAAATCCCCCCTGTAAAATCAGGATGGTAGATATCTTACAGGATAATTAGATTCAGAAGCATAGAGAACCCCTCTAGGCAAAACCTTAAGTTACAAAAAAGATACACAGACAGAAATAGTTATTCTATTCAGCACAATTCTTTTCTCAGCCATTTAAGGAAATCATAATCTAACACATACCTAGCTAGATTACTTACTAAAAGTTCTAAGACTCCATTCCTGGTCTATCCCCAGCCAAGACGACTACAGACAGACACAGACCCTTTGTTTCTCTCCCTCCTCCCAGCTTTTGAAAGTATCTTGTCTCCTCATTGGTCATTTTGGTCAGGTGCCAGCGAGGTTACCTTTAGCTTCTTAACCCTTACAGGTGAGAGGAGCTTTCCCCTGGCCAGGAGGGATTTCAAAGGGGTTTACCCTTCCCTTTATATTTATGACAGATACTATTTAGAAAGTTTTTCCTATAAGGATAGTTAAGCTCTGGAATACTTCCAAGGGAATTTGTGGAATCTGCATCATTGGAGGTTTTTAAGAATAAGTTAAATATTTGTCAGTGATTGTCTAGGTTTAGTTGGTCCTGCCTCAGCATATGGGTTTAGACTAGATGACTTCTCGAGTTCCTGTGCAGCCCTACATTTCTATTATTCTTGTGCAGAGAATGTGCTGCCACATTTCCTCATTTAGTAACATTTGAGTGTTGAGAATTAAACTCTCCCATTCTGGAGGCACACAACAAGCACAGGACATTGCTGAGAACTTGCAACCTTAACAACTTTGCCTGTGAACTGCTACATATTTCACATATAGATATTTTTATCTTTAATTTAGACATCATTACTTGTTCAAGAATTTCACCTGTATATATTGAACTTCCTCAAACTGAGTATCTTTTCCCCACTGTATTTGTGTCTGTGCCTCAAATATTTTTCTATGTAACTCATTAAAGATCAATACTAACAAATATTAACAAAATATTTTTATGGAGACACTTCTTGATACCAAAGGCAAGGTGAGTAGTAAAGGATGCCTTCAGTTTTGGCTTACGTTTCAGAGGCAGCAAACAAGGTAATTCTTAGACATTCTCAATGATGCTCTTATCCCCTTCCAGACTTGTTAAAGAGTTTAACTACCTTTTATATTATTTATTGATTTGTAGTTCTTAAATTTACAAGGTGATGGGAAGAGCAAACAGTTTTCATCCAGGTTACAAATAATTCTTTAATTAGTTATAGACTTCCATATAAATGCCTTTTCCCTTTTACTTGAGAGTATGCCTCATCACTACATTGGAAATATACTTTTTTAAAATGTGTAAATAAAACAGACAGTTCTCAACTCATAACATTCTGCCTGAATGAGTTCCAGGAAAACTGTAATCGGCAGGGACTAGGTTTTTTGTTTTTTTCACTTGATGCAGCTTTGTTTTTGAAAGGCTTTTCTTGGAGAAAAATATCCCAATTTGTCTAAAGAGGCTTTTTACACTCTCTCTCTCTCTCTCTCTCTCTCTCTCTCTCTTTAAATATATGTCAAATAGACCTAGCTAATCAATATCAACCAACCACTAATGGTTATTTAGGTTTATTTTTATTGCTTATATTCTCAGATATTTGCGGGTAGGACTATCTCCCCTCTCACCCACCCCCCCCCCCCCGGCCCCGTGTTTGTCAGTACCTAGCACAATGGTGTCCTGGTCCATGACCTGGGCTCATGAATGCCACTGCAATACAAATATATACTTTTGAGACTTGGCCATTAACATATGAATGACATAGTATTGAAAACAATTCACTTTTAATATGAGGGATGATCCATGTGTTTGGAGGATTTATGGACAAAAATATGTTTTGTAATGCACATTGGAAAAAATAACCCCAGCTATACATAAAATGTGATGGGGGCTAATTTAGCTACAACTAATCAGGAAAGAGATCTTGGAGTCATCGTGGATAGTTCTCTGAAGACGTCCACGCAGTGTGCAACGGCAGTCAAAAAAGCAAACAGAATATTAGGAATCATTAAAAAAGGGATAGAGAATAAGAGAGAGAATATCTTATTGCCCTTATATAAATCCATGGTACGCCCACATCTTGAATGCTGCGTACAGATGTGGTCTCCGCATCTCAAAAAAGATATACTGGCATTAGAAAGGGTTCAGAGAAGGGCAACTAAAATGATTAGGGGTTTAGAACGGGTCCCATATGAGGAGAAATTAAAGAGGCTAGGACTTTTCAGCTTGGATGATAGAGGTATATAAAATCATGAGTGGTGTGGAAAAAGTGAATAAGGAAAAGTTATTTACTTGTTCCCATAATATAAGAACTAGGGGCCACCAAAGGAAATTAATGGGCAGCAGGTTTAAAACAAATAAAAGGAAGTTCTTCTTCACACAGTGCACAGTCAACCTGTGGAACTCCTTATCTGAGGAGGTTGTGAAGGCTAGGACTATAACAGGGTTTAAAAGAGAACTAGAAAAATTAATGGAGGTTAAGTCCATTAATGGCTATTAGCCAGGATGGGTAAGGAATGGTGTCCCTAGCCACTGATAGGAAAAAAACCCAGAAAGCGACCCTATTATGGAAATGGGGGGGAATAGGACCCAATCCTGATGATGCTGCATCCCTGGTGGGACGATTGCAGGAAGTATCTCAGAACTCAGGGGGCAATAAAGGCAACTATAGCATAGTATTAGGAGATCATCACTTATGGTGGGTATGTGGCACTTGGGCAGGAAAGACCTTGCCCCCAAAGTGGTTGGGAAGATGCACGGTGGCCTTTGCCTGGCCAGGAGGGATGCATCGTAGAGACTTAACAGAAATCAGAGACACAACCCGACGAACCCGTCGAGATACCAGTTATAATCCTATTGTCGAGGAAGGCAGTACAGGTATGCGCGCCTTCCGTATTCTGTTTCCGTGGGTGGGGGTGGGCCAACTTGAATACGCGCTAAAAAATATGTCAGCCGAAATGGAAATATTTACTAACGCCACTCGAGATGCAATCCAAGCTTTGCAAGAAGAAATAAGCTCACTAGCTTGCTACAGTATGCAAAACAGGTTGGCCCTGGATCAGCTTTTAAGTGCACAGGGAGGGGTGTGCACATTTCTCAATGCCACATGCTGCCTTTATGTAAATCAAAGCGGACGCATAGTCACAGATACTAACATAATTGCAAACGTGTCAGCCTTCTTTCATAAGCAGGCCTCTATTTCTCCCAGTGTGGGCTTTGACTTGTGGGGCTGGCTCACCAGCTGGTTGCCTAACTTTGGATGGCTAAAAACCTTGTTTGTGTATGGAGTGGGATTCCTTATGATTGTGGGTCTGCTGTTTTGCTGTGCGTCCAGTTGTTGTGCTCTCTTCCACCGGGTATGTACCAAAACCATGAGCCCAGCAAAGATACTATATGTAAAGAAGGGTGGTGTTAACCAAGATGAGAAACACATGAACATGTTAAACAATGAATAATGAGCCATGTAAGATAATTATCTTCAGGCTCAAAGGGGGGAACTGATAGGAAAAAACCCCAGAAAGCGACCCTATAATCATGTAAAGCTACGCTGCTGTCTTTTTTCTATGCTTATCTGTCCTTTCTACTTTGTTTATGGATAGAAAGAATGCGAACTGTGTGTAACCTGCACTCCCTGCTTTTGGGGAGAGAATTCCTTATACAGATAAGCCTCCATGCTCTTACCTACCCCAGAACTTCAAACAGACTGGGTTAACCGGTTCGAACTGGAAGAGATATCACAATGTATGTTGAACCAAGCTATAAAAGCTCATCCCTGTTCTTTGTTCGGGGCTTCACCATTTTCCTCTGAAAAGGAATTGGTGAGCCCTTCAGCTGTCGTATTCGCTAGCAATAAAGTGCCTCACTTTATCTAAGAGCCAAGACTCTGTGTTTTGTTTGGCTAATACAGAAGTCCAGGGAAGGCTACCCTCCTAACCCTAGACGGGAGGGGAACCCTTTTTCCCTAACACCTCTGTTTGTCAGAGGGTGGAGATGAATGGCAGGAGAGAGATCACTGTTAGGTTCACTCCCTCTGGGGCACCTGGCATTGGCCACTGTCAGTAGACCAGTACTGGGCTGGATGGACCTTTGGTCTGACCCAGTATAGCCGTTCTTACGTTAGGAAAGCATGAGAGTGGAGGGGGGAGGAGGTATTTTTTTCATGCTTTGTGTGTATATAAAAAGATCTTCTACACTTTCCACAGTATGCATCCAATGAAGTGAGCTGTAGCTCACGAAAGCTTATGCTCAAATAAATTGGTTAGTCTCTAAGGTGCCACAAGTACTCCTTTTCTTTTTGCGAATACAGACTAACACGGCTGTTACTCTGCTGTTACTCTGAAACCTTCAAATTGTCCATCTCTCTCTCACATTCACACACACACATATTACAAAAATAATATGGGCCAGAATCACCTGGATGCTTTGACAACTTTGCAAAGCAGCTATAAGCCCAGCCTAATTGAAGCCTACCAGTGAATCTGTCCCTCCAACTTTAAAAAACCCAAACATTAAAAAGTCTGATAATGAACAGGCAAGCAATCCAGTCAGTTCCTCACTGTCATAAAATATTTCAGTTCTCACAAAACCCAACTTACTACTCACATGTAACTTGGCCCCCTTTGCTAGCAATGCTAGTACCTGTCCCTGGACAGGAAAGGTGCTGTGGGCTCTGCTTCACATTCTCCATAGTAAGAAAGAGATCAGGAAGAATCTGGGTTGTCTTAGACCTGAAGAAACTGCACAGGTCCAGGAGAGACTAAGTTCAGGGTAGAGACGTGAACTTTCACCATCAGTCTTCAGGAGGGTATGCACAGATCCACCAATTTTAAGGCCAGATGGGACCATTAGATCATTTAGTCTGACCTCCTGTATAGCACAAGTCAGAAGACTTCACCCTGTTACTCAAGGTGGTATGAGAGTTTTCTTGTTTGTTTGTTTTTTTTACTGTATGCCAAGTGTTCCATTACAAATGATTTACTATACTGTTTGAAAGAAACAGAAAAGCTAGCACTAAGTTCCCAATGGGAGCTGCTCACCATCATCCAGGGATATTTATATCAGTATCTCTATTAGATGGAGAGGAAGAAGATATACAGCATCAGCACTGTCTGTCTAAGGTACTTCTATAGCCTCAATCACCATAGTATCTGAGCACCTCGCAGTCTTTAGTGTATTTATCCTTCCAACACCCCTCTGAGGTAGGGAATTGTGATTATTCCCACTGTATATAGGGATAACTGAGACATTAGTGACAGATCCTAATGGGAATTAAGCACCTAAATACCTGTCAGGATCTGAGCCTATGTCCCAGGTCATCTCCAAAGCTGTAGTGGAACAAAGGTTTCCCAAGTCCCAGGCTAGAACCTTAAACAGTAGCCCATCTTTCTTCTCAGAGCTAAAGGTCTGAGCTTACAAACAGGCATATAGGTAACTTTACTCACATGAGCAGTCCTAGGACTACTCACATGTGTAAAGATATACACATGCAGGACCAGAGGCCTCATATTGCTTGAAGAACCTTACCATTGAATTTCCTGGCTTTAGATTTTTTTTAAACAACATTCTAGTAATTTCTGTATCCTTACAGCCCTAACATTGTCTCAGCTAAGTTTTCTATCTGTTCGAAGGTTTCCTCTCACAAAATGAGATGGATTCTGTGACCCAGTAGGCTGTGGTTGGGAAACAAAAAATTTATCCATGAGTGTGACATATTATATCTTCTTGCAGCTGGCAAGCAAATCTTAGAAAATGACAGAAACATGAGATTCAGGGGATATGTACAGTAGAAACGAATTGTGGATAAGCTTGCTAATGATATTTTTAAAAGCTAATATGTTGTTTATAGGGTATCAGCAACACTCCTATTTCAAATAGACCAATTTATCATGGGAAAATATTTGTAAAGATGGCAAGATGTATATTAAGAACTGGTAGATCAGCAGGAAATGCAGAAATGTTTATTTGCATGTATGCTCATTAAATGGTCCTCATGGTGCAGTTTAGGATCAACAGTCAGGTGTTGCCAAACCATATTTAACAACAACTACTGTGCAAAGAAATGTTTTCATTCTGAGTTTTTCACCTTATTTTATTTTTAATCTTTGATAACTACAATTGAGTTAGAATGGTATAAAATATACACCCTGTGATGGGTTTGGTCATAGAGATCCCTTTGGGACTGTCACCTGATGTGCTGAAATTACCTCTGAGCCCATTTTCCCTGCCAGCTTGGGACTCCAGAACCCTGCCTTGATGAGCCAGACACACTAGCCTCTGGCAACAAAGACCCAAAGTCCAGCCCACGCCCCCAAAGCTGCAGGCTTTAAGTGAAAATAGCTCTGCAGGTTACCAACCTCCAGCACCCAGACACCCAGCTCCCAATGGGATCCAAACCCCAAATAAATCTGTTTTACTCCGTATAAGGCTTATACAGGGTAAACTCATAAATTGTCTGCCCCCATAACACTGATAGAGAGATATGCACAGCTGTTTGCTTCCCCAGGTATTAATCACTTACTCTGGGTTCATTAATAAACAAAAGTGATTTTATTAAGTATAAAAAGTAGGATTTAAGTGGTTTCAAGTAAAAACAGACAGAACAAAGTAAGTCACAAAGCAAAATGAAACAAAACACACAAGTCTAAGCCTAATACATTAAGAAACTGATTACAGGTAATATCTTACCCTCAGAGATGTTCCAATAAACTTCTTTTTAACAGATTAGACTCCTTCCTAGTCTGGGCCCATCCTTTCCCCTGGTACAGTCCTTGTTAGTTCCAGCAGACATCTTAGGTGGAAAACAGGGGTTTTCTAATGACTGGCTTCCCATTGTCCTGCTCCACCCCCTTTTATAGCTTTAGCACAAGGTGGGAGTCTTTTTTGTCTCTTTGGGTCCCTACTCCTCCTTCTAAATGGAAAAGTACCAGATTTAGGATGGATTTCATTATCAGGTGACATGATCACACGTCCCTGTGAGACCTCATTCTGCATTACTCAGGGGTTGGCCCACATGTACACAGGAAGGCTTGCAGGTAAATAAACCATTTACAACCAATTGTCCTAATCAATGTGAGCCATCAAGATTCTAAACCACCATTAATGCATAGTTACAGTAGGACCTTAGAGTTATACTTCATATTTCTAGCTTCAGATACAAGGATGATACATACATACAAATAGGATGAACAGACTCACTAGATTATAAGCTTTGTAATGATACCTTACAAGAGACCTTTTGCATAAAGCATATTCCAGTTACATTATATTCACATTCATAAGCATATTTTCATAAAACATATGGAGTGCAATGTCACACACCCCATAGCACTTTAAATCTTAAGACAGAAAACATTAATCAGATTGCCAGAAGTCAAACCTCCATCCTTCTAAAACCTCACAATATTAGACTACAAACCAAAATAGAAGAAAAGGAGTACTTGTGGCACCTTAGAGACTAACCAATTTATTTGAGCATAAGCTTTCGTGAGCTACAGCTCACTTCATCGGATGCATACTGTGGAAACTGCAGAAGACATTATATACACAGAGACCATGAAACAATACCTCCTCCAGAGTGGGGTAGGAGGAGGTATTGTTTCATGGTCTCTGTGTATATAATGTCTTCTGCAGTTTCCACAGTATGCATCCGATGAAGTGAGCTGTAGCTCACGAAAGCTTATGCTCAAATAAATTGGTTAGTCTCTAAGGTGCCACAAGTACTCCTTTTCTTTTTGCGAATACAGACTAACATGGCTGTTACTCTGAAACCTGTCAAAATAGAAGATAATCTTAATGTTGACAACAAAACAGATCCAAGTTTGCATTTGAAAAATATTCATTCTTGATGAACTTTAGCTTGAGAGGATATTGTTCACTGGTGACCTAAAGAAGGAAAGTTACAGTGACAGCCCAATAGCTTATCAGTGCCTTTGAAACCAAACATTCCTTCAGAATTAAAAGAAGAAGTAGATATATTGTCCATTAGGCATCATCTATGCCAGAATCTGAACCATCCCCCTGTACAGTTTGCTGTACTTTGTCCAATGAGCATTTTACTGCACCTCAGTCCCAAAACACAAATGGCTTCACATGGTGTGTGGGGACTCCCAGCTTTGCAGGAAGTATGAGCATACCTCCCACCCCTTCTTTTAAAGAGGTACCAGGGATCTCCTCTTTGCTTGTGTGCAAAGACTTAGATTTTGGAAGAAAAAAATTGGGTGGGATTTATAGGTTATTTCTCTCTATCTCAAGCCACTTTGGGGATTTGACCTTTATGTGTCAGATCAGATGAACTGAACATCACTTTCTTGATAGCTAGATCTCGATAGCTAGAATTGGGTGAAATTTCTCATACAAAACATTTCTTCTGTGGAAAATGCAGATTTGGTGGTGTGACAGGGTGTGCGTGCCCCACACTGGGCTGGAAGATGTTAACACCATACTATGAGTGGAGGAAGTCCTGCCCCTCAGACTGTACTGGGCATGCTCCAAGTACCATGCCAGTATAAAAGGCAGCAGCCTGGCTCAGTCTAGATGGACTGCTGGAGAGGAAGGACATTTGATGGAGTCTCCAGCTGAGTAGCCCTCATAGCCCTTGCCTGTTGGAGCCAGAGATGCTGCGAAGCAGATTGGAGATATGTGGCCAATGGAGCCCAAGGGAGTTATGCACACTGAGGCACCCAGAGACCCTGATACCCCATGGACTACAGCTTCAGGAAGCATGTTAGGCAGTGAGGAGGGAGGGAGGGAGGGTGAGTGAGTGAGTGGTATATCCCACCCATGTGAGGTCAGTGTGTTTTGATGGGATTCCCTGCTGACCCAGTGGCAGATCACTCTACCACTGATTGGGGCCTGGTGGAGTTGGGTAGGCCTGGGGGCCCCCCCTACCTGGGCTGCCACCCTCCTGGTGGTGGCCCCTCAGGTATTGTCAGCTAGGCTGCACTGCCCTGGACACTGGGTCTGCTGCTTTCACTCTGGCTGCTAGGCTGTGCTGCTGTGGACACTGGCCACTAGGCTGTGCTGCCCTGGACCTCCACCCTGGCAAGAGATGTAGTGTGCATACACTGCCACAGGTACATTAAAACACTTTGTGAATTTGTGTTAATTTTACCAGATTGTTTCAGTGCAGGGAGGAAAAAAGAACCCTTAAAAATCCCCCCAAAAATCAAAACTGTTTGTTCTGACATTTTGGAAATAAAACCTTTCAAGTTTTCAGTTCAAAGCAACTTTGTTTCAATGTTTCCTTTAACTTTTTTTATTAAAACAATCAGAAACATTTTAAAAAGACCAAAATCACAATTAAACATTTCATTTCTGCTCCAAAGAAATGTTTAGTTCAACCTGAAATTATTTTTTCTTCAACTTTTGAAATTTTCAGCAAATTGAAAAGTTTTTTGGTTCAATCCAAAACAATTTTTCTAAATTGCCAGCAAAACCAAAAAATGCATTATTCACTCAGTCCTAGCTCTATATGCTGTTCCTATGCAGCACTGACCTTTATTTAAGTGGAATATTAGATAGCCAGTCAGATCCTCCTTTCCTTCACTTCCTTGCTACCCCAGTAACAATGTATGCATGGGCTTAATTTTCCACCATCTGTATATATTGTTGTCAGGGTTCCTTCCTCACTCTGAACTCTAGGGTACAGATGTGGGGACCTGCATGAAAGACCCCCTAAGCTTATTTCTACCAGCTTAGGTTAAAACTTCCCCAAGGCACAAAGTTTTTTCCCTCGGATTCGGCAAATGCTACAACCACCAAGTGATTTAACAAACAAGCAGGGATTGGAGTTCCTATTTCCCCAAAATATCCCCCCAAGCCCTTACACCCTCTTTCCTGGAGAGGCTTGAGAATAAACAAGATGAGCACAGACCAGCCTTGGATTCTTAAAAAAACAGAACTTTATTAAAACAAAAAAAAATATGAGAACGACTCTGTAAGATCAAAATGGAAGATCAAAATCTTCCAGGCGGTCAGATTCAAAACATAGAGAATCCCTCTAGGCAAAACCTTAAGTTACAAAAAGACACAAACAGGAATAGAATCATAGAATATCAGGGTTGGAAGGGACCTCAGGAGGTCATCTAGTCCAACCCCCTGCTCAAAGCAGGACCAACACCAACTAAATCATCCCAGCCAGGCTTTGTCAAGCCTGACCTTAAAATCTTCGAAGGAAGGAGATTCCACCACCTCCCTAGGTAACGCATTCCAGTGTTTCACCACCCTCCTAGTGAAAAAGTTTTTCCTAATTGTCACGGAGTCCCTGGGCGTTGCTCTGGAACTGCTCCCCATGAAGCCAGTCAGGACTCTGGGGCAGTCGCCTTTCTGTGAGCAGCCTGTCTTCAGGACACACAGCTCACACAGCTTCCACCTTCCTGGGTCTGACCTCGGAGCATTCAGCATCCTCTGCCCCTCCGTGCGCTTCCCCCAGCGAGTCCGCTCAGGCGGGGCTCCTGGGGAAGCCAGAGGGTCCTGCACCCCAACTTCGCAGTCAGACGGGACTCTCAGCCAGCCAGGAAAACAGAAGGTTTATTAGACGACAGGAACATGGTCTAAAACAGAGCTTGCAGGTGCAGAGAACGGGACCCCTCAGCTGGGTCCATTTTGGGGGGCAGTGAGCCAGACAACCACGTCTGCACTTCACTCCATGTCCCAGCCAGCCCCAAACTGAAACTCCCTCCAGCCCCTCCTCCTCTGGGCTTTGTTCCTTTCCCGGGCCAGGTGGTCACCTGATTCCTTTGTTCTCCAACCCTTTAGCTCTCACCTCACAGGGGGGAAGGGCCCAGGCCATCAGTTGCCAGGAAACAGGGTGTCGGCCATTCTCTGTGTCCAGACTCCTGCACACACCGGCCCTCTAGGGCTCTGCAATGATCATACACCCTTACCCCACCACCTAGATACTTAAGAACTGCCTAGGGGAAACTGAGGCACCCCCACACTATTCAGAGGAAACATTAAGAACAGTCCCACTTCGTCACACTAATATCCAACCTAAATCTCCCCCACTGCAACCTGAGACCATTACTCCTTGTTCTGTCATCTGCTACTACTGAGAACAGTCTAGAGCCATCCTCTTTGGAACCCCCTTTCAGGTAGTTGAAAGCAGCTATCAAATCCCCCCTCATTCTTCTCTTCCACAGACTAAACATCCCCAGTTCCCTCAGCCTCTCCTCATAACTCATGTGTTCCAGTCCCCTAATCATTTTTGTTGCCCTCCGCTGGACTCTTTCCAATTTTTCCACATCCTTCTTGTAGTGTGGGGCCCAAAACTGGACACACTACTCCAGATGAGGCCTCACCAGTATCAAATAGAGGGGAATGATCACGTCCCTCGATCTGCTGGCAATGCCCCTACTTATACATCCCAAAATGCCATTGGCCTTCTTGGCAACAAGGGCACGCTCTTGACTCATATCCAGCTTCTCGTCCACTGTAACCCCTAGGTCCTTTTCTGCAGAACTGCTGCCGAGCCATTCGGTCCCTAGTCTGAAGCGGTGCATTGGATTCTTCCGTCCTAAGTGCAGGCCTCTGCATTTGTCCTTGTTGAACCTCATCAGATTTCTTTTGGCCCAATCCTCCAATTTGTCTAGGTCCCTCTGTATCCTATTCCTACCCTCCAGCATATCTACCACTCCTCCCAGTTTAGTGTCATCTGCAAACTTGCTGAGGGTGCAATCCACACCATCTTCCAGATCATTTATGAAGATATTGAACAAAACCAGCCCCAGGACCGACCCCTGGGGCACTCCACTTGATACCAGCTGCCAACTAAACTACCCGTTGATCACTACCCGTTGAGACCGACAACCTAGCCAGCTTTCTATCCACCTTATAGTCCATTCATCCAGCCCATACTTCTTTAACTTGCTGGCAAGAAGACCGTGGGAGACCGTGTCAAAAGCTTTGCTAAAGTCAAGATACACCACGTCCACCGCTTTCCCTTCATCCACAGAGCCAGTTATCTCGTCATAGAAGGCAATTAGATTAGTCAAGCATGACTTGCCCTTGGTGAATCCATGCTGACTGTTCCTGATCACTTTCCTCTCCTCTAAGTGCTTCAGAATTGATTCCTTGAGGACCTGCTCAATGATTTTTCCAGGGACTGAGGTGAGGCTGACTGGCCTGTAGTTCCCAGGATCCTCCTCCTTCCCTTTTTTAAAGATGGGCACTACATTAGCCTTTTTCCAGTCATCTGGGACCTCCCCCGATCACCATGAGTTTTGAAAGATTATGGCCAATGGCTCTGCAATCACATCCGCCAACTCCTTTAGCATTCTCGGATGCAATGCATCTGGCCCCATGGACGTGTGCTCGTCCAGCTTTTCTAAATAGTCCTGAACCACTTCTTTCTTCACAGAGGGCTGGTCACCTTCACCCCATGCTGTGCTGCCCAGTGCAGTAGTCTGGGAGCTGACCTTGTTCGTGAAGACAGAGGCAAAAAAAGCATTGAGTACATTAGCTTTTTCCACATCCTCTGTCACTAGGTTGCCTCCCTCATTCAGTAAGGGGCCCACACTTTCCTTGACTTTCTTCTTGTTGATAACATACCTGAAGAAACCCTTCTTGTTACTCTTAACATCTCTTGCTAGCTGCGACTCCAGGTGTGATTTGGCCTTCCTGATTTCACTCCTGCAAACTCGAGCAATATTTTTATACTCATCCCTGGTCATTTGTCCAATCTTCCGCTTCTTTTTTGTATTTAAGAGCAGCAAGGATTTCACTGTTAAGCCAAGCTGGTTGCCTGCCATATTTACTATTCTTTCGACACATCGGGATGGTTTGTCCCTGTAACCTCAATAAGGATTCTTAAAATACAGCCAGCTCTCCTGGACTCCTTTCCCCCTCATGTCATTCTCCCAGGGGATCTTGCCCATGAGTTCCCTGAGGGAGTCAAAGTCTGCTTTTCTGAAGTCCAGGGTCCGTATTCTGCTGCTTTCCTTTCTTCCTTGTGTTAGGATCCTGAACTCGACCATTTCGTGGTCACTGCCTCCCAGGTTCCCATCCACTTTTGCTTCCCCTACTAATTCTTCCCGGTTTGTGAGCAGCAGGTCAAGAAGAGCTCTGCCCCTAGTTGGTTCCTCCAGCACTTGCACCAGGAAATTCTCCCCTACATTTTCCAAAAACTTCCTGGATTGCCTGTGCACCGCTGTATTGCTCTCCCAGCAGATAACAGGGTGATTGAAGTCTCCCGTGAGAACCAGGGCTTGCGATCTAGTAACTTCTGCGAGTTGCCGGAAGAAAGTCCCATCCACCTCATTCCTCTGGTCCGGTGGTCTATAGCAGACTCCCACCACGACATCACCCTTGTTGCTCACACTTTTAAACTTAATCCAGAGACTCTCAGGTTTTTCTGCAGTTTCATACTTGAGCTCTGAGCAGTCATACTGCTCTCTTACATACAGTGCAACTCCCCCACCTTTTCTGCCCTGCCTGTCCTTCCTGAACAGCTTATATCCATCCATGACAGTACTCCAGTCATGTGAGTTATCCCAAGTCTCTGTTATTCCAATCACATCATAATTCCTTGACTTTGCCAGGACTTCCAGTTCTCCCTGCTTGTTTCCCAGGCTTCGTGCATTTGTATATAGGCACTTGAGGTAACCTGCTGATCGCCCCTCTTTCTCAGTATGAGGCAGGAGCCCTCCCCTCTCACGCGCTCCTGCTCATGCCTCCTCCCGGTATCCCACTTCCCCACTTATCTCAGGGCTTTGGTCTCCTTCCCCCGGTGAACCTAGTTTAAAGCCTCCTCACTAGGTTAGCCAGCCTGCTTGCGAAGATGCTCTGCACATTTCGTCCAGTACAGCGAATTTCACAAGCCAAAACAAAGAAAACCTAATGTATTTTCTAGCTAGATTACTTATAACTTTACAGGAGGTGGAGGGCTTACATGCTTGATCTGTTCCCGGCAAAGTATCACACAGACAGACAAGCCTTCTCTTCTCTCCCCCTTCCCCCCCCCGCCTCAAGATTTGAAAGTATCTTGTCCCCTCTTTGGTCATTTTGGGTCAGGTGCCTGCCAAGTTACCTGAGCTTCTTTACCCTTTACAGGTAAAAGGACTTTGCTTCTGGCCAGGAGGGATTTTATAGCACTATACACAGAAAGGTGATTACCCTTCCCTTTATATTTATTACACTTGTAGAGCCTTATTTTCTTTACTCATGTTAGATGTTATCTTAAACTAGTGATCACACTAACTATGATGACCTTGATAATCCCTTTCAATCTAAATTACATATATTTTTCCCATCCCTGTAGTTTAATTTTCCAGATTAGTTAGGCATGAAACTACTTGACACTGCTGTGTGTCTAAGAGCAATAGATGTTCTGCTTCAATCTAATTTCTGGTGTAATTGCTGGAGGAGGCCTTTGTGGCAGTGGACTGAGTTCTGGATTACATTCTACTGGGCTGGAAGGCAGTTATTTCAGGAGAGGAGATGTTCTGGGCAATGTTTTTAATTGTGATATTTCCAGTGTCTTTTTTAGCCCCAAACCAAAGGTCTCTCCTTGGAATTTAGCCTTAATGAAAGGTATCCCATGTAGTCAGTCTGAAATAGAATCTCACCATTTTCAAGCAGTCAAAAATCATGAGGCACTCTCCTGGACTGAGGTGCCATACAGGAGGGTTTGGAACAAATTGATGGATAGTAATAAAGGCACCAGGACCAGATCGTCTTCACCCAAGAGTTCTGAAGGAGCTCAGATTTGAAATTGCAGAAACTTCTAACTGTGGTCTATTGCTTGAATCCGCTTCTGTATCAGATAGATGACTGGAGGATAGCTAATGTGATGCCAATTTTTTTAAAAGGCTCCAGGGGCAAGCCTGCTAATTACAGGCTGGTAAGACTAACTTCAGTACCAGGCCAATTGGTTGGTACTCTTGTGAAGAACAGAATTATCAGACACACAGGTGAACACAGTTCAGGGAAGAGTCAAAATAGCCTTTGTAAAGGGAAATTGTGCCTCACCAATCTAATAGAATTCTCTGAGGGGGCCAGTAAGCCTGTGGACAAGGATGATATAGTGTACTTAACAAGGTCCCTCATCAAAGTCTCTTAAGCACAGGAAGCAGTCATGGGATAAGAGGGAAGGTCCTTTTGTGGATTAGTAACTGGTTAAAAGACAGGCAACAAAGGGTAGGAATAAATGGTCCATTCTCAGAATGGAGAGGTAAATAGCAGGGTCTCCCAGGGATCTGAACTGAGACCAGTGCTCTTCAACATAGTCATAAGTGACCTGGAAAAATGGGTGGACAGTGAGGTGACAAAGTTTGCAGATGATAAAAAATTACATCATTATATTTCAAAGCAGACTGAGAAGAATTATGAAGTGATATATCCAAACTGGGCAAAACATGTCAGATGAAACCCATTGTTGATCAATACAAAGTTATGCACATAACAATAAATCATAATTCCACAATATAAAGCCATGGTATGCCCACACCTTGAATACTGCATGCAGTTCTGAGCATCCCATTTCAAAAAAGATCTATTAGAAATTAAGAAAAGTACAGAGAAGTGGTGGGGGGAATTAGGGGCATGGAACAGCTTTCATATGAAGAGATTACAAAGACTGGGAATGTTCAGCTTCAAAAACAGACAGCTAAGGGGGGATATGAGAGAGGTCTATAAAATCATGACTGGTGTGGAAAAAGTGAATAAGGAAGTGGTTACTCCTTCACATAACACAAGAATGAGGGGCCACCCAATGAAATTAACAGGTGTAAAGCAAACAAAGGAAGTACTCCTTCACACAATGCACAGTCAATCTGTGGAACTCATTGCCAGGGGATGTTGAATACCAAACATATAACTGGATTCAAAAAAGAACTAGATAAATTGATGGAGACCAGGTCCATCAATGGCTATTAGCCAGGATGGGCAGGGACTCAACCCCATGCTCCACAATGACTCCAAGATCTTTCTTGAGTGGTAACAGCTCATTTAGACCCCATCATTTTAGATGTATAGTTGGAATTGTTTTCCAATGTGCTTTACTTTGTATTTATCAACATTGAATTTAATCTGCCATTTTGTTGCCCAGTCACCCAGTTTTATGAGGTCCTTTTGTAGCTCTTCGCAGTCTGCCTGGGACATAATAATCTTGAGTAGTTTTGTATCAGTGGCAAATTTTGCCACCTCACTGTTTTATCCCTTGTGAATAGTCCTGTTGAAGTCAGCAGGGCCACCTTTTTGTTCCTTAAAGGTAAGCATACATGTAACTGCTTTGCTGCATCAGACTAGAGTGCTCAGCACATGGCAGAATCAGGTTCAAGAAACAAACATGCATCACATGCTGAGTGATGCATATGTTTGCTTCTTGAACCTGATTCTGCCATCTATTTGAGCCCCTTATTAGGGCCTCTAGGCTTATGGGGATGGAGAGGTGTGAAAGGGATTCAAATAGTTCAGGGAAACCCTGGAGGGGAGGGGCAGAGAAAGGAGGAAGATTAAAAAAATTAACTAATATATTCAAGAGAGCAGGGGAAATGTATTTATCTGTCCTTACTACTTTATCATCATTTTTCTTGCAGCTACTTTACATGCACTGCATAAATCCCTATAAAACTGCGTTCAAAAAGTTTTGCTTTTAAATTAAATGAGACATTAATGAGCCAAACTCTAAATCGCCCAATGTTGTGCACTAGTAAGCTATTGGGGTCTGATCCAAAGCCCCTGGAAATCAGTGGAAAGAATCCCATAGACCTGAGCGGGATTTGGATCCGGCCTGTGGTTCACTTCTGGGTGAAGGGAGGTGGATTTTGGCTGCATGCCTCACAATGCCCCATAGGCCACTAACACGCACCCTGCGGTGCGTTATCAGTACAGCTTCCTACTTGGGAGAGTTGTATTGCATTGATGCAAGCTTGTGAGCTCCAGCCCACCCCCGTGCTTAGTCTAGCTCCAAGCCATCCTCAACTGAGTGACACTAGTACTTCAGACGTTAATTAAATCCCACCCCTGCCCCCACCTGTTCTGCTCCACCTCTTCCTAATGCTCTACTCTGCAACCGAAGAGGAAGCAGCGGGAGAGGGAGGGAGTGCAATTACTGAGCTCCATGGCACTAGCTGTACATACAGTGCTTCGTAGATTTTAATTACAGTTTCTGCTGTTTCACTCAGCCAAGGAGGGGGGGAAGGGTGGAGTGGAGTAGTGGGAGGTGGAGGAGCTCCGTACATTGGAGAGAAGCCACCAGGGTTAGGGGAGGGGAGAGAGTGGGTATAATCAGGAGGAAGCAGGGAGGAAATTTGAGGGAGGAGAGAGAATTTGGGGGAGGAGAGAAGTAGTTAGGGATCAGGAGAGGATGCAGAGATGGATGGGGAGAGGGAGAACAGCAGGATAAAGAGGAGAGAAGAGAAGAGATGGGACAGAAAAACAGATTGTGGCGAAGGGGAGAAATGTTGCTTTGCCTGTGGTGAGCAAAGAGGGAGCAGGCACTGGACAGAGAGCAGGGTGTGGGGTTGAAGTGCAGAGAGTGCATAGACATGAGCAGAGGTCAGACACCCTAATCTCCATTTGTAATTTTTATGGAAAATTGGGTTTTACAATTAAATTAACACTTTTTTTGCAGAAAGTGCCTGCTTGTCTAGAAAACTTTTGATTTTTCCATTGGACAACCAAAACCCCACAAACTGAAGATTTCTGATTTTCAGCCAAAAATGTTTTGGCCAAAAAATTTGAAAAGTCAAAGTTTTCCATGGGGAAAAACAATTTCTCTAACTGACACATAACTGTAATAAACTAAATTGCAAAATTACTGAGAAATTAAATATCAGACAACCAGATACATATACCTTTTAAAAGAATAATTAAGAAGTGATAAGTGAAATATCTCTGATGCAGAATTTTACTTTTCCTGCTTGGTTGTGTTGGAAGACACTCAGATACCATCATGATAAGCAAGCTGAGAAAACCCAGATACACATAAATTACATAAATTTAATAATGTACTACCACTAAAACACAAGAGGGGCTGACAAGATGGATATGGTGAGCAGGGCATGGAGAGTGAGCAATGGTGGGCATGGCACATCATAGAGTGATGGGGATCATGGATACAGTGAATAAATTCAGAATACACCATATTCCTCCTCTGTCACCCCCTCGCCCCACCTCAGATCCTTTCCTGAAGCCTCAGTGGGAGAAGGCACAGGCTGTCAGGATCCTAGCAAGCACAGTCAGGACCAAGGGTCAGAGCAGGGTCAAGCCTGGGCCTGGGAGTAGCAGAGGAGTTCATAGTTAGGTTCCAGGCCAGGGCTAATACCCAGGGTCAGAGGCAGAGTCAGGTTTCATATCTGAATCAGAAGGCAAAGTCCAAATCAAGCCAAGGTCAAAGCCAGGCGTTCAAGGGCAAGAACAACTACAGGAGAGCCACACTGTTGTCTGGACACTTCCAGCACACCCCTTGCATTTTGATATAGGGCAGGGAGCCAATCAGGAGCCATGAGGCTGCTGCCTGTCAAACCTCTTGAGGTGGGACTTCCCATAGTCTGTGTCCACAGGGGGTCATGGGCAGTGGAGCACAAGTTAGCTACAGCTGCTGCTGGATGACGGCCTGGAGATGCCAGCTACTTAGCAGATTTACAGACCTGGGCTCTAGAGCTGCAGGGTCTTATACAGGCTAAGTGGATGTGTAGATTGACCTACTTGTTTCTCCAGAAAAGGGCTTGGGAATCTCCTGTTGCTGCTGCCTTGCTCTATCTGTTCCATGAAGAAAACATTAGTCTCCATATCTGTCATGCTGGTGCTTTTCATGACCACTAAAACCAATTTATTTAAAAGAATGTAGGAGAGGGGGACCCCCTGGTGTCACATCATTTTGGCTTTATCCGCCGCTTCTGAAAAGAACATGTGAGTTCCATCCTCTGATGGAAATCAAAGGACAATTTAATGCCAGAGAAGAATTCAAGCTCAATGATTTGTTGCTGCATTACCAATAGTTTTTTAACTCTGACCTCATGATTTTTGCTTTCTTTTGGCTGTTCCTTGTCTCTGTGTGTGTCTCATCTTTCTTGAGAATTTCCCTTAAGGAATTCCCAGGGATGGCTCATCGGACAAAGATGTGAGTAGCTGACATTATGTAATGTTTTGATATTTGGCATTCCCATGGTAATGTCCCACCCACCAGTGCAGAATAAGTTGTCAGAGCATGAAATTGGTATTTTTACATATTCTTAATGTACAGATGTCAGTCTGAAAACCATTCACTAATGTTAAGATTAAATTCTTTGTTTCATTCTCTTCATATGCACAAATCTATTTGGATGATTTCTTTTCTTTTTGGAAGTATAGAGAAGAGACAAACTTAAAGTAACAACTTAATAGCTCTATCAAAAGGTCCAAGCTAACTTTAAGGTATTGTGTGCTGAATGCAAGATAGACTCATAAATCCAAAAGCAAGAGCGCTCAGTTTTAGCACCTGTGCTCCTGGCATGGGAGCAGAAAGTGAACAACAAGTACCAGATGCAGAGAGGCAATATAATCAGTGACCCATTTTCTGCTGCCAAATTCATCAGCATGTTCCAAACCAAATCTGCTCACAGTTTACAAGTTTGTTATTCTGCGTTAATTACTGTAAAAGAATGGCCTACCCTTATGGGAGGATTAGTATTTCTAAAAATAATGTGCATGGAGAAAAGGAGAGAGGGTCTGAAAATGGGGCCACCTAGGATGCCAAATTGTGTTTGATTATGAGATGACAAAGATTAGAAGATATCAAAGTAACTTGCATGGAGACAAACTGCTCCACCAATTCTTCCTTTACCTTCCACTTGCATCCCAGAGGGCTGCATTATAAATATATGGGAATAATGTTGCTTTTCTATCGTGGGATACTGTCTTCTAAGTGAACAGTGAAAATAGGACCTTTTGGCTAGAGTTTACTGCTAAAATTGCTGATTGTTCAATGGGCTCTCAAGAAGGGAGTAGTCTAGAAATCTATCCCGAAATCCTTGTTTGTAGGGATGATTCTTATCCAAACAGTCCCATTTTCCTGAGGTGAGGCTACTCATGGGATTACAGAGCTAGGCTTCTGATTTGCTTAACAAAGATTCCAGCTGATGACCACATGGCCAACATATCAGAACTGATTGTCCACATCTTTATCAAGCTCTTCCGGAAAACTACCTCATATTTAAAATTCATTTTAATGAAAAATGTAAAAATGGCTCAGGCCACATCTACACAAGAGTGCTAGACAGGGGTGCTGGAACAACTTGTATAGTGGAGATGTTGAGAGCCATTGAACCAAACTGTAAACGCTGGATATGATGGAAACCACTTCAAGCCAGGGGGTTCAGCAACACCCCCAGCATCTCTAATTCCAGCACCTAAGGCACTAGACAGCTAAGATGACTTTAAAGCTGAACCAGTTTTAAAACTGGTTAGGATTTAGGGGAGATTTTCCACAATGTAAACCACCGCTAGGAGTCTGATGCTCTTGAAACACAGCCTGTGAGACTAAAGTAGGCATCCACCTACAATTTCAGCTGTGACCCTAGCTCTGATGTTTGAGGTCTCCCAGCTTTGATGTCTGACTTTTCTGGCAGCTTCTCTCGCTGACTAAAACCCATCAGTTGGTGGTGGGGAAGCAAGTGAACACTTCAAGCTACTTCCAACTGAGATCATAATGGAGAATCCCAAAGTGGAAATTCCAGCTGAAAGCTTTCAAAGGGTTTCATCTAGCCAGTAGGCTGTTGGCTCTGCAGATCTTGGATGGGACTGTACCTTACTGCTCACTGGAGTGAGCACTGTGCCTGGAGACATGGAGGTTTACAGACAGAGACCCTAGGTTTTGGAACTGGCAGATTCCATTGGTCTACTGACTCCTGGTTGAAGGGCTCTAATAGTGCATATTGGAATGTCCACTGGTGTGCTGTATGGAGCCTGTTCACTGTGCATTGATGGAGGGCAGAGGATGGTCACTGGGGCCCCTTAAAGCCCCAGCACATGGTAAAATAACCAGCCCATTACTGTGGTTAGATTTCTTGTTTTCTAGCAGCTGGACACATTGATTGAGCAACTCCAGGCCCAGCCAATAGTATATCAAAGGTGAAGACTCCATGCCAGGGGCTGAAACAGAAAATGAAAGGCCATGACTACACTACAAACTTTTGCCAGCGCAAGTTACATCCGCATAAAGCTGCTGCAGTTAGTATATTGGTTATGCACATGTGTATTTGGCCTCTGACGTCAGTGCTGTGTGCTCTCACCAGGAGTGCTTGTGTCAATGCGCAGTGTGGTGCACCAGGGGTAGGTGCCATCCATCACCATCCAGCGTGCTGTCTCTTGGCAATGCGTGGTGGAGCAGAAGGGGTGTCTGAGGCTCCGGGGTCAAGTTCCCAACGTGCAACTTTCTCCACCCCACAATGCTATCTTTATCCCATAATTTTCACACTTATTTTGCAAATCCCATGAACCTGCATGGGACTTATTGCCGCCTCTGACAGAAGCATGGAGCCTGCTCTGCCCTGCCCTATTGTCATGAGCATTGCAAGCACAGGATGCACAATCCTCCACTGTTTGCAGAGCCGCAAGAACTGCATCAGCAGGGACCAGGCAGATTTCTTGGAGGACAGGTTGCTGTGGGACATAGCACTTCAAGATTGCTGGTGGCATTCACAGAGCATCTGCAAATGGTGGAGCGCTACGTCTGGGCTTGAGAAACAAACACCGACTGTTGGGATCACATCGTAATGCAGGCTTGGAATGATGAGCTTTTGGATGCACAAAGCCACGTTCCTGGATCTGTGTACAGAGCTTGCCCCAGCCCTCCAGGGCGCACACACCAGAATGAGAGCTGTGATGACTGTGGAGAAGCAAGTGGTGATTGCACTGTGGAAACTTGTAATGCTGGATTGCTACTCGTCGGTAGAAAACCAGTTTGGAGTTGGTATATCCACTGTGACGGCCATTGTCATGCAAATGTGCAGGGCCCATGAATTGTCTCCTGCCGCACAGAACAGTGACTCTCAGCAATGTCAGGGCATAGTGGATGGATTTCCAGCAATGGGGTTTCTGAACTGCAGTAGAGCAATCAATGGCACAGATATCCCTGTTTTGGTCCCAGGCCACCTTGCCACACAGTACATCAACAGGGCTATTTTTCTATGGTTAAGCAAGTGCTGCTGGATCACCTGGGATGCTTCACCGACATCAGTGTTGGCTGGTCAGGGGAGGTGCATGACACTAGCATCTTTAAGAAAACAGGACTGTTCAGAAAGCTAAAAGCAGGGACTTTCTTTCACGAATGGTGGATTACCATTGGTAATGTTGAAATGCCAGGGGACCCAGCTGACGCCTTGCTCCCCTGGATCATGAAGCAGTACACTGGGCATCTAGACAGCACCAAGGAAAGATTCAGCTAGCAGCTCAGTAGGTGCAGGATGACCGTTGAATGAGCCTTTGATAGATTGAAGGGACTGGCATTCTTTAATCAAAGATTGGATCTCAATGAGAGAAACATCCCAATTGCTATAGCTGCCTGCTGTGTCCTGCATAATATCTGTGAGGGAAAAGCTGCTGCCAGGGAGGAGGTGGAGCGGGGGTCTGCAGAGCTTAAACAGCTAGACACAAGAGCTATCAGAGCTCAATGCAGAGCTATACAGCTGAAGGAGACTTTTTGAAAGTCCTAGTAATCACAACAAGTCACAGTAATGCACTGTAGTGTACGGTGCTCTTCCTGGCCCTGTTTGGGGGTGTCAACACTGAATCCCCACTCTGGCACATTGAGTGCAGAAGGTGGGGGGCCTGCAAGGATTCTAAAAATTAATATGTGCCACTCCAGGCTTGTATTAAACTCACAAGGTTACAGCTTGTCTCTGACTTTGGCTTGGTAAACACTGCCACCACCCAAATGAAAAAAAAACCCTTTGAACCCAGGAAGGAGCACTTGAAATTCCTCCCTGTGGGGTACCTTCAAGCCCTTTCACCCCCCTTCCAGGGAAGAGCTGAGAAAGAAAACAAAGGAAATCTGCTGTGGCTACCAGCTAATCAAACAGCATATGCACAAACCTCTTAGGACACAAATCCAAATCCTTCTTAAAGGTAATTTTTATTAAAACAAAAAGAAAGAAAATACATCTGGAACTTAGGCTGTTGCTAGATTTTTAAAAGACCAATTCCAAAAATTAAGCACCCCAAATAGCTTTCTTGGGGGTTCAGCTTAAAGGTTACAAGCAAACAAAAGCAGCTGGGGTTAGCACAGAGGAGATCTACAAGCCAAAATAAAGAATAATAAACCTAATCATGTCTATTTAAACATGCCCTGTCCAATTTTTTCTAGGTATGGAAGATAAATTCTTATACAACATTCCTGCTGCCCTCTGTTCCCCTCTCTTCCAGAGAGATGACAACACAAACAAAGGGAAGGTTGCTTTTTTCCTCCATTTTAAAAAGTTCTAGACCTCCCATTGGCTCTTTTAGTCAAGTGCCCACTCCTTTTCCTTTACCTGGGGAACTCTGTTAACCCTTTACCGGTAAAGCAATCAGAGAACAGCCACCATGAGGGACTTTATGGCTGACTGGGCATCCATAAAAGGAAGCTATCCCCTCCCCTTCATTTATCACAGGGGCCCTGTTAAGAATTGTGTGGTGTACAGTGCACATCTATGAATAAATACTGACCATGCACCTGTTAATTTTGCAGTGCTTACTGTATCTTTATGATTAGGACACTGTTTGTTATTGATCCTATGAGCTGTCACAATGCACAACAAAGAAGTGAGTACTTTCACTACTGCCAGGCATTCAGCAGCATATGTTGAACTAAAAGATTGTTTTCTAGACAATAGTTTTACTGAATAATGAAAATACTTAAAAATACAGTGCAAGTTAAAAGCAAATACATTTAAGGGGGTTTAAATGTATGGAACAGAGCTTAAAGAAGGGGAAGGAACATTCACATCCATTTTAGCTACATATATGCCAACCCTGGCTCTCATTTAGTCAGTGTATGTGAAACTTTGGTTGTCCATAATGTCCCCTAGTGTGGGGTGGTAGGGATGTGGCACCTAATGCCATGAGGAGGGGAAGGAGTTATCCGTAGACTGCAAAGGGAGGTGAGCCCAGGATTGTTGAATCTGTAGGTCCACCAGAGGCTGCAGCATCTGTGTTTGCTGCCAGAGAAGCCCCATTATGTCCTGGTTCAACTCCTGCCCCTTTCTCCTGTCTGCTCTTTCCTTATCCATACAGTCTGCAATGTTCATCCTCCAGACCCTCCGTCCAGTCTAATGCAGCACTGGATTGCAGGATCTCATTGAACATGTCATCACAAGTCCCCTTCTTTCTTCTTAGCTGGCTCAGGCATTCCACAGGTGTAGAGGGGGACCTGCTCAAAGCCACAATGGCAGCAGATCACACCCACACAAAGGTACTATTGTCAGTACAGTTACAACCCAAAATGAAAGTTACAATTCAGAACTCCCTTCCCTTGCTCCCCTAAAGTTTAAAATAAGACCTGCTGATTGACACTTCTGCTTGGGAGTGTTTGTACCCAGCTCCAGCCAGGGTGACCACAGCACACCAGCAGTGAGGGAAATGAGGCAGGAATTGCTCAGCTGCATGAAACTATGACAACAGGACAATGGCATTGAATGCTGACACCATTTTCCACAGGCAGCGCCTATGCTTAGTTTTGTTCATCCTCCTTGATGGGCAGGGGGATGACTCCTCCTGCCTGAGTTCACAAGCTCAGCAGCTATCTGTACAGTTATAAAGCAAAACTTACATATCACCTTATCACATGGGCTATATACATCCATTACAAGTAAGATTAATGCATGCAGCAACTTATAAGCATTTTGGAGTCCAAACACTAAATATGTCCTTTAGAAGTCTAACACTTGTCTTGAACAATACTAACATACAGGTCTGGTCTAGTTTCCAGCTATGAATTTGTCAGTGCTCAGCTGATGACTCCAGCCTTCACAAGATCTGGCATCTGGTCTGCCAGCATCACTCCATGCCCCCCTGCTCTTCCTCCTCACTGTTCGCAGCAGGGGCATGTGACTTGGGTTTCTCAGAGGTAACCCAGTGGTGTGCAGGGAACTGGTGGGGTCTCTGACAAGTATGGCATACAGCTCTTTGTAAAAGTGGCAGGTCTGTGGCTTGGCACCAGATCAACTGTTGGCCTTCTGGCTTTCTGACATGCCTGCCACAGTTCCTTGGCTTTCATGTGGCACTGCTGATGATCCTTGTCATACCCCTTCTCCTTCATCTCCCAAGCAATCTGCTCATCAATGTTCATGTTTCTATGGCTGGTCCAGACCTGTGTCTGCACAGCCTCCTCTCCCCACAGGCCCAAGAGATCCAATATTTCCTGTTTACGTCTAGCTGGAGCATGTCTATAGCTGGTGTGGTCATCTGGGCAGTTACACACAACAAGGGTGAGCTGCTAGGTGAGCTCACCAAGATGGGCAATCAGGAAAAGGCATTTCAAACTTTCACAGGGTTTTAAAGTGGGGTGGTTCCCATTCTCTGTGATCCATGGGCAGTGGAGTTCACAACTGTGACCAGAGTGGTCAGTGTTGGGCATTGTGGGACAGCTGCTGGAGGACTGTTACGGTCGACATAGGTAACACCGTATCTACACTCACGCTGTGTCAACCTCAGTACATTGACCCTGGGAGGTGTTGGTACTGCATGGCTGTAATGGGGAACTTACATCAGGGGAGACAAATTTAAGTGTAGATGCATGTACAGCTAAGTCGACACCAGGCAGCTTACATCGACTGAACTTTGTAGTGTAGACCACCCCGCCCCCAAAAGTGCCGACTTCAGCTCACGTTGATTGTCTGAGGATCCTAAGCCTCTCCCGCTTTTTCCTATTCACTTAAATAATACACTTTTTATTTATAAAGGGACAATTAGTAAATGCTATGTATTTACCCCCTTAGGGCCAGATCTTCAGCTGGCACAACTCAGCCTAGCTCATTGTAATTCATTGATTGCAAAGGGGCTAGCATGACTTATGCCAGCTGAGGATCTGACTCCTAAAGCTTTTTAAACGCCTTATGACATGGCACTTTTTATTGTCTTAAATCTCCATCTAAGAGAAGACGTGACTCATTATCAGGTCTGCAGTAGTTGTCTCTGGTATGCAGTGAGACACTCTGCTGCAGTGTGCCCTGGGCCCCTCTATGGGCCTGATCCATTGAGGAAAGACATCCATTGGCTTCAATGGGCTTTGGATTGGAGCCTAGGAACCCCCGGAGCCAGTATTGGGGGGCAGGGGGCCATGACCCCCCCCTACTTTTTAACAAAAGAAACATAAACGAAGAATTCATGTCCGCTGCAGATTTCTCTTTCTCTCCCCCACCTCCCCGCAGATTCTGCTGGAGAGGTGCTGCAATTACACCTTTCACCCACCAGGGGCTGCTCTGGTGCCAGAAGAGAGGGCAGCTGGCTCACTGCCTGAGCAGCCAGCCTCAGAACATGCCCCCCGCACACTTCTACAAAGGTTCCTGCTCCCTTGCTAGGAACCCAACGTGCGCCAGTATCTCCCAGCCACACACAGCACCTGTTATGTCCTAGTCATTATTTTGAGAGAGGTCGATAGTTTTACATCTATTTATATTTTTAGGCCCATTAGTGATTCTGTAGTTGGGGCTGAGCAGAGCTTTCTATTTAAGAACTCAAGAAGGTTGGAAAAAAACTCTTTCAACCCAAGAAAAGATGAAACAGGTACAGTCTACTATACACCCGGGCAGGGGGAGAGGGGAAATATTCAGAGGCCTATTTGTTGCATGCCAAGGTTTCTCCTCTTCACTAGGTTTAACATGTTACTGTCACTCTATTCTTTTTGCTTAGCTGCCCATCCACACTTAAAATTGACTGGGAAATGCACAGATTTATGGCCTCAGCCAAACAACTGCTATCAAAATCCATGGGAGATAGGGCTGACCAAATTGCATCAGACCATTGCTTTGTTTAGTTAGATGTTGTGCTCTTGGCAGCCTTCAACACCTGATGATTCAGCAGAATGTGGGGGGAAAAATGCATACAACACAAGGGGAATTACACCAACATATATTATAAGCAAAGCTTCCCATCCAGGACCCTCGGCAAGGCCATGTATCTTCTTTGTTAGAGCCAAAAGCTGAAGTAAAAATTGACACTTGAATGGTTGTTTTGCCTAAGCAAGGACTGCATATTTCCCCATCTGTGTGAAATGGTCTATAACTGTACAAATATCATGGGCTTGTAATTAATTAAATTGTACATTCAATGTGCATATGTGGCTTATCATCAGGCGTGTATCTGGCAGAGTACAGAAAAGCAACACGATGTGCAGTGAGTGTAAAAGGGCATTCTTGACCTAATGGGCAATTTATATTTATTTGTTTTCACAAATATAGGTGTAAAGCTAATCCTGCATAGGATAAATCCAATTTATGTTCTTGTCTCCTGTGCAGGATTTATTCTACTTCCTTAAACTCTGACATCTCAAAGGGCAACATCTAAATAGTCACATGTCACCTATGCTTGAGGAAACTTGCGTAACAATGTTTAATACAAATTTATTTCTCCTTATTTTGCAAGTGTAATAACAGATTACATTAGATTTTTTTTTTACTTTATTGCTATTTTATTTTTAATTTTTATGCTTAAACAAAGATATTGGGCCAGATCCTCAGCTGGTATTTGTTGGAGTGAAACCAATTTACACCAGCTGAGGATCTGGTGCTTTTTTACAAGTTTGCCAGGGAATGGTATTTTGTTTTGTTGCTGACTGTGAGGCTGGTAAATGTGTTGTGTTACAATAAAATACTTGTGTATGATTATTTCTGGAAGATCGGTTTTTTTTTATTTTGCTCTGACAGCTTTCTCCAAAGCTCTTAAAGTTGAGGTAAGTGGTATCTTAAGTGTCTATGAAATCAGGAGACTTGAGAAGAACTCACTGAAGTCCAGCCCTGGCAAGATAAAAGCAGGGCTGGTAGAAAAAGGTAAGTGACTAGAGGAGTTTTAAAAGACCCTAGTTGTACTCTTGAGCAAAGGGAATATAGCACCTGCTTACAGAATCCTAGAAATGTAGGGTTGGAGACTGGAGGGGACCTCCACAGGTCATCTAGTCCATTCTCCTGCACTGAGACAGGCCCAAGTAAATCTAGACTATCCAGGACAAGTTTGTCCAACCTGTTCTTTAAAACTTCCAATTTTGGGGATTCCACAACCTCCCTTGGAAGTCTATTTCAGAGCTAACTCCCTGTATAGTTAAACAGGTTTTCCTAATATTTAATTTCCAGAGTCAGAATCCCTGGCTGGTGGGGGGTCCCCACAGGTGCAGGCAGAGGAAGAGCTAGCACAGGTGTTGGTGTCACTCTGTTTTCCTCTGATTGTGGGCTCTTCCTTGTAGAGTATCTGCAGATGAAGGAAAGTAACAACATGCAATCCTACTAGGGTGACCAGGTGCCCAGTTTTCGACTGGAACACCCAGTCAAAAAGGGACCCTGGCGGCTCTAGTCAGCCCTGCCAACCGGCCATTAAAGGTCTGGTCAGCAGTGCTGCGGCACTAAGGCAGGCTAGTCCCTACCTGTCCTGGCACTGTGCTGTGCCCCAGAAGCAGCCAGCATGTCCGGCTCCTAGGCAGGGGGGCCACGGGCTCCACGTGATACCCTCACCCCAAGCACCGGCTCTGCACTCCCATTGGCTGGTTCCTGGCCAATGGGAGCCAGAGGGGTGGTGTCTAAAGGTGACAGCAGCACGCAGAGCCTCCTGGCTCCCCCGCCACCTACTAGGGTCGGACCTGCTGGCCACTCCCAGGGCACACACAACATGGTTTCAGGACAGGCAGGGATCCTGCCTTAGCCCTGCTGTGCCGCTGACCAGGAGTTGCCTGAGGTAAGCTCCTGCCCCAGCCCTGAGCCCCCCCCGCAAGCCAAAGCCCCCTCCTGCACTTCAAACCTTTCATCCGCATCCCCAGCCCAGAGCCTGCAGCCCCATCCCACACCCCAACTCCCTGCCTCAACCTGCAGCCCCATCCCACGCTCTGAATCCCTTGGCCACACCCCCTAGCCTGGAGCCCCCACTGCTCCCCAAACCATTCATTGCCAGCCCCACCCCAAAGCCTGCACCCCGAGCCCAGAGCCCTCACCCCCTTGCACCCCAACTCCCTGCCCAAGCCTAGTGAAAGTGAGTGAGGTTGAGGGAGAGTGAGCCACTGAGGAAGGGGGAATGTAGTGAGCAGGGCCTCAGGGAAGGGGCAGGGCGAGGGTGTTCGGTTTTGTGCAATTAGGAAGTTGGCAATCCAAAATCCTACCTCCTTGCCTTCCTCTATTGTCAAACTCAGCTGGCTAGTTCCCTTAATCTCCCAGCTGCCTTTATCGCACCAGCCACATGTCTCAAAGGGACATTCACCACAGGAGTATTCTTGAGTTCCAGATAGCAGCCACCAGGAATGCCTTGTCCCATCTCTGGACAATCACTGAGATTTCATACATCATAAGGCTAGAAGGGGCCATCTAGTCTGACCTCCTGCATAACACACGCCATGGGACTTCCCTGACTTAATTCCTGTTTCAAGTCCAGTAGTTATGGTTGAACAACAGCATATTTTAATTTTTTTTATATATATAATATAAAATCCAACCTTAGTTTATAATTTTCAGGATGAAGAATCCACCACAGCCTTGGGTAACATTCCAATAATTAATTACCCTCACTGTTAAGGTATATATTTTGATTTCCAATCTGAATTTTCCAGCCCCTGGATCTTGTTATATCGTTGTCTGCTAGATTTAAGTGCTCTCCATTATCAAATTTTGTTTCCCAGATAGGTATCTATTGACTGACTGATCAAATCACCACTTAGTCTGCTCTTGGATAAGCTAAATAGATTGAGCTCCTTGAGTCTGTCACTATAAGGCAGGTTTTCTAATCCTTTAATCATTCTTGTGGCTCTTCTCTAAACTCTCTCCAGTTTATCAACATCCTTCTTGAACTGTGGGCACCAGAACTGGACACAGTATTCCAGTAGCAGTTGTGCCCGTGCCAAATCATCATTATCGTGGCAAATCCCCAACGGATGTGGCCTCCTTGCAGATTGAGCATAAGCCAAGTTGATCTCTGGTTAGGTCCGTAAGTTGGCCCGACTGAATATAGTTTGTGTCCATCACTGGCAATCTTATCGCCCCACCAAAGCTTTTGGCACGCATATGATCACTTGCTGTGTTACGTAGCAGCATTTCCTCGTAAACACACTTTTATGTTTTTTGGGTTTGTTTTTTTTTCAGGTCATTGATAAAAATGTCTAATAGTGTAGGGCCAAGAACTGATCCCCATGGGACCCATTCCTCTTGAACAATGATCAACGACCAAGTGTTTGTCTCTTCTAGCCTGGACTACTTTAATGCCTGCTACACAGGGCCCATCAAGAATTCCAGCGTGTCCCAATCTCTGACTGCTGATCAGATCAAGTCACTCACCTGTGCTCTGTGCACTCCGCTGGCTTCTCATCGGATATTGGATCCAGTTCCAGGGGAGACTTGTGGAGATGAAAGGCCTAGTCAGTAGCTTCACTGTTCCCAACCCTACATAGTAGTGGAAACCTCTGCCCCTATAAAGTGGTGTTACAAACACAGATACGATGTTTGGCTGCACTAAGAAAGGTGTAGACAATAATACAGAAAATATTATAATGCCCCTATCTAGATAGATGATACACACCATTGTGAATTGCATGTTCTGTTCTCATCACCTCATGTCAAAAAGGACATATACAGATCCTCAAAGGTATTCAGGCTCCTAACTTCCATGGATTTAGAGGTGGTTCAGCAGTGGGTGATGAGATTAATCAGAGACATACAAGGAGAGATTAAAAATGTCAGTCCTCTTTAGTTGTGAAAGGAGACAAACAAGAGGCATGGGGTGAGGATGCATGAGGCAGAGAAGAGGAGAGTGGGTGTGAGGAGGGGCACAATAGACAGAGAAGGCACAGTCCTTGGACAAGGCTATTTGATAATGCAGGGAGGTAAACATACTCTTTCCCCTTGGTAAAGGGGATGGAAATTGCCTGAAAGCGGAATGATGCTCAGGGAAAGAGGCAACTAGTCAATATATATATAATCTTCCTCATGCAGTGTGCAGCCCTGCCTCATTGGCTGCACAGTGTTCAACCCCAGCACTGCATATGGACTTTTTCCTTTTGCCGTGGTGCTCTCCCCAGAGTACATGAGTGCTTCACAGTCCTTAATGGACTTATCTTCACAACACCCCTAGGAGAGAATTCTTATCCCTGTTTTGCAGATGGAGAAATTGGGGGGAGGGATAGCTCAGTGGTTTGAACATTGGCCTGCTAAACGCAGGGTTGTGAGTTCAGTCCTTGAGGGGTCCATTTAGGGAGTTGCAAATTGGTCCTGCTTTGAGCAGGGGGTTGGACTAGGTGACCTCCTGAGGTCCCTTCCAACCCTGATATTCGCTGAAGAATGAGACTCACCTAAAGCCACATAGTGAAATAGTAGCAGAGACAGGATTTAGCATCAAGCCCTACTTCCTCCTAGCCCTGTGTGCTTTACTGCCAGCAATAACATGCATTCACGGCTCCCAGGGAGCGAATGAGTCCCCAACCCTTCTCCAAATAAGGCCCCAGGTGGTGTCTCACTTTGGGCACCCAAAAAAAGAGAAGCATGCACTTAATGAAAAACAAACAAAAACACATCACACCTCTGCCCAAAGTGACTTGAGCCGCTTCACAAGCAAATCGTATAGCTAAGGTTAAGATAGGATCAGACTTATTCTGAGTAAAAGTCACGGACAGGTCGCAGGCAATAAACAAAAATTCATGGGAGCCTGTAACCTGCCTGTGACTTTTACAAAAAGTAACTGGGGGGAGGGCTGACAGCTGGAGCCCCGTGGGGGAACTAACAGCCCGAGCCCTGCCATGGGGAGTGGCAGGACTGACAGCCCAAGCCCCACTGCCGCAGGGGAGGGGCGCACAGTGCAGGCCACAGCCGTGGGGAGAGATGCACAGCCCTGACTGCAGCTGCTGACAGCTGAAGCCAAAGAAGTCATAGCAGTCTGGTGAAGTCATGGAATCTGTGACCTCCGTGACTAAATCGTATCCTTACTTATAGCTGATGCAGGAACAGGACCCACATGTCTTAGGCAGCAGTAGTCAACCACTGCAATGGTGCAAAGGGGTGAAGGGCAGGTGAAAACCCTCCCCTGCTATTGAATTGCCCCAGTACAGACCCCTTACTCTGTGCAGAGCTGGCTCACCTAGGGTGGCATTGTGGAGTGATCTGGGAGCATGTTTTGGATGGAGGAGCATGAGAAGGCATGATCAGACTGGTTCTACTTGCTGGCAATTCTTCGTTGCCCCATGCAGGCTAACGCAGTGGTGTGCGCGCATTAGTCCTATCTTCTGCCGAGGACTGAGCCAGTCCCTGCATCTCCCACCTCCTCTTAGTTCCTGTGCCAGCCCTACGGATGAATCTGCCCCAATGGTCCTTCTGCCAATGGTCCCAGAGCAGACAGCCGTGACCTTTGACTCCAATCTCCTTTCTTGGAGGCTTTCTCAGAAGTCCAAAGTTCACCACAGCCACTCCTAAAAGCTGAATTGAAGCCAAACATCTTGTCACAGTGTTCAGGCCCCAAATGAAACTGTCCCTCAGCTGTAAAATACCCCCAAGATGCTCAGAATTGCATCTTGGGTAACTGCCCTGCTATCAAGGGCTAAGCTTGAGCAGGAAGTTTAAATTTGCCCCACCTCCTGTAGGATATTCCACAATGCCACATTTCCCACTGGTTTTTGTAACACGGACAGACCCCAGTTGTTGGCAGGAGGATTGAATCTGGGACCTGTGGAGCTAAATGCATGAACCTCTAGTGCAGTGGTTCTCAACTTATTTATCATTGTGGGCAGCATATGCAGCTCTCTAGGTGTTCGGTGGGCCGCAACCACACAATATATATATATATAGGGTGACCATACATCCTGGTTTAGCCAGGACAGTCCCTTTTTTAAGCCCTTTCTTGGCTATCCCTACGTTTTTGGCAAAAGCGGGCATTTGTCACGTTTGTTCTTGCCGACTTGATCAGCTGACAAGAGCAAACGGGACAAACACTCACTTTTGTCAAAAAAAGTGGGGTGTGGTGCAGAGGAACATGCAGGGAGGGGTCGAGGGGCGACTCCAGCCTGGTGCGGGGTGAGGCAAGGCTCAGGTGAGGGGAGGCACGGCTCAAGCGAGCAGCGACCCTAGCCTTGCACGGGGGGCAGGCAGGGCTCGAGTGAGCAGTGACCCCAACCTCTCAATGGGAGGGGGGCATGGGCAATTTGGGAGGACTATTGCCAGCCCCGTGTGGGGGCGGGGAGGGCCAGCCCCACATGGTGTCCCATTTTCCCTTTGGGAAATACGGTCAGCCTATATAGATATACTACCTCTATGGCCACGAGGAGTCACATGGGCCATAGCTGCGTGCTGATTGGGCCGCAAGTGGCCTGCGGGTTGAGAACCACGGCTCTAGAGCATGAGCTAAAAACCACCCATCTCTTAGCTAAGGCTGTAGCAGACTCGTCCATCTCCAGCTGAACTAGGTGCCCCCAGAGGGGACCGAGCGGCACACCGAGCCGGCCTGGGTTACACTTAAACAGGAGAGAGAGTAAAATAGAGAGAACAGCCTGGTCAGAACAACTGCATCAATGCTAGATCTGCTTTGTACATTATTCCTAGTTGTTAGTTAAATAAATAAATTATACAGGTATCTGCCTTCGTCGCCATTCAAATGCCGCACCCCGCTCTTCCCCAGACACCTGTGACACCCCTATTCTTTATGCTTCACAGAAATATCATCAACAGTCCAACTGCATACTCTATAATGCAATTACCCCCATACCCAACAACAGTGGTGGCCAAGCAATGGGGTCACCGTCTGACTGCACTTTGGTCACAAGTAGACCTGGGGGAAATTTTCTGGCCAAAACCTTTTTTTGGTGACAAATGCCGCTTCAGAGACACTGCAACACATAGCAGATTCGTACCAGTGTAGCTGAATTGTGGATGTAAGCAGAGTCAGGATGGGCTCCACCCTGACATCTGGTGGTGAGGTGTGGCAAGTTGTGGAAAAGAACTTCAGGGGCTGATCTCATTTGCATAGGCACACCTACCCCGCCTAGAATGAGGCCCAGTGTCTCTGTTATTGGGGCAGGAAGAATAAATTGTTATTACCCTGATTATGGGAACTGTGCTTGGAACTGTACTTGGCCTTTTGTTATGATGGAGGGACTCACCATCACTGAGTAGCACTCGCTAGGCAAGGGACATGGGTTCCAAAACTCTGTGAATTGAGAGAGACTTGAGACAGGTATTAGTACCTGGGGTGTGTGGGCCCCTTTGTGAGGGCCTGAAGCACCAATTGCACCTCTGTCTCTCTCCACTGTGGAATGTCAGAGCTAATTTTGGGTCTATTAAGAGACTTGCTACAGGTACTGTGCTGCATTCACTTTGGCCTTATGGTGCACCAGCACTAAGGCTCCCAGTACTATGAGCTGAAATCACTGAGCACTGTGTCAAGTAGTGGGGAGCCGGAAGATCTAGAGTGCAGCGGTGCTGTTCGTGGATAGGCTGGTGGAGTGTTCGTGAGACGGTGAGCTGTGCAGAGCGGAGCCAGTCGTGAGACGGTGGTGTGTTCGTGAGACGGCAAGCTGTGCAGAGCGGAGCCGGTTGTGGTAGAGCGGAGCCGTTCGTGAGACAGCGGTGTGTTCATGAGACGGCGAGCTGAGCAGAGCTGTTCGTGAGACGGTGAGCTGTGCAGAGCGGAGCCGGTCGTGAGACGGCGGTGTGTTCGTGAGATGGCGAGCTGTGCAGAGCGGAGCCGGTCGTGGTAGAGCGGAGCCGTTCGTGAGACAGCGGTGTGTTCATGAGACGGCGAGCTGAGCAGAGCTGTTCGTGAGACGGCAAGCTGTGCAGAGCGGAGCCGGTCGTGAGACGGCGGTGTGTTCGTGAGATGGCGAGCTGTGCAGAGCGGAGCCGGTCGTGGTAGAGCGGAGCCGTTCGTGAGACAGCGGTGTGTTCATGAGACGGCGAGCTGAGCAGAGCTGTTCGTGAGACGGCGAGCTGTGCAGAGCGGAGCCGGTCGTGGTAGAGCGGAGCCGTTCGTGAGACAGCGGTGTGTTCATGAGACGGCGAGCTGAGCAGAGCTGTTCGTGAGACGGCGAGCTGTGCAGAGCGGAGCCGGTCGTGAGACGGCGGTGTGTTCGTGAGATGGCGAGCTGTGCAGAGTGGAGCCGGTCGTGGTGGAGCAGAGCCGTTCGTGAGACAGCGTAGCAGAGCAGAGCCCTGTGGGGCAGTCAGCTTCAGGACATGTAAGGTGCCCCTTACCTCTTTCCCCCACACACAGGCACATTTTAGCCAGACTGGGGAGTAACACTATGCAGATGAACTTTTGAACTCTGGGGCTGGACTTTTTGGACTTTGGGTGATTTGTGGATTGCTGGACTCAGAGGTTTGGGTTCCGGGACTCAAGAACCCAAGGGAAAGGATGTGGCCCAATTTGCTGGGGTGGGTCTTTGCTCATGGTTTGGTTAATGAACACTAGTTGTGGTGTTTCCCCAATTTAATGCTGATGTTGTTTACCTCATGTTATTAAAGATTCTCTACTACACCTAGACTCTGTGCTTGCGAGAGGGGAAGTATTGCCTCTTTGAAGCACCCAGGGGGTGTGTAAGACTTTCCCAGGTCACTGGGTGGGGGCTCGAGCCAGTTTTGCATTTGCTTTGATGAGAGGGAACCCCTGTGTACTGAACCCGGCCCTTGCTGCTATCAACTTGGCCTGGCAGAAGGGTTACATTTAGGCTGGAAAAAAATCCCCAAAATGTCAAACCGTTTAGTGTGTGTGTGTGTGTGGGGGGGTGTCAGTTCAAAATGGCTTTTTGTTTCGACATTTCTGTCCGTTTTATTTTTTTAAATTCAAAAATGTAAGAAGAGGGTTGAAACGGAAACAAAATGTTTTGTTCAACCAGAATTCTTTTTTACTTTTCAATTGGCCAATAAATAAATAAATTAATTAAATAAAAGTGTGGGGAGTCAACCCAAAGTGAATCCTCCCCCCGCCCCCGTTTTCCAGAATTACCAGCAAACTGACAAACCCTTTATTTGCCCCGCTCTCATCATGAGGAGGATAAGGCGTTTCAGACATTTTGGAATGTACAAAGAAATGCAAGAAACAAGGGTTGGGTTGGGTTGGATTGCTGAGCCTAACCGTGGACTCTATTATGAAGAATGAATAATACTGGCCACAAACTCCAACTAAAGGGAGAAATGATGAGGAGCAGAGAATGAGGCATGGAGTTTGAAGCGGAGAGAGAATAACAGAGCAACAATATTACTGAAGAAAGAGTGTGGTTCAGTCCTCCTTTTTCCACTGAATGCATGCGATGAAGTGAGCTGTAGCTCACGAAAGCTTATGCTCAAATAAATTTGTTAGTCTCTAAGGTGCCACAAGTCCTCCTTTTCTTTTTGCGGATACAGACTAACACGGCTGCTACTCTGAAATCAGTCCTCCTGGGTGATCTTGCTCAAGTCACTTCCCCTTCCACCTCTCGTCTATTTAGATTGTAAGTTCTTGGGGCTAGAGGTTGTCTCCTGTGTGTATGTACAGCGCCTAGCACCATGGGTACTGCACTGTAAATGACAATAATAAATCAGCACTGCTTGATTACTACACTTGGGGCCAAATTCCTCAATGAAGTCAATAGAGTGACACTAAGGATGACTTTGGCCAGTATTTTTAGTAGTAGTAGTAGTTTCTCTCTTGGCTGGGCCTATTCTTCTTTGTCTATCCCCTTGGCGTATGTGGTTAATGGGATAGACCTTCAGCTACTGTAGTCCATGGAGTTGCACCCGCTGAGGATCAGACCCTAATCCATTGGAAGGAAAGGGCAAGTGGCCTCCTTTGCATAGGCTGGCCCCAGCAGTAAAACTCTCCGATGATAATCTGGTGATTTTTTTTTTTCTCCTTAGCCTGAAAATTGATTGACAGGCTCATGCTTTGAATGCCGGAGTTCCGTCAGGGTTGAGTACCCACCTCTTGCTAATAAGGCGTGATGCACTTACTTCCATTAACAACTCTATAGCTCTGCGAGCTGGGGTTCTGAGCAGTGACAGCCACTGTCAAAGGCAAAGACTGGGTTGTGTATATTCCTTATATTGGATGAGTTCCAGGATGGTTTGTCAGAACATTGGGTCAGGAAATGGTTATGTTTGTGATCGGTGGATCACAGGACCAAAAAGGTTAGGAAGCACCGTCCTTCTGCCTAATAGAGCATTTACAGCCTTGTGCAGGTTGACGTGAAATTTAATTTGTACTAATCCACCTAAGAGCGACGAAGGATGAAATATATTGTAGGCAGGATTGATCTGTTTTACAGCGTCCTGTGTTTTATACACTGGGCTTTTTGAAGGCATAATTGTCAGTTATGTTTTGCTTTGGGTTAAGTACTTGACCTTTCTCAGCTTCAAACTCTCCCAATATCCGTGGTCTTTAAGTTCGTTGCCCTTTTAAGCACTCTGTTCTCCGTCCTGCTTTTAGTGTAACTTGGGAGTTCTAACTGCACCAATTACATTTCATCAGGCAAATTCCCACTGACGTCAACTCCAGTATGACAGGCCCAGATCCAGATCCTTTGAGGACCTGGGCCATAGTGACTTCACTGGGAGTTTTGCTTAGTCTGTACTGCAGAACCAGGCCCCCAAAGCTAAAAACTAACAGGCCCACGCACTCTCTGGGTAAATCCTGCCTCCATTGACTCCATTAGGGCCAGGATTTTGCTGTCCATTATCTGTGCTACGATGGAACTCATTTCTTGTGAAAGGGATGGTTCCAACCCTGTGGCAAAGCTGTCCCCTTCTCCCTGCCTTCCGTAGGGCTTTCACAGGGTTCCAGCTCCAGATTCTCACTCACCTCCAAACCTATGGGGAAAAGAACCCTGGTCAATATCTATTGAGGTTGTGTTAACTGGCAACGCTGTTTTCTCCATGTTGAAGAACTCCACACACCCCAGGGGCTACCAGGGTAATGGGAGCCCCTAGAAACAAAGCTCTCACAAGAGCTCTGCTGTCCAGGGCTGGGGAGATGCTGGGGGGGGCTGGACAGGAAAGAGGAGGCATGGATGCCCATTGCCTCCAGCCGATCCCCTGAGATACCTGCAGCTCTGGAGGGATTCACAAGAGAAGGAAGTTGGACCACTAGCTTCTTTTGCAGGGGTAGGGAGAGACCCAACCCCCTGCCCCCAATGGAAGAATGAGCTGGAAACACCATGAGTTGACTTTCATGGCATTTCTTCTCCCCTCTGTGGGCTGTTCCAGCCTAGCAGAGATGGGACCCCAAGATATGGCAACAAACTAGCAGTGTGTAAAATGCACTTTGGTTCAGGGCTCTTGGGCCACTCATGGTCCCTAAAAATCCCTAACATGGGACATCAGTGGACCTTATGTTACATGGTCAGCCTTGCCAGGGCCCACCACAATTTACAGATATAACTGAGCCAGTTTCTGATCATGCTGCCTAGACTGTAAAATGTTGTGAGAGTTTGGTTTTCATTTGACATCAGTGGCCTATAGTCAGGGTCATCCTTTAGACACGAAGGACTGGTGGAAGTGGATGCGTCAATGAGAGGACACAGCTTGAGCTGCCGCAAAAACTTATGCATGCGAATATTTAACTCATCTCAGCCAAACGGCTCCTGTGTGTAACTGTTTGCAGGCTCGGGCCCTTACTTTGTATTTCCAATCTGGAGAGTGTATTACTCTACTGTTTTAGAAGCACTCGGTGTCTCCAGCCTTGAGTCTGAAATGTAGGCCCTGCCAAAAGAGAAATGATTGTGTTAGGCGTGATGGGGGTGTCTACCCCACACAGGTAAACAAAGAGTTAACAGGAGCCTGCGAGCTCAGTTAACGCACCTCGCTGCGCCTGGAGGGCGTGTCAGACTTGATCGAAGAAGGTAGCAAAAGCTATAGGGAGGTCCAGGAGAGGTACCCAGGGCAGATAAACCCAGGAGACAGATGTCAGTGACTGGCATAGAAGTGGTTATACCTACTGGTTAGAGAAGAAGACATGCCTAGTGGCTAGAGCAGGTGTCGGTAGCCAGAAATTGGATCCCAGGGTCAGAGCTGGAGGCCAAGACCAGGTGCTGGAGGCCAAGACCAGGTGTTAGAGCCATAGGTCAGAGTCAGAAGTCAGAACCCAAGGTCAGCTGGACTCAGGAACCAGAGCCGGAGCCAGGAATCGGAGCAGAAGGTCAGAGCCAGGTTACCTGGAGTGAGGCAGGGCAGGGTCCAAGACAGACTATTGCCACCACAGGCAAAAACTTTGAGCCGTCAATGAACTGCTGCTACTGTTGGGCTTAATTAGGCAGCCTACTGCAGGCCAGCTGTGCTCGTTAGGTTGCCTGGAGACTGGCTCTGCTGTGGGCCCTGATTTCTGAGCTGGGAGTTGCCCCTGTCTGGGGAGGGTTTGGGGCAGACAGGCTGCAGAAGGCCCCAGGCACTGAATTAACCCTGTGGTGGGCACTGGCAAGGGGGCTGGGCACAGAGAGGCAGCCTGTGTTCCAGCCGAGAAAGGAGGAGTGGGGAGAGCAGAGGGAGAAGCCAGAGGCCTGGGAATCAGAGGAGGGGCTGTGTTTAGCACGGGGTGCAGAGAAGCAGGAGGTAGGAAGTGGCCCAGAGAAGCAGCAGCGCGTCTGAAGGAGCAGAACCAGCTGCGCAGTCTAGGACCCTTGGGCCACAACCTGGAGCAGGGGATGGGCCCCTACCAGCCCTGATGATGGGGCATACAAGCCCAATTTAAGCATTACGGAGCCCAGGGTGGGGCTGAAGACTCAGCCTCAAGGTCAGGCCAACATAAAGCCCAAAGGGGGCAGCAGGATCTTTTGTGTTGGGACATTTGGGGACTTTTAGTTGTATTCTTGTTACCCCGAAAGGAGTGGAATTAAAACATGACCTGACTGGAGGGCCCAGGTGCAAGAGGAGAGCCCGCTGCAGGACTGGACTGGCTGTCGGCAGGAGGGTGCCAGAGAGAGGTCTGCTACCCCACACCCAGCCACGAGAGGGCGCATCAGCAGTGAGTTGACTCTTCCACATAGGGCAGACCTGGCAGGTTGAGACGTGTTCCAGTAGCTAGTCTAATGTACTTTCAGACTAACTCATCTCTGAACAGCTATTGCATATTGGAGAGAAAGAGATGCTCTCCTAATTTACCTCTTTTTATATAACATAATTCTGTACGTTCATTGCAATATTTTATCACTTCCTTGTGGAATCTAGAAGTATTCGCCCCAAAAGGGCTTCTTTAAAATATATCTATTGTATATGATGTTCTTTTGTTTTTAAACAAGCCGTGTTGGAATGACTGTAAACCAGCTCTCTGTGCATGGCTTAGATAACCTCACGCTGTGTACCTCATTGATTAAATGTAGTCTTCATATTTCATATCGTGTATCTTTTAAAGCACCTTATAGATTCATAGCTGTTCTGTAAGGCACTTAGATTTATTTCAATATTTACAATACATTTGTTGTTCATTAAACATATTTACCCAGGCTAACCCAACATGAAAGAAATTATCTTGTTTACAGTGGAATCTTGACAAAAAATACATGCTGAAAAGACAGACAAACACACACAAACCTGGATTGCTTAGTGGAACATTGATTTGCTGCCATATCCAATTTTTCTCATTAGAACTTATTTTATTTGAACATGACTCAGTACCCCGTGTAAATGCGAAGTTGTTAATCTTATTACTATATGGAAAACAAATTAATTATTATGCATGATATTGGAAATGGGTTGTTAAGTTGGCGTTGGAAAGATTAGAAAAATACACTCATTACTTCCAATGATATCTGATATACATGTATAGCTCTGTTTTGAGATAATTTGCAATATTCAGATAAATAAAGCCGACAGAAAAGCTCTTTTTCTATGTCTTTAGAACATTAATTTGAATTTTTTTTAAAGGTTGGATTAAAGGCCATATTTTGTATGTGAGCTATTTACATTTTAAAATATCAATATTCCAGCTGAGGAAATGAAGCCGTTGTTTTCCTCTGTGCATGGTGATGGATATATTATGTTAATACAACCAGCCAGTGCCAGGTAGCAAGGTTCATTTAAACAAAGAAAGAACTTGGAATTCTAGAAACTGCTTTCCATAGATGTTTATACATTTTGATCTCCCTTGAGATTATCTATGGAAATTATTGTTGTTAAAATAACAGCAACCATAATAAATTTAGCACTTATAAAACACATCTTTGGTGCGTGTTTGTATAGTATCTAGCACAACAGGGTCCTAGCTTATTACCAGGCTTTGGTAATATAAATAAATAAGGAATTGGATTATAAGCATTAACTAATGAACGTGTGTGTGTTCAAATATAATATATGTATTATTACTGTTTAGTCTATACAGACTTTCATCTTTTCAATCTTTTCAAGGTCTCTGTTAGGGACCACTCCTGCACCTCTTACTCTAGTGAAGAGTCTTTACTTATGTGAATTGTGCTATCAGTTGCAATGGAACTGCTCATATAAAGGTTACTCATGTGAGTCGTGCAGTTTTGCCAACCCCAAGCATTCAAAATTAATGAGCCTGGACCCCAAAAATCATGAGATTAATTGGATTAATAATCATGAGATTTGAAAAAAGAATCAATTTGGGGTCTCTTTATTTGCCTCTGGGTTTTGAATCTTTAGGGGGTCACAGTTACAAGTTGTTTTCTGCTACCATGAGGGCTAGAAATGTTCTTTTCTCTTTAACAAAAGCTGAGGTTCTCATTTTCAAAGAGCTGGGGTTTTAAGAAAAATACCAAATATGGTGAGACTTGCGGTCATGTGATAAGAGCTGGTAACACTGGTTCTCATCGCAGACTTTCCACTGACTTCAATGAGTGTTGGATCAGATCCCATACAAGGCTTGATCTTATGAGGTGTTGAGAGCTCTCAGCACCCACTGAAGTCAGGGAGAGATTTGAGCCTTCAGGATCAAGCCCCTTTTGGTTCAGATGCAAGTCTCTCACTTTCTTCGGGGAGCCCTGTGAAGTTCCCCCATTGCCCTGTATTCCAGCCACCCGCCCTCCCCTTCAGGACTGAATGGGACTCCCTTCATAACATGTCACCCTGGCTCTTTAACAGGCAGTGAGATCACTTCAGAGTGAGTGCTCCTGCTTTCCAGGTCAGCAGGGGAGGGCATGTCCCCACAGCATAGTTCACATGGATGATCGGCGCCAGGTCTGAACTCATGGGTTAGCCTAGCTCCATTGTTCTGCGTGCACTCACACCACCCCGGCCCTACCTGCATGCCTGTGTCCCCACTGCTTCCGCACTTGCCGGGGTGCATCTGGGGGTACAGCCCATGGTTCGTTGAGCTGAGACACTCTAGGATTCTTTCCCAGTCAATTGCAGGAAAACTGCTCTGTCCTTTGGGGGTGATTGTGGGAAGGCATTGGAAGATTATGGGCATTCAAGTAGTTTAACCTGCATCCTCAGTGCAAAGTGAGCAGGGTCCAGCCAGAGTAAAAGGGGAGCCTAGGTTTTAACCCCACCTCCAGCCGGGTACACTAGGCTCAAACAAGCATCAGAGGTTTTCCTGTGTGGATGGCAGGAGGGTTAAGGCTAAAACCATTATAAGAACCTATAGTAGCTGTGCCATGTGGACACTCCCTGAATGAGAGATCAAGGGTGGGAACTGAGTGCTCGTCTCCCACACTATAGGAATGTGGGGCTGGAGTGACCTCGAGAGGTCACCTAGTCCAGCCCCTTGTGCTGAGGCAGGACCAAGGGAACCTAGACCGTCCCTGACAGGGGTTTGTCCAGCCCGTTTTTAAAAACCTCCAATGATCAGGATTCCACAACCTCCCTTGAGAGCCTGTTCCAGAGCTGAACTGCCTTTATTGATAGGTTAGATATTAGGAAACACTTTCTAAGTGTCCTATGCTGCAGATGGAGCCTTGTCCTGTCTTCAGCAGACATGGAGAACAATTGACACCGTCCTCTCTATAACGGCCTGTAACAGATTTGAAGACTGTTATCAGGTCTCCCCCGTCTTCCTTTCTCATACTATAGAACGCTCACCTCTGGGCAGCAGGGGCAGGTTGTAGAGGTTTGTTTGTTTTTTGTAATCAAACTGTGCAGTGGAGCAATTGCTTCTTTCTTTCAGAAGTGGGAACAAGAAGCTGCCAGATGGCCTGGGAGTATGGGCTTGTTTGTGGTGCCAAAGTCCTGGGTTCAAATCCCAGGGAGGGCCTGGTAACAGAGCTTAAATCGTGTATTGTATCTGAAAGATACATCCAGCGTTGGGCTCAGTGCAGGAGTCACTCTGTTAAATTCTCTGCCCTGTGTTGTACAGAAGGTTGGACTAGGTGATCATAGTGGTCCTTTCTGGTCTTAAAATCAATGGAAGAAAGAAACAGTGGCATGCTACGAAAGCCTTCTTTTCCTGCCAAGAATGAGCACCTCTGCATCACATCTTTTGCGCATCTTCCAACAACAGGTTTTCCAGAATACCTAGATCTGATGCTGTCCGTCATTTTGAACTGAGCGGCGCCCCCGTGGAAATCAGCAGCTGTTTAAATAGAGCATCGAATGGCTGTAAAAATGTCCTATGTATCCCACTGAAAAATGTTCCTTATAAGACAATCTTTGGAAATCACTGACTCCATTTACTTCCTACAGGCCAAAAAATAAACCTCCCCAAGATAAAATAGCATAGTAAACAGAATGAGTTAATGAGTCAGTCCAATGACAAAACAAACTATAATAACGTGTAGGAAATTCCCTTAAAACATGGTAACCATTAAAGCCCCGTTTAGTTCCAGTGTAGCAAAGCTAGAACTGCGAGAGTCTGTCACTGAATTCCTGGCCACACATTCTGGATTCTCTTAGCTGCTGCTTTGCCTCATGGTGAGAAACAGTCTCCTCACTGTGAACAGGCGTGGAAAGGGCTCAGCATCTTGCACAACTGGGACGTACGGTGGTGATTAGAAGTGGCCTTATCAGAGCTGTGCATTAGCTTGTACAATCCAGGAAGCCCTTCACTTCCACAGCCACAGTGATCTCTCTGACCAAGGAAGACAGCTCCCCCAAGGCCCATCATCGCTGCTTGGGGCTTGCTGGAGGGTTGCTCTGATGATGATGATTTATTCTCTCTCTATTGTTTATACCATGCCCAAAGGTATTGGCCTCCCCTTTAAGGGCTGGAGGCCTGACGCCAGTAAGCCCTGTCCAGTTAGCCCTCCTCACCTTTAATTAGCAGCAATTGGGTTGGGAGGAGCTGATTCCCCTATAAAGAGCAGCAGGAACCTGCCAGAGTAGAGGAGAGGCAGCTTGAGTGAGAGATGGCAGCAGAAGCCTGCGAAGGCAAGGCATGGTTGTGATGGTGAGTAAACTGCAGCAGGGAAACCTCAGCCTTCAGTGGGAAAGGCTCCAGACAGGGAAGAACTGCAGGAAACACTGGGAGTATGGATTTGATGGGGTTTGGAGAACTTTATTTTTATAATTTATAATAAATCCAGCACTGAGCAGGGGTGTTGCTGAACCAGAGAAGATTTTTTTTTGGTAGTTTAATTGAGAGAGCCCTGAAAAGAGGGGAAACTGAGGCCAGGGTGCTGCAGAACCAGCCCTGGCCATGAGGGGGTGCTCAGGCTCTATATGAGATATGCTTGGTGGTATACAGCCCAAATACTCTTCAGTGCGGGGATCTTGACAATTTACAGGCTGTGTTTAGCCGAATGGACCAGGGTCCTTGCCTTCCTCTTTTCAGGTACTTTGCTCTGCTAAGGGGACAAGTTCGAACAAGTGTGGGGGTCTCATGAAGTGGCAGCATAGGTGGTTCTATGCCACGTACTCCTGGTCTCTCTGATGTGGGGGGCATGTTGGGAGCAGGCCAGGTCATAGCTAGAAGACACTACTCTAGCGATCCTAGGCCAGCAGAGTGGCCCATTGAGGCTGTCCTGCCAATGTAAGTCAGAGCAGCCTCAGGCTGCTCTAACTTGTTCCGGGGGCCAAACTCAGAAGGGGCCACTGGGATCATCTAGTCTGACCTCTGCACAGCACAGGCCAGGGAACTTCCCCAAACTAATTCCTAGAGCAGGTTTTCTAGAAAAACATCCGGTTCTGACTTAAACGTTGCCAGCAATCGAGAATCCACCACAATGAGAATCCACCTTGGTAAATTGTTCCAATGGTTAATTACTCTCACCATTCAAATTTAACACCTTATTTCCAGTCTACATCTGTCCAGGTTCAGCTTCCAGCCAGTGGAACTGTCACTCCAGGATCAGCCGAGTGGAAAGATGGCAGAAAGGGGTGCTGAGCTGACCTGCTGCTAGACCACTGCGGCGGAGTGAGGGGAGGCAGTCCCCACCCAGGACTTCACTGTTCCCTCTGCAGCAAGGGACCAGGCAATAGCCAGGAATTGCTTGTCCTTTTGAGGCAGCATCTTATGCTAGGGTGTCTTGCCAGCCCACATGATCCGGTATTTTACTGTGCTATATTACACAAGTCTTGTGGTGGCTTATTAAAAAGCTAGCAAGGAAATTCTTCAGTTTTCACTGGAGAACATACCACAGAAGTAAATGGCTTTTTCACAGTGATTATGACTATATATTGAGCAAACGGGGTGTTATCAAATTGCTGTTTTTAATTTTATTTTTATTGATTTCAAAATTTAACTAAAAACAAGGAAACAAAAGGTTCCAATTACAGAACAATCTTTTTATATTTCACAGTTAGTAACTTTCATACAGCTGTCCAATTGGAGCTCAGCAGTTTCTGGAATTAATTAAACAGATTTTTGTAAGTATTGTTTCCCAGCATTGTTCTTAAAGTCTTCAGCTAACTACAAGTCACAGTTTTTTATCATAAACCAGGGCTCTTTATAATTCTCCTCTGAACCCAGCCCTGCAAAGTTACAGAAAGAATAAAAAAGAAACGGCCCAAAAACAGCCAAAGGGGAGTGGATGGGAGCAAAGATCTGATGAGAATTATTCTCTGAAGAAAGCATAGTATCAGAACCTATAATTGGATCTATAATTCTATATAAGTAAATCAATAAGAGTTATTTAAATTCCATGTGAAGGAATTGTTTAGCAAACTACCAGCCGCCCTACCATCTCCCTCACCACAGTCGAGTTTTTCTTCCACTAGCATTGGGGCTGTCGCTTCCAATAATCACAATGCATCACAATAAAAAAACCTTTGATACATTTTAATGTGTCACTTGCAGATTGGCTGGGAGCGCAGTGTTGCAGCATCTACCTCCTGACGTCCATTTTTAAATACTCATGGTGGCTGGCTCCAGAATGATCATGGTGCAAAACAGATTCTTCCTTTTTGTTCTTTCAGGGTACACTCGTGAGCCCATCCTGAGCAGGCATCATTAGTCACAGTTTCCCTGGACTTCAGTGCAGCGATCTTTCTCTTCAGATTTCTGTAGAAAGCTAGGATGGTTTTGGTGGAGAACTTGCCTGGTACACCGTGGGCAGGTCAGATTGGCCATGTCTCTTGTAGATGTCCTTAGTTGTAAGCCTGCTCCCAGCACTGTTTCCAACAGGCATTTAAATGTGCTGTGTCCTGGCTCGTTGAGTTCTCACTATCGCTTCTGTTGACAGAGCTTTGTTTTGGTTTTCAAGCCCCAAGACAGAAGTGTCTGAAATGGAGTTTTTTGTGGTTTTTATCAGGTATTTCCCTGGTCTATTTCAGTGGGGTGAATTAAACACCCAGAGCAATGATGTGTGAAATGCTAAGACACAACAATTTTCCATTGCATGGGCCTGGCTTTGAGAATGCACAGTAGCAGGGCAGGGGCCATCTCTTTGTTCTGTGTTTGTACATCACCTAGCACAGTGGGGTCGTGGCCCATGATTAGGGCTCCTAGGTGATGCACACAATTAATAATAACCAAAGAATGGTGACTGAACCATGACTGAGGGGGGATTACTTATCCCTTGGCAATAAGATCCACAATTCAGAGCTACTTCTGGGTCCCAGGTGTCCTGAGGGTGTGAAGCGTCATTTCTCATTTGTATTCCCCACCATGATTCAAAATGTTTCTGTGTGATGTGGACCTGGCCAAATTCTCCTGTGCCTTGGTGAGTTCCCGATAGGACCTGCTGCAGGAGCTATGGCTGGGACAGCTCTTGGAAACTGCAGCTGGTGCAGAACCGGGGCACCCACTCGCTTGCTGGGATCGTTGACAGCAGGAAAGAATATTTCACCAGTGCTTCCAAGAGTGCACTCCCTAGCTGCTTAGTGTGATTCAACATGCTGGTACTAATTTGTAAAGCCCTCACTGCAGGTCTCACCTGCCTAAGAGCCCACCCCTTTTCCTCTCCGCCATGCTACAACTGCGATCGGCTGAAGGTCCCACTTCCATTGTGCAGACTAGAGCATCCTGGCAGGACATCTTGGGGCTGGTTTAAATTACTGCAGCTCCCATTCACACCCGTTGAGGAGCTGCCCTTGTGAGTGGAGCGTATTGCCTCCTCCATCAGTCTGACAGCGCCCTTGTCTGAATATTTTTGAAGCTCACCTGTTTGCTGAGGCTTTTGCCTGCGGAGGGCGCGAATGAAGAACACTTGTTGTTTTAAACAACTTAATTTGGGGTCACCTGTTTATTTTTGGGTGGCAGTTCACTGACTCCTGTATTTAATGAAGTGGCTCACATTGCTATGATAAGCATGGTTTTAAAATCTAAATTAGAGAAATAGATGCACTGGATTCTGTTTTTGCTATTAAAAATGGGAATGACTTTTAAATCATCTTAAACATAAAATCTTTAAAAACATAAAAAAGAAGCTTACAAGAAGTGGAAGGTTGGACATATGACCAGGGAAGAGTATAAAAATATTGCTCGGGCATGTAGGAATGTTATCAGGAGGGCCAAATCGCACCTGGAGCTGCAGCTAGCCAGAGATGTCAAGAGTAACAAGAAGGGTTTCTTCAGGTATGTTGGCAACAAGAAGAAAGCCAAGGAAAGTGTGGGCCCCTTACTGAATGAGGGAGGCAACCTAGTGAAAGAGGACGTGGAAAAAGCTAATGTACTCAATGCTTTTTTTGCCTCTGTTTTCACTAACAAGGTCAGCTCCCAGACTGCTGCGCTGGGCATCACAGCATGGGGAGTAGATGGCCAGCCCTCTGTGGAGAAAGAGGTGGTTAGGGACTATTTAGAAAAGCTGGACGTGCACAAGTCCATGGGGCCGGACGAGTTGCATCCGAGAGTGCTGAAGGAATTGGCGGCTGTGATTGCAGAGCCACTGGCCATTATCTTTGAAAACTCGTGGCGAACCGGGGAAGTCCCGGATGACTGGAAAAAGGCTAATGTAGTGCCAATCTTTAAAAAAGGGAAGAAGGAAGATCCTGGGAACTACAGGCCAGTCAGCCTCACCTCAGTCCCTGGAAAAATCATGGAGCAGGTCCTCAAAGAATCAATCCTGAAGCACTTGCATGAGAGGAAAGTGATCAGGAACAGCCAGCATGGATTCACCAAGGGAAGGTCATGCCTGACTAATCTAATCGCCTTTTATGATGAGATTACTGGTTCTGTGGATGAAGGGAAAGCAGTGGATGTATTGTTTCTTGACTTTAGCAAAGCTTTTGACACGGTCTCCCATAGTATTCTTGTCAGCAAGTTAAGGAAGTATGGGCTGGATGAATGCACTATAAGGTGGGTAGAAAGCTGGCTAGATTGTCGGGCTCAACGGGTAGTGATCAATGGCTCCATGTCTAGTTGGCAGCCGGTATCAAGTGGAGTGCCCCAAGGGTCGGTCCTGGGGCCGGTTTTATTCAATATCTTCATAAATGATCTGGAGGATGGTGTGGATTGCACTCTCAGCAAATTTGCGGATGATACTAAACTGGGAGGAGTGGTAGATACACTGGAGGGCAGGGATAGGATACAGAAGGACCTAGACCAATTGGAAGATTGGGCCAAAAGGAATCTGATGAGGTTCAATAAGGATAAGTGCAGGGTCCTGCACTTAGGATGGAAGAACCCAATGCACAGCTACAGACTAGGGACCGAATGGCTAGGCAGCAGTTCTGCGGAAAAGGACCTAGGGGTGACAGTGGACGAGAAGCTGGATATGAGTCAGCAGTGTGCCCTTGTTGCCAAGAAGGCCAATGGCATTTTGGGATGTATAAGTAGGGGCATAGCGAGCAGATCGAGGGACGTGATCGTTCCCCTCTATTCGACATTGGTGAGGCCTCATCTGGAGTACTGTGTCCAGTTTTGGGCCCCACGCTTCAAGAAGGATGTGGATAAATTGGAGAGAGTCCAGCGAAGGGCAACAAAAATGATTAGGGGACTGGAACACATGAGTTATGAGGAGAGGCTGAGGGAGCTGGGATTGTTTAGCCTGCAGAAGAGAAGAATGAGGGGGGATTTGATAGCTGCTTTCAACTACCTGAAAGGGGGTTCCAAAGAGGATGGCTCTAGACTGTTCTCAATGGTAGCAGATGACAGAACGAGGAGTAATGGTCTCAAGTTGCAGTGGGGGAGGTTTAGATTGGATATTAGGAAAAACTTTTTCACTAAGAGGGTGGTGAAACACTGGAATGCGTTACCTAGGGAGGTGGTAGAATCTCCTTCCTTAGAGGTTTTTAAGGTCAGGCTTGACAAAGCCCTGGCTGGGATGATTTAACTGGGAATTGGTCCTGCTTTGAGCAGGGGGTTGGACTAGATGACCTTCTGGGGTCCCTTCCAACCCTGATATTCTATGATTCTATGATTCTATGATCAAACCCTGGAAGGGAGGACTTTCTGACCATAAGAGCATAAGAACAGCCATACTGGGTCAGAACAAAGGTCCATTTAGCCCAGTATCCTGTCTTCCGACAGTGGCCAATGCCAGGTGCCCCAGAGGGGATGAACAGAACAGGTGTGATCCATCCCTCGTCACCCATTCCCAGCTTCTGACAAACAGAGGCTAGGGACACCATCCCTGCCCATTATGGCTAATAACTTATCTGGTTCTTTTTTTAACCCTGTTATAGTCTTGGCCTTCACAACATCCTCTGGCAAGGAGTTCCACAGGTTGACTGTACGTTGTATGAAGAAGTACTTCCTTTTGTTTGTTTTAAACCTGCTACCTATTAATTTCATTTGGTGACCCCTAGTTCTTGTGTTATGAGAAGGAGTAAATAACACTTCCTTATCTACTTTCTCCACACCAGTCATAATTTTATAGACCTCCATCATATCCCCCCTTAGTCGTCTCTCTTCCAAGCTGAAAAGTCCCAGTCTCTCCTCATATGGAAGCCATTCCATACCCCTAATAATTTTTGTTGCCCTTTTCTGAACCTGTTCCAATTCCAATAGATCTTATTTGAGATGGGGTGACCACATCTGCACGCACTATTCAAGATGTGAGTGTACCATGGATTTATATAGAGACAATATGATATTTTCTGTCTTATTATTTATCCCTTTCTTAATGATTCCCAACATTCCGTTTGCTTTTTTGGCTGCCGCTGCACATTAAGTGGATGTTTTCAGAGAACTGTCCATGATGACTCCAAGATCTCTTCCTTGAGTGGTACCAGCTAATTTAGACCCCATCATTTTATATGTATAGCCAGGATTATGTTTTCCAATGTTCATTACTTTGCATTTATCAACATTGAATTTCATCTGCCATTTTGTTGCCCAGTCACCCAGTTTTGAGAGTTTCTTTTGTAACTCTTTGCAGTCTGCTTGGGACTTAACAATTTAATTTTGTACCATCTGCAGATTTTGCCACCTCACTGTTTACCCCTTTTTCCAGATCATTTATGAACATGTTGAACAGGACTGGTCCTGGTACAGACCCCTGGGGGGCACCGCTATTTACCTCTCTCCATTATGAAAACTGGCCATTTATTTCTACCCTTTGTTTCCTATTTTTTAGCCAGTTACCGATCCATGAGAGGACCTTCCCTCTTATCCCATGACAGTCTACCACAGAATATATGGCATGCACCCATACGAACTATATGCTATTATATCTACCAGAGACACATACAGGGAATATCTGGCTTCCCTGCAGCCACATATGGGCCACTTAGTAAAATGTGCTAGAATCAAAACCCTTCTCCAAGGGAGATTTATAGACGTATGAATTCACTGCATATGAAAGCATGTCAGGAAAAAGATGCACCTGTCTACCAATCAAGGGATTCATAGGGGGTAGGTGGACGGAAATCCCAGACTTTTCACCTCTATACAAAAGACCCCAAACTCAGAGGGGAACAGGCTCACAGCACTGCCTACATTTTAATCTCAGACACCTGGTTAATGCTAAACATGTGCTCAGAGATTGTGACCCACACGACTCTTTCAATCAACGAGGGAGAATCATATTCCTGACTTGGAATACCATCTAGGAAAGCAAATAAATAATACCTTAAGCATCTCTCCTTTTGTGCCTTGAGAAAACCTTAGATTTCTTAAGTTTCCTCTCTTTAGTTGCATTGAGTTTCTACTTTTCTATCCATCGGAGAGATCACCTTAATCAATGCACTGTTTACTTCAATGGTATTTGCCCCCTTGCCGGCCATTGTCTGAGGCAGACTGTTCACCCATTTCACTTCATATCTTCCCATCTACCTTTTAGCCTAGCAATGTAATCAATTTGACCTTTTCAGAGTTTTAATAGCAGCAAGCACAAAAGTTACAGTACAGGATGTACTTGAGTTGAAATTTTCCTTCTCTTGCTGCGACACTGACCTTAGAGGCTGAAAAAGCAAGCACTGTTTAGGCCCATCTGATGTGTCTCCTGCAAAAAGTCTCATCAGAAAAATCTCATTCATAGTTTTCCTTACTTGGCAGCATTTCCCCTGCCCAGAAGGGCCCCAGCATTTCAGAACGTCTATGGAAAGAGTACAGTTAGGAAGGGGGTTGCAATAAGGCAAACACAAAATATGCTTTGAAGCAAAATTGCAGAGACAACATAAGCGCCTCAAAATTGTCTTTCTGCTCTGTTAGCAGATTGTTTAAAAACACACAATTTGTGAGCATGTTTGACCAGCATAAATTGCACGGGTAAAATATGGGGGTTTGAATAGGAATGGATGGCCTTGCACTTAAGGAAGTGGCCTGGGACTTAGAAGATGTTTTGTTCAAAGGTCTTAGCTCTGCCACAGCTTCCCCAAGTGACCTTGGGTAAGTCACTTCATCTCTCTATGCCTCTGATCCTTAGTTGTAAAATGAGCCTAATAATCTGTGTCTATTTAGATTGCATGCACCCTGGGGCAGGATCTGCCTCATACTATGTGGATGTGCAGCATAATGCGGCCCTGAACTTGGTTTGAGCCTGTAGGTGTGATGTCATTGCACCCACTTCATTCAGTTCAGCATTTTGCAGTTTCTCCCGGTGAGGAACCTCTCGGATTGTATCAATTATAAGGGACTGCATTTGAAAACACAGCCAAATACTGGCTAATCCAAGGCGTGTTGCTTGTACCGCATCATCTGCCAGGCTCCTGCTCCTAATGCAGCCATTTTGAAAGATGCTGTTTGACGGCCCTCTGCCACCTACCTGAGACCAGCCCTATACATCCCTCAGTCCTTCTAATCCAGCTAATTTGCATGGAGAGGATCTTAGTCAGGACCATTACTTGGCCCAAGCAGCCACTTACACACGTGCAGTAACTGTGGGATAGGCTGATGTCCCTGTGGTCATGCCCCATTCCACCCCACCACGGTGTCAGTCTCAAAGAACCCACTGAGCTTTCTCGCTGCAACTTTGTGGAAGAGGCAGACGCCAACGGCAGCCACGCACGCCTGCATTTTCTGCCATCCAGGTAAGAGGGTCGCCAGCCAGAAGTTGCTCCAAAATTGACTTTTTAAAAATTATTTTTGTGAATTAACAAAACATTCAACCCAGTGACTATAACCGGGGCCTGATCCCGCTGCCATTGAAACCACTAGGATCTGTGGCCATTAATTTCAGTAGAAACAGGACTAGGCCCTGTGTTTTATTAATTAAATTTGACTAAATCCTTGCACCAAAAAAATAAAGAGCAGCTCCTGCTCATGGTATTCAGGTGAGTGGTCCTGTTGAGGAAAAGAATTCAAAACATGAAAGGAAGATGAAATGGTGGTTGGGGACAGGCAACTCTGACAATCTGGATTTGCCATTTGAAGACTAAGTTTTATGCTATTGAGCTGAATGGGTACAACAATCTGGTGGTCTGTATCTCCTGAAATGGGAGAAGCGAGCAATTTTATGCGTTGGTTTTGACTGTATTCAGCATACAGGTCTGGAGAGACTTGACACATCTTGTTTAAATGAGACATTTCTGAGGCATTTGTTAACCCAGCCATCTTATGGGGGAAGGGGAGAAAGGCCATCCTCAAAAACCAGGGAAAGCAAGATAAACTGCTCGCGTTGTTTTTTAAGCCCCCCAAATGTGACTTTTTTGTTGAAATTTTGAACACTGTTGAAATTGTTGCTATACACGGCAGAGCTATGTTATCAGAATACTGCCACTGAGGCACTTCAGTTGCACCTTTGCACCTGCCAGTTCTTTTTTTTAACTTCCCTGATTATGAAATCAACATTAAAACAGGAGAGGGACTAGTTCTGGGTCACCTTCTACAGGGTGTAACTTATCATGTGTTATTGATGGCTGGCTGCATGGATCACAAGCTAACCTCTTTTAAACCTTACTTCCTGAAGACTTCTTTTGGTCAATTTCCTAAGGATCATTGAGGACATGAGGTTATACCATTGACCAACAGCTTTCCACTTTTGGGGAGGGCCCAGCGAATGCTCCTTAAATTACATTAGTCTAATTAGCCTGCTCATCTCAGGGTTTAATTTCATCCCTGGGAAGATACTAGGTCACAATCACTACCCGAGCGTCCATATGTTGAAATTAAAATGAAATGAGGAAGAGAGGTGAAATAAACAGCATCATGGCACCAAATGCTCTGCACAGATATGTAGCGCTGAGACAACAATAAAACCACTGTTTATACCTTCAGCTCCTGATGCTAGCAGGGAGGATCATCCTTTGTGACAGTCCTGCAGATTTAGGAGGTCAGTGGTTTTTCAGGAAAATAAGTAAAAAGCAAAGAATTTGAGCAAGGAGTTAAACTGTACAATCTCCAACATAATACCTTTGCCTGGTCCCTGAGCAAAAGGAGAGGTTAATCCCTCCTAATGAATACAGAGTCCTTGTAAATGAAAACAAGCATGTGGTTGGGGAGGGAAACATTCTTATAAACAAATCATTCTGGATGTTCCCAGTAGCTGGGCTATGATCTGATGCAATGAGCTCTGGAACATATTTTCCATGTGTTTTTATCCTTTTCGTCACATTTTCTTTTGCTACTAATTTCATGCATCAGAGGTCAAAAGACAAAAGGCTAGGTCTGGTTTAAGACCCATCTAACTGCATACCTATTAGTAAGGCCACAGAAAGTGTCCTTTACATAGTTTGGAAAAGGGATCAGGTTCCAGAAACAGAACAATTTTCTTCTTCATTCTTTTTTATTATTATTATTATTCCCCCGCATCATGCTATTTACAGAAAACAAAACTGTGTGTGAAATGATACACATGATGGACTTTATAAAACCAAGACAGTGCCAGCTAAGAAAGCTTTCTGTCCTTATTCGTCAAGCTTGAAAAATATGGTTTGAGCCCTGAGTGGGTTTTATTGTATAAAGAATTGGGGAGTTTGCATGTGGAGGAGACCTTTAGGCATCTATATTTGGATTTTCTTTTCTGTATTTTGCAAAGGACTAAACAATCCATGTATCTGTTTGGTTTAGGTGGGTACTTTGCTCTTAAGGTCTCATTCTTTAATTCTTTCCAACACAATGTCTTTAAAATGAAGGTCTGTCTTAGGAAAAACATCAGGAATAAAAATTGAAATAGCTGCCTAACATTTCAAAATTAAACTCAGTCAGTAAAATAAATGACTCATTTCTCTAATTTTCATTTTGGATCCAATGCCTCTGGTGCTTAGAGGAAATAAAGGATTATACATGTTGATTAGAAGATTTTTGGGGGGGGATTATAATTTTCTTTTTAAAACCTGCTTTTACCTCTCCCCTTTTTTCTATGCAGATATTTGCAAAGAAACTTGCAAACACCCAGCACTAAAAGCACCCTCTGGACTGGTTGTGGGACCCGATCCTGCTCTCTCTGACTGTTTAACTTCAGTGGGAGGAGGATGGGGGCTGTCACCGTCTGCATGACCAGCTGCAGGCTGTAGGAATGACTGCCTCCTGCACCGGGAGCAAAGCAGCAGCCTGGGACAGTTCGCTGTGGGACCAGGTCGCAGGCGCTTGCCCACCAGCGAAGGGGACCCTTCTTTAAACCACGATCTGAGGACTTCAGTAGCTCAGATATAGGTGAGAGGTTTATTGCAGGAGTGGGCGGGTGAGATTCGGTGGCCTGCCTTGTGCAGGAGGTCAGACGAGATGATCATAATGGTCCCTTCTGACCTTGATATCTCTAAATCTCTGAGTCTGTGTTTCTGTCCCTGTCTTGGACCGGGCTAGGAACTACCATAATTACAGCTGGGCTTTAAATACTGCGCAGCAAACTCCAGCAGCTTAATCAATCCCGGTTTGTTTTAGGCAGGGATTAAGATGTTCAAAACCCTGGTTCGGTTGGGTTGGATTTGATTTGACTTGGTAGCAAGCTGCAAACCCCCCCCCCCCCAATGAACAGGAAACAAATCTTGAATGGCCTGGGCGAAAATAACTGGTTCAATTCAGCCGCTCTGGCAAATCGGGTGCCTCTCCTGTGTTTAGACGTCTATGGGGCACGCCAGGGCCCCTGGAGCCAGCCCCAGCCCCGCTGGGAACCACAGCTCCAGCCCAGGGCAGCCCAGAAAAACAGCGCAGGGAAAGCAGGCTCCCAGGAAATAACCGATCGCAGGAAATGGCCACTTTCCTGCCTCGCCGCTGCCTCGTTTTGTTCTGTTTTGCCTGGGACCAAAGTCCTAAGGTTTCTCCTAATGATCAGTTTTAAAAAGTTCTAATTTCTCCACTTAAACCGTTGTAAAATTCGGGGCCCGATTCTGACCCCCACGGGAGTTTTGCCCTCGATTTTCTGCCAGCGGGACCGGGACCTTACCTCTACTTTGCACCCCTTGAGGGAAATCGTGGCCCCACCGAAGCCAAGGGGAGTTCGTACACATTGCAAAGGGATTGATAGTTCACCCCCGGAGTCTCCTCGGAGATCGGAGTCTAAAATACACGGTGTGCTGAGAAACAGCTGCATAAAGCCCCGTTTGCTGCTCTTAACACGCGCACGAACGAGGAGCCCTGGCGATAAAAAGACAGTGTGTGACCAGTGTGCAGTGATTTCCAAAGTACATATCTTGCCAAGCTGAATAAAAAACCAAATCTGTGGCCATCAGCATATTTCAAACACTCTCAGGTGAGCAAACAGACAGGGATCCATGGGGAAAAGGGTGAAAGAAAGGGACAAAAACTGGCTGGAGAGCGTGATATTTTTACACGTGCCAGGCTCAGGCAATTGGATGGTCAAGAACCCACCCAGGACAGACAGCCCTGAATTTGGCTAAAATGGCTTAATGCTCTCCGGTGGATCTGCACTGAGCAGGTCTTTCTCCTAAGAATTCAAGCTGGCGTTCATTTGAATAACGTTTTCTTGGTGTGTCTTTCAGGGGCAAGAACTAATTAGCGAACCGAAGGTTTGAGAATTGGAACAGGTTCTTGGAAGCCCCATCTTAAAAAAACCACCTGTCTGCATTTCTCTGCCCCGCGTTTCAACACCTTAGGAATGTATGAAAGCAACTCCTGGCAGCGGCTGCTGAGCTGCGGTGCAAGGGCCGAGAGATGGGAGGTGTAGCTGTCCCGCCCGCAAGATGCCCGTGGTTTCCCTTTTAAATCCCAGGCCGGACGCGGCTTTGGGACAGTTTCATGTTCACACTCCCGTGCCCCTGGACCAGTAGAATCGTTTTCCCAGCGGCGCCCGGGGGGAGGGGGGGGGCAGCTGCAGGGTGCGGCCGGCTGGTGTGTGTGTGTGTCTGATTTGTCCCCTTGCTGTGTATTTGGTATTAAACTCTGCCGCAGCCCGGCTGGGATTCGGAACAAGTGGGATCCGCTGCCATTATTGTGAGTTGCTGGAGTCCAGTGTCGGCCCCGGGGGGAGGGGGAGAAAGTGACCGTGACCTTGGGGAAGGCAAGCCAGACCTCCCTTCCTGGGCTGCAGATAACCTGGGGGTCCCCGCTCCCGCTCCCCGCAGGCTCTGGGCTCTCGGGCTGCTTTTGTCCCAGGGCAGCAGCAGGAAGGGGGCAGCGGAGTTACCTTTTGCCCCCCCCCCAGCCCCCAGGCACAGGAGGAATCGCGGCGGCCGGTAGCGGAGTGAAGGTTTCTCTGGTCCTGGGGAGGGTGTCTAGGGTTTTACCCCCGACTCCCGGGTCCCCAGCTGGGGTGTCACTGAGGCCGGTTACGCTGCTAACCGGGGAACCGCCCGGCGCCCAGGTTCCCTGGCTTGGCTGCGATTCTGGCTCCCGGCCCCCGCCGTGCGCTGGGTGTTTCCTCACCTCCCGGTAACCGGCGTGGGGCTGAGGGCGCCAGCCGGGGGCAGGAACCGCAGGGCAGAGACAGCAACCGACCCTCCCGAGTGGCACGGGCCGATCCAGGGCTCCCTTTCCGCGCAGCGGCGTTTGAATCGCAGCCCCCCCGGCTCGGGGCTCCTGCTCACTGCCCCTCTGCGGGGCCAGCCCCCGCCCTGGTGTAACGCCCGTGGCTTGGCCCAAAGGGGGCCAGGTGCTTTCTCTCCCGGGAGCGGGCTGGGCGGACGTGGCCCATCGCCTCTTGCATGACCCACGGCCCGAGCCTGGGCGGGACTGGCGTGCACTGATCCCCCTCGGCCCCGGCCAGCCTGGGGCCCGGACCCCGGGCGGGGCTGATCGCCAGGGCCCTTTGCTTCACTTGGTTTCTCTCCGTGGCGGGGCTTTGCTCTTCCTTTGCCGGGGCGGCATAGCGGATCATCTCTCTCCACCGGCGGGGCTGCGGACTCCCCGCGACAGCGGCGCTTTGGGGTGTGTGGGCGTGGGTGGGTGTGTGTGTCTGACACACACAGAGGCCAGCGGCAACGGGGTTGTGTGTGCATCGAGCGATCTCTGAGGCCTGCTTTTGTGCGGTCCCTCAGGTTTGGGAGAAGCCAGAATTTGCGCATCTCCAGCCGCAGCTGGTTTTGCTGCACCCCGCCTGCGATTGATTTTGTGGGGATTTCCTGGGTCTTCATGGGAGAGCCATTAACTCCAGTCACCCAGTGCATTCAGCGGAGAACTTCACTGGGCCCGCAGGGGTGGAGACAGCCCGAGCTTTCCGGCCTGGATTTGTTCTCCTACGACCCGTTCGTTTCTAGATGCACGGGGCGAATGCACCCGGCTTCTGCTCCCAAGCTGGCGGGCGGTAGAAACGGGAGGCCCATGCACTTCTGGGGTGTGGCGCCCCTTCTTGGGGAGGGGGGGCACAGAGTTCGGGGAGTGTCTGCAGCTCCCAGATCGCTCTCCCGGGCCCAGCCCTGAGCCAGCCCATCTCTGCTGGGGCCTCTCGGGTGTCAGGGGTCAGCAAAGGCAGGGTGCGGGGCCGAATGGCCCCAGCCCCCCGAGCTGTGGCCGGATTGGCCTTGCAGCCCCAATGGGCTCGCTGCCTGGGGAAAGCAGGGCAGGAGCCGGCCCCAACCCCCCAGCCCTGTGCAAGCGCTTTCTGAATGGGGCTGAGCTCCGGGGCCATTCCCTCGTTCAGGGGAGGCGCCAGCCCGCTCCAAAGGTGTGCGAGGCCCGCGGGCTCGGCTCCTGGGCTGGGCGCTAAGGGCTAGGCACTGCCCAGCGCTGGGGAAATCCACGCCCACACCCCCGGGAGAGCTGGGAAAGGGCAGGCACACTCGGCCCCATGGTCTGCCTCCCGAGAGAGCCACGTGTGTGTCCCCATATCCATGGAGAGAGAAAATACTCCCATGTGCACAGGGTCTTGTGTCGACAGAGAGACAGACAGACACGTGTCTGCATAGGTGCGAGCAGAGGATAAAATATGATTATTTACATACAGGTGTCTCTCTGTGGACTCACACACTATACATCTACATTCATAGCTAGCTAAGAATACACAAACATGCATGGATAGAGATACGCACGCCTACAGGTATGTATGTATGCATCTCCAAGGATTACATATACGCGCCTGTATACAACTCCATATCCATACACAAATCTAACACACACATAGACACGCGCCTATCCATATACACACACCCAGTAACACGTCCACACACACCCCTGTACCCACACGCGCATGTGCGCAGCATACGCACCCATCCGACAGGAAATGCGCCCGGGGCCATGTGCTGCGTGGCAGACACCGGGATAAGGAGCCCTGCTCTCTTGATGGGGGGGTAGAGGGTCCAACAGCCTAGGGCTTGTTTCCGCTTTGTTACCGGCGGCGCCCCGTGTCCAAAGCAATTGTTTCTTACTTCGATGACTGGGGCTAGTTCATCCCCCTCTGCTACGCTTCCGGGCTGGGGAGCAAAGACCCTTACACCTGTTTGCAATATAGACCTAAAGTTACCCCCCCCGCCCCCCTCCCCCCCCCCAGCCTACGGGTGAAGCGCGGAAAGCCTGCGATCCTTCGGTCGCGGTCTGGTGGGGTGGGATTTGCTGAAGGTCCGGGCAAGGTTTCTCATCCACTTCACGCCCCGCGGAAAGCCGGAGCCCCACCTCGGCACGCCGAGCTTCTGGCTTTTGCCTCGGGGTCAGCAGGCGGCTAGGAAATGTTTATCTGAGCGGGTTTATTTTTATATAAACAAATGAGAGCAAAGGACGTTAGGAAAAAGGGAAGTAACAGAGCTGCAGGCAAAACCAAATCTGCAGCAGGCAGCTCGGGCCCCTTTATTTCAGCCGCACGGTCTGTCGTGTTTGTGGTACCTTGACTGGCCATCGAACAAGGTGTCTATAAAGGTGGGCGCCGCCCGCCTGGATTCAAGTAGGAGCGGAAAAAGCCAGACGTGTCCTAGCTCTCTGTGTGGTTGGCCTTGGAAGAAATAGGTTTTTTTTTTTAAATAAATGTGGATTTCGAAAGTATTTGATTTGAAATGAAGTGACAGCAGTGTGGCCAGGTTACTGTATGCGAGGACAGCATATCTGCTGAGATTTTAAAAACACGCACCCGCGAATTGATTCCCATCTTCGCGGGGGTTTTTTCCTCAAGCACGGGTTTGTGTTTTTCACTCCCCATTCACACCCCCCCCCGCAAAACACCAATATCGCTTGATAAAGAAGGTAAAGCCGTTCTTTGGAATACGCATATTTCTATCAGTATTACTACTCATTTCATGTCTTAAATCAATACGCCTCCATAAGCTGCCTAGTCTTTATTTTGCTTCCTTTGAAACACAGGTCAGGATATGGTGAGAAAAATTCGATTCCAAAAGGTGATTTCTAGCCAGAGCTCGGCTTTCAATGAGCCAAGGAGGAGAGGAAATATTCCACGCGCTTTCATCGGGTGGAAATAATAATAATTAATAATAATAATGAATAAATAATAAGAGCGATCATTGATAAATTAACGAGGCCGTGAGAATTCAGGGATAGCACTATTTCCGAAGGAGAAACATTACATTGTAGATGGCTGCTGTAGGATTTGTACATTTCCTGTGCTCGCTTGAAGCAAGGTTGGAGCTGTGTGGGTGCTAATTTTAGTCAAAGCTGGAGCTTAAAGATTCCCTTTCTGCCCTTTTAATTGTAATAGAGACAGGTAGGAGTTTGGCCCACTAGAAAAATGCCTTTACCACCCTCTGTACGGTGAAATAATGTTTTGCATAAATGTATCGCTTGCTATTAAATCGATATCGGCCTTTCTCACCATGTTCCCCCCTTTTCCACTCACTAAATATGCCAGAGAGGGGCTTTCGCTTTTCTAAAACTGTATCCACTGAAGCATATTCTGCACTCAGGGGGAAAAATAAGGTCTCTAGAAACTATTTTGATACCAAGTTCAGCTGTAATGGCAGATAGCGAAGTGTGGGTGGCTTAGCTGTCTCGTGGAACAAGTAGATTTTCGACAGGCATGAATATTTCCAAATTAATCAGATTTACTACAACAGGGAAGGAGATTAAAGTGCAACCCCTGTTCTTTGAAATAATTTTGAGCCCGATATTTCATTTTCTGGTAAAACTGAACCTCATCCCGTCTTGAGCACAATTTTAAGGCCTGTGTGTGTACTCTCACACAGTGTAGAGACAGTAAAACAGGAGACGCACATATTGTGAAAATAAAAATGCACCGAAAAATCTTTATTTCAACCGAAGACTTGGTCCTGCGTAAAATGACAACATTTGAAACGCCTCCGGTGTTAGAATTTTTAAGAAATGAAAATAAGAAACGTTTCCCTTACTGACTTACTTAAAAAACCCAAAACAAAGTAAATGGCTGCAGGAAATCGAATGATCTTTTCACCTTTTTATTTTCCCCCCAGGCCTGTGGGACGACATGTTATTGTTATGACTGGTCCTTTGATACCATTTCGGAGGGCACCGTGTCACGAAATATTCCCTCTCGAAAAGTCCAGCCTAGGCTCCTCTTTAAAAAACAATCAAAGATGAGATTATGGTTTAAGGTGCTCATTCTAGTTCATGATCATCTGGGCTATTTTTGGGAGCGTGGTGCCCTTCTAAAGCAAGAAGCTGATATTAGGACAAAAGGATCCTTCATAAGGGACTGTTTTGGTCTGATTATCCACGCAGATATAGTTAGGCAAAGACAAGTTCCATTCCCTGTAAAGTGAGCATTCGATCAAATATTGCAAGAAACAGAAAGATAATATTTAATTATTAGACTTAAGAGGGAAAATGATTCCCCGATGTGTCCCCATCAGCTTTTAGTGGTGGCTGCCCATTTCATGCTATGGCAGTTGATTTTGATGAAAAGTTGATCAGCCACTTTAATTTTGCCAGCTATACATTAAAACCCCTTGACTGTTTTTGTTTCAGTAAAATCACAGGCGTCTCTCTCTGCCTCCGCCTTTCGCACGCTGCTCTGTAAACAGCTAAAGTCACACTTTAAGGCAGTTGGTTGCAAACAAACTTTGATTCCTGCTACAACAGATGTCAGAGTTTCTTGGTTTTTGGCTGCGTCTGGGGACATCTTGTGATGTTTTAGAGAACAGGACATGATCTCACATGGCGAGAAGCTCTTTAGTTCCTTAATCATTTCACGGTTCCTTCGGAGGCTTTTTTTCCACCTAAAACGTTTAGTTTCAGCTCAGTGATCAGCTGCAAAAGCTCGACGGGGAGCGGAAGAGTTGAATTATTCCAACCTGCAAGCAGACCCTCAAAAAAAAAAAAAAAAAAAAAAAACAGTGGAAACTTTTTTCTCTGTCCATTTCACCAAGTCCTGAAAAATCAGAATGGAATTAGAGAAAAACTACATGACTTCCAGGACTGGCCGGACAGGTAGGATTCTGCTCCTGGTTTTTAAAGTAGTTGTAAATAAATATTATATTCTATTCTATTATATTTATAGATGCCCGTGTGTTGTGCATAGGTAGTTTTCAGACACGGTGTGGCTATATGAATCTATAGGTGGGGGTCCATATATTTGTCTACGGGCACAGGCGCAGCATGATATTGATATGTACCCACCGCATTTGTGTATGTACACACTGTGGTATACAGCTATAGGCGCTGGATTGTGTTTGGTTGTCCAGGCGGGGGTTACAAGCCCAGAGACGTGCTGCTTAGCAAAGATGGGAACAAACGTTTCACCGGAACAGGGGCTGCCGGTTCCCGAGCTGAGGTATATAGCTGCTCAGGGAGCGGAGTGAGGGCATTGTGTTTGCCCGGTGATGTATCTTTTGGATCTCCAAAGGGATTATCTCTGGATCAACCATTTCCAAAGCAAAAGTCAACACGGAGTTCGGGGGCGCTAGGTGCGGGGGACAAGGCTGGCAGGCGAACGAAAACCATCTGCGTTTCGTGCAGGGTTTCAGCCAGCCGACGCTGCTTTTATTTTTTTTTGGGGGGGGGCAATCGGCAATCGGCCAGAGCTTTGGAGGGGAGGCTCGGTGGACGGTCACAAGCACGATAAGGAGCATTGCTTGGGTCCCACCGCTCCCTTCCTGGCTGGATGCGTAGGGGCGTTTGGGACTGTCCCGGGGAGGGGGCCTGGATGTGACTTGAACGGAAGGCTAGACAGAGCGCGGACCCCGCTGTGTCAGCTCCAGGCTCGGGACTCCCTGACCCAGGAGGGGAAATCCTCCAACCCCCCCCCCCCCAGCGCATCGCCCCCACGAGCAGCCGGGCGAGCTCTGCTTCCTTTGCGGCCAGCCCGGAGCACGCTGCGCGGTGCTGGGCATGGCAGTCCCGGGCTGCAGCGGACGCTGCTTTTGCTGGGGGGTGCGGCAGGGGGGCTGTTACACTTTGCAAAGGGGCTAGAAATCGGGGCGTCGGGGAGGGAGGCCGAGCCTGCGCTGGGAATGGCCGGCGGGACGCAGGGAGCCGCCCTGCAGTGGGGAGCCCTGGGTGTTCCCGGGTCCTGCCAAGCTCGCTATAAATAATGCAATTTTTGCAGCGATCGATGGGCCCGTTTATTAGTTAAATCGCCTGAATCATCGGTTAATCGATAAAGCGTTTCATTGCTCTTAGCCGCGGGCCCTGGGAGGGGCTGGGACAGGCCCTGGAGAAGGGGGAGCCCTGTGGGGGGCGGGAGAGGTCCTAAGCCGCCCGGAGAAGCTGCCCCTGGCCGGGGCCGGGCCTTGCCCCTCCGGGACCTGCGGGCCTGGCCCTGCAGTGGCGACTCTCCCAACCAGGGCAGGAGCCTGACCCGGCACGATCCGAATTGAGCGTTGCCTGTGTGTGCCCCAGTCCGTCGCTCCATCTTTGTATTCAACCGGCTGGGGGCGGTGGGACAGGTCCGCTTCCCGGGCAAGGACAACTGGGCCAAACGGGACTGGGTAGCCGGCTCGTAGCCAGGCCACAGGCCTGGCGCCGGTACAGCCAGGTGGGGAGAGCCCAGACCCCCGGGGAGATCAGGGGGAGGGGACCGGGACCCCCAGAATCCTCTGGACACGGCTAGATAGCTTTAAAAAGTGTCTATGGACTCTCCTCTCCACTCTCCAGTATGCCCCCCCCCCCGGCTTCTCCTGGCACGCTTTGCTGGGGGTGGGGCTTTTCCTTAGGCCCGGTCTGTAGTTATAGTCCTAAACTTTGTGCCCCGTGTTCACTCTACACGGAAATCGGCGCTGTACGCTCCCTGCTTGATGGCGTGTCTCGGTTCCGATGACACCTCCAGCCAAATCGCTGTGGGGTCTCCCCTGGTTTGGAAAGAAAACACAACCTTGGTTGGCTTTGTACGTGGCCGACATCACACACGGTGCTGACCGGCGGCCTGGTGCAAAGATTGGGGGAGTGATGGTGGGAGCAAGGTGACTCCACTTCCGGGCCGGCTCTCGCCACTGGTTTGACTCCAGCCTGTACCGACACTGCAGCCGGAGACTCGAAACAGAAAGGTTAAACGGGGCAGCGGAAGTAACGTTCAGCTTCATTTTGTATGGCCTATTGCTTCCAGCCTCACTCAACTGGCTTTCCTTAAACCGGTTTCTGCCATTCGCTATCGGGTCTCCCTCCTTTAAGAGCGAGCGGGTGCCTTCTTGTGCCCCCTAATGCCTTCTTATGCCTCAGAGCAAGTGTTTCTACAAATGAGAGGGGTAGCAGAGCAGCGGAGGCTTTCACACACCCCCCCTTTCCCCAACCCCCCAGAAATCGGTACCTTAATTAGGCGATTAGTTTATTTTGGAGGCTTTGGGGGGAAATTCTGGCCCTCAATTTAGTGTGAAACAAAATGTCCTTCGTCACCAGAGCTTTCAGACTGACGCCACCCCTGCTCTGGAAATGGAGCTGATCTAAATGACTGTGTAAATTCCACCTTCCACCTTGTCCCCGAGCAGGAGTTCATTTACTTCATCTTAGTGTCCGTTTCCCCAACCAAGAGAGCCTGCCTTGCAGATATTTGTTTTTAAACATCCAATCCAAGCTGCATCCTCTCCGCAAAAAAAAAAAAAAAAAAAAAAAAAGTCATTCCCGTGGCTGGTAACAGAGAAGATCCCCAGATCCTCTGGTATGCTCTGACATTCTCCGTGTCTACACGGGAACAGAGCTGGGGGTTGGGGAAGAGAGGCGTGCACTCTGGATACCCAGCGTGTAGTAACACGGATCAACTCAAATCCTCGCCCCTCAAACTGTCCAGGGATACCTGCAACTGACGGGCTGCAGGCTCTGCACAGGCTGGAGGGGGGCGGGATCTTACCCCCTGTTTTCGTGCAGGGGGTTAAAGGAGGGTTGATGGACATCTAGTCTCCTGGTGCCTCTCATGCCACTGAATCCAGAGAGTCTGTTAAGGGAGGCGCTTTCCCCCTCTGTGACCCGTGAAATAATCTATAGACTTGTTTACTTTCAACTCTGATCTCACTCCCCGGTGCAACACACGTGGGACTCACGCTTCCACTCCCGTCCTGGGTGGATTCTTTACATCATCGCCCATCACTGCTTTATTTGAGATTGTTTCTAGCTCTTAAAAAGAAGGGGGTGGGAGCTGGGTGACCTCGAGGCCCGCCACAAGAATGGCAACTGCGTTATCTATCTTACACGGTTCAAAGAGGGGGGGAGGCAGGAGATGGAGACTCTTGTCTGCAATAAACCCTCTACCTCACTAGGGCACATCAGCGAGTGGGGGCTTAAATAAGAACTAACAAGGCGGCTCTAAATGGTAAATCCCTTGCTACAGGCAAACCTCTAAAACAGATAGTTCTTAACCCTAAACATTCCTGGTGCGATGATGTATTGATAACTTCGTGTGGCTGCGGACCACAGCTTAGCACGTGACGTGGGAAATCACTGTACACCAGATTTGATATTTGTGTATATTTTCCAGTTCAGAGCCAGTCCCACGGAATGTGCATGTTAGCATCGTTTGGTCGGGATGCAGTACACTCAGAGGGGCTAGTAACAAATAGATGCATTATTCATTATTAGTATATAATTATCGAAATCATTATCAAAAAAGCTGACGGCGCAATACGGGGAGGATGCTGCCGATAAAGCCCGCTAGGTTCTCCCGGACGGTGCCTCTAGAAGTTGGGGGAAAGGGACAGGGGGTGATGGAAAGTTCAAGGGAAATCCTCCGCCAATGTATTTGTCCTTCGCAAAAATCGCCTTTGATGCCCGCTTTGTGCCAATTTTAGAGCCAATCCCTGCCGGCTATAGCGAGGTGGGCTGGATGCAGTCGAATTTATCGTGTGTTTTAGACAAGTTTCACCCGCCTCCTTTTGAGGTCTCTCTAAACCCCGCAAAGGATTGGTGCCTGGCACAAGCTGGCTACAGCTCATTAAACCCGAGCGCCCCGCGGCCGGCTGCTCGCCGCTAGCCACAGAGATCCTGCAGCTGTTCGGACTTCTAGGCGTCCCGCATGGTCCAACTTGGTGTTACCAATGCGATTTTTTCCCGCAGCGAAATCTCTCGGAAGGCGCAATTTCCCTTCCCGATTGAAACCGACCGCGGAAGGCTTTTGCGGAGATTTTTGCCTGTTGTTAGGGCGGTGTGATTCCCAAGCGCTCTCCGGGCGCAAAGTGGAAATGATCAGGTCAGAATTGGAATCCCCCCCTGTCCTGACCCTACAATCCCTTCTCTAGCCACCTAAAAAACACCGACCCCTGCGAGTCTGGTGCCTGGTGCGCAGAATTAAACCGCAACCCCGGGGCAGGAGCGGGGAAGACGCTGCACAAAGCTGACCTTAACTCAAACTAAGTTGTAAGGTCATCGTTGCTTTGCTCTGCCTGCTGCTGAACGCAAGTGGGACAAGCTCAAAGCCTGGCAGTTTCTGTAGCTGGAGACTTGCACACCCACGAAGGTGTTTGCCAGCTGCGGGACAGGCTCCAAAGTCGTTTTTATTAGACGAGCAATGACAGACACTCCGCTGTAATCAGCTCGTTAGAGATCCAATGGATAAGCTAATTGCACGGGTCCCTGAATGCCTGGAGCCTGGAAATCCTTGCGTTTCGGAGAGCGCACGGACTCTTGGCCATATCGATTAGCACTTCCCAAAGGAAGAGGAGAGAATACACTTAATGCTGGCTGGTTCAGCGCACTGTATAACGGGACGCCTTTCTCTTTAAGCGTGTGAACGCCCCGCGGCCAGCCCGCCCTTCCCAAACTTCACCGACCCCTGTTTGGGTCTGGACTCTGGGCGGGGGTGTCGGAGGCGGATTTACCCCTAGCCACCGGGCCGCGTGTTACGGCCGAAGCCTGGGGAAAGGCGTGTGCCCGGTTGTATTTTACACAGGAGTTCAGAACAGCCTCGGAGCTGCACACGGCGGGACACCAGGCTCGCAGGAGGAGAGGAGGCTGGTTTTTGGAGAAGACGCTTGTGCTCCGGGTAGAGGGTCGGAGTTTGCCAGGCAGGAACTCCCCCTACTGTTAATTTCATAAGGCTGCAGCGGCGGGTGGGGAGAGCTCCTGTCTGCGAGCAGGGCTCGGCAGTGAGATTAGAGGAAGGTGCTGCCCGAGCCTCGGACAACCCAGGGAGAGGAAAGGGCTGTTTGGAAAGGGCCGGCAAATCCGAGCGGCGTTAGGCGTTAAACTGTACAGCGCCGAGCCCGCAGCCCCTTGGAAAGACAGTGGGGCCGACGGAAAAACAGGGAGGTGGGGAGAGAGGGGGGTAGTGGCGAGTCAGGCGAGAAACGAGGCGTTTAGTGCAAAAAGAAAAAAAATCGAAACTAGTCATAACAAATGCCACCGAGCGTATTGCGACCTGCCCTGGGCTGCAGCTTTCCTTTGGCAAATGGCTCCCGCTGCTCTGGCTCAAACTAGCTCTTGCACTAGGCAGATCAGGCGCCGTGTGGACGCTGTCTGTGTGATCTGGCTCAGCCCAAGTCACTTCAGCAAAGCGTAGATCTGTCCAGTAAGGTTCTCCCAAACTGTTCCAAGCAGGGTGACCAGACGTCCCGATTTTATAGGGACAGTCCCGATATTTGGGGCTTTTTCTTATATAGGCTCCTATTACTTCCCACTCCCTGTCCCGATTTTTCACACGTGCTGTCAGGTCAGCCTAGTTCCAAGGGTCTCTTGGACAGAGGAGAGCAGCAAGCCGGCCTTTGAACCAGGCTTCCAGGGAACACGCCCCCGTGCATCAGGCCTGTTAGCGCTGGCTGCACAGGGCCCTGGCCTGGGTGCCAGCGATCACACGGGTCTGGAGACACCTGTGCACAAGAGACCAGAGGAGCGCGGCTTCACACCATGAAAACCACAAAGAAGCGCGAGACCCTGGGGGGGAAGTCCTGCCTGGCCTCTCTGTAGTGGCCTCGGGGCACCTTCTCTCAGTTTCCAGAAATGCCCCATTTCTCCTTGGTCTCTGCCCTATGCCTCTGGAATGGGCTGCCTGGGTTAAGGAGCGGGACCCCTACCCCCCTTGTCGAGGCTGGGGGTGAGAATATACAGGCCTTTCTCCCATGGAGGCCAATGGCAGCTCCGGAGCGAAGGGCTTGGCCCTGTTTTCTGCGCCAGTTTATGTCTCTCCAGACTCTCCTCTGGGCAGCGGGGCCTGGGAAACGCAGCGCAATAGCGTCCGCCAGCCCTATTTCAAAGGAGACGCAGACTCCCCGCTAAATACCTCCCTGGCTCCCGTGCTCCTGAGCGGCCGGGCACTGCCTGCCGCGGGGAAGGCTCGGCTCCGGGCCGAGCACGGGGAGAGGGCTGCGGACCCCCTGGCTCAGAGTTCAGAGAACAGAGATCAACGTGCACGGCAGCTGCCCGGCCACAAACAGGCCCCAGGTTCCGCGGCCTTGCGAGGGAGGGAGGCTAAGGGCCGACTGGCCGGGGGCTGGGGGAGGCTGCTCATACTGAGGCCAGTAGCCCCTGGGCGCCGGTGGCCGCTCCGCAGAGGGAGCTGACAGCCACTTTGGGTCATCGGCGCGCATCGCTTCACCCAGGGCTCTCAGATCAGCCGCCCCCGCTCAGCAGGGCTATTCCTCTCTGCCCCCCACCACAGAGAGCGCGGACAGGGGCAGGCCAGCGGGCGCTCCTCTGCCGGTCAAACCCTGGGACAGAGCCCCGGGAAATACCCCGGACCGGAGCGTGTTCCTGCCTCAGATACACGAGTCAGTGATCCCTTCTTTGGGCCTGGGCCACACTGGTTTAAACAACCTCCCGGCTTCAGTGACGCCTGATTCCATGTCAGCTTTAGATCCCTTATGATCAGTGTGGAAAGCAAGCCAACAAAACAGGCTAACGCGCTTTCCAGTCGTCACACCCACAATGGAGAATACACAATTTAGGAGTGCTTTGCTTGAGCTAGTCACTTCTAACAGGGAAAGCATTCTCCCTGCATGTATCTATGTGTGTGTGTGTGACTATTATATGTATGTTCACACACAGAGTGATTTATATTATATTATATTAACATGCATACAATTATACACTGGAATATAATGTGCATAATTATGTGCATGCTAATAAATATAATATAAACCACTCTGTGTGTGAGCATACATATAATAGTCTCTCACACACATAGATATATGCAGAAAGAATGCTTTCCCTGTCTGAAACATATCTATATATCTATCCCTGTGTAGAATTATCTGATACACAGTCATAGCTTACAGTATGTATGATATACAAGTTATATAGAATATAAATTACATGTGCTATAAATATGAGTCTCTATGTATCATGTAAGTATGCACAGAACTATATACGTGTGTGACTGTGTTTATACAAAAAGAAAAGGAGGACTTGTGGCACCTTAGAGACTAAATTGGTTAGTCTCTAAGGTGCCACAAGTCCTCCTTTTCTTTTTGGGAATACAGACTAACACGGCTGTTACTCGGAAACCTGTGTTTATACAGTTTGTATAACTACAGTCACTCTCACATGCACAGCTATGTCGGCTGGGTGTATATGTTTGCACCTACAAAATATATTATGGATATATTATGGATAGATATATTATGGGTACATTATGGATGGATACATTATGGATATATTATGGATAGGTATATTATGGATACATTATGGATAGCTATATTATGGATATATTATGGATAGATATATTATGGATATATTATGGATAGATATATTATGGATATATTATGGACATATTATGGATAGATATATTATGGATACATTATGGATAGCTATATTATGGATATATTATGGATACATTATGGATGGATACATTATGGATATATTATGGATAGGTATATTATGGATACATTATGGATAGCTATATTATGGATATATTATGGATGGATATATTATGGATATATTATGGATAGATATATTATGGATACATTATGGATGGATACATTATGGATATATTATGGATAGGTATATTATGGATACATTATGGATAGCTATATTATGGATATATTATGGATAGATATATTATGGATACATTATGGATAGCTATATTATGGATATATTATGGATACATTATGGATGGATATATTATGGATATATTATGGATATATTATGGATAGATATATTATGGATACATTATGGATAGCTATATTATGGATATATTATGGACATATTATGGATAGATATATTATGGATACATTATGGATGGATATATTATGGATATATTATGGATAGATATATTATGGATACATTATGGATAGCTATATTATGGATATATTATGGATACATTATGGATGGATATATTATGGATATATTATGGATATATTATGGATAGATATATTATGGATACATTATGGATAGCTATATTATGGATATATTATGGATACATTATGGATGGATATATTATGGATATATTATGGATAGATATGTTATGGATACATTATGGATAGCTATATTATGGATATATTATGGACATATTATGGATAGATATATTATGGATACATTATGGATAGCTATATTATGGATATATTATGGATACATTATGGATAGATATATTATGGATTACTTGCTGCACAAAGTTATCACAGGAGGAAAGCAATGGAACAAAGGGCCCAGTTCCTTAATTCTGCCAAGCATATGAAACTAGATCCGGTAATAACTATAGATTTCATGAAGGCAGAATAATAACCAGCAGCAAAACAGACGGTATCAAGTCTCTTTTGTGAGGTGTGTCAGATGGTGCCCCCTCAAGCCAGGGAGGGCGGCGAGCTCCTCAGTATATTCAATGATCGTTATCGCGCGGCTCTTCTCATTTCGCGGTTCCCTCTGTAAAAGGGAGCATCCTTCTGTGACTCGGTGAAAGTGACTTTTTTTTAAACCATTGCTATAGTGGTCCCCCCCCCCCCCCGCCCTCTCATTAACTTGGGAGTGAAAATACCTGGGGGGGGGGAGATTTTCCCTTTTACTGGAGACGAAAAAGTTGGAGAGGGAAAAAAACCCGCCCCCGATCGCAGTTTGGCCCCCGGGCTGTCCTTGGCGCGGCTGGGGAGCTCGCTCGGGGTCCGTTCCCGCGGCAGCTGCTGGCGGGCCCCGGCCGGCCCGCGTTTCGGGGTGCTTTCCAAACGGCACCGGGACTAACGGGGCTGACCAGGCCACGCCAGGGCGCCTTTTGCGGCTGTAGAGTGGGTCGGGGGCCCGATCCTGAGCCGTGTGTCCAATACTCCCCTGCGGCCCCAGGCCGCCTCCACAAGCGGCCCCAGCCTCCCCCGTGCCCCCTATTCCCGCGGTAACACTGCCTCCCCCCTCCCCCAGCTGGGTGGACCCCACGCTGCCCCAGCCCGGGGGTGGGGGGGAGCCCCGGGGAGAAGCAGCCCGAGGTTGTCGCTGGCCGGCTTCCCCCTCCCCCGCCATACTCCCTCCGGTTTGTCAATGAACCGGCCCCGCCCCCGCTCTCCGATTGGTCGGGAGCTGGCTAATCGCAGCCGGCCCCGCCCGGCAGCCAATGCGGGGCGGCCGGCAACTTTACTTTTCCGATTGGCCCGCGGGCGGGTGAGTGACGGCCCCCGCCCCCGCCCGCTCCCAGAGGCTGAGCCCCGCGCCGCTGTCCACATGCAGCGGGGTCCTGAAGGCGGCTCCGGCCAGGCGCCTCGCTCCGCCATGGGCGCGCAGTAGCCGCGGGGCAGCCGAGACGGGCAGCGGGATGGGAGCGCAGCGCCGGGCGCCGGAGCCTGCCGGGGCGGAGCGGCGGGCGTGAGGGAGCCGCGCAGCCCGCCCGGCATGGTCGGAGCCCCCGGCCCGCCTCGCCCAGCGCCCTCCAGCTTCCCCGGGGCGGGGAGCCCCCGCCGCCTCCCCGACAGGTCCCGCTCCGGCCCCCAGCTCGCCCCGCGGCCGCCCGGCCCCGGATCGCGGCGTCCCCGCTCCGCGCCTCTCCGGCCCCTGGATTGCTCCGGACCCGCCTGAGGAGCTGTGCCCGCTGGGGGCTCGCCTGACCTTCGCCATGGCGCCCTGAGCCGCCCCGCTGCTGGGAGCCCCAGAGCCGGCGGGAGACCGGCAGGGACCGGGCGGGACCGGGAACCGGACCGTCCCGAACTCCTCCCCAGGTCCCGTCCCGCCGCCCGGAGTGACCGGACATTGCCGCGCTGGGAAGGAGCTTTGTGGGGTGGTTTGTGGCCGGCGTGGAGCTCAGAGGTCTGGGCGGTCCGTCCCCGCAGTTTGGGCTGACGGAGCGGGGCTGAGCGCCGGGGAGTTTCAGACCGGACCGGACCGCTGCTGGGGACCGCTCCGATGGAAATACACTGTAAGCACGACCCGTTTGCAGCAATGCATAGTAAGTAGGCGGCTAGTTCCACTTCTCTGACATTTAGCGCCGATCCGGCCACCCTGCCCGGCCCGATCACACAGCGTCCCTCCCGAGCGGTTATTCAAGGGGGGTCGGTGTAGCTGCCTCTGGGCATCACGAGCGAGGGCCAGCCGCACTTGACCTGCGCTTTGCAGGGAGGATGGAAAAGAAAACAACAGCCGCCGCCGCTGGCTCGCTCCTTCCCCCTTGAATTCGCGAGATAAACTTCTGCGGTGTTTCTAGAGAATGTGTGTCACCTAGATCCCCATGTACATGCCACTCCGACCAGCCCTTGCTAATCATTGTGTTGTGAAAGCCAGAGACGGAGTGCACAGAGAGAAAACAGAAGGCAAATTTCAAACCTTGATTTACCTAGGTCAGGTATTAAAACCACTGGGTGAGGACTACAGAGAGGATCGCATGGTTAGATCTTTGCCATCTCACAGTGAGGTTCAAATGCCCAAAGTAAGCAGTACAATCAAACCCCCTTAAATAGTTCCACCAGACAGACCTGTTCCTTTTTGTAAGTCTCTTTCCCCCCAGTCCCTTTTTGGCTGGCTTAAAAAGTTGAGATTTCCCTTAGTCGACGTTTACCATTTGTTAATTATTTATGTACAGATAATTTTTAAGACAAATCTTTACTAGCAAAAATAGGGGTTGGAAATATTAGGAACAGCCTATTTTAGTGAGTATCATTTACTCTCTAGAAGAATGAATTGATGTACAAATATTTCTAAATCAAATCTCTCTCTCTCTCTCTCTCTCTCTCTCTCTCTCTCTCTCTCTCTCTCTCTCTCTCTCTCTCTCTCTCTCTCAAAGAAAACATTGTGTTTGAAAGATACAGAAAAGTTTGGTCTGCAGCATTTTTGCTAAATGTAAAATATCGATTTAGCCTAAAAATACCTAGCAGTTATCAATGATAAACTGAGTCTAAAATAATTTTCTTCTAAAAACGTTGAATTAATTTTTGCAAGACCAAAGTCTGAGAGAGGGGGAACGTACAACAGAGTCCAAATGTTAGAACTAGCTGTGTAAGTTAGCAGAATGTGGACAATGTGTTTGCTTGAGGTTTGTTGTGAGAGGCTGGGAGAAGATTTATCCATTAACACAGTGTTATGTGAAATGACATCTTCTCTCACGGTGAGTTAAACGCTGGATTAGATCTAGAGATTTCAAGGAAATATAAAGTAGAACTAATCACATTTCCCTTATGCACTCCAGCCTTTTAGCCAAGACAGATTTGTTTTCAAAATAAAAGAACGTGATATATAGATAGAATCTATCTATCTATCTATCTATCTATCTATCTATCTATCTATCTATCTATCTATCTATCTATCTAATAAATTTAGAATAGGACACAGGGTAGATGACTACAGAAGGACAGACTGTAAACTTACAGGGAAGTGTAGAAGATGAACTACAAAGACAAACGCAACATTTTTGATTTAAAAACCGAAGGTTATTTTTTAGCTAAATTGAACGAGACATTTAAAACATTTTCAAAATAACCTGCTTCTAAAAAAAGGAAAGCTGCAAATGGAAAAATTGACTTTGATTTTTTAATTTACAAATCAAAATATTTTAACTGATGTGCAAATCGAGCTTTTCATTTAGGAGAAGGACAGTTTGAAATATGATTAATAGTGAAAAAACAAGATTTCTCCCGGAGTTGTCTTTCTGCTCATTTGACTGGCAACCATATGTGGAAAAGCCACCAAGGGACTTAGCTGCTTCCTCCATTAACCTAAATAATGATAAATCAATATCTTCTGCAGGAATGTAAGGGGAGGAAAAGAAATGGAGGGGCAAAACCCCAGTTTGATTATGATGCTTTTTGCTATTGCAGTCAATCTGTTTCTGGAAAGATTTAGTGCAACTGACTCCAAAGAAAAAAATTCTGGCTGAATTTTCAGCTGACCATTAACAGCCATTCTGTTCTCCCTCATGAGACACATTTTACCTAGTTAAAACGTTTGAAACAATAATATATATTGATGTGACTTCGAGGAAAGGGATCAGACTTCTTCCTGCACAACAGCCCAGACGCTGTTTTGTCACAAATGTTGATTTAGTCTTTAGCATCCTCAGCGGGCGAAGACAGCTAACGCCAGCCCCATCAGAAATACTCCCAACCTAGAACCTGATTTGGAGCCGAGAGCAGATAGATGCCCACCAAAGAGCGGAATTCCCTAGCCGGAGGAATCATTTCCTAAGGAAGTATGTAGCAAAGCCGTCACACAGCGGGAGAACAAACGCTGAGCAAAGAGCGGAGTGCTTACAATGCCTGCGGTTTTTTCTGGCCCAGGAATAACAATCCCACATAGTTTCTTCATTCTCGTTGGAGGGGAAAGCTTGAAACCCGCAGGCAATGAGCCCCTGGATCCAGCATCGATGCAGTGTGTGCATAGACGCCAATATAAGGAAGAACTAAGGGTCGTTGCATTGTGCTATGCTTTTGCTACTAGGAAAGTCAATATTTTACAGGTGGGGACCAACACGTACCTGCCTATCGGTCTGGCAGCATGCCCCAGTGTTTATATGTGTTTGATACATGGTAAAGCAGTGAATAGGTGGGATCTGAATGGCATGTTCCTTAGTTTAACTACCTACCCACGCAGTAGGTTGGCTGGACCTGGGGCTCACCCCGAAAGTCTGGTCAGTGGTTGGGCTGTTTGAGCGAGTGGCGATTCTTCCGCTGCTTAACAACAGTAACCAGCCCGGGGTGAAGAACAAGTCCCCCACCTCCATCGCTTCCCATAGCTCGTTAACGACCCCCCGCCCCGCCCCCGATCCCTGCGGATTTCCTCTGTCTAAAAGTTTTGGTCGTTCAGCTCTCCCGGCTCTTTGCTTCCCACGGGGGCGAGGGGAAAGGCTGAGAGGTGAGGCGCAAAGGCGCAGGGCACTTTCCCCACAGAGGTTCCCAGTTGGCACGGGCGGGGAGGTACGCACAATAGACCTGCCCAGACCTCACCTGCGCTCAGATTAGCCCCAAACCAAACCCGAATAAGCCGACAGCTCCTTCCTTTCCTGCCGGGCGCCGGGCTTCGCGGCAGGCGGAGGGGCGATCTGGTCGCCGTGCCAGGGGAGGGGAAATACCGCGCGCATTTCAGCTGGGGGGAGGAAACAGACAAAACAAGGATGTGCTGAGTCAGCTGCTTCCCCTCGCCCTGGGGCGACCCTTGCCGCTGAAACCCACCTGAGCGGCCCCCCGAGCCCGCGAGGACCCCCTTGGAAGTGGGCTGGGCTCCAACGGGAGGGACCGCCAAACGGGCGGTTAAGAGACGGACTTTCCGAATAAACCCCGGACACGCTGCTAAAGACAATGAGAATTCATCTGGAAGGGCGCCGCTCTTTCCGTCGGTTTGCCTGGCTCTCCCGGCGTTTTCTAATCTCGAGACCCGAGTGGGAAAATACTGCAAAGGTGCTTGGTTCCTTGCGGTGCTGACAGTCAGCTTTACCTTCTGTAAAAGAGTTCCCACCCATTTCTAGGGGCGAGGGAATGTGTACAGAGAACACCCTGGGGGTTAGTTTTCTCCAGGACACTTCTAGGGGGAAAAAACCAACAACTTTCTTTACTACCCCTTGTTAGCAAATGGGGCGGCTCTGTTGAGAATCAGCAACCCTTTCCCTTACAGCCAGTCGACGGAGCAGCGATGCTGGACTTAATGCTTAAACTGCTGCTGGAATATGTGTGTGCATTCACAGACCCACAGCTCTATAATCTGTCTCCTTCTTTCCCTCACGGCTATGCGTCTATTCCTATATTACACACATATATACGTCTGAAAACATACCAGACATGTAGGGAGTGTGTCCACACAGTTGTGTGTATATGTAATGTACATATATAACACATAGACACAACAATACACACACACTCCCTACATGTCTAGTATATATTCATACATATAGGTCTATATGTATACTTGAATACTTCTCAATGAAGGCTACACAATACATATGTACATACATATGTATATCTGCATACATGTATGGATTGTGTGTCTATATTATATTATATTATATTATATTCACAGAACAATACACACAATCCATAGATGCGTAGTATATATACAGTTTAAATTGCTTTAACTTTTCTCAGCAATAGGCACAGTAGTATAGAGTGCTACAAACTTGCCCCAGACTGAGATGCTTTGTAATTTTATACCGCCAGCGGTCGCCTGGCAGAGCGCAGTTTTCTTGCGTAGCCCCCCGGAACACACAGCAGACCTAGTCATTTAATAACGTGTATTTTTCACAGGGAGGGACTAGTTACCTCTGTTGCCCAGCAAAACTCCCAGAGCTGGCTCTGCTAGACTCGGGGCGGCCTGAAATCTGCTCTGGTGGTTCTGCAGGGTGATTGGCGGCAGGAAAGAAGATCTGATTTTTAAAAGCATTTTTTTTTTTTTTGCCTTCCTTCAGTGAGAACTTCCATCTGCTAGCCAGAGGAGCAGGTGATAATGGGGACAAATGCAGTGGAAGAGGAGAAGGCATCCCCACGGATGGATCGTTCTCCTTTCATTTGAACTAGTTATTCCTTTCCCATCCCATACATTTCTCCAGCCGGAAGATGAATGGTGCAAATCCGAAGGCCCGTTAGCTGCCCGTAAAAGGCTCTGGGATGCTCTTTTACCCGGCTGCAGACGATTTGAACGTAATTTAACCTCTCCTGCTCCAGCACACCAATGCAGGGAGCGCAGTCCACCCCGGCTGAGCAATTTGCTCTGCACAGTGGCCCTAGCTGAAGAGGATCATCTCAGAGCCTGGGCTGGTGAATATCACTGCTGAGCCCTGGTCTCCATCGCCTGGAAAGGCAAGTGGGGATGGCGAGCTCCCTGGCTATTAAGACTTCGCCTCAGGACCAACGTGGCTTTATTTCTGGTGGGGTTGGGGTGTTCATTTGCCCCCAGCAGCATGTTAGAGCTGTACGGAGAATACAGAGATTTTCAAACTCTTGGCTAATTTGCCTGGTCATTAGCATAGCGCAGCTTCCCTTTGTTAGGCACCCAGAAGGATCCAACCCTGCCCAGGTTCAGGAATCTCTTCCTCAGCACAAAGCTGCTGCCGTAGAAGCTCGCCCCAGGGGTGGCCAGTGTTATATATATTTTTAAATAAAGCCACCGACTTGATGATTTATCGCGACATCTTTATTATTTAGCAGCTGTTAACAATTCTGTCCCCTTGGAGGGAAAGTCCGGGCTGGCGGGGAGTGCGGTACCTTTTAGGTGTGACTCTAAAGCGTTTGAATCTCCCATAGCCAAACTGGGGGCTGTGTGATACGCGACAATTTGGGGCTATTCCCCCGCCGAGAGATCTTTGTTAGGCAGGTTTTTGTGTCCTTCCCCCCCTCCCCCCCGTGGGAGGACTATAACTCCCTTTCGAGACTGACTTATTTTAAGTCACATCCAATATTTATTGACAACAAATATCAACGCACGACGTTCCCCCGCCTGTATTTTAATAATCACCTTTACACTTGAAAGGAAGCCCGGGACACTCCTGCAGGTGTTGATTTTTGGCTGTTTGGGGGAAATGCGGATGGCTGACCGGCGTGGCCTTACTTCCTGCCATCGAAGTGGATGGGGAAGTTCAACTCGATCAGGGTGTCACTTTCGCCGAGGAGAGCTGTCAGGGCATGTAGGTAGCTGACCCCCCTGGCCCTGCTGACGTGGGGGAGAGCCTCCCACTCCGCTGGTGACCCACAGCTTCCGCGGCTGCTGCTGGGCGAGCAAGCCGGCCTGGCTGGTCGCGAACTTGGAGCAAAAAGAACCGCACAACAGAGGGGCCCTTTGTTTAATTTTCCATCCAGAGGGCAAATTGTTCTAGGGCATGAAGGAACCTTTGACTCTTGGAGAGCTGGATGCCTACAAAACACCGAACTTGTAATATTTGGAGGGAATAATTACAAAATTAAAACCCTTCCCCAAACAAAGTCTTAGCTTTCAGTATCAAGATTCTTTCTTTCTTTCTTTCTTTCTTTCTTTCTTTCTTTCTTTCTTTCTTTCTTTCTTTCTTTCTTTCTTTCTTTCTTTCTTTCTTTCTTTCTTTCTTTCTTTCTTTCTTTCTTTCTTTCTTTCTTTCTTTCCTTCCTTCCTTCCTTCCTTCTTTCTTCTACTTTGAATTGCTTTTCTAGATGAAAAGCTAAGGAGCTCTGCCGTTTTTAAAAAATTAAATATGATGTTAATAATTTAATATAATTGAAATTGCTAAGGAACCAGAGGCCAGTTTGTTTCAGTTATGTGGAGCTGTACCTGTTTTTTGCTATTAAAAACAACAAGGACATTATTTTTCTGGCCTTAAAAGCATTTCAGAATCAAAACAGATAGGTTCTGTAACCCTACAGTGCTGGGATGGTTTACTCTGGAAAATGCAGCACAAGGTTATTCTCAGACTTCTCTTGATATGCTCTGCATAAACTTATTTTTGGAGCAGAAACACCTGGAACCTGAAGCTTCCACTCAGATCTGGTGTGCTGAAAAAAACAGATCTTCTGTTTCCCACTTCTGAAATGGGCAAGGAACTTCAGTGAGGGGCTGCTCTGTGTAGGCTTAAACTGGCTTGAGTAATCAAATATTTTATGTGGATTCCTGATGTGTGCTGACAGTTTTAGAAGGTGTTTACAAAGTTTGACAATAGTTTGTCAATGGGGAAATGACAGGATGTAAATAAAAATAGTTCATACGATTGTTTTTTTTAAGCATTGTTTTTTTAAGACCTGTCAGCTTATTCTGTACCGTCCAAGTTCCCTGTAAACAGAGATTTTTCTTACTACGTTTTTGTTCCAGTTTTGGCAACAGAGCTGTCTCTTGCTATTATTTGTTTTCAGTTTCACCAGCTCTCTGTTATATTTCGATGATTAACAACTTGAGAATTAATTATATTTTGTCGCTTGCTACATGGGATTATTACATGTTCCTTGGTTTTACACAGTATAGCTGCTACGTATCTAGCTGGGTCCCATTTCACATCAGATATATGATTCACCTTGCTAAAGGTGGACAGTGCAAATCTGCTAGAAAAAGAATAATATATAGGTGTGGGCTAAGCATTCACATTTCATTTGTGGGACCATAATGTCTGCAGAGGCCGCTGTAAATTATAACAGCAAAAGCCATTCCATATTTTTCCCCTTTTGATTAAATTAAGCATTAAGCAATCATTTTGGGGGGAAAAGTAAATGATCATTACATTCAGTGCAACCCTTTTCTGACTGAATGAAACTAAATTTATAAGGAAAATGGTCCAAGTCTTATTTGAACACAGCCTTATATTTGTAGGGAGACTAAAATTCACCTTTTAACCATGCAGCTACAGGGCTTACTCAAGCAGTTCTTACTCAGGCACCATCTCCCACTGGTTTCAAGGGGAGATGTTGCCTGAGTACTGCTGGTCTGGGCCTAAAAATGTAATTTGAAAGGCTGTTTTACAAACTAGGGTCCTGATTTCAATGTCACTTAAATCAGGAGGAACTCCATTGAAGCCAGGGGGTTACATTGGTGTGAAATTGATGTGAGAACAGAATTAGGTTTCAACTTTTAAAATTCTTCCTGCCTTGGCAGTAAGGGATGATCAGTAATTTGAAAATGCTTAAACTCTTGTTGAGGAGTGAGGCTGATCATAGTGAAGGCGGAATCTGTGGTTAAGTAAGATTGCAGTAGAGAAGTGTCTTCCAACTATCACAAAGATGTTGTTTTCTGCTTGTTTTTTTTTCTCCAATGTGTTTCAGGACATGGAGGAGTGAATCAGTTAGGGGGTGTTTTTGTGAATGGTCGTCCACTCCCTGATGTTGTCCGCCAAAGGATTGTGGAACTTGCCCACCAAGGTGTCAGGCCGTGTGACATCTCCAGGCAGCTCCGGGTCAGCCATGGTTGTGTCAGCAAAATTCTTGGCAGGTAACTTTGTTTCTGCAAAGGAGAATATCAAACACTGGATCAAAGATTATGAAACAAGAAACAAGTCAAATGGAGACTGATAGAAATGACCAAGGAATGACAGGAGACGGTATAGGATCAGTCAGTCACAATTTAAGATGTCTGACCTGGGAAGTGAAAGTGATTGATTGATTTGTTTGTTTATTTACTTCACCAAAAAATTCTTGCAAATAACTAAAGAAATGAAGGGGAGAGATGGCCCATGTGATCTAAGTTTCCTGCACCTGTGTGTACTGAAAAATGGACAGATCTGTGAGTCATTTGCAGTAAAATGGAAAAACCAGAAGTTATGAATCTGATGGTGAAAGCTGCCCCTTTTGTTTTCTAAAGAACATTCTATTTTTAGCACATAATTTCACTACCGAAAGCTACCAAGAGCAATTGTCAGTCAGCACACTCATTTACATGGCCTCTTTGGAAATTTGTCACAATAATTTCATTTTAAGGCTTGTTTTATTTTTGTAATAAGATATATTCCTAATTAGAACACACAGTACCATAAGTAATCATTAACTCTCTTAATTTCGGTACTTTGAGAGTAGCCATCTGTTCTGATTGGAGATGCTCAACGTGGTATAACAATAGTAAATTAAAAAAAAAGGTGTGTATCATGTCCGAATTTGGTTTTGAACTTGATTTAGATTCAGGAAAGTCATCACTGCATTTTAACTCCTTGTGCATAAATCTGAATATCAGATATCCCTGGTTTTAAATGCACTAGAATGCATGTATCTTGGGAACTTTTACCTGCCACACTTTTCTATTACCTTCTATGTTCTCTTTAAAACTCAGAGAAGTGTTTTAAATGTTTACTGAGCATTAACAATTGAATTAACTTCATTGTTTGCATTCCACTGGTATTAGTCACATTTTGACCTTCACTTTCTCCTCTCAATTTTAATTGATCTGTTTTATTGGTCAGACTGTAGTTATAAAGATTGTTAGAGCAAACATTTGTCGAGCAGTGTACATAGACTCTTCCCCCTGAAATAACTGCAGCAGCAGTCCCACATGGACAAATGCAGTACTCAAAATGAAATGAATCTGGCAAAGCTAAGGATTTGTTCACCGTTATTCCATGAGACCCATTGTCTCTACTGGAGAATCTTCTCTGCAGTCTTATTCACATTGCTGCTATTATGCCACAGGGGCCAGTCAGAATGTATGCACAGAAGGTCCCAGAAATCCAGGAGACCTGGTTCTTCTCTCACACACCAGTTTTACTCCAGTGTAATTCCATTGGAACTCAATGAAGTTACCCTGGATTTTACACTGATGTAAGTGAAAGGGCACGTAAGCGCTGATATTTTTTCTCTTTCTGAGAGAGACTTTTCTTGTGTTTTATATGGGACTTTCCTGGCTACCACAGGCTGCTCCATTCTGTTTGATCTTTGAATCTTTTCTGAGTGCTGGTCCTATCTGTGACACCCTACCACTCTAGCCGATTTACAAACCATTTCTATTAGTATCAGTGCAAAGCTAATAAATAGGCAACTACAGGGGAAAAGTCCAACCACTTTACTGTTTCAGATTTGAATAGATTTGTCATTAGATATATTTGCATTATGGAGCTCAGAGAGCAGCTCTGGAGTTTTGTCATTTAAGTTGTCAACAATAAATTGGAATTTCATAGCTCATTATTTTCATAACTAATAATTATGGTGGGTAAAATGTCACTGTAATTGGAGCTGCCGCCTGCGGGGGAAAAAATATGAATGCACCACATAAAATCGTTTGAGTCCAAATTCTGGAACTGAAAGTTTTTGAATCCGCTTGTTTTTGGTCAAATGTTGGAAAAAACATGAAACGTTCAAAGAAATAAATGTGAGCCTTTGGGGCGATGGTCTGGATGGCGGCAGAAGGAGGCCGACTGTAGCTGATTGCAAACGGAGCATTACAGCGGGGGCGACTGCCCTGTGCTCATCTGAGGGGAGAATTGGCAACCTGCCCGGAGCTCAAGGGCAGGATCTAATTTGCATAAAATCTAGCAGATTGCAGCTGCCCTCATCTTTAGTGTGGGGTTGTAGCCAGTTGGAGAATTGCATTGTGGGAGCTGTAGTCTCTGTGGGACACACCCCAAGTTAAAGACGTGTGGAATTCTATAGGTTTAGTTGGCCTGCAGGTTGCACTTTGGTTGTCCCAGCTTTACAGGGAAATTGGGATTAAGTTATTCCGGGGCTGACTCTGTAAGGGCCTGATTTTATGCTCTTTAAAGTCATTGGAATCTTTCTGTTGATTTTAATGGGGTTCAGATCAGGCCCTTACCCTCTATGCCAATGTCCTTCAATGAGGGAAAACTGTTACCCAGCAGCATAGGGTCCTGTCTGTCTCAGAGTCCAAAAATGCAACACCAAACTGCTTGTCACTTGCCTGTTTCCCTGTTGCCTAGATTGTCCAGAACTGGAGCCAGCAAGAAACAAGGAACAACAGCCAGTGATCGTGCATGTGTGCAGGCCCAGGAGAGAGCGAGAGAGAGACTGGTTACACAGAGGGATTTTTATAAAATCTGCCATTTTTTATTTGCCCCATGAAAATTGTGAGCAGTTAGTAAAGCAGCATTAAACCCAGTTCTGGAGCTTTCACTCGCTGGCGGGATGCCATAAGTGAGGGTTACAAGGTCTGGGCTGCATGGTCATTTTTCATAGGCATGATTTTTTTAGGTGCAGCATGCAAACATGTTTTCGCCATTATTTCATCATTCACCCAGGTGCAGACATCATCTTGTCACTCCCATTAAAGGGATTTTTTTAGGCTCTGAAAAAAGAGTGCCCGCGGGACAATTAAACCGGTAATGCAGAAGAAATTTGATCAATGCAACTGCCCTTGATACACAGAGTTCAGTCCCATAACATGCTCATGCTCTTTTGCATCAGAGAGATTTTAGGAGATTCATTTTCCCGCAGACAATACAGATGTCAAATAGCTGCAGAGAAAATATATCATGTGAACTTATGTTTTTATTGGGTGGGTTCTAATATGGATCCTGCTAAAAATATGGTATATGCCAAAGTCAATGAACAAGTTTAGGCTGCTAAAGATGATTCAGCCAGGCAAGGTGTCCCTGTATGGAGAACCCATAAAGAAATGGGAGCTCTAAGCACAGAGGGCTTTTAGAATCAGGTCTGATAGGGAAGAAAGTATCAGTCTCTCTGCTGTTAGTTCTGGGCTTATTTTTATCTGTTCTTAGAAAATTACAAACTATAAAAAAGCACACAACATCATTGACTTACACAGCCAGAACCACGTCATCTCTTACAGCACAACTTTTAGGCTGATCATTTAGGGAGGTTGTCTTCTTCCTTAGATTTCCTCTTGGTCCTCTGTGGACAGAACAAGATTCCCACTTTGAGCAATACAGTAACAGCCGTTCTCAAACTATAAGTCGGGACCCCAAAGTAGGTTGTGACCCTGTTTTAATGGGGTTATCAAGGCTGTTAGACTTGCTGGGGCCCGGGGCCGAAGCTGAAGCCTGATGGCTTCAACCCTGGGTGGCAGGGCTCAGGTTGCGGTCCCCCTGCCTGGGGCTGAAGCCCTAGGCCTTCAGCTTCGGCCCTGCCCACGGTAGTGGGGCCCCAGGGTGGCGGGCTCGCGTTGGCTCAGGCTTTGGTCCCCCCTCCTGGGGTTGTACAGTAATTTTCATTGTCTGAAGGGGATGGCAGTGCAATGAAGTTGGAGAACAGCTGCAGCAGAACCTCAGAGTTACGACCACGTCGGGACTGGAGGTTGTTTGTGACTCTGAAATGTTCGTATCGGTGAACAAAACATTATGGTTCTTTCAAATGTTTACAACTGAACACTGACTTCATGCAGCTTTGAAATTTCATTATGCAGAAGAAAAATGCTGATTTCCCTTTATTTTTTACGTTTAGCACAGTACAATGTTGTATTTGCTTTCGTTGTCTCTGCTTTTGCTTGATTGCGCACTTCCAGTTCCAGGTGAGGGGTGTGGTTGACTGGTCAGTTTGTAACTCTGGTGTTCGTAACTCTGAAGTTCTCCGGTAGTTTCCAAGCTTTTGTTTCAAGAAAAAGAAAAAAAGAGTCTGGTTCCCAGCTGGCATAAATTGTTGCAGCTACACTGAAGGAAGGGGAGTTGGTCCCATTTAAACCAGCTGAACAGCTGTCAGTGTCTTTAATACAATTCTCTGAAAGGGCCTGATCCTACCACTCTGTCTGATTGGAATAATTTTTAATCACATGAGTAATCTCACAGGTGTCAATAGAGCAATTTGCGGGCCAGGGTTATGGTATCAGGCCCTCTGAATTTAAAGAAACCAACCACACTACTTTCTTCTGAGAATAGTGATGAGGAAATATTTGTTTGCTCCTTAAGAACTGGATATTGAAACCATAGCTCCCAGGAAAAGAGAATATAACAAAATGTTACACTGGCATACTTACTTCAAATGTCCTCTGCAAATATTTGTCATGATACTACTTTACCCGGCCTTCATGTGGGGGTGAAGTGATGACAAGGCATTTACATTAATGAAGGCGAATTTCCCTCGAAACAGTAATTTATTACAAAAGAGTTCAGTACAAAAATAATGGTGCTGAATGTGATTTGTTTCTATTATTGCCCCTACCTCTGATTAATAACACACATTTCCAGTTAATTTAGGAACTCAGCATGCCCTTTAATCTTGCATTGTTTCTATTGTCTTGCTGTTATGGAAAAATATGTGTTTTATACTGGGGCCCATTTTCAATGACTATAAATTAATCCATTGGGGAGATAATGTCCTACGTAGCCAGGAAGTGTGAGTGAAAGGGCAGATGTATCGTAGAAGAGACTGGAGATGCGTTGCACTAAAATAGTGCACACTGTAAATCTCCAGCCTTCCTGGCTGTCAACTCTTAGTAACTAAAGCTTTGTCTTGGATTTGTCTCTCCCAGGTACTATGAGACTGGGAGCATAAAGCCTGGAGTGATTGGAGGATCCAAACCAAAGGTCGCCACACCCAAAGTCGTCGAAAAAATTGCAGAGTATAAACGCCAAAATCCCACCATGTTTGCCTGGGAGATCAGGGATAGACTTCTAGCCGAGCGAGTGTGTGACAATGACACCGTACCCAGCGTCAGCTCAATTAACAGGTACAGATTTGGACAGCACTGGTCAGCGGCTTTCATGGCTGGAATTTGCAGCATCTCCTCCGTTGGGTTCTTCCTGGGGCATTTGCAAGTAATCCGCTTTGTGTTTGTTTCCTGGATGACTTGGGCAGCCCTGAAGGCCAGTAGTTGAGCACAGAGGCAAGTGTGTGGCTTCTTATGAGCAACTGCTCTCACCACGCAGCCTGGCTGCTGCATCCCATCCCGACCTGCAGTTCTTTTGCTGTTAAAGTCCCATGCTGATTCCAATGGAGACTGCTCGCAGGGTTGGATTCGGCAGCAAGGGATTTCAGGGTATAAACGTTCCCTAGGGATAAGGTTGAGACCACCAGCCACCTGGACTACCGGTGATCTAAAAAAGCTTTGAATTCAGATTCAGCAGAGGGTGGGAAGAGTGAGGTCTAGTGGTTAAAGCACGTCAACATTTCTGGATTCCCTTAGGCCAGATTCATGTTCGGTGGGGTAAGGTACTACTCACCATGAGTAAGGCTGATGGAATCTGGCCTGTAACCTTTACATGCCTCAATTATCCACCTGTAAAATGAGTGGTAAATGTACCTATCCAGAGGGGTGTTTTGGGAGTTAATTAATTTTTAAAAGAACTTTAAGAACCTCACATGCAAGGTACTACCATGGGGCCCGATCCTGCATGACAGGAGCTTTGCCATTGACTCTCATGGACACAGGATTAGAGCCCTGCAGAGGTACAAAGTATAATTACTTCTTTTAACAGGTTTCAGAGTAACAGCCGTGTTAGTCTGTAGTTCACAAAAAGAAAAGGAGGACTTGTGGCACCTTAGAGACTAACCAATTTATTTGAGCATATTTTGTGAGCTACAGCTCACTTTATCCGATGAAGTGAGCTGTAGCTCACGAAAGCTTATGCTCAAATAAATTGGTTAGTCTCTAAGGTGCCACAAGTCCTCCTTTTCTTTTTACTTCTTTTAAAGTGCTCCACCTTAAATTAATCTTAACCAGAACTATTTAGGAAGCCAACACTCTCTTGCTCGATGGATGGGATGCTAGCTCACACCGAAGAGAAAAACCAGTGTTCATCATGACAGTGTTGAGAAACATCTTGTGAAAAGTTACAAAAGTCAGTAACAAGTGTTTAATGGAAGAGATATGAATCCCCCAAACATTCTAGATGGTAAGCAACAGCCCTCCATCCTCTGTGGTATTCTTCTCAGAGGGCTCTTTATAGTTGACAATACAGGGTGTAGACATAAAACCCCTTTACATTTAAATTCAAAGACTGTGTGGGGCTGTGAATCCATTGTGTGTATGTGTGTGGTTTTAAAAATCAAGATAGTTTTCATGCAATTTCATCCAAATCCCCAGAATGCAGCTAACTCTAAATTTCCATGTGTGTCTAGGGTCATGTAATAAATAGACGCCATATTATTTTGTATGTCTGTTTGGGGATCCCAACCTGGATGCCCTTGTGGAATTGCCCCTTAAGTATTAATAATCTCTGACATGATACATGAAAAATAATGGGTGGCCCTTTACCTCCTAATCGAATGTTATGTGACAGATTTATGGGAATAAGTGCAAAGACTGGGTAGACAATTCAAAATGTTTAATGCTGTCGGCAGTTTCCTAACTGTAATGAAATCCTAGCAGCATTCAGTAATACTGAGAGATTTACAGATTTTGGCAAGAAAGAGATTAGTTTGAGAAACAAAACAGAAACCAGGGGCCGAAAAAAAATCTTAATACTATATGTCCTCAGATAACCGAAGGCCAGCTCTACGCCCACTGGAATCCATGGGAGTCTTTCCATTGTCTTCATTGGTAGCATGATTATTATTTTTAATTATTGCACATTGGGGCCCGGTCTTCATTGTGCTAGGTGCTCTATAAACACATAACCAAGAGACACTCCCTGCCCTAAAGAGATTACAACCTAACCAGGCCTCTCGCATGTTTTAATCCAGTTTTCACATTTCACTCTTTTGTTGCCTTCTCTACCACCCCAGTGTAGTTCTCGTACCAATAATATCATGGAGTGATCCCATTTACATGTTAAAAAATTGTTCTGGGATTTGTAAGTCACCCCATTTGGTGGAAATCTCATCCTTTCTCATCCATCTGCAGTTGTGGCTCAGAACCTCCCTTTGAAACACGTTCAAGCTTTTTGCATTGGTTTGTTTTATGGTGAAGAATCGTTTTTGCTACCTTACAGCCCCATCCTGCTGTTCAGAACTTGCAATTGCATGTAAGAAAAACCCTACATATGGTAATAAGCCAGGAATCTACTCCAAATACATGAGGTCCCAATTCTGCAGCCTGTTCCTATTCAGCTCTGCTCTCCCTGGGACGCAAGCTTGGGATTAAAGTTAAGCATATACTTAAATGCTCTGCTGTGTTGGGGCAGTAGGGTCTGATCCTGCATATCTTTGCTCATGTAAGGTAGTCCCACTGCAGTCAATGGATGTCTCATGTCGTTAAGGACTAATGTTGTCACTGGGTTTGCTGGGTCTGTCCCTTTAAAAGCAGATATCCAGTTATGGGGGTCGGGGTCGGGGTCTGAGAACCCTGTGGGAAGACTACCCAGCCAGAGGATGATTGTCTGACATTCCACTGCATGTGACCTACAGTCCATAGCAGTCTCTGACCCCAGCTCCAGAACAGGAGCCATGGGGCTGGTGCACAAACATAGGGTGATGTGAAAGTCCCCAGTTAGTCTTAACTATGACACGAAGGATTTGTTTTTCTCTAGCCCTTGGCAAAGAACAACTCCCACATCCTAAGAAGGCAAAGCACAGAATTTCTAATAGTGAAAACCATCAACCCGAGCAGAGCGCCATAGTGCAGACGCAGGGCGGGGTGGGACAGATATAATATACACTCGTGCACATTACATACCTACATGTGTATGTCTGTACACAGGGCATGGTAACATTAACACAGGATAGCATTTTCAAAAGCAGTTAAATGATTTAGGAGCATTTTCCAAAGTGACTTGGGGGTGATTTTTAAAGGTATTGAGACACGTAAAGATGCAAACAGGTGCCTAGTGGGGTTGAAAATGGGCTTATAAATCACATAGGTGCTTTTAAAATGTAACCCTCTATCCATTGACTTTGGATCCCCATCGGAAGTTGTCCAGTAAGAGCTCTTGCTCCTGGTTTGTGACATAAGTAGTTATATGCAATGGCTGCACAGCCCATTTATGTGGAATAAATGGAGGGGAGTCATGCCACATCCCCACTCCTCCTGGCCTCCCTGCTTCATGGAGGGGAGGGAGACACTAAGGAGCCAGCCCAGTGCTGCTTGCAGTGAAGGCAGAGCTGCACTGGGGAGCTGGCTTGCATGCTGTGCATTCTAGCCGATGCAGTTTCTTATCCCGTGCTCATCACCGCAGGACAGCTGAATGCCTCCTCGTACAGCGTGCCTTCCAATAACACCTGGCAGGTGTCTGTCACATTGATTAATGCACGACTGGACGGTGCTCAGATACTATGGTGATGAGCCAAGGATAGGAACCTGGATAGAATAGAATTCAGAATTTGGGATCGCCTCAATTAATACAACCAATACTTGATAATATTAATGAATATTAATCATATGATACCCCTCAGCAGGAGCAAATTCATGACAATAAGGTTTAATTAATCAGAATTATTAGCTTCACTCATGTAATCTGCAAGCTCACCAGCTGCTTTATTATCCTCTAGCCCTCCAGAAATAAAGATATTTACGTGTAAGAAGGCCCTGAATTCTCTCGATTCATTCTGACAACTCAAAATCTTTGTGTAAAGTGTTATTTCCTCCCCTTCCTTCTCATAGAGATGGATCCACTTGAGGAGCTCAGTCCTGCTCCCAGGTCGGTGGCAAAGCTCTCACTGACTTCAGTAATACAGGATTGGGCCCCTGCTCCAAAAGGCCTAGCTTGTTGTTGGGGGACAAGAATGCTGGCAGGCCCTGAGTCAGCTTGGCCCCACCACTGGGAGTGTAGTGATTCGCACTCAGCACCCGGGGCTGCTTCCCAGTCTGCAGCTTTCAGGGCCAGATGGGAGAGGCAGGGAAGGAGTCAGTCCCCACTTTAGGGAGCACGTCTCATCAACTATTTCTGCTCAGTAGAGAAATATGGGGCGGCCATGTGATCAAGTGCCTAGTGCACGGGGCTGGGACTCAGGAGACCCAGACCCGGATTCTATTCCTGGCTCTCTGACTGGTCTGCTGGGAGATCTCGGGTGAGTCATTTCCCCTTTCTGTGCCTCAGTTTTCCCTTCTGTAAAACAGGGATCATGATACTGACCTGCTTTGTACAGAGCAGCAAGACCTTCTGATGAAAAACTCCTGTATAAAGAGTTATGTGCTGTTACTATTGTGGTCACTACTGAATGGCTGTTAAGTCATAGAAAAAGAACTAGTGGGAACAGATAAAAATTCTGCAGAAAACTGATTTTACATAAAAGGACTCTGAATGATAAAACCCTGATCTGGGAATAATTTTTAAGCTTCTTCCTCTTGCTATATGCACAAATGCAGACCCCCACAATAACTTTACACAGTCGGTTCATGAATGAAGTTTTGACATTCTTGGGTGAACGTATCAATGTGCAAAAAACTGGTGTATAGCAAGGCATAAACTGGGAATCTAGCTTGTTAAATAGCCCCAGGAGAAATCATCACCACAGCATGCTGTCAAAATAGTTCATAAAATATACACATCTACTATGAGAAGCATGTCAATGAACTATGTATTAGCTGAGTCAAGACCACTCTACAGTTAGTATTTGGGCCTGATGTTCCTTCCACTGAAGTTCATGGCAAAACGTCCATTTATGTCATGGGGAGAAGGCTCACACCCTGTGTCCTTCCCGTTAATACATTGTCACTGCAGTTTTTGCCAACGCATTCCTGTTACCTTTCTTGATGACTGCCCCCTTTCCATAAAGCCACCATACACCCTTTCTTTTATTTCTCTGTATCCTTCGACACCACATGCCCACCTGTAACAGATGCTGCTCCGTGGGAACCCTGGTGTAAATTGGGAGTGACCCCTTTGAAATTCATAGAGTTACTCCAGATTACACTGGTGTAAATGAGAGCAGAAGATGGTGTGAGTGTCCAAGTATGAGAAGGTAATTGTTGAGTTTTGCTGTCTTGCGTTTGGTCCAAGATTTGTTGCTTTCAGTATTCCATTTGATTTGGGGTAAAAACTTCAAACACTCCTCAGAGACTTAGGAGTGTAAGTCCCATTTTCAAAAGTGACTTAGGGCCAGATTTTTAAAGGTATTTAGGCACCCAAAGATAGGTGATAGGTGCCTACTGGGCTTTTCAAATATGTTGGTGCCTAACTCTTACTGAAATCAACGGGAGTTTGGCACCTGGGCACTTTTGAAAATCCAGCCAGGCATGTATCTGTATTTTCAGGCACCTGAAAACCTTAGGTGCTTAGGAGCCTAAATCTCAATGGAACATGGGCTCCTAACTCACCTAGGCCCAGATCCTCAGCTGTATTTACATGCTTTACTCCCACTGATTTCAAAGAGGTTCCTAAATGCCTTTGAGGATCAGGATCTTTGGCACTTTTGAAAATTTGGCCCTAGATCTGCCCAGCTGTCTAACTTTTACTACGCTTCAATGGAATAATACAGGAAGAGATGTTTCCTTTACCATCTAGGTGTCCTGAATGGACAAAATAGCTTCTGATGTTCTCCATGCACTGCTCTTATTTACCTGCAGTTTCTGCAGTGTGCATGCCTCATAGTAAGGAGCCATTTGTTTCTTTTCAACTACATGCAGAATCATACGGACTAAGGTACAGCAACCACCCAACCAGCAGGTCCCAGCCTCTAGTCACAGCATAGGTAAGTCAAACTTTTTTTATGTTAAAAAATAATATAATGGAATACAAATATTCTAAAGAACTTTTAATCATTCTTATGGACAGATAATTCTGCATAAAACACTTCAGCACACGTCCTAATGCACCTTCTTTGTCATTCTGCAAGGGCTGAACATGGTAAATGAATTTTATAAATACTGCTAAAAGGTTTTGAATTTTACTGATTATTATGATAAATAGCTTTCACCGTGAGACAGAAAATTGAAATCTAAACCAAAAAAGCCCCACTAATGGGGGTCTATAGAATGTCAGATAATTAAAGTAATAAATCAAGAAAGGGTTACTTATTCATAACATTTTCTGCATCATTAGTCAGTAAGTAGTTTTGAATGTGTTTTTTTCTTCCATCAACTAGCCCTTCTATAATTCTTTGTGCATTTGCAGTCTTGAGTGAAGAGGTACCAAAACTTTCCAAACTTTCTGCTCCTGTTCTTCCCTTCTCCTTCCTAATGCAGATGTTCAGGCCAGAGCAATGTGCTCTAGCCAAGTTCCGATGCCACTTATGTCAGGAGACAGCAGCCCCGGTGAACACATTTTTGTGGTTAATGGAGTTGGTGGCTTCAGTCCAACTTTCTTGTTCGTGGAGATTTTTGACCTCTCTAAACATTGTCTTAGGCACCTGCATGTATGTCACATATTCTTCCTTTGTAGGCATGTTCACTTCAGTCATAAGGTGGAGAATTCCTCATTTGAAATTTCCATTTCCCACAGTATTCATGCCTCCTTACGTGCAGAATGCAATGAAGGCAGTGAGCGGTGGACATTATTTACTTCAGTTGAACAAAGATTTGTCCTTTATAGCTAATCCTTAGGAGGTTAAACTTGGGTTTGCTTTCTTAGTAGCAAGGCGTCCCATGGAGGAAAGGGAAAGGAAGATGGACTTAGGGTGACGGTACAAGACTTAGGCAATCTGGGTTCTATTACCACCCATGCTACAAAATGGGACTGCCAGTAAGCCACCTTGCTTCTGGGTCTGGTACCTCATTCTGCAAGTAGCCCTTGTGGGATAAGGTATTGTTCAATGTAAGGAAAGGCAGCAGAATCTGGTCCATAAGCTCTCTGCCTTAGTGTCCTCATCTGTAAAATGGGGATAATGCTAACTTCTCAGGAGTGCTGTGAAGTTAAACAGAAATATCTGGGAGGTGCTTTTTGCGAGACTCAGGTGGAAAGCTTGTGGGCGTACTGCTATATCCAAACATTTGGAATCATTTTATCAAGAAAGTGACTCTAAGAGCCTCCGATGAAGAAAAGCAGCAGCTAGCATCAATTATAGTTTAAGGCTCGATTGTGTTACCAGTGAGCTCAATAGCAAAACTCCTGATGGCTTCAGAGGAGCCTTTGTTTATACAGGGGCAAATCCTGACTCCGCTTTGCTCTGCACAGACGGAAGCTCAGTGATTCATCCAGATGCTGTGGCCGCTGAGCACAAACAGAATGCTGACTCTCCCTGCTGGCATTCTGGGATTAGCAGCTGTGGGATGACCGTGTGACAGCCCATCCCCTCCTGCATCCAGAGAGGGGATGTCACCCCACTGCCCTGGGCCAAAGGATGTGTGCACGCTCACGTTTCCCTGTCCCCAGGGAGGGATGGAGAGTCAGCTGTGGAGAACCTGAAAGAGGCCATATGGGCACAGCAACAACACCGGCTGGCAGCTCCAAATTTACATTGACCATCACTAATGCCACTCCCTGTAGGACAGGTCAGTACCCCACCTGGCCTACCGGGAACGTTCTGCCAAATGGAAGCAGCTTTAAGTCATGTCCTGGACAGCTCCTGGGGGCTTTAGCTCCATCCTCTCCCCAGCTGGGCCTGCCCATGTTGTGTGCTGTGCTCTTTGGCTGTAGGCCCCCTGGCAGACCCAGGCTTGTGGGCGGGTAGATTGTTACCTCCTTGCTCTAGGAGCCTGGGTTCTGCCTGTTTATGGTGACAGAATCCAGGCAGTGAATCATGCACATTGACTAATTCTTACCACATGCCAGGGTGGTGTATGAGGATGGATGGGGAAACCAGAGGAAGGAGGGTAAATGCTGTGTCTGCGGTCACAGAGGGAGTCAGTGCTGGGATTCGAACTCTTGGCTTGGGCACTAATTCCATCTGCGTCCTTGGTCAAATCACTTAACCATCTTGCCTCAGTTTTCCTACTGGGAATGTTATTATTTAATGACTTGCTTCCTAGAAGTTGTGTGGAAGGTTAATCAGTTTGTGCTCACAAAGCATGTTGAAGATATAAAGTGCAATCTCTAATTGCTAAGCATTATTATAATTATGGTTATCCTATCCACCTAAAGCCATTCCACCTCTTTAAAGCTGTAAACTGATAACCAGACATTTAGACAATGTCATCTGGTCTTGATAATCCTTTGAAAGGTTCCCGTAGCAGGGCGCTTGCCTTACGCTTTCCTCCTATTTAGTATTCTGTGTAATGCAGGCGAATGACTCCTCTCCCCCTGTTGCAGTCAGGATGAAGGGTTTAATACAAAAGGCTCACTGAAGCACTGCAATGGTTAGGTTACCAGCCCTGGGGTTCCCCCACTAATAATCAGCAGTCTTGGGTTGTGGCTTCAGGTTAACGCCACATCACACTAGATTCTTAATTAGTGGCTTAATATGTAACGTTACATTTATTGTATAGAGAATGAGTCAATTAAAAAAAGATAGACGGTAGATAAAACACAACTTGAGCGTTGACATTTGTGAGGTGCATATATAAGGTGTCTGATGGGCGTGGCAGTGAGACTGCTTTTAAACGGCCCTCACTGGTCCATAAAACAAGCACAGTGTAGTTATTATTATTAATTGGAGCCTAGTCAGGGACCGTTGTGCTAGGCGCTGTACAAACACAGAGCGAGAAATGGTCCCTGCCCCAAAGAAGTTACACTTGAAGAATAAGATGAGAACAGATGGAGACAGACAGACAAGGGAGTGCAAGGAACCAAAGACACAACGCTGTGTCAGCAGCTGTCCCATGGCACCACTGCCAACTCTGACTATTTTATCACAACTGTCACAATATCTGGTCTGTTTCCGAACGTCTGAGTTGCTGGAATCAGATTATGGCTTGAGAACCGCAGCTTTCATTAACAAGCTTCTAAGCCATGTGGTGGGAGAGAAAAGGGTGAGACCTGAACCCTCAACACTCTGACACCCAGAGGGAAATAAAAAGGACCCCACTTTTTAAAATTATTTTGTAAATCTAATGATTTTGGGAGCCTGATTCCTGCTTTCCGAACGCTTGGGTTTGGCACCACGGCCAACCGTGACTGCCGCCAGTCCGTGATTTTCATGAACAGGGGATGCCAGGAACCAGAACCACCGTGGTACTCCTAGAAGGGAAGCAACCTGAATGGAGCACTGCCCTGAGTGTTACTCTGGGCCCAAAGCTACTTTTCTTGCTATAGCGGGGCTCACTTAGTGAGTCTTCAAGGGCTTCAGAGTCTTGGGGGCCTTGTAGGCAATCTGGGGGCCTAGTGGCCAAATTATAGTCTGTCCTTCTCTGGGTTACCCCCAGTTGGGTTAGGGGCAGAGGGAAGGGTAGGGAGATCCAGGCCCTCCCTCTCCACTGGGTCCAGACCAAGGGGGGAGGCTGTATTTCCATCCCCTCTAGCTGATACCCCAGACCAGCCTCCCCTGGGCCACTTCCTACCTCCCAGTGCACTCTTTGTTTTGGGGCGTGATCACAGCCCTTTGCTTTCCTCCTCGAGGAGGCTGTTCAAGCAGTCGCAGTGATTCAGAGGGTCACTTGGGGCTGCCCATCTCCCTTCCAGTGTCCAGTAATTCCCCCTTGTGAAGAAGAAGGGGAGAGAAAAAGGGGTCAGGCCCCTGGCTGCCCCATCAGGCCTTGTCCCCAGTCCAGATCCTTCCCTTGTGGATTCCTCTATCCCAGAAGGTTCTAACTGGCTTCCTTCCTGCAGACAACTTCTCCTTACCTCTCCCCAGCTTGATTGCCAGACTCCCATTTTAATCAGGTCCTCCATTTGGAGCCTGCTCCTTGGCTGATGTGGGGCAGGGCCTTCTTGGCCCAGCACCGCTCCATCACCACTTTAGTCTGAGCAAGGGGGTCTGTAAACCGCATTGCATGTGAACATGCAAAGCCCCCATTGCAGTCCATTGTGTGCTTGCCACAAGCTATGCTCCATCAGCCCCTTTTCAAAACTCACGTGCCAGAGGAAACACAACAAAACAGGCATCACCATTCAGCTTCTTAGCTGGGGCACTGCAGAGTCACATGAAATTATTGTGGCTGAGGGTGTGGAAAGTGGTCCCAGGATGACTGGGACGGCAGGCGTTGTGGGCACGCTTTGGCTTCCATGTTCCACCAGCATGCTGACTGCTTTGCTTTTAATTACAGCCTCCACGGGGTCCGTGACCCAAGTCTCGACAGTGAGCACTGACTCCGCAGGCTCCTCCTACTCCATTAGTGGAATTCTGGGAATTACATCCCCCAGTGCTGAAAGCAACAAACGCAAACGCGATGAAGGTAAATGGGCCTATTTTCTCTTCGGTGGGTAGCACGTGCTGAAAAAGAGACGGGCGGCGTTAGAAAGATGGTCTCTCGGCTATTTGTCTTCAATATTCACTTTCTTAGAACTCACCATATTGAGTTGTGTCTGACATGGATCCATGTAATCTGCTTTTGTGACTTAATCTGTTAATGTGGGAACTGTTTCTTCCGGAGTACTATTGCACGACCAGTTGGGTCGTACAGAGACGGTAGTGATGCTAAGGAGACATTGCCTCTGTGTGCAAGGTTTTCATGCTGGTGTGACTCCATCAATGGCAATGGAGTTTCTTCCGATTTCTACAGGTCTACATGAGATCACAATCAGGTCCAGATAGTCTGCCCCTGCTCCACTTGAAGTCAATGGCAGGTAGAATGGAAGCAGGATTGGTCCCATTGTCAGGTGCCAGTATTCATATATTATAAAGCACTTGGGATGCATTGCATTTTTCAATGACTTAAGAACAAAACTGAACTAAACTAAGAAAGCTTCCTGCCCATCAGGGCAAATGGCAAGATACATTATTATGATGGCACAACACTACACCTTGTTAAAAAATAAAATACAAACGAGGTGGGTTAGACTCGTCTGAGATCCAGATGGTTTATAGGAACAGTTTCCTTTCTCCAGCACTTCCCCAGATCCCACTGATATCAGTGGGATTTTTGACAGCGAAGGCTGCACTGAAGATGGCTTGATTTTGCTTCATACAGAGCATTTCCTATAGTTTTTGCATTCTTCTTAAGGTTCATAGTTAAATGTCACTGTGCAGCCTGGATGTCGCTTTCAGGAAGATGCTGCATTACCTTTAAAATTAAGGATAATTTAGGAAAAAGGACGGGCTATTCTGAGTTTGAATTTTTTTAAAGATGCCTTACATTAAACTGGCTCTTTCCTTGAAGGGGTGTAAGGGATGTTTCTTATTATCTAACCACAGGAGTTCCAGAGGGCTGGAAATATCATCAGGAGAACATGCCAGCCACATTCACCTATTATAATCAAAGGAGTGGGACAATTTTAACCCTGGGGCAAGTTTAGGGCCTGATTCTGCAGACATTGTTGTATGGGAGTGACGTCACTGGGACTTCTCACGCGTTTAAATTACTCGCGCATGGCAATGGTTGGAGGATGGAGGCCTTCATCTGTTTTCTTTCTGCCCATTTGTTGCCCTCCCCCCCTCCCCCCCGCTGCTTAAAGTACTACAGTCATTGGGTTCGTGGTCACAAAGCGCAGACACGTTCAAAGGACACTGCTGCTCTTGACGAGGAGCTCTGTTCTGCCATCCACGTGCATGCCCTGTTCATGGGATTTACACACACACCTCAAGGGGAGAAATGACCCCAGAGTGTTTGTAAACTCTGGGTCAGGAAGGGAAAAAAGCAATGTTTTCTCTGTGGCCTTGAGCCTCACAAACAGCCTGACTGGACATTTTATTCAGTTATCCTCCTGTTCAATTCATCCCACTCTTTGTATGTACACACAGAGTACGAGTCTGACTTTTAAACAGCCCGGAGTGCCTGTCCAAGTCCAAACAACGAGTGTGCATGGCAATTCCCAGGGCTGCACAAAGCAGTCAGGTGCAGAGGGCCGTTTAGACACATTGGGTGAAATCCTGGGACCATGGAAGTCAATTGCAAAACTCCCACTGAGCTCCGTGGGGCCTAGATTTCACTCAGACTGTGGCTGGCTGCATGGGTGCAAAGGCTTGGTTTGTACATGCAATTGCATTAGGTGTGCACATTAATTTGGTGTGCAGATGCACACCTGAGTTTTTGAAAATCAGGCTATAACTATACAAATAAATATTAGCATTATAATAGGAAACTCTCTAGTTAATTAAAGATGCATAACCATCTACCGTGGTGATAAGAGCAGTATGGGAACTGGGACAGAAAATATAGAAACTCCATCCCACAGCCCTGTTTCCAGTGGCTTGTAACTTTCCAAATCTTTCTCCTTTTGGGCCGACATTTTATAGGGTTGATCTGTGCTGAAAGGTGATTTTTAAAATTGTGAGTAAAACTTTTCTGCAATGCATTAAGGTAAAAGCTGCATAGCCCCTAGGGTTTGGGAGAGAGGCAATCTCAATGTTGCAAACTCTCACAGGGATATCACAATAGTTTCCTAAATTTCACCTAAAGCCCCCGCTCCTGGAGCCACAGAAGAATCTCAGATTTCATTTATAAGAAGTAAACCCTCATAGTTGCAGAGTAAAGATTGAGAATGTGAACGTGAAAGGCTCAAAACCCAGCAGGCTACCCATCCCCAATACTCCTATCTGCAATTGCAGTACCGCTATCTTCTGCTGCCCACTGAAGCTGCCCAGCTAGTGGGCTCCCTCCTGCAGACTTGTTAAGTGGGGTAGACAGGGTGCTCTGGTAAGTGTCTAGCTAAATGTTCCACATTATGGAATTTCTTTTTCCTGTGTTAATCCCCCCTCCCTCCCAGTAAATTCCATTAACACCCTTTTCCTCTCCACTAAGCGATTGTCACCCAAGTTAAGCACCCAAAGCGGACTCCGAGTAGTACAAAGAAGCCCCAGTTTTGTATTGCAGACTCTAGGGAAATGGAATCCTATTATATTGTATTATTTCAGGAAGAGGAAAATGTGATGGTTTAACAATGGCCTGTATCGTAATATGTATGCACAAGGGGGCAGAGTTAACTTTGCCATTTACTGACTCTTGTGAGGTCAATGCTACATGGTTAACGGTCTCGTGGGTTAGTTGTTTGACACACATCTCTCTCAGTATTGAGGGAGGGGTCTGTATGTACATAGATCTCTGATAAGTGGAGCCACTGACCAGGTAACCATTGTAAATTGAGCTAGGCTTCTGTCTGAGTGGGATAGTGAAATGGAATGGGTTTGCCCTTCAGCACTCAGTATGATTCCTTGATGGTTTTTGTTCCTCTCCGTCTTGACATTTTTTTTAGCAGTGGTCACCAGTCTTTAACCCAGTGGGTTGCTAGCCTAATAGCAACAGGAGCAAACCAAATCAACAATCTTTATTGGCTTACACTGCTGAAGGTGTAATTCCCTCTTCTGCATTGTAAAGTAGACTTGGAGGAGATGTGCCTTAGTGGGGGATTGGTTGCTTTCACTTATAGTTAAAGGACATACTACTGGGGACTGATACAAGAAGCAGACTACATAGTAGCTAGACGCTGGCATACTAAAGAGAGATGCAATTGGCTTTCTAAGTTTAAAAAGGCAGACCCGTTGGTCACGGTTGCTGTTTTGTTTCCAGATTCCTCTCTCTAACTTTGGTTGCTTCATTCAGATTTTACCTGCGCGTAGTGGGGAGCCCGAGCGATGCATGTTGAGTAGATGGGTGGGAGGATGTAGAGAATGATCTTATTTTATCGTCTTCTAATGAATTCTGTTCAGCTGAAAGAAGGCCGTAGAGGGGTGCAGGCAGTGAGCGTGGGACCCACATGTAGGTTAGGTTACATTTTAAAGACAGGTTTTTACAAATATCCCTATTCAAAGAAATTGTTTTATTCCATTAAAGGTCGCCTACATTTTCAGAAATGACTCGTGGTTTTCGGTGGCTCGGTTCCTGAGGGCCCAGTCTGAGCCATCTTAAAGGGTCCTGAAATTCAGAAAGTGCCGAGCGGCTGCCCTCTGAACAGCAGCATCTCAAAAGAGACACCCAAAAATGGAGGCTCCCAAGATCACTACTCTTCTGTTTGGATTTAAACTTTCCCCCGTGATGTATGCCACCAGGGGTGAACATAGATCAGACGAGGAGGGGGAGTTCTCCAGTTCTGGCTGCTGTGGTCATGTTCAGGGTTCTTTTTGGTGGCGCACTGTTACATTGTCTTGTGATGACAGGACAAAGCTACAGGAGAGAATAGGGGAAAAAGGCAAAATGTATGAGAAAGGAGGCTGTGTCCCCAAGCAGACTTACATCCAGCCAAGGAAATGAATGTGTGTAGTGCGTATGCAGTGTGTGTGTGTACACTTGTCCTCTGTGTTTGTGCAGGGCACAGACATACTGTATGCATTACGTGTGTTTGTGCAATGGGTGTGCATTTGTGCAGGCTGCCTGTGGACTCTTTGCAGTGTGTTTGGGCAGCACGCCTGCACACAGTGTTTCGTGTGTGTGTTTGCACAGTGCGTGCTGTGTTTGTGCAGTGACTCTGTGTGTGTATAGCTCAGCAGGGTCATGTCCCTGGAGGGCCCCACAAGCCCTTTGCTATAAGTGATGAGATTTTGTAACAACAATACAGGCGGGTGCTGGGGCTCTTCCTCGGCAGTCGCTGAACTCACCCGGCAATCACTGCGTGCGAGAAGAGGGTTAAATACATGTTTTTAACAGAGAGATTTGATACAACCTCTCTCTCTCTCCTCCAGTGTTTCTCTGTCCGTCTCCCCTGGCGATGTCTCCTTCCTCCCCCTGGAGGGAGTGGGCAGCCAGCAGAAGGGCACAGCTCCCTATAGAGGCGGCACAGAGAGGGCTCCCAGCTGGGATGCCTCTTCGGCTCCCATCAGGTGGAGCTGTTGCTACCCCAGTGTGGCCGGGAGCCCCAGCAATTCCCCAGCCAGGCACCAGCTCCTGTTGCTGCTCTCACTGCAGAGTCTGCTATTTGGTGGGGTCTCAGCTCACAGTCAAGGCTGAAGGGAAGCTGTGGGGAGGGGGAGCTTCCCTTTTCTTTAACCCTGGCTTGTCACCGGCTCTTTGCGCCACTGGGCTAGTGCATGAGACCTGCAAGTGAAAACGACTGCACCATGAGTTAGGTTTGGCAAGCCTGTTCCCTTCGGCCAAGCTGAGCGACCTGCGCAGAGCAAACAAACCTACCTGGACGAAAGCACCTGTGATTTTGAAAACCATTTCAGGACGAACACTCCCAGGTGGTGCTGTTATTCACCTGGGGAAGGAACGGCTCCGCCCTGATGTGCGTACCCGGGCACACCCCATATTCCAACCTGAATGCGGGTCTTTTCCTTAGTAAATTCTGCAGGATCGAGCCTGAAATTTGCAAAGACCCCAGAGGCAAGGAAGGCTGTAAAAAGGGTGGGTGCAGGTGGGCAAAGGTCCCAGGCAGGCCCTTATAAACAGTAAAAGTGAGATTATGTCACTGGTGAGTGTATGTCCCCCCACGCCGTTCTACAGAGGAGCTCTTTAGCTCACACTGTAGCAGCGTATGGTTTTGGCTCCAGGGCTCGTGGGTTCAATCCCTGGCGAGCTGGTCAGGAGGGAGAACTGACTTCCTTGACACTGGCATGGAGGAGTGGTCTGGTCTGGAGCAGAGAAGGATTTGCAAGCAGCCCTCAGAAGAGTTCACCAGTTCCCCTGGTCTGTGTATGTGCCTCTGGGTGACTCGCTCAGGGAGCAGGTTTGTGGGCAGGAGTGGTGTGTTTGAAGCAAGAATTGCAAGATGTTAGCGGGAAGTGAATTTCTAGCGGTGAGTCTTTGCATCAGACGCCTGATTCCAAGGCACTAACATGTCTCATCAATGGGGTAGCACAGTGAGAGCAGCTGGGCAGACATTTTAATCACTACAGGCTGGATTTTTAACTGTATTTAGATGCCTAAAGATGCAGAGAGGTGCCGAGTGGGATTGTTAGAGGCGCCTGGGCCTAGACAGGTTTACGCTCTCCCTCCCACCATAGCTCACACAGGGAGGTAGAGCAGTAGTGGGGAATTGAGAGCAAAACGCAAGGCCTGTGAGCTCTGTTCATGCAGGGACCAGTCCAGCTCCCTCTCTTCTCACTGACTCCACCGGGCACCGAATTGGAAGACTCCCTGTGCGACCTACAGTATGTAGCCAGTTCAAATGGCAAATCTCAGCTGCCAGGAGGCCATTCTGGAAATGCGAGATTGGGGAGGAACCCAACGGCGAAAGCCTTTTTTGCATGGAATATTCACAGAGTAAATTTCGGAGAATGAACCAATCGGTGGGAACGCCGTCTGTCCGCAGACAGAACAAAGGGCTAAATGCGCCAAATAAATCGTCCTGCTCAGCTCTGGTCACCAGTCTGCCTGGAAATGCGAGAAGAGTTAAACCCACTGCCATAAATTAAGCACTGGCTAGGATGTGTGTGTTTGCTACCACCCATCTCTTTGGGCTGCAGAGGAGGTGTGGCTGCATTTAAATACGCCCCGCTCCAGAACAGCTGCGTAAATCATATTTCTAATTCATCGGTGCAGAGTCTTCTCAGTGGTTGGGGGCATTTTGGGAATTGAAACCAGCACGAGACGAAATGTTGACTTACGCCGTTCGCTTTGCTCCATCCTTGCTAGCCTTCACGCTGTACTGTTGCCATCTGCTGACGTTGACGGTGTAGATGTCGCTATTGCAGGTTCTGAGCTGGACTGCTGGAAAACGCCTTTCACGTGCTTCTGCTTGTCCCTTTTACAAGCTGGGGGCCTCGTGCTCCTGTCTGGAAGGAAAATCTGCAGCGGGAGCAGGGATATCAAAGACCACGAGGGCAGTGTCTCAGCTGCTGCCGGAGGTGTGAGTGGCATCCCTTGCAGATGTACAGGTGCTAGCCGCACTCTTGCTAGCTCGCTAAAAAGAGAAGGGAGGGGTCTGCGGCCTGGTCTGAGGGTCTCATGACCTTGGAGGCTGCTTTTATTTAGGTGCTTCAGTTCAGATCTGTGCAACTAATTGAAGGCACCCGAGTTTGAAAACGGTGGCCACGGCTCTTGACATTTTTTTTCCAAGCACCTTGCGAATATGAATGCATGACGGTGTCCTGTTACAGCGACGGGACAAACCGGTTCTCCTAGTGAACCCTGCGCCCCAAGGATGTGGTCAAAGGGGGAAACCAAGAAAAGGCCAAGTGCAACAAGAGCAGCACTGCATCAAGGCCCTGTAATGGGTAGGGCCGGGTTTCCCTCCTTCCGGGCGCATGGATCATGTCCTCCCGGCAGGACAATGGCCACGAGCTGCTGTAACGTCCGGGCAGAGCAGTGGGCATGTCTCCACCGCAGTTAGCACATGGTGAGAAAGAAGAAGCCTTGCCACGGGCAGGACTCCGCAGTGCTGGTGGGAGGGGAACGGGCGGGGGGATGGAAATCTGCATTCCACAAAGTGCTTCCGTCACAGTGGGTCATTGCTGAGTCCAGGGCTAAGGCCCGACACTATTTTTGCTTTTCTTTCTGAGGTTATGTGAAGGGATCACCCCACATTTTTAGCCACCCATCCAGCTCCCCTGGCTTTTATTGATTTCAGCCCTGAGCATATAGTCCATAGCTCCCCCATCAGCTGGGGGTCTGGCCTATAACTCTTTAGTGCACTTACCCATCCAGTGGGGTCCCATCTCTGGCAGCTCACTGCTCTGTCTGTCTTCCACTGGGAGAAAAATCTGCTGGTTTATTTTTCTTCTCCTGCTCACTTTGAACATTTTCCCACTTACTGACCCAGGTGATTTATGATTTTACGGGGCCAGACCCCCCACCACTGTAAATTAGTGTGTCCCCATTGACTAGAGCTCTGTTGACGTACACCAGCTGCGGATCCAGCTCGTCAGTATTTCGCCAGTGCCATCAGTATTCATGACACTGTAGAGAAGATGCAGCTCCCGCCCTGAAGGATGAAAATCTTACAAAATACAGAGTGTGCAGCCCTTACTCACTCTGAGGAGTGTTTACTCCCACGAGCAGTGCCACTCTTTGACGGAGCTGCTCCAGTGAATAAGCTCTCCCGCAGCAGGGCAATGGGCAAACAAACAAACCTTGGTAAAAGCTGGCGAAGGAGAGAGGGACTGGCCTGGGTGAGGACAGATAAAGCTGGTCAGAAGCTGGGCGTCCTGGTAAGGCCAGGAGGAGTGGGAGCCCTGCATGCCGGGTGCTCTGGTGGAAACTGAGGCGGCGATGTCGCGCGTGCAGCGTGTGAGTGCCTCTCCTTCCCTCTCTGCTCCTGACTGTTATTTTCCCGTTGGGAATGAGGCAGGGCAAGAGAACGGAGCTGATGGGAAAGGAGTGGAGGCCGGTGGCTGGGAGGGGGCTTGAAGAGTGGCCTGAGTGCAGAGAGTCAGAATGGGAAGAGGCAGAGATGAGGAGCAGGGCCTCGACGATAGAGCAGGACGATAGAGCATGAGGAGGTGGAGGGAACCAGTTGGTGGGGGAAGGAAGGCTGTCGAGGCCACAGCCTGATTCTCTTGTCCTGGTAAGGCCTGTTTCTGGCAACTGCTTCCCAGGCTTTATAAACACAAAACATATCTCCTTTCGGTTTCCCTGGCGACTGACGAGGCTTCTTCGAGGTCAAGAGACTGAGAATCTTCTTCTCCCTTCTGCACATGGACCAGAGGAGGGAGGGGAGCTGCTCTAAGTTGGTTCCTCTTTCCCTTCTCACGTGCCCAGGGAAGGTGGTGTCTGCCCAGGTTTCTTAGGGTCATTTGAAATTAGATCACGGGATCCAAATACCAAGCAGATATTAGGGACCCCACAAAGGAATATCACCTGACAATGGTCTACTTGCCATGTGTAACACAGACACCCGCTTCTTGTCCTCACTACTGAGGTGAGAAAAGCCATTGCACCACATGGCTGGTGCCTCAGCAGGGTTTCCCCTCAAGACTTGCTCAGGTAGATTTCATGGAGAAAATAAGGGTTTGGTCTTTGGGAGACTTGTAGGTTCTAGTTAAGCAGGAAAAAAAATCTCATTTACGACCTTGTCATATTGCTGGCAATGAATGTTAATTGTTGGAAAGGAGTTTGTGATGGAAAACACACGCAGGCTGTCCCGGTCAGCAAAGTGGTGCAGTTTAGCTCAGAAGCCAAAGACTATGGGCCAGATCTTCAGCTGCTGTAAATCAGCATAGCTCTGTTTCTACCAGCTAAGGATCTGGGCCAGATATTATATGCTCTGGACTAAAGCTATCCTTGCAGGTGGATACCTGATATTCAGCATTTCCTTGCATTGGTATATATTGAAATAATTCACTGAGGAACATAGCCTGTGAGGACATAAATGGTGAGGGAAGCTGTCAAAAGACTGGGGGGAGGGACGGAAATGCAGAAGGTTATGGAGAGAAAAAATCATTTGCTGATGGAAATTTTAACATGTTGTGTTAGAGGTGTGCTCAGGTAAAGTGCCTGACAAAACTCAGTGACAGCACTAATATGCTGGGTTCAGAAGGGGTCAAGTGGGGTTTAGGTTTACCAGACAGTGATTCAAGTTTTGTTCATCGTATGTGAGCAATGTTGTATAGATTGCAAGTGATTCATTTATATATATATTCTCACACACACACAAACCGAAAAACCAAAGACATATGGCAAAAAAGGAATGGAAAAAATACACATAGAAATTCAACTGTTTGGAATCTACATATAACCAGCGATGTGAGAGTAAAAAAGAACATGAGGAACAATGGATGTTTGGAATCTACTTATACCGTTAGTAGGTCCAGCCCAGCAAATCCTTACTCACATGAGTATTCTTTACTCATGAAAGTATTTCTGTTGATTTAATAAGGTTAAGATTCCGCAGGCTCTGTGGGCACTGATTTAAATTCCTCCCTCATTTAAATAGTTCTTTGATTTCAGGAATTCTTTCCAAATGTCTCAAAATACTGTGAGATGATTGTTCAATCAATTTATCCATTCCCCAAAAGCAACTGTATCTACATACATACATACATTGAGAACAGCGTTTAACATGGTTTGATTTGGACTTTACGATCTACATCACAATAATGACTCCATGCATGGTATTTCTAATGCAATCCACTGCTTGCTGGAATTATTTCAGAGAAATCATGCAAGCTAAAATGCTGGAACAAGATATTACTCTTCCTGCTGTTGCCTTTATCAGCTTGATTTTCCACTCTGTTACACCATTTTTACATCGGTGTAACTCCAGCGGACTCCATGGAATTACACTGATATAGGGTTGCTGTCAAAGGGTGGAAAGTGTTTAAAGTATTAGTAGCACTTAGGCCAGATTCACCAGCATGCTCCGGCTGCTGTGAGCCATTCCGATGATGCAAAATGGTCATTATTAACCCTGGCTTAACTGGCCACTTAGCTGTGTTCCTAGTTACCCAGTGTCACTGGAACTGTGGAAAGCACCTAGTGCACACCAGTGAATCTGGTTCCTGGATCCCTGCTCTGCCCTGTCAGTGAGTGCCAGGCACAGGACAGACATGTTATCCAGGCTGGATACTTGTCATCTGCAACACCAGTCAATGTCAGCAATCTTGTCTCGATTCCCTAGCTGAACTATGAAGCACTTGTAGGATTTTATCCTGCTGCTTTCTGATGGAATTAACATTTAAAGTCTCTCCCATTTACATTACAGATTGGTTGAGGCGCTGCATAGGCACATTCCGGGAGTTGATTGTATGCTCTGTGGGGTTGCGTTAGAGGTTGATAGATTCGAAGGCCAGGAGGGACCACTGTGATTGTCGAGTTTCACCTCGTGCCGTAGACTTAAAGTCTGATCTTCTGCCCCTTCAGCTAAAGGACAAAGTCCAACTCCCTCCTTCCTTTTGAAAGTAGCAATGTTTCCTTCAATTTGGACAAAGGACATTAAATGATTTATTTGTACACATGTCCTGCGTGAAATAGATCAGCCTCTTTCCATGGTTGCCAATCATTAGATTATATTTTCCCAATGTTTTTCAAGAGGATTTATCCCATACATGGTGCCTACCATTCAATCAGTGGAATACAATTGTTGTCCTTGTTGTATTGTAGCTTCAGGTTGTGTAAGGATGTACCTTGTCATTAAGTTCTTTGTTATCAAGTTCTCTCCAGTTGTTGTTGTTGCTGTTTTGCGATGAAGTCCATTTATAAGAGTGATGCTTGGTAGATGTACATTTAAAAATTTTACATTTTTGGTTTTTCCCCTTTCTCCCAGACAGTAGTAATGAAATCCAGGGATTATTTTCTGTTTCTCCTTTTTAATTTTAACTATTTTTTTTCTTCATTTTTCCACTGTGTAACTTTCCAAAACTTCCTCCTCTTTGGAAGAGCTGAAGAGCGGCCAGAGGGAAAGTGAAATGCTGCTCCTCTAACTTTGCCAAGGCATGAGAAGTTTTGAAAAGTGTCAGAGTAGCAAATGGAAAAATAAAGAGTGGGGGGAAAAATCCAATTTATAGCAGAATCACCTGATTCTTCTCAGGTCTGCCTCTTTCCGGGTTGGCCCTCTTGCCCTTGGAGAGCAAGCCATCCTGTTGCACAGCTCTGCTAAGTAAGTTCAAGCTGCCTCCGTGATAGGCCTGTGGGCTTGAGCCAATGCCCACAACTGTCAATGAGGGTCTTTCCAGGGACTGCCGTGGGTGCTGGATGAGGCCCATGCAAGACGTGACTCAGTGAAATCCTGCCTTGCTGGTGAGAACTGATGAAACCACAGCACAAGGCAGTATGGCTACCAGCATACCTGCCATTCTCTCCATGCCACAAGCCAGTGGGGCTTCCTGGGACCCTTTCCATCCTGAACCTTCATGTAAAGGCAGCAGCAGCTGTTCCACAGCTGTCTGGAGTGGTACCCAAAACACTTGGCAATGGCTAGGCGACTCCTGCGCTGTTGCGCTGATCAATATGGTCTCTTTGTTTCCTTGTACTCCCCTGTCTGTCTGTCTGTATCCACCGGCTGTTTCTTGTCTTATGTTTAGATGGGAAGCTCTTTGGGGCAGGGGTGATCTGTTTGTACAGCACCTAGCATAATGGGGTCCTGGTCCAGGACTGGGACTCCGAAGTGCTACAGTTGCCATGTTTCACCTCAGAGGTGGCTGCATTTCAGTGGTGGATAAAGTAACCCTCATGTATAGTTTGATTATTAGGATCAATGCTGTCTCAGTGGGCTGGCTGTGCAAATCCAGCTGCAGGATCTCACCCTTACTTTGTAAAGAGCTGGAGGGACAGAGACTGGATATAGATGCCACATATTGCACTGAGAGAGACAAGGTGGGTGAGGTTCTTATCTTTTATTGGACCAGCTTCTTCTGGTGGAAGGGACAAGCTTTTGGGCTGCACCGAGCTCTTCTTCAGGTCTGGGCAGGTCTCTGAAAGCTTCTCCCTTCCACCGGCAGAAGTTGGTCCAGCCAGCGATACCAGCTCACCTTGTCTCTCCCATAACCTGGGACCAACACGGCTACCACGCCACTGCAGACAACGTGTCTTACGGCCGTGTTGTATTGAGGGGCAGAGGTGCTCTGAGCATGGAGCCCTTAAGATGAGTCAATTAAAAGTGTGTGGGTCTCTCTCAGCCGCCACATGAAAGAGCACTTGCAGCCGCTCTCAGATTTTGCTAGTTGTTTCCCTTTCAAAGCTCAGGGAGGCTAGAGAGGCCGGTGTCTGTGTGTCTGTCTCTCTGCCTCCCTCCCTCTGTCTCAGTGTCTGTCATTCACAACTGTTACAGCACATGTGGGGCAGCCTGGAGCAAGATGGCGCGCGGGCTGTGAAATGGCTGCGTTTGGTCCCCCCTGGCCAGCCACTGGGAGCTTTTATGAATGGAGCAGTGTTTGCCTCAGGGATCAGGGCTGTGAAGAGCTCATTAATGGATGATGAATTCCACCCTTCCCCCCTTTCCCCGAGAAGGAGTGATGGTGATGGTGGCGGTGGTGGTTTGACACAAACAGTGACAGGGCATGATCGGCCGATGAATGGCCACTGTCATTGACAGAGTGATCGGGTGGCAGGCAGCACTGCGGCTCTCTGTTCAGGGCCTGGGGCTTTGATCTCTGGGAGCGTGTTGGCTTCCGCCGGGCCTCTAAGGGGCACCTATTCAAGCCCTTTCCCCCTTCCCCCAGACAGACTAAAAGGAACTGGAGTCTCATACACACACAGAGTGTTCAGCTAAATGCTAATGCCTTTCAGCTACCCAAAACTGGGGGCTGAAGGAGAGCCTCGTCTTCCTTTAGACGGAGCGGGTGAGGGCGGGGAGGGGAGTTTGTCCTTGTCTGGAACCACATTAAAAATGTGAATTTATTAAATGCATCCGGCGTTTCTTAGAGCAGGCACTCATTTTGCAGGCTACACAGGGAGTTTCCCAAGTCAGCATTCTGCAATGGAACGAAACCAAAACGTGTCCAAATTCCCCACAAAATGAAAGTCTGGAAACAAAATGAAAGGAAACCTTTTGGGTTGAACATTTTGGGTTTTTCGTTTCTGTAAAACAGAAACATTTCATTCTGATTTTGACTTTTGCATTTGTTAAAACATTATAAAGGACAAAGTAAAAGTGTGGAAAAGTCATTTAAAAATGGACTACCAGAATGCTCCATTCCAATTTTTTTCTTGAAACTAAATTTCACTGAAATTAACATTTTCACAATATGTTTCAATTTCAGCCAAAAAGCATTTTCTGTTGAAAAAACAATACATTGGAAAATTAGCAGCTGGCTCTAGTAATGAATTCCTGTGTGTAGATCTCATTTGTTACTGTGGCAGGAGTCCCCAAATCCTGCAAATACCTGAGTATGAGCAGCCCCTACACCCAACCCTGATCCCCTCTCTACACCTGACCCTGATCTTGGCCCTGAGTACCTCACTATATCTGGCCCTGAGCACCACTGTGACAGGGTGGCCTGTTCCTTTAAGGGCCAGAGGCTTTGGGCCAGTCATCCCTGTTCAGTTAGCCCTGCCTGCTACACCTGGTCTTGAAAGGAGGCAAACCCAGCAACTTAGGGCTAGTGGGGTCAGTGGGCTGTTCTGTAGTGGGCAAGCAGCCTAAGTGGAGATAAGAACCAACCAGGAACTACAGCCTGCCTGAAACCTTGCATAGGGGGTGACTGTGTTACCCTTTGGACAGTGAGCAGTGCTTCTATATCCTGGGAAATTTCCCACAATCTGGAAATTTTTGAGTACAATGTTTTGAATGAAAATTTTACTCAAAAATTCCCAGATTGTGGGAAATTTCCCAGGATATAGAAGCACTGCTAGGAATTTTTTACCAGATTTGGGAAGATTTGGGAAATTTTTAGCAAAAATGGTTGGGAGAAGTTGGCATCGTGATATAGAAGCACTGACAGTGAGTTTGAAGCTCAGGAGCCGGGGTTGGTGCTGGGACAGTTTTCTGCAGCTGGGACTAGCCGGTAAAGAAGGGAACTAACAGCTGAGCCTGGCTGGGCTGCAGGTTTGATTGTTTTGGTATTTTTGGTTCAGTGAAAGATTCTGATGCCCCCAAAGGAGTTGAGCTCTGTTATGAGGCATGGCCAGGCCTATGGCCACAGTGAGCTGGAGAAGACACTGAGAAACGGAGGCAGGGCTGCTGCAGTACTATTTTCAGCCATGAGGGACTGCTGGGGCAGCAGCTCTGTGATACCTTCTCTGCCCCGGCCCTGAGCCTCTCTCTATCCCCGTTGAAGGTAAGGGCACTGCCTGCAGTAGTAAAATTACGTGGGTGCATGAATGTTTGTAGCATCAGAACCTTAATCAGTATAGGCTGGTAAGGACCCTGATACTGTGGGGCCTCCCTAGCTCTTTGGCTTTGGCCACATAGTGGTAAGCTGACACTGTGGGACAGGGCCTCCCTGCCCCAAGCAGGTGGGGAGGAACGGGGTGTGGGCAAAGCATTGGCTCCAGCATTGATAAAGGCTATAGCAGATTATTACCGCCTGGGGCAATGTCTGGCTCTCACTGCTTAGTCTTCTACTGTCTTTTAGGCACTAAGGTTGAAATGTGCCCTAGGGTTTAAGAGGGAATTAAGTGGTGTGTCAGGGGTGTGCTGGTAACTGCAGGGCGTCAGTTTCACCCCCGGTGCTTTCTGGGCGTTTAAACCCTGATGTGCTGACAGTATTCCAGCTCATGCTAGTGCGTCTCTCCTCCCAAATGAGCGCCTAACTGGCACTCAGGCATATAATTGTTTAAAACTTAGCCCTCAAGGGCTGTATTTTCAAAAGTGCTCCTCTGCAGTGCAGAAGTGAAACTGGGGCCCTCCGACAGTCAGTGAGAGTTTTGCCATTGATTTAATTGGGGGCTATTCTTTCATCTCAGGTGCCTAAACAAAGGGGTCAGATTTTCACACGTGGTCAGGATTCCCCACCACCAGTTGTTTTCAATGGGAGCCACCGGGAGTTGGATGGCTTTGAAGATGTGGTCACTTCAGAGAGATGGAACTGAGGGCTTGTCTACACGGTGGGCTGATGCACTCTGATGGGATGTGATATCTAAAGCCCAATTGTGTGCTGCATATTAACTGGTCCGTGTAGACCCTACAGGTGTACATTAAAGGTTCCCCAGTACACTTTCACGCAGTGATGTTTCAAACAACACTATTAAAGTGTACCCACAGCATCTATATGGACCAACTAATGTGCAGCATGCTAGTTCGCTTTAGAAATCACACCCCCCATAGGGTGCACCATGTAGACAAGCTGTAAAATGGCTTAACTCAGAGAACACACTTTCTCTCTTTAAAGGTACCTACATATTTCATCTTATCTTTCTCTTTAGAACATGCTAGTTTCCTACTTGAAATTACTATCTAGTATAGGAATACTTAATTAAATCTCATCTGTGGAGTAAATAAGTCACTCTGTGCTGTGATACCATGCTGATGGGTTCAGGAGAAATATTAGAGCTGGTTGATTTTCTGACAGAATGTCTTTCTGTTGGAAAATGCCATTTGGTCAGAATTGAAGTTGTCCATGGGAACACGTCAGCTTGGACACAACTTTGTTTTTTTAAATTGTTTTTTAAAAGAGACCAGGCATTTTGATAAAGGAATTTTTCAACCTTTTTGGGACACTTTGATTTTTTTCATTTTGAAATGACTATCTGTTTCTAAGTGTATTTGAGTGTATATTATATTATAAATGATAAAATAAATCAAGTCAAGATCAGAACAAAACATTCTGATTTTTATGAAAACAAACTTTTGATTGACCTGAAATGATTTTTTTTTACAAAAACTTCATTTTGTGGCAAATATTTAAATTGTTTGGTTTTTTGTTCTGATTCAGAACAAAAGCAAATTTTGAAATGTCAGAATTTCTCAGGAAAAGAAACCCTGAGTTTCAACCAGCCCTAAGAAATATCTATGTAGCCAGACCAAGGGGAGAGCTAAAAAAGGCTTAGTTGCAATGAAGAATGGTTTTAATGGTGGCGATTTTGCCTCAAGCTGGAAGTCTTACATTATCTTGCACTTTCCACTTCACCCATGTACAGTCTTAAGATGTTGGATTTCATTTATATATTGTGAGAGAGCCAAAAGTGAGGATAATAAAAATTGGGAGAATGGAAAAAAAATTGAGAGAAGGGTAGATTCTCATCAGGCTACATTGTCTCAATCCAGTTATTTTGTTCTCTATATAAAATACTTTTCAATTGGTTGCCTCCCTAAGTAATTTTAAAGACAGGACAGAGCATCTTCTTGGGGGGAAAAGGGCAGCAGTCTGGGAGCATTGTGGTGGAAATGGATTTAAATTAGAATAATCCAGAGCTCGTTCACTCCTAGGTTTGGCTGGAGTACTTTGACTTGCAGAAGGGAAGGATGCCATATACTGCTCATTTTGCTCTGGAGTGGGGTGGGGGTGGTGCATGGATGCAGGATTGACTGATTTCTAAACTGGCTAGTGTAAACCTGCAGGTGTTACAGTGCAGTTGAACCCAAGCAAGTTCAGCTTCGTAATTATGGGTCAGTTGACTTCTCAGGGAAGGTCAATTGGATGAAAACTGCTTTCAGTGGGCCCACTATAAGGAGGTGAATTGTGACACCTGCTGCCAGGCCTGAGAGGAACAGTCCAGGACATTTCATTTTGCAGCACAGCCAGGCTGCTGAGCCCTCATTTCAAAGGGAAGCCTGCGACACGACCAGCTGTGCATTTAAACCCCCTGAAATGTAGAGTTATTCCTGGCTGTGCACGTTCACTTTTCTGACAGGACCAGAATGCAGCCAGACTGCAGCAATGATGTTCGTCTTTCAGACATGGGCGGATAAGGTGTTACACAGTATTCCGCCTCCCCCTTTTCGGTATGTAAATCCACGTGGCTAAAATCTGTCCAAACAAAATGCTTCAAGTTTTGCCATGTAAAAGGAGTGCTGAGGAAATGTAACCTTATTCCAGACTTGCTCGGCTCAAGCTACATTAAGCTCAAATGCACATTTCTGTCGGTAGTAAACCGGGCTTTGAAACATGCTGAGCTCATTCCCACCTAAAAGGGCCTCTTACAAAGCATTGAATAATTTGGCTGTTCAACAGTTAAAACTGTTTGAAGGAACTATTCGAAAACCAGGTATTTTTCTACACCATGTTTTGTCAGAGTGCCCTGAAGTACTAATCTCGTCATCCCTGTCTTAGTATCTTAACTTGATTCTGCAGAGAATTTTAAGCCCCACTTCTGCAAATGGATCGCACCAGCCAAAGCCGCAGTGAGGCTGCACTTGGCCACAAAAGCCAGGCTGTATGGAAAGCCATTGTCAGTGTCAGAACATCAAGAGGCTTTTGGGGGGGCTGGGTAGGGGGAAAGAGAACTCCACTTATAGATGGGGTGAAATAAAAGTTGCAAAACCTAAGATTTTTGACAAAAATTAGAGGTTTTGCATATCTTCCCTGAAATCCCAGAAACTTTATGAAAAATTAAATAAGAGAGTTGTGTGAAACTGATCTGTGTTTGTACAGCGCCTAACACAATAGGGTCCTGCTCCATGACCGGGTGCCACCAGAGAGCTACTAATAAATAATAACAATAATCTGAGGAAGTAGTGGTGATGCCACCTGTTTAAAGGCCTCATAGCTTGAAGAAATGAACCCCAGAATTCTGAATGCTGTTCCTCTCTCATATTGATTGGGCATCGGTCTTTGTACTTATTTACTACTGAACTGACTTCCTGAAGCTACTTCCTGAAGCCCAGCCATGGCTGGCCCAGGTCAGCTGACTCAGGATTGTGGGTCTTGGGCTGCAGGGCTAAAAACTGCAATGTAGACGTTCGGGCTGGGGCTGGAGCCTGTTGCTCTGAAACTCCGTGGGGGGTTGGGTGGGTGGGTTTCAGGGCCAGGGCTCTAGTCTGAGCCCAAACTACTACACTGCAATTGTTAGCCCTGCAGCCCGAGCCCCATGAGCCCGAGTCAATTGCCCCGGGCTCGGAGACTTGGTGCTGGGGACTTTATTGCAGTGTAGATGTATTGTTCTCCTCATTTTGCCTGTGGAGGTTGACTGAAGTTAAATGACTTATCCATAGTCACTGAAAAGCCAGAAGCAGGAAAAGACAGCAGGGCTGAAATCGAGGCTCTTCTGACTTCAGTGTGAGTTTTGCCATTGATTTCAATAAAGCCGGGACTTAGTCTTGCGTCTCCTGGCTCCCACTCTGTGGCTAATTTGCTAGGCCACAGTAACTTTCTCGGGCTGAGTTATAAGCCCCTGAAAAATGTGATCCATAATGGAAATGCTGCTATTCTATTGGCACTCCTATTAACGGCTGCAGTGACTACTTTAAGCTTTTATTAATGTTCTGTCTGGAGGCTTGTGAAAATAGTATTCCTTTTTAAAATGGACTGACTGGGCCAAATTCTCCCTCTCCTTCACCCAAGGTTTTCAGTGAGAGGGTCTATCCCGGTCACATAGCAGAAGTCATCTTTTCTCACCCTCTCCCTCTTTTTTTGGCAAAGCAAATGCAAATAAAACGAAATCAGCCATGCACTAATCCAGCCCATTAATAAAGTGCAAATAGAGATGTTTAGGGATAGAGACATTTAGGGTCAGGATATTGGAAATCTGTCGGTAACAGCCATCAATGAACCTCAATGGCTTTCTGAGGACATGACCACTTTGTCTTCTCAAAACAGTGCCTTCAGCAGTGGCCTGTTGGCTGCTGGTGTGGCTCCAATACGAGGAACCTGTGTTTGCTGTTCTTGGTGTTTTCATTGCTTACTAGGTGCACATGGTTTCTTCTGTCCGTACAGGAGCACTGTCAATAGCATGCTGGATCTCTGACTGTCTGGAGACTGATATGGCCCTCATCACCATTGTATTTGATCACCTTCATGGTATCTGATTGGCACTCAAGCACACAAAATGCCAGTGTCCTGATTTTGTTTAAATGTCTTCTGTTCATCCTGCAGAAGCTGCCCTCAGTGGTGGCTGTGACAAGAGCTGGCAGGAAGATGGGTGCATGGGGGTTTCCATGGAAAACTTGGACAATTTAAAACAAACTTGTGTTATCAAAAAATTTCTACAGAAAATTTCAACTTTTCGTCAAAAAACAACAAATTTCAACTGAAAAGCAAAAGTTGCAACTGGGAAAATCTGAACCAAATATTTCATTTCAGGTGGGGGCAATTCAAATGGAAATATTTTGGCATGTCAGATTGAATTGCAACATTTCTGGTTGGTTCGATATTACACTGCTCCTCCCGGAGCTGCCTCAGTGTCTCATGGGTGTTGTAGTTCAAGAGTCTCATATCCCTGTTCTCCTCTCTGGGCCAAACATCCTGGTCAGGCCACATCTCTCAGATGCACCCTGGGCTCCCTCTAGCTGACGTGTCTCAGTGCGTAACATGGAAGTCAGTTCTGGTGCATCATGGCAGACTTAGGGTAGCCAGGATGCCGGGCCCATAAGGGAGAATGGGGTTATGAGGCCCACCTGCTGAGGAGGACACAGTTCAATGTCAAACTGAGCTGAAACTAAACTTTTCAGTTCTGGAATGTTGATATGCTTCATTTGGATCAAAAACATTGACGTGGAATGTTCTGACACATCTGAATTGAAAGTTTTCGTGTTTGGCCCAAAACGTTTGGGTATTGGCTGAAAACACAACCAAAAACATTGGTTGTTCGAGCATCCAGTTCAACAAGAAATCAACATTTTCCACAGAAAGCAGACACTTCTCACAAAAAATCCATTTGGTCAAAAAACCCCCAACTTTCTGTCAAAAAAAAAAATATAGACAGAAAATTTTCAGTTGAGCATCATCGTGATCTTGATATGCATTGTAGAGCTGTTACCTTGACAGGATTGCCAGCCGTTTCATGTTTGGAATCTAATGTTCTCTTGCCATGCAGGTAGCTTTTTTGGCATTGTCACATCTTCGGTTTTATTTTCCTGGCGTATCATTGTTGTGTAACTACTCCACCTTTAATAGTCTTTGGGTCAAGAAGCTTCTTGGATGTCAGTGCTAAGATTTTTGTTGTTCTGCTCTTCAGACTTTCGACTGGCAATCCTAATCAAGTGTTGATGTGGGCCTCAATAGTCTAACAGTGCTAAATACGCACCTCTTGAATTAGCCAGGGTGTTGCGCTTTAAAAAAAGATCAGGTCCTTTGCTATTTGCATTGACGCTTTTCTAACCCACTTGACTGTACATAGTAAGGGTTTGCTGTGTGTCCTTTAACTGATATCCGAGAACCACCCCAATGAGCTGCTTGTGAATTGTAGCCATTTATCTATTATCTATTATTATTAATTGGAATCCCATCGCCAAGCAAACTCTGATTTACAGTGTTGTTGTGTTGTGGCTTGATGTATTATGCAATTAACAATTAAAAAACAAAAAACAACCCCCCCATAACTCAGTAGTTGTCGACCAATTGATCTTTTCCATTTCATTCAGATTGGGCACAGGGTGGTCAGGAATCCCATGTAACTTCAGTGAATGTTTTGCATTTTGGTTCCTGGATTTCACACTTAAACAGTTTATCTTTGATGGTATCGTTCGTACCTGTCCAAAACAGGATACGCTGGTGTCTGGTTTTGCAATGCCCAGCACCCAGAATGGCAGTACATGGTGCTTCTGGCTTTGTGCTGTGTAGCAATGGCTCCTATTGTCCTTTGCAAACATCATATGCAGCAGTTTCGTCTCTTGTCCCCAAAAGATTTCATGCCTCGTGGTGCCTTTTTTCTTGGCCATCCAAGTGCATGAATAAGTAGCTGTGTGGGGGATTTCTTCATCTTCGATTTCTTTGCAACACTGTTTGCGCCCAGGAAAATGTGGAAGTGTTGCAGCCATCTCGTCTGTTCCCATCCAGATTCCTTTCCAACCTGAGGGATTCCATTGGCTCCATTCCTTCAGTTTTTACAAAGATTTAAGTTATCTTTGGCCATTTTGTAATGCTAAAGATTGTAGCGTGGGCAGGGTAGCTATTGACTCTCATGAACGGTATCCAAAGAAAGGAGGGATGAAAAAATGGAAGACGCATGACTTCTAGGCAGGCTTGATTCTAAAGGAAATGTTTTTCATAATTTTAAGGGAGCAATCCATCAGCACCTCTCTGAATGTTATCTATCTGAGGTATTTTTTGCCCCCCACTGTAGCAGTATGGGAGCACCTCCCAATCTGTAATGCATTTGTCCTCTCAACATCCTTGTGGGGTAGGAAGTGCTGTGCCTCACTTTCCCATCTGTACAATGAGGATAAGTGACTTGCCAAAGGCTGCACAGGAAATCTGTGGCAGGGAAATGAACCCAGGTCTCCAGACTCCTAGGTTTTTGCCTGAACCCCCCTGGATCATACTTTCCAAATCCAGATAAAAATGTTTCTGAAGCATAAAAGTGGTGTTCCCCCCAGGCTGCCATACTGATAGCTGTGAAAATGAGGACTCTGGATCAGAAGCTGAACTGGTATAAACTGACACAACTCCACTGAAGTAAATTTAAACCAGCTGAGGATCAGATCCTGTATGTTAAGTGTACCTGGATTCTTTTCCTCAATTAACCAGTGCTAACAGGTCACCCTGAAAGCTATTTTTGCCAAGAATCTCCTCCCATGTAATTTTCACACACACATCCTCATCTCCAAAGCAAGAGAAATGGAGGTTACGTACATTCGTCTGAGTCCCCAAACAGATCTTAGAAAACGCAGTCCCTGCTGTCACTCTGAGCGTCACACTTGTGGTGGGAGATACTGATTTGGTTTCTGAAGTGTAAGCAAACACTAAGCTGTTAAGGTTTAACCTGTCCTGCAAGATGGACACCTGCAAGATGGACACCAGCATGGCTAGAGAGGAGGAAATTGCCCTGTGCAAACTGTGTCTGTGCAAAGTGAGTTCCCTGGAAAGTGATAAAATTGCAATCGTCTGCCAAATTGATTCCACTCTGCCTCGCTTTACAGCACTTTCCTCACTTCAGGGGAGAGATACGCATCTTCCTATGAAAGCTGCAAACTTCCCTGCAGATTGGCACCACCATCCATAATACGGCACATGCCGTGCACCTCTTCAACACCCTGGAGACAGAAACAAGACTACATTGTTCCACAGCGGTCAGCCACACTGTGACCACTGCAGTGAGGGGTCGTCAACCTCTGATATTTAAAAAATACCCGTGCTGCTTGAATTTGCTTCCTGTCTTCCATGCTGAGTTTGTAAGCCAGTCACATCCAACTAGTCACCACAAAATTGAGTCTGGAGCCTTCTGTTTAGAAACCGACCACGCACATCCCAGGAAATCATGCTATCTCCATTCAACTGAACAAAATTAGTCAATAATCACCATTCCAAAGGGTGCAAAGACCTTTCCTATTACTCTGGATGTTTCTCTTAAGAACAACCCTGCCTAGCAGAGAGTTACTCTACTTGCGTGTGTGTATATAACTATCTATAACTTGAATCTGTCAATATTCTGAACATACACAGTCGTCACTCACACAATAGGGTTAAATTTTCAAACGAGCCGTAACTAGACTTCCACATTTCACGCCCCGAACTTTCTCATCGAAGTGATTGGCAACACAATGAAAGTCATTTGATCTGCTCAAAAATCAGGTCTTAAGCATCTGAATTGTTAAGATAATGCCTGCAAATTGTGGCTGCAAAAAATGATCCTTTATTATTAGCCCTATCCCATTGTGCTAGGCCCTGTACATTCATATCTCAAGGAATTGGTCCCTGTCCCAAGGATCTTACAATCTAAGGTGGCCAGTTTTTAAAAATCTGGTCTCCCATGGGTATGAATGCATTTGCAAGTGTGTGTATAAACACACAGTCATACCTTTCTCCATTGACCTAACCCCTACAGAATATTAAACAAAAGGAAAATGAAAGCCTTTCAAAGGAAGTTGATATACAGTATATCAATATATTAGGTTGATTATATGACATTGATTATAACTGATTTTTGTTTTATTGGGTACTATTTTTTCCTTGTTTTAATTTATGGTAGTATGTTTATACCTAGACCTACAGATGTGTTTCTCTATTGCGTATACTCTCACACTCTGTGTTATGTATGTACAGTAAATGGGAAGACCCACCTAATTATAGTTATAAATTATGCAAAATAGGTAATATATGTATAAAAGATCACTCTTTATCTGCATATATTATCATTGATTTTGCCAGCCTCTTTCGACAGGCTACCAGTTCACCCTTGCTTGAATTCAGGCCATCCCTTTCAAGTGGGTCCATGCATGTCTTTGAACATTGAAAGCAATATAAGGAGAACAGATATTCTTATGTTCTGCACAGTGCCCAGAAATTCTTTAGATTGAATATGGTGACCTCACCTTTTCAACTGTGATTAGCATCTGCCTGTTCATTCTAGTATGACCTATTGCCGTGCCCCCCTGCCTTATGTTTTTAATCATCTTTCAAGTCCCACAATCTTTGTTGAACTCTGACATCCGGGACTAGTCATTTGGGTCACTGACATTCATCTGGTAACCCTCCAACCACATTAGCACGACATTGTCTCCAATCTCTTTCTCCTTTCCCTCCTAACTCAGGGAGAGGCAGCGAAGTTTGTGCTCAAAAGTTGAAAATTGTTTTACTTTTGTGTGGAAACAGGGCTATTGGAGTATGTTACTGACAGGAGTCCACGGGTGTCTTGGGGCGAGGGGCAATGTCTTATGGATCACATTAAAAATGAGAGAGATATCTTGTCTTGGGACTCTTCTTTGGGATAAATCCACATCAAGATTCCTGATGAATGGAGATATGTCAGATAGGTTCTGTTCTTGTGGACTGAGCGTCTCCTATGTTATGTTCCTTACAATTCACAATGGCTGCCTAGGGTTTGCTCCTTCTCTTGCATTTCATTTTTCAATCTAGCTATTTATCATGGAAGCAACATCTCACTGTAACTGCTAGCACTTGGATAGCTGAATCTTCTCCTGAAATACAACTGCAAAGGAACACCAGCACGAACTAATGCCAACTTCCGTCCAAGGGAGGAGACAGAAAGATCTTTCAGCAGATGATTGATGAATAAGCTAACCTCATCATAAATGAGTAGGGGGCAAAGTGTGTGTGCGTATTTGGGAGAGCAGGAGAAAAAAGGGCCTCAGAGTATCCTGTAGCTCAGTGAAGTAAAAGGACACCTAGAAGTCTGATAGTTACTAGTGTCCATTATAAAGAAATTATAAACAGAGCAATCATAGATGCAATTGCAGTGAGATGGCAGAGGTCTTTACGAGTGCTGATGGGTTGCCGATAGTCAGCTGAAACAAATGGTTCAATAGTGTGATACCTCAGCTCCCAATAACAGAGGGCAAATGGCCTTCCAGGAGGAGATATAGATTTTCCTCTGAGATATGGAAAGGGAAATAAATTAAATTATGTTAGAACATAGCTTAAAAAAGAGGAGTGGGGGGAGGGAGAGACAGAAAATAAGCTTCTGCCGGCATTTGCAATTTAATTGATATTTGGCGGCAGGAAGCCAATCAGTATAAGTAAATTGACGTTATAAGATAAAAATAATCGCTTAATGGGATACCTTCCCCCCTGGCGGAGGCAGAGCAGATAAATGTAGCTAGGCCCACAGAAAGCAGCGTGATGGCTGTTACCGGGTCCAGCCTGCTGCTGTCTTACTGGCAGGGTCCTGCTCATGCTGCCGTTTATTTTTATGGCATCTGTCTTCGCTCCCCGAGAGAAGGCAATGAGCAGTTTCACACTGATTGCCGCCCCAGCCAACGGCGGCCGAGAGAGAGCCCATAATTAATGACTTTATTTGCTGGAGCACTGCTGAGAACAATTGAGTTTGTTATGGTAACAACTGATGCCAGCTTTCCCAGAGGCTCAGGGGAGGTGTTTCAGCGTGGAGTCCAGCCGCCAGAAGCCGGGCAGCGTACCAGATGATCCGCTCGCACAGGGAGCGCTGGCAGATGAAGTGTCAATAAAGCTGAATGATTCAGCCTTGTGCTGATGAGAGCCAAGTGAAGGATGGGGGCTGGCATGAAGCATGGGCCTTTCTGGACACGTGCTTCCAAGATTCATTATTAGGATGCCTTTTTTTAAGCAGGCAGCAGCGGCTAGTCATCGTGGGAGAGCAGACTCCAGTTCGTTAGTCTTTCTCTGTCTGTGAGACAAGGCGGGTGAGGTAATGTCTGTTCTTGGACCAACTTCTGCTGGGGAGAGAGACAAGCCTTCCAGCTACACCAAACTCTTCTTCAGGTATCTCTATCTGGGTCAGGGCTGCCAGGAGACTTTCAGAAAACTGCTGACAGTTTGTGCAGGAAGATCTTTTTGCTTTCTCTCCTGCCTGCCGGCTTGAAAGGCTCTGAATTTCCATTCAGGGGGCAACCAAGATGATGTGCGACACCCCACCCACCAGATTAAATCAAAATTTCCCAGGGATGATGAATTTGTGTATGTTTTGTGGTGCTGCAGGCAAAGTTATTTTCATGCTTCAGGCGTTTCCTTTCTTTGATTCCTGTCCCTTGCGTTGCTTTTTCGTAGGCATCACTCAGAAGCAGAATGACGCAAAACTCGGCGGTTTCCTAAGCAGGGGTTCATGCAAAGATTTTCTTTGGTTTCACTTCACCTTGGTTTATAGCTCCTGAATTTCAATTTGAGTCTTAGGGGTTAAATCAAACACAGTGTTTCAAAGCGAAACTCTCTCTAAACCACCAAGTTTCATTTGGTTGCACCCTGTGCAACCCCCCCATGTACATAGCATGATTTTGGTGTGAAAACAGGAAAGACTTCACGTTGGCTTGCACAGGGGCCGTGCAGTGGTGAGCTGGAGCCGGTTCGCGCGGACCGGTTGTTACATTTTGAAGCAGTTTTAGAACCAGTTGTTAACCTGCTTCCCTGCAGGGGGCGCTGAGGCTTTGATGGGCTCCGGCCGGGAAGGGATGTAACTCCTCCTCCGGCCGCCAGGCTGCTGCAGGAGCCATGTGGGCAGCCGCGGGGCCCTGGGCACAAGCCCTGGTGCTGCTACTGCTCCCCCGACCCCTGGGGGCTGCGGGTGGGTCCCTGGCTGCTCTGCTGGGCCTGGGCTGCGTCCTGCTGCTCGGGCTGCTCCAAGCTGCTCTCCCCGCGAGCACCCACCCCCCTCCCGCAGCCACCCCCTGCCCTGCCTCCAGCCACCTCCGCACCCTCTGCCTCCAGCCACCCCCGCACCCCCTGCCTCCAGCCACCCCCTGCACCCCCTGCCCTGCCCACAGCCAGCTCCCGTCTCCAGCCACCCCCTGCCGTGCCTCCAGCCGCCCCCGCACCTCCTACCCTGCCTCCAGCCACCCCCTGCCTCAGCCAGCCCCTGCACCCCCTGCCTGCCCGCAGCCAGCCCCTGTCTCCAGCCACCCCCGCCTGCAGCCAGCCCCTGCCGCACGTACCCCCTGCACCCCCTGCCCGCAGCCAGCTCCTGTCTACAGCCACCCCCTGCCCTGTCTCCAGCCAGCCCCTGCCGCATGCACCCCCTACCCTGCCCACAGCCAGCCTCTGCCTCCAGCCACCCCCGCACCCCCTGCCCTGCCTCCAGCCACCCCCTGCACCCCCTGCCCACAGCCAGCCCCTGCCACACCCCCTGCCCTGCCACCAGCCACCCCCGCACCCCCTGCCTCAGCCAGCCCCTGCCGCACCCCCTGCCTGCAGCCAGCCCCTGCCACATGCACCCCCTGCCTGCAGCCAGCCCCTGTCTCCAGCCACCCCTGCACCCCCTGCCTGCAGCCAGTCCCTGCCGCACCCCCTGCCTCCAGCCACCCCAGCACCCCCTGCCTGCAGCCACCCCCTGCCACACTTCCTGCCCTGCCCACAGCCAGCCCCTGCCGCACCCCCTGCCTGAAGCTAGCCAGCCCCACACCTCCTGTCTCCAGCCAACCCCTGCCGCACCCCCTGCAGCCCTGCCCGAAGCCAACCAGCCCCACACCACCTGTCTCCAGCCAGCCCCGCACCCCTCTGCCCTGCCTCCAGCCAGCCCCTACCTCCAGTCAGCCCCTGCCCTGCCTCCAGCCAGCCCCACACCCCCTTGCCTCCAGCCAACCCCGCACCCTTCTGTCTCCAGCCAGCTCTGCACCCCTTGCCCTGCCCGCAGCCAGCCCTGCACCTCCTGCCTCCAGCTAGCCCTGACCCACGGCCCTGTCTACAGCTGGCCCCACGTCCACTGGTGCCCTGCAGTTCCCAGGGCAGTAACCCTGCACACCTGCTTCAATGAGGGGGGCAGGGAGCAGCTGGGACCCACACATGTGCACGCCCTAGGGTGACCAGACAGCAAGTGTGAAAAATCAGGACGGGGGTGGGGGGTAATAGGAGCCTATATAAGAAAAAGACCCCAAAACCAGGGCTGTCCCTATAAAATCGGGACATCTGGTCCCCCTAGCACACCCCCAGGGTGTGGCGGGGACCCACACCTGTGAAACGGAGCTCATTTCTAGTTCAGGCCCATCTTTTTAAAAAAGAACGTTAGGCAGGGTTAACGTACGTCCGTATTTTCCCGGACCGGTCATGCTTTTTGGTTCTTAAATCGCTGTCTGGGAGGAATTTTTAAATTTGAAAAATTCCTCCCGGGAAAATACGGACGTATGGTAACCCTACTGGTACAAAAAATACATACTGTGGAACATCCCTTAAACCAGAACTTTTTATAGGGAACCGGTTGTTAAGATTTTGGCAGCTCATCACTGGGCCCGTGGTCACCTGAAGCTGAACCCAGTCTTTCTGCAAAGGTCTGTGAACTTTCGATAAACTTGGCCTGAGTTTGGAGACTGTAATGAAACAAAGAATCAGGCAAATTCTGTGTGATCTGGCGTTTCACTGAGAACATTTCACACTATTTTAGTTCCAAGTTTTACTTACTTATTCCCCATCTAAATAGACCACAGAGGTCCTTGGCCCCACTCACAATTTACCTTCTCCTAGGGTTGCCAGTTTTGGTTGGATGTATTCCTGGAGGTTTCATCACATGACATAATCTTTAACTGAAGATTAATCTTTAATTCCTGGAGACTCCAGGACACTCCTGGAGAACTGGCAACTCTACTCTCTCCTCTTTCTGCCAATGGCATGTTTTCCCCATTCATATTAAGAGCTCTTGTTGTCTTCAATATTGTCCCTCAGTCTTCTCCTTGGGTGGGCATGAGTTTGTATACCATAAGGACATCCTTCCAAAAGATGCTGAGCTGGTTTGTTTTTCATCATCTGAGCTACTTGCCCTGCTCACTGATGTGATTTCATCGCATTTACTTCATAGACCTGCCACAGTTCCCTATTAGATCTTCCTCCCCACACATCATTCTCCCAAAATTCATCCAAACACTTTAATCTTCAAGGTATTTATCCGTCTTCCTTCCTTCATAGGATCATAGAATATCAGGGTTGGAAGGGACCTCAGGAGGTCATCTAGTCCAACCCCCTGCTCAAAGCAGTACCAATCCCCATTTTTTGCCCCATATCCCTAAATGGCCCCCTCAAGGATTGAACTCACAACCCTGGGTTTAGCAGGCCAAAGCTCAAACCACTGAGCTATCCCTCCTTCCTTCCTAGTAAGTGGCTAGCTGTCTCATCCTCCTCAAACAATAAGTCTTTGGATATATACATTCTAAATTTTAAACTGGAGAAAAGCTTTGCTTGAATGAAAAGGAACGCGACAAGGGCAGTACCCACAAAACTTTTGTACACTTAAACATCAGGGCAAATTCTGCAGTTACTTGAACTCGTTGCTGGTTAAAAAATAGAAGCAAAAGTGGGATGCCTCCATTTTTCATTACAATTTTCAAAAATTCACAACCAGTGGAAGGTTGACCAAAGACTTGGAGGGGGGCATTTGCAAAAAACAACCCCACCCCCCAAAATCCCCCCCAGCCACCACCCTGGGTGGAATTCCGCTCTCTGCCCGCTTTTTTTAAATACAAATTTTCCAAATGTTTGAAATGTTCTGACTCCACTCAAACCACTGGACAAGGGAGGAAGTGTGCCTACTTGCCTGTCCAAATGGTGGATTTAAGAGTGCTAAGAAAGTGTGTGTTCTGTGTTTCCTGCCACACAGAGCCAACAGGGGTGTGATCAGAGAAGCAGCATGTGTGCCCCGGTCACCTCCAGGGTCTGCTCATGCAGATCCCTTACAAGGGCAGAAAGGCTCCTCTAATGATTCCATCTCAGCTGGAACAAAACCAGCAGTGCCCAGGAGAGGTAATAGCTAGGGGAGGAGTTGAAGAGCAGAGAATAATCGGGATGGGTAGGGGAATCCAGTGAATGGAATGCCTATCTGTAATTTACAGCGTGTTGATGGTCTTTGGTGAGTACAGGCCAGTTGCTTATGGGATACTGGGAAACTATTACAAATCACAGTAGTTAAGATGGAGGGGAAGTGAGATTCTTATGTCCTGCCGACAGCTTCTTCACAGTCTACAGTTTTGGCATAAAGAGCCCAGAACTCAGCATAATCTTCAGTTTGGAATTCAGTCAAGTGTGTTAATCTCTCACCTATGTGCATTTTTTGACATCATGGATTGAGCTTGGGGCCAGGAGTCAGATGCTCCTGGATTCTAATTGTACTCTCTTCCCCCAAGTTGTTCTATCTCTACAATGGAGATATGTACACACCTTCCCTGAAGTGCTATTGTAAGATGTAATCTGTTAATGGTGGTAAAGCACATTACAAATGTAGATCACTGGCTATGCGCTGCTTATTATTATTATTATTTATTTTATTTATTACCCTATATAAGTGAGAAGGTGGTCTTGGCTTTATAGAGTACTGGTTAGCTAAGAATCAATCGTCTTATCTGTAAGAAGAAAAACATTAGCTAAAATTTAAAATATACCGTTTATCCTAGTGATGACAAAGCCAGTGAACATATTACACATATTAGATCTGGTTGGAAAATGTTCCCCCACCGTGTGGGAAATGTTCTGCATAAAACTTCAGCTGTTCATCAGAAAACAGAAAATCCAACTTTTTTTTCTTTCCTTTTTTTTTTGTTGGCCAAAAAAAAAGTGATTGCCAAGAAACCTCATTTGTTTTGTTCTGTATATGGGAGAAAATATCCAGTCTTCTGACTGAAAAATAAGAATGTTCAAGGAAAGCAGATACTTCCTGCAAAAACCCTTCATTTTGCCAAAACCCCAATTTTCCCGGGGGAAAAAAGTTTTGATGGCAAGCTTTCAACTGTATATCTTTCTTTGATGCTATCCAGTATTGTCACACCGTGCAGAGATGATCGAAAATAATTCTGTGGGGATCTGCGACAGCCCCAAATTTACAGTTCTTTTCAAATTCCTCCTCAAAATGGTTTGTTTTTAGTGAACACTTCTTCAAGTGAAGAATATTTTGTTGCGAGTCCCTGGGAATTATCTTACTTTAGCTGCCACCTTAGCCATCTTTCATGTAACATACATCTGAGTAACAACGAGGAGATATTTGTATTTCGCACAAGATTTGTGGGCTTCATCTTGCAGTCCTTATTCAACCCAAATTCCCATTGATTTCATTACAAGCTCAACATGAGTAAGGACTGTGAGGCAGGATCTCTGGTTTTTAAGCAATAAAGATCTTCACCTTTTTTTGACATATTCATTATGGGTTCAATTGTGCGACCCTTGATCACACTGCTGAGCACGTATTCACACAAGTAAGTCCCATTGACTACTCTTATGAGTAAACGCTTCAAGGTGTCAATCAAGGTTATACAATCTAATCCCACATTCCTGGGATGCAATAAGGCTGTATATATGCTATAGGATGAACAGGAAGTATGTATTATAAAAGGGAATTACAGTGCAAAGATATGTTGTCTTTATTTTACCCATAGATTAGTGTGGACAAAGGCAGTTTGACCTGGTGTGATATTGTTGGAGTTCCTTTAGAGATGGACACTTAAAAGCCTTGGTTCTCACTTACAATCATTTCTGACACATAGTTCAGGAGCAGTTGGTTTTATGCTTCTGTCATTGGTCTCTCTGATTATTAGGATCTGTTTATATCTTATGGTGTGGAAGAAGCCGAGCCATAAAGTTTGGAACCAGTTCAGAATTTCCCCAAAGTTCAGGGGTGTTTGGATAAGAGGTTCCGACTGGTCCATGTCAGCTGTTACAAAGGCTGCATGCTGATCAGGTGCCAGTTTTCTCCAGTGTTCGGTGCATACCTCTCAAACTTTAGATCTGGTGCTGTGTGACATGAGCAATCAAAATCTGTGACAGATTTCCAAAATGTGCCTCACCTGTATTTTGTTGTGTGTCACACCATTGACAGATTATAATGTTTAAAACTGAGCAATTTTGTTTTAAAGGATATTTTCTCATTGTCTGAATTAAAAGAAAACAAACCTGGTAAAAACAAATAAGCAGTTTCTCTGATATGCATCCATAAAGTCTCCCACATGGCCCACCAGCAGGATTTGAACAATGGACAATCAGATTTCCAGCATGGATTTCAGCCACTTGAGACTGAGGAATAAATAGCCAGAGGTCCATTTGTCAGCCAACTGCAGGAAGCAGACTTGACACTCACGTCACCAGTGGGTTACAAACTATTTGCTAGGTAGCAGTAGAGTGTTGGAGATCAGGACTTGCGGGTTGTGTTTCTGGCTCTGGAAGTGGAGTATGGTAAAATCGTTAGAGCAGTGGCTTGCTAGAGGATAGCCAGAGGTCCTAGATTTAGCACTTTTCAGTCTGAATGGCAGTATGGGTAAGACCCTGGGTCTGCCATATTAATTCTGTTCCAAGCCCTGCCTGAAATGTCCTCAAACAACCTTTCTATTAACTCATCCCTAGTTTTACAGGAAGTACGTGACTGCCTTGTAGGGTGGGTGTATAAGGCCATAGCGAGTAATAAGGGCTGTGAAGTGCACAGAAATGTAGAGGGCAGTCAGTAGCAATGAGAGAGAACTAATGACCTCCTGGCTCCCAGCTCAGTGTGCCTTTCCGTAGTCTGCAGGGTATTTTGATGAGGGGCGTTTTCATGTGTCTGTGGAAGGCTGCATGATTTGGTCATGCAGCAGGACAGGAATCCTGATTCAGCCCCAATGTGGAACATTCTGCATAACCTTCTGTGGCTCCACTTTGTGGCTACTCAGACCTGGACTTTTGGTCTGGCACAAATTGAATATTATTGGCAGTAGGGAGGTACACAAGAGAAATGTGTCAGATTCTGCAAGAAGGAAAGATTCAGGGACCAATCAGACACTGCATACTTCAGCTGTGTTTTCATAGCAATACGTGCAAACGATGCCCCATACAAAAAGTACCTCGGGCCAGAGCTGAAACCCCCTACAATGGCTTTGTGGTGTTCTGACAGCTCAAACCAACCATAAACCCAGCTTAAAGGTCCACTTGAGGATCCCCCATGTGTAGGGGGCTCTTCAGTGCTAGAGCTTCCATCACAGCACCCTCTGACTGCTGATACAGTGGTCATGTGTGGGGGTGAAGAGGACCTGACTGGGTATCCCTATGTCCCCATGATCCCTATCTTCTGGAACAGCCTTTGGGTCTATGTGCAACTGGCACAATGTGGATTAGCCTCCATGCATAGAGGAAGGTCTGGCCATTGGATTAAGGTAGAGCAAAGCTGATGTAAAGCCACATCTGAAACTCCTATTCCCAGCCAAGCTGTGCTGGGTGCACAAAGTCCAGAATCTGGCCCCTAATTACTTCATTTGTTTTGTCTGCAAAGTACTCCGTGCTGCAGTGTGTCTTCTACCAACACACAGCCTTTTGCAGTAGAACTGGCAGGCAACAGCTTTCCCATCCCAAGAAAATATTTGAGATTTTGAAAAAACGTCCTGGCCGGAATCAGGATGAAATGTCAGAATTTCAAAAATTCTCGAACCAACAAAATGAAACATTTTGGTTTGCGTCGACCAAAACGTTCATTTCAATGATGAAATGTTTCATTTTGATTTTGACTATTTTATATCAGTTTTTTCTCTAGCTCAAAGTTTAAAGCAAAAAGTAATTTTAAACCAGAAAACTGAATTTTCATTTTACAAATGTCAATGGGATTATCTATTTGATCTTGTATTTAGCTGGGACACTCTTAGTCCCTTGCCCGGACCCGAAGAAGAGCTCTGTGTAGTTCGGAAGCTTGTCTCTCTCTCACCAACAGAGATGGGTCCAATAAAAGATATTACCACACCCACCTTGTCTAGCAAACTGGACATTTCGATAACTTCAAAACTCTTTTTTCCAACTTTTTTCAAGTTGAGAAATTCATTGAAATGGATCCTTTCCCGTGAACAGTTTCAACAAGGCAACATTTTTTTGATGGGAAAACATTTTTATCAAAATTCCCAACTAGCTGCCACACACAGGATACGCAGTGTCCAGTTCAGTACCACTGGCTTCAGTAGGTGCATGCTCAAAACCACAGAGCGCTATGCACTCAACACTGGACTTTAGTTTTCAATCCACCACCATCCAGTCACAGAAGTTATTTGGAGAATAATTTTGAGTAATGAAATTAATTGAGGAAATCGTAGTCTGTTCATGGAGAATTGGCTGACACGAGGAGACAAAATTCCGTTAAGCTATTCATTACAAATTATTTGCAGAGTTCTGCTGTTTTCTTTTTCCTGGCCGAGTTACCCAATGAAATGCAAAGAAAATGCAAAGAAAATAATGGAATGTAGAAAAACTCAGCCACAGAAATGAACAGAGCAGAAAATTGTGAGTGTTTGCTGGAAATCGTCTTCTGATGCATTCATTTCCATTGGATTCCTAAGCAAAGCTAAAGAGACAGAATCACTTGTCTCACAAAGCATTGACAGAGCTCCAGTGAGAGAGCGCAGGAAGCAACCGACTCGAAATAAAACTTCCTCACTAATAATGAAAGGAGTTTTTAAAATAATGGAAATATATACAGTGAAGTACGTTCAAACTTGCCTGATAAGGGAATCCCTGGCAATATATGCAATATCCAGGGATTTGCACTGTAGATGGCTGAAGTTACTGCAGGATAAATAATTAATGTTGCACTAATTAATTCATTAATTAGTACAGAGCTACACTGTTTTTTTCCCCTTCAAAAATAAAATCTTGCCTGGTTTGATTTTGTGCTGTACTCAACACATCAGAATATTTTAGGTTTCTAAAAGAAGAGCCAGCAAACCCAATATAAAGGATTTATCTCTTGTTGGAGCACTGAATGCTTTTGGACTCCTTCCGTTGTGCAATTTTAAGAAACTGTGATTACAAAAGTTTTAATAATTAAAATAAGGTGGCACTAAGATGCTGTGGCATAGTTGGCTCTCTGGTGTGTTCGCCTTCTCCCACAATGTGTCTTGTCTAGTTAGATGGAAGCTCTTCGGGGGCAGGAACTGTGCTGCTCTGTTTGTGCAGCACCTGGCACAGTGGGGCCCTATTCTTGGTTGGTCCTGAGGCACTGCTGTAATGAACTTGTTGCATTCATCATGATTATTTATTATGTTGGTACATGCCAATGGAATATGAAATTTAAGGGGTGGGTAGTGGCTAAAATCTAAATTCGCAGGTTGAGATCTCCATGCCCTGGATTAATGAAGATTCAAAGTTGGGGGGAGGAGAACAGCTGAAGTGGATTCAGACCTAAAGTACAATGATAAATGCATAACTATTATTATTTATTATTTACTATTAGCTATTTATACATATCAGTACTGTGCATGTTTACGTGCTAATAGAGAACACACACGTGCACACATTTATAGTACCGTGCCATCCAAAGACTCACCACTTGGGGTCTTGTGCGCCTTCCATTCAATGCAAAGGACGATGCCCTCTGGGACCAGACACTGCCAGGTGTGTTCCAGGAATGGGATTTTGGGTGGCAGTGTTGGGCCCAGAGGGCTGAATCACAACTTTGAGAGCCGTGGAGCGCTGGAGGAGATGGAGTACAGGGTGCGCCCCAGTGCCAATGGAGAAATGCGTTAAGACTGTGGGAGTCAAATGGCCTCCAGTTTCATGAGCATTGGGTCTTGCTACACCTGCAGCACTGCGGATGCCTGTGCTTCCCACTGCCATGTTGTCCCCTTGGGCTTGCTGGTATGCAGTTGGCCCCAGGCCCCTAGCTCTCTGAGAACAGTAGCTAAATCACGGTTGCCTCTTGCACGTGTGTGCTAGGCTGCAGGCAGGATCCTTGCTCTCAGCATATAGAGTACATCATAGTGTTTGTGACAGATAACAGCGTGGGCCGTTATATGGGCACTCTTTTCCCCCAAGTTAGGGATGAACTTGGCACTCACAAGTAACAGAGAAATGGGGCCACACATGGGTTTTGTAAATTCATCATCGTAACCACATTAAGCCCACAAAGCTCTTAAGAGAACATGGTGAACAGACCCCCTACGCCTGCATGAAGCCCTATTGAAGTCAATGAGGCAGGGTGCATATGGTTCTCTCTACAGTCGGGGCCTATATTATTTCAGATCCCCACATTGCAAACTTCTGGCACGCTGGCTTCTGGCTCTGACATCCTGGCCCCCTCAATGTCAGTGGCAAAACTCCCAGTGACACCAGCGGGGCTGGGATTTCACTCTCTGTGTATGTATCTCATAGGACAAGTTGTAGGTTTCTTAGCATTTTAATCAAGTTTATCTCCAAAGTGAGGCTAAAGGCACAAGCTGTCATTCTGTAGCCATCAGAATGAACGATGCACAGACACAATTTCTGGGCATGAGAAATAGACAGAAATGTTTGGGTTGTGAAATTGCACAATATGATATGGTGGAATTTTATGCATCCTTTTTGTTTGTTTGTAATGAATGTTGCCCAACTCTAACCCACTGATAAAATATGTAAAATACTATTAAAACTACATATTTCACATAAATTGCAATAATACACTTGTAAATATTTTATACTATAATAGGGTTCTGATCTCCATTATGGAGTAAAGTCCCACTCCTACAAAGAGTCACTCATGTACACAACTTCAAAGATGCAAGTCATTCCATTGAGTTCAGTGGAACTGACCCCATGCTTATATTTAAGCATGTGAAAGTCTTTACAGGATTATGCCCCTAATTCTTGAGTTTTAAAAGCTGAAGCCATATTCAAATGATACTAGGCAAAAAGCATCTCGACAGTTTCTGTCACTGTGGTGGCCAGAGGCATTGGTACACCGCAGTCCCTCCTATTCTCTGCTCATGGCACATAATAGTCTAGTGTCCTGTGGGCTGTGATACTTTGATCTAATTTCAGTTGCTGGGGTAGTGTGCGGGTGCTGGTGGCCTGTGATATTCAAGGGGTCAGCCTAGATGATCTGGTGGTCCCTGGAGGCTGTGAACTCTGACTCTTCTGTGTACTGTTTTTGGATTATAAGCTCTTCGGGAGGAGGGACTAACTCTTCCTGTGTGTTGGTTCAGTGCCTAGCACAATGGGGCCCAGTCTCCCTTGGTGCCTCTAGCTGCTATTGAGATATCAGTTAAATAATTTAATTGGTATTTATTTACATGACTGCAATCTGAAAGTAACAGGTACAAATACTATACTAATAAAAACAAAAAAAATAATTCTCATCAATGAATATTTAATGTCAGTTGCTTTTGAAGAGTGTATCATTCTGAACCATGCAATGTCTGGAACTGGATCTAGAGCCCATCAAAGTCAATAGGAGTCTTTGAGTGGGCTTTGGATCAGACCCTTACCTAGTTAATGTTTGTATATCAGATGCGGCTGCTAATTTGGCACTAGGCTGCGCTAGTGTTCACTTTAACTCTGCGTGTTGCACCCTTAACTCCATTACACACAAACACAAATAGTTTAGTCAGTGTAACAGCACGTTCCACTCTTCCGCAGAGGTGCTGGTTTCATTCATTAATAACGTGTACTGGTTTGAACAGTGGTGTGCGGAAAGGGAGGTGGTCTGCTGTGTGCAAATTCCTTTAATCCACCCTTCGAATAGGTGTTAGTCTAGTCAGGTATGTCATGCTAACATCCTGGGACCGACACGGCTACAACAACACTGTGTTAGTCAGGTATGTTCAGACAGCACTGTCATGAAGCATTCAATAGCGTAGAATCCGCTTTATTCAAGAAAGTGGTTCTGAACCTCTACCCAGCCCTGGGGCGAAGTCCTGGCCTTGCTGAAGTCTGAGAGTTTTGCTGTTGGTTTCAGAGGGACCAGGATTTCTCCCGTGGTAGTGAAGACCAGACAGGATACTCCTGCAGGAGGCTCCTTCGTGGATGGCATCCCCTCCTCCAGGATGGTCCCTTGCGTTTTGGAAAGTGCCTCCAGCAGATCCATAGATTTTTATTTTATTATTATTATTTTTTTAAAGCCAGAAGGGACCTGTTCAGTCCTCCAGTCTGACCTCATGTATATCACAAGACAGAATTTGGATAGCAGACAGGCACAAGTCAGTGCCTGGCATAAGGAACATATGGGCTGGCCTGGCACTATTTGTTGCTATCTGCCAGACAAAGTGAGGCCAATTTGGCTGTGGCTATTCATGAGCAACAAAAGCAGGCCGTGCTTTAGGCTTCCCTCTTCCTCTCTGAACAGCACAGTGTTGGGTTTTGTATATTTGTGTAGTTTTGTAGAGTCCAGCTGCAACAATGATGGGCACTTAAAACACCCCAATTAAACAAAGAGAGAAAACTAGTCTCTGGGCCTGATCCTGTGTGCACATAACCATGTGTATATTTCTTACCAGAGGAGATCCATTGGCTTTGATAGGGCTCTCCACAGGAGTAGGGTATGCATACGTGCAAGTGTTTATAGCATTGGGTGCTTCTTTGGGGTGGATACTGCAAGGTGCTGAGCACTCAGGCCCTGATTGCTTAAGCCTGTGCTATTTATGTGCTTAAAGTTAAGCATGTGCATAAGTGGTTTGCAGGATCAGGGCCAAAGTGCTCAGCACCTTGCAGGATTGAGCTCTTCATCAACCAGCTCTTTTCAGTACAACTATCCAGGAACCGCTCCCAACCGGCATCTTCATAGAGCATGGGAGAATGTACTGCTTGGTATAGCACCTAAAACACAACTCCGTCAGCTGCCATACTGGGTGAAATCCTGGCCCCACTGAAGTCAGTTGCAAGAGTCCCATTGATTTCAATGGCACGGAGATTTCACCCATGGATCCATTCTGTTAACATCAACAAATACCTTATATAAGAAGTGAAAGCATATTGGCTGTGTTGACAGAGATCCTTTTGGATTGTTCATATATTTTTGCACCGTTTTTCTTTCTCAGCTATCAGATTTAGGTCTCTTTTCTAGTTCTGCTTCCCTCTTGACATCTGGAGTAATGTACTTATAGGATCCAGTTCACATGTACACTAAATAAGACCCCTTTTCACTGCCATCCTGGTATAAAGTAGTTGCCGTGTAAATGAAAATCAGGCCCATACGTAGCCTGGATATGGTAATGTAAGAAGAAGCTATCAGTTCTTTGGGGGATATTAAGGCATTATTTGCCTGTTATTTGTGGTATGTTCTTACAACAAATCAGTAGCAACAGCAAACCCTTCATTTTTGAACAAACATCTCTCTTGAGCAAACATCTGTCTATCTATCTAACCATCTCTCCATTCCTAAGAGTCTTACCACTGACCAGAGATGCTAAGCATATCCACTATAACAACGAGGAGTCCTTGTGGCACCTTACAGACTAACAAATTTATTTGGACATAAGCTTTCATGGGCTAAAACCCACTTCATCAGTATTTTTCAAAGTTACAAATTCTTGTCCCATCAGGTATAAGGGGAGTCTGGGTTTGGCAGGGCTGTGTAAAACAGAGGCTCCAGCTTTATCTTTGGCTGATCCTTTTCCATCTTAGGAAAACATTCATAGAAATTGCTTTTCAAAATAAGTGATTAAAAGACGTTAAAACATGATGTAGCGTGATGTAGAAATGATTTAAAAATACCTTAGGTGACCCTATAACATCCAGTTAAAAAGCAATTTCAGACTGGCGTGCATAAAATGTGCACATGTCTCTCTGACATGTCGTGTGACACATCTTAGAAAAAGGGATTAGGAAGAAATCAATTTCTCATAATTTATTAATAACCTCGTCGTGTCCGTTCTTTTATTCAAAGAATTACAGCAGTTACAATCCCCCTTACATAGTATAGAAATTCTAATACTGTACAAGGGTTATAGTTAGAACTGGCTCTAGGGGTTCTGCTGCCTAGGCAAACTAGCCAGTGGCCACTTCCACTTGCCCTGAAGTCATCCATACCATTAACTTAGATACAAAACCTGCTGAAATCAAAAGGACACTTTCCTTTGACTTCAATGAGCTTTGGATTAGGCCCTTACTAAATATTTTGTTGCCTCTTATATTTCACTGACCCCCTGTTCTGCCTGTCTGATTGAGCCAGTCCTAACTGTATGACACTTTGCATAATGTAGTGCTGATTGAGTTCCTTGTTTTTTTTTTACTCAGCTTCTTTATTTTTAAATTATACCCTTGAGGGTTTGATCTCCTTGCCCGTGGGAGAAATGTATCGTTAGAAATAGCTTTTGTGATACTGTATTTTTTTTTTAAAGTGCCTGCAGTCTCAGTATTTCCATCTCCAAGAATTCAAAAGTCACGAATCAACCCTCCGCCCCACTCCCAAATCATGAGATTGGTTTAAAAATCATGAGATTAAAAGGAAAAAAAATCTGGGTTCTGTGTTTTGTAGTTTATGGGCTTTAGGGTGCAGTCTGGTTAAACCTCCAGGCTTTTCTCTGCAACCTTGAGGACTGGAAACCTACTTTATTAAAAAGGAAAGCTGAGATTCTGCATCCGATGAAGTGAGCTGTAGCTCATGATAGCTCATGCTCAAATAAATGGGTTAGTCTCTAAGGTGCCACAAGTCCTCCTTTTCTTTTTGTGATTACAGACTAACACGGCTGCTACTCTGAAACCTGACATAATCCTGTGACTCCAGGACCTGGAGCTTTAGGGATAACACCAAATGTCACGAGACTCATGATAATATTGCAATAGTTGGCAACACTGCACCATGTAACTACTTTCCTTTGGCTTTTAGCATAAAGTTTTGGAGTGACATCACTGGAGCTCAGAAGGCCCATAACACAACAGAGCACAATGGTTCTGCTACGATGGGGGGGGGGCTAGGAGATACTTTTGTGGCGAGTGTGGGGAACTCTACAGCACCAGCATGTCATGGGACTGAGTTCTGCAGTGCTGCAAGGAGAGAAAGGGAGCTCAAGACCTGCCAACACCACCACAGCAGTGAACGGTGTCTGGTAGAAAGGGGCTCAGTGTAGCTGATTCAGGAGTGCAGGCCATTTGGGCCATGAATGGCACCAATTCATTGGCTACATTCCCTGTGCAGGAGGCCAAGATATACTGGATTAAGGCTTTAGGCACAACACACCACTGGCTCCCCGGCTTCACCTCTGCAGTCCTGGCCCCATACCATGGCACCACCTCCCACATGGGCATGACTGGTAGCAGGATGCCTCCTTCACCAGAAAGCGGGGAGGGTGCGCACGTTCTACATCTCACCTCACAAAACACTGTCTCATATAGGCCCAGAGCCAGCCTCTCTGCCATGGCTAGAGCTGGGCAAAATTTTTCAGATGTAACTCCCCCCCAGCCCCCGCAGTGAAAAATGCAGATTTGGTCACTCAAGAACATTTCACAAATTCATATCAGTTTTGTGGAATTGCTTCAGACGAAAAAAAAAAACCCAAGAAACCCCAGAAAGTCTAAATGTTGTGTTCGACACTTTCTAAATGAAACATCAATTTTGGGGGGCAAAATGACCTTTTTTCTTAGAAGGTTCCTTCAGATTTATTAAAAAAAAAAACAGGAAAAAAAAAACAGGAGGGCAGGGGGGAGAAAAATCCATCAAAACACTCAGTCATACGGAGTTTTTTTTTTCAAAAAATCGGAAACAATTTCTTTTTATTTCACTTTTGTATTTGCCAAAAAAAAACAACCAAAAAGTAAATTGTTTCCAGGTTGACCTAAACCACATTTTTTCCTGATTTTTTTTTTGCCCCCCGGAACGGTCAGTGAACCAGAAAATCCGTCATTTGCACAGCTCTCGCTCTAGCCAAGATCCAGGGTCTTGTGTGTCAGGCAGCTTCCTGATTCTCTGCCCAGCTCAGCCCTGGCCACAGCCCCAGTGCAACCCAGTGGCTGTTCTGTCCTACACCAGTTAGCAAGGGTCCCCAAACCCCCTACATCTGGCCAGGTGGGGGTAGGAGCCAGCTATGCCGGCTTTACCCAGCCTGAAAACTCTCCCAAACTGGTGGGATTCTCATCTGGCCGGATACGCGCTGTGAAACAGGATCCAAACCATGACACTCAATACTTGCTTATGCCTTTTAAAGTGCCCAGCTGTGAACCTGAACACCCGCTGCGCCTGCCAGCACAACCATTACTGATGGTGGGGAGTGCCCGTACACACAAGCAATCCCATTCAGGACAGCAGCACTGTTTGCACACGTGCTTACCAATTAGCATAAGGGATGCAGAGTCCAACTTGTGGGGATCAGATTTGTTGAGTAAGACGGTGTGAGTTTTATGATGTTCCTTTTCTGACTATAGTGCACTTGAACGTGATTTGGGAGCAGCAATTGTGTTAACACAAATGGATTTTATGGTAAGATTTCAATATGGGTGTATGAGAGCTTTAAAGGGATAATTTGTGACCCATTGAGTTGATGGTTTATAATGGCACTAAGGCTACGTTTAAATATACTGTGTTTAAACAAAGCAAACAACTCCCCAAGGAAAAACCCTCAAACAAAAAAAAACCCAACCAACCAAACCCCCTCACAAAATCTTTCCTACATGCCTTTGATCAGGTGCTCACATATCCAGCAATTCTGCAGTCACGGAATTGACGCCTTGTTGCAGAACTGTGCTCCAGAATCTCAGCCTTCATTTAAAAGCTATTCATTTCCTAGCTTTCATAGTAGCAAGGAAAAATCTTAAAAACCACGACCCCAAATGTAACTAAGGTAGCATTGTCTGCCGACTGTCTGGAACAACAGCTGGGAAAGGAGAACTGCCCCAGACGAATCTGTGGGGTAATAAGACTGCAACATGAAGATGGCAGTGTAATATCAAGACCATTAACTGTTTCATTGTTGATCATTTTAGCAGAGGCATTCAGGTAATGGGTTTATTCCCAATCTTGGACTGCTTCAATTCTTTAATTTATCTGACCCTGTTGCAGAATATCCACTATATCCAGGGACCTGGCTGCAGGGTGTAGATCCTGCTAGCCTCGGAACATGTGGGGTCTAGCCTTGGAGAGGCCAGCCGCTGTTTTGGTTTACGACACTGTGGCGAGTCAGAGTGCTTATGGCCATTTTAAAAGGGTTAAGGCAGTATTTAAAAAACAAAACAAAACCCCAGGAGTATATTTGAGGCAAACAGATGTGCTGTAGAGAACCACACTTGAATACTCTTTAAGGTACCTGAGGTCACACCCTTCTCAGAAGGGATGGAACATAAGGGTGACTGCTGATTGCTGGGGTCAGAATTCTATCGCTCGTGCAAACAAGAGTCCCCACACTTCAGAATCAATCTCTCTCTTATCATTTATGTTAAGGCTCCATTATGCTATACATGATGCCATGCAGTCTAGTTTTCCCATAGATTTTTAGGGTCAGGAGGGATCACCAAGTCTGACGTCCTAGTATTATCCCCATTTTACAGATGGGAAACTGAGATGACATGACTTACCCAAGATAATAAAGAGAGTCTGTGGCAGAGCTGGGAATAAAATGTCCTTAGTCCTAGGCCAGCGCATTAACCACAAGGCCATGCTCTCAGTTGCAAAGTGCCCTGTTACAGTTCCAAGGAACAAGTGTGGCTGGCCAGAGGCTGCTCGACACAATCTGCTGCCCTAGGCAACGTTTCAGGGTGCTGCCACCTCCCACCCGCCATTCAAATTTGATTTGGCCATTCCTTCATCATGGCGGAGGGGCAGTGGGACCAAACCTGCTGCCCTAGGTGGCTGCATAGCTTGTCTATAGCTAGAGTGGCGTCTGCGGGTGGCAAACAATAAGAGGGAAGCAAGGATGGAGCAGCCAGAGTGCGGTTACACAGGCTAGTTATGTGTGTAACTTGATGACTGTGAATTATTTGACATTTAAAGAGTAGAGATAAATAATAGCAGCAAACCTCCACTAACCCACAGGTATAATTAATCATTCTTTCTATCTTTCCTTCCCTCCCCACCGCACATGCACCCTCCCCGTTTCTGTCAGACTGTGATCACTTTCTAGACATATTGTGCTAAATTCTACATGGGCAATCCCAATTCAAGTCAATAGGAGTTGGAGGTTTGTACCAAGGGCCCAGTTCAGCTCATTGTTTGTATAGCACTTTGAGATATGTGTGAAAGGTGCAAGAAATTAAGTTCTCTTGTACGTATCTAGCTACCTACGGTATGCAGAATATTACAGGCATGGAAACAAGGCAGAGTAGATCAGATGGTGGAAAATTCTAATTGTTACAACCTATATCACTGTATGGTGGGCTTGGTTTTTACAGTCATTCTGTCTGTGACATCAGTAAAACACAAGAGATTAAAATGCAACATTAATATGGGAGTGTTATCAAAAATTCTGAGTACTTCTAAACTTGGCCATGAGACAATACACTTCAGCATCTATCTGCTGATCTCTGTGTATCCAAGATGAGCAGAACTGGTCCAAGTATATCTAACAGGTCAAGCTTTGAAATGAAGAAGCAATAAGCCAGTGAAATGGTACTATCACCAAAACATGATTGATCAATTGAATTCTATCAGAGACAGTGGACAGTGAGATTAACTCAGGCCTGATAGGTTCAATGAGTTAAAGCATGATGTTCATTTCAGCTTCATTTCACCAGTCTTTGCTTGTGAAATTGGTCAATCAATAGAGGTTGAAGATCATAGATATATATATATCGGTGACCATCTTATAGGGAATATAATCTAGTGTAGTCAGCTCCTGACTCCGGCTGCCTTCAGTGGGTAATGGAGACAGAGCTGAGACTCTGTCAGTGCCATCGAAATGGCCTGATATCTTCTCCAAATGAAAAGTATTTTTGGATCTCTGATGATTTATCTTCCCCCGCCTCCCACCCTCTCACTTTGATCTACGGCAAAAACCATACCCATCTTGGAGAAATATAGTGATTTCTCTTGAAAACATTTCTTCACTGATCAGATATATACACAAAGCTTCTTTATAGTGATATTGTCCCTTGCAAAAATAAATAAGTGTTTAGAAAACTCAGCCAGGATAAATGCAAAGATCTCCCACGGTATATGTGATTTTTTTGAAACCATTACTTTGATACAGACAGAGACCAAGTAACTGCCTGCTACAAAATGCTGAGGAGATGGGCTGGAAATGCAGTTTACATTTTAAGCAAAGCCTTAAATGGTAAAAGTGGTAATTAAACAAAGTGGTAATTAAACAAAGTCTTCATCTTTTTTAGACAAATTTACAGGCATGACACAAGGAAACAAATCACCTTTTTTGCCCCTGGTAATATTTCATTTGCTTCACAATGTTTTAAACGTAGTGGGTAACATCCTTCCTAATTAGTTTGCATCTTCTGTAAGGTGAAGTAATTAGGTATGATATTAGGTAATGAAGTTGGACGGTACAAAGTAGAGACGGAAACCATGTCCTTTATTAGTATGAGCTGTTAATGCTATTGGTTCTCTGCCTTCTTGATTAACCTTTTAAAGCCATGTTGGTACTTAAAAGAAATGCTCCCAGCGTATTTGTCCTATACAATAATATCATAACTTCAGACAAAAGTATTTCACATAGGCCTATATTTAAGATATATCATTGTTAATAGAATGGGGAAAATGTATTCTAGTTGAATGTGAACCTGAAGCCAGCTCCTCAGCTGGTATAAACTTGTTTAGCTCCATATTTTGATTTATACCCGTTGAAAATCTGGTCAGTCATATTCTGCAATTATACACTAATATTAATAACAGTTACACAATACTATTTTCCTTTAATGGATAAGCAAAGATGGTGTGGAGCTGACTTTTTCATTTCCGTTCTTTTAAATACAATCCTGTAGTTCTAATTTTGCATAGGATTTTTAAAAGTGTCTTAAACACAAGTCTCATTTGTGCTCCTAAGTAACTTCTGAGATTCTTACACATATCCTATTGTTCTGTGAAATCTATCCGGGGTAATTATTTGGGTATACACTATTACTACAAGCAAGGTCACAACTTAGCAAATCCTTTAAGGTGGTATCTCCATTCCTCTCCCCCACCTCCCGAAGTAATTCCTTCTTAAATAACCAAGACTTTCTACTCATGGATATTATTCAGGCAGCTCAAGGAGTAGATTGTCAGCAATATACATAAATGACGCACCTTCCTGAAGGTGGACCTGTTATACGCCTGACTGTGCCTGTGTTATTTACAGATTTTTATTTACTGCTGGGAACTCCTTTACTAGCACGAGTGTTGATTATATTAGCCTACAGCTGCCTAAACTGATTCAGATTTATTCAGACGGTGGCCAACATTTCTTGTTAAAGTGAAGCTCACTTTTCAGGGTAAAAGAAACAACAACAACTAAGGAGGAGTTTGTAGTTTTGCTTATTGATCCGAAGAAAGCCGCACAGAGAGCTCTGACTGCCTTTCTTCTAGTGAGGAATGGCCAGTGGTAAGTATGGAATGGGGAGTCTTTGGGAGCCTGTTGGGATGTCAGTGGGATGCTTCAACTGGCCTGAAAGACCCTGACAAACACGGGTGGTGTCAGACACAATGAGTCCTTTCCTTGAGAATTGTGTGCTAGATTGTGACTTGGATTACATGGTCCACAGGGATAAGACTCTGCCCCCCCAACTTTGATTTGCTACCTGGTTGTTGGGTCTGGGGATGCAGGTTTAAGCAGGTGCACCACTCCCCCAGATCAGGTGGGCAGGGCAGGGAAGGCACAGCCAACCGTAACTGAGCCAGAACATATGGCTGTTGTAGTCAGCTGCTGGGATAGGCCAGCAGAAACTTACAACCCCCAAGGAGCAGGGGCAAATCTGGGAGGGAATTATGAGTACATGCCTTGGCAGCACAATGCTTCCTGGGGTTTCGTCTGGGGTACCATGGTGTGCATCATTACCCCTTTTGACCTGAGCAGCAAGCCATGAATCAGGGACTCCTAGGTTGTTCCAGTTAGGAGGAGAAATTGGTGAGAGTCAGGTATTTTCTGGTGTAATTTTGTTGATTTGCAAGGAATGTGCACAATCTTGTTTCCCTGAACACCATAGGAATCAAACAGCAGGAGACAGTTCCTTTGTTCACTTTTCCAGGCTTGCCCGTCCAGCCAGCACTCTGTACCTAGAAAGCTTTTTCTGAGCTTTACCTCAGGGACACATGACAGTGCTGCCAGGTGTCTCCTTGGCTTTCTCTCTCTGCTTCTGGCTTGCTTCTGTCTCACTGTCCCTGGGTGTATCGCTGCCCACAAAATCCAGATTACTGGATGGGATCTCATACCCCCTTTGTTTTAGGTGAGGCTGTTTAGCTGATTCTCACAGCTCATGAGGGGGAAAAGATCCCAAGCATTTGGATGAGGTTTAACCCAACTCACAACAGCACCATCACTTACATAAGACTGTGCCTAAAGACCGAAACTTGCCTATAAAATATAAACACACACACACACACACAAACACACATATATATACCTGGGGCTGTAAAGGATGAAGCATTTGCTTTGGGACAGTATCCTCTTTCGAATCAAGGAGAATACTGTGCTTGCCTCCTTTATTAGCATTTCTGGAAAGATGCCATTGGACTGGGAACTAATTGTTTTGCAGAGTAGGTGGGTGCGCACATCCTGTTACTGTCAACAAAACATAACCCTCCTAGGCTGGTGCATTGATTATATGAAAAATGTCTTTACCGCTCCCTGGTGCCTGCTTATAACCCAAACTGTTTCAACCTGCCAACGGTCTTTTAATGATCGAAGATGTTCTGATGAACTGAAACAATGCATGATGCTAATGATAATTATCTTGCATTTATATAATGCCTTACAGTCAAATGTGCTCCAAAGACCTGTATGAACTTTACTATTTGACATTATGTACTATGTCCAGGAGATCGGAAGCATGTTGTCCTCCAGTGGAACAAACCCATTCCATAGCGAAATGCAGTGACTATTTAACAGTGCACAGCAATGCTGAGTTACCAGTTCAGGACAGGAAGCGTATGCACTGGAAAATTCAGGTGTTGGGGGGTTGCAGAGGGAGTGTTGGGGGTGGGGTGGGGGTGGATTTAGGTAAGCAGAATGCAACTAACAAAGTTGGAAACTGCTCAGGACAGTGGAGACAAAACCACTCCTTAATGGTCACAAGTAATCAAAACAGAATTAGTCCCAGAATCATTTTTGCCTGTCTCTATATCTTGATAGTGCACCATGTATTGTACATCATTCAGCTAAAACAAAACCAAGTTGTACCAGAAAGTGCTCCAGGTTGCACTCACTGGAAAGGAGGGCAGATCCTGCCCCAAAGTCAGATCCTTCTGCACTGTTGCTGGGGTGCAGTGAGGACCTTACTTTGAGGGAGGATCTGTCCTTAAAAGCACCCTAAACAAGCAGCTGAATATCCTATCCTAAATGAGTTGAAAAATGGTGTATTAATTATTATTATTATTATTGTTGTATTGAGGTAGAGCTCCAGTCCCCTGTGCTAGGCGCTGGCCACATACAGAACTAACAGATGGTCCCTGCCTTAGAGACATTAAAAGCTAAATATGGCTTTTGTCAGCTTGTTCTACCTCCCTGGTTTTGGGGGTTGGAATGGGCATTTGTGGGTTTCACAGTGGCCAAGGCTTAGCCCCAGAGCATTTCTGGTTCTTCTTCTTGTGTAATCAGCCATAGCTGAAAGAGCTGGTGTAACTCTGGGTACTGAAAGAAAATGGCTGCCTTATGCAAATCTGGAAAAAAGGGGCTAAAGGAGGGCGTGCATAATGTGCCGTATAGAAGGCACCTGCTAAGATACTTTTCCCTTGCTTGTTGTCCTGACCATATCACAGCCCTTATTGAATCCCTACACTGGTTCCCCTTTCATCACCACACCAAGCTCTGATCTTGACCTTCAAGGGCCTTAACAATGTTGCCTCTCCCTACTTATCCACTCCTATCTTGTAGCCCTGTGCTCCTGGCAGCTCCACTGATGATACCTGCTTTGGAGATCTGTTTGTCTCCTCTCACAACTGCCTCCGTGCTTTCTTCCATGCTGCCCCCACGTCCTTCCTGCACCGGTCTGCAAAGGCACTGCCCTCTTGTCTTTAAGTCACCACTTGTGGTGAGGTATACGTGGAGTCCTCCAGCTAATGCTGACTGGGATACCGGGAGGAAGCACAGGCAGGAATGTCTGTGAGGGGAGGGCTCCGGCCTCATACTGGCAATGAGGGGCGATCAACAGGTTATCTCAAGTGCTTATATACAAATGCACAAAGCCTTGGAAACAAGCAGGGAGAACTGGAGGTCCTGGTGATGTCAAGGAACTATGACGTGATCGGAATAACAGAGACTTGGTGGGATAACTCATATGACTGGAGTACTGTCATGGATGGTTATAAACTGTTCAGGAAGGACAGGCAGGGCAGAAAAGGTGGGGGAGTAGCACTGTATGTAAGGGAGCAGTATGACTGCTCAGAGCTCCGGTACGAAACTGCAGAAAAACCTGAGTGTCTCTGGATTAAGTTTAGAAGTGTGTGCAACAAGAGTGATGTAGTGGTGGGAGTCTGCTATCGACCACCGGACCAGGGGGATGAGGTGGATGAGGCTTTCTTCCGGCAGCTCACGGAAGCTACTAGATCGCATGCCCTGATTCTCATGGGTGACTTTAATTTTCCTGATATCTGCTGGGAGAGCAATACAGCGGTGCATAGACAATCCAGGAAGTTTTTGGAAAGCGTAGGGGACAATTTCCTGGCGCAAGTGCTAGAGGAGCCAACTAGGGGGGGTGCTTTTCTTGACCTGCTGCTCACAAACCGGGTAGAATTAGTGGGGGAAGCAAAAGTGGATGGGAATCTGGGAGGCAGTGACCATGAGTTGGTTGAGTTCAGGATCCTGACGCAGGGAACAAAGGTAAGCAGCAGGATACGGACCCTGGACTTCAGAAAAGCAGACTTCGACTCCCTCAGGGAACGGATGGCCAGGATCCCCTGGGGGACTAACTTGAAGGGGAAAGGAGTCCAGGAGAGCTGGCTGTATTTCAAGGAATCCCTGTTGAGGTTACAGGGACAAACCATCCCGATGAGTCGAAAGAATAGTAAATATGGCAGGCGACCAACTTGGCTTAATGGTGAAATCCTAGCGGATCTTAAACATAAAAAAGAAGCTTACAAGAAGTGGAAGGTTGGACATATGACCAGGGAAGAGTATAAAAATATTGCTCGGGCATGTAGGAATGTTATCAGGAGGGCCAAATCGCACCTGGAGCTGCAGCTAGCCAGAGATGTCAAGAGTAACAAGAAGGGTTTCTTCAGGTATGTTGGCAACAAGAAGAAAGCCAAGGAATGTGTGGGCCCCTTACTGAATGAGGGAGGCAACCTAGTGACAGAGGATGTGGAAAAAGCTAATGTACTCAATGCTTTTTTTGCCTCTGTTTTCACTAACAAGGTCAGCTCCCAGACTGCTGCGCTGGGCATCACAAAATGCGGAAGAGATGGCCAGCCCTCTGTGGAGATAGAGGCGGTTAGGGACTATTTAGAAAAGCTGGACGTGCACAAGTCCATGGGGCCGGACGAGTTGCATCCGAGAGTGCTGAAGGAATTGGCGGCTGTGATTGCAGAGCCACTGGCCATTATCTTTGAAAACTCGTGGCGAACCGGGGAAGTCCCGGATGACTGGAAAAAGGCTAATGTAGTGCCAATCTTTAAAAAAGGGAAGAAGGAAGATCCTGGGAACTACAGGCCAGTCAGCCTCACCTCAGTCCCTGGAAAAATCATGGAGCAGGTCCTCAAAGAATCAATCCTGAAGCACTTGCATGAGAGGAAAGTGATCAGGAACAGCCAGCATGGATTCACCAAGGGAAGGTCATGCCTGACTAATCTAATCGCCTTTTATGATGAGATTACTGGTTCTGTGGATGAAGGGAAAGCAGTGGATGTATTGTTTCTTGACTTTAGCAAAGCTTTTGACACGGTCTCCCATAGTATTCTTGTCAGCAAGTTAAGGAAGTATGGGCTGGATGAATGCACTATAAGGTGGGTAGAAAGCTGGCTAAATTGTCGGGCTCAACGGGTAGTGATCAATGGCTCCATGTCTAGTTGGCAGCCGGTATCAAGTGGAGTGCCCCAAGGGTCGGTCCTGGGGCCGGTTTTATTCAATATCTTCATAAATGATCTGGAGGATGGTGTGGATTGCACTCTCAGCAAATTTGCGGATGATACTAAACTGGGAGGAGTGGTAGATACGCTGGAGGGGAGGGATAGGATACAGAAGGACCTAGACCAATTGGAAGATTGGGCCAAAAGGAATCTGATGAGGTTCAATAAGGATAAGTGCAGGGTCCTGCACTTAGGACGGAAGAACCCAATGCACAGCTACAGACTAGGGACCGAATGGCTAGGCAGCAGTTCTGCAGAAAAGGACCTAGGGGTGACAGTGGACGAGAAGCTGGATATGAGTCAGCAGTGTGCCCTTGTTGCCAAGAAGGCCAATGGCATTTTGGGATGTATAAGTAGGGGCATAGCGAGCAGATCGAGGGACGTGATCGTTCCCCTCTATTCGACATTGGTGAGGCCTCATCTGGAGTACTGTGTGCAGTTTTGGGCCCCACACTTCAAGAAGGATGTGGATAAATTGGAGAGAGTCCAGCGAAGGGCAACAAAAATGATTAGGGGTCTGGAACACATGAGTTATGAGGAGAGGCTGAGGGAGCTGGGATTGTTTAGCCTGCAGAAGAGAAGAATGAGGGGGGATTTGATAGCTGCTTTCAACTACCTGAAAGGGGGTTCCAAAGAGGATGGCTCTAGACTGTTCTCAATGGTAGCAGATGACAGAACGAGGAGTAATGGTCTCAAGTTGCAGTGGGGGAGGTTTAGATTGGATATTAGGAAAAACTTTTTCACTAAGAGGGTGGTGAAACACTGGAATGCGTTACCTAGGGAGGTGGTAGAATCTCCTTCCTTAGAGGTTTTTAAGGTCAGGCTTGACAAAGCCCTGGCTGGGATGATTTAACTGGGAATTGGTCCTGCTTTGAGCAGGGGGTTGGACTAGATGACCTTCTGGGGTCCCTTCCAACCCTGATATTCTATGATTCTATGATTCTATGGGTCAAGTGGCTGTGAGGGGTGGATGAGACTGGAGAGTGTGTGTGTGATATATCAAAGGACTTTCAAAATTGAGTATATCTGGCTACAGCCCTGTCCCCTACCCTTCGTATGTCTCTTGTCTTTGATAGTCTGCGTCTTGAGTAGGGACCGTGTCACACTAGGTGTTCGCACAGCGCCTAGCACAATGGGGCCCTGATCCTGACGGGGGCTTTTGGGAGCAATTGTAATGCTACTAAATACTTCTACTGCTACTACTTACAATGCTGAAAGTTATTTTTGGTAACCCAGGTAGTCAGTAACATCCGGTGATGTAACCAAATGATGGCTTGAGCCAAAATAAAGCTAATTCTAATCTTCAGATATGCCCACCAATAAATAAATAAATAAATAAAATCAATGGATGTGCTTAGTGCAAATATGTGGTGTTGCAATTGTTTCTCGTGAAACTAGAATCCACTGCACCATATTTAAACAAAACCAGATCCAATTATACACCCACTCTTTCGATATATAAACATTGCAGGAACCATTAGAAACACATGGAACATTTTCCGGGTCATTCTATAGCTTAGATTATTTTTCTCCCTTTCATCACCCCCTCCTAGGCTGAAATTGTGTAAAGCTTTAACTTCAAAGCCAAATTGTGAATAACATTGGTTTAACCTGAAATTTAAAGCTGGCATTTCCATGCTCTGTAGACAGGGGCTCCCTGGCCTTTTGCTACCATGCAGCTAGCAACCAGAATTTTAATTTTATAAGCCATGGTTGACTAAACCCAGCACTAGGTCTATTAGATATTATTTGATTTGGAATAGAAAAAAGATTTAAAGATACACTGCTCTCCTGTAAACCTTTGTACCTTTTCACACTACTGTATGCATGTCTAGACATTCTGTTCAAAGGACAAGTTCAGATTTTCCCTGATGGATTAAAAAATTGACTTTAAAACTGTTAAATAAACCTACCGGTGATATTCCTAATTTAAATCAGAATGACTGTGTCTAAACAGGTAAATAAAAAGAGGTTATGACTTGAAACATTGGCTATAAAACAAAAGGATTCCTCTTTCTTTTTCCTGGTTTGTCTTCCTAACAGCAACCACACATTCTGTGGGACCAGTATGTTAAAGATGCTGGCCAAAGTTTTCCAAAGTGATTCGTGATTTTAAGTACCTCACTTTTGAGGATCCAATTTAATACACCTTAAAGGGCTCTGATTTTCTCAGTGTTGGTGCGCTGAGGTTTGTGGAAACGAAGGGGCTTTAAATTGTTTCAAGTTGGGCACGCAAAATTACTTTTAAAAATCTTAACCGCTGTACATAAAGACCTAATCCTGCATAAATGTAAGTCAGTGGGAGTTTGGCATGGATTTCAAAGGGCGCAGGATTGGGTCCTACAGGAAGAGTGGTTGTTGCATAGATCTCTTTAGATACTTGCCATCTGCAAGTTTAAATGATGCAGAACCTGTAGTAACAATTGTTAATGCTGCTGGACATCTACAAGCCATTCATAATGGAAGCCATCTTAAATGTAAATAAAACCTTATCTCGTAGGGTATGTTTGAGTTATACAACTCAAACTGTCTTTAAGGCCAGCCCTTGTCTTTAAAATGTGCTCATTTTGGTAGCTAGTGCAGTGTTGCCAGCTCTCACAATTTATTGCAAGTCATGTGGTATCTGGTGTTTTTATTTAAAGCTCCTGGAGTCATGTGAATATGGGAGAATCTCAGCTTTCGTTTAATAAAAGTACATTTGTAGCCCTCATGGTTGCAGGGAAAGGCATGAAAATGCTACCAAGTGCATCTTAAAGGCTCAGAAATCAAAAGGCAAATAAAAAGCAGCCATGTTTTTATCTTCTGAAAATCTTGTTACTTTTAAGCCAATCTCTTGATTTTGGGGGGGCCTGTTTCATGATTTTTGAACCTCTGGAGCTGGCAAAACTGCTGAGCAATGTTGCTAGTCTCTGCGAAATGAATGGGCCTAGAAAACACCCATCGATCTTCAGGAGCTAACCATCCCACCGCTACGGTAAAATCTTATAACTAATACAAGCGGCCACTACAGCCGACACTGGATTGTGAGTCAGGAGCCAAGAGGGCAAAGCAGGCCAGACCCTCTAGGATATAGTCATGGTGCCTATTGGCGAGTGCCAGGCCATCTTTGATAGCTGGGCTGCTATTGGTCAGTCCTAGTTTCTGACCAGCCCTGGGATTGGCTGGTGGGCTACTACTTAGAAAAGGTGGAGCTGGCTGCAAACAGGCCTCTTTTTGCTCTGCCCTCCACTGCTATAGAGCAGACGGCAAAGTTTAGTGTCGCACTGAAATTCACCAGTGAAAAATGTGGCTTGCAGCACAGCAGGAACACCCTTATTCTGCAGGTAGAAGAAGCAGCTAATACATTTAGCGTGTGTGTATGACCGAGGGGCTAGGAAAATCTGCCTGTAACACCTCAGCTGCTGTGTCTTGATGCTATGAACCCTCAGGAATTAGGCATATGGTAACAATGGAACATGTCCATTGCCACTGACGTTTGTTTTTGGGGGCATGGAGAACTGCCTTTTTAAAGATTACTGATAACAGTAAATGTTTATCCCTTGGATCCTGATCATTTTGTTATGTATCAGGATAAAGACACTTTGGACTTGAAAATATCCATTTGCACCTAAGAGAAAGCTAGCCTTTACAGAACCTTATGAAGTTAGCAATGGAATGTGTTTAGGAAATTGCGTTAAGACTTTTCTATTATAAATGACCCCGCTGTTTAATAGAGTCTCTTCTACAAATGTTTAACTTTTCCTTTGGCTTTTGAACACGCTGACACATGTAATCAAAGGACAGAGTGGAACACAGTGAGAGGCCTCTGTGCTGTGGCGGTCATTGTAATAGCTATTTATTCTTCTGTGTATTTTGTCATCTTTGAAAGGTATTCAGGAATCTCCAGTACCAAATGGCCATTCCCTCCCGGGTAGAGATTTCCTTCGGAAACAGATGCGAGGAGATCTTTTCACCCAGCAGCAGTTAGAAGTGTTGGATCGGGTCTTCGAGAGGCAACATTATTCTGACATCTTCACAACAACTGAACCCATCAAACCAGAGCAGGTACGATTGTGAACCACCAAGCTTTCCAAATGCACACTTTCTGGCTGTAGACACTTTCTTGCAGGAGATCACCAAACACTTAGTTCTCTCATTCTAAGTAGGAGAACATTGGAGAGTGGGTATCATGTCAAACTCTATAGCAATAAGTGCACAGCAGTCATACAGGAGTTTGGTTTTAAAAGATGCTGCTTAAAGGATACAAAGTGTTTGGGGTGTATGCATCGGATGGTAGCTATATAGCAGGATTTGCAAAGAAGGGCAAGGTTTTCAGAATTGTGCAGCTAATTTGGGTGCATAATTACTGTGACTGTGCATATAAAGTGGGGTTTTGCACATGTAAATGACCAGTCTGTCATCTAACTGGCCATTTGCTCAGGCAAAAACCTGATTTGTGTATACAGTTTGGATGATTGCATGTGCAGATCAGTTGTGTAGTTCTGAAAAATCTGGTCCTGTTTTTAGGAAGATCTTATATTTTCACTCCCGTTTTTCACATATGGGCATAAAGCACTTACAGGTGTTGACTTACTCTGTTTGTTTGCTAAGTAGCAGGTTCTCGCTGCTGTTAGGCCACTGCCTGCTATTTAGTCACAGGTGCAGAATGTGTCTTTGCTGTCCTCTGTGTGATGTAGAAATTAAACTATTGCTGGCCGTTCAAATATAGGGTTCACTTGCCACTGGTTCTGTATTTAGCAAAACATCCGATTAATCACTGGTAATCTCCTGCATTTCCACTGTTGAACCAGGGTTCCAGGATGTAAAGATGGAAGGACTGATCTCCCTTGCTTGAGAGCAATGGAGGGATATCCAGAAAGTGGGAACATCCTGGATAAATCTGGGTTCTGGTAGGAGCTCAAGGAATGGAGAAATATGTTGCTATTAGTTTTTTGAGAGAGTCCTTTGCAGTGCTGAAAATTATGCATTATGTTGGAAATCCCATGAGCCTTCGATCACCAGTGTGATCTCTAAATATTGGAGAAGCTTCTGATTGGTTTTGTGATTGTTGCAGTGTGTACTATTTATGAATGTTGCAACTCTGAACCTGAACTTGTAAAGCCCCTTTCCACTAGGTCACAGTTCATATCCAGCAGTGATGGGGCAGAGGGAAGGAGGCTCAGATCACAATGGGCTTGTTTTGTTCCTAGTTAGAAAAAGCAAACAAGGCTGTCGCTGTGGGTGAGAGGAAAGCAAGCACTGAGAGACTCAAAGAGTGAAATGCCGTGGGGTGCCACTAGATGGTGATTAGTCCATCGCTAAGGTCCGTCCGTCGTGGTAACGTGGAGATGCTAGCACAGCACTTGTCCACATTGTTGACTCTTTCCACACTGGCTACATAAAAGTTTTAGCTGATAGTTCTCTTTCAGTTTCCTTACTTTCACGGGTCGAAAATGATTAAAAAGAAAATGCTGTGGTGGAAAAAGACCGCTTTGCCACCTTGTTGAATCTTCCAGATTCTGAAGGATCCAGCGTCACTCGGAATTGGAGTGTGAAGTCCGAGTACCCAGCCCGGCGACAGATCTGGGCGGGTGAAGTGTTGTAGGGTACCGAACCCTGGCGGTGGGCTTGTTGCTCAGTCTAAGCAGAACAAAAGGATCAGCCCAGGAGTGCTGTGCTATCCTGACCACCACACAGTCAGCTGGCTGTGGTGAAGATTGATCGCATCAGATCCTTTTTATCTGTATTTTTGGGTGGCTGGCTGGTCCTGCTAGTTAGTCGTGAATTAAATGGGAGGAATGGGCCCACTAAGTTAATAACTAAGGCCTGGATCCTCCAAGGTACGTAGGCACCTAACTCCCACTGAAATCTATCCGTTAGGTGTCTCCATACCTTGGAGGTTCTGGGCTTAAGGGCTTGATGCTGTGAGGTGCTGAGCACCTACTGAGAACCTCTGAGTGTCTGTAGCTCCTGTTGAAGTTACTGGGAGCTGAGGGTGTTCAGCACTGCAGAACTGGCCTTCATAGGATTTGATACATTTAATCAAAAATGGAGTTTGCAGCCTGATTGCCTTATAGAGGTCTGAGTGCATTCGCCTGTCTGGGGAAGCTTGGACTCAGGGTTTCCGTTTGTACGACAGGCTGGTCTTTATTTTCACAGCTAGAAGACCAGCAATCCTAATGAACGCTGATGCTATGTACCGTAGCTCTGCTCCATAACTTATAGCAGATGGAGCCCACCTCAGGCCTCCTAAGAGAGGCCAGCCTAGCCCTGCAGATGTGAAGCCCCCCAAAATGGGGAGTCTCTCTGGCTCCAGTCTCAGATCCAAAGAAATCAATTATAAACAAAATGTTTAAGATCTTAATTGCTAGAAGGGGAAAACCAGAAATTTCCTGGCAATATAGTCACAGCAGCCTTAAAAGCCTGATCCAAAGGCCACTGAACTTAATGGAAAGAATCCTGTTGAGTTCAAGGGCCTATGGGTCAGGTGCTAAACTAGCAATGGGGGTAGGAATGATTAGCTATTGCTGAGGAGATACAGAAATATGCTATGCAAGTCATTCGACCCAGAGGTGTGGCATTCTGGCCCATTGTGACAATAAACTGCCTGCTCCCTAACTCAGGTAAATATCCACAACTGTCTGCAGCGCTTCCAGTTTTAGTAATTTTACTTAGGCTCAGCCTTTCTTGAGTTCAAGAAGTGGTTTGCTTGAGTGGGAGCTGCAGGATTTGGTCCGCTATTCACGCAGGTGAATTACAATTCTCTATCCATTCGAATATGGAGCCTCCCACAGTTCTGCCTTGGGAGCCCCCTGTGCGGATTTTCAAATGAGTGGTGAATGGAGATGTGGTCACGCTACAAAATGCACATCTAGGTTTTGAGACGTTCGGGGCATTGGCGCTTGGGCTTTGGCTCAGCCTGTCATGAAGAGAAAGGTCATCTGCGACGTTTAGAGGTGGATCCTGGTTTGGATTTTGAGCTCCTTCAAAGTTTGTGGTGTTTGGATTGCAGCATGTTAGTTTGGTGTCAGGTCTAAACTGAGGGTCTGCAAACGAAAGGCAAAACCCTTCTGTCTGATGCTCACGTGTGGAGCACGAATAGATGGCCGCGGGAGCTCCATGTGTAGATGAGGCTGAAGATCTTCAATGCAGGATGGAGAAGAGAACTGTGTTTGGAGGTAGCTTACCATGGACTAGGTCTAGGTGTGGTGCAGGGAGCAGTTTGCACTCGCTGCGTGGCTGGCAGTGCCTCTGCCCCTATGCGCTCCCACTCTGAAGGAATTCAGGCCGAACTGGTTGAAATCCTCCCACGGGCTCTTGCTGGGACATGGCTCTGTGTATGTGTCAGTGTTATGTCCTGATTTAGGGCGCTTACTTACCTTGGTGAACGCTTACCCAAATAAGCAGTCCTGCTGATGCCTCATGGGCATGCTCCGCTGCCTGTTCTCAGTCTATTGAATTTTATTCTTCACATTTTGTTTTAGTCTAGCGTGGGCATAGCCCATGCCAGCTCACAATGTGCGGTTGTCAGACCCCATAAGCTAAGTAAGATTCAGCTGTGTCAGGACTGGAGCGGGGGACTTCTAAAGGAATTCCAGGCTACCAGAGGCACCGGTGCAGCTTCTGAGTCAGTGCTGAAAAAATGCCACAGCCTGGCTCTGGAAATGCTGTGCCTGATGACAGATGGTTTAAGTCCTCAGGACACTTTTCACGCAAGTAGGTGTGACAGCATCAATTCCAGCTTCGGTAACTGTGCTTCACCTGAAGTTTCATTTCTCTGTGGTATTCGTTTTTGCTTCCTGCCCTGAAGTGTTGTGTAGTTTTTCCCTCCGATCTGCAAAACAGCTGCTGTGTGGTACCCCAGGGGTGATTGCAATGCAGAGGTGGGTAAACTGATTGATTGTGGTTTATACGGAGCATTTGGCACATCTGAGAGACTTCAGGCAGGGGTGTTGTGAAACCACATTCACTCATGTTTTTGGGGGGTGAATCTAGTGATAAGCACCATAGAAAAGCCCAGGAGGAAATTAATAATTCTATCTCCAGAGCAGGGTTGGAATAGTGTGCAGTAAATAAGGCCTGGGGGTCAGACACTGAACAATGAGGAGAAAACAAAATGTTGAATAGCTGTTCATTTAGTGAGCATCATCCAGTCAGTGCACACAGACACACAAGGGGGCCGAACTAAGGTTGCAACAGAACCTTAGTTCTAGCATTTCCTAACTTTTGGGTGGTTGGCTTTGCAACCTACATGTTCTTTTAATGTACAGTTTTGTATGCATAAATGCATATGTACATGTTGTAATGTTAAGGTTGTAAGGTCAAGCACTCAAAAGTTAAGAAATGCCAGAATTAAGGTCACCCGTGAAACCTTAATTTGATCCCCTTGCACATACGCGTTCTGGATGGGGGGAAATGCAAAAGAACCCTTCCTGTAAATATTAATTCCTTTTGTCATTTTGTGCCTTTATGTGTTCACTTTCTGCAAGCATCCCGTGATCAGTTTGCACTGGCAGAAACGTTTGGCATAACATAGATTTCATGTATTCCTGGAAACTGAATTTTAAATTCTCTCTCACAAATTTTTGCACCAGAAGCCCTGTTGCATTCTTCTAATCAAGAAACAAACTGACACCATCTGACCTTTCTGATCAGTCACAGCAAAGAAACCCAGCTTGAGCTTCCCATATTTCTGGTCCATCGTCAAAGAAAGACATTCAAACCATCTTTTCCCAGGCTGGGATCAGAACTTGCTTTTCTTTTTGGTGTCATCTTGGTGTAGGGGCCAGGTCTTGTGGTGAGCTACCCCTTGATGGAGCTTTGTGGGACATGCCAGTTGGTCACCCAAGAGCGTCTATCGTCTGAGGGACGGGGATATAACTCTGCTGCTGTTGTCGGACTCCACATCCTGTTACTGTTCCTAGTGCCACCAGCAGCTGAACTGGTTTTACCCGTACCTGCCAGCAGCCTCAGGCAGAACACCAGGAGATGTTTAATGAGCACAAATTTATGTAAATTGGATTAAGCCTTACATAGGCTGGGTGGCTGGCCCTGATTAGCGCCATCCGTGTAATTGCATGGCACAATCACTGCTGTCAACAGGCAAAGCTACTGTTTGCACTGGAGGAGCTTAGGCCGGGTGCAGACTCCAGCAGTGAAAAGACTGGCTTTGCCTGTCCGCACTAAGCGCTGCAACAGTGCAGCTACACGGACAGCGGCCCACAGACAGCTGTTGTCAGTGCTGCTCTCCAGTCTAGACAGCGCCTTAGGGTGTGTCTTCACTGCAGAATTAACTCGGCTTTTGCCCCAACCTATCCCCGTCCACGCACAAAACTGTCTCAGCTGGGCATGGGCTGGTGCTTTAATCTGGACTAGTTGACCCATCTGGGGCAATAGGCTAAAGCCCTGGTCCTGCTTCTACTCAGCTGGCTCTGCCCACTTTCCACGGAGGACACAGACTAGTTCCACTCTGTGCTGATAGTCCTTCATTGCCTCGCCACAATTGTGCTCTTGAGCCCAGAAGGACAGACCAGATCTCCCACTACTCGCTGGGAAAGAACCCTAAAGTGGATCAGCTGATGGCAGCGCCAAGAACCACAGGAGAGCACGTGTGGGAAACCAGACTCTTGACTGGTTTTGCACTGTGGCTGCTCACATCCGAGCTGGGCTACCTTGGCGCTCAACTTGGGTCAGCGGTACCCAGGTCTAACTGTGAAAAATTCATCCTGGTTTCTCCCCCCACCCGCCCATTGAAATTCAATACTTGGATGAAATTTGTCACTGGAAAACATTCCAACCATTTCTATCACTGGTTAAAATGGGACACATTTTTCACCCAAATGTGAAAAATCCATCCCATTTCTGTGGTCCATATTTGAAACAGATGAAAAATGTTGCTGAAAAATCAACTTTGACCAGCTCTGAGGCACTGGAGGTTTGAGGAGATACACGCCGCTTTCCCTCTCCCATCCCAAGGACAGCAAATGGTAAAGGGCATCCCCATTGCCCTTGGAACGAGGGGATCGCTGGGCTAGGCAGTGAGCTCTGCGTTCATAATTTTGGATACAAACAACATGAAACTTGGTAGCTTCAAAACATTTCACCTGAGTTTCACTTTGAGATTTTCATGTTCTTTTGAACTTGAAATGGAAAAACCCGTGGCGCAAAAACATACCTAAATGTATCTGCAGTGAAGTTCTGTAGACTAAGACTACCGTGTTTTGTTCAGGTCTAATCTCGGATCTACATTGTTTTCTAATCTCGTATTTATCTATGACAGCCATTGTTTAACAGCAACAGCTCAGAGTCTCAGCTGGTATAAATCAGGGTTGCTGCATTGCAATCAGTGGAGCTACTCCAGTTTACACGAGCTGGAAATCTGGCCCAATATATGCACCAGAATCAGACAACTAGAGGATTTAGGTCGTGAATTTCCTACCAAAAACAAATAAATAAATAAATTAAAAAAAAAATCTAAACTGGATTTTTGTCTCCATCTTAAATGGATTTGCTGTTACACGCCAAGCATTGCACGTGGGTCCACTCCAAGCATTCCACATGGGTTCAATCCTCATTGAAGCCAACAGGAATATTTCCATTGACTTCAACAGGGCTTAGATCAGAGCCGCAATGAGGCATAACCTGGTGTGACCAAATACAACGCTATGTAAATCACAGACTTAAAAGAAAACCACTTGTTATTAATAGCAGATAATTCCCAGCACTGTGCAGCAATTTCCCTGTTGCCTTTGGATTGGACGTCATATTCAGTTTGGGATAAAATTTGAATATTTTGGATTTGGATAAGCATTCAGGAGTTTGATTTGTCATCCACATTTTTTTAACAATCAGGTGGAAGGAAAAAAATGAAATTTTATTCAAAATGAAATACTGCTCCTTAAATCTCCTTTGCTTTAGAAAGAATCAGGATAAGGTAGCTGGAGCAAATATGTGTCTCTTGGCACCTGTGCTTAGAGAGGGGCTTAATTCCCTTTGAAAATTTTCAGTTTTCACTTTTATGAATAATAATCTTAAAAGAACCACGTGTCAGACTGAGAGCTTGTGTTTTCCACTTAAAGGATCTGTACTGCATAGAGGACTCTGCAGTATCTGTAGGAATAAAACCGGTGAAAGAGGGCTGGTAAAATCCTCCTTGTCCAGTTTGAATTTGGGCTTCAGGTATAACAACACACAAGACAATGACATAATGAATATCTTTTTTTTTTCTGGTTAAACTGATTCACCTACTTGCAAAGTGCAATCATTAAATGAGTACAAGCTGAGGAGCTGATGGCATGATCACTGCTTGTGCAAAGCCACTGGACTATGAATAACGCATCCTGGTTTCCTGTTAGAAACTAACGTTTTTGATGAATGATGACTTCTGCCAATCTTATTAGAGTATTAAAGGGGAAAAATGACTAAAGTATGAAAATTCCTTGAATCTCTAAAGTTCATTCCTAGTGAAATTTACCATGTTGAATCATGCAACAAAAAATATAAAGCCGATATTTATTGAAATCTTACTAAAACCTTCTGTGGTCTAAGACTGGACAGTGCTAAAATCATCCCTGGTTACAGTTACACCATCTGGGTACAATCTTTCACTCATTCACCACTTGTAAAGTCTGTGGGCCAAATTCTGCTCATCCGATGAAGTGAGCTGTAGCTCACGAAAGCTTATGCTCAAATAAATTTGTTAGTCTCTAAGGTGCCACAAGTCCTCCTTTTCTTTTTGCAAATTCTGCTGTTATTCCATTGCAAACCCCACTGCCATCAGAGTGGTTTTTACAGGTGTTAAACTGAGGGCTGGCTGAGTCCCAACCTCTCCTAAATAGTGCGCAAAGGCAATGAGTTAAAACAAAATTAACATCCAGCTAAACTTCTCTCTCCCTGAAGTACCTCCCTGCAGTACCCCCTGCGCCTACTTTCCTAGTTCTCTCTCAATAGAGAGCCACTCCCAACTTCTTTGTATCCCTTTTGGAGTTAACAAGCCACAACTTACCACAATACTTCAGCAGCTTAGTACAGGTTTCTAATGCCCAGTGAGCCACCCCAAAAGCCCTGCCATTGGGAGAGAATTGAGAACCAAATTTGGGCTATTGGGGGATACAAGGTGTTGGGATAACACTTTGCCCAGCAGGATGCAGCTATCAGAATGCAGTCACCTCAGAGAGTTAGAGACTCTACTCCGACCTGTGCTACTGCGAATAATTGTTTTCCCTTCCTGGAAACCAAAAGAAGTTCATCATGATACAATATACTGAACCCTGTCTGAAACAACTGCTCTTTATGGCCCTGATCCAATGCCAGTTGGAATCAATGAAAGACCCCATTTGGTTGCAGTGGGCATTGGACTGGGCTATCTGAGGGCTAATATTTGCTTTGTACTTCTCCATAATATGACCGTTACACCGGATAGCTTTTACAGCCAAGCAGAGCATCCTGGAAAAGTGTAATAGATGGCCATCCAGTATACAGTAATCAGCAGGATTTAAAACATCTTCTCATGGAGAATAAATACTGTCTCATTTCATCGTTTGTTGTTTGAGTTGCAATTGTTCTTATCCCTGAAAAATGGCAGTGGAATAGGAGGGGTAAAAATAACCTTGGAGGAAAACAGATTTAGAAAGCAGTTTCTCTCTTAAGTAAAACTACCTTTGATTCTGTCTGTAGTTTTATTGCAGGGTGGTGGGGTGGAGGAAAGCAACTCTTAAATCTGGCACAAGAAAGTACATCAGGAAAGAAAAACCTTCCCCTATTTACTCTCAGTAGACTATTAAACAACACCAGGCTATTAATTTGGCTTTTGAGTCTTCACTAAAGCCCATAAAAGTGCACAGTTGTCAAATGGAGTTCATTTTAATTTCCTTTCAATCACAGTAAATTATTCAGGTGATAAATCAGCTGGGGCAGCCTCCTGGCTGTAATAGAAACCCTAATTCCTGGCTAATTATCCAGCCCATTGCTGCCAACAGATCAATACCACTACACAATGGAAAAGGGCTAAGGGCCTGCGATGGGCAGAGGCAGAAGACAGCAGCTGGGAACAGTGACATGCCTGTGACCTCCCTTGAAGTTCAAAGGTCGCAGGAGGCTAAACTGTGCAAAGGGTCTGACCCCTGACTCTTTTTTTTTTTTTTAAAGGAATGCATCCCCTTCCAGTAACTAATTTATCCCCAGACTTGCAATATTTTGCTGAGGCAATTATAGCATTGCAATTCACAGCTTGTCCTTCTGCCTTTGCCTTTGTTACTTTGGCTTTGCTGGCCCGTTGCTACTTACAGGGAGCTAATCCCGCAGTTTGTCTGAGTGTGTGTATGTACTAGAGACAGCCCCTGCTGGGTTCTTGTCTGGAGTGGAATTCAATTTGCCTTTCCAACTATATAAATGAGAGTAAAATATACTTCCTTTTCCTTTTGCTTACCATGTATAAGACCTGGGGCAGGACCGCCCTCTCTTCAGAAGGATTTGAGTCATCCATTTAAATCTCTTGCACTTGCAACTATGCTGTTCCAAAGCAAAACAAAAGGTGGCCAGTTAACAAGGTGGGGCCTGGTTTGACCTTTAGGTTATATTAGAATGGATGGCCTGGAAGATAGCCCAATGGTACAACTCTAAAGTGCCATACGGAGCTCTGTGGTAGAGGTGAATCCTGTTCATGGTATCTAGCTACTGAGGCTTCTAGGGAAAAGTAGTGTGGCCAGCTCTGGGCACAGAGAAACATGTGTTTTGTAGTGTTCAAAAGGCTCCATCAGGCTAGTTAAAGAGCAGTTTTGATTGACTTTGAAGGAATTCCTGTCCAGTCGCCTTTGATTGGCTAGATTGTTGTTTTGAGAAATAGGCCAAGAGTTGAAGTGGGGGGAAATAGGGTGCAATGCATCAGGACTTGATTCAAAGTGCATTTCAGTAGGGGCGGGGGCAGTAATTCCTTAGGAAGCAAGGCAACCCCTTGCATTATTATCTCTTTCAGCCGTTGGCAAAACATGGCTGTTCAAAACCTGCTCCTTGGATAAAGACCTCCAAGGATGGAGATACCTAACCCTCCATTTTAAGAGTCTTTTTTTACTTTCCTCCTCACTGCCCCTCCCCCTCCTGAAAAATAATCCGTGTAAATGTATTTTTACATCTGGGGTGAAACCAAAGAGTCTACTCTAAAAAGCAGCTAAACAAATCTCTCCTGCTAGAAGCTCAAATGAGATGGAACCACCACAGTTTGACTACTGAGAGTGAGGAGAAGGGTCTGGTCGCCTTATAATGAGGGAGCAGGGAAAGTGATTGTAGCAGACATTTTGATCAATGATAATTACTCCTTTTGAACTTCTTTGTTTCTTTAAGATGGATGCTTCTTGTGATCTCGTAAGTGTTCTCTTGGTTATGCATCCTCCTCAGGCCAGGTTAGTGAAACCTGTGAGTGCTCTGTCTGTGGATTTCCTCCCCCCACCATGGATGAAATATTCCTGGCCATCCTCTTTTCTTTTAAATTGTCAGGGTGAATTCAGCTAAATATCTAGTGTCTATCTTGATTGCCACTCCTGTCTTCACACTTCCATTGTTCCTTGTAGGTCAATGTGAGTCAATACTTCCTATCACCGTTGTCTCAAATAATCAAAATGACTTCTGCTGTCAGCAAAAATAAGTTTTTTTTCATTGTTCTGGAAATATGTGATGGATATTATCTAGTCAAGACACATCATAACTGGACTCTTCAGTTTCAAATAGAGGTGGTCAGTTTTTTCCATTGGGGCAGTTTTTTCCCTCAGAAAACGCATTTTTGTTGGAAATGAAATATTTTAGGGAATGTGTCAAGTTCAATTAAATTTTCAGTGGGAAAATGTCTAAACAAACAGGCTCAACTTTCTCATTTTGGGTCAATAATTCCCATAGTTCTGACCATTGCCAATAATTTCTGAACTGGAATGAAAACAAATGTCAAATTATCGAAATCTCTGGTGGAATGGAAATTCCAATTTGTGCTCAGCTCTTGTTCTGAACCTACCAGGAGCTGAATGCTCAGAATTTTCATGGACTTCACGGGGAGTTGAGTGCACCCAGCACCTTAATAGGCTCAATAGTCAAAGATCCCTATTCTCTTGCACTGTTATTATTTGTTTTTATGGAGTTTAGAGGGCTCAACCGACATCAAAGGCCCATTGTGTTAGGTGCTGAGCATGCACGTTGTATGAAAGAGTCCCTGCCCTGACAACCTTACAGTCTCAATAGGTGGGAGAAAGGAAGTATTATTAGCCCGGTTTTACATATGGGGTTGAAGCACAGAAAAATTGTGACTTGTCAAAGGTCACAGTGGGAGTCTGTGCCAGAGCTTGGAACTCCATCCAGATCTCCTGACTCCCAGTTTCGTACCTGAACCACAAGACCACCTTTCCACTCTGTGGGTGAAGGGAACGTTGGTAGCTTTCTTCATTTTGCACCCTAAAGACATGCATCTTTGTAGAGAGAGATGAAAGGAGATACCTGCTGCTGTAACAAAAACAATTGTTATTTTTAGCTTTTAATTCTGCCTATGAAAGAGGAACTGCACAACTTTTTTTAAAAAACAAAAAATGAACAAACCACCTCCGCTACCCTCCTTTCTGACCAGTGGACTTTTGTGTGTACATTTTCCAGGAAAAAAGTGTCTTTATTTCCCATGCATTGCACCTTGTTGTGACATGTCATGTTGGATGGTGGTCAGTCACATTGTGCTGTGTTATGTGACACAAGGTAACAGTGTGACTGATGCTGCTCAGGGTATTGCATGACAATTGACTTTGGTTGCTGAGAAATTTCATGGAAATTGCAGCTGCAGAAACCCTACAGCTTGCTAACAGGAGTCAGAAGTAACTTTTCTATTTCTGAAGGACTGCCACTACCTCTGCAAAGGGTGCCCTTTGTTACCCAAAGCAGCTAATGGCATTTCTGATCTTCCAGAAAAAAAGGGAAATGTATTAAAAGTTTAAGAACGTAAGGGATATTAAAATAAAAATAATTTATGGGAAAATAAAAATTTGGCATCTGAACCAAAAAATCTGAAAAAATATTAGTTTGGGGATTATGCAAAATAAAATTGCTTTTTTTCTTTTTTTTCTTGCCCAAATGAAAAGCCAAAAAACCCCTTTGTTTTGGGTCATTTTGTTCAACCCAAAACTGAATGTTCTGTTTTGTTCTCGGGTTCTGTTTTTACTGTCTCCCTTTTGTAGATTTATTTTGTCATTTTTGAAACTCAGTGTTTCTACTTTTCATTTTTAAATTTAAAACACTTCTACTTTTTTGAAATTCAGCTGAAAAAAACAGGGAGGAGGAAACTATTCTCTGAATTTGACACAAATCCACAGTTTCAGTTGACCCTAAACTGCATTTTTTGGCTCACAACTTATTCACCAAAAAGATTTCCCCAAGCTCTAATTGCAACACAAATGGGAAAAATGACAGGGTAATCACAGGTAAGGCTGTAATATCCCTCCCTGCTGCAAGAGCTTTGGGGTGAGATTCTGTTGTAGGTTCCCAGTATTGTGAGTGTCCCAGAGCCTTCTCCCCTCTCATGAGCAGATAGAGGCTTGGGGCTCTGGCTCCACCCCCTAAACACAGACAGGAAAGCTGAGCTGGTCTGAGGGGACAGTACCTATACCTGTAAAAGGCTGCCCTCACTTATTACTTACTTCCCCTGTGCAGCAAGGGGGGACCCATGAAGACTCCTTCCATGGGAGTGCAGCAATGGCTTAAGCAAAGGCTCAGTCACCTTAGCACGAAGAAGAAGGGACTGATGGTTTATGTCATAACTTTACAAATTCTCTTTAGGCCCCACTAGAGCAGTATTTAAGTTCTGCCCAGGACCATACCACTAGCTGCCTAACAGAAACACAATCAAATAAGATCATACGTAGGCTTGGAAGAGTTAGATTTTTATCAGGTAAATGTTGGTAAACATGAATTTCACCATGTACACCACAACCTGCCAAAAAAAAATGTTCCATCGACCACCTGAATTTACCAATAGGCAAAGTAAGAAAAATGCTGCATGAGAACTTGTTTAAGTTTGGTGTAAGGATATTTGCTTTGTATGCTTTGACAACTTGTGTTTTAATGGTTATAAAGCTTTAACGTTTGGAATCTTGACGTCTACTGTCATTAAATAATTATTGTCTGGACTCTCCTGTAATCTCCCACAACTGTGACAATGTCAGTCGATTAAAAATTGAAATATATGCTTAAAAATAAACATGGATGATACCTGTTGAAATTATAAATGCATAAATCTAATTCTGCCACGTCTCAATATGCTGCATACATACACCTATGTGCTTTTACCTATTTTTTCCCACGAAGATTGTGCCCATTGTTCATTTTATTCATTTCACAAACTGCATTGAAAGTAAAAGTGTGTCACTTTTAAACTTGATGTAAAAAGAAAGATATACCTATTTCATATTCTAATCTGCGACCCATTGATTCCAGTTATTAAAGGTTTGCAACGATGTAAGTGAGATGAGAATTTGTTTCTAGTATTTCTAGTAGAGTAGGTACATAGAATCTTTATCAGTGTCCCAGACTATAAGAATTCTAAATATACACTATAGCACACATTGCAATATCCTCGCGGCACTCGTTCTTTCTAGGTACGTTGGACTTGGATTTAATTCCACTATCACACAACCTGTTACCTAGGTTCTCAGCTGCAGTAACTACAATATCAAGCTACAGCATTTTAAACACCCTCATCGTCTCCAATTTTTCTTTGTTTCTTTATCTCAGGCAGACTATGATGGGCCACAGTGCATCTCCTTGCTTCAGCCTCTAAGGTATCACACAGAAAGGAATAAAAGAGAAACTTGGTTATTGCCACTTTCACTAGTCCTAATAGCTGGGGTTGTGCAAATTTTTCTTGTTTGAGGAACAAAACTGAACGGTGAGAAAAGCCCCACCTATCTGGTTCTGCTGCTGTTCTACCCTATGCCAGTGAAAGACAGCATAGCAGCTGTGGTGGATGTCCGCATGAGTGTTGTCCAGACAGCTGAATAAGATAACTAGGGGGTACAGATTCTTATTGATAGATTCTTATACTGTATCATTGCCATAGTGTCTGATCTAGTCTATTGTAGGATATTAGCTGTCTGTCCTTTCCATTGCTTATGAATGAACTGTCAAGAGATCAAGAATTTTTTAGAATAAACAAGACTTAAAAAAACTTTCAGTACTAGTTACTTCATAGAAGCAGCTGCAGTGACAAAGGCGACCTTAATTTATCCATCAACTGTTTTCCTCTTGCTTTATTTTGTTTTCCTTGCCAGGAGTTTTTCTGGTGCTTGTATGTTGTTAATCTGACATGTATATTCATGTCAGGCAGAGACATGAGTGGGTGCCTTTTTTTTTTTTAAGTCCTGAGTGTTTTTGTTTTTTTCCAAAGCAACTAATGGTGCACTTCAGAAGAATGCACTTTTATTTTTTAAACTATGGCAAACCAAGAACTGGTGATGCACTACAGAAAGCCCTGAGATAGTTCTTTTTGAAAGTATAATTAGGGTGACCAGATGTCCTATTTTTAAAGGGACAGTCCTGTTTTTGGGGACTTTTTCTTGTATAGGCACCTATTACCCCCCACCCCCGTCCTGTTTTTTCACAGTTGCTATCTGGTCACTCTAAGTATAATCCACTCTCAGTTTTTTACTGCTTTTTTCCATCCTTCCTGCTTTCAGATATCCCTGTCTGTGGAAATATAAATTCCCAGGAAAAACAGTTTCTGCCTGGTGCTCTCTCTCCTTTGTCCTTACTTTCTCCATTTCACAGGTTGTCTCTGCACTAAAGGTTTTTGTTTGTTTGCAAAACATTTCCACTGTTGCTATCACTAGTTCTATCCCTCTGGAGGCAGCACCAGTCAGGGCCCTAGTGCAGATTGGGTCTCAGGCTACCACATGTTCCAACCATCATGTTGTCTAAAATGACTCGGAGGGCGCTGTGGCTAAAATGTCAGCAGCTGCTAGCACCTTGTCTCCAGTAAAGCTAAATCGCTGGTAGCAATTGTTGAACATTTCTGGAAAGAAGGAGCATAGTGTAGACAAGTTCTGGTGTTCAAGCATGCTTGGTGTAGGCTTGTAAACACTTCAAAGACTAAAATTACCCCTGAACTGTTTCTTAACATTCCTAGTGTTGAACTACTGCCAATTTAGATTCCCAGTGATGGGAGCTATAATGGAGCCAGGGTGTTTGTGGTCGTCAGCAGTTTTATGACCATGTCTCCTAGCAGGGTTAGACACTATGATGGTAAAAACACAGGTGCTTTCCTATGCTAGAGCTTCCATTGTTTCCACAAGTGGAGCTGCATCCGTGATACCATTGCCCAGAGTTACATCAGGAAGACTCCGCTCCTATTTCCATCAGAGACGTCTGAATTTCCCTGGGGTTTGGTGGCGGGACTTTTGGTAATTTAATTAAGCTTTCTGTTCATCATGTATTTCACTGGAGAAAGGTGGGTTTCTAGGTTTGGGGACAAAGACCAGTGCATTAAATGGGCTTTAGAATAAAAAAATAGTTTATTGTCTAGGTGGGGCTTTCATATCCCTGGCGGAGCTGCAATTAACTGCCCATCAGTTCAAAACAAGCAATGAGCAATAGTCAAGCAAACAATGGACTCTGTCCAGGAACTGAAGGAGAGCACCAATTTACTGACCATTCATCAGATTTTCAATATGTCAGAGCATAATATATGACTAAGATGAGTACAATATAATTGCTGAAACAGTTTCTGTTCCTTTGAAAATAACAGTCAGGGAGATCATCCATGCAATTTACAGTATGTATGCAATGCCCACCACTTGGGAAAATACACACAGAATTGTCTGAAGTTGGCTTGCTATGAGACTACAGTAACACAATGTTGCATAGTAGCATCACTCACTACAGGTTTGTGTAATAGTAATATTGACCTACTTCCTGCTGTCTGTGTTAAACCTACAGGAGAGTGAAAGAGAAATCTATAAGCAAATAAACTTGCCTGTTGACTTGTTCAATGGGCTGCAGTGATAATATGGGGTCTGCTAATTTAAACAGAAAGCCCTTGCCTTCCCGTGCACTTGGGTAACAGGAGCAGCAAGAAATACTGCTTTTAGCTCAGCTAATGGGTGAATCCTACAATATTGCTTCATATCATAACTTTGCAATTATCCTGGCTTTGCTTTGAATGGAGCACAATAGAATTTCCACCCTAAATTACTCTTATTTTCAAGAGACAATACCTTTTATTGGACCAACTTCTTATTTGCAAGCTCATTTTGTCGGCATTTCCCATATTTATGAGGCAATTTAAACACCAGAGGGAAGTATTTTAAATATATCCCAATATAGCCTGTAAACTGTGGGCATCTCGATGTGCTAAATGATTTGAAAGGTAATTCCTGCTGTTGGATGTGTCCTTCCTGCTTTCCTGAGTGACAGCATTGTACAGTTGCACTGGAATGGAAAATGCTAATGTGGTGGTTGTATGTGAGGAGGAGGGGGTGTCCCCTGAAATATACAAATATTTAGGGGCTCGTTCTGCCTTTCCAACTCTGAACAGACTATGGACAGTTCCCACACATGAGTCTTTAGATGTGGTGATCAGGACTAGATACCTCAGAGTCCCTTTGCTACATCAGAGAATGTTTGCAGTATGTAAGCACACAGGGTTTGATTCAAAGCCCGCTGAAGTTAATGGAGCAGGCTCACAATGCTTATCATTTAAAGAAGTCAGAATCTCCTAGGTATCATTACATGGTGTGAATTGGAAAACCAGTTTCTCCCTTTACTCTATATAGGAAACACATGCTGTCGGGATACCACTGCATGCTATAGCACCGTTTTGTCAACCCTTCCTCACTGACTATTGTATTGCTCACTCTGCTATGTGAGAATGTGGGGGACATAAAAATACAATAAAATCAAGTGGATCCATCTCATTCGGAAGAAGAACCTCAGTTACATGATTCCTCATTTCTCATGTAAATAATGAATAACCGGATAACAGACTTGTATGGAATGCAAGAATAATTGGGTCTGAAATAAAGTGAAGTCCCATGTACAGAGGGGCAGCTGAACAAGGATAGCTGGTAGCATCTTCATTTTCCCCTTAAAATGTAATGCATGATGAGATTAAAGCACTGATTAAAAACCCAGAGAACTTATGTTTAGTCTCCTTCCTTGAGTTCTGAGCTCTGCCACTGTTGTCCAAGGGCAGTCTGGGAGAATCTCTCAGGGAGATTTCCAAAGGTACAAAGGAGAGTTAGGTACTCAACTCATCTTGGAAGTCAATGGGGAATGCAGGCTTAACTGTTCTCTGGCTTGGTTGTCTTATCTGTAAAATGGGAACAATAAGGCTTGCCTTCTTTACAACGGTGATGTCTATAAATCACTTGGAGATCTGAGGTGGAGAGTGTGGTAGAAAAGTAAATATTGGATTTTCGAATTATTAGAGAGGGTTTAACACAATTGAGCTGACTGGCATTGCTGTTATTTTTCAGAGGAAGCTCATCAGTCTGCCCAAAATTTAGGGGGGGTCCCTGGCTGCTTATCACTGAATGGTAGAAAAAATATTCTTAAAATAACATATTTATTTGACCAGTCAAACAGAGCTGGTCGAATAACACACACATTATTCATCGATTAAATTACGGCATGGGAAAAGGTAGAATGCACCAAATGATGTATGGCAAATGTTTTTCAATGTGACCAACTCCCATGGTTTTATTGAAAATCTCCCAATATTTTCTTAAAATCCCAGTTTCCAGAATCATGTGATTAGCTAAGAATATCTGCTTTCTTTAAAAGAAAAAGTAACTTGCTTGCCCTTGTGGTTGTGAAGAAAAGCTTGAAAATGTGACCCAACTGCACCCTAAAGAATCCAAAACCAGAGGGCAAACGGAAAAGAACCCAGGATTTATTTGTTTGTTTTCAATCTCACGATGTTTAAGCCACACTCGTGAACTTTGGGGGCCTGACTTCTGAATTTTGAACATTTAGCATTGGCAGTCCTGTGTTTTCAATGAACTGCATGTGTCATAATGGCAGCTGTTAGGCTGGATGAAGGCTCCTGTTAGGATTGTACAGAACTGTTATATTCCATTCAGTGTTCCCATGTATTTAAGTATATTAGTAATTTGAAGTACTCTACGTACTAGTACTTTAAATATGCTGCAGCTACTGCTAGTGTTTAAATACATTTTAAAGGTACTTAAAGCACAACTTTTTTTTCTTATTTGCAAGTACTTTTTCAAAGGAGTTTTTTGAAACGGTCACAGCCCTCGCAACTGTCCCGGATTGTGGTTGGCCCCTAGGGCCCATTGTCCTGGCTTCAGGCCCTGAGGTCCGTCTACCACAGTTCTTGTCTGTTGGCCCTGTGGTTGCACCCGCCCCCTTCACTTCTGATTGGGCACTGCAGCTAGGGAGACTTGTGAGTCATTCCTACCCCGAGCCCAGCAGAGCGGTGAGTCAGTGAGGGGCGGCAGAGCCACCAGACATGTACCCCTCAATGTCCTGCAGTGAGAGTACAAACCCAGTAGCTGCAGCTCTTTTTCTTTCTCTTCCACTATGTACTTATTATTATTCAGCTGGTTGTCTGGTCAATATATGGACAATTGCAGGGGTTATGGGAGTGGAAAATAACTCTCAGGTCCTCAGCAGGGGTGAATCCATGAAGCTCCCGTGAAGACAGTGGACCTGTTCTGACTTACCCAGGCTGAGGGTCTGACCCCATGTATATATTTATCATGGGTTAGGGCCCATCTCTATATACTATACATGAAATAAATAGCTGTAGCTTTGGCAATTTCTGATTGAGAGGGAAAAAAAAAGTCTGGACAGTGGAGGATAGTTTCTCACTTCAGGTGGAAGTCTGAGGTAAGTGGCAGAAATGCAAATTTATCTCAATGGCATTAGGAAAGAGAGCTTCTTATGGTGATTCCATGCTCCAGATTTGCAACAGCTGCATGTCACATGTGCATGTGTCTCAGGAGATCTTGGAGATTTTACACTGGGAAAATGAGAGCAGCACTTGGCTCAGTAGTGAATTTGGCCCGTTGTCTGTTAGTCATTGTTGACCATCATGTAGAAAGAAGCACCACATAATTCCAAAATCTGCCAATGCTAAAAGAGGTTTCTGTCATATATTTAGTAATTGTGGCATGCAGTATGACCTGATCTGTGACTGTCATAAACCACTTTGCTGTTACCTTCATTGTGGCGCTGTTAACTTGTACCATGGCGGAGTCTGGTAGCGGATCACAAACATACATCAAGGAAGTTACCTTCTCTTCTCTTTCCAGTGTAAATGCAACACTAGTCATGGTGAGGGACTCTCTAAAGGTTCTGACTTCAGTTCCACTGTGAATGCTTATCTGCAGCTTATTCCAACTATCGCAAGCTCTTGTGACTGCAAAACTGGGTTGCAAGTCTTGCAAGAACAAGCTGCCTCCTGACATTTCTGGACAGACATACTATGAGGGAATATTTCCTGCTGTATTGTCCATCTGCTAGCGCTAGTCACAGATAGAGCTGGTCAAAAAATGAGAAAAAAAGAGTAAAAACGGTGTCCAAACGTTTTTTGTGAGGGGGAGCGGTGATCAAAAAATCAAAATTACAATTCAAATGATCCCAAAATTGAAATTAGAAAACTTTTGACCACCTCTTGCCTCAGCTGGAACCCAACAATGTTAAATAAATACATTTTATATCAACATTTAAGAATTCCATCTGGTATGCTTTGAGTTCAGTTCTGAAAATAAGCAAAGATTTTGGAGAGTTGCTTACTTTATTTGAGCTGCTTCACCTTTAACTTTGTAACACGCCACTAAATACTGCAATACCTACTGCTTTTTTGGGGGGGTCTAATCTCATGATGACTTGAACATGGCTTAGTCTTGAAGCAGAGGGAGGTACCGCATAGTTGGTTTTTTTTTGTTTCTTGTATTTTGTTTTTTTGTTTGTGGCAGTATTCATCTTTGGAAAACATTGTCTGTAGGGTAATGCTTCGGATTAACTTTGTCATAGCTGTGGTCTTCCAACACAAATATAGTCATGCTTTATGAGATATTGCTCCCAATCCTGGGTGATATTTTGTGTACATTCAGGTGAAGAGGAATTGAGGAAGGAAGGAGGTATATATTTACCATGTGGATCCATTGAGCTCTGTAAGCTACGGGAGGATCTGCCTACAGTCTTCATTACTAGATGATTTCACATTTGTAGAGTGTAAGACTTGATTCTTTTTGCCTTGACCTTGTCTCCTTGCCTTTATCTCTGTTCAAGGTGGGTGGTAGCATTTTATCCTTCCTTTGCACAGGACTATGCAAGGTACAAGGCAGCGGACAATGAGGTCCTTTGTCTTCCTCTCTGTCCAAGTGACTTTTACATGAAGGTTTTAAGTTTAGAGACAAACCCATATTTTATTTAATGTGGTATTACAAATCCTTTACACTTGGTTTTCTTCCATTTCCTGCATTAGCTGCTTCCCAGCTCTGGTTTATTTTGGGCATCTCCTTTGCAATCTTCCCTTAGGTGATCAGAGCACACCTAAATGACAAAAGAGAAGATCTATGTTTATTGACGTATCATGTAGGGTGACCAGATGTCCCGTTTTTAAAGGGACAGTCCTGTTTTTTGGGACTTTTTCTTATATAGGTGCTTATTACACGCCACCCCCTGTCCCATTTTTTTCACAATTGCTATCTGATCACCCTAGACATATGTAACTTTATGGGTGTTTGCGCTTTATATTTTTGTTAGAAAAACAGCAAGAAAAAAGTTAGAGCAAGAAGAATGCAGCCAGCTAGGATGCTGCATGCTGCCTTTTAAACAGATCACATGGAAATAGCTGGGAAGGAGAGTATCCCATAATCAATGACCAGTTTTGGAATATGGCTTTTAACCTCTCTCACCTTGAGTTTCCTTATCTGCAAAATCCAGACAGTATTACTGGAAAGGGTGTTAGGAGGCCATATTAGATAACATTCATAAAATACCTTCAGAACCTTGGATAGGAAGTGTTATGAAAATACAAGCTATTATCTTTATTTATGATTTTGCAGATGCCACCTACATTACCAGGGGCACAGTGGGGAAAAGGATAGATGGTACTTGATGAAAACTCCACCCACAATCCCAGGGAACGTGGATGTTTCTGCCAAAATTATCAGTAGTGAAATACCTAGCAATGCTGCTGTTTGAATTTTCTCCAGTAGTGGCCAATATCATGTTTCTAAAGAAGGTGCAGAACCACCACAATAGACGATTATACATTTCTCTAGCTAGTGTAACTGAGGAACTTAATATTGTTCTATTTCCAATGTTTTTTGTGTGTCCTCTTTGCCTCAATAATGTCTTGTGGCAACGAGGTCCACAGAACAATTATGTGTTGGGTTAAAAACAAAAACTATGTTCATTCACTGAAAAGATACAACAGATGGTTTCTGCCTGTAGATATAGCATTTAGTGCTTTTTCTGAAGTTCATTCACATAAATGGGAGTCTTTTCATTGACTTCAATGTGTTTTGTTCATTGTCATCATTTATTCAAATGTTCATTATTAGCCATGTGTGACTGAAAACCAGTTGCATAAACCAAATTTTTAATATATGATGCCTTAAATTAGTAATCCTAAGCTACGGGGACATAGCTCACAATTGATTAAGTTAGACAGAATTCCTTATTGGTTTCAGTGGGGACTTCTGCTCAGAAACTGATGGTATGATTCAAAGCCATAGTGCACAAGTATTCCATCCAACATTCTGATGAGCGAAAATTCAGCCACATGAATGGTGCAGAAGAGAATGAAAAGGATCACCAATGCTGAGCAAGGATGGATGGTTCAGTGGTTAGGTAGATAGCTTATGACACCTGAATTCAAGGCCCTGCTCTGCCACAGACTTCCTGTGTGACCTTGGACAAGTCACTTGGCCTCTTTGTGCCTCTCTTCCCATCTGCCCAATGGGGATGATGGCCCTGCCCTGCCTCAGGGGTTTTGTGAGGATACATTATATACTGTCAGATGCTCAAATACTATGGTGATTGGGGAAGGGGGGATCATATAAACACCTTAGGCTGAATACTGTCAAAATGAACATGCAGTTTTTATGCAAACAAACGTCCATGAACATTTCTTACAGTGTTCATCCAGCTTCAGTTGTAAGAGAGAGTAAACAGGAACCCTGATCTCCCTCCTCTGTCAGTCACTAGTTTATATACCTCGATTCTAGTGCACTTTATTTCCCTTCTCTCTAAACTAACTAGCCCTACTCTTTTTTAATCTTTTCACCTACAGAACTCATGCTCTGTAGTTTTCATTCATAGGATCATAGAAATGTAGGGCTGGAGGGACCTCAAGAGGTCATCTAGTCCAGGATCAGTGAAACCTAGATAATCCCTGACAGGTGTTTGTTCAACCTGTTCTTAAAACCCTCCCAGTGAAGGGGATTCCACAACCTCCCTTGGCAACCTAGTGCTGCAATAGGTTACTAAAGGAGGTTGTGAAATCCCCATCTTTGAAGTTTTTGCAAACAGGTTAGACCTCTCAGGGATGGTCTAGGTATTCATTGTACATCTCCAGAACCTTTCTGTTCCTGAGGGTGTGTCTTTTAGTTTAGAAGATGGCATTATAATATTGTTAGTATTGTTCCCTACTCTTGCTCATTACAATAAGGCTCGTACATGGGTGGGAGGTGGGGGAAGTGGTGGTGAAAGAAGGCTGAAAGACAAAGGGCCTAATTCTCCACTCCTTATAACCTTGTATAGTCCTGTAGAACTCTGCTGAGCAAGAGGCCCCGGGTGTAAAGTGCTGCCAACTCAGAGTGGGACCTCCTGACTCTGCACAGTGACAAATGACTGCACAAAGTGCAGGGCCGAGGCGATTTGGACTTCCCGGGACATGCCCAATGGAGAGAGTGGCCAAATAGAAAACCTCTTCCATGACGCTACATCCTGAAGAAGGTGGATTTGGCCTTTCACCCTTGGTGGGTTAGGTCAATGGAAGAAGGTTTTGTTTTAAAATTTCAAATGAGAATTCATTATCTGATGGCATAGCTGGCTAGCAGCCAGCTCTTATTGTGCTAGGAGATAAAAGTGATTACTACACGGATACAGTGGGTCTGAGCCTGATTATCCTCTTACTTACAGTGGTGTAAATCAAGAACAACTCCTTTAAAGCCAACAGAGTTCCACCAGTGGAAGACCGATGAGAGAAGAGAATCCCACACTACTGTTAGTTTCTGCTAATTTAACCCTGACTTTACTGCAAGCCAGAAAACATTGATATGATTGAACCTTCGTTCTTTAGACAATGGATGAAAGCTCCCATTATCTATCCAAATCACAGCAACTCATTTACCTTAGAGCTTCTCAGAGCTCTTCAGGTACAGGCTGTCCCTGCCCCGGCCAGGCCTTTGTTTACTCTGTGGGATGCATTTCTCCTGTTTTACAGTGCATGCTTCAATCCCTGGTCTGCCCTACATATACACACGTTTTCCCCGCTCTTTAAATCCATGCAGGCATATCTGGTTAAGCACTTCTAATTTTAGTTAGAAATAACTGCTCCCCACTGTGGTTAATTTTACTTTAGGCAATCTCTGAGGTTGAAGACAGGGGACAATTTAAATGTGAAATGAAATCACTCAGTCCTACATATTCATGTGCAGACACAAATGCACACTCTTCCAGCCTTGTTTTTATTTAATTTGCTGGCCCTGTTTAAAAATAAAAAGACCAATTTCAGCCACAAGTGCTAATATTTTCCCATGCTCTTTCTCGGCGTTTGGTTGTTCAGTCAAGGCAGCTTTGTGTGTGTGTGTGTGTGTGTGTGTATGATTTACTGGTCTGTGGCTTGCCACATGTCTTTAAAATTACAGTGCCCATTTCCTGCTGAAATAATTTCTACAAAGAGTGGCTCCTATTACAGCAAGAGTAGCACGGACGTCATGATTTATTATTATTTATGGTCCCAGGGCCTTGTTTATGCACGATGGGTTAGGTGCGCAGGATAGAAATGCCATTATGCAAATGACATTGAATGTCCTTACTGAGCCTAAATAATTTTTGTGTTGGACGATTAAACCTCATCTGTTATTGATATGGGCTGCAGTCGGGCTATTAAAGAGTCCCAACAGTACTTACTCCCAGTAATGGGAAAATAGAGAGGAAGAGGCTAAACAATTGCCTCAAGTGTGCTGTGATTGTCTGGTAGGAGTGGAACATAACAAACCCCCTGAATGGAAATCGTGTTTACTACTTAGGGATAAATAAAGAAGGGTGAACATGCAATAAATTACACTTTGTGATTTGAATCAGCACAGCAGTGCATTTGCGTACTTTCAATTTCTTTATTTAAATATATATATTTTCTTTTGGGGTAAATACTAGAAGTAGCCAGGAGTGATTCCCAGCCAGTACCGTCTCTGTATTTGGTGAGGGGGGGTGGATGGAGAACGAAGCCAATCTTCTCTGAGAACAAGGGAGAGACGTCGTCACTGGTCTTTTTTTTTTTCTTTTGACACAGCTGTGCGGTCACATTTTGATCAGTGTTGATAGCTTATGAATTCCAAAATTGACAAAATTTACAGAAAAATGAGGATAATCCATCTTCCTTAGCAGCCTGTCAGGAGCTGGCTATACTTCATAATCCTCAATTACAGATGCTATTTTCAGACATTTACATGCAGATATTAGAACAAAATGAAAATGAGAAACAAAGAGAGAGTGGAAATTCAGCTATTTATATGTATAAAAGAAAAACAACAGGTAAATTCTAGGCATTTAGATTGGATTTGGGGTCCCGGTAGCAGAGCTGAGAGTGACTGTATGTGTTTGTGGATTTCAGTATGAAACAGTCAAATGCAGCCTATATTTTCAGCATGCAAATAATCTGAAGGTTTAGGTCAAAAACAAGTCAGTTATTCTGAAGTATCAGAGTAAATGTGATATTGGCAAGGTGCACTAAATAATTCCCACTCTTCTAGGGAGATCTCTGGGGTTTGCCCCAGTTCTAATTGGATTTGGGCTAAAATGAAGCACAGCTGTTAATTTTTTAAAACATATTTTATAAAAGAGAGCTTCATACAATATTTTGTTCAAAGTAAAAAAAGATGATTCCGTCATTTGAAATCAAACTTTCATCCCTTTCAAAAGAGTCACTACCATGTGTTCACTAAAACAAAGGGAATTTGGAGTTCATCCCTGATGGACTGTGTATATAGGAGCTACCCCAGAGAAGAATTGGGTTCAGTGATAGTGCTAGGCAGAGTAGAAAATGTGATGTAAATAATAAAATGATGGGGCAGTGGGGGAGCGAATAGGTTTTGATATATAGCTCTTCAGCTCCCTTCCCAGTTCAACTCCAGGGGAGGTCAGGAGGAGGGTTTTGCAATGAAATTTCCATTCCCATAAAATTTAAGACAGAACTGCACTGATGCCCATACAGCTGTATGTGGTACTGGGCCTCTGAAAAGCTGGGGAGATTAATTAGAGCTGCTTTGGATTAAAGTCTCTGAACCATGTCAAATGTTACATTCCCCCCCCCCCCCCACTTGTGAGCCTGACATAGGGCTTCAGTGGAAAGCATGCCCAGTGCTTGTTAGTTCTACCTTTATTTGTTTATTCTTCCTGCATTGTGACACTCTGACATGACTATGTTAAGTTCTAGCCCTTCTAATGAAAATTATGGTAATTCCATGGCCATATTTGATCAGTGGATGGTGGTGGGAAGGTAGGAAAACCCTAGAGATGTTGTCTTTTGGTTCTGGAAAAGAGCACGGAGGCAGATCTTGGTGACCAAATCCAAGTCTCCATTCCATATGTGTGTGTGTGTCTCTCTCTTCAAAGAAGGTCTGTTTTTCCCCAGAGAGTTCAGCTAGCCGACTGCCTGGTGGAAGGTGCCCTAAGAATCCTTGAACATGGGTTGGACAAAAGAGAGAACAAGTAACAATGAGTTTTCAGAGATGTTTTGGTCTCAGCACTTCTAGTCATAGTGGATTTTGTTGGGTTTTTTTTAATTGGATATGTCCAAGTTGAGTGCCAGGTGCTTGTGCAAAATATGCCAGCCAAGGGACCTGGTTAACTAAGAGTATGTAGAATTGGGCACATAATTTTCTTATCATACATCATTCATGATGCACCATGATGACACCACCACGTCAACATCTATCCTTGAAAAGATAGAGAAGAAGCAGCGGTGTTGCTTTTTAGAGGGAAAGGTCTAGTGTGCACCACTTTATCATGCTGCAAAATCATTAGCTGAAAGGGAGGGCAAAGGGACAGATTCTATATGCACAAAACAGCAACAAAAAGACAACAAATCACTTGGATTATTTTTGTATTTTGACAGTTCAACCTGCTAGCATATTGTACACTGATTTCCTTTCACACTACTGTGTTCCCAACACCAAAAGGTACCTATACAATACAAAGGAATGAAGAAATATCAGTTGGTTGATTTAATTTTTCAGAGTTGTGGTTTGGAATATTGAGCAGCCGAGAAAAGCAAAGCATGTGTGTCCGGCTGAGTTCTGTATAGCGCCTCTGAAAGGTTCCTTTTAGTGCAAATGAGACATCCCTTTTCTTTCCTCCCATCACTTGGCCTTCTGACAAGGTTACATATTTTCAGAATGCAAAATAAGTAGGAGGGGAAAAAAAGGAAAACATTTTATTTTAGCACTTTTTCCCTACCACTGGGCCTGGATCACAATAATACATCACAGTAATCCCAACTAGTATAACACAAGACTGAAGGTGTTCTAGCCAGGTGATCTATTCCAGTTTTCTCTCACCTGTTTTTTTTTCCGGTGTTCATACACTTTAGGAAAGCCACCTTTCCCCTGGGCCCCCTCTTAGTATGCTACTCTGGAATAAAAATCCAATAACTGCATCAAAAAGAAAATCAAGATAAAGCTGGCCACAGCCACTCTTTCTCACTAACCCTAACTCAGTTTGCACCCACAAAGGTCTATATCACCCCAGCTACAGCTGCTGTGGCCAGAGGCACTAGTGTATTGCTCATTCATAGAATAGCTCTTGAAGAACAGTAGTATCAAACTGCCATACCTCATTTTCCTTCATTTTTTTCCAACAAACAAACTGGGAAAAGACCTAGTGTGGCACTAAGCAGAGTTTTAAAAAAACCCTTTAGGTGTTAAATGTGGAAGTTCACCACGCAGTACAAGATCTGTACTCTTTTACAGGTAGTCCAACCAAAATATTCCCCCAGATAGGTGCAAGAAAGGACAAAGAAATTAAAAGTAGCTCAAAGACAAAAGGAAATTAAAAGTAAAGGCTCCTTTCTTCCTGTCTAGTGGAAGGAAATAGACATAAATAACTGAGGAAAGCTGACTCTCTGGAAGTCTAGGAAAATGAGTCAAGGTATATAAAGAAGAAAACGGAGGTGTCACAGTCCAAAATTGGGGGCGGGGGTGGAGTTAGGACATGAAAACCAAGTCCCAGAGTCTGCATATGGAGAATATTGCAGTGCTATAGTTGAACATGCTTTGAACATGGCTGAAATGTATTCATCGTCAACCTTTCATAGATCATTGTGCAATGAGAGCATATTAAGAACAGTACATAAGATCTGTGTACATTATATCAGTTCTGCCATGGTCAGAAAAATCCCAGCTGAGTAGTTTGGATCATCCAAGGAGCTTCAGCTCCATAGAACTCTGTGCATGATATAAGCGAAAGGCCTCTGTACAGATTAAAAAACAACCTTTCTACAGAGTGCCTGTGGGAAAGCTCAACTCAGAAAGGCAAATGATATCCTGACCTGTATCCACTGGATACAGTGGAGGTAACTACGTTGTGTAGGTAACTACGTTGATATTTTTTGCCTATTTTGAACTGGCCAGCTGACGTAGGAAGCCAGTTGTGGTAATCAGATGTGTATCGGTACTAATTCTGGTTCTATTTCATGGTAAAAAAAAATGCAGAGTGAATTTGAAACCAGTGGAGAAGTACTGGTAGGAAATCTAACCTCTGAACTGTCTTCAGTCTTTAGCATCAAAGGGTTATTTTAAACGAAAGGTTAGAATGTAAGATACTGACAATATCATTTGACCTGTGTCTCCCAGGCCAGAATCCACAACATGCTTCCATCACCTGAAAGCATGTGTCACAGGAAGGATGTTCTTAAAACCAAAGTGCTGGTCGACTCTTCACCATCCTGCTTCTGCACCTTCTTTTCTCCACCCAGCATCTAGGTTTCTCGTGACAAAGAATAGTGATTGGGCATGTCACAGAATGGAAAAAGGACTTAGGACCAGGTTCTCATTTGGTGGGGATCGGCGTAGCTGTGTTGACATCAGTGAAGCCATGCCAGTTTACACCAGCTGAGAATCTAACCCAGAAAGTGAAGGAGAGAAATCTAACCCTGGAAGCCAGCAGGAGTATCACTAGCAAAAATGGCTAGTGATTGTGGTTTTTTTCCAAAGGCCCTAGAGCTTGTGGAAAGCTTATGCATTTCCTTGACATCCTGATGTGGGCAGGATTACATAGGCACATGAAAGCTGTTTGCGTACAGGTGGAAGTATGTTCCCACAATAAGAGGCTGGTGGGTGTCAGGGAAAATCCTTTACTTCTTGGGGACTGGAAGAGTAGCTCAGGAGAAAACTGCTGTTTTCTTCTGAGGGTGGAGTCAAGAAACCCAGACTGTTCCAGGCTCTGCTCCTGATTTGTATTACTTTGGGAAAGTCACTTACATGCTCTGAGCCCAGTTGGCTACAGGCAAAAGAAGGTACCACTCCATTAAAGGCAATGGGATTGGCCTACCTGTGCCAGCAATAAATTTGGCACTCTGTGCCTCAGTTTCCCTTTTGTAAGAGAGGCCTGGTACTACTTTTCTCAAACAGGTATTGTAAGAGTTAATTGTTTGTAAACAAAGTGCATCGGCTATGTCCTCTGATCAAATGCAATGCTGTGTAAATACAGACACTTGGCCTGTGACTTCCTGCATACATGCAGAACATCTCTTTGGTGCCGCTGGTGGCACTGTTACAGACAGACCTTATTCAGTCCAGACAGTGGTGTCTCTTTGTTTGTTTCCCTTTAGACAGAATGCCTATCTCTCAGGCATGGATGCACCAGGCAGGTTGCTACTGTTAGTCAATCTTCAGCGTATACAACATCCCATCCTCCTGATTGTAGATGGGTTGGGGGAGAGGGATGCAGAGAGAAATCTCACATTATAGTTCAGAAGCTTTTTTTTTCTCACTGCTCTCCTTTTATATATTCTCCTTCTTACATTTCTGTGTTTTCTTTCTCCTTCATGCTATGGCAGTGGTGCTCCATGCTGATGAGACAATACTTGGTGCAACCCCAGGCAGTCATTTTTCAGGTAATTTCTTAGGGTACCAAACACCCGACTCATGCTTTTTCAGGTATCAAGCTGGTTGGGTTTCCCCGATTATGAAGGGGTTCTTTGGTTGTACCTGGGTAGGTTGGGTATTTTCTTTCCCTGGCTATTCCTAGTCCAAAGACCATGGGGCTGTGTTGCAACTAGAAAAGCCAAAGAAGTAACATTCTTAGATTAATGATCAGTCCCCACGGCAGCACAATTCTAGAATGTAATTTAGGTTTTTGGCAACTAATTATGAATAATCAGTGGTTAGGGTCAGTAGGGATGAATTTCTGATAGAGTCACAAGATTCAGGAGGAGGAAGGATCTTCATTCTTGATAGTGAGAGGAAAGGCTCCTCCAAGAGTTGTTAGTTTAGCAAGCTTTGCCTTTTTTGGCTTAATGGTCGGATGTATAGCAGTGATGCGCTGTGTGCGTGGAAGAGGAAGCAGAAAAGATGATAAAAGGTCCACCCTATGTGAGTCGATGACAGAGCCCTTGTTTTGTTCAGTGGTGGTTACGTGCACGTCCAAGGCTCTAGTGTTCCAATACCATCCCCAACTGTAGAACACAGAAGCTAATCTTTTCTTTAGGGACTGACTTGGAACCATCAGTGTTATTAGGACTGCCTGCTCTTTCTGTGTGTCTCTCTTTGCTGTGCGTGTGTCTGTTAAGCTTTGCGGGGCAGAGGATCCCCTGTTTTTACTTGTTTGTGACTTGCTGGACCTACAATGCTGATGTATGAAGTAATAACAATTATAATCAGTCCCAGAGCTTAATGCACCTGGATTCTGCAGGGAATGAGGGGAATTTAAGTTTGGACTCTTTTGTTGGGTTTATAAAATAGAGGCTCTCTTTCTGCTCTGTACTCCAAGTTCTTAGCTTCTATTGAGGCAAATGTTGGCTCCAGTTGTTTAATTGGCTTGTTAACATACCCTACAGCTCTGCAGTGTGAACTGCTTTTTCCAGGACGATTGTACTTTCTGTTTCCAAAGCCGTATGAACAGTGGTAAATGCCAGTCTAAACCTGGCACAAGATGGGCATTGTTCATTTCATCACAGCTGTCTTGGCCTGGTACCAGCACACGCGAGGCATGTACATATGGAGTGCACTGCCACGAAACGCGGGAATGCTGAGCACAATAGTGGGCACCATCAAGGGTGCTGCCTTGTAGTCAGGGTCTCCTAACAGCTGCTGTTTTGGGGAAAACCCATACAGCAGTTAATGTTCTTCTCTCTCTGTTTGGGCATATTGCTTTCTGAGGGGATAAGTGGAAAAGCCATTGACCAGCAGGCAGCTGTGTTACTGATGATGTGATAAAGGGCTATGCTTTATCTGACTGAGGCTTTATCCATATTCCTCTTGCCTCAAGTACCAACAAACATGAGTAGGTATTGCTGGAGGATGGCTCAGTTCAGGGCCTTAGTGCTGGCCAGGCCATAGCAACAGGCCTGTAAAGTTGGCAGTCAGAGCCCCAGAGGAACTTCTACAATGTAGGGGGCTCCACAGTGGTGTCATGGCTCTGTATCATCCCGCAGCCCCTGGTGTAGGGTGTGTGTTAAGAGCATGGGAATGGGCGCATGGCCGGAACACCACTGTATTCTGGCTATTCCCAGCTGATGAAAGAACCCCTTGGGCCCTCAGCTAGGTGCAAACTTGGACCATGCTGAGGCTGCTCTGACCTGTGGTAGGCTAGCCATCCCCAGAACATGGAAGGCTCATAGGTGACCTAAAGCCACCTTTGCTGCCTCCTTATTCTGACATCCTGGGCTGAGTTAGTGATGAATTTCCACACATTTTTTTCTTAAAGCCAGTAGTAGCTTCATTTGTTCCAACCTGCAGAAGGTGTCTCAAAACTCAGGGTATTGCACCAACTTTGGCAGATCCTATTTTATATGCCTAAGATAGGCATCCAGACCCATAGGGTTAGAGGGGACCACAAGAGTCATCAGGTCTAACCCGCTGCCAAGATGCAGGATTTGTTGGGTCTAAACCATCCAAGACAGATGGCTATCCAGCCTCCTTTGGAAAATGTCCAGTGAAGGAGCTTGCATGACCTTCCAGGGCACTCTGTTCCATTTTCCTACTGTTCTTACAGTTAGGAAGTTATCAATAAGCTTTCTATGCTGTGGTCAAAAAGAACAACATTGGCACCAGGAGCATCTTTACAGACATGAAGTGAAAGAGTGGGGAAGTACCTGCTGACTTTCCAAGTCTGTTTGAGTGGGGCAAGCAGTGAGTTCTGTGCAAAAACTCTTAACTACAAACTTTTACTGTAGCTATCGATACTAATTCTTGTACAAAGTTTAAGGCTTCTTTTACTGGGAGTATAGAAAATATCTTCTGGTTTGATAAGCTTTGTTTGCCCTTATGTTTTGGAGTAATTATAGTTGAAATGTGAGGTCTAATCCTGATATTCCTTGATCCAAAACCTGTTACTAGAGGTTGTGAGTCCAATATAATGAAAGGAGAAGAAGGGTAAAATGTATAAGCATTGTAGACAGTTCCCGGGCCTATAAAACTTGCATTTTGCTGACAGTGAACATATTAGTTGCAAGTGCAGTTGCAATAGCAGTGGAAACCATGCTGCTAGCATAGAAATCTTTAGCATGATTGCTGAGAGTTGGCCAAATTTAGACCCGCTGTAAGTGGGTCAATAGAAGTGCATCCATTTACACTAGGTCTGAATTTGGCTCAGTATGTTGGCACAGTTTGATGTTTTATATCAGGCAGCTTCAGACTGTAACTCTTTTTACAAAGTGTTAATGGTGCTAGTTAGACTCATCACAGGGTTTGTCTACACTACAGTCAGAGGTGTGATTGCAGCAGGAGTAGATATATCAGAACCAACTTTAGCTGGCTTGGGTACCGTTAGCAGTGATGTCATGGCAGCACAGACTTCAGCATGGGCTAGTTATCCGAATACATACCCAGGATCCCGGATGGGCTTGTTCATCTCATGCTGAAACCTGTGCTGCTATTGGTACCTGATCTAGCTAGATTAAAACTAGCTCAGGTATGTCTACACCTGCTACAATCACACCCGTGACTGCAGCACAGACGTATTTGAAGTGCTCTAGGTAAGCATTAAGCTGCATCAGTACTGTGCCTTTAAGTGAACTGTCATCAACATTATAATTAACTTCAGCTCGTTCTAGTGAAAGAAGGATTCTAACCACTGAACAGGGCAGATCTATGTACTCCAGTGTAACAGCACGTATTAAATAAATGCTACTTTTTCGGAGGAAATTTTGTGTGCTCTCTTCTCCTTTACAGAATATGCTAACGCACAACTTGACTTCAAGAAGTCAGGGTTTCCCTGTGCCAAACTGCTCACACAGTCCCATAGTGCTTATTACTCCAGTAAATTAACTTTCAAAGGCACTGAACATCTTTACAAGATGACGACATGAGAAGGTCTGCAGTGGTATTCAGGACCCTCTGAAGGATTAGGGGATATGATAGGGTTTTAATAATCAAGGCTAGCGAAGATGAAGGCATGGATGTCGTGGAGTGGAAGTAGTGGCATACGCAGAGCTGTTGAGGAAGTGCTGATGAGCAGATAGGCACACCCACAGATGTGTCAAGACAAGGAGCATTTCAGACTCAAGAAGGGGCAGAAGACTCTGAGGAGTGAAGGAGACAGGACACGTGAGGTTATGCTTTAGTATTTTCACCTGCCTGAAAAATCTTGAGCCCAGAGAGTATCACGCAATTGATCCTCTGACAAGATACCATGATGATGACACCAGCAGTTATAAGCTTGGCCACAAATATTTGGCACACCCTCCAGCAAGTGCTCCCTGGGGCAGCCCGTCATGATGCCGGGTGACCCTGGCGCCTTGTGCAGCTTGCGTCTGAAGCCTACTCTTCAAGAGGAGCTTGTCTCTGTTACTGTGAACCTGCCATTATGGGGTTATAAGTATACATTCCTGCTAACTTTAATAACAACTGTGCTACAGAGGCACAAATATCGACAAACCCTGATATTTATGCCAAACCCCAAGCAGAGTTCTCTGTCTCAGACCATGCACTGAAATCATCTTATGCTTCACCGATAATTTTGAAAAAATCTTGTATTTAGGAGCAATCATGTTTACACAAGATGTTTTCTGCATTTCTCCTTACATTATTAAGATTTTAAAAGGGATTTATAGAGTGCCTTGAAAATATACGGGGCCAGTTTCACCACTGCATGACTCCAGTGTTGCAGTACAGTTACAGTGGCTTAAACTGCAGTAGCACAGTGCTAAATCACCCCAATTTTTAAGTTTATTTGTTCCGACTACTTATTCTTCATTGAACTCATAACCCCTGATTGCTCTGCACAGGGTTATCATCTCACTAATAAGGGATCATGGCATTGAGGGAAGATGAACTCAAAAAAGTAGATTCTAGTTTTGTGTAAATGGCCCTGAAAATAAAAAATTCCGGGGGGAGGGAAATGCAGATAAACGTTCTACCACATACGCAGAATTCTTTCTAAATATAGGGCCAGATCCCCAGCGGCTGTGAGCTGTCAGAGCTCCGTTGGCTTTCAGTGGTGTCAGTGGACGTTGTCAATCTTACTTTGGTGGAGCCATCACTGGCCCCTGATGTTTAAAGTTTCCCATAAGAGATCAGTGGATCTTTAATATACGCAGGTGATGCTTGATCTTATTTATTTTAAAATAAATTTGGCATTGGAAATGCATTGGCAGATGGGGTGCCGAGGCTGTCCGTGAGCCCTCCTGCAGTAACTAGGTTTGCCTAAGTATGCTTTATTGCTTACAACTTGACCTGAAAGGAACTACTGTGTTCTTCAGTGGGACATGGTTGCAAAACATTTCTGCTTCCATCTTCTCTTCAGGCATGTCTTTCTCTACAAGTGTGACTAGTGCAATGAGAACATTTTGATTGTGTTACCATGAACTATTACTGAACTGTAACTGGCAAATGACTTACTTTCAACAGTCACCAACTTTGGTCTGCAAGACGCTGCCACACTGAAAGATTTTGTTGCTTAACAATAATAATCTTGGATCCTTTTAGTAAAAAAACCAACCATTTTTTGTTCTACCAAAGCATCAGAGACAAAGATGAGACATGCGTACTGTGGGTTACTAATGACAGATTTAGCAGCACACTTTAAATGTTCTTTGCCTTTCACATGGATAATCTGATAGAACAAAAGGCTTAGGTTTGTGTTTTTTGCATTGTATGTAATTGTGTTATACTGCATGTATCAGAAAAAGGTTGTTGAATATCAGATACACTATTGCTGAGGTATCTCTTGCTTCCTTTTCCAGACGACAGAATACTCAGCCATGGCATCATTAGCTGGCGGATTAGATGATATGAAGGCCAATTTAACAAGCCCTACTTCAGCAGAATTAGGAGCCAGTGTTCCAGGACCACAATCCTACCCTATCGTGACAGGTAAGACATCTTGGGAGACTGATATATGTTGAAAAAGAATGTGTTTGTTGGCCAACTGGAGGAAGAGCTGAATGGTATTTTGCTGCTCCTGCCAACTCACTATCATTTATAAGAGAGACATAAACATAAGAAGTGTCACTATTCTCTTGAGAAAGTCTCAACGTTGGTGTGAGTTCATAGCTGTTCAAGCAGTTCCAGGCCAGATGCTCAGCTGGTGTAAATCAGTGAAGCTTCCTTAAAGTCAGTCGAGTGAGACCAGTTTGCACCAGTGAAGGCTCTGGCCCTCCAAATCTGATCCGAGTACCAACACGTCATAAAAAGTGAGGACTTGTCTCTGCTTTGGGTGTTGCAGTTTGTTTATCATGAAAGTGTTTGGCATTTGCAACTGGCCTGAATTTTGATGGCATTTCAGATTGGATTGAATTTCTGATGCATCCGATCCCTCCAAATACAGATGCTTTGGACCACGTTTGGAATTCCACTCTTGCTGTAGGGTTTGGCTTTTAGAAGAAGCAATAATTCATTATAGTAGTGTTAAGTCAACGGTATTTGTGGAACAGTCATAGCCATTGAGAGGAGGTTAGGGACCAGTGGCCACAACTAGATTTTGATAACTTTCATTGGCTGAGTCAGCTACATCACTTGGGACTAGACTGCACAAAATGCAATAGAATGTCAAAATATTTTCCTAAGAATCACTCACGACTTAGAACATGAGCCTCTAGAACTCAAGGGTATATTTTACCTACACTTAAACTTTTTCTTTTGCTTTTTTTAATGACACTTGGTGACAGTCCATATTTCAGCCTCAGATTTTTCTCCATTTTGCCTACTGTGGAGTTTCATTTTGGCCCAGGTCCTCCAAGGTTTTGAGGCACTAACTCCCATTGAAATCAGTGTGAATTAGGTGCCTAAATACCATTGAAGATCTGGGCCTTAGCTGCTGAGCAGAATGTTGTGACATTTTTAGGTTGCTGCCATGTTGTCTTGAAAGCACGGCAGTCGTGCAGAGTCTGTGAACAATTCTGAAAACACAAGTTAATGCACAGTTACTTCTGCGCAATGCAGAATCAACCTTGGGAACTTATTGCCAAGAGCTTAGCTGGATTCAAATAAGATCAGACAATTATATGGTTAATGAGGAAATCCATATTTCTAGTAAGTAGGATATACCTATATATACACCTATATATTGGAGGGAATATAAGTCATCATGCTTCAGTACATAAGGTAAACACTGAGTGATGGGAGTTAGGAGCAGTGCTCCCTCTGAGCAGGTTGTTCCACAATTGCTCACTACAGAGCCTCTTACATTTTCCTCTGAAGCATTGGGTACAGGTTACTGCCAGAGACAGGAATTGCCATGGCAGATCAGACAATGGAATTGCTTTTAGGATCTGATCCAATGCCCATTGAATTCAAGGGGAGTCATTCCACTGACTTTAATGCCCACTGGATCCAGCCCTGAGAGCACAGTTCAAAGACCCACCTAACTGATAAAGTTTGCTCACCATAACCAAGGTTGTTGAAGGGGGGGAAAAAGGCAGAACTTCCTAGAAGCGGGGAGAACAAATGTGTGGCATGTGTTGGTCAGACTGCTTGATGAACTATTGGGAGGTGTGCAATAGCATGGACAGCAGTGTAAGAATCTCTGTAGAACAGAATAGAAGTGCACGGTGCAGGTCTAATTTGCCTGCAAGTGTTCAGCACTTTGATGCTCAGGTGATGGGTGCTAAAGGAGAATGTAAGAAGCAAATTAGGAGGGCAGCAAGTAACAAGAAATTCTGTGAAGCTGAGAAAATCAGAGATGTTGGGTGGATCACCAAGGAGCAATTAAAGAGGATAAGAACAATGCAGAGGAGCTAAATATTTCTTTGCATCAGTCTTCCCCAGAGAGGATGTTGAGTGAATATCTACCTATCTGAGATCTACACCTTGCCAGTGATAGGATGAGGCACTATGAAAGACTAAGGGCTTGTTTAGATGGGGAGTTAGTGTGTGACAAGCTGGGGTGTTAATCTACAGTGCACTAGCTTACCAGGCACCAAAAGTTCCCTGGTGCTTATTGGCCTACTCCTGTTTCAAACAGGAGAAATTGTAGTGCGCCACTGTCGTGGAGTCCATATGGGCAGTTAGTGCATGGCATGCTAAGGCAGGGTAGACTTACAGCCCAGCGTGCTGTGCACTAACTCTGTGTCTAGACAAGCCCTAAGGTATCAGAAGAGCTGATGCCAGTTCAAACTGGTAAATCGAATAGCAACAAGTCCCCAAGAGAAGCTAATATTCATCCAAGAGTTCTGAAGCAACTTAACAGTGAAGTAGCTGAGTGGCTAAGAAAAATATTCATACTGTCTTTAAAATCTGATGTTATGATGGAGAACTGACATCACAAATGTACCCGTCTTTATTATTAAAGTCAGCGAGTCACTTAACGTACTTTTCATCCTATTGAATTCAATGAGACTTAAGCACATGGTTAGGTGCTTTGCTGAATAGGGGTATAGGTATGATCCTTTGCATTGCAGACCAGTGAGTCCTACTTCAGGACCACATACATTGGTGAAAGAGAGTCATAATATATCTTGATGAATGTGCTCGGATAGAGGAAACCCACCATGGCTTCCATAAAGGGCTATCATGTCTCTCGAAAGTACTAGACACTTGAAGTATGTTAACAAAATAGTGGATGAACTAACTGATATAATTTATTTGGACTTTCAAAAGCATTTGACAAAGTCCTTCACACAAGGTTATTAAAGAAATTAACTTGCATAGAGTTTAAAATAACTCCTTCATGGATCTGAAACTGGTGTAGAGACAGAAAATAAGGAGTAGGAATAAATGGTCAATTTTCAACATGGCAGAAAAATTAACAGAGGAAGACTGTAAGGTTTTGTGCTAGGATCAGTGTTGTTTCACATATTCGTTAATGGTTTGGAGAAGAGGGTGAATTCTGGCATGGCAAAACTTACAGATGACACAATTATTCAAACTAGTCAAGACTAGAAAAGACTGGAACTTTTGAGGAATGTAACAACGTTAGATGTTTGGCAAGGGTATTTGATGAAATGCAGCGACGACAAATGTATGTTAGAATTTGAATTCAAATCACGTTGCAAAGCTCTAAATTAAACTCATGGAAAAAGTCCTGGGCACTCTCAGTGTAAACCTTTGGTCAACGTGCAGTGATGGTCAAAGAAGCAAACAAGTATTAGCATGTATAGGGTGAGCAAATATTGCAATCACATTATAGAAAACAATGGGACACATTTACCTGGAATATTATGTTCAGTTCTGGTCACCTCATCTCAGAAAGGATACAGCAGAAATAGATGAAGTCCAGAGATGGGTATTTAAAATGATTAGAGGCATGGAAAGGGTTAAAGTGTAAAGTGACACTGTAAATATTAGGACTAGTTAGTTTCCAAAATTGACAAATATAAAAGGAGACAAAAGAAGTATATAAAGTACTGAAGGTAAATTGGATGCCTGTATTTACTCTCTCATAATACAAGATCAAGGCATCTAACTTGCAGTTTAAAATTAACAAAAGGAAATACATTCTCCACCCTTCACAATTAACATGTAGAACCTATTGCAACAAGATATCCCAGACGCTAAGAATTTTGTAGGGTCCAAGGGTTTCATCCAAACTGTTGAAGTCAATGGAAAGACTCCCATGTACTTGAATGGGCTTCGGCTCAGGCGCCTCCCAAAAGAACAGCTCCTTATATGGGTAATCAGAACACCCACCAGATAGGATAAAAAATAACAGAGATATAAGCCATTTCGGATCAGGGCATAAACCAACCACCAGCTGCCTGGGGCTGGGAATAAACTTGCATAAATTATTCTGCAGTTGTCCATTATAGCGCATTATACTTGCACCTTCCTCTGAAGCAGCCAGTACTGGCCACTATTGGAGACAGGATATTGGACTGGATGGACCACTTGTCTGCTCTGGCAGGACAGTTCCTGTGTCCCTGCATATTTTCCTGCATCTCAGAAGCAGCACTCCTTCCTATTCCCACCTAGACCTTTTGTGTAATGGGGGGATTGTAAAGCAAACCTTTCCCAGAGACTGTTCTCCGTGTGCCCTAGCACGAGCCCTATTAATAGGGCTGCCTCCCCTGAGAAAATACAGTCTTGTAATTCTTACTCAGGCAAAACTCCTATTTACTCCAAGGAAAGTTTGCCCAAGTAAGGAATGTGTGTCCAAACCTGCAGTGCATCCAGAATGTCCAGACCTGCAATGCACAGGAGTGACCATTTCCTCCCCATGATCCTAGAGTGATAAACTGGTCATTCTTTTTATGGGTTTATTTACTTATCTGGGATGGGCTAGCCAGTTATATTTACTAAAATAGAGTCTAGGGACCCTAGAAAAGCCACTACTTGCTTTGTTTTAAACTAGAACCAAATGTGAGTTCTTATGTGACGTTATAAGTAATTTTAACAAGTTGAATCGATCTGTTGGTTTATTTTACTAAGCCTAGAAAAAATTCTGTCACTGATCTTAGATGCGAGAGAGAGAGAACCATAACAACACAAGCGTTTCAGGAAGGGTGAAGTATATAATTCTTATCACACTGGAATTTACTGTCTAATGTCTGGGTTTATAATGGTATTCACATTAGAGTTCCACTAATACGTGCAGTCTTTTTTTGGTATTGTTTTTGATTTATCAGAAAAATCCATATGGCTAAAATATTTCTTTTTTTCTTTTTTTTGGTAATATCACTATGTGTCTTATGGTGTATCATGAAGCCTCAGACAAGATCAGAGCCCACTGTGATAGAGCTGTACATAAACATAGAAAGAGACAGTCCCAACGCTTTACAGTGTAAATAGACAAGACAGACAAAAGCTGGGAGAAAAACAGTATTGTCACCCCTATTTTATAGATGGGGAACTGAGTCACAGAGGAAGAAGTCTCTAGCACAACTAGTAATTAAACCCAGATCACCTGAGTCCCAGACTAGTACCTGAATCACAAACTACCATTCTTTGGACAATCAATAATAATAATAATATTGTAGTTTTAGAGATGTGCAAATTGGTTCAGATTAAATAAGAACCAGGCTGAATTCCAGCCTGTCCTGAGGTTCAAAGACATCTGGCTAACTTTTAATTATTGATAGTTTTTGCATGCTTCTGCACTTTCTGGTTCGGAGTGAAATAAGGAGAGAATCTGTCTTGTGATGTTTCCTACCTAACCAAAAGCAAGGACCTAGAGTACTGAAAATCTTACAAGAAGGCTTGTCCTTCGAAGACTTCCAGCCCGGTTTTGCAGACCTAAGATTTTAAGGTAGTTTGGATAAAGGTCAGCAAAGCAGTCAAACCTTGGTGTTTAAGTGTACCAAACCACTGAGCTTTTGAAGTCTGGTCTTTGCTGCTTTTACTTGGTGTTCCAACATATGTCACTATATAATAAACATGCTTGTTATAATAACTTCATTGTCGAGAGACCCAAGGGCAGTTTTATATTTAAAAAACTGTGACAAGTGAATTGTAAACTACAGCAGAAATCTTTGATTGAAATAATAATTTTTATAGGGAATCTTTCTGTTTTGTGTGAAGCAGACCAATGAATACCGAGTGGCCCATGTTTCAGCATACAGTAAACCAGTAATGTGCAGGGTGCTTAAAAAGCCCCATATTCCAGGACGAAGATCTTGAAATATATACTCATGAGAGTTTGAGAAATAGGTTTTATTGTGGCCAAGAAAACTAATCTGGTTCTTTTGCTAGGCTGAGATCTGCAGTTCAAGCTTCAGCAGTTTTTATGAAAAAGTCCGGGGACATTGCTGGGCTTCTATTTGCAAACTGACCGACGTCTAGTTCATATTGTGAGTCTTTAAGCCATCTCATAAAGCAGTTTAATGGAAAATAGGCTGAGAACTAAGGGGATAAGTAAATTAGGCTGAGAACTAAGGGGATAAGTGAATTATGATCACCGTTTTTCATTGTTCTTATTCCAAGACCATGGTTTGGACAGCAAAGCAACACTGAGAAATGAGATGTGAAAGATCCTCCGTGTAATCATTGATGTGAAGTGTGAGGTTCACATTTCCGAGCAGACTGGTAGATCAAATTGGTAGTGATATCATTTGAATAAAAAGCACTGCTTGAACATTGGCATTCATGCCAGCACATGCCTTTAAAAATAGGTCTAAGTTATGGCGAAAGGAATTGTTGATGACTGTTCTCAGTACTGCTTCATCCACAGACTCCCTTGCGTTATGGACCACTGGCTAACCGTCTGATTAGCGAACCACCTGATTTCTCTCCATCGTTTTTATGCCACATTAAATATTAAGTTAAAAAAATTCCTTCTCTTACTGCTTGCTGCCATGGTTCATAAGCACGCTCTCCATTTGCAAGCCAATGACATGTGCCTAGCCCATTACTGCTGTAGTCAGCAGTTTCCAAGCAGCTTCTGATTGTTACTAATTACCTGCAGATGCATTTTCTCCGCTCCAGCTTGCTGACTTCAGCTTGGTCGCTATCACTTTGAGAGGACAAAGTGGCACTGAAATTGACACCTCCACTCCGCTCTCCAATACTGCAGATTGGACAGATTGACAAATCCACAGGCAGTCCTGACTGCAGCTGGTTGGAGAGTCAGTTTGCATTAGCAGTGCCCAGAAGTGACTGGATGCGACTGTCGACTGGCCTAGCAAAGGAGCCAAATAAGAACATTTAATTTTAGTGGGAGCGGACACAAACTCTATCATTCAGTTAAAAGAAGACAGTTAAAACAAAAAGAAAAGGAGTACTTGTGGCACCTTAGAGACTAACCAATTTATTTGAGCATGAGCATGAGCATGAGCATCTGATGAAGTGAGCTGTAGCTCACGAAAGCTCATGCTCAAATAAATTGGTTAGTCTCTAAGGTGCCACAAGTACTCCTTTTCTTTTTGCGAATACAGACTAACACGGCTGTTCCTCTGAAACCAGTTAAAACAAAGCATGCAAGGCAGATTTTGGTTTTGTTTTCTCAGCAGAACAGAGGAACCTTGTCATTTACCTCACCAGAAGCATTCAAGACCAACTAACCCTTCCTTAGCTTCCCTTCCAGGTTGCGGCAAAGGTAGCGCTAGAAACGTTGGACTTAGGTTTTCTCTCTATGTAGCATATTAGTAGTACTGGAACACTGGCTTTGGGCCTGATAACTTGTGTAGTCGCTGACCCCTGTGCAGAGCAGGAAGAAAATTCTACCTGATCAGAATGGGAGCATTTTATAGGCACTTTGCGCAGGTGTATACAACTGCAGGAAGAGCGAGGCAGAAGAGAATCCTCTAGGTGGTCTCCAACCAGATGTGGTGTAGTCAGCTTAGAAGGGAGCGTCCCCACAAAGCTCCATGTGTCTGCCTCCCTGATGGCAAGGGAGAGAGAAAAAAAGAACAAAGCTAGGAGCATGGTCCCCTTGAAAAACGTGATGACACACAGAAAGGGCAGGGGAGGAGGGAATCACTGAATGGTAGTCATGTTAAATTATCTGCTGTGGGCTTGTAGTGAGGGACTTGGGCCACCAAACCTAATTCATTCAGGACTTTGGTCTAAACTGAATGTAGAGTACGCAAGGAAAATGCACCTGGCTAAGTATACTGCTCCAGTTTTAGTAAACTCAACTCTGTGTTTATTTATGTAGATGTATCTGATACCCTTAGTATAGTATATTATACCAAGCAGCTATTTCTCCATAGATCCAAGTGTACAAAGCTAATACAAATAACATACGTATTTCTCACAGTCGATTTTCCCATATATGTTGCCAGGTTTATGTTAATATGAAGTGAATGTGGCAAAATGAAAGGAAACACACGTAATGCAAAGGACCTGTATTTATCCTGGGATCTATAATGAAAGACTGTAGTTACCGGATCCCTCGCCAGACTGTTTTGTGACTCCAGCAGTGCCTCAATTTATTCGGTAGCTTTGTCTCATTAATCTCTAGCCTACTTCGTGTTTTATTCATCCTGACAGGTGGTGGCTGCTATTTATGTGCCGGTGTTTTGCCAAAGCTTTTGTTGCATTTCTAATGCTGCGAACAATAAGGTAGGCAGGTAGCTGGCCTGGAGAGCTTTCCAACCATCGAACCTGATGGAAAGTGTTTAAAACAGACGATGATGCCGAAAACAACCCCCAAGCTGATCTCATTCCACTTGTCTTTTTAGATCATTACAGATTAGACTCAGTCTCCCCTGTGTAGGCAACTTGCCCAAGATCTGCAGGGAGTCTGTGGCAGAACCAGGAATCTAACACAGGTCTCCTACAATCCAGTCCTGTGCCTTAACTGTGGTTAACTTTCTGGGCATGCTGTAAAGTTAGCCTTTTTCCGCAAGCCACTGGATGAGAGGTGCGTTGATGGTCGGGTGATGCACTAGTCCAGTTGATTGGTATTTTTATCATGAAAACTAGCTTTTGTGGTGTTTGGAAGGGTAATCAATCGAGTGTGAGCCATGGTTGTGTTTGAAGGGTTTTAAAGCTCCCGGAGCCCAGGATGTGTGCACAAAAAATCTAAGGGTGTCAGCCCCAAGCTAACCAATCCCACTCCCATTGACTTTAAAGGGAGCAAAGTTAGGCCACTATTGAGTGCTTTTTGAAAACCTCACCCTAAGTAACCAAATAAAATATTTTAAAGTATGTACTAATAAAAGCACTATTCTGGGATACATGCCAAATATTAGTATATTCTTGTTTGTTCCTTTAGGACATAAATCACTCAGTGTCTTGTGTGCTTGGTATAGATCTGAGAAATTCTTGATCCAAAGAGGATTTATTGTAGCCACATTTCCTGGGGGGAAGGTACATGGTATGCTTCATCCCCCTCTCCCATGGTATTGATTCCAAAAAGATACCTGGGGGCAGATCTTCTGCAGATGTAAATAGCTATAGCTCCATTGAAAGCTAGGACCGTGTACACCTGACAAACACTGTAAGTGCTGGAATGTAGAGTATACAGATGGGGTCACCTTGGTATCCGTTATTTTAATAGTTCCATCTCCTGTTGATGTATATGTGATTGGCCATTTCTTAGAAATCCCAAAGGAAGAAATGAAACTTCCCAGTTGTGGGTTTTCCCCTTGGAACTTTTTAAATCTTCCTTTTCTAACCTCCTACCAGAAGATAACATGTTTTACGTCTGCCCTCATAAAAATGAATAAAATGCCTATGAGTTAGGATCTCAAAAGGCTACTATCGTAATTAGTGAATATATCCCAAAACATCTTCTGGGAATGTGTTTTAGGAGGAAGAGGGGAGTGCATAAGAGATCTTTAACTAAACCCATGTTTTCTTCCATTTGTCTGTCATTGATATTTCCATTATCTTAAGATCTGGCTCATTCATAATTATTGGTTTTAAATATATATATCTGTAAAATATAAATTAGAGAAATATACATGTCTCATGTTTATAAGGAGCTGAGGTATTGCGGTCCTGGATGAACTATAAATACCTAAATAGACCAAATAAGTAGTTGACATGAAATAGAGTATGCAATTGTCATGGAATAAACTCTTACGGAGGGTTGCTAGAGTAAATACTGCCTTGCTTTGTTCTGGCTTGAATGACTCTGCAGACAGGCTTCCCTCAGATCATAACAGAATCACTGCCTTTTTTTTGCTTTTGTAAGTTTACCTTTTCTTTATTCTAGTCATGCTGAAAACAGAAAAAGTTTAACCAACTGATAGAGTGCAGCTCTCTTCAACCCTTATATACCCTCTGGGATTGATGCCAAGGTAGCCAAGAAAGGGCTATTTATCTTTTAGGCAGAGCACCTTATCTGACCTGCCTTTTCTGACCCCTTTTTGGATGATGATCTGAGGCAGCTAAATTACCTTTCATGTCAAATTGAAAATATAATGTGAAAATAAAAATAATAAAATGAAATTAAAAACTCACATTTATTTTTGAACAATACCTAAAAAAATAGGACTTTTCAGCCATCCTTGCACACTCAGAATTCCCCGTGAAGTCAATGCATGGATGAGGTGTACAAAAAATGTAAGCACAGGGTCCTAATTTCGTAAATGTCGAGTGCAAAAGTGGAACAGACCTAATAGTTCTGGGAAATTATTGTGTAACCTGCAATATCTGATCACTGAGGAAAATGCCCACTGGTTTTAGTTGTATACTTTATTTAAAGAATTTTAAAATATTTTTATCTAGTTGATTCTGAAGGTCATTTTTTCATAGTTGTTAATTTCAGGCCAAACCCTGGTCTCATAGAGAACAAGGAAGAGTTGCCATTGACTTCATTTGCGATCAAGATTTAGCCCATAAAGAACATTTACAGAACCTTGAATTTTTGAAAGCATTTAGAGAGGAAGGATGGTCATGTGGTTAAGGTACTCGCTATGCCTTTTTAAATCTGGCTTCAGTTCCCAGCTCTGCCGCTAGCTTCTGGTGTGACCTTGAACAAGTCTGGTGTGCCTTAATTCCCAATCTGAAAAAAAGGGCTAACACTTCCTTTGTGTGTCTTGTCTAAGAGAGCAAGATCTGTGGGGTAGGGAATTACTTGCTATTTGTTTGTGGCACTAGTCCCTTTTGTACTAGTAATTAGAGGAGGCTGGAAAAATGCCAAGATTTTGAAAATAAAATAAAAAAATTCATCCTCAATTGGGACAAAAAGCCAAAACGTCAACATTTTTTCTGAAACTAAAATTCCAAACAAATTTTTCCATAAAAAACATTTCATTTCCATAAATTCAAACCATTTCATCTTGATTTCGACCATTTTTTAATTTATATAAAATAACATACATTTCAAAATAAAAAGTTGTTTCAAAATGAAAAATTGAAACTTTTCATTCCAAAAAATGTCAAAATGGGACATTTCCAAATTGTTTTTTCCCAATTTTTTTCTAAACAAAATTCCACATATATCAATAAGATCTTGCAAAGCATTTCAGTGTAGCCAAAACAGTATTGACGGTAGCTTGGATTGTTAAAGGCAATTCGAACAAGTGGAACATAGCAGCGCACATCACTGGAAGTCTGACTATTGATGTTGTCAAAAGAGTTTTGACAAACATTTTTTGACCAGCTCTAATAATAATAGCAACAAGCCTTACTACAATGCCATTGTTGGGTCATATCAACTGTTTCTATATGGAAATTGTGAGTAGCGCTTGAACATTATCACCAGATTATAATTTAATTGCAGTGCAAAGCGGTGATAATAGATGCCTACTCCAAGAGCAAGAAAATGCCAGATTTACAGTTCACTCTCTATACTTAATACATAAACGTGCAGGTGCATTTTTCAGTAACCTGTTTGTCCCTCTGAATAGGGCCTGTCATGTTGTGAAAAAAGTCCCATAAGCTCCCTTGGACAGGCAGCCGATCTCAAAAACATGTCATTTTTAATGACAGTCCAGAGTTTAGCTGAAACATTGTTGACTTTTTCCATTTTTTGGTGAATTTTTGTCCTTCCATTCAAAAAGAGCAAGTGTGTCTGAGAAGGCACAAATATTATCACCCTGGCCCGCAAACTGCATAAGACTGTGTTGAAGAACTGACTGGTTCTGGTTCTTTCAAGACATACGGCCTGATCCTATTGGGAGTTTTATCATTGATTTAAACAGTGGTAAAAATGTCTCAGCATAAAGTATCCATATGAATAATTTGCATTTGTGTAGCATCTTTGCTTATTATCTTGAGAAATTTAGGGCTTGTTTTTCACGCTTATCTCCATTGACTTCAGTTGGAATCATCTCTGAAAACCACGCATAAATAGTGAAATCCTGGCCCTACTGAAATCTATGGAAATACTCTGTAGGGTTCAGGATCCACCTGAGGTGTCTCAACTTGGGCACCCAAAATTAGTGGATATTTTGTACTATTTGGGGGCCTGAGAGATTTACCCAAAGTCAGACACAGACGACCAGCGGCAGACCCTTGAATAAAACTCAGTACTCCAGATCCCCAGTGATGTTCTACTTTGCAGGACTCGAGCTGGACTGCACCATTGTTACTTCAACACAGTGCAGTCAAATCTCCTCCCAAGTGGCATTTTATGATTCCAGAGAAATAATGTAAATCTGTCTCGGACTCCCAGACTGCAAATAAAAAGAACCGAGAGGGGAAAATCTCCAGTTAATAGAGAAATTATCTGAATTGTTCTTTTGAGGAGCGCGACTAACAATATATCTGAAAGTTCTAGAGATTCAACTGACATGAAACTTCTAAGTAGGCAGAATGATGCATTAGAACCTGTATGTTCTACAGACCCCAAGTCATATGAATAAAGGATAACAGTGGGCTTCTGGAACAGGCTAATGATGGTGAGTTTAGATCAGGCTAATCATAACGATGATAGCAGGCAGGGCTTGTCTACACGGGGACACTTAGGAAAGTTAATCTGAGTTAACTAAAGGGGTGAATTAACAATTCAACCTCTATGTGGATGATCTCATTCAGATTGGCCCACACAATCTGCTACAGCTGTAATAGTGAGTGGCTTCAACTGACCCAATACTAACTATGTTTTGAAGTGACAAATGACCAGTTTAGAGATGCAATTTATTGACACCAGAAATGATGACTTCTAGATGACAGCTATCTTTGGAGCACACCTCCAAAGGAGGGGGTTCTCTAGTACTCAGTCATAAGCAGGAGTGGATTCAAGAAATAACTGTAGTGAGAAACTAAGTGTAGTGACCATAATATAATTAAGTTCGGCTTTTTTATGGGTAGGATTGCACCACTCACTAGCACCTTGATACTCATTTAGAAAGAGGGATATGTTTTAAAAAGGAAGAATCTGGTTAGAAGGAACCAAAAGACATAATTTAAAACATAACAAAATTTAGAACTAACAGGAAGGCCACCTAAAGATCCTACCACTAAACGAAAAGGAAGCAGGAAGATGAGAAAAACATCAGTAGGGGTAAATGATAAGGTACAAGAGACTTATAGATAACGCACAAGCCTGTGACTCAGGAGACCTAGGTTCTGTTCCTGGGACTGCTGGGTGACCTTGGGCAACTCACGTCATCTTTCTGTGCCTCAGTTTCCCCATTTGTAAATTGGGGATAATGATACTGAACTCCTTTGTGATCTACTGATGAAAAGCGCTAGAGGAGAGCTAGAGCAGTGGCTCTCAACCTTATTTGATGGCACCATCTTTCTTTGTGTCTGTAGTTTACACCCCCCCATCACGCAAGTACACAAACAGATTAAAAAAAAAATCAACATGTAACTCTCACTAAAGGTTAAAAAGAGTAAATATTCAAGCAGAGCCATTTTTTCTGTTGCAAGAATGAGCCAATGATTCATTGTCATAAAAGCAAAACTGCGACAGTGGTCGGTGCTTGCAAATAAATGTGCACACTGCATCGGAGCAAACCGATTAAGGTACAGATGGCCAAGACTTGGTATAATGCTATGCAAGCTTAACAGAAATCTGTTGAATGGCACAGTGCCATCTGAGGACCTGATCTGCCTGGAAGACTCAGCTTTGCTAGTTATTCATTGCTGTGGGTAAAATATGCTCAGTAAGGTTTCTCCCCCCAGCCTGTAAAGCTTCTCATGCCCCTCCCCCGAATACATTCTGTGCCCCCCCACCCCACCCAGTTTGAGAACCTCTGAGCCAGATGTTGTTCTTAAGGAACGTGCAGATTGGCCTAAGATTGGTTAGTAAAAAGGAACATAAACTATGGGCAGACGAAATGTAAGAAGTTCATTGGGAAGGCGAAGAGGGTATTTGATCTCCAAATAGCCAAAGCCATAAAAACAAACAATAAGAAGTTTGTAAGTGTAATAGACACAGGAAGAGTGCAAAAGAACCAGTGTGTTTGCCAAACTGCCCAGGAGCAAAGGCATCTATATGGGAGGATAAGGATATTTCAGAGAAATTAAATGCCGCCTTTGCATCAATGTTCCCCATGGAGGTTGTTTGGGAGATTCCTACCACAGAGCCGCTGTTTTCAATGATCAGAAATGAAGTGCGGTAAGAAAGCGCACAGTTAAAAAAGGAGACGAAACAAAGGAAAACGCTCAGATTTCTCTCTAGGGGTCTTATATGGCTCCAATTGTCATAATATTAGAGCATCTCACAGTCTTTAACGTCTTTAACCTCACAACGCCCTGCGAGGTAGGGCAGTGCTTTTATCCTCCTTGTACACATGGGGATAATAGCACAGAGAGGATAAGGGCCAGATTTTCAAAGGGATTTAGGTGCTAAGTGCCTACCTCAAATTGAAATCAATGAGTTAAGTGCCTATGTGATCTTCAAGTGCATAAATCCCTTTAAAAATCTGGCCCTACATGGCTTGCCCTGGTCTCACTCAATACCTATATGGCAAAACAGGAATTTGAATCTGTCTCTTCCAACTCCAGCCCTACCACGGCACCATCCATCCCCTAAATCCTTATCATAGAGGATGGTTAGTAACTCAGTACCTCAAGGAGCCTTCCTAGGATGGGTGATCTGGAAAAAAGGGTGAGCTGTGAGGTGGAAAAATCTGTGAATAATGCCACATTATTTAATTAATCAAGACTAGGAAAGACTGGAAGGAATTCCAGAGGGACCTAACACAGCTAGGGAGGATGGGCAACAGGACAGCAGATGAAATTAAACATAGACAGGTCCAAGTTTATTCTCATTGGAAGAGACTGTTTGAACTGCTCATACATATAGGTTCTAAATTAACTAACAGTGTAAACTGTTGTTTACACTGAACTGTCCACATCTGCTCAGTGTGAAGCGTTGGTCAAACTGCAAACAAAATGTTAGGGATGGAGAATAATACTAACAACATGGTAATTCCATTTGTGCATTGAGGATGCATCCTCACATCAGATACTGTATTCAGTTCTAATCACACAGTCTTCAAAAGTGTCAGAAAAAGGAAAGGTCTAGGGAAGGGCAATGAAAATTATGAGACAGGCTTCCTTAGGAGGAGATATGAAAAAGATTAGGCCGAGTAGTAAGAATTGACATGATAGAACTGCAGATAAGGAATGGTATGGAGATGGGTCCTTGGACGGACCCATTATTATACAAAAATGCGGTTCACCCAAGGATGTGAACTAAAATGAAACCCCATTTTTTTTACTCAATGTGCAATTAACATGTGGAACTCACTGCCACAAGATGTCTTTGAGGCAAAGAACTTACCAGTTTTTAAAAATTAGGATTAATTTCTCTGAATAATAACTTACATTAGATAGGATAAAAATGTGTATGGAATAGAAACCCTGAAGCTTCAGGATCTAAGACAAACTACTATCAACCTTGGGTTAGGAATAAACTTTCCCATAGGTATGCTATTGCATAAATGTCCATTCAGAGTAACTTGCACTCACCATCAATAGAGACAGTAAACTTTTTCTGTTTTGTTCGGGTTCTTATTTTGTGTCCAACAGCAGGGTATCGGGGCACCTTACATTAAGAAATTAAGCAATTTAAGTGGTATCAATCATGTGTTTCTTTCCTTCTTCATCTTCCTGGTTTCTGGAATTGCACATGGATTTTTGAAAATGTATGCTGTGTAATGTGTTTACGGCAGTGTTGGCAGGAAAAAGTTTGCCTTGCACCTGGATGAGAAAATAGTTCTTGGATCTTGTGGGATTTTGTTCCACAGTCTGGGATGAACCACCGAAAAAGCTCTGTCTCCTTTACCATTGCTGGAGGCTGCTCCATTGTGCAAGAGAAGTGCACTCCTGTCATTCGCTCTTTGGTCAGATATTGAGTGAGACTTTGTCAGACTTGGTGAGTGAGGATGTTATATGGGCCCCTCTGTGCCCACTCCATAGAAATGTCAGTCACTGACAACTCTCTTCTTAAGAGCCTGGCTCTGCAGCCCAAGCTGTAAAGACTCCTGCTTTTAGCTCTGCAGGTCACTGGCTCAGTCCCTGGTGTTGGCTACAATGGTGGCTGTCACGCTTGCAGGTGTCTCACGCTGGAACACTAGAAGGTCAGGAGGTTGGCTTCAATCTGGCAGAAGAGGGAGAGCAGTAGGTAGACCTGCTGCTGGGCTGCTAGTGGGTAGGTTTGATTTTTACAGGGCCACAAGAGGCGGTGACATTTTGGGAAGTGAGACTCCTTTGTGGAGGTTCCCTCCAGCTGACAGGTTATGTCATCACTGGTGAACTGGGAGGGCTGCTCCTGCTAGACGTACTTTCAGTCATGTTTACATGGGGATAAAAGGTTAGACACAAGATTTTACTGAGGCATGTCACAGCCTCTCATGCTTGGGACACCAAAGCTGTATAAAAGACTGGGAAATGAACTAACAAACACTATGTTTAATGACACGTGTATTACGACAGGGCACATCCATGAAAAACCTTAAAAGTAGGGAAGTTAGAGGTTAAGGGGAAAGACTTGTATGTTCCACCTTCTTGGGGTATATCTACCCAGCAATTAAACACTTGAGGCTGGCCTGTGTCAGCTGACTTGGGCTCACCGCAGATGTTTGATTGCAGTGTAGACACACCCATATTGCCTACAGCCCTATTGATTACACACTCCAGTGCTCCATCTTTCGCTTCCGTCTCCAATAGATATTCAGCTTCCTCAAACTTGCATTCTACTGGAAAACCCAATCAGTGACCTCCGCAGCACTAGGGCAAAATAACTTTCCCAGCGCATGGCAAGTGTCACAGTCAGATGTGCTGATCTGCTGATACAAAAATACATGAGATCACTGGGGGAACAGAAGGAGTGGCACTGTATCCAGCTCCTGCACAGGTGTGCAAGAGGAGAAAGGGTCCTGCCACTTGTGTATTCACACTCGGGTTTGGGTACCCAACCCCATGCATGCCTGGGCCCCATCTTGTCTATTAATATTAGCATTACCATTGGTATTTAACAAGCACGAGAATCGGTGGCCATATCAGAGGGAGGATAATTCAGTGGTTCAAATGCTAGCCTGGGACTCAGACACAGGCTGATTTCCTAGCTCTGCTACAGACTGACCGGGTGACCTCGGGCAAGTCACTTAGCTGCTCTGTGCCTTGGTTCCTCATCTGTACAAGGAGAATAATAGACCCTCCATACTTCACATTGTGTTTTCAGGCTAATGTTAAAGAGTGAGAGGTTCTTGAATGGGATTATTATGTGGGCCATATGTGCCTTTGACACAAGGAGTAGGATAAGACTAGCAAAATGTGGTGGGTTTTTTCACTTTTGATCTCCTGAAGGACTTCAGTCTGGTCTAGATTGTTCACACGCTATCCTGTAGTTTTACTGACCCCGCTGCCTCTTTGTAATTCTGTCTGACATCAGGACGGCGAAGCCTGCATTTGTCCAGTGTGTGCAGTGTTGTATCTAAGCTGCGGATCTCACAGGTATTCCTGTGTCCAGTTTATTACCATTATTGTTTGTTTTACTCTAGCCCCCTGTGGCCCAACTGAGATCACGGCCTCCAGGTGTAAGCAACGTGCAAACACATAGTAAGAGATGGTCCCTGCCCCAAGGAGCTTAAGGGAGTTAATTTTACAGAAGGGGAACCATAGCATCAGGAGATTAACACAGAGGTGAAGAGGGAGTGCGGTCCAGAGCCTTAGCCCCGAGACTAGTTGGGAAGTGAGGCATTTTTCTACCTGCCCCAAATCTTTCCTTCCAAAGAGAACAGATTATCAGGACTGCTGCCATTCTGTTAATACCTCTCGGTTGTGATACTTGTAACTGTGGTTAGCCCGGCCAATGCAGATTCACTGGTACTGAAGTGTGTGTTGTGGGTTTTTTCCCCCCCAAATATATTCTTTAATTTAGTGTTTTTTCTGAAAAGCACCTGCCACCCTGGCTGCGTAGTGGGCACGGGAGCAGTGGGGTGGCTCTGTACATCATTTGTGAGTACCAGGCAGAGAGTCCTTCTCAGCACTGTCCCGCTACAGTTCACCAAGGCTTTCCCAGTGTTACACCCAGTCTCTTGGCTGGCGTTTGTTTCTCATGGATAGAAGCTGGAGATCAGTCTGCACAGAAAGCTTACTTGTATCATGACAAGGGGGTTACACTATGTTGTATGGTTAGGTGACCTCATGACAGGTTGCCAGAGATGACCTGTACCTGCCGATAGTGGGGGGTGCAGAGTGAGGGCAGTGACTTCAGCAGATGTTACTGGGCATGCTCAGTCCGTGTGAGCATGCTCAGTGTAAGCCAAGCAGCAAATTGGGGCAGGGTGGGGCTCCCACATGTTGCTTTTGGATGTTGCATTCTGATGATCTCCTCTCTCATTTGGTACCGAGCTGTTGGGGCTTGCCTCCAGTCGTCCCACTTACTATGTTTTTCGCTCAGCACCTTCATGCTTTCCCCCATACTGCTTCCGACGCTTGGGTGGCGTTCCCTGCAAACATCCACAAAGCCGCTTTGTGGTCCCCCAAACTCTGCCTTGTCGTGATGCCCACCAAAGCCTCGACAGTGGTTGGGCCTCTATGTGTGCTGAGCCTACTGGCCATTGTACTGACCAGCATCGTCTCACTGTGTCCTTGTGCTCCCCTGTCTGTTCTTTCTTGTCTTATATCTAGATTGCAAACCTCCTGGGGTGTGTACTGTCTCTTTGGTCTATGTTTGTGCAGCACCTAGCACAATGGGGTTCGTGACTGGGGCTCCTAGGTGCTATGGTCAGACTACTGCTACCAATAATAAATTACCACACCTGCCATGCTGGCTTAGCAGCACAGTGAGTGTAGGGGGTGGAGGCAAACCTCTGCCTTGTCCCCACCCCTATTCTGTGGGGGTGGTGGTAGGCAGGAGCACAGCTTGTTCTTACGCCTACCTGCAGAGCCCCAAGCTCTGGATGGCCAGTGTAGAGAGGCTTTCTTTTCTCTGTGCCCTTGCATGGGTGTGAAGTCCAGAAGCACACTCCAGCAGCTGTAATGTGTCATCCCCGCATCCTCTGCTTTACCTCCGTTTACTCCCCAGAGGCATATGAACAAGGCTGTAAGGCAGCACGCTTCAGTGTCCCTGGCACGCGGCACAGTGCATAGCACCTCAGCCTGCTATCATCACAACCTGGTTCCTGGAGGGATTCTTTCTTTTGACCTTTGTAATTATTCCTGTTCCATTTTTTTTCTCTTCCCTAAAACTCCAGCGCTCCTGTCCAGTGTGCGAAGGATGTGAGTGAAATTGATGACTAGGACGTCTCAAGTCTTTATGATGATGAATGACTTGCACTGCCAAAGCTTTTATTGTCTGTGATTTGGGAAGAAGGGGAAAACTGATTTATCATGGCTGACTGTCGTGCCGTTTAATACAGTTATAAATCCTGACGTCACTGACTGGTGGTATGAACTAGAGAACTCCTCTGGCTAACTGCCCCCCCCTTTGTTTAACTTTTATAGATGCTCCCTTTCATAGCTCTGCGCTTGGCTGTCACAGTTACACTCATCAGAAGGTAACATTCAGAAAGTAATTTAAAAGCATGGGAGTCCCCACATTCAAAATGTCTGCCACATGCTCCAGGGCAGAGCAAATTACGTGGGGGATTGCAATGGACTTTCACATCTCAAGGCCAACGCTGACATTTTGCTGTCCACGTGGGTCCAGCCCTGCACCTCGTACTAATGTGTGTCAGGACTGTGGGACTGAGCCCCTACTGAGCTATAAGGAAGAAGGAGAGCCAGCCCAGTAACATACATTAAGCGGATGCTAGTTAGGGGGACCGGATCTTCAGTCCTGTTGCAGCTGCTTTGCAGCACTTTGGTGATTTAAAGTGCCTTTAAGCTGGCTTAGGGGGACAACCTGTCATACAGCAGCAGGCCCCACCAATTTAGGGGTGTGGCCTGGAGAAAGGGGGAGTGGCCAGGCTTTAGCAATCCCCAGCTGCTGGAACAGCCCTTGGGAGCTATAGGTAGCTGGTGTAATGCAGAGCAGCCTAAAGGCAGCTCTGCATTTAAACTGAGGGACCAAACTGGTTACTGACTCAGGGGAGAGTGATGGTGATGCTCTCCCCTATTCCTGAGCTGGGGAGGTTACAAAGCAGTTTCTGTTATAACCCTCTATTTTCACACACTCATAACTTTCTGAACCTTTCACACTTTGGGCTGGCATTTTCCACGTTTGGCTTACTGCATTAAGACAAATGTGTTAAGGGTGTGAACAAATCCCCTTCAGTCATTTTTGAGTTATGAGACAGTGAGGAAAAGGACACCTTTTCTCATTGTCTAAAATAACCAAATTACACTAAAAACATCCAAAACCAAACCAAAATGCATTAGCAATCCCTCTGTAAAATTCTAGTGGAGACAAAGCACCTGTACTTTTACCAGGAGGAAAACCAGGTGAGCTCAGTACTTATATTCCCCTGTCAATGGTTGACATTGCCTAGTTTATCTCTCAGTAAAATTACCGTGCATCATCTCCACTAGGATTTTACCGAGGGATAGCTATCATGCGTGAGTTATCCTGTGGCAAAATGTACTATTTTTGGCACTGAAGACAAAACTTCAGCATCCGCACTGGCCCTCTGCCCACTCACTGATCCAGCTCCACCGGGACAACATCCTAAAAGCCATCATTGTTGTAGCACATAGAGACAATATTCAGGATCAGAACCTATCGTGTGAGGTGCTGTACAACCGTACAGACCGACATAATTCCTGATTGATAGAGTTGAAATTATAATTGAAGTTATTTATATTTTAGACAAATGTTATGTATAATAGTCAAATGTTACAAGTCAAGTTCACCCACAAAGAAAGGGAAGGAAGGAAGAACTTGGATGAGGGTACATAGTGTATGAAACTATCTGCACAACCTGGTAGTACTGAGTCAGAGTGCTCTCCTCCCCCTCTTTTCTACCAATATCTAAAATATAAATTAGAGCCAGTCAGAATTTTCTTCAGTGTTTAACTTACTCTAATGTAAATGAGCCCGCTGGTGCATATGTTACCGCTCCCCTCCATACCAATTCACAGGGATATGAGCTGCTACAGTACTTACCTACAGGGCATAGAGTCTTTAGCTCAGACGGTAGTAGCTCATAATTTTAGCTCTGGAGATTCCCTGGTTCAGTCCCTGATGTGTCAGCCAAGATGGTGGTCATCATATAAACAGATAAATACAATAGAGCTCAGCAATCTCCACTGGCCATCCACATCGCTATTACCAGCTGGCAATTTCCCACAGGAATAATGGTAGAAGTGTCTTGAGTAGGGCTTCTGTTTTTCAGGGTTCATTTTTGGGGGGGTTATTTTTAGCAGTTGTTGAGTTCTATGTGGATGTCCAAACACAAATTCCAGTGTTTTACTGGTGTTTATCTGTTAAAAACTGAAAATCAGAATCCCTAGTCTTGAGGAAGGATGGTAAGGAAGAGAGGGTAGTGGCTTTTTACTGGGCGTGTTTGAGGTGTGAGGGGTGGTGTGGAAGAAAACCCTGAGACTAGGCTAGCTGGATGATCAAATGTACGTGTATTTCACCCCTCAAAAATGGTTTAATTTAACATTGTTCATTTAAAAAAAATTTTAAACTGTTTTGTTGGGGGAAAAACACTTTCACGTTTTTACTTTCATCTTCCCCATTCAATGGAAAATGGGGTTTCCCATACTAAAATTAAATGAAAAATATTTTTTTTGTCAAAAACCCCAAAACAATCATGCCTTTTTGATGAAAATATTTGAATGGATCTTATAAACAGCTAATTCAACAAATGTAGCGAGGGAGGGGAGAAGGGAGATGAGGGTGTTAGTTGAAGAGGCTGGTGGGATCAAGCAAACGTTTTTTGAGGCTATGAGAGCCAGTATCGTGGGGGAAGAAATTAGAGAACAGTGAGCTGGTAAGGAGGAAGATGAGGTAGTTGATGAGAGTGGGTGTTTGACATGGGAAGGGATGGGGTTGTTGGGGCAAATGGAGGGGAACAGGTTTGAAATATTTTAGATTTTTAAGTACATCACAGTTTCTTGTATTTTACTGGCCCTGGAAATGGAAAGGCCAAAACACTATAAAGGATTCTTTTCTCACAGGATTTTCAGCCCAGTTTTGCAGAGCCCAAAGGTTACCTTTCGGGTGCTTATCCAAACTGAACTAATGCTCTGAACCTTTTAAGGTTAGCCTATCAGTACAAAAGTGTTGAGGCCAAACTATCAGCATGAAATTAAAATTAGAGCTGATCAGGAATTTTTCTTTAGGAATGATATTCAGATGGAATATAGTTTCCACAGAACTGAAATTTTCTACAAGAAGATTTTTATTTTACTGAAAAATTTAGATTTTTTTTTTTTTGGTCAGAAAAATTGATTTGAGTAGAACTGGCCTGAACTGAAATATTTCAGGTTTTTCTTGTTGTTGTTGGGTTTTTTGTTTGTTTTTACAGACCCAAAACTATTTTTTTTAATAAATTCAACAAACTATTAAACTGCAGTGCCCTAGGGCACTTTGCCTGATGGGAATTGTAGTTTTGGACCTCATACGCTCCCACGGGCCAGACTCCTGGTAGGACTACATCTCCTATAAGCCAATCCACTCATTTACAGCTGACTGAGCTGTGTGGTGCATTATGGAAGTCACATGTTTCTCTGTGCAGTAGTCTAGGTTGGGAGCCTGGCTCATAGGGGAGGCATCAGACTCCTGAATTACAGTTCCCATAATGCAATGAGAAAAATGCAGTTTAATATTGAAATGACTTGAAACAGAGCATTTCAGGTCACTTCAACAAACTGAAATGAAGCATTTGAAGTTCAGGAATGTTTAAATGTTTTGCTTTGATTGAAAAATTTCCAAATAATTTTTTATTGGAATTTCTGATCCATGGAATATTTGAAATTTCAGCTTTGTATCCCATTTTGGGATGAAAGACAAATGTGGAAATTGTCAGAATTTCCTATGGGGTGGAAATTCTGAAATTTGCTCAGCTCTGATTGATTAAATGTTAAAGCTTTGGGCTTGAATCTCTTCATTATGAAACACAATATAAAAATTGTTGACTATATTCAAAATGATCCTCAGATCTGAATGTCTCTCTTACACATGAATTCCAGACTTAGATCAGGAATATTGATTCTTGTGAAATGGAAAACTTAGCCCAGGATTAACCCCTCTACGACATGAGCCAGTTGAAGTTCTGTTCCCTGTGCATATCAAGCAACTTCAATAATTGATTACTAATATACCTTCCCCGTTCATATTTCTGAATCCATTGGCATGCAGTAAAATTCTGCTTGCTAAAATCTGCTGAAGTCCTTGATATACTTGCCCATGTAAGGAGTTACAGTGAAGCCAACAGGACTATTTGCATGATTAACAATTGCAAGAGTGGGACCGATATGAGTGTTCTGATTTCTGGAAGTCTTTTGTAATAATTGCAGCAGCCACTTTTGAGAATCATTTCTTAAGTCGTCACTGTCATTTTAGGTAAAGAGAATGAAAGATTTAGATATCATACATTATTATTATTATTATTATTATTGTTTTATTTTATTTTATTAACCAACATAAATGTGCTTGATACTGTGCACAATACAAAATGAAGACAGCACTTGTATTAGAGTGGCCAGTCATGCATCCCTGGAATACTGGATGTTCTGGTACTTCTGGGAATGGTGTGGACCTGGCCCCACCGGTATGGATCCACCACTGCCAGCAGCGTGACCTCATATGCACAATATGTGTGGGGTCACACCAGCAGGGGTAGAGCAGCGCGCTCTTCAAAATGGCATCCTCCGGCTGATACAGGACAAAGCCATGTCTGGTTGTGTCTCAGTACCGGATGGGAAACAGTCCTGCATCCTAAGGTCTATCTGTCTGGTTTAAAACCGGATGAATGGCTTGCCTATTTTGCACTGAAGAACTTGAACTTTAAGGCCCAAATTCAGGAAGGCAATTACACATGTGCTTAACTTTCAGCAAGAGCTTAAGTGTCATTGAAACAGGACTTAAGCACATGCTGAAAATCAAGCATGCCTGTAAGCGCTTTCCTGAAGGTAGATTGACATAAGCATGTGATTCAAATCCCACTAAAGTCCATGGGAGTCTTTCCAAAGTCAGTTGGCTCTGGATAAGGCCCTATAAATCTTTAACCACATGAGCTGTTCTTACTCCCCAGAGAAACTCCTTTGGCTTCAGTGGAATTGGTTGCATGAAGGGCATTTCATACCAGAGATTTCAGGCCTGGCCCTACGAGGTGAAATGGAGAAGACAGGATACACTGGGAAGCCCAGAGAAAAAATTAGCTTTGAGTCCTATGGTAACATCTAAACTCTTTCAAATTATATGTGAAGCTCCTGATTTCCATCTGAAACTATACTTGGTTCCTGTTGCTTGGCAAGTGAAAACTCAAGTCTTGCCAGTTCTTCTTCATAGACTGGTTAGCTTTCCTCAAGGATTATTTTTTCCTCAGTGATCCCTAACCTTAAAGTAAATCATTCCAGAGCTGCCAACTTTCATGATTTATTGTGATGCTCACAACATCGGGGTCTTTTCTTGAAGCCCCAGCTCCTGGATTCAGCTGGGATTACGGAAAAATCCCTGCTTTCATTTAAAAAATAAAGGAAAGTGAATGACTTCAGAGAAAAGCTTGAGAATGTGATCCAATTGTACCCTAAGGTTCATATACCAGAAGACAAATGAAAAGGACACCAAATGTATTATTTAAAAAAAACCTCATCATTTTTAAACCTATATCTTATGATTTTTGAACCCTTGAGGTTGCTGATATTGTGTTTGTGTACTAGGAGGGGGAGAGAGGCTCTTTCGGATTTGAAGTTTTCGAACAGCGGATCACCTTGGTTGTCTTGCAGCTTCGCAGTGTCAGAGTGATTGCGTGGAGATGGCCTCTTGGTTCCTGCTGCGCCGTAGTTATTAGAAGTATTGCTGTGTTACAGAAAGGAAACAACAATGGGGGAATGGGTCGCTTCTGCACACGCTAAGAGGACTGATCAAACCACATGAGATCCCATTTCAGGCATAATGTGCATCAGAGGGCAAAATTAGAGTGAGAAGTAAATGGAGCCTAAAATTTCCATCGCTTTATCCGTCAAAAAGCTGTTTCATTGCGTGGTTTTAATTCTCCTAGTTCTTCCATTCATTGCATACAGCACACTGACTGCAGAACATTTTAGAAATAATGGGATGAAAAAAGCCAGCTTTAATTTGGCGGCGGTGGTGAGGTGCATCAGGGCAGTTCAGACCTTAGAGTAGATATGAAATGCATATGCATGTTGCACAACAGTAGAGAATAGCCAGATTGGCACTTTTAGCTTCAGCTGGAGTTTTCTGCACTTACTAATATTTTGACCTGTTTGGAGGCTTTTGTTAGTTAGAATTTCCTTTCATTACTGCTTGTAAAACTCCCTCAGTGATGAACTCTTCTCTGTCCAAAGAAGAGAATTTTCGGGGCTTGAAGTTTGCCAATGATGGCGAGCCCATTCTTTGTTTTCAAGACTTCCTTTGTTTCCCTTTTTTAATGTGTTTTCTAGACAAGAGGAGGCTAACTGGTCTCCCAAATAGACACTTTTTTTGCTTTTGAAAGCAATGCTCGATGTCGTTTCAAAACTAACACAGATCGCCAAGCAAAGCCTTGATGTACAGTGAAAAATTGCCATCTGAAATCATGAACATGGTAGCTTTGGGCAGTTGAGACCAGTGGTAGAATCAAAATAGTAAGGGGAAGCGTGTGTGTTTGCCTGTGCTGTGTCTATGTTTATGCATGCGTGTTTTCTTTTCATAGCCAGTAAAAACCAAGCTAACTTGCATCATGCAGTTGCGTGAATTCCTGCACAACAGTTTGTTGCAGCACTGACTTTTCTCAAGTTGCATTCTGAAGTATATATAATGCACAATGATACACATATGGCATTTAATATATACAGTGAAAACAAGGCTAGGTTTTTTTATCAAAGAACAGAGGTTCAAATGCCACTGCCCTGTACTTCAGACCTGGTCCAAAGCTCACAGAAGTCAGTGGAGAGACTCCCATTGACTTCAGTGAGGTTTGCATCAGGCCCCTTGTGTAGTCATTTATGCTTGTGCAAAGTGTCTGTAAAAGGCCAGAGGAGAATTTTGGTTTGACAGTGTTCTATACCCACTTGCAGAGGTGTAAATGGTTCTACCAGGGGCAGAGCATTGAAGGATGAGGTCCCCGCTTTGTAAGGCCGCTGCATTATTGGTCTGGACCCTAAGGAGGTTCATATATTCAGGTATGGGTAGCTATGTGTATGTTAAGTCAATGTTTTTACATTTGAAATCCTGTTCACTCTGGGGGACTTGTCTTGTATAGGTTTCAGAGTAACAGCCGTGTTAGTCTGTATTCGCAAAAAGAAAAGGAGGACTTGTGGCACCTTAGAGACTAACCAATTTATTAGAGCATAAGCTTTCGTGAGCTACAGCTCACTTCCTCAGATGCATATCGTGGAAACTGCAGCAGGCTTTATATATACACAGAGAATATGAAACAATACCTATTCCCACCCCACTGTCCTGCTGGTAATAGCTTATCTAAAGTGATTTCCAGCACAAATCCAGGTTTTCTCACCCTCCACCCCCCCATCACCAGCAGGAGAGTGAATTTGTGTGGGGGGGTGGAGGGTGAGAAAACCTGGATTTGTGCTGGAAATCACTTTAGATAAGCTATTACCAGCAGGACAGTGGGGTGGGAATAGGTATTGTTTCATATTCTCTGTGTATATATAAAGCCTGCTGCAGTTTCCACGATATGCATCTGAGGAAGTGAGCTGTAGCTCACGAAAGCTTATGCTCTAATAAATTGGTTAGTCTCTAAGGTGCCACAAGTCCTCCTTTTCTTTTTGTCTTGTATAGTCATTCTGAATGCAGCCACTTTGGGTGCAGAGATGTAAGAGTATGTCTTTTTCTGGTGAGGGAAAAAGGCAGGAATGCTTTGCTGTTGCAATTAGAGTTGTGCAAATAAGCAATTTCTTGGTTTGGTGGCTGAACTGAAAAATAGAAAAAAAATTAGGTCAATCCACAACGAAAAATGTGCCTATTTTTTGGTGAACCAAAAATAGCTGAAAACAGCAACAAAAAAACAACAAAAAAACCACACACACATTTTGGGTCACACTGAACATTTTGTTTGACCTGAAATGAAATGTTTTGTTCTGTTTTAAAGCATTTTTTTTTAACTTTTCAAAACATTAATAACATTGAAGTAAAATCCAGAATAAAAAGTCACTTTCAACAGACAAGTCAAAACATATTGTTTCAAACATGTCAAAACTCAACATTAGATGGTTTTGTTTCTTTTCAACCAAAACTATTCAGCAAATTTTAACATGAAGTTGTGAAATGTTTTGGTCAACTCGGATCTTCATTTTTTTTATCGACAAATTTTTTGTCTAAAAAATGTCACCCAGCTCTAATTGCAATGTAAAGACAGATTCATGTTGCGTTAATGCCATAGCACTTTACACTCAGCTGGTCAGCGAGGGTACAGCGGACCAGCTAAGTCATTTCTCAGTGAAAAACTGAAGCAGTACATTGTTGGCGGCACCAGTATGTACTGGTTTTCTGAAGTTCTGTAAATGGCAATACTGTGAGAAGGTTGCATGGGGGACCTTAATTGTGCAATACCATACTTGCCAATTTGAAGGCCAAGTTCAGACTTGTGCAACTGACTCCGCCCCTAGCAATGAAAAGGTGTCATACAGCTAAGAATCTGGGACTTTTTTTTTTTACAAAGTGCAACCTTGTATTGGAATGTCCAAGTTTCTAACGTTTTTATGTTATGAAAAAGATACTTGTTCTCTTAAAGATTCTCTTCCCCCCCTCCTGCCTCACCCCACACTCCTTACCTTAAATTCCAGTTTGATGATCTCTTTTGCCAGGGAATTTCCTTTGGGGTTTTGGACAGCTGAGACTCGCCGAGTGGCAGGGAGTGCCTGGGGAGCATGCAAGCTGTGCAGAGATGAACTCCCCTCCTCCCCAAAGCATCCCCCGCATTGAGACCTAGAGCTTATAAGGTGCGCGTTGGGGACGAGAACTCTGCGAGCCCACAGTATATGCAGAAGCTGCATTCAGTAACTAAATAGGTCACACTTTATATTAAGGTTCCATGTATGAATAGTGAGTAAAAGTTAATAAGTGTTTAATAGGTGTTTTAATAAATGGTTAATCAATTGATATTGATTGTTTTAGATTCCAGCAGGCCAGTAGGGGTTAGATTTTTGAAGGTATTTAAGTCCTAGGTTGCTTATAACCATGGCATGTAACTGTCCATAATACCTTGTACCCACATGCTTCCCATTATCCACCACGATACTGCTCATGTCTGTCCCATGGTTATAAGACCTATTCACCATAAATTAAATGTTGACAAATAGAATCTTAATATAAACTGCAAACACTGCGCACAAATCCTCCCAGACAGTCCAAGGCACCAGCCCTCACCAAGACCAACAGCCTGTAAAACATATTGGGAGTTTCTAGGCCAAACTAGTTTGTAGCTACAATGAGCCATACCAAGGTGGGGCATCTGAATGGTTGTGAACCCTTTTACCTTGGGTCCAAACCCTCCAAACTTACCTTGGCATCAGATCACGTGAAATTTCAGGCATATTGGTTTAGTTTAGGTGAAGTTGTGGCATGCAAGGTAAACATTGAGTTTGTGATGGAAAGCACCCTGCATCCTTCACTATGCAGAGATTTATGTTTCCATAATAGAATTATGACTAAAGGTCTTCAGTGATCAAGCAATGGGACTGAGATTTTCAAAAGAGCCTAAGGGAGTTAGGTAATGAAATCCTAGTCTAGAATAATAATACCTAGCACTCTTCAGCAGATCCCAAAGTGTTTTACAAAGGAGTATCATTCTCTCCATTGTACAGGTGGGGAAACTGAGGCACAGAGTGTGGAAGTGACTTGGCCAAGGTCACTCAGCAGCCCAGTGGCAGATCCAGTAATTGAACCCATGTCTTCTGACTCCCAGCCCAGTGCTCTAGTCACTCTAGCTAATCATACTAGTAGATTATTTATTGCCTTCTCCAGGAGAAGACTAACAAGCTATAATCAATTAATGGTGTCACTAGGAGTTCAGAAGTAGGTTGACCAAGGATCTGTATTTTAGGTTGTGGGTCATGCTCACCACATTGACACAGACTCCTCTTCCATCAACACAAGTGTCAAACATACAAGAGAAAAGAGAAGTAGAGAAACCAAGTATTCAGGGGAATAAGATTACCTGCTCTTGTAGACATCTTGTGTAGCTTTATTTTTTTCACTGAAAAAAATCTTCCACTCTCGAATTTCATAACTCTAGTTATCTGTTTAGATTCAACTGCATGCAGGCTGGAAAATTTATCTTTTCCCCTATTCCATCATAACCGTGTGCTAGTAAGGTGTTTCTCTCTGTAATGTTGTGGACTCTGACTCTGGGAACCTGGCATTGATACACCTTTCCACATAACGTCTAATATCAACGTTCCAAACCCTTCTGTATATTGAGGAAACCACTATGTCTGGTACAGAAGCATGGCGGATGGGTCATGGGGCAAATCAGTTCAATGATTCTAGAGAAAATACCACAGGAAATTTATGCAACACCAGTCAAAAGAGAAAGCAAGCAAGTCAGATTGAGTGACACAGAAAATGTTCTTTTTAGAATTGGTTGTAGTAGGTAGTAACTACACAGAGTTGTTTAGCAACTGAAAAGAAGAATTTTAAAAACATTCTTTTCGTGTTTCCTTCCCACAAGGAAATGTCTTTCCAATTTTTATCCCACTTTGCCTCATATTTAGAGAGGATGTAGCTGTGTCTCTGACAAGTGTAAATCCACTCTTTAAGACGTGATTGTATTCCCTTATATATCTGCTCCTTTGCAGGTGAGAAGGAAAATAAACGAAGCCACATCTGGGGCTCTCATTCCAGTACAGTGTGCTTAATCTAAATTTTATGGCTTAGATAGCAGATTACAGTGCTACTGTCACAGGCTTACAGCCACAGTCACGGTGGACATTGTGCATTTCAATACCTCCTCCACTAACCTTTCCCCCACTGCTCTCATTCCCGGGTTGCTAATTTCACGCAGCCACTTAAACATGATGGATAATTGTGTCCTGCTTATCAATGTTTAATTTAAGGGCTGTTCTGTCTGACCTGGATGCCCTCTGAAAGAGCTATGCCTCATTATTGATTTCATGGTCACACCTGTGACATTACCTGCTTTGTAGGAAGTAGACTTTGACATTCCTGTGAGGCCTTGGCAGCCAGACCTAATTGTCAGAAGAATAATCGAGCTAACAAAATCATTACAGCTGATCTGTGTGTTACCACTGTTTTATCTGCCTCTAATTAGGTGCAGGGGAGGTAACTGATGGCAGTAAGCATGCTACAGTAGGTTTGATGTCCATAAATAGAGCTGGGCATATAGTCAGGGGGAAATTATTCATGAACCTCTTGGCAAGTTAGAAATTGAATTTCAATTCCCCCAGGTCTCACCCCATTTGTGTTTTCATTTAGGAAACAATTGTGCAAGCAAAGTTTTGCTCAGGCAGTTGTTTGCAGGAAACCAACACTGGGCTCCTAGCTAACATTACTTTAGTGATTTAAATGCAATTCTGGACTTCATTACGGGAAGCAGTGGAAATCACGTGACTGCCATCTTCGACTTTAGTTTGTGGGTTTAGTGACTAGGAGGGAGGTGGCCCTTCAGAGTGGCAGATCATGGAGGAGGAAACAAGGAGAGGATGGAGGTGGAAGTGTGGGAGGGGACTACTTGGAGTGGGTGGGACAAGGAAGGAGGAAAAATAAGGCCGGGAGGAGGAGCAACTCATTAGCTATGTAGGGGCACTCCGAACACGTTGCAGGAGTGCAGCGTTCTGCACCCAGCATCCTCTGTGAAAGGCAGATGTGCAGAGGGGTGTCATGTGGTGCTGGGGAAGGAACACAATCATTTCCTTCTAATACTGAACAAGCACCATTTTCGGAATAAGAAAACCAGCTTTATCCCTTAAGCCATGGAGTGTCATTCTGCTTCCCTCTAGAGCTTCTGCCTAGAGCAGTCCCCAAAGTCGTCCAGCCTGCCTCCTGCCACAGACTAAAGGAAACAATATTGTGCATGTGTATACGAACCTTTTGGCAAAAATCACTGAGATAATCAAAATTTTTCCATTTTTGTGGTAAATGAAGAATATCCAAAATGATTTGCTAAAAATGCTGGTTAAAATATCATGGGAAATCAGGTCCATTTTGAATGTGGTAGGGTAAATTTGGGGCCATTTGGTCAAGGTGTTCCCACTATACAGCCTTCCTCAGCTACCTCTTCTTTAAATTTAAACTTTCTCATAACACTTGTTTTGTGTGCAGAATTAGGGAAAAAAATCTCTGGGCAGTATCCACATGAAACGGGTCTCTGGCCTGCCCCATTAAAAATGTAACAGCTAGTGCCAAGAAGAAGCTACAAAACCTCAGAAATAAAAAGAGTGCCGGGTTGAATGCTGCGATCCTGGCATGGAATACCAGCACTGAATGTAGCCTCCTGGCACGGGGGAGAAAATGGGATTCTCTCTTCCACAGAATATCCTGTAGCCCAGAAACCATACGTTCAAGTTTCTTCTTCCACTGACTGCTATTAATTTTTCTAACAACTTCACAACTGTTGTTATTGACCAAGATCCCATGACCAGACCTGATGGGCAGGCAACTCTCATTCCCCTAATTTACAAATAAGATGGGGTTGCACAAGGTCACTGTAGTTAGAGATGGAAGCAGACCCTAACTCTATAATAGCAAAGAGCCAAGTCTAATCCACTCCAGCCGCACTGCCTTTTGAGATGAACTCATCAAATCAATCTGTTTGCCTATCGTCCTTGTTACTATTTCTCTAACTATTACACAATGTTCTAGTTCTGACTAGCAAACAGTAGTGCAATTTACTTGCAAAGTGAATTAGTCCTGGTGATAATGGGATGTGGAGTGGTTCTGAATATCATGTCCAAATCCAGCTGCTGGCCCATGTGGATGCTACCGGGACGGGCAGGGATTCAAAAGAGACATCACCCCGCTGCCCCCAGTGATGTTCCAGGGGCCCTGAATTATTGTCTGAAAGATCAAACTTATAAATCACAGAAAACACAGACACAGTTGCCAAATCTTACTTTTTTACATTCTTAAACTCCAAGATTTTCCACGGGTCTAATTAGCCCCTGGACTCCTGGAAGATTCATTGTTTTTAAATAGCAACATCCAGGGGCCCCAAAATACCCACTTTTCCCCCAGTAATGGGATCCCAGAACCAGCTCCGCTCTGGGGGTCATTATGGCTCCACATGATGGGATTGCTGCTGTCCAGTTTAGTTAAGGCTGTAGCTAAGTTTCTGTTTAAAACCAAATTTTGCATCCTCTCTAAAATCCTCCAGAAAATGCCAGATCAGTCTGAAAATAGGTAAGCCAGAGACCTGATGGAGAGGATCTTAATGATCACTCTTGGAAGAGTTCAGAATGGCACCTGGGTCCTACATGTAGCAGGAACAATGTTTAGCCACTCACTGCTGGTGCCTCATTGCGAACCGTTGAGAAGGAGCCTCGTCAGGTGGACATGGTGACATTTCTGTGCAGTCTCTGGGTAAGGGAGCTGCAGGAAGTCCTGTGCTTGAGCAAACAAACTGGGTCCACGGAGATCTGGGTCTCCTTTTCTGCCACAGCCTCTCCATGGCAAGTCACTTAAAACATATTTTTTGGAGGTGGCACTAATTTTGGCCTCCTCCTTACCATGCCTCAACACCTGCTCTGTAAAATGGCAGTACTGATACTGCCCAGGCTCCCAAAGGGGCTGTGTATATACATCCATTCAGTAGTACTTGGGAGATGAAAAACCCTGGAGCTGTGCAGGGAGGGTGAGGGGGCTGGAGGGGAGTGGAAGCCTGGAGCTTTCTCAGGTAGGGGATCTAGAGCTGGACTGGGGGAGGTCTAATAACAGCAGGAGGGTTGGGACAGGGGCATGGGTAAGTGGGGAGACCCTTGGTCTCTGCTGTGCATGGGGAAGGGAGGGCAAGGACCAGTGCGATCAGGGGTACCATGGCCTTGCAAGGTTTTCTAACGATGGAGTTTGGGATCCTGAAGTTCCATGTTCCAGGAGGGTGCAGGGAGCAGGCCTCATTGTTCAGCGGCATCTTTGACCCGGCCCAAGCAAGGATTTCTGTAAGTGGTGTGTGGGAAGGCACAGAGGGGAGCTCCCTGAAGTCTTTATACATCATTGATGGCCTTGCAAACATATAACTTTTGGGTGTGGCTGACGGCCAACCATAGACACTGAACACCATTTTCTGTCCAGTGAAAACATCAAAAGGAGGCATTTGTAAATACTTTGGGGGCAATCCCTGGCAGATTCATCTGATCAGAAATCTAAATCCCTAGCAGCAGAGCACAAAGGGATGTGTGTGTCCTTCCTTTTCTTCGAACTACAGCAAACTGAGGCTACACATTTGAGCATCGCATTGCCTATGTATTTGTCTTCAGCCCTGCTACAACTAGCTCTGAACCAAGAACTGCAACCAGTGGGTTCTGTGGTTCTGGTCCCTCATGCAATGAGAGCAAGATAAATTCAGATTATGGGCCTGATCCTTCCTAGCTTGTGCATCATGATTCATTGAGTTCAATGGGGATTTGGGTGCACAAGGGAAGCAGGACTGGGCCCTGAATGAATGTAGGCTGCGTACTAGAACAGTGTATGTGTGTGTTATGTCGATGCATGTAGCATCTTCTGTTCTGGTTGTGAGGTAAAAGGTGCACTGTCAGTGAAGCTTCTAGCTGTTTCAGACCAGATCCTTGCCACAGCTGACAACTTTGTGATTTGGACAAACATCCGCTAGGGATTTATCTGAGCATCAAACTCATTTTTACTTGTGACCTATTTGAAATTTGAGCCCTGTTCTCTAGAGATGGAAGATTAGTTTATTAACCCAGAGCACTATCTAACCTCTGACTGTGTTCCTGAGTGAATGGAAATTTCATGATTTCCCTAAACATGAACTGGAGGATAAATGCTTAGATGTCTTTTAGTACATCCTGTAATGTGTTCCTAGAGATGGAAATGACAAGACCCTCACTCGTGGAATAGCAGAACAAAAAGAAAAGGAGGACTTGTGGCACCTTAGAGACTAACAAATTTATTTGAGCACAAGCTTTCGTGAGCTACAGCATCCTTCCCACCACCTGCACTCCGTGCATTGTCCAATGTATCCTCTGCAATAATTAATTACATCTCTTGTGGATTCATTTCTTTCATACTGTTACTGGCAATCAGGTAGATAAAAGGAAAATTTTTGTTGGTGCTCTGTGGTAGTAAAAGTGAAGGGTTTTCACACTGTCAGGGTAATGAATTCTGCAAGGGTTTGAAGCGCCTGGACTTGGGGGAATCTCTGTGTCATGTGTCTAGGAGTGACAACCCCCAGAGGTTAATTACTGCCATGGATGAGAGCTGAGCTGCTAGCAAAATGAGAAGTTCATTATGAGTTAAATCTGAAGTTAATTGGATTCACATTTTCACCCAGTAGTATACAAAGATACACCTCAAAATGCTCTTTAAGTTAAAAAAAAAAAGTTAGGCTCTGGCAAGATGGTGCCAAATGCTGTCCTGGGTTATTTTATCCTGGCTTTGCTACAACAATTATCTTTCATGTAGACTGTTTGACTTTATTTCATAAACCGCCCTGAGGTGTTTGCCTCGGGAGGTATGAACCTTTGTAAAAATGTCTCTTGTAAGTTATGGTCTCTGCTCAGAGGAGAAAATATTGCTGATCTTTGTTAGAGCTGGTTGCAAAACTGAAATTTTTCCGCAGCGGAAAGTTTTCAACAAAATGTTTTAATTTGAAAGATTTTGCCAAAAAAATGATCATTTTTCTATTAAAAAAATTTGAAATGAATCTAAAGGAAAATTTTCATTGCAAATCAGAATTTTCATTTTGTTTTGGGTTTCAAAAATATAAAAATGTTGCGTTTTGATTTTTGGCTTTCAGATTTTCAGTCCCTGCCCTACCTTTGCTCATGCGGGCTCTCTCTCTCTCTCTCTCTCTCTCTCTTTACTTCCTACCTCCTTTTTTCCAGTTGGAAATGTGGGAGAAGATTAAACTGGGATGAAAAGAGGGGAAAGAGAAACTTTTCCCCCTCACTTTTTCACCTTTCTACTTTTTGACAGGGGAAAAAAGGGAGAGGGGGAAGCAAAAGAGATAAAAGAGAGAGAAAAAAAATCTGAAAACTGAAAATCAAAAACTGAATTTTGATTGTTTTCAAAAACTGAAATGAAATAAGATTTTCATTATGTGATGAAACAAATTCTCATTTTAGATTGTTTTGTCCTAAAATTGGAAAACTGTGTCCAATAACTGTGTTTGCAAAACATCTTGAATGAAAGAAACTGCATTTTTTGCAAGATAATTGTTTCGATTGAAAATTTTCAGCCTGCTCTAACCTTTCTTTTTTCTGATTTTTCTTGCAATGGGTTTCTGAATTTTGCAAGTGTCCTACCAGAGCTGCGCAGGGGTCCTGGACAGTATGCGTACCTGGTTTTTATTCTTACAATAGAATTTAAGGGTCTACATTTTCAAAATTGACAAAGGATTTTGGGAGCCTTCATTTTGCGGATTCTCACCTTTTAAGACATCTTTGAAGGGCCTGGTTTTCAGAGGCTGGGTGTTCAAATTGGGCACCCCAAAATGGAGTCACCCAAGATAATTAGTCACTCTGGAAAATTTTGGGCAAGGTGACTCTGCATAATTAAGGCATCTTTCTCCCTCATCCTCCACCCCAGCCCCACCACAATATAAAGTGCCAGGGGAGGCACATACAAGTACCAAGTAGTGGAAGGGCCTGCAAGCTATGAAAAGAGGCAGTGACAACATATTTCCCACCCCATGGGAATCCGAGGACGCCCTCCATGGATGTGGGCTCTCTGTTCCTTGTATGAGGATAGGGCAAGCAGGGCTAGAGAGTTGTCTCTCCACATGGCCTGTTTAGTTGGCAGTCCCGTGGTTGGTCTGCTAAAGCACACTGCTAGAAGCAGCATTAACGTCTACTCCATGCCAGGGCTGCCTACAAAAAGTTGAAAGATGTATAGTAGACATAGCGGTGTAGCCAATGGCAACACAGCACCTACTGGAGGCCATGCAAATAATTCCTCCAAGCACATGTCTTCTATAGAGCCTATCAATGCAACTGCACCAATGAAAAGGTCTTATATTTTTAAACTGGCTTGAGATAAATCTGTCTCCAGGCCTTCCAGTACAGGGGTAGTCAATTATGTTTTGTCAAGCTCCAAATTTCTTGGCCACGGTATAGTCAAAGTCCAGACTCCAGAGAAAATAATTTAAAATTAAAAAAATGATGATAATAAGTAAATAAAAGGAATTCAAGGTCCATTCAAAAGTGGCTGGTGGTCTGTGGTCCACCTATTGTTTACCCCTGCAGCACATGATAGCTCAGTGGTTTGAGCATTGACCTGCTAAACCCAGGGTTGTGAGTTCAATCCTTGAGGGGGCCATTTAGGGATCAGGGCAAAAATTGGGGATTGGTCCTGCTTTGAGCAGGGGTTTGGACTAGATGACCTCCTGAGGTCCCTTCCAACCTTGATATTCTATACGTGGTATTGTTTAGTTTACAATGCAAGTTTCTTTGGGCATGGACCAGACCATCCTCTGTGATTTGTACAGTAAATAGCTGATAACCATAAGAATAAAGTGGGGCAAATCAAATACACAAGGACCATCAATTACCTATAACAGAAATTTGAGTCATTTAAGCTACAGGCTCATTGAACTCAAATCAGATCACAGGTGATAATCAAAATAGGATCAACCACTGTATTCATTTTCCTAAAGCTCTGGGGCAGAGAATCGTTTTCATTATATTTGTGTACAGCACCTGCCATAATGGAACCTCTGAGCTCCACCACAATACAAATGAGATTACTGTTGTTATTTCATAATATTAATTTGCCTGATAAATAAGAGGCATGATAATCTAGCATTTCTAGGAGCTGTATGGAATAAACCCATATAGATGTCTGCATCAGTCTCAAAATGATATAAATCATTACTTCCTTATAACTGAAATGAAATTGTGGTTGAACTATATGGGTGTATGAGCTAACGTCTCATCATCCGTTGTCACTGTAATATATTTTAAACATGCTTTTATTCCTACAATATAGACGCTATCTGTAACCAAACAAACCAAAAGCCGACGTTTAAACACGCAAACCAAGCCTGCTACGCTCAGGTTGCATCCGCAATGCCATTCTGGGTCAATGCTAAGGAACTCATAATCACTGTAAGAACTAGAAAAGGAGTACTTGTGGCACCTTAGAGACTAACAAATTTATTTGAGCATAAGCTTTCGTGAGCTACAGCTCACTTCATCGGATGAGCTGTAGCTCACGAAAGCTTATGCTCAAATAAATTTGTTAGTCTCTAAGGTGCCACAAGTCCTCCTTTTCTTTTTGCGAATACAGACTAACGCGGCTGCTACTCTGAAACCTGTAAGAACTAGAGTTGGTGATTGAGTAGGTGGCTGATATAAGCCCTGATCCTGCAAAGACTTATGGGTATGCAGAATTGCATGTAAAGTTATGTATTTAAAGTACTTTTACGAAAGGTCTTCGCAGGATCAGGGTGTTGGCATTTAATCGGTGAGACGTGCTCCATGGTGAAAATGGGCAGTTTGTTGCGGGAAGTGCTATCTTCTGAATGAGAAGTAAAAGTCAAGCTGGAGTCCACTTAGGAGCACACAATGATACTATTTGTATAAAAGTATTATCCCTGGTGTCCTGGCTACTTTCCAATGCAGGTAGCTATATCCTACTGGCCTAAATTCCTTCTGCAGTTAAACAGCATTTTCCATTTCTGTTCCTAAAATGTTGTGTGCTGTCATGGTGGGGTATTAGTCAATACACTTCACCCCAGAAGTAGCTACATTTCAATGTGCAGGTGAAAGGATTCCTGTCTCCATTTGCAAAAGGTATTCATAAAAGCATCATATAAATAATACTGCTTTGCTGTTATACAGTACTTTTAAATTCGTCCATCTCAAAGCAATTTACAAAGAAAGATCGTTATCCCCAAATGAGAGATGAAGAAAACAAGCTATGAAAAGTTGGCCAAGGTCTCACAGCTGCTCAGGAGCAGGCGGGGGAATAAAGTCCCAGTCTCCTGGCTTTCCTATGTAACAACATACGTTGAGAGTTTCTCAACATCTGTTTTACATGCACATGTGTTGATCATGTTTTCAAAGGCAGGGTGATTTAACGTCTAACGACTATGCGGAACACCATTACAGAAAAGGGATGGAGAGGCGTGAACACAATCCTATACTTGTACTTCTTTGCCCAGGTGCAATCTCTGAAGTTATAATCTTTTTAAAACTGTCTATCTCTGTATATCTGTGTGAAATCAACCCATTTATTAACAAGGCGCTCCGGGTACAGTAAAATCTTTGCCCTTGGTCTGTAGCCATATGGTAGTTTAACAAGGAAGATCTAAAGTTTCCTTGGGACCAAAATAGAAAAAAAACAACCTAAGTCTGCAGCAATTCTTAGAACAAAACATGGTTTTAGGAATATTCCTCCCTAATGATAAGAGTCGCCCTATTGCTCCCAGAACTGTTTCCTTTGCCAGAAAGGTTGGAAGCAGTTAGTTATCTGCAAAATGTAAACCGGTATTTGTCAGCTAATCAACGATTTGGAGTGCTCAGCATTATGAGTACACCATAGTCCTCTTTGCAGTGGAAAGGAGTGAGCTGTATATGTTCCCTCTGTCACTGACAATGACATACAGTCAGCCCTGTTTGCGCTGACATAAGGTCATCTTTTCATCCCCAGTGCGGTTGGGGAGCTGTGCAGACTGTCTGCTAGTGTTTTAACCAGTGGTCTTACAAACTCCACAGGCTCCTACAATCTGTTTTACATTCCTTTGTTATTGAATTTCCAGGGCTGGGAGAGCCAGAGCCAGTGTGGTCTTTCAGTCCTTTGTTCTGCTTTTTTCTCTCTCGCTTTCTCATTTTAGATTTTAATGAAAAATAAGTGCTAACATTTCCAGCTAACACTTGTCCTCTGCTCACAGCCCCGGGGTGATTGCTGGTGGTGAACTGAGAATAATTCAGTGACTGAGTCCAGTCCTTTTTTCTTCGCCCAATGTGGAGAAAGGACAGTGCTAGGATTAAGGCAGGGGCCTAGACCACAGCAGGTGGTGGGTTCTAGTCCTACCTCTGCTCTCAGTTTCTTATGTACATAGGCCAGATTTTCTAGGTATTTAGGCACCTAAAGGTGCAGATGGATGTCAAGACACTTTTGAAAAACCCACTAGGAGCTTGTCCTGCATCGCCAGGTGCCTAAATACCTTAGAAAATCTGGCCTTTAGTCTCTCTTTGCCTCAGCTCCCCATCTGTAAAATGGGGCTAATACTACTCCTTGTGGAGTCTTGTCTACTTAGGCTGTAGGCAATATGGGGCAGGGACTGCCTCTTACTATATGTTTGCACAGTGCCTGGCATGAAGGGGGCCTTAGCTCAGCTGGAGTTGGTCTTAATAGTAATGTTAAGTCGTTTCATTACTGTTGGCATAATCCAGTCTGTGGGACAATCCCCAGTTCCTTAGAAGCATCTGAGATCAGATGGAGAGGGAGAGAAGTAGGGGTTGGGGCAGCCCCTGAGACCTGCTCCCAGATTCTCAGCTAGATCAGAGAAGTTGGCGATTGAAAAGAGCCCTCTCCCTTCCCAAGCCCAAAGCCTGCAATGCGAGGACTCTTCCAAGCATGTTAATCAGCAACTGACAAAGCGAGTCACTGGGACAGGGGCTGCAGGTGTCAGGTTTCCCTTTCGATATGGCTCACTGGGAAGGAAAAGCAGCATTTGTGAAGAGCAGTTTTTCTGCCTCTTCCATAAAGACAATTAATAGATAATTGGATGCAACAAAAGCCAAGCTTTATCGTCATCCTCAGGCCAAAATCGTCCAACTCGGGTGCCTAAAGTTAGTCGCTTGCATCCACACTCAAGCCCCTGAATAAAAGTGGCCTGATTTGAAGAGGTGCTGGGCACCTGTGGAAACGAGTCACTCAGCACCTCTGAAATGATCGTGGATGTATCTGATTGTGAGACAGGCTTTTGGAAAAAGTGAAGTGGATTGTACGTGAATTAAAACCGGCTCCATGTAAACTACGAGATGGGTGAATTGGGGGAGGAGAGTGGGTTACAGCAGATCAAAATAGGAAGGGGGGCTCTTCAGTTCTCGTGGCTGTCATCACAGGTCTAGATGCTATTTGATGATGTGGCATCACATCATCATGCGGATACAGCAAGGGGACAAAGGAAGGGATGTACTCCAAAGGCATGCATGTTCCAAAGCGGGCCAATAAACAGCTAAACATGGGGAGGGTTGTGGGGGGCACATCCCTGGGGCTTCCCGTCCCCTTCCTATGCATCACTCAGGTTTGACCAGGACGGAGAATCTCTACTGATGTAAAAAGGGTCACGAACGTGGTGGTGTTGGGGGGGAGGGGAGGATTCCTCTGTGGAACACTTGGAAATGCCAGACTTTTATGCATTTCAGAAGATTCCCAGCAGGGAGGTTTGATGTGAGATGTCTCATGTGATCTCTCTCTGCCTTCCACCTAGAAGGGAGAGAGCTCTGGGAACCCTGCCCTCCTTTTCTGCTCCCCTGGAGGGCATAGGAAGCTGATAGGGTGCAAATTGAGAGCTCTCTGTTTGGACATCATCTCATCTCCCATCTGGTGCTGCTGCCACTCGTCTGACTGGCTGGGAGCCCCAGAAACCTCCCAGCCAGGCACCCACCCCTGCTGCTGCTCCCACTGCAGATGCTGCTGTCCACTGAGCTATCAGCTCCTCAGCAGAGGAGGAGGAGCTCTCACTTCGCTTTTTTTTGGGTGGGTGGGGGGTGGGGAGAAGAGGAGTGGGAAGGAGACTGGGCTTCCCTGTGCTCCTCTCTCTAATCGAAGGGGCTGAGGTGAGATCACCAGCTTGATAGAAACAAGATTCCCAATAGAAGCTGGGAGACTGAAAAACTGCCCTCGGGCTCATGACTCCAACTCCAAGCCAGTGTCATGGGATACTTACGCCGCAGAGCATCTACGGGCCAGATCCTCAGCCGCAGCATCGCTCCACTGTAGCTCGATATGTAGTAGGACTTTGAAGCCAGTGGCGCCCTGCTGATTTACTACAGCTGCGCATCTGGCCTGACAGGTACATCTCAGGGTAAAATCTGCTCCAACACAAGGTCCAGATAGGAAGCTGCTCCAGGATGTTACATACACTGTCTCCTGATGCAAATGCCTCCGATGCGTTCTGTGTACGAAATAAATGGTTTAGCAGCTATTTGACTGCTGTGACTCGGTCTCTCACTCTGTTCTGGGGTTCCACAGTGCAGCAGAGCATATATTTAACTTCACTAGGCAGAATTAGCGGCTAGAAAATACACACATCTCTACAGCAGAGCCTGGTTCTCTGAGCCCTTTTCCAAGTAACCCTTCTTTGTTAAGTGTACTTCATTTCTGCCATCAATGGGTTTCATTAGCACTTTTATCTTCGTTCCAATGGAAATCATGGCCCATCAATACTAGACGGGCATATTTACGTAAACACCCACCCCCATGCCTTTCCCCTCTCCCGCTCCGAGTAGCCAACGTCCTTTCTGTAGAGAAAGGTATATCTCATAGAGATGGCTGGAATTTGTCAAGTTTTTAAATTTCTTTTATTTTGTGCCCTCCCCCACCCAAAAGGAAAATATTTTGATGAAATTGTCACCATATCCCTCTCATTTTTCCACCAGCTCCGATTCTACCTTTCACTTATGACTATTGTTGTATGAAAGAACTTGTAATTACGTTGAAAATGTAGCAGACACCTTAAAATAAGAAATAGGACATAGCTAGAATGAGTCGGACATGTTAGGCTTTTCCCTATGAGTCTGCGTGTGGTGGTGCTCATGAATGGTCATTTATTTTTTAAATTTCAGGTATTTGTTTCAAATCCTGTTTTGCTCACGGGTAAAATGGTTCGCAGGTCTCATTGTAATCTTCAGCGGAGGTTTCATCAAGTGGATGGAAGCAACAATTTGTCTTAAGTGACCGTCTGCTAAAACAAAGGCTCAGAAGTCAGTAGTGAGGAAATGTGAAACATGCTGACTCCTCTGAAATCAATCCACCTTCCCGTGTAGTGTGTATAATTCTTACAGATTCACACCACTCTCCATCTCCTGGCCGGAGGGAGAGTTAGCTAACAAACACGAGTTGCCTGGTGTTGAGAGCTGGCCCTTTCCCAGGAAAGCCAGCAGGGTGTTTATAGAAATTAAAGCCCAGTTTATTTTTGAGTGACACTAGTTCCTTTGAAAAAAAAAAACAGGAGGACTTGTGGCACCTTAGAGACTAACAAATTTACTTGAGCATAAGCTTTTGTGGGCTACAGCTCACTTCATCGGATGCATGGAATGGAACATATAATAAGAAGATATATATATATATATACATACTGAGAACATGAAAAGGTGGAGTAAGAGGCTAATTAATTAAGATGAGCTATTAGCAGGAGAAAAAAACTTTTGTAGTGATAATCAAGATGGCCCATTTAGACAGTTGACAAGAAGGTGTGAGGAACATGGGGAAATAGATTCAATATGTGTCATGACCCAGCCACTCCCACTCCCTATTAAAACCCAGGTTAATGGTATCTAGTCTGCATATTAATTCAAGCTCAGCAGTTTCTCGTTGGAGTCTGGTTTTGAACCTTTTCTGTTGCAAAATTGCCACCTTTAAATCTGTTACTCAGTGGCCAGAGAAGTTGAAGTGTTGAATCTATTTCCCCATGTTAAGTATCCTCACACCTTGTTGTCAACTGTCTAAATGGGCCATCTTGATTATCACTAGAAAAGTTTTTTTCTCCTGCTGATAATAGCTCATCTTAATTAATTAGCCTCTTACCCCACCTTTTCATGTTCTCTGTATGTATATATATCTTCTTACTATATGTTCCATTCTATGCATCTGATGAAGTGGGCTGTAGCCCACGAAAGCTTATGCTCTAATAAATTTCTTAGTCTCTAAGGTGCCACAAGTCCTCCTTTTCTTTTTGTGAATACAGACTAACACGGCTGCTACTCTGAAAGTAGTTCTTTTGCTAAATCAAAAGCCCCCATACCTGTGAGGGACTGAGACACATGCCGTTTTGCAGCTGTGAAACGTATGCAGTATCTCTCACCTTTGGATCACTTAGCCCTTCAGTAGAGACCGTAAGTCACCACATTAGAAATGTGGCAGGCGGTACTAACCACACTGCCTAGCAGGAAGGTCATTACTGATTGGTGGGCTGATTTAAAGCCTAACCGTGCAGAGGGCCTCCAAAACCCCACATTTGTTCGCATGGAATAATTTATTATCGTTATCGTGTATTAACTGTGATAATACACTGGTCTTAGGAATTCTTGCATTTTCGGCACCAATAAAGGCATCAAAACACATGTCAAACCATAGGAAATCTTTTTTGTTTCAGATAAAATCCTTATTAGTCTGCTGTTTATTTTCTGGGGATGTTCCAAGACCCACCAAGCATAGCTAGATCACAGACAGCTGTGTGTTTCCAGGGTCTACAAAACACTTACAAATTACAGTAGTCAGACTTTGAACTTGTGTGGGAGGTCAGGAAAACAGACATAGCAACAAGGACAGAATATTTTGATCTCTGATAACAATTTGCTGCCTGAACTGATTAATTAGGATGCCTGATGAGGGATCTCTTCCTTTAAAAGTACAGGAGCAGTGACACTGAGTTCCCACCTAGCAGACTGGCTAACGTGGGCAGCATTGCTCCATGGTCCCAAAGAGAGATGATCTGACATCACCAGTACAGTGTGTGATATGTAATGATACAGAGCAGCAGTAAGGATGCCCCACTTGAGGATTTGCCCTCTGAATATCAAGGCCTTAGAGTTCAGCATCAAGAATTGAGGCGCCAAGAATCTCTCAGCTCTTTTGAAGACACAGGCTTCAGATACTCGCCCAGGGTGACACTTGATATCTATGGAAGAACCAGGAATCAAACCCAGAACACCAGTGCACCTACTCTGAGTTCACAAGACCATCCACTCTGAATTCTTACCGGGGCATCTAACTGCGAGGTCTTTAGTTTTCACTGCTACATTTCTGACGTTAACCAGGGAACTACATTCTTGTATCTCTGTGATACCTAGAAGTCCTGCTTTGACTATTTCAACATGTGAAAAAAGTTAACTTGGGGACTTGAACTGTGAAATGCAGAGGTTCAGCCTTACTCTTGTATGGGAAGTTTAGAATTAAGGCTAAAGTAAATAAAAATGTTGCTGATAGTCTTGTATTTCTATCTCTTGCCTTTAGCATAGCAGGCAGCCCGATAAACTGAGACCATTAGGGATGTCAGAGCTCCGAGGATAAGAAAGAAAGAGACAGATAGGCCCTAATCAGCATGTGCTTAACTTCTAAGCACGTCCTTAAACCCAAGGTCTAGAGTAAAAGAAATGGTTTGCTGAGGTCCAAATAAGTTTGATTTACAAAGCAATGACTTGAATTAAGTGGCATGTACGCACATGGTTTTTGCACTGTAATTGTACTAAGAGTAACACCCAGTTTTGAGATCTGCTGATGAGAAAGAAGCATTCAGCAACATTATCTCTGTTTTACAGATAGGGAAATTGAGGCACAGAGCAGTCACATGACCTGCCCACAGTCACATGTCCAAGCCAAGAATAGAAGCCAGCCCTTCAGAGTCCTAGTCCAGTGTGCAAGCCACTGAACTACACTGGCTCTCCATGAGTGGGGCTATACCAAAATATTCTCCATAATGAATTTGCAAGACCTCTGCAGACTATCCTTATGTCAGTAGAAGGGCTTATTCCTAGAATGTTTGCTAGGCAAATGCCATTCAAATTGCTGTCACTTCCCACTTCGCGACTGATCAGTTTCTAATGCTATAAGTTTATTTTGACAAATCTGAGCTTCAGAGAAACTTGGGAATAAGGAAGGACCAGCAAAGTTCAAGCTGGTTTGCCTGCCTCAGTGCCGAGCCGTGTGCGCCTTCTCTCTCTGTCGCTCACTTTATCAGAGCTTTATGGCAGCTTATAAAGAAATTGTCTCTTCTCTCCCTGCCAAGCTAAAAATCCCACTTTGGTATTCACAGTACAGTCATGACAAATGCCTGGCCTGTGTTCTGGGTGTTCAGGGAAATGTAAAAACATGTCTAGTTGTTGTGAATGCTCACATGGTGATTTGTTGGTTTGATTCTTCAGGTCGTGAATTGGCAAGCACAACCCTCCCAGGATACCCTCCTCACGTCCCCCCTGCTGGACAGGGCAGCTACTCTGCTCCAACACTGACAGGAATGGTGCCTGGTGAGTTTAACAACCACCCCTTTCGCCCCCCGCAGCATTACAGAAGCAAAGCCAAGTGCTTTCTGGTTGTTCTGCACTGATGCCAGCAGAAGACAGAATTACAGTGATGAAAAGAGAAGAGCAGATGCAAAGCGAGTCTAAATAAATAAACCAGCCCCTCTCTGGCACAAGGGAGAGCCTAACTTCTCCACTGCCAAAGCAAATTGTTCCATCCAGTATGCAGGGAAAAGCCTTTACCCCACTGCATGGCTGTTTGATAAGTGTTGATCCAATCACGTAGGGACAGCCTCAAACTTCCCCCCATTCGTCATTAGCATAATTGTAATTGACACTTTAATGTTGAGCACGTCACACGTATTTGTGGCAGCTGTGCTGTGCAAGCGTTTGTCGGACTGGAAGTGATTAGATGGTTACTTTACTAAGCCCAAAATCTTAACAACTCACATGCCACCGAATTTTCCACAGGCTTTTCCCTTTTTTTTGGTAAACCCTTTTTGCATGTTTCTGAGATAACCCCAGTCTTGTGATGGGAGCTGCTGATCATCTGCTGGAAGGCACTCCAGCACAGATCTTCAGAGGTACCTATGTGCCTAGCTCCCATTGAAATCAGTGAGAGTTAGACACCTAAATGCCCTTGAGGAACTGGACCTGAGTGCCCTCAACCGCTTTGGAAGTCAGCGGGAGCTGAAAGTGCCCAGATCTTATAAGAGGCACCTTGTAGGATGAGTCCCCTATGAATACAATTGAATTATTCGTTATTAGCAACTTTTGATCCACAATTATTTATCAATGATCCTAGACACTATGGTGATACCGTGGGTGCTTTAGACATACAGATAGTGATAAGGCTACAGACAGATGTGTGTTATGTTGTATAAACTCCTGGGTTTGACATTTGAGTATGATGAAAGTCGTTGACTTCAAAAGAGCTGTGTGGATTTACAGCAGCTGAGGATCTGGCCCTCACAACCTTTGATCTCAATGTTAAGGTCACCGCTGCTTACTAGGAAAAGTGTTATATAGTATTACAAACCCCAAGCATTCAAAATCATGGGACTTGAAAAAATAATAATGTTGGGTGGTTTTTTTTACTTGCTTTCTGGTTTCTGGGCCTTTAGGGTGCACTCAGATCATATTTCCAAGCTTTCCATGGCCAGGAGAGTTAGAAACTTACTCTGTTTTAAAAAAGTGAAAGCTGAGATTATTACATAATCACATGACTCCAGCAGCTAGGGATTAAGAACAAAATATCATAAAACTTGCGATAAACAGCGTAAGAGTTGGTAACACTGGCTTTATGTTCAGAGTATGTGACAGTTTGCATATATGATCAATCTTGATCGCACTTTTCTCCTGGTAATATCTTTAAGAAATTAAGAAAAACTCATTCATTCTTCATGTGAATTAGTTTTAAGAATTAGAAGTAGGAATCAGGTCATTGTAATAACATTTAGAAAAAGTGTTGCAATGCTATTGAAAGTAATGTATGGGGGGGATTTTATAAAGATTGACATAGATACAAAGAAACATTACTTTCAGCTCAAAAAGTAAATGTGCTGTAATAATCGCTTATTTTATATAGCTGTAAGGATTTACATCATATAAAAAAACTTGCCTAGAACTTCAGGCCAGACTCTCAACTGGTGTAAATTGATCTTCTGATTTCAGTGGAGCTTCAGCAATTAGCACCAGCTGAGAATCTGGCCTGAAAATGCAACAAAATCTTGCTGTGATTGCAAGTCACTTCCTACAGTTTAAATATTAAGAACCTAAAAAAGTCCCATCAGTGTTAAGATACTTTCTTAACAAGATTTCCCTAAATGTGTTTTGCAGTTATACAAGCATCTCTGAACAGCAGCTAGGAACAGAGATGGGTGAACTAGTCAGGATAAAGCAACCTGCCCCTGATCATTCAATTAAAATCTGAACACAAAGCAATGCTTTATTTTGGAAGTTGGCAAAGTTTAGTTAACTTCATTTACTCTGACTTCATAGTTCTCTCTAAGTCTGGAAGCAGAAGTAATGCAAAACTGTGAGAGAGGTTGTTCTTGCACTATTCCCCCTATGTTCAGAAGCATGGCATCCTGGTATCTAGTGAAGGAAACTGATCTCAAGTTAGCAAGAGCTGTCTTTCACTTGAACCAGTCTGAAAATGGGAAGGTTTGCGTGAAGCTTCTTGGTAGCAGCAAGTGTTAAATTATGCCCATAACACATCTGTGCTTTTAAGGTTAAGCTTGCTATTGTGCAGCTGTTATGAAACCCAAATACTCTGCACATTATCTAAGGTGATGTTAGTTCCCTGAAGTGAAAGGAAAAGATCGTCCTACTTTGCATCCTGGAACAATTTGCATCCTTCCAAATGAGGGGCCTACCCTTTCACATGACTCAGGATTTTGGGTGACCTGCTGAAGATGCCTTGAAGAGACAAGATGCCTTGAAGAGACCTGATTTTCAGAAGGTGCTGAGCACCTGCTCTTTGAAAATCAGCCCCTTAAAGGTGCACCAACTTGAACAGTAGAAAATTGAGTCACTTTTGAAAATGTAGGTGATGATGTTTCAGGGTGGTTCTGATACAACCTCTGTTAAGATTTTATCTGAACTAGTCCTTATTATTGTTAATTATTATTATTATTTGTATAAGCATAGTGCCCAGGGACCCAAGTCATAGTCCAGGACTCCATTGTGCTAGGTGCTGTACAAAAAGACACTCAGTTGTGTTTATCAAGTGTGCCTAAGCACGTAGGCTCCTAACTCCCATTGGAGTGTGTCTGAAAATTCCTTTAGGTGTCTATCTGCACCTTCAGGTACCAAAATCCTTTGAAGACCTTGCTATGTTTACAATGTGCTTCAGTGTGGACAACCAGGGGAGGTCAAGTGCAGAGCACAGCAAAGTGTTGCACTGTAACTGCCCCCTGTAGGCACTACTGGCATGAATTACAAGGTACTTAGTTTGCGTTAACATCGTCCTGTTTGAAAAAAGACTACGTTAAAGTGAATGAGGTACCTTTTAGCTTGTGCCACAGGGCAGTTAGAACTCAACACTTTGTGCTCGGCAATTCGCACACCCCCGAAGGCCGCACTGCGGCACAGCGTAGACAAGCCCTTAGTCTCTGTCTCAGTTTCCCATCTGTAAAATGAGATTAATAGCCCTTCCCTACCTCGCAGGGGTGCAGGGAGCATAAATACCTTACAAATTGTGGGGTGCTCAGCTACTTCTACTAAGTAATGCTACCTGGGATGGGCAGGTATGGTAATACCTAAGACAAATCTCACATTATTTGGCAGAGTTTGGAAAGATGCAACGCAATGATCTAGACTCATTTGAGCTAATTTCTCTGTATAACAGATTTATTTGTAACTACACGTAGGCTGGTGTGACCCATTAGATTGAGTAACTGCAATGTTCCTTTCACTGGTTCTTTTACTAACAACCTTCTGCTCCAGCTAGGTTGAAGGTCACCTGCAATTCTTCTAGGTTCTCATTCTCATTTAAGTGAGGGTTTGCTAACTAGAATCCAAAATACTTTCTCTGTCCTCACTTGTCTCTTGTCATTTGAAGGGCTGGTTTCAGAGGCTTCTTCTGAATGCACAGTCTTTTATGATTTGGTTCTGAAGGAGCTGACGGATCAGGTTTAATGCTGTATGCACATCTGTGTTTGTGCTCCGATATGGCTGAATTATGCGGCCCTGAAATGTATACAAGGGGAATGTACGTTTCACCAATTCTCTGGGATTCCCTCCTAGACCTGCTGCTTCCCTGGAATAATTTTCAGAGCATAGGCTCAAAATGTGGTTATTTGATAAGAGCTTTAATTGTGAGCCATGGATCATTGCTATAATTAACTGATTGTGTCAGTAAAGTGTTTAGACACAGGGTAGAAATATAGACAGGATAAGACTATATGATGTTTTGTTGCATGCTTGTTGCCATCGACATCATTTATGTGACTGTGAATAACCTGGTCCCCAGCTACAGTATTTGTGTTTGTACAGTATTTGCCAGGGATTCATAGAGCATGTGTCTGAGGGGCTGGGGAATGAGTGTTAACTCTTACAACTCAGGGATGAGAATACCTGTCCTGACACATGGTAGATCAGAGCTGAGTTTACCTAACTCCTCACTCTCTTCTCTCCTTCCCCCCATCCCCACACAAGCTCCCACTCCCTCCCTCCCAGATCTTGAACGAGAGCCCTTCGCTCCAAAGCTCATCTCAGCAGGCAATGAACCTCGTGTTCCCCACTGACCTGGCCTTTTTTGCCAGCCACCTCTTCAGCACCATCCTCCCGGCTCCATGCCAGCTCCTGCCCTCCCCCTGCTACTGCTGTCCCTGTGTCACACACCCTCCCTTCTTCTCAAAGGGGCTGTAAACGTGCAGCCTCCTCCTGGGTGCCGCCTCAGGGCTGCCCTGCAAGTGGCCCCTCATCTCAGTTTCCCTCTTGATTTTTGAAAGAAACTCAGGGCAGCCTTCGGAGTCTATAAATAGCCCGTTTTGTGGGGTTAAGTTATTACCAGAAGTCCTATTGCGGTAAACCAGAATCCTCCCAGCACAGTCCAACACCAAATATGGCTCTAGTGTCTCTCGCCAGGCCACATCCCAACCCCTCTATCTGGGGTGTTTCTCCGCCCTGTTTCCTTCCCAGGTGGGGTTCTAGCTCTTGCCCAGGACCAGCTCGGTGGGCTCACCCCTCCATTATTCCTCAGCCACTCCGGGCCTCCACCTTAGAGAGCCAGCTGGCATCTCCCTCTGCTGCTCTCAACCTTCAGCTCTCTGAGCCCTGGGCAAGACGATAGGTGACCCCCGATTGCCTTCTGCTTTCACCAGCCTCCCCTGGCTCCACTGCTGAAGCAGGGACCTCTCCCCACTCCCTCCTTCAGGGGCGACCCCTCCTGAAGCTCTCACCCCGCTCTGCTCTCCCTCAGAGCTCTCTTTGCTCGCAGGACTCCTGGGTACTGAACTCTCACTTATAACTCCCAGGGGCAGACCCACCCTCCTCATTCCCCAAACCAGGGCATACCCAGATTGGGACAGGACAGCTGAGCCCAATTTAATGTTAGAGGCCAGCTACCCTATGACAGGGGCCTTTAGCCCCTGGCCCCCTCCAGGGGGAGCTCAGGGAGGGCCCTGTCTAACAGGATGTGCACAACAATGCCTTCCCAGCTGGTCCTTTGGCATGATGCATCTGTTGTGATCTGTGGGCCACTGTGAAGAGGGAGCACAACCATGGTCCTTTGTGCTCTGTGCCTCCCTCCCACCATCCTTGGGGTACCAGTGCCCTTGTGAGTGACCCCAGGGCGCAGTCACTGCCCTCACCCCCACATACAGGGCCTGCAGTTGCAATGAGCAGTGCTAGCGGGGCGGGTCCTTTTACCACTTCCACTTTGCGGCCGCGTCAGATCCAGTCCAGTGGCAGTCTGGTCCTCTGTGAGGACGTGGAGGAAGGGCAAGTCTCCCACGCAGGTTTCTGGCAGAGCTGAGACAGGACACATTGGGACTAGCTCTACCCAGGCTTCCTGAAGTGGCTGCTGCTCCCAGAGGCCACGTATTCTCCCTTTACCCTGGCACAGTGCACCAGGCTCCAAAGGATTAAGTGTAAGGGTTTGTGTGGAAACTAATCTGAATTAACTAAAGGTGTAAATTTAAAGTGGATCAGTTAAACTGCATTAAACTACTGTGTGGGGTCTCTTATTCTGAATTAATATGACTGTTATTCAGTTTAGTTTAATTTACTTCCAGAGTGAATTAAACTAAACTGAATTAAAATTGAAGACCACTTTCTGAATAAGAGCATCCACACAGGGATTTAGTGCGGTTTAAACAATCCACTTTAAAAATTAATTCAGATTAACTTTCCTGAGTGTCCTTGTGCGACAAGCTCTAAGCAAGTGTTGGGGGAAGCAGTTTTGAATGAACTTCCTGGTTGCACAGGAGAGATGGAATCTCCTGGATTAGCGCCTCTCTTGCTTTTTGGTCAGTTTATAAATTGGGTGTCTCTTGCTTCACTGTATTATGGTGGGGTACCACATGAAGTATCCGGGGTTTAAAAATACAGGCACTGACTGCCTCTGAGTGAAGGACTTTTGGGTAACTGTAAAATACCCTGATTAATTATCTGGCTCCTACTGATTTAGTTGGAGGTTTGAAACCCGGTAAACCATTAGATCAAATTGTGAATCCTACAGCTAAGGAATTAGGAGGAGTTTTCTGGTTTCTGATGGATTGATAGGATCATCAAGAGTTAACCAAAGCCCAAATCCTCAAATGCATTTCTGTGCCTAACTCCCATAGACTTCAGTCGGAGTTAGCACTTAAATACTTTTGAGGATCTGGGTCTAAGAGGGGGCTTTCTGGACAAGAGAGAGGTGAGCTTCATAACTAATACTATAGCTAACCATGGTTCTACTGCAGCTTTAAGGCAGGGGCCAACATTAGTGGGGGTGGCTGCTGCTGTGGGTCATACACTGCTGGTAGGAAACCTTCCATCCAAAGAGGTTTTTTATGAAAATGCCCTTTTCCTTTGATGTAGGCACTTATTTTCAAAATGTGTTGTTTTCGCTGAAATTTCATTTTAAAAATAACCAAAACAAGGCATTGAGATCATTTCCAAATGGCCTGGTTTGGTATTTTTGGAACAGAAGTGATTTTGAACTTAAAATTCATTAAAGGTCAAAATTGGAAGAAAGATTGAGATTGAGATGAATTTTTTTTTCCAGAATTTTGTTTCATGGCAAACTTTCAAGTTTGTTGTGGTTTCGTTCCATTTCTGGAAAAGGGGGGAAAATTAATATTGGGGCTTTTCCCACTAAATGGAAAACACAGTTCTCTCTGAGCTCTAGGCACAAGACTTTTGACTGCAGTTCCCCAGCCCCTAGGTACAGCAGGGACATGCTGCACCTTTCAGGAATTCAGGGTGTACTCTCCTCTGTGGCCTGTCAGCTCTGCTGGAAGAGACGATGGCATACATCAACAAAGAGAATTATCCCCCCCGACGGAGCTTGCAACCAGCTCACTTAAACCAGCTAACTCATTAATTGAAAAACTTTCTCCAGAAAAATCGAGTTCTGTACTGTGCTTTAAAAATGATAGCCTTGTAAAACGAGAGCCTGGTAATGTTTTGGGATCCCAGGATCATCAGGATCTTAGCAGTCCCTGTTGTCTTATCGTACTGACTGCCATGCATGGGAAAATTGCCTGTGAAAAGTAGCACTTCCAAGTGGCACTGCAGTGCCAGCAAACCAATTGCATATTTCTGTGATAACATCATGTCTAGATGTGCAGAATTCTTGGGTCTCCTAGGGAAGCATGCTCCAAAAGGGTGGGGATTTACATGTGTGCATCATTTGCCAATATCATACAATATAATGGTTGAAATTTTCAGAGCAACCTATGGGGTTTAGACATTTATTTTCCATTCATTTTAATGGAAAGTTAGCATCTAGATCCTCTAGCTGGCTTTGGAAATATCAACTGAAAATACACAGAATCTTATGCTCGGCACCATTATTTACAACAGATTGTAAACTTGTAGGGCTAAATTTTACTGTTATTTATGCCCATGATACTCTATTGCCACCAATGAAGTTGCACCAGTGTAAACGAAAGGAGAATTTAGCCCAGCATTGCTTGGTAATGCAACCTAATAGGACACAACATTACACATGGCAAGTAAGAATATTGCTTCCAGTATGTGGTTTTTTTCTTCTTCTTACTTTTACTGGTCCTTATTCTTACTGGCCTTTAACTTTAAGCATGTGCATAGGTCCCAATGCTATTTATCAAGGCATTTAAGGACGTGTTTAGGTGCTTTGCTGAATCAGGGATACTATGAGTGAAACATATTTGCATATATCCCACTAGTTGTATGAGGCAGTGTGGCCCAGTGAATAGGGCACTGGACTGGGAGTCAGGAACTCTGGATTCTCTTCCCACCTTTTCCACTGGCTACCTGAGTGAGTTTGATTTATGACTTCCTCTTGCTGCATCTCAGTGTTCCCTTCCTTAAGAGAGGGATAATGACGCTCATGTGCTCTTGTATAGCATATAGTGATGTATAGATGAAGATAAGTGTTAAGCATTATTAGTTATTACTGTTATTATTTATTGTATTATGTGTGGTCCAATCCGCAAACCTCTTTTGCCCAGAAACCCCATTCTTGTCAATGAGAGCAGAGTCTGATTCAAGAGCATTGCAATCAGTGGGAGTCTTTCAATTGACTTCATTGGGCTTTCGATCAGGCCCTGACTGAGGGCGGTGTCTTGGATTGGGCCCAGAAGTTTTGGTTAAATTTCCACATTGTTAAACTTGAGTACACTGCAGTCAAACAGCAATTTACAGGTATGACTCATCTGAAATTCTTGTGACCTGAACAAAGTAAATTTTGATTTGTGAATTACACCGTTAAAGTTACAGATTCTGTGAAATGTGTCTGGAGAGAGATTGTGGTATCGGGGACTCATTCTTTTTAGGGCTAAACTTCCCTATCTCTTGGAATAAGTCCTCAAGCACTTCCTCAGTTTTATTGGTTCCCTTACCCATGCCCCCAGCCATTGAAACCACAGTCCCCAATAACACACAGATCTGCTTGTCCACTCAACAGAAACCGTGAGAAAACAAAACAAAACTGGAGCCAAATCCTGTCTCTTACTCATGCAAGAAGTACTATTGACATTGGCCCTGATTCAGCTTGTGTCAAAGACAATAGGATTCTTCCCATTGACTCCAGTGGACGCTCCTAAATGGGACCACAGGTGGGAAGCAGGACAAGGTCTTTGGAAAAGGGAAAGAGCCAAAAATTGCAGCACAGAGAAAGTACTATGGCCCAATTTCCTGTTTTACCTGGTACCTGATTGATTGGAAAAATTATGGCGCAATCAACCAGGTACCGTAATTTGGCCTGAGGGATCTTAGTCAAGGACTTTGAGTACAATGTATTCCTCCTGCCCCTGTCCTTGCACTGGTGGAGATGGTGATTGTGCTCTGCAGGGAAATGTGTTCTCAGTGTATGGTTTTAGAAGTGAGACTTGGAATTCGGGGTGGACTCTAAGGGATCAAGGCAGCTAGAGCTTGAGGGTGATTGGGTTGATTTGTCACTGGATCTGGTATGGGCCAAGGAACCGAGAGTCAAGTTTCGAAGAGGGTCTGTCCGTGTGGAGGTGTTCAGTTGAAAGCCGCCACACCTTTTGTCCTGCGGCATAGACAGGGCCCTGTTGTCCACATTTGTCTGTGCGCCTTTCGTAGTCCTCCTTTGCCTTTTCAAGGTGTTACTTCACCTCCTCTTGGATGTGATGGATGTCTTGTACTAGGTCTGAGGTAGATGTGTTGGGGAGAATGTATGTAGTTGTGGGTGAAACTGGAGGTGGTTGAATCTGGTTGATTCTTTCCATTTGGCTGAGGATGGTAGGCAGAATACAGGTGGACTCCTAATAAAGGTAGGGTCTCGTGCCAGAAGTGGGCAGTAAACTGAGGCCCCCAGTCAGAGGTAATGTGATCCAGGAAGCCCTGAAGATGGACTATGTTGTTTATCCAGAGCTGGGTGGCTTAACACACATAGAGAACCAAGTGAGCCATCTTAGAAAACTGATCTACCTCCATCAGGATAGTCGTGAAACTACTGGATTCTAGTAGTTCCACCACAAAGTGCAGGAAAAGTCCTCCCAGGGCTGAGGTGGTGTGTCCAGAGGATGGAGATGACCACAGGGTCTCTGGCATGGGATCTTAGAGTGGGTGCACATCTTGCAAGAGACTACAGAGGTCTCTGTCGTGGGGCGCACTCAGGCCCACCAGAAGAAATGGGACATTAATCGTTGGATTTTATATTGTTAAGTGTCCTGCCACGGTGGAGTCATGGCACAGTTGTAGAACCACCGCTCTCACAGGACCCCTCCCAGGTGTCATGTGGTTGTTGGTTGATAATGGCCAACTCATTGGGCAGAATTCCTGAGACAGAAGCAGAATGGATGAGTGCAAGTAGGTCCTGGTGGCAAGTCAGATTAAGTATGGGACTTGAAAATGTGAGCTGGTCCTGGACTGGGGTTTCATGGATCAGAGACATTTCTTCAAGACAAGAGTTCATTGCCAGATGGCAGGCCCCTTCCAAATAGAGTCACCACTCTTTGAAGGCAGTCTTAATTGCCAGAAGCTCCATGTCCACAGTCTTGTAATTTCACTCAGCAGCAGTGAGCTTCCCTGAGTGACCATAATGTAATTATCCTTGTGGGTGGGGGAAATACAGACACACATACCAGTATCGTTTAACTTCAGAAGGGGAAACTACACAAAAATGAGAGAGCTAGTTAAATGGAAATTAAAAGAAACAGTCAGAAAAGTGAACTGCATGGAAACCATTTAAAAACACCATAATAGAGGCTCAAACTAAATGCAGAGTCCAAATTTTAAAAAAATATATAATCCCAACTATATATATGAAATGATCGGGTCTAAATTTACTGTTACCTCTCAAGAAAGAGATCTTGGAGTCATCATGGATAGTGCTTTGAAAATATAGGCTCAATGTGCAGCAGCAGTCAAAAAAGCAAACAGTATATTAGGAACCATTAGGAAAGGGATAGATAATAAGACAAAAAATATTACAATGCCACTCTGTAAATCCCTGGTATGCCCACATCTTGAATACTGCATGCAGATCTGGTCATCCCATCTCAAAAAAGATACTGGAATTGGAAAAGGTGCAGAAAAAAGGCAACAAAAATGATTAGGGGTATGGAACAGCTTCCATATGAGGAGAGATTAAAAAGACTGGAACTTTTCAATGTAGAAAATACGTGACTAAGGGGAGGGGAGAGATATGATAGAGGTCTATAAAATCATGAATGGTGTGGAGAAAGAGAATAAGGAAGAGTTATTTACTCCTCCTCATAACACAAGAACCAGGGGTCACTCAATGAAATTAAAAGGAAGAAGGTTTAAAGCAAAAGGAAGTACTTCTTCACACAATGTACAGTCAACCTGTGGAACTCATCACCAGGGGATGTTGTGAAGACCAAGACTATAACAGGGTTCAAAAAAGAATTAGTTAAGTCAATAGAGGATAGGTCCATCAGTGGCTGTTAGTGAAAATGGTCAGGGATGCAACCCAATGTACCAGCTGTCCCTAAAGTTCCAACTGCCAGAAGCTGGGGCTGGACAATAGGATGGATCACTTTATAATTGCCCTGTTCTGTTCATTCCCTCTGAAGCATGTGGCACTGGCCATGTCGGAATCCTGGAATGCGTAGCTGGATAGGCACCTGTGAATGAGAAGTGCCTGGATGGGGCTCAGGGTACGTCTTAGTGAGGATTAAGGTACAGGGAAGTTCTCTTCCCTCTAGGCCCAGGCTGGTTTCACCTGATGTGCCTGGGCTGGATTGTTTCTCTGAGCTCCTTGGTATTCGCACTGGGTAAGCTGAGATGGCATGTCCAGGTCCACGGCAGTAGAAGGACAGGTGGTGCTGTTGGCACTGTTCTTTTTCATCAAGTGTGAGTTGTGAGCCAGATCTTTTTGCATAGTTTCAGTGGGTGATACAGAAGCTGAGGTCATGGTATGCAGGAAGGGGGTTGCAGGAAATCTCTCTTCTCCTCCCTTCATTCTCGCAGTCAGTTATCGTTGTGGGCAAGTCTGATGCTTCTGGGTGTTTGTGGTTGTGCTGTTTGGTCCATTTTTGTTGCACTAGGCTGGGTCCTGTAGGGTTATTGTGTCTGAACAAGCTGCCATGGCTGGGATGTGGCAGCTAGACCTTGTAGTTGGAGCCAGAATCCTCAGTCATGAGACAGGAGTCAAGAATCGGCTAGGCTGGGATACTGGGAGCTTGGAAGTAGGAGACAAACTGCAGATCAGCACCGTGAGTTGTGAACCCGAGCTCAGGCCGGGTCAGGATACTAGGAGGTCAGAGGCAGGAGACGGACAGGAGGTCTGAACCACAAGTCAGATGTCAGGAGTCAAGCTGGGACAGAATGCCAGGAGATCAAGCTGGGGGAGCAGGAAGCAGAAGGCACACAGTCTAGAGCAGGGTGGAGCCCTGTTGTTTGGACACCTTCCTATTCCTGCTACTGGTTGAAGTAGGGCCAGCAGGCCTATCAGCCGCTCTGGGACTCTGCCAATCGGACCTTGGGGCAGAGCCTCACACTGGGGCTGGGCTTCCTGGGGTCAGGCAAGCTATTGTTAGCAGGCTGCGAGCTGGAGGGTTGGAGTGTGGCTACTCCCATGAACTTTTTGGGCCCAGTTGTGAGACCTGTGGGTCATGACACCCAGGACCAATGCCCAAGCAGTCCACTGGGTGACAGGGACCACAGTCAGACCCTTGCAACCACACCAGATACCCCATAATTGTAGCAGAAACTTCATAACCAAATATCTTGGGTGCCAAGTGGTGGATGAAAAAACCTATGCAGTCCTTGGCCAATTTTTCCCTATGGCAAACATCTCTTCCAGAACCCCCAACTGGCAATCACCCCAGCCCCTGGCATTACCAGAGATCCAGCTACTAGATTCACGGAGGGGTGGACCAAGGAGCTCACAATGGCTACTGCTCCTTGATGGCAAACTGCATCGCCCACTTACTGCTCTGCCACCACCAGATGGGAGCCAGTCACCCAGCGCAGCATCACTCCCACTGCCCCACAGCAGCAGCAGCAGCAGGATGTGACCCATTGCTGCTGAAGGGGGACCCAGCTGAGATCTCCCGCATGCCCCAGTGGGTGTTGCCCTGGCTCCCGGCCCCACCCCAGTGAGTGGGATGAGCACTGCGGAATGGCATATGCGTTTGGAAATGTTTTTCATACCATCCTCTGTGAGATCAGAGCTGCAAGGGCAGGCTGGCTTTAGTGGATCAGTTGTAATAACAACAACCCAGCCAAGCCAATGCTTCTGTCATACACAAGACATCCTTTAGAGTGTTTTCTGGCAGCACTTTTGAGATCTATTGCCTTTCTACAGCACTTGGCACACTAGGTGGTTGGGACATCAGAATTACCGTACTGGGTCGGAGCAGTGACCCTATCCTGTATCCTGGCTAGCAGCAGATAATTCAAGGCAAGGAACTAGTAACCCCCCATTGAACAATTCTGAAATAACCTACCCATAAGGGAAGTTTCTTTTTAACTCCCATCATTGAATAGCTTCTGCTCTGAAGCATGAGAATTTGTATTCCTTATAAATGTTTATTCTGTCTAATGTACCTCTCTAGATGTTCTCATTATCCAATAAATGTCTAGTCCATTATTGATTCCTACTAAATTCTTGGTTTCAGTAATAGCTTAGGGTGACGAATCCCACAGGTGACTTATGTGTTGTGTGAAAAAAGTATTTTTTCTATCAGTTTTGAATTTGTATCATATTTATTCCAATTGCGGTTGTGACCAAAATGTGCTAGATGCTTTCCAAACAGAGATGTCACAGCTTGTTGGGGCAAACATTGTGTCCCAGTGTGCCTGGGACAGCCCTCACTGAAAATGCCAAGGTCAGGGCAAGCTGGAAAAGGGAGAGCAGATACTCCCAAAACTGGCGGTAACAATGAAGTTAAACTTACCAACCAGTCACAAACTGTGCTTCTGATGCCCACCCTGGTTATCAAGAAGCTGAAAAAAGAAATCACACAGCCCCCTTTATTGCATTCCAGTGCTCCTGCTTCCAATCAGCACATAGGTCCAGTACAGAGAGAAGTTACTTAAAAATTCTACTCACTTTACAAATTGTTCTTCTGCACCCCAAAGGGTCAGTCACATTGCCAGGTCAGTATTAGATTGGGTCTTACCCAAAATACCATGCTGCCAGCCAGTCTTTTAGTGTCTAAAACTAAAGGTTTATTATAAAGACAAAAGAAAGAACAAGAAGAGAGTTGTTAAATGGTAAAGCACTCAGATACATGCAGAGACTTCAAAGTCCATAGATCAGGTTCTTAGCAGTATTGGTGAGTTTTCTGGCTTGAAAGTCCCTCTGGAACACATCCACAGCTTGGATGGGTCATTCAGTCCTTTGTTCAGAGCTTCATCTGTAGAAAAGTCACTCCAGAGGTAAGAAGCAGGACTGAAGACAAAATAGAAATGATGCAGCTGCCCTTATATTCTTTTTGCCATGTGGCTTGTACTTCACAGCACATGGCATGGAAAAACCTTGGAGTTCCCTGTCCATAGGCATGCCCCTACAAGTCCTGCTGACTCATAAGGTGAAGCCCCTGGCATCTTTCAATGGGTTCTTTGTACAGCTGTTGACCCTTGATGGGCCGTTGAACAGGCTAGGCAGTGCTGATGCCAATCTCTCTGGAGGTGTCACCCAGAAACAGCACAAGTTTGGAAATACAGATATACCATACATACCTATATCTCACAATACAAAGGTGATACAAACATAATAACAAGATGATCATACTTGGCAAATGGTAACATTTTCACAAATACCTTACATGGCATATCTGGTCAGATTCCTTACAATTTTATAATATTGGTATTAACAATATCATAAAGTGTCTCCCATATTTCATACAGCGTCACATAAGCATCACTTTGTCTTGTACAATAAGAATGTTAAATAGGAGTGGTTTATCTTCATTCCATTCATTATTTTATGTACCTATATACTACCCCTCTGATCTCCTTTCCAAGCTAATCAGACAGAGGGCTCAGGTAGCCTCTCTCTCCCTCCAGTGCAAATTGGGAGTAAGTTTTTATTGTGGTGAAATGGGTGTTAAGTGGGAAGAAAATCAGATTTAAAATATAGCTGGAAATGGACAGATAGCATGTGTCTGCCTGGCACACCCCTTGTACTTTCAGTTTAAAAGCATGCTGCATATCCCCATTGTCCTGTCCAAAAGGCCTGTGGCATATTATAATTGATTTTGAATAAGGTTATGCTTAAATAATTATGCTCGTTCATTTAAATATTTGTTCTGGTTCTTATGCTGTAAATGCGCAGACAATGGCCCTTGTTACCCTCTGGTTTTATTTATTTATTTATTTATTTTCACTTTTCTCTTCTTGCCTTCTCTGGGGACGAAGTACTTGGCCTCATCGCTCATGTTTTCCCTTTCACTTGACTGTCATTCTCATTGTCCTCTCGGGGCTCAGAACCGAGGGTGACAGGAAAGGGTAGACCGTCCGGGATAGTGATGCTGGAAATATAGTCATTAATGGGACTCTCGAAACCCAGATGTCCTTTCTGAACACCGGTAATTTGTTTTTAATGAAAAACCATGCAGTGACCCTGAACAAATGAATTTCCTTCCTATGAAGTCTATGTGCAATTACCCGACTAAAGGCACCTGAAAACAGCCACATTCAAAACTAGGATTTAATAACAAAAAAGCCACAGCAATTGTGCTACCACTGTCTTTTGTTTATAACTAGGCTTGGAAGCATTAGATTTCTAGTGGTAAATGTTGATTTCACCGCACGCACACAAACCAATGAACATATTTCCATGGATAATCATCAACATTTACAGATAGGCAGAGTAAGAAAATACTGCTTGAGAACTTCTCAGTGTTTGATTTAAGGCTCTTTACTGTGTATATTTGGACATATGATGTTGACAATTTGTGCTTTAATAGCTGTAAAGTTTAACTTTTTGAGTCTCAAAGTCTACTGTGATTAACGAATTATTGTCTGACTGCCCCCCCATTATTTCCCAACTTGCAAACATTTAAATGGATAAAAATAGAAAACAATGTTTAAACCCCATAATTATGTGCAACTGTGAAAATTTAAAATGATAAAAATAAAAAACAATGTTTAGAAATAAATATCAATATTATCTGTCGAAATAATTTTAAAAATATCGAATTCTCTCAAGCCTAGTTATAAAGATGATGCTTAGTCAAAAACACTAGGCACTTGGAAACAAGTATGCAGCTTTTACAATAATTCTTCTTGTTGTGACTAGCGATGACCATAACATAAAAGACCACAAAGTAATGCCGAGGAAGAAGTTAGATTGTGTGAATTTTCCTCTCTGAAGGCTGTTTGTTCTAATGTAGGAATGCATCTTATCTGTACCTGCAAGGGAAAACAATATATCCAGCAACCTGCTTAAACAGAGCAAAATGTAGAGCCACCCCTATTGTATAAAGAACAGAGACATGAGTGCCATATCATAGCTAGGATCAAAATGAAGGTATTAGGATTTTAGTACCTTTTCAATAAAGCCTTTGTTTTTTCCAGGGACTCTGAAGATCTTAGTCATATTTATTGTTATGTGTTTATTGGATTTGGTCTTGCTTTGTGTAAAAGTTCCAGTTCTACTGAAGTTTTGTGACAGCATTTTGTAATCTTCTGACATGCAACAGTACATGTGTGAAAATGAGTTAATTGGAAGGAGAAAAAAATTACGAAGGGGAATTGCAAAAGATAGCGTGGCAGATGATATAATGGAGCGGAATTAGCATCTGATTCTCCTCTGACTTACACCCTGTAAAACTGGTGTAATTTGATCAATTTCCATGGAGTTACCTCAGATTTACATTTATCTAAGTGCAAGCAAAATCAGGCCTTTAATTTTTAAACAGGTGAAATAAATGAGAAGTGAGTGCTTGAAATTCCTTCAGTGTACTAGAAAGCTGGTAAAATACCGATTACCTTGGTGCCCAAAGAGAATTTATAAACCCACCTACTATCTGTCCTAACCCTGCTTCATAGTCTGGGTTTTTTTTTTCATCATACAGATTACAGGCATATATTTCCCCCGCCCCCAGTATCGGAACATTTTGCAGGACAGGAATGCAATAGGCCAAATCATATGTGTCTCGTTTGCATTTGCTCCTGATTCATGTTACGTTATCGCTCAGAGCCAACTCTTACTCCAGGAATAGGCTTTGCCCTAAGGTGAACTACTAGTAGCCTTTCTGATTTCTTCCTGTAGGGCCAGATTCTGGTACCCTCACTCACTTTGAATGGTGCCTTACTCCTCAAGTGATCCCCCAAACTTCAATGGGATGCTTGAGGGCACAATCCTGGGAGAGCCTGAGCCCCCTCAACTCCCACTGACTTCTGTGAGAGCTGAGAGGGCTCAGCACCACACCCAGTCCTTTGTAGGATTGAGCTCTGTCTGGGCCTGATCTAAAGCCTGTTGAAAGACTCCCACTGCCATCCCACTGGATTTGGGATCAATCTGTGCCATTGGCTGGGACGAAGTTTCTAGCTTCATGGTAAGTCATGGGTACTTTTTCCTTTCTGGCTCAGAGGTTTAGATTTCCCCCAACATTCAAGAGGCTGGGTGTGTAGGATGTGCAGTAGGGAGAGGCCCCATGGCACACCCCTACATGTGCCATCTACAATCCTGTTTTCAGCATGAGGAAGACCCCACTAGCAGATGCATCCAGTCCTTGCCTAGGCGAAGGCAAGCATGTGCCCTTCTCTTGCTGCCCGTCAGGATGGCTGTGGTGGGAAGCACTGGCTATTTGTTGTAGAGTTGCTGTAGAGGGGTATTTGTTGTAGAGGGGTAGCATGGGGTCCCTCTCCCTGTACCCTAAGGGTAAAATCCTGAACTCATTGAAATCTAGCACACTTTGGCCATTGACCTCAGCAGAGGCAGGATTTCACCCCTGGTCTCTGGAGGTATCGGCCAAAGTTTTCAAAAGCGGCTTCAATTTTTGGACTCTCAACTTGAGAAAACTTGGGCCTGATTTTCCAAGGTGCCGAGCATCTGCAGCAACATGTGATTTCTGGGGGAGCTGTCAACACTCAGGCCTTTTGAACATCAGGCCCCAGATGTCTCACACTGGGCACCCAGATATGCAACAGCACCCAGAATCGGTGGCCATTATAGAAAAATTAGCTCATTGATTTGTAGATTGTGTGTCCTCCTTCCCCTTCCGCGATTGTCTCAGGCTTCTGACCTAAGGGACATAATTGGACCTTTAATGACATGTTTGTCAGAATTGTGATATGCCAGGTTGTTTCAAGGATATATAAAAACTCGGAGAGACTCTTCCTCTCTATTTCCCTCCCTCACAGAGAAATAGAGATTGGTCAGGCAGGAAATATTTTGAAAAATCTCCATTACATTTTCCATACTCGGCCACAATACTAAAGATTCTAGATCCTCAGCTGGTGTAAATCTTCATCGCTCAGATGAAGTTAATTCACAGTCCTCCTGTGCCTATACTTAGCTCAAAGTCCAGCTCTCCTTTCAGAAGTGTTCTGCCTTAGAAGGTCCCTTCACCTTGAGCCCCCCAGGTGGTCACGAAGGCATGTTACAATCTGCAGCTTCATATCTAGCGACAGCCATAGCAAAAGGATGCAAAGCACTGGAAAAAATCCTTTGCATTTGATGTGGTGATGGAAGTAGGATTCTATCTTCCTCATTTAAGTGAACTTGCCCTTTTTGAGTGCATTCCAGATATTTTCAAAAAACACCCTTTTCATCTCTCTCACACACACACATTTTGTAGTAAATCATGATACAACCACTGTGCCATCACAGATATCTTAGGGTGCGGCTGGTTTGCAAATTAGCTCTACTGACGATTCCCCTAATTAATGGCAATGCAGATAAGTCAATGATATGCATTTAGTCACTACTAATGCACATCTTGAATAAGGGGCTGCCAGGGTCTTTAAAAGCCTTAAGATACATTTTGATGTTCAGCTCCCAGGAATGTAATTACTGCACCTGCATGGAATATAGATAAAAACGGTATTGTTTTCAGTAGGATGTCATCAGATATTATTTCATTAACTTGATTTAGAAATTACTTTGGAGGAAGAAGGAAGGAGCTGCCATTTGAAAAGGAGAATCTAGGGTAGTTTACACCTACTGTAGCTAAGCATAGCTGTACTTTATGGACCAGATCGTCAGCTGGTGTAAATTGGGGTTGATCCATTCACTTCAGTGGGGCTATGCTGATTTCCATCAGCTGAGGATCAGGCTCCAGGTGTCTTATAATCCTTGTATATTGTCTAGTCCACTGTGCTAGTTTTCTTTGCTCTAACCACCATTTCCTCCTCTGTTTAAAGTGAAACATTATGCATATCTAAACATAAGTAAGCAAGGCAAAGTGTGTATAAACAAAAGACTCCGTATTTAGAAGTGGGGAGGAGGAGAAAAAACATATTGTATTGCTCCACTCTTTGGAAATTTCTATGCATTTGTAATAACAAAATTACCATAATTTGCTCGTTAACGCAGCTAGATCAGTCAAGCATTGTTCCAAACATGCGGAGGCTGCTTCTTGCTCTAGGTCTGCCAGTGAGTTAAGCACGGTGAAAATTAGCATGCAAATAGCCCTAATTCGGCAGTCGAGCTGTCAGATTCACATTCAGTGGCTTGTTTCATTTGAAATCCCTGACAGGAACGGCTTAGGCGATCCCACCCTCAAGTAGTTCCAGCCAGAAGAGGCACCAAGGGGGCACTTTCTAAGTGACAGTTTGGCTAGTTTCAGTCAAATAAATAAGTCACGTCAACTGGTAGCAGAATACAGCTACCCTGGGGTGGGGGGAGGAGATATGGGGGGGAGGGGTACTAGGATATCCAGCCAGGCCTCACCACCAAACTTTCCCCAGCCTAGAGTGGGGACTTGAGGGCTCCTGCTGCTTGCTAAACAATTTGTTTGAACCATGACTGGTGGGGGCTGCGGAGTGTAGCCCAGGGTTTTTATAGTCAGATATTGATTTTCAAGCTAAGCCACTGTTTGCTGCACAAGGACGTCCCGTTCGGAGCCGTTTAATGCTGACGGATGAAAGTCTGTGTTTACGATCATTTCTTCTCGTAGCACGCCTGAGATGCCCGCCTTGTTTGTGGTGACTGAACTCGTGTAGCACCATTGTCAAGGCGGCTGTGCTAGGCAAAACGAAAAGCATTCCAGGGTGGCATGAGCTGGCTGCTAGATACAAATAGAGGTCTTCCCTTCTGTCTTATTCCAGAGTCAGTCCCGCTACCAGTCCAAAAGGAGAAAGGGGGATGTGGAATACACTGAGAGACCCATCTTGAGGATGGGGCTGGCTATATTTCCAGTCCTGATAAGCTGCAACGTACAAGCTTGATTTTTAAGACTTTTAGAATGGACTTCTTGACTGTATCGGCCTGGATCCTGTAGCCTCTAATCAAGTTAACAAGGGCAGGATTGGGCCATCCATGCAAAACTTCATATGCACTTCCCAGCTCCTGTGCACTGTGCTATGAGGAGATGCATGCAGGAGTGCACACATAGAGGCCTCCTCCTACAGAGATTTAAACAGTATGGTCCTGATTCCAACCCTGTAATTATTAACAATAGTAATGGCTTAAATAAAATAAGTCACCATTTCTATGTCACCTAGCAGCCGGACAGGCTTGGGCTCCATTGTGCTAGGCACTGTACAAACGTATGGCAAATGACACAGCCTGCCCCAAAACACTTAGGCCCAGATCTTCAAAGCCGTTTAGGTGCCTGGCTCCCACGGATTTCAAGTATTTGTGAAGATCTGGGCCTTTCAGTCTACATCATTCCATTGCCTTCCAGGGGCATTGGGTCAGGCCTGATGAGAATCGATCTATGAATGCTGACTTCGGTTTTAAAGAAAGCTTACGAAAGCTTATGCTCAAATAAATTTGTTAGTCTCTAAGGTGCCACAAGTACTCCTTTTCTTTATTTAAAGAAAGAAGTGTTTCTTTCAAAACTGTCCAACTGAAAAATAAACAGCCAGGCCATTAGGAAACGGACAGACTGGAGTTGTGGGGGGGAGATGCCCAGGGTGGTCCTCCAGGTTTGTGGTTTGGGTTAGTGAATCAAAGCACTGAAAAACCAACAGAAGGGAGCTCCAGTGCTAAGCTGTGTGGAGTCACTGGGAAAACTCTCCACCAGGGGAAGAGCATAAGAGCGTATTCACCCCAAGCCAGTATGTGTTCTGGTGCGGTGGAGCATTCTGTCCTTTTGCATAAGGTAGCACTGACTTTGCTAGCAGCAGTGGTCAAATGATGTGTCTTAGTTATTTGCAAAGTTCCTCCCCTCCCCTTCCCTTGTCTTTGTTTTATTTAACCTTGTTGGCCACAATTTTCAAAACAAATTAGGTTCCTAAATGGCCTGATTTTTGAGATGAGTAAACATCTCCCGCTGAAGTCAGCGGGACATTGTATTGGTGCAGGGGTGCTTGCTGCTGGTACATTTACAGGATCAAGGTCTTCTGCTCATGCCTGGAAGACCAGGTCACTAAATTTAATCTGAAATATTTTTCCTTAACAGATTAAACCAGTTGATGTTTTCCCCAAATGTTAAGTATCACAGACAGTGCAGTAGGCCAACGATAATGTAACTCCTCTGCTCAACTCCTTGTCAAATTATACTTAACTATCAGCAAGGGGTTAGGTTCAAAAAGAAAGCAGAAGGGACAAAAGAATATTGTGGTATGCTGCCTGCACATCAGTGCAAAGAATGTGATGTATCCGATGGGTATCCATGTCATAGCTGTATTGTGCGGTGAGTTAGCTGCGGGTAGCACGGGGCAGCCACAAATCAGGGACGTCCTATTTCTTTCACTTCCCTGATATGCATGCTACATTTACCAAACGTGTGTCTGAAATCTGTCATCGCGTGGGTGGAATTTAGAATGCTGTGGCTTTAATTCACATGGTATTTGACAGTGGCTAGCAAAACTATTGTCCACACGTAGCTCCCCACTGAAGGCTGCATTTTTCAAGGGATGACTCTGTGTTTCCATTATGTTAGTAGATTTCTGTATATAGATGCCTTTTATCCATGTCTTCCTGTCTGTCTATTGTCTCCCAATACGTACTTGTATTAGGACCAATGAGGATATTGTGCATAGGCTGCAGTAATCCCTTCTGCAGAAACCATATTTCCATGTTCCAGTGGAGATAAATAATCACTTTTGCTGCTTATTTGAGGGTGGATTTCACCCTAGAGTAAATATTTACCATTCAACACCTGTACCCCAGGCCATTCCATATTTGATGTTACTTCAGGGTTTCAACAGTAGAAAAGTTCTTTTCCTGACTAATGACAGGAGGATGGGAGTACAAAAGATTTGTTTTCTGGGATATAGATTTTTTTTTTATTACTGTTGCTACAAAGGAAGTAGCTAATGGCTCCACTTCTTTGCTTGTGAATAGAGCTGGTTGAAAAACAGAATTTCTGTCCCATGGGAAATTCCCTAATTGGGATGAAAAGTCAAAACTTTGAAATATTTTATGGAACAAAATATTCTGAAGTATATTTATTTGGAAACATCAGAAGGACCTCATCAAACTGTTTTGTTTTGATAATGATAAAACATTATAATATAATATTAATATATAAAAGATAGCATGCATAATGTATTAAAATTAATATTTAAATATTATATAAAAGTCAAAAGGAAAGCGTCTGAAGGAAACAAAGTGAGAGGAGATGAAATAAGAAAGTTGAAACAAAATATTTTCTATTTCTAATCATTTAAAAACTTTTGCACTGAAAGTTTTGTTGAAATTGACACATTCCAGTAAAACAGTTCTGTTTTGACAGCATTTTCCAATGGACAACTGTTCCACAGAAAAATCTTCCACCAATTTTTCTTGTGAACATATGCAGGAGGAAATAGATGAGGGGCACCCTGTATATCCTGCCCAGGGACTGTCTGTATATGCCCAAAGAAGAGGTAGGATTGAAATGTGGTCCAAGAACCTGGCAGGACATTGGGTGTGTTCACTTATTTGCTAGAGGTGGAGATGGGAAGCTGCAAGGTTGCTAGCAGGTCTGGTTTCGCCTTCATTGACTTCAGTGGGCTTTGGATCAGGCCCTTTATGCAGTCACTGTATCAAATGAGGTGTGAAATTAAAACTTGAGCACACGCTCCCATCCACTGCATGGGAGGAACAGATGCAGTACTGTGAAATCTCCACTTCTCTTTCCTGTTGGCTGCATGTTCTAAGCACAGATGTACTCGATTCTATGTGACTCAGGTACCAACAGGAGAGGTTAGTAAGCAATAGAGAACTCCGGCCACAGGATTTAGTATATCTTAGAGGCAATGACTTCTAAGACCATTTAAGCGTTACGTAAATGCAAAGCTTGCAGGGTCACTTGGAATTAGGTAGTTTGAACACTCCCACCTCCCATAGGCAGTTAGGGGGTAAACTACTTATCCGACCCACAGAAAGGTCCAGACGCCCTGTGTTTAGAAGTGTTTAGAAGTTCTCCTGCTGTTTCCTCCTGATTCAATCTTTCTTTGAAGAGAAGGTGCAAAGAAAACTCGTGAAACAAACCAGTAAAAACCTGTTTAATATTTAATCTCACATGTTAATTAGAGTGAAACATTTCTGTGACACTGTTTGAAAAGCAAGCCAGTTCCCATGGAATTGAGCCTGGCATCCTCCAGGATCTGTGGGGATCCGTGAGTTCCTTCCAGACAGAACTTCCACACTGTAGGCAGTGTGTCCTCTCACTGGGCCACGTAGGAAGATCTGTAGCACATAGTCCTCATTTTCCAATCTGGTGTTTTAAATATTAACACAGTTCCTTGGAGAACCACGCAGACCAACCCCGTCCAAGCAGGCCACAGCTAGTGTCTTGACATGGCGGCTGGCCAGTTCCAACAATGTGGGATACCTGTGGAGAGGCTCACGTCTGCTCTGCTTTTAAAACAATGCCCCTGTGTGTTTGTCAAAGGTTATTTCTGTGTCAAGTAGATGGCAACGACTTGGCTATGGTGAAGAGCAATGGAATGTGTGGTTACATGCTGATAGATGTTTGGCTGTGTGCATGTGTTTTTTCTGTGTGCTGGCCCAGCCCTGTACAGACAGCTAGCATGGTAGACCTCAAGCAAGCCACCAAATGACCACAAGATCTGTTAAGAGACAAAGGCACCCAGCCAGGTTTATTGTCAACGAAGTACGGTACTAGTATGCCACAGACTCTACTGGACCACTAATACATGTATGCCCATAACAATGGACAGCTCAGTGAACGGTGGGACTTTCTGTTCCTCCCCAGGCTAGACAAAGATACTATTTTTGATACATTTTTATACCCTGTGTGACAAAGTTCCTGCTCTACCTTGGTGGGTCTTGCGCTTATTGGCAGATTTGCTTGCCTTGGAGCTTCACGGCAGCCCTCAGCTTAGCTGTTTTTCTGAATTCACAGTCCAGGTCGACGACTCCTGTGTCTGACCAGGAGTTGGGAGGATTTGGGGGGAACCCGGGCCCACCGTCTACTCCGGGTTCCAGCCCAGGGCCCTGTGGAATGCAGCTGTCTAGAGTGCCTCCTGGAACAGCTGTGCGACAGCTACAACTCCCTGGGCTACTTCTCCATGGCCTCCTCCCAACACCTTCTTTATCCTCACCATAGAACCTTCCTCCTGGTGTCTGATAATGCTTGTACTCCTCAGTCCTCCAACAGTCCGCGTTCTCACTCTCAGCTCCTAGTGCTTCTTGCTCCCAGCTCCTCACACGCACACCACAAACTGAAGTGAGCTCCTTTTTAAAATCCAGGTGCCCTGATTAGCCTGCCTTAATTGATTCTAGCAGCTTCTTGGTTGGCTGCAGGTGTTCTAATCAGCCTGTCTGTCTTGTCTCCAGAAGGTTCCTGATTGTTCTGGAATCTTCCCTGTTACCTTACCCAGGGAAAAGGGACCTATTTAGCCTGGGGCTTATATATCTGCCTTCTATTACTCTCCTATAGCTGTCTGGCCTGACCCTGTCACACCTGATACAAACAAGTTAGTACTGCCTCTCTGACATCGTTACTGTAGTTACTGCCTCCTGACATGGCTAGTTATTACCCATTACCTTGTACATGTTGGTTTGATTAAAACATCTCTATTATGTACTGTTATCCTGACCTTATCTTTTAGGAGGGGTCACTGTGTTCCTGTTATTTTGGGGGAATGCTTTGGTACCACTTTATATCGGGATGTGTTTGTGGGAGTACTCTGTAAGTAGCACTTCTTCGGAATGTGTATTTCTGCAATACTAGCCCTGTTCTTGCCAGATTCTGTGAGCAGGTCCTGCCTCATACCAGGCCTTTGATACAAGGGCTTCTGTTTCAGGCTCTCTTCCTACATTCTGGCCTTTCCCCTGGTAGGATCAGTGCATGAAGGAGGAGAGCTGTAGCAGCCTGGAGGGGGTTCTCCAAGACGACATACCAGGCAGGTGCTGGTGGAGTAGCACAGAGGGCTTGGTGAGAGCATTGGCCCCCATAGCTGCTCCAGACCTGGGCTGCCTGCTCGGAGACTCTTGTGGGTGCATGTTGCAGACTCACCCCAGCAATCCACACCTCACTGTCAGGGTGTTCTCTGAGCCCCGGGGGGCAGTGCAGCGGGCTGCTGAAGTTACCCATCCCTTCACCTCTGGCACAGGACCGGTGCAGGACGAGCCAGAATGTAGCCTCAAGGCTGGGGGCGTTAAGAAGACTGGATAATTTTATGAACAACAGTTGTGTTTGAAGCCATATACACCAACGCAATAGTAAAAGGTTGTCAAATCTCCTGTTTTGGGGGACAAGCTGGTTGACGCAGGGCCCAAGAAAGGAATGTCACCCCCATATTCAGCAACGACAAATTGGCTGGGTGCATTGGGGATTTGCTTTACCTTTCTCAGTAGCCACTGTCAGAGGCAGGATACTGGCTTTGGCCTGAGACTGCAGAGCAAACCTTGGCCCTGTGTTTCAGATTTTCATTTCTTGTTTACCATGCTTTATAAACATAAGTTACAGCAGACAGAGGTCTGTGTGGATGGGGAAGCCTGTAAAGGTGAGAGAGGAATTATTCGCCAGCGTTAATTGAGATGATCCATGCAGCCGGGTTGGGCAGTTGTCCTCTTTGTGTACGGAAATAAATCTCTGCATTAATGCAGTTCCAATATGGTTGTGTGGCACCGCCTACCTTTGTTGTGTTAAAGTTAAATACCTTTGTGGACAAAAGTTTAAAGTGCATAGCTAAAATCTGCATGTTTCCCGTAATTGCAGAGGTAAATCTTTTTGTCTCCCTGCAAAGACTGGGTGGGATATTTCATAAATGTGTCAGAAGCAGCATTAAAATTTTATGGCAGGCAGTGTGGGTCGAGAGCAGTACAGGGCCTGCACAGCAAGGTACGTCCACCTTAACCCGCAACTCATTACTCATTGAGGGGATTTTTGCACCTCGTAGCGTCTTGGAAATGAGGTAGAATTACAAAAAGCTGCATGTTACTGATTTTTTAAAAAATATTAGGATCCATTCAGCACCATTGGAAATAACAACTTCAGTCTTTGTCTATGTACTAGTTAATGTGAAAATGAAGTAACGGGAAATACAGAGTCAATTTGTATGATCATAAAATATAAAACAATATAACTTTATTACTTTATATCACTCTCAGAAACCACCAAGTAAACTGGCAATTTTTATGTGATCAGGAAGTTTGGAGAAATATGATCTAAACATGCCTGAAAGCATTCTATTAACAAAATTTTAATAAAACACTACCCCCAATAAAGTGACATTGGCAGAAGAGAGGAAAGCAGCTCTGAAGCAGACATGCCAACCCCGTGGAAAAAACGCAGAAATTGGGCTTGTTTTTGGCTTGTGAGTTGCTTGTTGGCTAGTTTTTGGCTTGCAGCTTGTTGCTTGTTTGGCTTGTAGCTTGTTGTTTCTTTGTTTGATCGGCTCCTGGCAAGCAGGGGCAAGGGGAGGGCAAGAAGGGGCAAGTGGGGGGAGAGAGGGGTGCACAGCGGGCCCATCACTGTTCCAGACTGCATGCTGGGGGGATCTAGTCACATAGAGGGTTGGGGTTCTTAGGGATTGGCTTGTTTTGGCCTCGTTTTGAAATGGGATTAGCTTGATTTTTGGCTTATTGTGAAAGTCGGGGTACTTATTTAGAATCATAGAATATCAGGGTTGGAAGGGACCCCAGAATGTCATCTAGTCCAACCCCCTGCTCGAAGCAGGACCAATTCCCAGTTAAATCATCCCAGCCAGGGCTTTGTCAAGCCTGACCTTAAAAACCTCTAAGGAAGGAGATTCTACCACCTCCCTAGGTAACGCATTTACTGCATGAAAGTTGGCAACTGTGCTCTGAAGTTGTTGCTGCTTCTCTTGGCATCTGCGCAGAAAACTAAGTTCTTTCACTAGGATTTTTGAAGACAAATGGGTCAGTCGTTCTACTAAGGTTACATTTAAATATGGTTCATTAAAGGATATTAGGAGCATGCTCAGGCATCAATAATATGTACTCTAGGTGGTTATAAACATGTCTATGGAAGGCGTTATAGATGGCTATAAGCAACCTATTGATGCATTGGATTCTATTAGAATTGATTAACCATTTATGAAAATGCCTATTATTCATTTATTTATCCTTTATAAACTATTTTATAAATGAGCCATTAATAGAAAGTATGGACAGCAAAGACACATTTCCTTAACTGTGTAAAGTGTATGTGTGTGAATGTGTGTGTTTATACACTGTATCTTAGCTATGTCTTAGATGAGAACTCTGAGCATATCCATGGGAAAGTATCGGCCAGTAGCATTATTCTGTGAGTCAGAGAAATATGGATTGAGGAAATAATTTGCAAATGAAGCTAGCAATGACCAGCTGGATTTCAGGGATGTGCAGTGCTATACAGAATGAGGGAAAGAAAGGGAGCAAACTATATATCGCCACCTCAGTGTTACATAGCAAGGGAGATGGCAGGGTTGGTTCTCCTGAAATCTCTTGGAATGGGCACAAACAGGAACACTTACGTTGCGATTTTCTTCATGTATCTGTTGAGATGCATTTGCCAACCAGTGGAACACAAAATACCACAGATCTGACCTGGTCTTGGAATAGTAAACAACTGGTTTCTCATATCCTTCTGTGTGGTAAAAATGGCCAAATGCTGACTTTTAATGATGAAGCGAGTGTGGCTGTTATGGTGTGTAATATAATGCATGTGTGCATATGCGTAGTGATAGGTGGATGTCACAGTTGTAAAGGGCCACTTGAGTTATTTGGTATATCCTCCTCCATCGTTATATTCATAGACTTCTACACAATCCCCATTAGTTCCTTGTTTAGTCTTGCCTCAAATACCTCACAGGTGATACCTGGGCAGGTTACTTTTCTCGGATTGACCTCAGCTACCATAAGGACTGGCTGTAAATATCGCAGAGCCTTCAAGTAAGATGCCCAGGTCCTCCCCAGCCTGTAATATGGCCTGTCCCATTGTCACTGACTGAGGGCGGGCGGAGGGCGGGGCATTGTCCTTCGTGTGTGTGTGTGTGTGTGTGTGTGTGTAAGGGTGTGGGGAAGCATTTTGACATATATGGCCACATGTACTTAGTCACCACTGGTTATAAACACTGGTTATCATTAATCTGTGTGCATTATACTTCTCTTCATTTTACTCTGTTACTACTTGTTGTACCTTCATTGACTTCTGAAAATAACCCCTCCTGCAGCCTGTTAGTTCTTTGCAGGTGCACATACAGTAATTTTAGAGTAACATTTTCAAAAGTGCCTAAATGACTTACAAATCTAAGTGCCACTGACTTTCATTGGCACCTGGGCTCCCAAGTTAAAGAATTTATGAAAATAGGCCTTAGACACTTAGTGCTTTTGAGAACTTTTCCCATAACATTGACCTGAACTATTTTAGTGTAAAGGGAGGAGAAGGCAGGTTTAGTTTCCATCAGTGGGTTGTTGTTTCCTTGTTGGGAGAGAAAATGAGCATTCCGGAGTACTTTACTTTAGCCAACTTTTATGTACAATTTGTACTTTAGAATATGGCATTAAGGCCAGAACACAGCTTACAGTGGCGATAACAGTCATTAACACTTAGTGTTTAGCACTTTACATTTTTTCAAAGTACAGCACAGACACTAATTATAGCTTACAGCTCCCAGGGATTCTCAGAGCAGCTTTGTACCATTCTTTCCCAGATGCTTTCTATTCGTAACTTCTCCAATGCTCTGTCTTTGCTAGAGCTGGTCAAAATTTTGGTGTGGGACTTTCTTTTTTTTTAACATGTTTTGAAAGAAAATGAGCAATTTTCATTTAATTACAAACCTTTGCTTTGTTTGCGTTTGATTAAACCATTTCCAAGCAATTTTTTTTCAAAATTAAATGAAATTTTCTTTGTTTAGAAAATTTCATTTGGGATATTTGTTCTTTTGCCCCTTTCCCTCACTTCTTTACTTCCCTTTCCTCTCTTCTTTTCCCACTGCAAAAGTGGGGGGATAAACTAAAAAAAAATGTAAGAAGTGGGGAAAAAATGCAAGAAAGTGTCTTTTCCCACAGTCTCTTCCTTTTTAACTCATGTCCAATTTTTTCCAGTGGGGAAAAGTAAATAAATGAGAAGTATTTAAGTTATTAAGTTATAAATAAGTTTTTCTCATTCCCCCTCCCTCCCCCGTTGGATAAAGGTAAAGAGTGAGAGAATTAAAAAAATTGAGAAAGTGGGAATTTCCCCCACTTTGTCAACATGAAATATTTAATCCATTTTGAAAAAAAATGCTTTTTCTCCAATCTTTTTCATTTCAACATATTTTCAAAAATGAAGATGTTCATAACCCACCTCATATATAGCTATATAAAATTTGTTTTCAACTAACCCTCATTTTTCTACCTGCCGTAATTGTTGCTACACCTTACAATAAGGGCTCAACCATGCACAGTGCTGAGTAGCTTCTGCAAGGTGCTGAGCAGTCTCAACTTTGTTTGACTTCAGTCAAAGATGCTAAACGCTGTCCGGGACCAGGCTGTAATGTCTTTGAGTTAAGGTTCAGAATCAGTCACTCCCAGTCAAATGATCCAGGTGCAACCCAAAACCAACCCCTGAGCAAGGGTTTGTGTGTCTCTTTGTCAGGCTACCCCAAAAAGGAGCCACTTGCCACATTCCTTTGAGTTGGGAATGTTAACATTTTGTAATCATCTCTTTTAGGCAATAGGTGCTGGGTTGTATTGAATCAAGTGAAAATAAAACACATGGAGCATTCTCCTAATGTATTTATTCATGTGTTTATTCAGTGAGAGTGCTGTGTTTTGTAACTTAAATGTTGCAATAATAATAATAATAGCAATAAAATGTTGCAAATCTTGCCCTCCACATGTAGGCAACTCCTCTCTTAATTCAGTGAGTAATGACTGCCAGCTATATTATAGGGAACAATCCTGCATCGGTGGAGAGACTGACTGGATGGTCTGTTAGGTCTCTTCTCTCGACTTTTATGATTTGAGGATAGAAACTGACTGTAGACGGTGCTAGGGAATTATATTTTAGGGTCTGATCATGCAGTCAGTCTGCGCTCAAAACTCCCACTGACTTTCTACAGGAATGCCACATGCTGCATGATAGTAGAACTGGCTCGTGCCTGCCGCTTGACAGGTCTATATGCAAATGCTGTGTAGAGTCTCGGTCAGGGAATGTTATGTCAATTGCATAAAAGCAGGAGGCACATTTTTAATGTAGTGAGTATAGTTTTCCCTACAGGCTCTAAAATACATTGAGTTCTGTAATGCATCTACCGCTCCACTTCTGTGAAATGATATGTCTTGTGTGAATCTCCAGGGCCTGGATTCTCTTCTGCTGTAAGTGCAAATCAGAAGGAACTTCACTGAAGGAAATGGAATTATATCAGTATAACTAAATGAGAGGACAGTCAGGCCCAAACATTTTATATTACTGCTACGGAAAGAAAGGAAGGTATGTGGAGCAAATGGAAATACTTGAGTTTTGCTATTCATAATCAAAGGAGTCTTTTAGGAATGCGTTAGAGTGTTCATAGCTATTCAAGTGGGTAGGGAATGTTTCAGCAAAATTGTTTTTTCATCAAAAATGCTGATTTATTGGCACGAAAATGGTTTGCGAATGAAGGTCAGTTTCGATAAATCTGCTGATTTGATTTGTCAAATGTCAAATCAAATTTGAAAATGTCAAAAAACAAGGTGGGAAATTGTCAAAATGTTTCTTTTGACATTTTTTAAACAAAAAAATTGCCTTTTTTATTCAAAATGACTTTGTTTTCAAATGTAAGCTAATTAGACACAAAAAAGGTTAAAAGAAGAAGGAAAGCCAACCCTAAAACACACTTCCAAATTTTTGAAACCAAACATATCCATTGACCAAACTGAACTTTTTTCCAGTTTTCGGTTTGTGAATATTTTCAAGATTTTGATTTTTCATCCTGAGTTGAGACAGAAAAACATTTTGAACTCTCACAGATATTCAAGGGCTGGGAAAATCATTTCCCACCCAGCTCTAGTAGTTAGTTAATTAAGAGCCTGATTCAAAGCCCACTGAAGTCACTGGGAGTCTTTCCATTGGGTTAATTGGGCTTTGGGTCAGGCCCAGTGCACTGTATCTCACCTTTAGATTAATGCCTTCAGAATATTTCTCTGACTCCAGTAAGAGGAATGGCTTTCCAAAAGTATGAGACTGTGCCCATCGGCTGGACAAAACTCTTCTTTCCAGTGTATTCTGCACATCTCCCATCTGTAATATAGAAATCTGCACTTGTTCTGCTCCCCAAACCTCCGCTGACATCAATGGCAGTATCGCACGTGAAGAGGTACTGAATATGTGACTGACGTCCATGGTACATATCGGAGAGAACTTTGTCCAGAAAATGACTTGTGCCTGCTTCCCCGTTTCTTACTCCTTATCTGTGTTAGTGTGGCACTCTTGAAATAAACGGAGTTACACTGGAGTAAAACTGGAGTAGCAGTGGGGAATCAGAGTCCATCATGTGCAAAAGTCATCAGGGATCTGTTGGACACACAAGGCTTGTCTACACGGAGTGATCAAGTGTGCCAGAGGCACTATGCTAATGCGAACTAGGTATCTTTTAAGGCTTGGCAGCAGGGGCAGATAGAGCATAGTACCGTAATGCGCTTTACAAATTGCACCTCTCTAGTGCACTTTGGCAGTGCCATATGGACAAGCCCAAAAAACTCAGTTACTCTGCTCAAATCCATAGAGTTAATCCATACCTACCTATAGTAACTGAGTATCAGAGGGATAGCCGCGTTAGTCTGTATCCACAAAAACAATGAGGAGTCCGGTGGCACCTTAAAGACTATCAGATTTATTTGGGCATAAGCTTTTGTGGGTAAAAAACCCACTTCTTCAGATGCGTGGAGTGAAAATTACAGATACAGGTATAAATATATATTGGCACATGAAGAGAAGGCCGCCTTCATCTGAAGAAGTGGGGTTTTTACCCATGAAAGCTTATGCCCAAATAAATCTTTTACTCTTGAAGGTGCCACCGGACTCATCGTTGTTTTTATAGTAACTGAGATCATAACGTTGCCCATTTGGGCATAATTGTACTCTCCCTGAAGTCAAATATAACTTTGCTTTTTACTTAAATGGGAACAGATTAAGGCCTATAAGATCAATGAATCCATTTCCAATGTTGTAATGGAAGTTGCTGTTTTACCTTGTAATGAATCATGCTGCCATACAAACTGTCAGAATGGATCAGACCACGGGTCCGTCAGCAATAATCTGATAACCTGCCATAAGGAAAGTTTTCTTCCTGACTCCTATCATTTAGTGGTAGTTTATGGCCTGAAGCATGAGAGTTTCCATCTCTTCCAAATCCAGTTATAATTCTGGTATTCTCGCTGTGAGCAACCAGGCACATTATTTTGTCCTAACGTCATTTTGGAACCAAATTGGAGAGGCAAAACGTGTCACTCACAAATATCATAATTGCTGTCGAGGTAAAAATCTTCTATTCTATGGCCTGTTCTACACTTCAGAGTTTTGCTGGTATAGCTGCATTGGTTAGGGATGTGAAAAAATTGCACTGCTAACTAACACAGGTATGCCAGCAAAAGCCCCAGTGGATATGCAGTTATATTGGCAGAAGAGTCCCTTCGTGCTTGTGGACAAGCTACTGGTGTCAGGGAACTGAACCATAGCTTCACAGCACAAAGGACTCCAGGCCTGCAGGGCAGGCAGTGGCAGGACCCCTTACTGGTCTGGGCAGTCCCTAAAACGTTACACTAGTATAGCTTATTTTGTTTGGGAACTGGTATAAGATACAGTGGCAAAAGAACTTGTTGGTACTGTGTCTGCACTATGAAGGTTTGCTGGTACCAGTATAGCTATGTGTAGACGGCTATACAGGTCCTCATAACCCCCTCATCAATGTAGTAAATGCACTGCTGGACGGAGCTCATAAAGTAAGGTGACTAATATCTGTCACATGTGGTTCCTTCTCCTCTATCCTCTCCCCAGAGGAGAACCATGTGTGCAACGGAGTGTTTTGTTTTGGTCGGGTTTTTAGCACATACATGCTGCTGAGTTTTGGCTTAGGGAAGGCAAGTGGAAGAAGCGCGCCTTTCACTCGGAGCGGGAGGTGGTGGGGGAGGTTTTGCGACGGGCCTAAGCTCCTGTGGGAGTTTGCAAGGACACTTGGCCCAGCAGCAACCATGGCAGATTAGTGGTGGTCTCGGTGTTTGTTACCTGTAGCCTCCTCTGAGCTTCTGCTGTCTTTCTAAAATAGTCAATAGGGGTGATGAATGCAGAAGCAGCAAGTCTTTCTAGAAGGTGAATGCTGTTGAGAATGAAGAGTGTTGTCCTAAAGACAGGTTTCAGAATAGCAGCCGTGTTAGTCTGTATCCATAAAAAGAAAAGGAGGACTTGTGGCACCTTAGAGACTAACAAATTTATTTGAGCATAAGCTTTCGTGAGCTACAGCTCACTTCATCGGACGCAACTAAAGACAGTGCTTTTCTGTTTCCTCCTCCCTCTGCGCTCTCTCACCCTGGACTTCAATGACAGTTTATGGTAGTAAGGAGGATTAGTTACACTGAGAAAAAAATGAATGCACTGTTCCCTGTGGGATTACATGGGCATATTCTCTCTTTTCTCACTGGCATCATGTTTGTTAGTCAAGATGCCTGTATCCTAAACGCTACCTGGAGTATAACTGGCCAAATTAAAATAGCGATATTGCTCACCTCATAACTGATCTTCTGAAATACTGGTAAAGGGAACTGCCCTGACTGTCCTTTGGGTTACACTTGAAACTTTCATGGTATTTGACATACAATCCTGTTCCACACAAGACTTTTTTTTGATAACAGATTTTAAAGTTGTGTGCATTTAACAGCTCTGTCATAATGGTAATATGCAAGCTGCTGCAGTACATTTGGGTTGCTAAGTGCAGTATTTAGCCCTGTTCTCCATGCAGTCAAGCATATCTTAACTCCCTGGATAATGATTGTTATTGGAATTTGCTGAAGAAATTTATGGCCCATATGATTACTTCCACAAAAGAAAACGTTAGAAAGCAAATAAAAAGTCATGAGACTGTTAATTTAAGAAAGTTACTGTAGTTCCTTTGCCACCAGAAAAAAAAAAAAAAAGAGAGCGTGAGAGAGACACCTGTAGCCCTTGTCAGGAGGGGTTGGAATGGAAAAGAATATCACAATTAATCTACAGAGGCCTGCTTCAGATGTGAGTGCAGTGGATAATTCTCTAATTTACCCCAGAGTCCAATACAGAGTGGACAGTGTACTGTTATTCTTGGCCAGAAGGCTATTTTTTCCCCACAACCTTCTGTTCTTTTTCCTTCAGTGGTTGAATTTATTGGACATTTTGTGGTGTTAATCTGTCGACTTGAAGGGCTAAAGAAGAATATTGTAAACCTAGAGCAGAGATGGCAAAAGGATATCGCTAATTAGAATTGGAAAACATACAGGCAAGGACAAGTCTGATGAGAAAGGGCCTCAGGGGTTATAGCCATATGGAGAGGTTAGGAAAGCTGTTCTCCTATTGATGTGTAACTGTAACTCCCATTAATGTTAATCATAGTGTGTGTGTGTGTGTGTGTGTACAATTCAATGTGCATTCACGACAAAAGAGGAAATTCAAAAGGGAGCTCAGCTGAGATTTAAAATCTGCGGGTGACGGAGACGGTGGATACACCTATGAGAGCAGGTGACAGACTCATGGACAAGAACTGTATGGGCTGCAACTGAAAATATCTTAAAGGGATTTGGAATCGGTAATTAATATGTGGCCAGACTGAATAGCAATAGAAGGAGCACATGTGAATATATTCACGGGAGAGTCATAAAGGCACTGGGGCCTGATCCAAAACCCTTTGAAGTCAATGGAAGGGCTTCCATTCGCCTCAATGAGCTTTGGATCAGGCCCTGAGAGAAGAAAAGAATCTGGAGTTAAAATAATGGTGGAGGTGTGGCAATGCACCTTGACTGGCTCGTTGGCTCTCTCCTTCCATTCTAGATGCACATGCGCTGGTACTGAGCAAAGACAGCAAGAAAGAATTTGCATGCATGCTTGTGAATAAGCCCCCGATCCACTTTGCTCGTATTCATGGTTAGAGTTCTGTGGTATCTGGAATCTCCATTTCACAGGAAATTCTGGGATTTTGAAATTAGTTTTCATTCTAATCAGAGCAAAACTTTTGAACTTTGAAATTTCCCATTAAATGAACTTTTGATTGACCCGAAACAATTTTTTAAAAATGTTTCATGGCACTAAAATTGAAACAGTTGATCAGATAAATCAAAACTTTTCAATTTTGGCTTTTAACATTTTTTTCATACTATAAGAGTAAATTAATTTCACAACAAAAAATCAGAATCTTCTGTTTCGACATCACTGGAAACATTTCACCTTGATATTTTCCCCCAAAAGGAGTATTTTGTCAAAATCCATGCATTCCCATGGAAAGCTTTGATTTTTAAAAAACAGCATCTTCAGACTGAAAACTGTCCTTTCGGAAAAACACACCTCTGTTCATGAAATTTGTGATGTATTTGTGAACATTTCCGTCAGCAAGTTTGTAATTCCCCAGAAGATTGGTGGAATTCAGAACCATTGCTAATGCCAGCATGAAAACAAGTATGTGAAATGATTTCCACCCCAGAGCCCCCACCGCCACTTGGAAATCTTTTTGTTGGGTCAGCTGAGAGGTGGAATGGGAAGGGAAACATACATTAGCAGCCACAGCAAAGAGGAAATGCATGAAAAGGAGCCATAGAGGAAGCAGCCTTCACATTCTGCCCATTTTCTGAGGCTACAAACCCAGGTGAGGGTGAGGAGCCCTTTGCTCCACACGTGGGGAGGGTGGAAGGTCAAGCACCAGCCTCTTTCTCTGGGTCTACACAAGGGTCTGGGATGCATGGAGGTATTTGTGGTCTCTCCTGATGCTCTTATGAAGGGTCTGCTGGGTGATGACAACCCTGGGTCTCCTGTGGGTAACTGTGGGTGTGCCCAGGGCCTGTGAGTCTGCTTCACACTGATTACGCTTTCCCTGACCCACTGGCTCAATGCATAGAGAAGCCCATCTCTATCTGAGCCATGCTGCAGCTTGCCCTGTTGTTTCTGAGCCTGCCTTACTACTGCAGTGTTCGACATGGACAAGAGGGGTCAGAGCTCCACGTAATGATCTGCCTTCATCCCAGACAAATTGCATATGGGTGGTCACTGCTGGCAATAGCAAAATAGCCTCATGCCCATGATGCTATGCTTTGCTATTGCTCTCCAGGTCCTGGCCGCGGCGTGACAGCTGCCAATAGCCAGTGCAGGGCGGCTGAGTCGGCACTGTGGGAACCTCAAGCATTCCTTTCCCCTGCTAGTAGACCTGTCCACCTCTTTCGCCACATCTCCCATATATGTTCTCTGGGAGACGCTTCAAGTCACAGTCACCAGCTCAGTGTGGTGTGTTCCTCCAGCCCCAGTAATACCACTTGTTTTGGCCACCCCTGGGACAACATTCATGCTCCCCATCCTCCTCCGGAGTCCTGTGGTAGCACCATCCACCGTTGCAGCAGCAAGAGCACCATCTTCCCTCTCAGAAGAAAAATCATCCATCCATCCATCCATCCATCCATCCATCCATCCATCCATCCATCCATCCATCCATCCATCCATCCACAGCTGAGCCCCACTGTCCTCCGGATGCCCTGACCTTCCTTCCATTCCCTCCTGAGATTAGACAAGGACATTCACCACAGCCTCTGGGCCTAATCTGCATCCCCCAATCCCTACCTTCCTGCCTTTCCCACTCAACTAGTTCCAGAAATCTGCCGTTTCTCTGCGGCAGTTCAACGTGGGCTTCCAGGGGCCAGGCTGTGATGCCAAAGCTGGGCTGGTATTGCCTGTGGCAGGGCTCTTTCTGCACAGAACCTAGCCCTGCACAGAGCCAGGCGACTGTGTTCTTCCTCTTCTGCTCTGGTGACTATCTCCTCTATTCATTCGGGGTGCAATTCACCCTGGGCAGAGGGCCGGGACTGGGCTTGTGAACCCCTCAGAACAGGTTTTAAGTGGGAGCTTGTGCTGGCTCCTGCATGGGGTGAATCTCCCCCAACGTTGGTTGATGATCGGGTGCTGCTCACTATTATTAATTCGCCAGGGCTGGCTCACTAGCACAACACCAGCCACACAAGCACGCTCCCTGTACTCTGAGTGCGTTCTTCCCAGGACATGGCTGGTTCTCGGCAAAGGGCTGTGGTGAATGGTGAGTGGTGGCAGGAGCTAAGATGAGTGAACTGAGCAAATGCGCTTGGCAAATATGTGAAACGGGGTTTGTGTATGCCATTGGAGAGGGAAGCTTAAAGCTGCACGTTCCTCATCCCCTGTATCTCTCTCTCACACATACATGCTAAATGACTCTGATGAATGGTGGTAGAGAGCAGAAAATGGGGATTAATAATTTCAGTGGATGAATTTGGCAGATATAGGTATATAAAAGTGTTATGTATAGTATGGGAAGAGGACATGCAATGCATAGCATTCCCTATCACCCCATGGCAAGGAACCAAACGTGACCTCACCCTTCACAAACACTGTGGCGAGCCACTGGTTGAACGGCAGCATGACAACTGAGGATCCAATCTGTGCACTTGGCAGACAGATGACAGAGTAAGTGGATTTACTCTGAGGTGGGAGAAATTCAGCCATTCCCCAAATCCACCCCTGCCAGAGCCCGGCACTCAGTTAATTCAGGCCACTCAGCGAAACAAGTGTCTGTTGGCAAATTTAGAGACTAGTGCTGGGTGTATACACTCATGGGCAATAATGTGGTTTGAAAGAGACAGCAGAAAATTGAATGCAAAGTATGCTAGACAGGTGGTAAATCTGGTTTATAACTTTCTGCTGCCATCAAGAAGCGACTTGGCTATTTTTAAATCTAGGGTTCATCTAGCCCAGTATAATGCCTGTTCTTGGGCAGAAGCAAGATTTTAAATGTTTTAATATACCCTTGGCCTGCTTCTCTCCTCTTTTTGTCCCTGAAGTGCTTCTCTGCCCTCTCCTGGAGAGATTCAGCACTTCCTCTGTTTATAACAGTGGTGTCCAACCGCATTGCCACATAAACCCAAGCACAGCCTTGTGTGGGCCACACAGATTCTACAGATTTTAATAAGATTTAAGGTCACTTGTATTGATTTATATTTTAACTTCAGCTTGTTTCATATGTATTTAGATAGGTTGTTTCTATGTACTGTATTGTCTATTGAACACTTGGGTAAAGTATAATGATATAAACATGATGACAAAACACTAATGAATCAGCCATTAGTTTATTATGTTGAAGCAGGTCGCGGGCGTTATGAAATGCTCTGGTGGGCCTTGTTCGGCCCATAGGTTGGGCACCCGGGTTTATAACATGTCATTTACTCAGTCAAGGGACAGAAACAGTATCAGGGGTTCCTGATCTCAGCCACGGTAGTGTAAATCTGGAATGGCTCTGTTGAAGTCAGTGAAGTCACTCTGGGTTTCCATTGGTGTAATAAGAGATCAGAATCTGGTTCCAGATGCCCCATGGGTCTGGCCAAACAGCGCAAGTAGGGTGAAACTCTCCCCTGTGTAGAAAACCAGCACAAGGCCTGGACACCACTAAAGTCACACTGTTGAGGGCTTAGATGGGACTTGAGTGGTCCATAAACCTTGGCTTGCTCTCTGCTCAGGGGTGAATTTCCGCATGGAGTGTGTTGCAAACAGTACTGCCAACATCCCAGTTCAAAAATCATGAGTTAGGCCCCCAAAACTCATGAAATTAAAAAAAATACACTGTGAGTGCTTTTTATTTGCTTTGTGACTGTAGTTCACACGTCTGAGTTTTTCTCCATAACCTTGGGGGCTGGAAACGGGCTTTTTGAATGAAAGCTGAGAGTCTCATGCATTCAAATGACTCCAGGAGCTGGGGCTTTAAGAAAAAACACCAAATATTACAAGACTGGAGTTGGTAACACTGTTTACATGTAGCTGTCAGTAATACGCCATAGTCAAAAAGTGTTTGTACAGATTATTTGTTCAAGAGTGATCCCCAAAGATCATATTCTTCAAAACTCCAGTGTGTTTGTGACTAATGCACAAACAGAAACAGGCGCTAAATATGCTCAGGAGATTTTGTTTCTCCATCTCTAATTACTCTGGGATAGATTTTACCTCCTAAGTAGTAGTTTAGCTGGTGAGTAAGCCCTTTGACTTAAATCGGACTCTTTACAGGGTAAGGGACTATCTGGCTAGTGAGGCTGGTGGAATCTCGATCTTATATTAACAGTAATGGCATGAAACATTGAACCCATTTATGGCAACGTTTAAAAGGATCTTCTACGCGAGCCACGAGGAAGTACAAAGGCAATGGAAGCCTTTGCCTCAGTACCTTTTTGGTTTGGTGGCTGTAGAAGTCAAAGCTTTCCTACAGTGATGCAGTGAGAGATGATTGCTTTAAAGGGGGGCAGTCTTAATGAAGGCCCTTGCTGTTAGGCATGAAGGAACAATGGATCAAATCACAGTCCCCTCCTCCCCAATGCACGTGCGCACACGTGCTCACACACAAATATATCCCTGGGGAGTTGATGCATAGTATTTCTTTTGTCCGGGGTTGATCATTAAACAGTGCTGTCAAGAAGTATATCTGATGGGTCCTGGACTATCGGGTGGAAATCACAAGGCACTCGTGCAGTGTCATTCATCTGGTTTAGTTTCACTGTACTCCTGCACCATTTGTCTGTCCAAGGCCTGTGATGGTAATAACAGGGCTGGTGGCTTTTCTCCCACTTCCTTTTTTTCTCCTTTATCTCTCTCCCCTTCCCCCCCGGCTGATGGATATGCAGAGTATGTGGGATGAAGCAAGTGGTACTGTCACTGAACTGATGGTGTTCAGTGACTCCTTGAGCTCTTGGCTGGTCTGTACTGCAGGAGCCTGACACCCTGACCACTGAGGCATAAAAAACAGAGCATTGGAAGCCTCAGCCTGTCAGGCACCAGAGCGTCCCCCAGAGAGGCCCAGAGATGTGTACACAGAGGGGGGAGGGGAGCAGAGGCTGGGGAGGGGCGAGGAGAGAGAGTGAGAAAAGAATCAAGCAATGAAACGTTGGCTTGTTTCTACTGATGCTCATGCAGGAGCACGGCTGATTATTTCAAAAGCAGAGCCACCTGCTCAGTAGCATGCATAGCACAAGAACGGGGAGAGCTGGGTCTTCCTGAGCTGTTAGCTAGGAGGGGATGGGGGACGCACAAGATCCAGACTACAGTGCATGGGAAATCTAGCGAGTTCTGCTGTCTGGTCTCTTTGACAAGCCTCAGCGTGATGAGAGAGGTCCTCTGAGAAGTCAATTGTTGCACATTTTGCTGGAGGAGGATGCAAGGCACACTCAGGATGGCTGCATGGTGCAGCCGTGCTCGGGATTGGGGTTGTTGGCTCACGCTTGGAAGAGTGAGGCTCGAGTTCTCATTCAGATTCTGGATGCCGTGTTCGGGGTGGGGGGGTCTGGGTGAGAGCTCCTGATGGGTGGGATGGGAACCTGTGGAGTGAGCCATACAGCTCACTGCGCTCTCCTTGTGCCATGCTAAATGATAGGCTGGGAACTGGTGGAATGGTCCATGGGTCAGATATGGCAATTCACACTGTCCTACATCCCGCCACTGCCACAATATATGCCACAGTTTCAGGGTAACTGCATCTATATTCCCCCTCCGTGGTTGCTTGAGGGAGCCCTTTTAACTGTTTCTGGCTCCCAACCATCACCTCTCTTGGGTGGAGACCCGAGTCTCACTCCCTCCTGACCAGGAGTTTTAAGGCTGCACAGCTCCCTAATCTACCCTGGATATCCACAGCAAACCAGGCTGCCTAAAAACCCCAGTGCTTGCGCTTTGCTTTCTCTCCAAAGGCCAGGGTAGTGCCCACAGTTATCACACATCTCCTCCTTAGTGTATTGATTCAAGGGTAAAAGCATTACAGAGAAAACATGAAACCGGTAAAAGTTCCTACACCCTTGCCAAAATGTTTACCAGAGCTCTGGTAGGCTTTAGTCCTTCAAACCCCACAACTGGGTTTTCCCCATGGTTATAAGTTCATCTGTCTTAGATCCAGAACCAGTACAAAAGCTGGGCAAATCAGCCATTTCTTTGTACAGCTTGGGCTTTTGATCTTGGCCTTCTGAACAGGTAAAGAGCAGACAATAACCCTGTTCTCAGGGCTAGCTTCAAAAGGCTGGGTTTTTGTATGACCAGAGTTGGGTAGCTTGCATTAACCTCTGCCTAGGGATTCCCCAGGAAGTCCACTTAATGTCCCAAAAGTCTATACTTGTCTGGCACAGGTTCAGTATAGTCTTTTGAACTCCCAGGTCTCACGTCTGTCACATCTCTCCTGCCCCCCACCCCCAGGGAGGCTACATACAATTCCAGTCCCCAATAATACATAAACTTGATATAATTAGGTCTTTCAAGGATATTGCAGGAAATTGCCATATTTGTCACCAGTTCCTGCTGAAGATACCACGGTACATCCACACCTTGAATACTGCATACAGTTCTGGTCGCTCTGTCCCAAAGAAGAGATATTAGAATTGGAAAAAGTGCAGAGAAGGGCAATGAAAATGACTAGCAGTATGGAACAACATCCATATGAGGAGAGATTGAGAAGACTGGGACTTGTTTGTTTTAGAAAAGAGAAGACTAACGGGGGGCGTGGGATGTACGATAGATGTACAAAATCATGACTGGTGTGGAGAAAGTGAATAGGGGAGTGTTATTTACCCTTTCACATAACACAAGAACCGGGGTCACCCAATGAAATTAACAGGCAGAAGGTTTAAAATAAACAGAAGGAAATATTTCTTCACACAATGCATAGTCAACCTGTGGAACGCATTGCCAGGGGATGTTGTGAAAGCCAAAAGCATAACTGAGTTCACAAAATAATTAGCTAAGTTCATGCAGGATAGATCCACCAATGGCTATTACCAAGATGGTCAGGCACACAACCCCATGCTCTGGGTGTCCCTAAACTTCCCACCGCTAGAAGCAGCTGGCACTGGTCACTGTCAGAGACAGGACACTGCGTTAGATGGACTATTGGCCTAACCCAGTATGGCCATTCTTATGTTCTTATCAGTGAGTGTAATTAGGGTAACTTTGACTTATTTCCTGGACAATGTTTAAGCCATTACCTTTCATAATTTCATATTTCACCTATGCATATAATAAACATTCTGTTAGCGAGCCAGCATATGTCCTTCAAAAACCTGTACAGTCGTTTAACAACCATCCTGTGTAGTGTCCTACATTAGAATATATGGGTCTGAGCTGTCTGATGCCCCCTCTTATCCTTGTTCTCCCAAAACCTTTCGGTGGGAATTTGAGACCTGCCCCCCTCCTTCCCCAGTCAGACTCCCAGAACCTTCGTTAGTGTCCATATTGATTAGGCTGCAGGCAGGCTAGCGGGATTCATCACCCACATCTGATTGCCTACTAGCCTCCAGGGTTTTGAAGGACTAAAACTTACCAGAGCTCAAGGTTGGAGTTGTGGTGAGCTCTGGTAAGCTTCTTAGCATGTATGTAGTTCTTTAATTGTTTTAATATCTTTTCTCTGCAGTGCTTTCACCTTATGGATAAACATGCTTGCTTAGAAGGAGATGTGCGGTAACTTGTACCTGCCTGCAATACACTGGTCAGAGCCCTTGGAGAGAAGGCAAAGTGCAGGTGCTGGCTTGTTTAGGCAGTCTGGTTTGCTGGGATTATTACAGTGTAGATCAGGGAGCTGTGTGGTTAAAACCCCTGGTTAGGATGGAGTGAGATGAGGGTCTCCTCCCAAGAAAGGTGATGGATAGGAGCTGGAAACCTTTAAGTGGGTGCCCTGGAGGGGTCACAGCGACCATTATGCCCCATATAGGTGCAGTTACCCTGAAGCTGTGACAGCCCATTTATCTCATTACCCTGTCCTTGTGACCTCTCCCTGGATGTGCTGAGGTTTGGTGGAGTGGCCCAGACATCTCATCGGCCTGTCCTTGTGCCACGCCCATCCTGGTGGTTTTGGTTATTTTAAAGTAATATTTTAACTGAGTTTTTTTATTCTAGTTGCTCTCCTCAACCAGTAAAGAGGGCAACCACCTCAGTGCACAAATCTCGGCATGTCTGTCTGCTCAGTGGGAAGAACTTTGTAAATAGCGTGCATCAGGTAGGCTGTGAGGTTGGTATAGAAATCCTTCGCCACAGGCAATGTATCCGGGTGATCAAGCAATTGCGAGGTAACTCACACTGTGGAGCTGAACTGTCCCTAAGCACTTGAGGGAGGGACGAGGGCTCTGCATTCACCCTACAGTTACTCAACATTTTGTTGTCTCACATGGTTTGAGGGAGTCCGTGCTAGTCTCAGCTAGAGAGGGAGTCTGGAGCAAGCTGGAAACCCAAAGGAAAATAGTCGACGTTTGGGTTGAGCAGGCAGTCTCAACTGCAAAGAGAGGGAGCCCGCAACTCAGTTGTAAAAGGGGCTCATTAAGTGACCCTTCTCTGAAGCTGAATAGCTGTTTGAATTTAGTTGAGTCGAGCCTGGGTTGCAAATTCCAGATGGCTCCTGTTTTTCAGCCTGATTCTTCCCTTCCTATATACAGCGGGTTTTGGCAATGTTAATTCACCTTGGGAAATGGTAACGACACCCCAGTATCAGGTGATGGTCAGAGCGTTACAGCATGCTGCCCCTCCACCCTTCAGCTGCTGATTCATCCTACCAGCACCAGGCATGTCTGACATACAGTCCTGGTTCCGTCGAGCCCTTGTAGCACTGCCCTATCACTGGAATGTATGTGTAAACACCTGGAGGACGGTTGTCCCGACTGACATGTTCTGATATGTATTGTGTCAAATCTGTGCCCACAAACACAGAACACCGGGACCTCTCGTTAAACGACCCGGCATGCCCCTTAGCTGATAGAACCCAGACTAGGGTGACCAGACATCCTGATATTATCGAGTCTGTCCCAATATTGGGAGCTTTGTCTTATATAGGCAACTATTACACACACCCCGTCCCGATTTTTCACACTTGCTATTTGGTCATTCTAGCCCAGAGAATGACTGCAATTGGTAGTTGTTAATAGTCAGCTAATAGACACCACTAGAGGGCGACATAAAGTCTTCCTAGTGGGCTTTCTGACCCATGACACCTACATCCACCACCAGTGACAGCACAGGTGCCCCTCTCTTCCCCATCCCATAAATCATTCAGTCACACACATTAAATGCATAACCCATATTGACACTGGGAAGCTCCATTATGTTTTGTTATGACAGAGTAGTCAGTGTAATGCATCTTATTTATAACACTCTTCTCTCATCCCGCTCTTACTTCTTTCCTCTTCTGCTTTATCTCCTTCCCCCTTCCCAAACCCTTCCCCTCTTTTCACTCTCAGGACCATTTTCCCAATGTTCCTCATTGGTCCTTTGCCTCCTTGCTTTTTTCGAGATAGCTCATTTAAAAAACAAACAAACCAAGAATGAACATTAAGGCAGAGTTAACCTTCGGGTATTGTATATCGTGTCCTTCATCATTCAACAGGACAGGGAACAGAGAGGAAACGTATACGCTAGGCACTTTAACAGGAATAGAAATTTGGGAGCAACTCCATTTCTAGTCGCTCACAGTAATTAACAGAGTTGAATAGAAGCAGTAATAATAATAATAATTAATAAACCACCCAAGCCTTTTACAGAAGTCTAGTAAAGATGTACTGGGCCCTTTAAGGAGTAATGTTTAATAATCTGACATTCAATTGTTTGAATCTTTATTTTTCACTTCTATTCCTGTGAAAGTGCCTTAAGCCGCCAATTTTGGAGCAGCTGTTGGAACCACCAAAAACCTATGAGTTTTTAATGTTAAAGAAGCAACCGTAGGGACCGAGGAATTGCCAGACTGGCTCAGACCTGAGGTCCATCTAGTCCCATATCCTGTCTCTGACAGTGGCTTGGAGCAGATCTTCAGAGGAAGGTGCAATCAGCCTTGCATTAGGCAGGTGTGGAACAATCTGCCCCTACAGTAGGTCTTCTCCAAGTCCCTAGTTAACAGAGATCAGTTTAAATCCTCCTTCAAAATGTATGTGATTTATTTTAGCATTAACTCCTTTAGCTTTGGATACACCTGGTATCCATATAAATCTCCAATTCCTTTTTGAAGACTGCTAAGTTTTTGGCCTCAACCATATCCTGTGACAGTGAGCTCCGCAGTCTAATTCCATGATCTATTTGTGTTTGCCTCCTTTTATTTTCATTGAAAGTCCTTTAGTTCTTGTGTTACAGGGGCAGGGAGAACAAAAATGGCCTATCTCCTTTCTCTAGATCAGTCATCGATTTTTATGGACTTCTATCATGTTCCCCCTTGTCTCCTTTCTAAGATAACAATCCCCATCTTTTCAATCTCTCTTCACCTAAGTTATTTTCCAGGCCCTTCATCATTTTCATTGCCCTTTTCTGAGCCCCCTCCAGTTCTGGAATATTCTTTTGAAGATGGGGTGACCAGCACAGAACACATTATCCAGATGAAGCTGAGACACTGTATAATTTTTTTTGTATTATTCTCCATCCTGTTCCTTATGCATCTTGTTTGCTTTTCTGACTGTAGCTTCCCATTGAGCAGAGGTCTCCTTTGAGCTGTCTGTAATGACATGGCATTTCAACTAGAACTAGTTGGGAATTTTTTGACAATGGTTTTTCTGTTGAAAAATGTCAATTTTGTTGAAACATACATTGTTTACGAGAAAGGGGTGGTTTTGATGAATTTCCCGATTTGGAAAAAAGTTTCAAATTGTCAAAACATTTCATTTTGACACTTTGGAAATGAAAAAGGTCTGGTTTTGGTTCTAAATGGATTTTGTTGTTGTTGTTTTGAAATTTAAGTTGATTTATAATAAAAAAAATTTAGAATAAAAAAGATCAAAATCAAAATGAAATGCTTCAAAATGATTGCAATGAAATCTTTCAGTTGACCTGAATGCAGGTTTTTTCTGGTTTTTTGATTCATGAATTTTTTTGAGTTTTTTATTTTTTGTCCCCATTTTGAGTGGGAATAACTTCTGAAATCCCAAATCCACAAGCTGTGTTACCCAATTAAAAGAGGAAAAGTACGCATAGCATTCTCTGGCTTTATTTCATACTCTAGTTAAGTCTTGTCTCAGTGTATATGCCGTGAGAAGCGAAAAGACAGATTAAAAATAACTGTACATTAAAAGAGGAAGACAGACCCTAAGATGAAGAAAGGGGTCACATGGGTAGGGAGCCAGGGTACGACTCAGAAGGTGCTAGAAAGGTTACAGCCCAATATGGTGGCCTCAGCTCTGTAGGCCAGGAATCCAAGATGGCTGCCATTGCACAGCCCAACATGGCAGCCATTAGCCACGGAGGCCAGGAATCCAAGACGGCCACCATTCCACAGCCAAGATTTTGGCCATGAATACCAAGACTCAAAATGGCGACCATTCCTCAGAGGCTAGGTCAAGCCTTTGACTACAGCGGCCATTTTGTTTCTTCACAGACAGAGCCAAACATAGGCCAAAAATGGAGGTGGAGGGATAGCTCAATGGCTTGAGCATTGGCCTGTTAAACCCAGGGTTGTGAGTTCAATCCTTGAGGGGGCCATTTAGGGATCTGGGGCAAAAATTGGGGATCTGTCCTGCTTTGAGCAGGGGATTGGACTAGATGACCTCCTGAGGTCCCTTCCAACCCTGATATTCCATGATTCTATGACCTCCTCCCAACAGATACAGCAATAAAGTTTTGGCTCATGTGAGCACAAGACAGTTCAGATGAACATACTAGGACTGGCAAGAATCACTTCTGAACTTCTTCCTGGCTTTTGTCAGGTGGCTGATGGCCTTAATGTTTTGATGACCGTGTGTGTGTGTGTCAGAAAAAAAATCATTCCTGGCAGATTGTAGAATAATAGTAATTATTATTTGAATTGTGGTAGGTGCTGTACATACTCATAACAAAGTGATGGTCCCTACCCCAAAGAACTTACAATCTAGGTATCAAGCAAGAGATGAGAAGTGTACAGAACAAACAGCTGGGGAGAGCAGAAGTAACAGTGAGACAATTCTGAACAATGTGGTAATGCTATGAGCTCACGTGATGCTTTGCATGGCTGGAGCTCAAAGCCCTACACAGACATAAGCATCGTTATCCTGGTTATAGAGAGGGAGAGAGGTCCTGAGGCTTGCCAAAGGTGATGCCGTGAGTCAGAGGCGGCAGTTTCCTTGAACAAACTGAGATGGTTGTGTCCATGTCTAGTGTGTCTAGAACTTTAACTGCTCCATCTCCTCCAGCTTTTGGAAAGCTTGGCTGAAGAGATACGCTGTACCTCTTGCCCTCAGCTTGGCCAAACTGGGACCCAGATGTAGTAAGGGGAAAACTTAATTCCAGGGATGAGGCTCAGCATGACCCCAATCCCCCTGGAGTTTCTCCTGAGGGTATCTAGCCTTAGTGTTCCCTATCCTGGTGAAACATAAAAGGAGCTGGAAAGATTCCCACTAGTTTGGATCAGGCCCAGCGTGAGGACCGTGAGGAAAATCAAGAGGAAAATCAAAAGGAAAACTCTATCCACTGATTTAGAGTTTGTTTTCTAACAAGTGTCCCAATTTCCATTCCCCAGGGAACCAGGTGGACCGTAAAGCCTACAATAAGAATTGCACTGGATATCACCTAGACCGCAGACTGTATTTAGTTGCTTCTTCCCCCTCGCCTCATCAGTGTGTGTTTTATTGCAAAATTACCATTTGTTTTGTTTTTTCTTTCCCTTACTTAGGGAGCGAGTTTTCTGGAAGTCCATACAGCCACCCACAATATTCAACATACAATGACTCCTGGAGATTTCCCAACCCTGGATTGCTAGGTGAGTTTTCCTACCTGCGTTTCTACAGGAACAGCCTGCTCACTGCAGCTGCATATATCCTCACTGGATGTTGGGCCAGCTCTGGCCTGTGTGCACGTCCAGTCATGGTAAGTGAGAAGCATCTCCTTGCATACTCTTGTGTCCCCTTGTTGGATTCCCTCTGACTGCCCACAATGACAACAATCCTGCTTCAAGATATACTAGTACAGACTCCTGGGCCAGCATGGGGTCCTGTCTCTCTGCTGGCTGTTCTCTCGCAATCTCTCTCTCACTTGCATGCACGCATCACACTGCCTCATACCTTTCCCCCATTCACTGACACGTACAAGATTCAGATTGGTTATTTTGTGGGCTACAGAGTCCCTTGCCTGCAGAACATGGTACGGTCACTGTGCTGTTAAAAAATAACAATATCCTGGTATTTGTAATCAACTGAAAATGTTTGTTTCCAAATTATAATAAATAGTCTATGCCAGAATACAAGACCAGATAATTGCCTGCAAGGTTAGTTTAACCTGCTCGTCTCGCTCGCTACCAATGCCCATTCTTATCAGCCCCCATTTCAATTTTGCTTTTGCCACAGATCTGGGCTCTATTTCGGGGGGGGCTTCTGCTAGCAGGAACCCCGACACCTGTGCAAAATCTTTTCAGCTTGAGAGGAATCTCCTGAGCCCAGGGTCTGTGCTAGCATATCCTCATGCAGAATGGGGGCTCTAATCCACAGAGTGAACATGATTCATTTTACACCACTGTCTCAAAAATTGGCTCCCTTTGACTTTGTGTATACACACAGCACATAGTAAGGAGAAATTTCCTGCAGTTTGCATGGAGGAGGTAGGCAAAATACCAATTAATTGTCCTCTCTCAACTGTAGGAATAGAGTTTTCCAGATTTATGGATGACAGGCGGATGTATGTGACCACCAGCAGTGGAATAATTTTGAATTTTTGTCTTTTTTTGTTGTTGTTTCTTTGTTTTAAGTAATTGAACCTCTAAGTAACTGAGCTACCCAACCTTTGTTCGTCATGATTCTTGTTGAGCTCCTTTGGGAGTAACAGACAGCTACAATGCCCCATGCCATGGTACTGGAAGAATACTGCCACTTGCAGTACTATAGTTAAGGGTATGTTAGTGCTTCCCTCATAAATCAGGGGCCAGATGCTCCACTGATGTAATTTTGCATAGCTCTACTGAAGCCAAACAACCTACATGGATGTAAATCCATGTAGGATCTAGCCCAGGAGTTAATATAAAACTTTGATTTGGATGCATGAATCCACTTTAACCGAGACTGGTAAAAAGAGAGGGTGTTTTTTTCCGCAACTCTTTTCAAAGAAAATGACCTGGTTTTAAATTGTACAATTGTAGCAAAATCCAACAGCAGCTCGTCACCCCTGTAGGTGTTCTCCGGGTATGGAGGGGGTGTTCTGTATGTGCAGAAAGCTAACAGCAGCAACAAAAACATGTCATTTGAAAAGGATGCCATCTGCAAAGTCGCTATGGCTAAGATTCTGAACCCCTTACTCACATTGGAAAGGAATTACTTACACAAGTAGCCTCATGTACTGATGACATACTGAAGTTTAAATACCCCTTGAAAACGCACTGCTACTTTGATATCTACAAGTAATGATAATAGCATGCTTCTATGGAAATTTCAGATGGATAGAAATATATCGAACAGAGTGAGCTGGACTCTTGGCCAGTATAAATTGGCGTAGTGCTTTGAAACCAATGGAGCTACACTGGTTTGCACCAGCTGAGGGACCTGTCCCAGTGTCTTGAAAACGTTGCAGTTCGATTGAACTGAAGCAAAAGATTCCCCTTCATTTTAATCCCCTATGTTACAGTCACTTCACAAAAGCACTTCTGAGCCATTTTGAAAATTTTCTGAACAGTGTATTTGTATGATGGGTAAGGCTAAGATTTAGTCATGGCCCATGACCTATTCATGAGATTTACCAAAAATACCCCTGACTAAATTTCTACTTCTGGGGCCCCACTGCTCTGGGGGACCCCTGCTGGGAGGAGGGCCTGCTCTGGAGTAGAGGGTTGACTGCTTCCTGGCTGCTGCTCCCAGGGACTGCTCTCCGGAAGGCCTCTGGGCACCCCTGGGGCTGCTGCTGCAGTCCCCCTGGGACCACTGCTGCTCTGGTGGTTCCCCAGGACACCCACAGGACCACTGCTTTGGCACTCCCTGGAGCCAGCCACACCGGCTGCTGTTCTGGTGGATCCCAGAGCCAAATGCCCGGGGCCGCCTGAGCAGCGGCCAGTGCGGCTGGTACTGGGGACCGCCAGAGCAGCTGACCCTGGTTGCTCCAGCAACGGACGGTGTGGCTGGCCTTGGGGCGACCAAGCAGCTGGTCTTGGGGCCAGCTGCTCAGGCGGCCCTGAAGTCAGCTACACCAATCGCTGCGGAAGTCACGGAGGTTGTGGAAGTCACAGATTCCATGACTTTCTGCAACCTCTGTGAAAGAATCGCAGCCTTAATGATTGGCTAGGAGGCAACAAGAGCCATGCAGAGTGTCAGCAAAAGAAATCTAAGCTCAAGATTTATCCTTTGGAGCCCGATCCTCTGTCCTCTACTTGGACAAGGCTCCCGCTGACTTAATCAGTGCCTCAATGAGAGTAAGGAAGATGGTTCTGGGCCCCAAGTCATGGTTTCACAGGACTTATTACTTTCATAACAATATGAGTTAGGGAGTGAATGTTGGCTCCAAATTACCATCCAAACTCAGAATGGCCTAACTGGTGTGACTCTACATTCCTGCAGCCAAGATTTTGGGGGGTTCTTTTAACTCTCTAGAGGATGTTTTCACTCTCTTGAGACCAGCGTTCATGCAGTATCTGATTCAAAGCCATGGCCCTTACAAAGTTAATCACAGCATGCAGTGGCAAGGCTTGTTTTCCAAAGTCCCACTCCCTTATTGAGAGGACAGGGTAACACCTTGAACACTTAAAAGAATACACGTTCAGTGAATTCTCTTTGCTGGTTAGGAAAGAATCGTATCAACAGGAGTTGCAGCAAGCTGAGATTTTGCCAGTCCCTAGTGCATCCTTTTGGGAAACAGAAACTTGGAAAAGGGGAGCACTTAATCACAAGAGGCTGTGAGAAAGGAAATTTCAGCATGAAAAATGATAGATGGGGAGCAGCACGAAAGATAATGGGAGTCAAGTGAGCTAAAACCACAGGTGACCTAAAGGATGGAATTGCTGGCTCCTGGGCTTTTCCTTCCAAACATGCATTAGCCGTGAAGCGTGTTAGCTAGTTTCCCTCCCTTAGGGTGGTGTTTTACTATTAAATGGGACCCAGTAAGTTGAAGTAGCTGATCATTCAGCAATACCAATTCTGCACCTGTATACACACACGCCTCTTTGTTCTGTAGGGCTAATCCTTCCATAGCGCACTGCTGCCCACATACACCCCTGGGCTCAGTTCCGTTTTCATACTGGTCCAATAGAGGTTAACAGTGTATGTCCTCACCAGGCTAATCTGAACGCAATGTGCTATGGCTCTTGTAACCAGGCCGAGGACCAAACTAAAGTAACCTAATCAGAGTGGCTGATGTGTATTTGTTTTCTTCAGTATTTTTAAATCACTGGACAGGTGCTGAACAGGCAGAGCCATCTAATGCCAGCACAAGTCATTTTCGCTGTCTGGAGCCTTCAGGCCATTCTGTTCGATACTACTCAGTTTCTTATACTGCTCTGATCGGCCTGGTACCTGAGCATCTTCCTCTGCATTCAAGTGACGTAATCAGCCTCGTGTGTCAGACCCCTGCAGGTTTGCAGGCTTTCAACTCTGAAAAATAAGGACCCAATCCTGCACCCACCGAAGTCAGCAGGAGTTTTGCTGCCAACTTAGTGGGAGAGAAATAACCTCCTCAGTTTCAATATGAGAGGGTCTTCTGAGCGCAGCTTACACCTTAGTTTTCACTCTGAAAGTTGTCCCGCTGCAGTGACCAGTTATCAGTGTGTAATTACGTAGCGAGCAGTCATAAGGCTAGGTGCATCCTTCTTTGTTTTCCACTGCAGTGTTCAAATCATAAAGGCTGCTGTGATTTGTGTGAACACACACACAGACACACACACACACACGGTCAGTTATTGTTATTGAGGTCTAGCGAACCAGCCTGTTTAAAGTCTACTTACCACAAACATGCTAAAAGTGGATAATCGCAACACAGTCTAATGAAGAAAAATGATTCAATTTAATGCTGGTTTGTTGTAATAACTTCTTTACCATTTTCACTCATTACTTTCGACTGGATGTTGATCACAGCAGATTTTGTTTGATGCACCGTTCCCACTTCTGAACTGACGTGATTTGTGTGCATTGTGAAATGTAAGTGAGTATGACAGGGTTCCCTTTTGGACAGACTTGAGCTATCTAGCTGTTGTTACAGGAGACAGGGTCACAAGATCGACAATATTGGCATGGCTTCATATGAGGTGAAAGGGTTTGGAACCAGTCAATTAGGATTAGAATCAGTTCTTCAGGGGATTTCTATAAAAGGATTAGAGAACAAGTATGTGCCAGAAATGACTGTGTCAAGAAATAAATTGATGATTATATGAATTAGAAAGAAAAAATGACAGAAGAATGGACAAGTTTATTCTAGATGAGAGGGTAATGACAGGGGGAGAGAGTGAATGTTTTGTGATGTGATGGTTTCATTTTTCACTTTAAATACAGGCCTTTTTGATTTCACCGCAGAAATGTGAAGTGGAGAAAATCAAACTTACAAGAAATGTGGTGCTGTTGAGCCGCTTCAGAGAAATATTGGGCTTTAATAACTGCACTGAGTCAGAAATGTAATGGGGGCAGGAGGAGGCTGGAGGAAAATGGCTTTTCGTTCTTTTAGTCCTGCGAGATTCAGGGTGGAATCCTGGCTCCCATGAAGTCAAAGTGAATTTTGCCATTGACTTCAATGGGGCCTGGATTTCACCCTCTATTTCTTGTCCGGCAATGATCTACTTTTTTCTCTGAATTTTCTTTGTGTTTTTGCCTTAACGTTGAGACCTGCTTGGTCACTCCGTTCGGTTTCATCACTCTGAATCGCTAATTAATTGTTTAAAGGCAGAGCTTTCCCTAAGCCTTGTCCTTTGGTGGTGCTGGATCTGGAATCCCAGCTGAAGGATGCGTCTAGACCAAAGGTGGGCGAACTATGGCTCCTGGGCCACATCCAGCTCGCAGGACCGTCGTGCCTGGTCCCTGAGCTCCCGGCCGGGGAGGCGCCCCGGCCCCTCCCCTGCTGGTCCCCCTCCCCCACAGCCTCAGCTCGCTGTGCTGCCAGCTCTCTGGGCGGCGTGGCTGGCTCTGGCCGAGCCACGTGGCTGCGAGCTCCTGCCGCTCTGAACGGCCCAGTAAGGGCAGGGTTGGGTAAGGGGGTGAGGGTCCCGGGGGGGCAGTCAGGGGACAAGGAGCAGAGGGAGGTTGGATGGGGTGGAGGCTGGGGGGGGGGGGTTGGATAGACGTGGGAGTCCCAGGGGGCCTGTCGGGGGGTGGATAGGGGTCGGGGCAGTCAGGGGGCAGGGAGCGGGGGTGGGGGGTTGGATAGGGGGAGGAGTCCTGGGGGGCCGTTAGAGGCGGCGGGTCCGAGACGGGGTGGTCAGGGAACAAGGAGCAGGGGGGGGTTGGATGAGTGGGAGGTTCTGAGGGGGGCAGCCAGGGGGCGGGAAGTGGGAGGGGGCAGATAGGGGCAGGGCTAGGTTATTTGGGGAGACACAGCCTTCCCTACCCGGCCCTCCATACAGTGTCGCAACCCTGATGTGGCCCTCGGGCCAAAAAGTTTGCCCACCCCTGGTCTAGATGGTTGGGAAATCCTGCCTGGGCATCCAATGAGCTGTGTTGTCCTGACATCTCAATTAATCGTAGGGCGGGGCAACCAGTGCACTAAATTCTAGTGACTAGAAAAGGACTTTCTTGAACAGTCTCCTGTTTTTTAAATTGATCTCACATTGCAGATGGCTCCAAAGCAAAACCTTGGCTTTGAACACCTCTGCGCGTTGAGGCACAGATTGGTCGGAAATAGAAGATAGAATCCCATTCTTGGAGGGGAAAAATCAAACCAAATGAAGATTTTGTGCTTCATTGGAAATGCGCCTGGTTTTTTTTTCCTACAAAAGAAGTGGAACAGAACAATTTTTTCTGTTTAGTTTCTAATTGAAAAAAATTGTTCCAGTTTTCCAAGCTTTTTGTTGTTTGTTTCCCCACTGTCTCTCTTTTTATTTCCCCTTTTTGGAACAGGGAAGGAGGAGGTAAAACAATCAGTGGAAGTGGGGGGAAAACCCAAAGCCCCAGATCTTTAACAACCAAGAAACTAAACGGAACTTTTTCACTTCAATATTTTTAATATGACTCTTCTGACCAAAATAATAATTTTTCATTAAAATTTTCAATTGGACTGAAAAGCCATTCCCGCCCCCCCCCTTTTTTTGGACTAGCTCTAATTGGAACTGTTCAAAAATCACATCCAGCACAATGATCAAACCAGGACCTTCAGCACCCCTCTGAGGTAGTTCCTCAGGTGTGTTATCTCCATCTTCAAGATGGGGAACCAAGGCACAGAGAAATTACATGACTTGTCCACCGTCACAGAGGGAGGCTGTGGCAGAAACAAGAATTAAATGCAGATCTTCTGGGCCCCGGTATCTAAGACACAATGTTCTCATTCCTCCCTTAGAGCAAGTTTCTGCCCTTGAGATTTGCCTTTCATTGCAGCCTTCCACCTGCACTACAGGGGATTCCCTGCTCTGCAAGATAAATTTCATCGAGTCACACTGAGCAAAATTCTGCCACCCTCACTTGATCCAACCCCCCATGCAAGTCAAAAGGCATTTTGTTCACTGGAGAATCCACACTGAGTTCCTCCTGAAAAGGAACACGCATGTACTGCTAGCTGCAGACCTCTGAATGTTAGGGGTGCTGCTCCTGGTATTCAGCTGGTCTCCATGGGGTAGCATTTGTAACACTGTTTGAGAATTTAAAGGATCATATCAGATGAAGGGTGTGTTCCTCCTCTTGCCGTGCACGTACAACACTAGTTAACACTCATGAGTTTGAGTGCATGAAACAAAGGGAATTAGTTTTTCATGTGTCTCAATGAAATTCCTTTTAAACATTTCTTCTATATATACATTCCCTCCACCCCCCCCATCCTCATATATCACTTCCTTTTGAACTACACTGGCATCGATCCAGTCCATACTTGTTGCTCTCCTTTATGAACTCTGAAATGCTATAAAATATCTATCGGTTCTCAAACTTTTTACCGTTTTAAATAGGTTTTTATCATCTTCCAGTGCAAACTGTAAATGTTTCCCCAGCAGGAACATGCCTTTCCTTCAGACAGGAATACTTGAGATGCAGCAAAGAGTCAAAACCATCACATGCTTTTCTCATATTGTTCAGTTTCATAGAGTTCATCTAGTTTGACCCCCTGCATAACACAGGCCATTAAGTTTTATCCAGATCTCCCTCTATTGAGCCCAAAGACTTAAATTAAACCAAAGCATTTTAGTCCTCGGGAGACTAGCATGTTGTGTGCCATAGAGCAGAGATCAGGAGAGACCGAGGTGCAGTCAATGCCCGAGGCCCCTGAGGTGGCAGGGCCTGGGTTAGATGAGATATGCCCAGATGACCCCAGCAGGTGATGCACCGTCTGTGCTGCAGAGGAAGGCAAATTCCCCCATGGTCTCTGCCAGTATGACCTGGGGGAAAATTCCTTCCGGACCCCAAATCCAGAGATCAGTGTGACCCTGGGCATATGTGAGCAAGACCCACCAGCCAGAAATCGAAGACAGAAGATTTTCTGTACCACCTCACTGCACAGTCCACCCCAACCAGTATCTCCTCTGTAGCCAAGGCAAATCTCTTATGCTTCAGAGGAAGGTGTGTGGGGGTGGGAGGGGGAATTAAAACTATGCATTAGGGAAATACATTCCTTCCTGAGCCCTGCAGATGGACTGGCTGAAACCCTGAATGACTCTCCAGTCAAACATGTTCTCAAGAAGAAAGAGTTCAATAACCAAAAACTGATCCCTAATTCTTCTTCCTAGCTGGGGTGTCTTTCTCTGTAATCTGTGTTGACCCTAATCTAGACAAAAATCTCTGGAAGATAGATATAACTGTCAAAGTTTAACCCTGTTATACCAACCCTCCATACTGAGAACCTCCTTGAGTCTCTATAAGACATCTTAATACTGTTCTCAGAGACTCTCTTTCACCAACGTCCCCTTTAGGTTACTTATTGTCAAGTGTTATCAACTCTTAGGGCTAAATTCCCCAGTGACATTAATAGATGTAACTCCATTTGAAATCAGTGAAGCTTCTGTAAATGAAGAACTTGGTTCTGTGAGTTCTCTTCCCAGTTCTTTCTCTGGCTTGTGCTGTGCAGAATGTTGGACAAGATGATCATAATGGTTCCTTTTCTCCTTAAAATCTATGAAATTGCTTACCATTCTGCACCTCTATTTCCTGACTGAAATGTGGGCCTGATAATGGAAGCCCCTTGGGAAGTCTTCTGTGGGCAGTAGGTTAACACTATATTGCTTTTCACACTGCTCCACCACAAAGTTTAGAAATTGTCAAAGGAGGGTGGCACCTCTTTCCCCTCTTTAACGACAACAGGATATTATTTTTCATAGTTCTAACTCACGTACATTATTTTCCATTTGTTAGCTTGGTGCTGCTTCTATCATTTACCACACTGTCATCCTGAAGGTAGGGTAGTTTGTCTTCTGCTTGTTTTCCATCCTGTCCCTCTTCTGGGTTTCCCCATTACATCTGGTGTTTCTTTGTGTAGGTCACCTAAGGAGATCACAGGAATACCTGTGTTTTATTAGAAATTCTCTCATAAAATACCCTGAACAAAGTTCATTATTTACTTCCAACCCTTCTGTGGAGCTTTGTGGCTGGCGAGACATGCTAGAAGGTCTTTCCATTTTGAAATATATGCTGATTGCCTCCTATGAAATGTGATAGCCAAAGACTCCTAACCTGGACTATGACCGGTGTTGTATAGTTGATGCCTGTAGTCTCGGGCTTACGTGTTTGAAATATTCTTATCTTGCTTGTGCCTTGAACGTTGTGACTTCTCCATGATGTCTGACAGTGCCATGGTGATTTCTCCCCATGTCTCCGTCCTGGACCCTGTCGCCAGGGTCCCATTGGATGCCGACGGCTTGTTGGTCAGCAGTTGCATTGCCGCCTCCGTACACATCCTGATGGTGTGCTGCCTGGGACAGACATGACAGATGTTAATTCTAAAAGAGTCTGGGAAATTAATTTTAAAACAAATTTGACTCCCCCTAATGACTTCTTATCACTCCCTCTTCTCTCTTCCCCCCTCCCCCGCCCCCAAACACACCCCTCACTTTACTTGCTTTTCTGATGCTGGGAATAAAAGGATTGGGCCCGATTTGCCCCTCATGATGGTTTTAAATGGCACAACTCCAGTGACTTTGGTGGAGTTACACCTGCTTTACACTGTGAGATCAGAATGAGGCCCACCCTATGGTGGTCTTTTGGGTTCCTTAGCTTATCACTGTCCTGGGGTCACGTTGTCATTGCTTTGTGCTGAGCGTTGTCAGTTACACAAAGGAATGGGTTTAGTAATCCTCCTTTATCCTCACATTCTGTCTTAGTGCCGGGTAAGAGTGACCCCTGCTGGCTGATATTGCCACTGCTACTACTGTCACATGGCAGGTTTGGGGACGATGGGCTGGGGTAGAGTTCCTCTCTCCATGCAAAGACACTTCAGGGTAGGGTGATCATCTGTCCCGTTTTTAAAGGGACAGTCCATTTTGGGGGGACTTTTTCATATATTGGGACCTATTATCCCCCATCCCCTGTCCCATTTTTTCACAGTTGCTATCTGGTAACCCTACTTCAGGGGAGGGACAATTGAAGACATTAGAGCACAGGTCTGTTTGGGTCCTGGGGACAGATGAGGTGGGGCAGTGGGAATAAATAACCCTGTAGAATAGCATCTTTGCAATGCACATGCGTGTACGTTTCCTGAGCTGGAAATTCTCTGTGGTGCACGTACAGCAAGCGCAAGGCTGGACACAAGTAGCAGCCCTAGCTGGGGAAATGAGTCGGGTGGCTCCCCAGCCTTGCATCCAACAGCCACAGGGTTTGGATTGGCTGATCAGAGACGGCCTGATCTTGCCCACGTTACACTCCCTTTGTGATCAGCAATTTTCTCTCCATTTTGTCCAGTGGGCACTTGGAAAGGAGGTGAGTGCTGACTTTGGGACCCACCCCCCCAGCACACATTGGTTTGGGATGAACAGGAGACTTTGTCTCCTCTGCCTCAAAGTCCCAACACAAATGTCCAGACATCCTCTTTGGGATGTGCTCTCCACTGTATTCACAGTCAGTAGTTCCCTTTGTGTCTCTCTCCCTTCGCGGTTAATCCTTTTTCCTTTTTTTAAGCATCAGACAATAATTCACTCAATATAATAAAAGGCCATATCACATATAGAGCGGCTGAATGTAGAGTGCATGAACTGAGAAAGCTTTGGGCTGGTACTTTCCTTTAAACAAAGAAAAATTCAAGTACTTGGGAGAGCCCAGTGAAAGCAAAAGAAAGTTTGAAATGGGGTTTATGAAATCTCCCCCCAATTAATATTTTTCAACTATATATACTTCTGCTTTCCTATGAGAGTCATGGGTTTTTAGGGAGAATGACCTGTTAGCTTGATTGTGATGAGAAGTCACTTGGACGTTTCCCAGACCTTGAATTAAAGGGGCCTTTTGTTGACTCAATGGGTTATCAGAAGCCTTAGCGATCCTATAATTATGAGCCTGGCCAGTGGGGATGATACAATAATGTGCCTTTGAATATGTCCATATATAAAACTCGTAGCAGATTGGGAAAATTAACTCATTACTGTAACTCGTGAATGCGGGCCAGATACCTTTTCAGAGTCCTGCAGCGGCAATAAGAAAAGGCCCAACAATGGACAGTATATGTGATTAAAAAATGCCAGCTTCATTTCTTTTGTGATCACCAGAAAAGATATTTGGAAGAAGATTTGGGGACCTGTCAGGATCTTTTTAATTATCGCCACATTTATTCTTTATGGCCGGCACCGGGTAAACACACTGAATTAGAAATGTAGAACCGAGAAAGATAGGCCATTTTTGAAACCCCTAACTGGCAGTGTTATTTATTCGTCTGTGCTGATGCTCACAGAGAGAGCGCGCGAATGAAGTTAATCAGAAACATCTTGAGCTACAACGTGGAACACATCGGTTCTACCTTGGAACATGGAACGATGTAAAACATAATTAGCCATGAGAGACTCAGAGACTGAACTCAGGATTCAGAAGTGCCACTGTATGTCTGATTCTCCTCTCCCTCCTCCTCCCTAAACCGGTATCTTCTGGTATGTTTCTCACTATTGGGTTATTAAAAAGGCTATTCCGGAGCTTGCCCACAATACATATTTGCTCTCTCCTAACTCCAGACCCTTTCTGGAACAAAGATGGCTTCCATTTCTTGTCACCTGACCTTTTACATTGTTTGAGACATAGAGCTATACTAACAGTCTGTTTAAGCTAGCTGAAAATGTGGTGTTTTCCTCCCCTCTTGAGGCGAAAATAGGATCACAGCGGCTGAACTTTAAAGAAGAAAACAGTCTCCCTGACTTCACTGGAATGACTCATTGGATTATGTTAAGCATGTACGTCAGCCTCTGCAGCCTCAGACCCATTGTCCTGCTCTCCAGCTAGTCCTGTTCAAACCCACACCACCTATCCCACCTCCTCCGCAGCAGGTTTGCCAGTCACAAGTGGCGGTAAAAGTGGGCTGTCTAATGAGCTTCTCTGTAATGCAACAGTCCTGAACCCAGTGCCCCCGAATCGAGCTCTCCGCTGACAGAGTAGCTGGAGCTGCCCTGCCAGGAATTACTTGTCAGCAAGCAACACAGAACCTGGTGCAGTTGTTCATTATTGATGTTCAGCCCAAATATTTGATGACCCGCCGGGGCTCAGAGCATTCTAAAGCAGTTCCCGTCCCGTGTTGGGATTGCAAGCTCAGACTCAGTGGTGCAGAGTAATTGAGGCCAGGGTTGTGTCTTGTGCCGGCATTTCCCTGAGGCATGTTAGTATAGCTCCAGTTTTGCTGACTGGCCGGTGCCAAGGCAGCTTGGACATGGGCAGCTGGCACCGGTGAGGAAGTCTGAGTTGAGTTCCTGGCATGCAGGAGGCAGGAAGACACAAAGCAGTGGCATGGGCATTGGTGTGTTCGTAGAGCAGTGTCTTGAGGAGCCTCTTGCTCTGATGAGAAGCCAGCTCTCCTTTGAGAAGGTGGCTAAACTGCTTGAGCCTGGGGAGGGTAGCAGGAGAGTTACGGTAACGTTGGATACCCTGCGTTGGCTCGGAAGTATGGAAGTATTGGCTGTAAATTGGAGATCATGGTACTTGGTGACCACAGGCAGCGCACACCCTCAGGTTAACAGATCACCGTGTCCTGACACGTTCTGATTCTATTTTAGGCTCCGTTGGCTCACCTTGTGTGCAGCCAGTCTCACTGCACTCCCTTCCCTGGCTGCTGGGTGAGGGGGTTTGCTGGTAACAGCAGCAGCAAGGCTGAAACTGCAGGGCTGCAGGCAGGGGCATATGCAGAGGGAAAAAGCAGTAGGGAAGGCATGGAGATGGGCTTGAACTCAGGACTCAGCAGAAGAAGAATGGGCAACCCTGAGCTGTAGGAGGGGGTGAAGCTAGCTATGTTAACGTTTGTGGTCTGACACTGTGGCAATAGGCGCCACATAGATCCAGGTGAAATGAGCAGTAGTTCTTCCAGTAAACGGTGAGGTGTCGGGGAGCAGGATGAAAGCTATTCCCTAGAGAAAATCCCCGAGCATGTGAAGGGAGCAGCCCCAACATCTGCAGAAGCATGGAAGGCAGGGGTCCCCCTAGGGTCTGGGGCAGAAGGAAGCATGCTGTGAATGCACCTGCTGGCTGCTTTGTTTGGCCTCCCTCCACTTGCGCTGGCTCACCATGTGCTTGGTGCTTGGCTGATCCCATTGCTGGAGTTCACGTTACATTTCATTTGCATTGCAGTAGCGCTTCGGAGCCCATTGTGCTAGGTGCTGCCTAATGCAGACCGGGATGGTGGCCGCTGCCCGGATGGCAGATACAGTCCAACAGGGAGAGCAGTAGGAAACAGGACAGTGTTGGTCATGCTAGAAATGGCAGGGTAGTCGCAGCAGCGTGGGCAGTGGGATGTACCTGTGGGCTTGTAGTCCGCCAGCTAGCCCAGGCCTCGGCCTGTGCTGCCCCAGCTACGCTTCGGGTGTGAGTGTGTATGCCGGCCTGAGCTGGAACTATGCCTGTGGCTCCAGCAGAGACACACCCTGAGAGTCGAGACCTCTCCCAAAATGGAGCGGCTCAGCCTCGACAGCTGTCATTGGTGCAGGGATTTTGGCTGTTGCCTCCTCCCTGCGGTGTTAGGAAGGGAAGAGCTCCCCAGGCTCCCTACTCGCCCCGTCTGGCCCTCAGAGACAGACCCCTCATCTCTTTATACATTCAGGCTCCTGAAATGTCACAGCTTTTCCCAGGGCTCCACACCCTGTCTCCAGAAGCCACAAAACCAGCCTCCCAAGCCCCATGCAGCTTTGTCAATTTCAAAGAAACTCTGTGAATTCAGGCGGGAAGTTCAGTGTTGCTGCAAAGCTAACTACAGAATTTCTTGCATTTCTGATGTGTACAGCTGGGGACACCTAACCCGTACAACACAGTACGCAGGCATGGGTGGGGGCGGGGGGGTGCATGGGTGGGGGGAGCAGGTATGTTCTTTCTGTCCCTTTTTACTATATCTGTACATGCAAGGTCTGATTCTCTGATGTGCTGAGCACGTGCGGCTCCAGCTGTAGTCATTGGGGCTCAGCACCTTTGTAAGAAGCTTAGCACAGGTCCACGTGATTGGCTAGGAGAAATCACTGTTTTGGCTGACCTTGTAGACTCGCTGCTAATGGACTATGAGGACTGTCGTTCAAGCCTCAGGTCTGGTAATACACACGGTGCACCCACTGACTGGGGACACCGCTGATTGGTTAGACTTGCTCAGGTCTTCAGGAGCAAGCCCAGGTTGGTGCGACTGGACATGCCGTTGGCTTTATTAACCTGCCAAATTCCTTGAAGACCTAGGGATGAGTTTAAGTGTCTTTGCCCTCTCCACAGTGTGGGTAAACTCACAATCTCAGATCAAAACTGCATGCTCCAAATTTTGGGCATGCAAAATGCCGAGTTTGAGGCCAAGATGAAGCCACTTTGAAAATTAGCCCTTTTAAGTCTATTTCTCATACTCTAGCAGGGTTGGTCATCCCTTTTGAATGCTGTTGTGTTACCTAATAGTCAATCCTGTCTAGACACATATACTTAAAAAGTAACCCACACCTACAGTCAAACAAAAAATCTAGATTCTTAAAGGACAATCCAACTAGCGATGCTCAATTCTAAGGGGCCAGAAAACAGTCACTAATATTGTGCAAATTCCAGGGTTTGATTCGATTCAGACACGCTCAAGCCCTTCGGCATTCCTGAGTTTGCAAAGTTTTGAAACTGGCTTGCTTGATTCAGCTGGATATATGTATTCAATGCTGAATACATGTATTCATTTGAAAACTAGCATATTGGATGGAGACCTGGTGTATTGGGTCCACTAATGACTCGAGTGACCAATTTCAAAGCTCTGATAGAATATCATCATCAGACACTTAGCATATAAAACATTAGTCACTTGTGATAGTTTAAAAATGTTTTCGAATACCAAATAGATTCACAAATGCCAGGAAAGATTCACAGATTCTTCACAGAGCCAATTCCCCCTACCCCTTTCTCCAAATTTATTGAATACTCCCCAACCAGATCTAATCCAGACAAATTCCCTGATCCCACAAGGGGATCTGATAGCAAAGATCCATTTACCCTTGGGAGTCCAAGTCACTTCATTGGGACGCCACACGACCATAATGGTCTGGACTTGGCGATCTCTTTGCAGAGCCGAAGATACTGAAAGGAGAACCAAAATGTGAGGTGCCGTCTGCAGCATTCTGGCATTTAATGTTTTAAAGTGATGTCTTGTCGCATTTTTGTTGTACCTACCACTTTGCAGGCCCATGTTAGCGTGGGTCGAACTCCAGCCAGGACAGATCTGTGGTGCCCACAGTGTGTTGGGCAGGCTGCCCCCTTTTGACCTGTGTTATCCTCATAGCCATCTTCTCTCTTCCAGGCTCTCCTTATTATTACAGTGCTGCAGCCAGAGGAGCTGCACCCCCAGCGGCTGCTGCTGCCTATGACCGCCACTGACCCAAGGAGTCTGGAACTCCAGCACTTACTAAACATATCATCCAGGCCGACGGCATCCGATTCACCTAGAAATAACCCTGCAAATCAGACTGCAAGGAAGGAAGACGAAAGTATCCAGGGGGAACCCGCTGGCTGAAATTTTACTCTTTAAACTGGGTGAACTAATTATTGTTATTTTTTAAATCAATGAAATTCTGGCGATATTAACTGGGGTCTCATACAAAACAAAGAAACAGGAGAAACCAGGTCTGCTGCTGTTCCATCTGATTTGAAAGGTACAGTAGCTGCATCCTACCCACAGCCCACTGACCTCGCTGCCTCTGGTTCTCTCCGCTGCGCCTGGGGACTGGAACCAGGTCTGACTCTGAGCAGGCCACCTTGGGATATCTCTCTTAAGGTGCATTGACACAGGCTGTGTGACTCAGCATGGGCTGTCTGGCTTTTTTTTTCTTTTTTTCTTTTTTTTGGTAAAGAAGGATTGGTCTGCTCAATTTACACAGCACCAATGTAAATAACTTGCTTCTTTGTGTTACTTTTGAGAGTGGCTTAGCGTAAACAGCAACATGGTACAAATTATGAACTCAAAACGCATCTGAAAAATGTGTTTTGAAACTGGTGCACTGATTCAAAGAATTCAGTAAGCTTTAACCAACTTTGAACCAGGTTAACATTCATTGTGGCTATATTTGGGGCTGACGTTATTTCTATATACAGCGTCATATCTGACAGTCGTGTGTGAACGTGCTATGAGCTGCCATGGACCACATGAGCAACTGAAAGACTTGGGCAGTTTGTGACATTTTACTGCTAAATATTAATTTATGTTTATTTGTAATCATAACTAGCACTGAAACAAATTCTCTGCTTTCAAGTTAAACCGCATCAGAGAAGGAATTCCTAATTAATAACCAACCCGTTATGTACATCTATATAGATTACAATTATTTCTATTTTGTAAAGAAATGAGAATAGTCCCAAGATGATGATTTTTCAAATTGCTATCTCAAACAGTATTACATTCAGGGCAGCCATGCACACTGAAACATACAAACGCTGCTTTACAAATCAAATGGATGGAGGTGGGGGACACATTTGGGGATACCCATATGTTTAAATGAAGACATTTCTCAAAGTCATTCTTTGTACACAGTGGGCTACAGTAAATCCATTCCATTGGAATCCATAAAGTTACACTGGGGATAAATTTGGCCCATTAATTCTGTATATTCTCCCTCCCTCTCAAAGAGAGAGCATCAATAGAAGCAAGTGACGTTTTGTTCAATGTTCTCTACTTCCCGGAGCCAATAAACAGAAGAGGGAGCTTACAAATGATTGGTTAAGCTAGTACAGCGATCGCCACCAATTCCACAGAACCACATCAACTACTCATTTTTCCCTGAGGAAACAGCTCTTTTTAATCCTATACGATCAGCAAACTTCTCATCTGCACAAAGGGAAAATTAGAAGTGTTTCCCCTGAAGACAATGGAAAAGCTCCCGCTGACTTGCATGGGCTCAGGATCTGCTCTATAGCCTTGCACAGTGTTGCCATAATTAGTGTGAAAGGGACAAATTCCACTATCCTTACACTGGTGAGCACTTACACACTGTAATAATCCCCTTTGGGTCCATGAATAAGAGTCTAGCCCAAAATAGGTCTCCTATAAGTGGACAATTGAAGTACAAATATTATTTCCAGAGTGATAACTTTTTAATTACAATTTTATCTTTGTGCTGCTTATGCTGAATGGATGTCAGAAAATCAAATGGTAGCCCAGTGAGATTTGGGTGCATGTTCCTTCCAAAACCTTTGTACAATATTTAATATGTCTTCTGATCAGACTCGGAACAGAGACTTCTCTAGTTTCCAAGGCAGATAGTCCCTAAGTGGAGCGGGGTTCCTGCCCAGGAGTTTAGGTTAGTAAACACCCACATACAGATAAAATGTTCAGAGGCTAATATGAAGGGGAAAGGAGTCCAGGAGAGCTGGCTGTATTTTAATGAAGCCTTATTGAGGGTGCAGGAACAAACCATCCCGATGTGCAGAAAGAATAGCAAATATGGCAGGCGACCAACTTGGCTTAACAGAGAAATCTTCGGTGAGTTCACAGAAAAGAAGCTTACAAGAAGTGGAAACTTGGACAGATGACTAGGGAGGAATATAAAAATATTGCTCAAGCATGCAGGGGTGTAATCAGGAAGGCCAAAGCACAACTGGAGTTGCACCTAGCAAGGGATGTGAAGGGTAACAAGAAGGGTTTCTACAGGTATGTTAGCAACAAGAAGAAGGTCAGGGAAAGTCTAGGACCCTTACTAATTGGGGGAGGCAACCTAGTGACGGATGATGTGGAAAAAGCTGAAGTACTCAATGCTTTTTTTGCCTCGGTCTTCACAGACAAAGTCAGCTCCCAGACTGCTGCACAGGGCAGCACAGTACGGAGAGGAGGTGAGCAGCTCTCAGTGGTGAAAAAGCAGATTAAGGACTATTTTGAAAAGCTGGACATGCACAAGTCCATGGGGCCAGATCTAATGCATCCGAGGGTACTGAGGAAGTTGGCTATGTGATTGCAGAGCCATTAGCCATTCTTTTGGAAAACTCATGGCGATCAGGGGAGGTCCCGGACGACTGGAAAAAGGCAAATATAGTGCCCATTTTTTAAAAAAGGAAGAAGGAGAATCTGGGGAACTACAGACCGGTCAGCTTCACCTCAGTGCCTGGAAAAATCATGGCGCAGGTCCTCAAGGAATCTATTTTGAAGCACTTAGAGGAGAGGAAGGTGATCAGGAACAGTTAACTTGGATTCACCAAGGGCAAGTCATGCCTAGCCAACCTGATTGCCTTCTATGACGAGATAACTGGCTCTGTGGATGAGGGGAAAGCGGTGGACGTGTTGTTCTTTGACTTTAGCAAAGCTTTTGACACGGTCTCCCACAGTATTCTTGCCAGCAAGTTAAAGAAGTATGGATTGGATGAATGGACTAAAAGGTGGATAGAAAGCAGGCTAGATCGTCAGGCTCAGTGGGTAGTGATTAACAGCTCAATGTCTAGTTGGCAGCCAGTGTCCAGTGGAGTGCCCCAGGGGTTGGTCCTGGGACCAGTTTTGTTCAACATCTTCATTAATGATCTGGAGGATGGTGTGGATTGCACCCTCAGCAAGTTCGCAGATGACACTAAACTAGGGGGAGAGGTTGATATGCTGGAGGGTAGGGATAGGATACAGAGGGCCCTAGACAAATTGGAGGTTTGGAGGGGCCAAAAGAAATCTAATTAGGTTCAATAAGGACTAGTGCAGAGTCCTGCACTTTGGACGGAAGAATCCCATGCACAGCTACAGGCTGGGAACCGACTGACTAAGCAGCAGTTCTGCAGAAAAGGACCTGGGGATTACAGTGGACAAGAAGCTGGATATGAGTCAGCAGTGTGCCCTTGTTGCCAAGAAGGCTAAGAGCATATTGGGCTGCATTAGTAGGATCATTGCCAGCAGATCGAGGAAAGTGATTATTCCCCTCTATTTGGCACTGGTGAGGCCACATCTGAAGTATTGCGTCCAGTTTTGGGCCCCCCACTACGGAAGGGATGTGGACAAATTGGAGAGTCCAGTGGAGGGCAATGAAAATGATTAGGGGGCTGGGGCACATGACTTATGAGGAGAGGCTGAGGGAACTGGGCTTATTTAGTCTTCAGAAGAGAAGACTGAGGGGGGATTTGATAGCAGCCTTCCACTACCTGAACGGGGGTTCCAAAGAGGATGGAGCTTGCATGTTCTCAGTGGTGGCAGATGACAGAACAAGGAGCAATGGTCTCAAGTTGCAGTGAGGGAGGTCTAGGTTGGATATTAGGAAAAACTTTTTCACTAGGAGGGTGGTGAAGCACTGGAATGGGTTACCAAGTAAGGTGGTGGAATCTCCATCCTTAGAGGTTTTTAAGGCCCGGCTTGGCAAAGCCCTGGCTGGGATTATTTAGTTGGGGTTGGTCCTGCTTTGAGCAAGGGGTTGGACTAGATGACCTTCTGAGGTCTCTTCCTACCCTAATCTTCTATGATTCTATGAAAGTAGCCATTATTTTTCCTCTTTTGACAATTAATAGTTGATAAACATTATTCAGTTTAAAAAGCTACGTAACAGTATGTGCATCTCTTTTATTTGAGCAAGCAGTGGTCTCTCCTTTGAGACATTTTTTCCAAATTCATCCTCTGAATCCTCACTAAATGTTGGGTTATCTTTCAGCAGTAGGGCTGTAAAGGGAATTTTCTCTCTTTTGGATAAAAGTGACTTAGAATCTCTTCCAAGTTTCTTTGATTGGCATGTGCACCAACCTGCAAGCACTATGAGCCTTCTGGAACATTAGGCTCTTTCAATCCCCTGGCTGAAAAGAAAATGGTGTATCTGCAAACATACAGTTGCAAAGTATCATGGGAGTGCAAAGTATCATGGGAGTGGTAGCTTCATAATTAAGGCTGAGTTGAGTTATGCAGGTGTATGTCTAGAGAAATGTCATGACCAGATAGGAGGCTTACAAGTTTTTTTCCTCTCTTTACAGTAACCAGGTTACATGGGACTGGTTGCGCCTCTTCTAAGTTAAATAGTGATCGTGCAGCTGTGTTGGTTCTAGGAAATTAGAAAGACAAGGAGGTAGTATCTTTTACTGGAACAACTTCTGCTGGTTAGACAGACAAGCTTTTGAGCCTCCCAGAGCTCTTCTTCAGGTCTGGGAAACTAACTCAGAGTGTCACTGCTAAATACAAGATGGAACAGATTGTCATAAATAGAGTGATGAAGGAAAAGAAAAATATGCACCATGGATTAAATTCCTCCCTGTACAGAGCGTCAGCCTGAGGACTACAAGTCCCATTTGAGCTATATTTTGAGGGTGTAAGTGGTGCCTAGACCTTGGGTTGGCTCTCTGCTTTGGGGTGAGTTTCACCCACTGGATGCATTACCTGGCAGACGTGTGGTGTATGTATTTCATAGGAGTGAAGTGTCTTGGAACATTTAGACTAGTGTCGATTTTGAGAGAAGAGTAGATATTAGGCGGCTGGACTCTGGCATGAACATGCTCAGTAAGGAAACATTTTTAGTTATGCTAATGACAAAAGAAAGGTATGCCACGAGCACGATTGGTAAATTTCATCCTGTGGATGTGCCTCAGCCTATACAACACACTGAGATACTCATGGCTAAACCCTGCTTGCCTTAGTCAGTTAAGTAGTCCATTTAAATCCAGTGGGACTATTTCTCACATGCATCAAGTAAGCATGATCTAGCCCATAACCTGTGCACACCCTCCTCAGAGAAAACAAGTTCATGACCACTATTGGCTGGTATTAAGGAAGGGATTTTCAAAACCTCCTGGAAGATCTGGACACCCCGTTCCCATTCATCTTAATGGGAAATCAAATCCTTTAGGTTTCTTTGAGAATTGGAACCTGACAATAGATGGTTGTCTGGGCATCATCAAAGGTACCTCCTGCGATTCTTTATCCATACGCCTACTGTCCACTTTGTTGGTGCCATGTTCCCCCCGTTCATTTTCTAAGCTTCACTTAGGACTATGTTGTATTATCCCCTGCTTGTATGAACCACGGCTCGCCACCATGGGCAGTCGCTCACACTAGACAAATCACTTGGCTGTCTTTGCATCACTCAGAAATGAATTAACAAACAGTTGATCCAAGTGTGTGTGATAGATGCACATGCGTATACCATGCTGCATGTGCCACACACACACACCCCTTTCACCCCCATTAGAACCCAGACTGTCACAAAACATATTGTAATGAGTGTTACCATCTGACTGGTGTCCTGATTCCTGGAGTGACTCTGGAATTCCAGTGGAGATCTGAGGTGCCTCCTGAACATACTGAGCATGGAGTGGATTATTATTATTATTATTTTGCAGTTGGGAACTGAACAAGGCAGCTAGATGCATCCCAGGAATCGCATCCACATTACAAAGCAGTTTTTTAAACTACATGTGGGGATTGGCAAACTGCTCAGCTGGTATAAATCCGCCTAGTTCCACTGACTTTGGTTGATTCATCCTAGATGAGGATCTGGAAATGTGTCTGTCTGGATATTAGCATAGCCCCGGTGCCACACCCTCCAGTAATGAAGTGTTGATAAGAACCCACATTCCTCTCCCCATGCAGTTTTTATAAGGTGTGCAAGGCTTGGCCCACCGAGCGCTTGGGTCATTCCTGGCTGCTTTCTAATATGCTTATGCAACTAAGAATAGTGATCTGAGATCAGCGAGAGGGCTATCTTGGGACTTGATCATGGGGGCGCAGTGTGTACGTGCAATGTACTGTACGTCTATATGATAGTGATGGGTGAATCTCAAAAGGTTTGGAGGTTTGGCTCTGGTTTGATAAGCCCTATGAAGTGTGGATGCTTATCTGAAGCTCACCCAATTCTTTTGATGTTTCATCCGTCCTTCCCTCTTTTCCTCCCACCATCCTCTAACTTGGCTTCCCATTGCTCCTCCACACTCCCACTCTGGGGTCACCCAGGTAGCTTTTGTCTACATGGGCTCCCCTCCAATTAGCAAACCTTTTGGGTCTTGAAAGGTAGAGGAGGAGGGCAGAGTTGTGGAGAATGAGTGAGCAGTGATGTCATTACGAGAGGACAGAGACAATGCTTTCCACACCCAAATCAACAGAGAACGTGAGACAAGACCCAAATCAACCAGTGTCAAGGAGATGCTTAGAAAAATTCTGTAAGAATATGACCATAAATGGGACATTAAAATAGAGAGCTGTCTAAAGGACACTGAATTTGCTTAGGGTCAGTTTCCAGAGGTTCAGCTCAGTCAGTGTAATTACAGATGTGTTATCATAAGGCCTCAGTTCCCATTGATTGGCATGCTCAGCATGTCCCAGGATCAGGCCCTTAGTCTCCATTGCATTGCACCAAAATCAGCATGGAAACACAAGCTGCTTCAGCCAGCACCCCCGATTCCATGGCAGAGCACACAGGTGAACTGGAGACTGCAGGTGCTGACAGACTCCGCTGAGTTCTTTAGGGCTGATCCTAGAAAGTCACACATGAACAGCCCTCTAACACAATCTTCCACAAAGGTGGAATAAAATCAAAAGCACTGAGTACATAGCTTTGCTGCTGGAGTTAATACAACTTGACACAGCAACACCAAATGAAGTACACCATCAAAGACATGCTTGACACCAGAAATACTCACGTTTGAGTCTCCGCTGGCTCAGTTGTCAGCTCTTGCTGTGATCTTTGCTTATTAGTCCTCTGCAAAGACAAATGCATGTACGGTGCTTCAGAATAAGAGCCAGAGGGCCGGTGTTTTACGGGACACCTTTACAGAAAGAGAGAGAGAGAGAGAGTGTACATTTGTTTCCACAATCTGTGTATCTTCATGTATCACTATGGGGCTGATCCAGAGTCTATTGAAATCATTGGCACTCTTTCCATTGGGTCATTGTGGGCAGTGGGCATTGTATTCCAGTGGTCACTGTATTAGGCCTGAAGTTCCCAGACTTTTCCACTCTGCCTTGTAAAAGGAGACAGGGAAATGGCCAATGGGCATTTATTTAGCTATTTCTTTTGCTTTGCTCAGCCTTGTATTGGAAGAATCTTTGTCCTGGTTTTTCACTTTCTAGTGGCCTTTGTACGTTCTGAAATTACAGAAATGCGTTATATTGCAAATGGAATTCCTTTCCAAGAAAAACCAAGGAATGTTTTTTCTTAGAGACAGACTACTTTGTATTCGGGACTTACAGCATCAAAGGAATGCATATCTATTGTATCCACCAAAGTCTGTGATGCCTGCATAGAAGCTTACTTGTTAAAATAAAATAAAAACTGAAAAAAACATACAAGCAAGAAAAAAAAAAACTAACAACCCCACCCCCCTAAAATAACAATTTAATTGCCTTTGAAAGTAGGAGATGTCTGTCTCCACACAGAAAAAAAAAACGCTTCTTAAAATGTGTATGTTTTGTATTCTTTTTTTCTAGTAGGAAAAGAACTGACTTGAAATCTTGGTGTTTTTTCCTTAGTGCTGTGTGTTGCTTTTGTGTGTTATAATATTTGAATGTAATTACAGCAGTGCCAATTTGCCAAAGATGTCGAACATATTTTGGGGTTTTTGGTTTGGGGGTTATTTTGGGTACTGATGGGGGAGGTGGGATGGGAATGGGGGGGAATGAGGTATTGGACGAAAGGGAGGGGCGTTTTTGAGGTTTATTTTTTTGTTCGGATTTGTTTTTCCATTCTTTTTCTTGTCAGTACTGGAATTTGTGATTTTATTCTAAGTTAAATGGTTGACTGCAACACTTTTATTTTTTAGATTAGTTGAAGAAACATGCAATAAGATTGGCGTAGTTTCAATATCCGTGTGTCTTTTCATGAGAGTGGCTGTTACTTGTGGACATTTGAGTTTATGTAACCTTTATGTGAGATAATTATTTGTAAATATTTACCATAATTTTATTGGTTCCTAAAATAAAAGTAATTTTTTTAAGTTCAAAGATTCTGATTTTACTTTTGTTTTGAGCTTGGCTTCAGGGTCACTTGAAACACATTTAGAACAGGTTAGACAAACACAGGGATGGTCGAAGCATACTTCATCCTGCCCCAGCATAGGGGGGTGGATTTGACGACCTCTTGACATCCCTCCCAGCCTTATGTCTATGGTTGTATGATCCTAAGTGGACCCCGGGACACCATTGCACAGGGACTCAGTTTCAAGTTTGTAGTGGGCTTCTTTGGCTTCTGCCCCAAAGTACAAACTCATTTCTGTCCTAAAACGTTTAGGGTCAGCTCCTGATACCTTTACCTACAATGGGTGGAATTCTGGTCCCACTGAAGTCTAGACCCAACGAGGACTACCTTACCCCCTGAGCAATCCCATTGATTTCACAATAACAACTGATTTCAGTAAGACTGCTCACAGATGGCTTGATCCTGCAAGGTGCTGAGCAGTCCAGTCCCAGTCCAGCAAAGGATTCAAGGACATGCTTTACTTTAAGCCCTATGAGTGTTCCCATTTAACCTAACAGATGAAATCCTGGTCTCATTAGAATCAAAGGCAAAACTCCACAAGGACGACAAGTGGAGTAAGGTTAGATTCAATATATATGGGAGTACTTGAAGCTGGCAGCAAAGTAACCCAGAGATAGACATGCAGAAATTACTATCCATTCAGTTAAAAGAGACTCAGCCCTGAGACCAATGCCCATGCCACCGGCCTCCCTGCCCCCACCCGGCTTCCATGTAGAGTGGGGCCCTGTGAGGATCAGCTCAGAAATAGCTAGAGTCCCTTTGGATAGCCCCTCCCTAGCCTGGCCTCCCATGCAGCAGAACTGCAGCCTCTCTGCCATATTATGGGTCTTCCGCAGCCCTCACGATTTCCCCAGTTCTGGGCCTGATCCTACAAAGAGTCGGGCACGTAACCTTCCTCCCATTGGGGCAGAACCGAAATTAGCCTCAATGCATCAGCAAAGCCCAGCTGCAAACATACGTCTGGCAAATTTATTGAACACAATCCTGTGGGCTCCCCTGGGGCTTTCAGCCGCTTGTGTTCCATGAGTCCTGGCTGTTGGTGCACCAGGGACCATATCTGTCATGTAGTGCGAGACCGTCACTCTGCGGTCTGTCCTGTGTCGGGGTGGCATGTCGCCAGGAGCACAGCAAGGAGGGAAAGAGGTGCCTCTGAGTCACTATTCTCTCCATGGCTCCTCCTTTGCTTCAGAGCTAATGTTACCCACTGCTGGTTTAGATGCTGGCTGGTATGTGGAAAGACAAGAGCCAAGTATCCACCTATTTCCACTGCAGCCTGCCCACTCCTCACCCACCCACAGAAGAGGCGGAGTAGTCACCCTGCTAAGGCTACTCTCCACAACGGAAGCCACCAGATATGCAGCCCACACAGGAGACTTCTTACAGCCCCTGAGCCTGCCTGTGCAGGTACGTGGGGCCGGGGAGGATCTTGCCCATTGATTGGACTGAGGTTTATGATGTGGGTAATTATCCATAAAGTCCCACGTGCTGCCACTACGTATACAGTAAGGCCCAACTCCACAAAGCTAGTTAGACTCCTAACGGCCATTGAGTTTAATGGAATATCCTGCAGTGGATCTGGGCCTAATTAACTATTATTAAAAAACACTACAGTATTATTAAATAAGAACTATAGTTAATAAAGGAGTAGCTGTCAATTCAGACTGAATGATATATAAACTCATTATTTAAAGGTGACTGCCTGGCAGTAACTGGGAGTTAATCCAGACTATTATTATCATTTCTAACAACCTTACATTTTGTCTTTGTCTCACTCTATGGGCAGTGGCTCTGGATATCTTATGTAAGTCAGCGTACAGCATTGGCTACTCTCACTTCAAGCTGGTGACCTCTGCACAGCCAGCTCCCAACATCTTGATTCCACCCCCGCTTTAGAGATGGTTACAAGAGCTTCACAATTAACACATGTAAGCGTAGAAAGTTTCCTTTCTGAATGCTGGGGTGTGCAATGCAGGGCTGTCGTTTCAGCTGGCACCAGGCTAAGTTTTAGTTTTGCCCAAAATGATTCTGCAAATATCCATTCAAATTCTTAAGTAAATTTGTTTCAATTGTGTTCACGTCCCTTCTGTCTTTGCTCTCGGTGAATAGTCTAGCAAATGAGACTGTGGCCAATTTTAAGCAAATACTGAAGAATGTTCACAAAATCCCAAATTGTGAATTCACCCTCCTGAGCACTCACACTGATTCTAAGAGGGACGCTCTGCCAGTCAGGAAACGGACACAATGCCACATCATCTCTGTGTCCAAAACAGCTTACATTTTGAATGTGAAATATTAAATACAGAGTGAACAACAGTCAGAGAATAAGTTACAGAACTTCACAGACATTTGGCAAACAATTGCAAATAAATTCAAGAAAGTCATGATCAGCTCCTGGACAACAGGGGAAGAGCAAAAGAGGCAAAATACATTGGATACATTATTACTCCCTCTGTTCTAAGAAGTGCATCTGAAGAAGTGGTTTTTCACCCATAAAAGCTTATGCCCAAATAAATCTGTTAGTCTTTAAGGTGCCACCGGACTGCTTGTTGTTTTTATTGAATCCACCGTCACTTCAGGAAGACACCCAGATTCATACTCGCTTGCACATTAATGAAACAAATTAGCAGTACCGTGATGCCATCCTGGCAAGACTGAGCACTCAATAGTCAGGAAATTCCAGAAATGTAAGGTTTGGTCAGCAACTTTAATTCAAGTCCATTGCATGTGCCATGTATTTTTTTGTGTCCATCACCAACCCAGAGTGACAGCCTAACATGCCACCTTAACCCTTCGCACTTGACTCTTTGGACCCATGGCCTTGAAGTGTTGTCTGTGCCTCTGTTGGACACCAACCCTCCAAACAACACTTCTCTTTGGCTTGTGCTATTTAGACCCGAACGCTGGGTGGCGTGAGTTCATCCCAGCCCCTCGTGCCCTTTCTTAGAGCTTGCAGGTCCTCTCACCTGCAGGATGGTCTGTGTGAAATGCCCAACCAACCAGAGATTCAAGTGGTCTAAACAAAATCAAGCTCTAATTACAGAGAGGTGCCACAGGGTCTGACGGTTGTGCCTAGATTTCCCATCCGACAGGCAAAGTGCTATTGCTCCTAGATTTTGTGTAGGGAGTGCAGGCGGGGACAAAAGAGTCCTTGGAGCATCCTCTGATCTTTGCACATCAGGGACAACTAGGGCCTAGGGCTCAGATTTTGGGCACCGGCATCCTACAGCAAATCACACATGAGAGTTGTAATTTAAAGTCACTTTCCCTGCTTTGTGCAAGGGGAGAGGGGTGAGATTGACAAATACAACACACCCCTGTTTCTATTTAGGAATTAGTGAAGATGCCTGAAAACCCCTACTTGAGATTTATCATGAGCTAGAGAACGGAGACACTGCTGGTTAATTTCCAAGTCTGGCTCTCAAGAGCTGTGTCTGTGTTAGCTCCTTCACAAAGCTCTGCAGGGCTCTGAGATTCCTATTTCTGACTGGTTTCAGAGTAGCAGCTGTGTTAGTCTGTATTCGCAAAAAGAAAAGGAGGACTTGTGGCACCGTAGAGACTAACAAATTTATTTGAGCATTGCATCTGATGAAGTGAGATGTAGTTCACGAAAGCTTATTTCTGACTATAATTTTTATGCTTCAGTTCTATATTTGTCAGCCAAACCTTTGAGTGGAGGAGTACATCTGTTCTGTTGTGTTCAGTTCCCTTTCCCCATAAAACCTCCCACACGCTGGCTGTGAAGTATCTTTTCAAACGTTGGAGGTACCGCAGCAGATTAAAAGCCTTGATAAAGTTTCAGTGTGATGGGCAGAGGATATGTCCTTCCCTTTAGGTGTTAGGCCCCATACTGCTTCATTCAACAAGGATGCCCTTCAAACATGCAAATACACCTTTGTAAGTCTTCATACAAATGACTATTGTCTAATACACCCTGGGATTGTCATTCAAACTTTCCATGAATAGGACATGAAGGCCATTGTTAAACATAGGAAAATATTTTTGCTCCAGCAGACTCTACAGACAAGGGCAATACACAAAACGAAATTTTGATAGTTTCAAATCAAAATTTTTCAGCCTCTCTGTTCTGTGGGAAGTGCTGACATTTGTGCTGATCTGGAGTGCCCACAAATTTCAAAATGTCAGCAATTCCCATTGAATGGAAATTCCATCTTCTGATCAGCTCTGCTGGCCACCTTTGTGTCAGGAAGCTTCCTCTGCTTCCCATCTTCAATGTGGGGGTCACATGATTTGTCCCCTCCCTGCACCTGCCCCCCACATAGGCATTAAACTCACCTGGAAATGAATAATCTGTCTTTGCCCCAGACTGACTGATGTGCATTATTGGTTTATACATGCTGCTTTACTGCAGCCTATCAGCACATAATTGAAAACCTGGCCTAGGCATACTTATCAGACAAGGAAATAACAAAGGGAAGAGATACACAGGGTGAGAATCTAATGTAATGCTGGCTGCAGACTACACAGATATCAAATTTGAAAGAATTGCTACAAGTGGGAATTAGCAATGTTACACTTTTTTATAAAGGTATCAAAAGAACAAGAGGACATGACCCCATCAGAAACATTCTTCTGAAAACTGTATTCCTCCTGTTACCCTAAGGGTAGGTGTTAATGTTTTATTTTCAATTCTTAAATCCAGCATGTGCTTGCAAAACGTCCTCTGAAAGGGCTGAAATCCTCTGGCAGGAGAGGAAGAAAGGAAATCTTTTTTACCTGGATGATGAAGCTCTAGTGTGTTCGAAACTGGGTGATTTATACAACCCTCCCAACCACAAAACCGAAGAAGTTTTGCGTATAGGTTGAGAGTCCCTTCAATTGTCGAGTCCTGGTTCTTGCTTCTTAAGTAGTGCTGTTTCCGCTGATTTCTGCTAGGGGGCAGTCAGGCAGAGGGAATGGTGGATGATGGAGTGCTGCTTCGGTCAATGAGTGCACTCAATGCATTCCATGGCTCCTCCCCTTCCTCCCCGCCCATTCTGAGACACAAAGAGCTGGGAGTGGGGTTTTCTGTATCACTCACCATTGGCCTGACGTCAAAGGTAGCTTCGCCCGCAGGGCAGAGCTGGGCCAAGGTGGAGTGCTTTGGAAAACCACGCCCCAAGGCTCTCTGCATGAGCCAAAAGCATCATGTGGCCACAGCAGAATAGGTGGCCCAGAGGGAGGAGAATCGAAGGGAAAGCAGACAAGTAGATCTGCAGAGACCAGGACTGGGCCCCGTGCCATCACACTGGCTTATAGCTAGCCAGAGACCGACCAGGAGGGAGGTGTGCTGGCAGAGTCCACTCGGACTGCATGGGTCTTCTGCTGGGCCTGCTGGTAATAACTGCTGCGGCAAGGAGGAAGAAGCCGCAGCAAAGGCCGCGGTTAAAGACCTCAGCGCAGGGGCGGCATTGCCAAGGTGCGATAGCCGCAGAGCTCCCCCGTCACAGGCCAGGAAGCACAGTTGGTGCTCCCTGCGTTTCCCTGAGTCACGTGTTATTTTACGGTTTGCAGCGGAGCGGAGAGATTTTTAAAGGCGGGGTCCTTCCCTTTCTCGCATTCCTCTCTGCTGGGCTCTCCCCTTCCTCCCTCGGTGCCATCCTCCTTTTCTGCTCCTCGGGCACCCTTCCCCCACATAAGTTTTCTACAATCCGGGCAGCGTCATTCCAGTGAGCAGTGGCTGAGATTTTCAAAAATGGGAGCACCTGATGTTAGGTTCCTGGTTAGGTACTTAGGCACCTGTGGGGAGATGTCAAGGGGTGGAAGAGCTCAAATCCCATTAATATTATTATTGCTAGCTATTTCTAATATAGCACTTTTCATCAGTAGATCTCAAAGCCCTTCACAATCACTAACGTATTTATCTTCACAACTCCCCCATAAGGTTAGGCCATGCTGTCAGCCTGTGACGGGGTGTACCTACACTGCACCAGCCCTGAAAGGGTTAACTGTGCTTTGCGGGCTGAGGAAGCCCCGCCCCTCTGACTCTGCTGGGCATGCTCAGCCTGGAGGCAGAGTATAAAAGGAAGCAGCCCAGCTCAGTCTGGGCAGGTTGCTGGAGTGGGAGGATGCAGATTGCAGGCTCTTTCCAAGGAGTGGCTTCAGGCTCCAGTTACAGAGCCATGGCACACAGAGCTCCAGACAGACTCCAGGCTACCTGACTAGCCCAGGAAAGGGACCGCACTGGCGGGAGCTAGGCCATTTGAGGACCCTGGGGGACAGTGGAGCCTTGCTGAGGGAGAAAGGGTAGGAAGCAGTGCAGGAAACATAGACTTTTCTCCGGTGAGTGAACTGGGGAACCAGTCAGCGTGTTTTGGGAGGATCCCTGCTGACTCAGTGGTGAGCACCCCCACTGCCATCAGGGCCTTGAGCTGGGACTCAGAGGAGCAGGGAAATCCAAATTGGGGCCAGAGTCCCCCGAATCCACAGGCAGGGACTCCTGACCCTGGCTGCATTCTCCTCTTTCTGCGCAGCACCGGAAAGAGGGGAACGCAGCCTCCTGGGCGGATGGACACCGAGCCAGGCTCGGGAGGGGCGGGATGCCATAGATGTGTGGCTAATGCTAATATTAACACCATCAGTTTGCAGCACTGGGAAAGTCGCACCTGATATAAGACATCTGAATTCTGTCCTCTCACTCTATTAAACCCATTGTAAACAATCCCTGATAATGCTTTAAAATAATGGTACATTACTGTAACAATGCTTAATTAGAGTGGAACTGACAAATGGAGCCATCATGATTAATGTTCTTCTAATGAATACATCTGCAATTTGCTATAACACACAGAAATGTCTGGCTTCCAAGGAACGCCTGAGATACAGAGTGGCTTTTATATTCATGGGGCTATAAGACATCCTTCCAAAGGAGTCCTAGTGTAATTTAGCATGAATTACTGTCCATTTATCAGACAGTGTGACCCAACGTCGCAATTTATCGAAATCCTCTATGTGCAATAGAGACTCTCTTCTCAGAATACTGCTAACGGAGGAATCCTGTTAAGGAAATACATTTACTGTACATCATTAATGCTCAGTGCGTTAAGTGGCCTTTAAAATAAACTGAGTTAAATAAACTCTTCTTTAATTTGCCAGTCTAACTTTTTCATTAACAAATACATTAAGGCCGTATTCATTTACATATAGCTGAGGCAAGCACATGAGAGTGAAATGTTCAGTTAGTGAAGCCAAGCGTGGTTCCGAATGTATGTACCATACGAAGGTGGTGGGAAGTTAGAAAGGGCTAACTCCCTAGCCTTTGGCCTTTAGAAGGCTGGGTTCAAATCATAGAATATCAGGGTTGGAAGGGACCTCAGGAGGTCATCTAGTCCAACCCCCTGCTCAAAGCAGGACCGACCCCAACTAAATCATCCCAGCCAGGGCTTTGTCAAGCATGACCTTAAAAACCTCTAAGGAAGGAGATTCCACCACCTCCCTAGGTAACCCATTCCAGTGTTTCACCACCCTCCTAGTGAAAAAGTTTTTCCTAATATCCAACCTAAACCTCCCCCACTGCAACTTGAGACCATTACTCCTTGTTCTGTCATCAGCTACCACTGAGAACAGTCTAGATCCATCCCCTTTGGAACCCCCTTTCAGGTAGTTGAAAGCAGCTATCAAATCCCCCCTCACTCTTCTCTGCTGCAGACTAAACAATCCCAGTTCCCACAGCCTCTCCTCATAAGTCATGTGTCCTAGCTCCCTAATCATTTTTGTTGCCCTCCGCTGAACTCTTTCCAATTTTTCCACATCCTTCTTGTAGTGTGGGGCCCAAAACTGGACAAATCCTGTATTAGTCATGAAAGAAAACAAATTTGGTGGATTGAGCTGGTCCCCACTGGTGGAGATTTGACATATGGATTAGCCTCTGCTCAATAGGTGGGTGTAGTAAATAGGACAGTGTCCCTTTAAATAGTTTGTGAGCCCTCCGGTGTTGCTCAGTGCGGTCTGTGGTTTAGCAAGCAGTCAGAGCAGCAGTCTGTCGGGAGCTAGGGCTGGCATGTGAGACTGTCATTAGTAAACACTGTTAGAGGGACCCTTCGCTGTCTCTGTGTGATTCTGTCACATACAAATACTGAAACCCCACTAGGAATAAGAATGCAGCAGGACACTCAAGGCCACCGCACCCCTGCGGTTCCCCAGACTGCCACCATCCCTACTGGCATCTACCGTGCTGTGGAAGCCTCTCTCTGACCTCCAGGATAGCCGTTGTCTTCCTGTCCCACCTTCCCACTGTGGCTTTCCCACAGAGCAGGCCACCTCCAGGGTTCAGGCCGGCTCAATTCTGACCATGGTCTGTCTCCAGTCACCGCTGCATCCTGCCAGAAAATGAACGCTCTAGAAAAGCATCCTAAAGCCTGACAGCCTAAAATCACCAGTCACCAGAACAGTTATCATATGGGTCGCCATAGGCCAGGGCCTGTGTGAAACGCCGGCACAGTGATGGTGGGGGGCCTATAGCACTACCTGGATCTAAATATGACATAGTAAGAGTAGTCTTGCCCACCTTGGAGCTCATGTTCCCAAATTTGCTTGTCTCAGCAAAGATAAATGCTCGCCATGTATTTCCGCTCTTGCAAGAAAGGCTATAAGCCAGAGCATAAGCCCCCGCCAGCTTCAGAAACTTGAGCAAGATAAAAGTCCCCCTTATTTCTACTGTCTTCCCAGATATCTCCTTTGACAATCAGACCTTCCTGCCTTTAAGATATTTGAAAATGGTCTTTGGCTTTGGTTGCTAGCTTCAGTCTCCATCATTCCTGGGAACTAATTGTCCTAGCCAGCTCCCATGTTCTTGGGAAATGCAGTGCTTTTTACTCTGGCTGTCAGAGAGGTTCCCAATTATAACACAACTCTTAGAGCTGGGCGGGAAACTGTTTTCCCGGCCTGGGAAGATATTCAAGATTGGAATAAAATTTCCCATCCAAAATCTGGATGAAAGGTTAAACTTTGAATTTTTTTACAAAGTGAAAAAAAATCTCCATGTGGGTCCATCAAAAGGTTTCATTTCAAAACATTTCACTGTGATTTTTGACTGTTTACTATAATTAGCTTAAATACCACAACAAAGTCATTTTAAACCAGGACATCAACATTTTTCATTGTGAAAATGTCAAAACGGGATATTTCAACAATAGTGAAACTTTTTTCAACCATTTTTTTGCCTCGAGACAGTCATCAAAACAGACCCTTTCCTGTGAACTGTTTCAGTTTTGACGAATGGACATTTTTAAACAAGAAAAAAGCTCTGTCAAAAAATTCCTGACCAGCTCTAATGACTATATATTTATTCTTCATAGTGCTTCCCACTGGGAATTTTCAAAGTTCGTTCCAATTCCAGGTGTCCTAGTCTTTTCTGTGGTGTTAAGTTGAAAATCAGATGTAAGCCTTATTTATAGGAGAATCTGATAGCAAGCTATGAGCATCTGCCCATCTTTACTTGGTATCTTTAAACAGAAAATTGCAATCTCCCCCTAAAGGTAGAAAATAATGTGGCAGTATTCCTTTCAAATAAACCAAATCACCTGGTTTTCAAAACCAAAGGTAATTTGTTTTCTGTTTCCCTGGGCAACCCAGGGAAGAGTATATGAGGATGATTCATTCCAAAGGCAGAAACAATAGGTTATATCTAATGATTTGTCCACATTGCTGAACGGCTAGCAAGTCACCAGAAGCAAAAGTAAGCCACAGACATAGAGTGGAGCATAACAGTTGGCAACAAAAAATGAGGCAAAACCAAAATTTAAAGCTATACACACTTTGTACTGGAAACACTGGTCTAAAATGAACCTGGCAGTTGGGAACATAGGGATTTAACTGTCTGATGGAAATCTTAATCCATACATCTATGACTTATTTTTGTGAATTCTAATCAACAATGTTGCTATTAAAACCCACACACATATTTGGCTATTTTGAAAATGGCAGTGCATGTGTATCCCTCTTTGCCTTACAATAGCCCAGTTTAATATTTTATTTCCATTATGCAAAATCCTTCCATCCCTGCAAGCCTCTGTTCTTTCTTGTCTTGACGTGCTCTGCATGTGCTAATGGCAGAGGTTGATAAATAAAACCAGAAGGCATGGGATTGTTTGGCTCAGTGACTTACTCACTTCTGGGACCACAGTTTTCAATTCATTGACTAAAAAATCATTCTGATTAGCTGACTATAAAAAGTGCAAAGCGAAATAAATTTGGTGTCCCTGCTTGGGAGGATTAGCTGCACAAAAGCTCGTGAATATTGATCAAATCTGAAAGAGAAACTCAGCTTTGATGGGAAAAAAAACCAACAACTTCTTGGATGCCCACGGATCATTCAGAATCAAATGCAAGCTTTCCTCTCCAAGTTTTTCCGTACAGAACCGGGACAAAGATACAAGGACAATATTTTTCTATGACTCATGAGATGCTCCCCAAAGAGGTCCTCATGAAACAGCTGGGTGAAGAAAACTATGAAGCAGACTACCTATTTAATATGTTAACGCCAGATCTTTTGCTAATGCCATTGTTGGTCACCATTTTGTTAAGCCCTGTTTGGAGAGCATCTCATGTGTCTTATGAACATATTTGTTGATGTAAGTGGGGTCTAAATGAGCTCTCCCCTGACATCTAGTGATGAGCTGGGCGAAAAACTTCAGGTGTGGGCTGTATTTCAATAGACATGCCTACTCTGCCTTGGCACGCAGCATGGTGGAGCTGCTTTGCCACAATGACTTTTGGCTGGTGTTGGATTATAAATCTCTTTAGTATTGAGTGCAGGGATAATGAAATGTTGTTATCCTTAGGCCACGTCTACACTACCCACCGGATCAGCGGGTAGTGATCGATCTATTGGAGATCGATTTATCGCGTCTAGCGTAGACGCGATAAATTGATCCCTGATCGCTGTGCCGTCGACTCCGGAACTCCACCACGGCGAGAGGTGGAAGCGGAGTCGACGGGGGAGCGGCGGCCATCGATCCTGCGCCGCGAGGATGCGAAGTACGTGATTCTAAGTTGATCTAAGATACGTCGACTTCAGCTACACTATTTTCGTAGCTGAAGTTGCGTATCTTATATCGATTTCCCCCCCCACCCCACCCGTGTAGACCAGGCCTTATTATACCAGTAAAGGGCAGCAGAACTGTACTTATCCTGCCCTGATTGAGGGCTTTCCCTTAAACCGAACCTCACTTGCTAAGCAGGGGGTAAGGATGCCACATGCCCATGATGGAAAGGTCTGGGTTAAGGATGGTAGCCTCAGAATGTGTCATTGGAGAAGTGACAGTGAGCAAGCAGCAGGAAACCGCCGGTTGCAGAGGTGCACAATGACTTCAGAGACATTGCTTGATGGGGAGGTAGACCTCCGTGAACATCTCTCTGAATTCTGGGCCTTTGGTAACCAAGGATAGCCAACTGTGAGTGGGATGCAGCAAAGGGAGAGGGGAGGGAGGTATTAAAGAGATATTGGTTCCTTGGCCTTTCCCACCGCAAGGTGGGAAACTGAAGCAAAGGACACTGCCCAATGTGCTGTGAGGCTGGGTTTGCTTATGGTCACATGCATTTGAATGTGGTTGTGGTGTTTTCCCAAACTAATGCTTGGTTCCCTTTCCCTTTTAATAAAAGTTCTCTTGTGTTATACACAGACTCAGCGCTTCCCTCTTAGTGAGACCCAGGGGTAGTGTTAAGTTTTCCCGGATTGCTGGGTGAGTCCTCGACCTGGTTCTGTTGTTAAGAGGAACTCCTAGATATCGAACTCAACCGTGGTTGCTGCTGACTTCTCTTGGAAGAAGGGTTACATTTGTGTACTTTTATCTTTGTTCTCTATGGAGAAACTAGGAGAGGAAAGTTTGAATTTGGTTCTGAATGATCAGTGAGCAGTCAATAAGTTGTGTCCCCCCTGCCCCCACCCATGAAGTCTGAGCTTCTCTTTCAGATCTGAGGCTTGATTACACCTTTTTTTAAAAATTTTTTTATTCACACAGCTGAAAGAAGTAATTCCATCCTTACCCACCCCTCATTTTGAGAGGCATCAGTCATTTTAGTCTCAAAGTGACCTGCACTGTGGACAGATTTGGGCCTCCTCACTTTTACTGCTGAAAATTAAATCAAGGGCTAAGGCCATAAGTTCTTTGGGACAGAGTCTGGCTTTTTGTTCTGTTTGTACAGCGCCTAGCACAGCAGGGGTGCTGGTCCATGACTACTCACCTAGGTGCTACAATAATCACAATAATTAACAATTTGTTGTTATTTGTTAAACAGAGTCCAGAGAATGAGATTTTCATGCTAGTGGATGGAATCTCACATTATATTCAGTTTCATCCCTCATGAATATTTTTTTGGTCTCCTTCAAATGTGGCTTTTTGTGGCCAATTGCATCCCCCGCATGGACTTTGGCAAGTGGCTAAATGTGATTCTCTTTGCAGTGACATTTCTGAGCCACCCACACATGAGATGCTGTAAAGAAGCTTTTACATGTCTGTATCCAGAAAGTGTAATTAAGTCCTGACAAAATTCAGGTCTAGATATCATGCTCCTTCAGGCAAGTTTGCATTTATTAATCTTTTAAAAAAAAAAAAAGGATTCTCGGATGAAACTCTGGAGATGTGCCATCTCATTTCCAAGGGGGTCGTGGGAGACAGCAGGCAGAGTTACACTGTTAAATTCATTCCATTATTCACACATGTACACAATAAAAAAAAAAACACAGAGGAAATACAATTAGCTATGCAAACTCCATAATCCAGCAAAGTATCAAAGGAGGCAAAGTACTGGAATTCAAAGCAAATATTACCATGTAACACACTGGATCCAATACTGAAAAGCCGCTGACAGACAGAAATAATATTGAACCACAGTCCTCAACATATTGAAAGCCCCATGGAAATTTCACTTTTTGTCCCAACTTAAATTTGATTAAGGAATGGAGAAACGCCATCTCAGTTGAAGCCTGAGCCTCAGAGTCCATTTCAGAGAGGTGCAGAAATTCCAATCGGGTTGTTCTTGTTTCTGAAATTCCAAAGAACTAGAGTGACAGAAATGCAGACGTGTAGTGTGGAAAGGGTCTCACAGGTGAGCTGCCATCTGGAGTGGCATTTGAGTTCACACTTCCAGGATAGACTGCAGCTTGATTACAATATCACAGCACACACAGCTAGCCAAGAATAGGTCATCTGCTAATTTTCTGTTACTAGTGTGTTATTTTTCAGAGTAGCAGCCGTGTTAGTCTGTATCCGTAAAAAGACAAGGACTCCTTTTCTTTTTAGTGTGTTATTAGCACTACAAGTGCCAGCCAAGATCAGGGCCCTTTTATGCTACTTGCTGTAGAAACACGTAGTGAGACAGTCAAAGGCCTAGAGAGATTACAATCCAAATTGACAAGGCAGAGAGATAGGATGCAGTAATTTCCTTTTTACAAAGGGGAAACTGAGGCACAGAGTGGCTAACTGATTTGTCCCATACAAGGAGTCTGCATAATTGCCAGACTTTGACCTCAGGTCTGTTCTTTAACCAAAAGCCCCTGCTTCCTTGCAGGGAATGAGCACTTTTCATGTGACCCCCATCCAGTGTGTTCCAGCTGCCACATTATGGTGGGTTAGTTTGCCAGTCCACATGAAGAAAAGGAGGACTTGTGGCACCTTAGAGACTAACCAATTTATTAGAGCATAAGCTTTCGTGAGCTACAGCTCACTTCATCAGATGCATACTGTGGAAACTGCAGCAGGCTTTATATATACACAGAGAATATGAAACAATACCTCCTCCCACCCCACTGTCCTGCTGGTAATAGCTTATCTAAAGTGATCATCAGGTGGGCCATTTCCAGCACAAATCCAGGTTTTCTCACCCTCCACCCCCCCACACAAATTCACTCTCCTGCTGGTGATAGCCCATCCAAAGTGACAACTCTTTACACAATGTGCATGACAATCAAGTTGGGCTATTTCCTGCACAAATCACAGGAGAGTGAGTTTGTGTGTGTATGGGGGTGGGGGGATGTGAGAAAACCTGGATTAGAATTGAAAAAAGAACAGAGAAGAGCAACAGAAATGATTAGGGGGGTGGATCAGCTTCCATGTGAGGAGAGAATCCATGCTGACTGTTCCTGATCACTTTCCTCTCCTCTAAGTGCTTCAGAATTGATTCCTTGAGGACCTGCTCCATGATTTTTCCAGGGACTGAGGTGAGGCTGACTGGCCTGTAGTTCCCAGGATCCTCCTTCTTCACTTTTTTAAAGATGGGCACTACATTAGCCTTTTTCCAGTCATCTGGGACTTCCCCCAATCACCATGAGTTTTCAAAGATAATGGCCAATGGCTCTGCAATCACATCCGCCAACTCCTTTAGCACTCTCAGATGCAGCGCATCCGGCCCCATGGACTTGTGCTCGTCCAGCTTTTCTAAATAGTCCCGAACCACTTCCTTCTCCACAGAGGGCTGGTCACCTCCTCCCCATGCTGTGCTGCCCAGTGCAGCAGTCTGGGAGCTGACCTTGTTCGTGAAGACAGAGGCAAAAAAAGCATTGAGTACATTAGCTTTTTCCACATCCTCTGTCACTAGGTTGCCTCCCTCATTCAGTAAGGGGCCCACACTTTCCTTGAGTTTCTTCTTGTTGCTAACATACCTGAAGAAACCCTTCTTGTTACTTTTAATATCTCTTGCTAGCTGCAACTCCAGGTGTGATTTGGCCTTCCTGATTTCACTCCTGCATCCCCGAGCAATATTTCTATACTCATTCCTGGTCATTTGTCCAATCTTCCACTTCTTGTAAGGTTCTTTTTGTGTTTAAGATCTGCAAGGATTTCACTGTGAAGCCAAGCTGGTGGCCTGCCATATTTACTATTCTTTCTACACATCGGGATGGTTTGTCCCTGTAACCTCAATAAAGATTCTTTAAAATACAGCCAGCTTTCCTGGACTCCTTTCCCCCTCATGTTATTCTCCCAGGGGATCCTGCCCATCAGTTCCCTGAGGGAGTCAAAGTCTGCTTTTCTGAAGTCCAGGGTCCGTATTCTGCTGCTCTCCTTCCATCTCATGGTCACTGCCTCCCAGGTTCCCATCCACTTTAGCTTCCCCTACTAATTCTTCCCGGTTTGTGAGCTCTGCCCCTAGTTGGTTCCTCCAGCACTTGCACCAGGAAATTGTCCCCTACACTTTCCAAAAACTTCCTGAATTGTCTATACACTGCTGTATTGCTCTCCCAGCAGATATCAAGGTAATTGAAGTCTCCCATGAGAACCAGGGCCTGCAATCTAGTAACTTCCGTGAGTTGCCGGAAGAAATCCTCATCCACCTCATCCCCCTGGTCCGGTGGTCTATAGCAGACTCCCACCACTACATCACCCTTGTTGCTCACACTTCTAAACTTAATCCAGAGACACTCAGGTTTTTCTGCAGTTTCATACAGGAGCCCTGAGCAGTCATACTGCTCCCTTACATACAATGCGACTCCCCCCCCTTTTCTGCCCTGCCTGTCCTTCCTGAACAGCTTATATCCATCCATGACAGTACTCCAGTCATGTGAGTTATCCCACCAAGTCTCTGTTATTCCAATCACATCATAATTCCTTGACTGTGCCAGGACTTCCAGTTCTCCCTGCTTGTTTCCCAGGCTTCTTGCATTTGTGTATAGGCACTTGAGATAACTCGCTGATCGCCCCTCTTTCTCAGTATGAGGCAGGAGCCCTGCCCTCTCACACACTCCTGCTCGTGCTTCCTCCCAGTATCCCACTTCCCCACTTATCTCAGGGCTTTGGTCTCCTTCCCCCGGTGAACCTAGTTTAAAGCCCTCCTCACTAGGTTAGCCAGCCTGCTTGCGAAGATGCTCTTCCCTCTCTTTGTTAGATGGAGACGGTATAAAGGGAAGCAGCCCAGCTCAAAAGGACATGTATTACGAGCTCCCTCCAGGGAGTTTCAGGAGCCCCAGTCTTCTGAGGACAGGCATGACAAACCCCAAATGGATCCTGGACGATGTGCGGAGAGCTGGAAGGGGACTGAGTCACTGCAGACCTTGCCAGCTGATGAACCCAGAGGAGCCATGGACTGCTGTCCTGGAAGACTGGGTAGGAAGTGGCCCAGGGAAATCGACACTAGTCCGGAGAAGTCTGTCAGCGTGATTTGGGCAGATCCCCACTGACCCAACAGCAGAACGCTCTGTCGCTATTAGGGCTCTGGGCTGGGACCCAGTGCTGTGGGGAGGGCCTGGATCCCCCTACCCCCTGCCAACCCTACACAAGGATAGCAGCTCCCCCACCTTAGGCCTAGAGGCTTACAGATGTCTATTGTTCACCAGAGTTGGAACGCTAGACTATCCAGACTGTTTGCTTGCTGCTCCGCCCGGCCTGAGGACCTGAGCACCCCAGACTGTTTGTTTGTTGCTCTCCCCTGCTTGAGTGCCTGAGGCCCTGAGTGGCAGCCTAATCTACCCTGACCACTAGGTCACACTGCCCTGGGAGCAAGGGAGCCCTAAGGACTCTGACCATTAGGTCACGCTCTTCTTGTGATTTAGGCCTTCAGAGAGACTCTAGCAATTGGGGTATAAGCTCCCTGCTGACCGTATGTGACCGGACATCCCTTGATGGGGTGTATCTATCCCACGACAATGAGATACAATTAAAGTAAATAGCAGAAAGGTATTACGAATTCTCAACACAGTTATTATAACATTGTCCCTACACTGGGCTGTTGCAACATGCTCTGCCTGACGCTAACAGTGGTGAAATGGTGCTATTGGCCATAAGTCTAGGGCCTGATTGTGCAAGCCATATACACATGGATGAGCACTTACTCACCTGAGGGGACGCTTTGCAAGACTGTAGTCTCCAAGCCTCTCACAAGCACGAACAAATTTATTGTTACAACACTACTTTGCAATAGGGAAGTATCTTTATCCCCATGTTCCAAATGGGGAACAGAGGCAAAACAAGACTAAGCCCTGGTCTACACTGGGGGGGGGGGGGGGATTGATCTAAGTTACGCAACTTTAGCTATGTGAATAATGTAGCTGAAGTCGACGTACTTAGATCGACTTACCGTGGTGTCTTCACTGCAGTAAGTTGCCAGCTGCTGCTCTCCTGTCGACTCTACCTGCGCCTCTCGCGGCGGTGGAGTACAGGAGTCGATGGGAGAGTGCTCAGGGGTCGATTTATCGCGTCTAGACTAGACACGATAAATTAATCCCCACTGGATCGATCACTGCCCACTGATCCGGCGGGTAGTGTAGACATACCCTAAGGGTCTGTCTGCCCTGCAATCAGAGGTGTGACTGCAGCTTGTTGAGACGAGTCCGAGCTAACTTTGATCTAGCTAGCTTCAATAACAATAGCCATGAAGCTGGGCTGTACAAGTCCACGCGGGACCATGGATATATACTCGAGCAGTTAACTCGTGCTGCCGCGACTTCACTGTTATTATTAGTTGAGGTAGTTAAATCAAAGCTAGCTGGGGCATGTCTACACATGCTGCAGTCACACTTCTGATCACAGTGTAGACATACCCTAAGTGACTTTTCCAAGGTCACTCAGGAAGCCGATGGCAAAGCCAGGAATAAAATCCAGATTTCCTGCCTTAGCTATAAGACCATCTTTCCTCCAGAGGTAGCATGAAATCCAGCAGAACTCATCTATGTAGTTATTTAGCTGTGAGTACATGTTGGCACGAAGATGATTTTCAGTGTATTATCACCTTCTCCATATAATCAATAAAAATTTAAATGAGAAGAGGTTGGTTGATTCTTTAAATCCTATTACACTTGAGCACCAATATTTATAACCCTCTGCAAAATTAAGTGTTTTAGGATTCCACTGCAGGATAATAGTATTTGCAAAATGCCTTCCATCTTTTTGTTGAGGTGATTAATCATCCCAATGGTGTGTTTTAAATACTCTACTTTCGGGTCGCAAAATTAGACAGTGCGTCGTGTAATATTTGTAGCACCAGCTACAACAGGTCCACAGTCCACACTTGCAGTATTACAGCCAGAGCTACCTGCTCTGTATCGGCACTTTGCATTGCAAGTATTATGGCTTTTAACCTCAGGAATCATGTTCTACTATATTTATCTATTTCACCAAAATGAGACAAGTCTCCAATATAATACATGCATGCTGTTTGCTAATCCAGAACTAATGCAACCAATATGAAAATGTGACTTCTATCCAAATAGTGTCATTTGCAAAGCAGCGCTGTGTATGCAACAGAGATTTTCATCTTGCATAGAAAAATACGTAAATATAACAATCAACTCTAATATCACAACGAAAGTAACTTTTAATTGTTTTCCCTTCACTAATATTTTCTGCTTGGCTGCCTCTGCTTATGGCTTTCGGAAAGGCCAGCTCATCAGTTTTGTTGTTAATCAAGAGCAGTAACTGTGTAAGTTATAAGACACAGAACCATAGTTTGCTGAATAGGAGAACAAGTTCCAGAAAATGCAAAGTAGTATTTTTTTATTAATAATGTGTAAGATTGTCATTTGAATAAACAGGGTCCCGGGCAGACTTTGCAAATCAAGATATGACAGCATGATTTCCCCTGCATTCTTGAAGAGGTGCATGTGTACCCCTTCAGAAAAGGGAAATATATTTAGGATATTTTGGGCCTGATTCACTGCTGTGACATGCCAGCTTTCTGGTGCTGTAAAGTCAATGAAGTCAATGGAGCTATGCCCGGATAAACCTGGAGGAACAGTGATGAATGAGGCTCTTTAAACACAAGACCGCTCAGCTTCGCTTCTCCTTAGGGTATGCTGCACGTGGATCAAATTATGGCCTGTGGGTTATGTGGAAATGCCCAATCTGTGCGGAGGGAGGCATTCTGTCTCTACAAGGCATCATCACTTCCAGGGATGCTGGAGTGGGAGTGCCCAGAGCTGCAGCTCTTGATGTCAAAGGATTTCACCTGCGCATCTTCCAGTGCAGCCCTGCCAGTGGGTGTTGAAGTCCCATAGGTGAGTGGAGTCCCAGCCATGCCCCACTCATGAGGTGCCTGGGCAGGGTGTGCTGGGTGGGAGGGGATGGAAAAGGGTTCTCTGTGCCTTATTCCCATTTGATGCCTCTCCACAGGGCTAGCCATGGTTTGGCCCCCATGCATGCTCACGTACCAGTCTTGTGGTTTGGGCGTCTTTGCACCTTAGAGCAGAACATGTTCCCCACTCACTAAGAGCTAACATGGAGAGTACTGGAGAGTAGCATGGAGAGCACTGGCACTCGCCTTCCTGCGCCGCTTCTGAGAGCTCTGATACGACCGGCAGCTCCTTTATCGCCATCCGAGAGGTCTTCCACGAGACCTCTGCGGGCTGCTGGTCTTCTACCGGGACCTCCTCCAGACCTGGAAACTGTTCTCAGAGACCAGGTCTGTGGCGGCCACCGAGGGGGCAGATCTCCTCATGGAGCCCCTGCTACATAACCCCCAGCTCCATGTATAGGTGGCGGAGTCCCCCTTGGTGCGCCAGAGGTTGGTCCTGGTGGAAGTGACGAGAGTCGGAGACCTCCTGGACTACGACCAGGGAGACTGGCTGGATCCCCGGACGCTTGCTCGGCACATGGGGCTCTCCAGACCTCGTACTCCCCGGTGGGTACTTCAGGAGGTGAGGGCAGCTTTACCGCCCGCTGCTCGGGTTTACCTCGACCAGGTCCTGTGAGAGGGCACACCCCGCCCACCCTCCACCCCAGGCCTTCCAGACCTTTTCATCGGGCCCCTGCTCCGTGGACCCAACCGGGCCCCCCTGCCCCTTCACTGTGAGCCAGCTGCACTATTTGCAGCTGGTTCGTTTCCAGACCGCACCGAGGAAACATCTATACACGCTTGTGCTCCATACCCTTCACTTCCTCACCCTCACGTCCCGCACCAACACAAAGTGGCAGAACCTCCTACCACCTCTGGAGGGTGAGGAGCCCCAGTGGGCCAGCCTATATTCCACCTTAGTCCTGAGGCCCACCGGGAATATCAGTTGGTTGCTCCTTCATGGGGCTGTGAGCATGGGCATGTACTTGGCGCAGTTCACCCCCATCCTGGACACCTGCCCCTTCTGCGGCATGAGGGAGACTCTGTCGCACGTTTACCTGGAGTGTACCAGGTTGCAGCCCCTATTCTGGCTTGTCTCAGATATCCTGTTATGTTTCTGGTTGCCTTTGCCTCACCTCCTTATCTACGCACTCCCTATCCATGGCCCCACAAAGTCACGGGACCTCCTGGTCAACCTCCTCCTGGCCCTGGCTAAAGTGGCCATCTATAAAACCAGAGAGAGGAGGTTGGCCAATGGGGCTTCCTGTGACTGTGGGACCTATTTCCAATCCTCCGTCCATTCATGCATCCGGACAGAGTTCCTCTGGATGGCATCCGCTGGCTCCCTTGATGCCTTCGAGGAGCAGTGGGCACTGTCCGGGGTTCTCTGCTCGGTGTCCCCATCAGGTTCCCTTCATTTGACCCTTTGACCACACTCCTGTCACTATTATTTCATTAGTTGTCCCCCGGAATCATTTGGTTTCCAGGTCCTGAGGATCCTCCCCTTAGGCTGTGGGGGGTGGGGAGTTCTTTAGCAGTGGGTGGGCTTTCGCCTGCCCACTTCCTGGATCCCAATAGGAAGAGCTAACATGGACACGGCGCAATGCAGGACATAAGTGACTGGGAAGGAGAATGAGGAGAGAGTCGTGGTGATTGACAAAGGGAAAGAGGGGTTCCGAGACGCCTACGCCGGGATTAGGGGAAAGACAGAGGGGAGCGTTTAGCAGACAGAAAGTGCGAGACTGGTCCGCATATAAGCACAGAAGGCAGGAGCAGAGAAGGTGCAAAGCCCAGCAGGATGGACTGAGGCTGGGCCAGGATGAGAGATAATGAGCCTAGGCCACAGTGGCTATGTCTCCCCCAATACAGCTTCCACCCCATCCTGACAAACTCCCATCCAACCTCATTGTCCACACTGATTTGGGAAAAGCCAGTGTTTTGCCTAGGTGGGCACAATTCAAAACTGTGATCAGCTGGGCAAAAATACAGGCCTCTTTCCAGGCTAGCCAGGAATCCAGGATGCTTGTAGTCTGCCACAGATCTGAGAGTGCGCGAAGGGGATGAAAGGAACAGGAACACAAGGGGACTGGGAGGAACGTAGGGAGCAAGTGAGGAAACAGGAGGAACTAAGGTCAGAACTCAAGAGGAGATTATGATATGCTTTGGACTCCTGCACTAAGGCAGAGAGAGCCACTGAAGACCTCAGAGCAGGGACGAGACATGTGTGGCGCAATGGTGAAGAATGACTCTAATGATAATGATCAGTGCTGACCCAGAGCCGCTTTCTTCATTTTCCCTTTGAACTAGTAATGAAAACAATTGTAACTTACAAAACTAGGACACTGCAGAGGTTAGCCACACCCCTCTTGTGTGGCAAGAACAGAGTGGGATATTAGTACCAAATCACCAGCTAACTGCCAGTTGACAACAAATCTGCAAAGAAGCCAATTTCTGCAGAAGATTTTGGTAGGACAGATGCTTTTATTTTCTCAACGAGAACAGGCCCTTTCTCTCGTGAGAGCTGGACAGCCTTTGAGCAAAATTGGCCTCATCTTTAAGCATTCGCAGTCCAAATCAGACCAACAGGAAAGCTTGCAAAAGGCCTAGGGAAATAGAATTGGGAAGGTTCACCCAGTTCTAATACCAACCTACCCCTGCCTTCATTAGTCGCAGCAATCTTTAACTTTAATGCGAGGGCTTTATCGTATATAAAATACAGCCATATCCTAGAATGATCTTGTAACTCGGTGTAGAACCTACTGAGTTATTAAATGGATGTAAGTGGATGAACTCTGGTGGAGCCTGCTCAACAATGCATGAAGAAAAGAGAGCTGGAGGTGTAGAAAATGTCAAATAGCTTTCTCATATGCATTAAACTATTAATAAAGATAAAATGATCTTTATGTTTTTGGTTTATAATGTCTCTTTTATGAAAGCAAGAAGCAGCGTTGATTCACGATTCGTTGGTTTCGCTACTTTGTGTCATTACTCAGAACACGTCAAGAAGAATATCTAGACAAACTGCTAAGCCTAGGGGAAAGGTGGCAACAGAAGCTAGAAGTTTTTGGCTGCAGGGGCTGCGCCTGTGGCATTGTGGGAGTTTCTTAGCAATGCAGTGTGTGTTATGAGCAGGGAAGAAGGGTGCGGAGAAGGAAATGCCACTTTGTGGAAAAGTCACAGAGATAAAGTTAGGATAATCTGTGGAGAAAACACACATTAGTCACTGAGGCCTGGTCTACGCTGTGAGTTTATGTTGGATTTAGCAGCGTTAAATCGAATTAACCCTGCACCCGTCCACGCAACAAAGCCATTTTTTTCGACAAAAAGGGTTCTTAAAACTGATTTCTGTACTCCTCCCCAACGAGGGGATTTGTGCTGAAATCAACATCACCGTTTCAAATTAGGGTTAGTGTGGATGCAATTTGAAGGTATTGGCCTCTGGGAGCTATCCCACAGTGCACCATTGTGACCACTCTGGACAGCACACTGAACTCGGATGCACTGGCCAGGTGTACAGGAAAAGCCCCAGGAACTTTTGAATCTCATTTCTTGTTTGGCCAGGCGAGCTCATCAGCACAGGTGACCATGCAGAGCTCATCAGCACAGGTAACCATGCAGTCCCAGAATCGAAAAAGAGCTCCAGCATGGACCGAACGGGAGGTACTGGATCTGATCGCTGTATGGAGAGAGGAATCCGTGCTTTCAGAACTACGTTCCAAAAGACGAAATGCCAAAACATTTCAAAAAATCTCCGAGGCCATGAGGGACAGAGGCTACAGCAGGGACGCAACACAATGCCACGTGAAACTTAAGGAGCTCAGACAAGCATACCAGAAAACCAAAGAATCAAACAGACGCTCCAGGACAGAGCCCCAGACATGCCGCTTCTACGCTGAACTGCATGCAATTCTGGGGTGGGGGAGCACCACCACTACCCCACCCCGTCCGTGGACTCCGAAGATGGGGTAGTCTATGCCATACCTGAGGATTTTGCAGACGGGAAAGATGAGGAGGAGGGTGACGAGCTTGAGGAGAGCACACAGCACACCGTTTTCCCCGACAGCCAGGATCTTTTTATCACCCTCACTGAAGTACCCTCCCAACCCAACCAAGCCAGAGAAGGGACCTCTGGTGAGTGTACCTTTTGAAATATAATACATATTATAACAGCAAGCGTCTTTTAATGATTAAGTAGCCCTGAGGACTTGGGATGCATTCGTGGCCAGTACAGCTACTGGAGAAGTCTGTTAACGTGTCTGGGGATGGAGCGGAAATCCTACAGAAACATCTCCATGAAGCTCTCCTGGAGGTACTCTAAAAGCCTTTGCAGAAGGTTTCTGGGGAGAGCAGCCTTATTCTGTGGTAGGACACTTTACCATGCCATGCTAGTAGCAAGTAATCTGGTATCATTGCATGACAAAGCCTGGCAGCGTACGGTCCCAGTGTTTGTTGTCATTCAAGCAACATCCGTTCTTTATCTCTCTGTGTTGTCCTCAGGAGAGTGCTATCATTCATGGTAACCTGGTTGAAATAGGGGAATTTAATTAAGGGGACATTCAGAGGTGCCCATTCCTACTGGGCTGTTTGCCTGTGGCTGAAAAGAAATCCTCCCTGCAATTAGCCACACAGTGGGAAGGGAGGGGGCATTGGCACTGAGCTGTTTGCATTTGGCTAGCAGGGATCTTCCCTGATACCAGCCATGCTGTGGGGGGAGGGGTAAAGCGATCATCCCAGAGAATTGGATATGGGGGAGGGGTTAGTTTGGTTTCTGCTGCTGCACGTTAACAGGAAAACTGCAGCACTAAATGGCCAACTCAACGGGCTTTGCTTGGTATGGGAAAGGAGGGCGCTGCTGTTATGAAGTTTGCAGAAGCCGAAAGACTATGGCTTACCATGGCCGCCTGCAAGACGAATTCTGTTGCCCGGCCCTGCGTGTGTGATCTCTAACACCAAAGCTGCAGACACTCAATATAAGATGCAAAATGCGACCTTGTACCAAAATCACATGTGCTATGTAATGTGAATAGTGTTGTTCACCGTGAAAGAGTATAGCCATTGTTCTGTAAAATGTATCTTTTTAAATACTTCACTCCCTTTTTTTCCTCCAGCAGCTGCAAATGTTTCAAGCTTCCCTCCTCTGTCCCAAAGGCTATCTCAGATAAAGCGGCGAAAAAAACGCACGTGTGATGAAATGTTCTCTGAGCTCATGCAGTCATGAGGCATGAGGCAACGCTGGGGCTACTGCGGGATCAAACGGACATGCTCTGGCATCTGGTGGAGGTTCATGAACGGCAGCAGGATCACAGACTGCCACTGTAGCCCCTGTTTAACCACCCTCCCTTCTCCCTAAGTTCCATAGCCTCCTCACCCAGACACCCAAGAACGTGCGGGGGGGATGCTCCGGGCACCCAACCACTCCACCCCAGTAGACAGCCCAAGCAACAGAAGGCTGTCATTCAACAAGTTTTGAAGTGGCCTTTTCCTTCCCTCCTACCCTCCTCCCACACCCCACCCAGGCTACCTTGTGAGTTATCTCCCTATTTTTATGTTTTTTAAATGATAGTGACTTTATTTCCTTTGCAAGCAAGCTGTGATTGAAGGGGGGAGGGCAGGTGGCTTACAGGGAATCTAGAGGCAACCAAGGAGGTGGGTTTTCATCAAGGAGAAACAAACAGAAGTGTCACACAGTACCCTGGCCAGTCATGAAACTGGTTTTCAAAGCTTCTCTGATGCGCAGCGCTTCCTGCTGTGCTCTTCTAACAGCCCTGGTGTCTGGCTGCGCATATTCAGCGGCCAGGCAAATTGCCTCAATCTCCCACCCCGCCATAAACGTCTCCCCCTTACTCTCATAGAGATCGTGGCGCACACAGCAAGCAGCAATAACAATGGGAATATTGGTTTCGCTGAGGTCTGAGCGAGTCAGTAAACTGCGCTAGCGACCCTTTAAACGTCCAAATGCACCCTCTACCACCATTCTGCACTTGTTCAGCCTATAGTTGAATAGCTCCTTACTACTGTCCAGGGTGCCTGTGTGCAGCTTCATGAGCCAGGGCATTAAGGGGTAGGCTGGGTCCCCAAGGATAACTATAGGCATTTCAACATCCCCAACAGATATTTTCTGGTCTGGGAAGTAAATCCCTTCCTGCAGCCATTTAAACAGACCAGAGTTCCTGAAGACGTGAGCGTCATGAACCTTTCCTGGCCATTCCACGTTGATGAAACGTCCCTTGTGATCCACCAGTGCTTGCAGCACCATTGAAAAGTACCCCTTGTGGTTTATGTACTGGCTGCCCTGGTGGTCTGGTCCCAAGATAGGGATATGCGTTCCATCTATAGCCCCACCACAGTCAGGGAATCCCATTGCAGCAAAGTCATCTAGTATGACCTGCACATTTCCCAGAGTCACTACCTTTGATAGCAGCAGCTCAATGATTGCGTTGGCTACTTGCATCGCAGCAACCCCCACAGTAGATTTGCCCACTCCAAATTGATTACCGACTGACCAGTAGCTGTCTGGCATTGCAAGCTTCCACAGGGCTATTGCCACTTGCTTCTCAACTGTGAGGGCTGCTCTCATCTTGGTATTCTTGCGCTTCAGGGCAGGGGAAAGCAAATCACAAAATTCCGTGAAAGTGGCCTTACGCATGCAAAAGTTTCGGAGCCACTGGATATCATCCCAAACCTGCAACATGATGTGATCCCACCACTCTGTGCTTGTTTCCCGGGCCCAGAATTGGCGTTCCACAGTAGGAGCCTGCCCCAGTAACACCATGATCTCCAAATTGTGGGGGACAGCAGTTTTAGAGAAATCTGTGTCCATGTCATCATCACTCTCATCACTGCACTGCCATCGCCTCCTCGCCTGGTTTTTCAGGTGCTGGTTCTGCATAAACTACACGATAATGGGCAAGGTGTTTACAATGGTCATAACTGCTGCGGTGGGCTGAATGGGCTCCATGCTTGTCATGCTATGGCGTCTGCTCAGGCAATCCAGGGGAAAGGAAGTGAAATGATTGTCTGCCCTTGCTTTCACGGAGGGAGGGAGGGTTGACTGACGACATTTACCCGTAACCACCTGTGACAAATTTTTGGCCCCATCAGGCACTGGAAGCTCAGCTCAGAATTCCAATGGGCAGTGCGGACCATGGGAACTGTGGGATAGCTACCCACAGTGCACCGCTCGGAATGTCGATGCTAGCCTCGGTACTGTGGACGCACACCACTGAATTAATGGGCTTAGAGTGGATGCAGGCACTCGACTTTATATAATCTGTTCCCAAAAATTGACTTCTGCAAAATCGGAGTACTTTCGTAGTGTAGACATGGCCTAAATCTGCAGTATTTCCTGGAACAGGCCAGCTGGTTTTCGTTCACCTTAAAGGTATAAATGTTGAACTAGCTCATTAAATACAAAGGCGACTGTGACCAAGTTATCTCCTACCCATCACTAACTTGCAACTAATTGATGTATCTGGCATTACAATACAGAGTTAGGATTTTCAAAGCTGAAAACTAGGCTTCTAAATCCATATTTAAGCCCCTAAATAAGAGGCTTTTTTCCCCCAAGCATCCAGCAGCTCCCATGAAGTAAATTCCTGTTGAAAATTCACGCTACTTAGAGTATGTCTACACTGCAATTAGACACCCGCAGCTGGCCTGTGCAAGCTGACTTGGGCTCATGGGGCTTGGGCTAAGGGGCTATTTAATTGCTGTGTAGACGTTCAAACTCAGGCTGCAACCCAAGCTTTGGGACTCTCCCAACTAGCAGGGTCCTAGATCCTGGGCTTCAGCCAAAGCCTGAACATCTACACCACAGTTAAACATCCCCTTAGCCCGAGCCCCATGAGCCTGAATCAGCTGGCACAGGCCAGCCACGGGTTTTTAAATGCAGTGTAGACATATTCTTATTAGGCATCTCAACAGAATCCTGACTTTAGGCAAATTTGAAGAGCTTGGCCCAGGAAATCTGTCACAGGGCAAACTGGTCCTATCAGAGGGATTCAAGGTCCAGATCTAGGACAGTCATTGGTTCAGCCTAGAACCATGGCATTCTGAGACCTGTAGCCCAAAGGGATGAAGGGAGTTGTAAGATGGTCAGCAATGTATGCTGGGTAAGGGAGGAGGAATATATTCTCTCCCTTTACTCCAGTAAGAGAGACCAAAGACAAATTGTGCTTGTTGTGGGTATTTCTGCCTGAAGGGAACAGGGCCTACTGTTGGGTATCTCCAGGTAAAGGGCCCAGGAGAGGTCTTGGAAGAAGCTAGGGAGCACTATAGAAGGAGAGAGAAAAAGGGTGAGGGAAGTACTTGAAGTAAGAAGGGTGTTTTGAACTAGAAGTTCAGATTTGGAGGAGGGAAACCTGTAGAGAGGAGCTTCTGCCTGTGGGTCTCCATCAGGGGCTGTGAGGAGACCCGATAGGAAGGGACTGCCCTGGACCAAGGGGACGAGCTGTGCACTCAGGGGTGAAGGTTTGGCTTTCTGTTGGATGCTGATTTGTTGTGGTTATGTTTCTCCTGGGCTTTTGTTTTATGTTTTCTCCTGTGGGTTTGCCTGGAGGGCTAAGTTACCCCACCAATGAGGAGATGGTGAGTCAGGACTAACTTACAGTGCAGAAAGGTGAGCCGCTATGGCAAGGCCATATTTCTTAATGATTGGGGCACACTGCTGTGTCTCCCTGCCTCCTAATCCTTGGTCTGTCCAGCTCCCATCTACACCAGCAAATTGCCCCATTGTCAGCCAAATCAGTGCTGATAGCCATTTAGCTGTGGGTATAGACAGCCCAATGGGTCTCCAGAGCAGGTCAATGAGACTTGCCTGGAGCCAGCAATCCTGAGGGGCAGGCAGGATAAAACCACATTGTCAGGGGGGTTGGCTGCTGCCAGGTTGAAATATGGTTATATCTGTCGTGCAGACAGCTCCTGGTGCAGAAAAGAACAGAGAATGAGGCAAAATCACAAGTCCTATCTGGGCGTCAGGTCATACTACTGAAGCAGGGAAAGGCCCATATTAGTGGATCAAGATCTACTGAAAACTTGGAATTAAATTAATACATGGAGAGAATCCGTCAGTTTATAAATATCACACACCTTTGAACGGCACCTAATCCGGTTATGTTATTTTCTAACTCAAACGTGGGTCAGCAGTGGGAAAAGAAATTGCAGTAGCATTTCTTTAGATTTTTCTATACTCGAAGGAGTGTGATAGTGAGAAAGAATGGCAAAACCATCGGGGTAAAGATGAATTATCCAACAATATGCATGTGCACCCCCTCCTAACTAATAGCAAACATGCAGCCTCAGGAATAGAACTCACAAGAGGCAGCTCCAAAAACCACACCTGGGCTAGTTAAAAGAAAAGCATTGCTAACTCAGAAAACTAATCTACAATATATCTGGGGAGGACAGACAGTGGCGCAAGATAGACTATTGCATAACATATAAACAAGTAATTTTCAGAGTGTAAAAGCTATTTGACAGACAGCTGAACTATGCAATTAGCAGATAGAAACCAGCCCTAGTTAATGATACATCTTAATTATCTATGTAATATTATTTATGTTCCACTTGTAAAGTCCAGTCTTGTAATTACTGTTTGAATGTTAAGAATGAGGATTTCATTTTTTTTTCGCTGTGAAGCAATAAGGAAAGAAAAATGGTTTTGCCGTCTAAGCTGAAAACTGCCTAATTTAAATGATGTTTCAGCAAAAGCATCTTTTGAGTAGCTGTGGGATTCTGTGCTGGCCTCTGGAACCAAAATGACACATTAAAGATAAAATGCTTAAAATGCAGTGTGCTTTGAAATTGGGTACGTATTTTAACTCTTAGAGATGGGAAGCAGCATAAGCCAGTTGTGGCTTGTTCTGTGCAAATTCTGTTTGAAGGTGAGGTTACAGACTGCAAGAACAAAATCTGCTTCCAAGATGAACACATATGATCAGTGTCCTTCACCATAAACCTTCCTGAACTAACAGTTTTTATAAACTGCTCTAGGGCAAGGAAAACACCAACTCTGAGTGCAAGATATTTTGCTCTAATGTTCCCCATCCATAAAAAATGAACCTTTGGTAAGTGCGCCATCCAAAGATGGGAAAGTTGACCCTGGTTTCTCTGGGCTGCCAGAGCTCATATGTGAAGCAAGTCAGTTCATCTGATCAGAGCTGGCTGGGCATTTTTAGACTAAACTTTTTTTTTTGGTCAGGAAATGTCTATACTGTTCGAGAGAGAGCCAGTTTTGACAAATATCCTGATTCAAAAAAATTTGTAAACAAAACAAAAAGTTTGGAAATGGTTGAAACGGTTCATTTTGACACTTCTACTACAAAGTTTTATTTGGCAGTTGAAAATGACTGTTTGTTTTTAAATGATGATTTATACTAAAAATATTTTTAAAAACAGATCAAAATGAAACATTTCAACTGACCTGATTCCTCCTCCCCAAATTTCAGATTTCCAGTGCACAAAATTTTTCAAATTTTCATCCTGTTTCAGGACAAGAGCAAAAAATTCAAACTCTCATGGACTGGGAAAGCCATTTCCCACCCAGCTCCAATGCTGGTGGCAGGGTTATATTATTTTTAAACAGGCCTGAGTCCTCCTTTTCACTTGTTCCTGAACTCTCCCATATAGGACCTAGATGATGCTGTGTGTCTGAGTACTGACACTGTGAAGTGTTTTTGTCGGTGAGCAGGGTCATCTGAGAGAGGTTGCTTAAGCACAAGCAAACCTACTGACCCTGGGAACAATACGGGCTCCCAGGATAGGGGGGCAGGAGCTGGATTTCCCAGGGGAGGTAGGCACTATAGTCAGTGCTATACTACTGGCTATAGCCGTTTGCTTGAGATGGTGGACGGTATAGCTGAAGGGTCAGCCCATCTGCAGGGGTTTCCCTCTATTAGCCAAGAACCTGGAAAGGAATTTTGAAGCGGAATGAAGCCAGCGAGTGTCACACCCTGGAAATGAGGCTAAGGATCAGGTTTGTGAATTGAACTTTCTGTGCGCCATCAGGGGACAGGTTGGGGTCGGTACAGTGGAAATGAGTGAATGTTTTAAAATGTCACAAGAGGGAAGCCGGGTGTCCAGCTTGAGGGTTATTTCCTTGACTTACGACGACTTATTTTGGGCAGCTGCTTTTATTTGGAGAGATGGTTCATTGAACTGTAGAAAATTTTTTCATTTAAAGAAGCTGGCTTGCGAGGTTAAACAGCATGTAAGAACTGCTAATGGTACTCATGCTTAATTAAGAGCTAATTAACAGTTAATTAATAGCTTGTGGTTAATTCCAATAAAAATAATAATACTTCATTCTTCCATAATGCTGGCGGGGGGGGGGGGCCTTAGAGTGGATCACCCACGTAATTCCCAACATAGTGTTAAATCACAGTGTCTCTGATCAATTTGGGTGACCCACCACTACGCTTGCTAATGTCTCTTCCTTGTACTGCATGCACCTCGAAACAGCATTTTTGTGGTAAATGTAAATCCTGTAGCAATTTAACACTGATGTTTTACTACTTAGGGACGGGGGCGGAGGAGAAACGGAGTCACTTATGAGAATCTGAGACCATGGTGGGTACAGGGAGGCAGAAATAAAACTGCCACAAGGCTGCTGAATTGTGCTCTGGGTGGTGTAGAGCGAGGAAACCTGGAAGTTGCCTCTTCCAGCCTTAAAACCTATGACTCAGTGAGGGTTTAACTGTTCATCAACACTGTCATACTGATGTAAGCAGAGTCTGAATGAGCTCTCCCCTGACATCTAGTGGTGAGCTGTGGAAAAAGACTTCAGAAGCTGATCTCGTTTGCATGGACACACCCACCCTGCCTAGATGCTCAGCATGATGGGCTTGCTTGACTAAATTATCACTTGTGGCTGGTGTTGGATCTCCAGTCTCCTTGTTTTTGGGGCAGGAGTAATAAAGGGTTATTATCCTTGTTGTGTGAACTGAGGGCAGCAGAACTGTACCTGGTATGCCCCGATGGAGGGACTCACCCGCAACTGAATGGTAGTCTCTAAGCAGGGGATATGGATTCCAACACTCAAAGAGTGGAGATTGTTTTAGATACTATTTGACTTTTCTGCTCTTCATAGTGTAATAAAAGAGCTAATTTAGATTCAATTGAAAATCTTGTTACATGCTGCAGAGCTGAAGTCACTGATACTTAGGTCTAAGTATTAGACCTATTTTGGGACAATGTCTCTATGGCAAGAGCCTGCCCAGTGTGCATGAACGTGAGGCTCCCCCACTAACAGCTGAAATCACTGAGAGCTGTGTTAACTGGGTGGGGGTCTGAAGACATCTTGGTGAGTAGCTAGCTGGTGGAGAGATGTAGCAAGCAGCTAACAAGGTAGCTGGTGGAGAGGTATGGCAAGTGGCCAGAATGGAAGCTGGTGGAGAGGGCCAGAGCAGAGCCCTGCAGAGGCTCTTGGCAATTGGCCATTGGGGCCAAGAGTGAGTGCCCAAGCAGTGGAGCATGTAAGGTGCCTCCTTACCCCTCTGCCCACACACACAGGTGGGAGGTGAACTCTGTGGATGAACCTCTGAACTCTGGGGCTGCACTGGCCAAGGAAAGCAACTGTTAGTGGGGTACAGAGAAGGGACGGGCACGTTAAAGGGACTTTTGGGTTGCTGGACTTAAGACCCTTAAGGCACTGCCCAACTTACTTGGTGGGGGGGTCTTTTACTCATGGTTTGTGTTTATGAACCCTAGTTGCGATGTTTTCCCAAATTAATGCTGAGTTAATTCCTTCCTTTTATTAGTTTTTGCTACACTCAGACTCTGCGCTTGCGAGAGGGGAAGTATCGCCTCTTAGAGGCGCCCAGGGGGTGGTGTGTAATTGTCCCAGGTCACTGGGTCGGGGCTCAAGCCGGTTTTGTGTTGTACCAATGGAAAGCAACCCCTAGATACTGAACCCGGCCCTTGTTGCTGCTGGCTCCACCTGGCAGACGGGTTACATGGATCTGGGTCTCATTCCCCTAGATCGGGTTAAAGCTTTGATCTGAGTTCATCCCAAGAGGCTGTTTAGAACTCTCGAGCAGTCTGGTTTTGCACCAATGTACGTGGAGTAATAACAATCTCAGCTGATATTTCCCTGTTATTAGAAGTATTATTGTTGTTAGTATCTGTATTACAGCAGCGCACCGGGACCCCAGTGGAGACCGGGGGGCCATCGTGCCGGGCACAGCACCTTCATATATAGTGGAGCCCCTTGCCATTTTGGAGGGTTGAGAAAAGCTGCTGCTGGCAGCAACCACTGTCCGCAGCACAGAGGCTGGGAGAATTGAACCTGAGACTGCCTCCCTGGTTTGTGCTCAAGAGGCAATAACTCCAGAGAGCCTGCACGTGGCTGGGACTCCCCAGCATGTGAGCTGGGCCAGGCAGGGGCAGAGCAGGGGAGAGCTGGCTGCAAGGCAGCTGGTTACAGCACTCAGGGGTGAAGCCTCAGAGAGTTCCTCCCTCCAGCTGAGGAGAAGGAGGTGCCATTTTGTCTCTCTGGGCCAGCTCCACAGCAGAGAGACAGAGCCCTAAGAATGTGCGGAGGGCCTGCCTACAGAGCCGGTCGGGTTTCCTGCACCAGGAGAGAAGGAGGTTGGCTCCTCACCAAGCTCCAATGCCACCAGACAGCGTAAGTCTGTGAGCTGACTCCTAGTTTTGAGGACCTAACAAAGGGAGCATGTAACTGTCACTGTTTGCCCTGATTCTTGCCCTTTTCCCTTCCATATTTTACCCCATCTTGTCCTACAATAAATGTTTGTTTATCCTCATGTGATGGTCTTTGATTGTCCTAGAGGTCATAGGGCTGTCCATTAGCTTATGCATCCAGACACTATGAAGACACAGTGCCCAACAATCAAATAACACACCGTCCCTGCCCTGAGGAGCTTACAAGCTAAGGAGACAAGGGTGACACAGAGCTACGGGGGAAAGGATAGGACACACGAGTGGAGTGAACTGTATGATGGTGGCAAACAGCTTGTTAGTGCCACTGTGGTTTTCTGTTGATTTATTTGGCAGGTTTGGGTTTTGGTTGGTTGGGTTTTTTTTGGCTGGGGTTTGTTGAGAGGGGATTGGCTAACCAGAGCCCATGGAAGGGAGAGGGGAGCACTGGCCGGGAAGGTGGTAAGAGGGCTGTAGGGCCAGAGAGAAGAGGGAAGGAAGGTGAGGACCTTGGAGGGCAGGTGCTCTGAGGCTGAAATGAAGAGATTGTGCAGGAGGGAGTTGGAGTGAACAGACAGATGCCCGAGGGGAAAAGAAGAGGTGGCTGTTCAGGATGCTCCTTGACCCACCATGTTATGCCCTTTAAATGCACCACCTGCACTGTGTGTGTCAAGAAGCTGCCTGAGGGGCCTGTCTGAGCCCAGTGCTTTCCATGATAGCTTGTGGCCATGTGCTGATGTTGTTATGACACTTAATACGAAGTGTGGGCAAAGACTCTCTGGGCTTGTTTGGAGAAGCCTCTTCTGCCTGGGTTAACAGGGCTCAAGGTGACACCAGTGTAAACCCAGGCCAGTTCGGTGTGATGCTGTGTCCCTCTCCGGTTGTGGCCAGGACACGGTGGGTGATGACCCATCGCTGGGTTGTCTAGCTCAAGCAGCAGAGGCTTATGCATTAACATTCAGAGGCCAGCTTCAGTCTCTGCTGCTGAGGACCGGGGGTCTGAGCATCAAGCAGCTGCTGCAGCTGTAGGCTGCCAAGGCTCAATGCTGCCCAGGACCCCATCCAGGGGGAAAGGAGAGCAGCTGGCTGCACAGGAAGAATGTCAACCCCACACCTCAGGCTCCAGATCAGGCCTTTGGGTAGGAGCATTTTCCACCATACTGATATCAGGGTGGGATTAGTTGGGGTCCTAGTTATCGTCCCTGAATCTTTTACCTGTCCCCCTCCCCCTTTTATTAATTTACCTCTGCCTGGTCCAGGGAATAAAATGTCATTTGTTCTTATGACCGATATGAGCTCAATTTCATTAATTTATCCAAGGGATGGTTCAAAGGTGGCTTGATCACAGTGCATGGGGAGAAGGTTTCTGCTAGTAGAAGACTCTTTAATTCAGCAGACAAAGACGTAAGAAGAGCAAATGACTGGGAGCTGAAGCTAAACAAATTCTGGCTAGAGACAGGGTGCAAATTATTAACAGCGAGGGGAATAAACCATTCCAACAACTCACCTCAGGACGTGATGGTTTTGCCATCGTTAGCTGTCTTTAAATCAAGACTGGATGTCTCTGTCTAACGAATCTGCTCTAGCTCAAGCAGAAGTACTGATCTTGGTACCAAAATGACTGAATGAAGTCCTCTGGCCTATGTTATAGAAGAGGTCAGACTGGATGATCATAACAGTCCCTTCAGGTCTTAATCTGTGAATCTATACAGCAAATAGGGCCATAAATCAAAGTCCTGGATCTAGCTTCCCTTGTATTTTGTGAATGTTTGGCTGTGGATTGCAGCTCGAGCTCATCTTTACTACATAGGCATATTTTAAAAATCCCCTTCTTTATAAACATATCGTTCCACTTTAAAGTCAAGGGAGACTTAGCACGAGAAGGGGTGACCTCATGAAAACTTATAAACCAGAAGACCCTCTGGTAACCTATTGCCAGATCATAGCAGAGTTTCATACACTATCTTAAGAAGGATAAAGGAGATGTTTGCTCAAAGACGTCCTAATCATGTGGTGCATCTGTTATAAGGAGATATGAGAAGAAGACAATCTCTATTAGCTCCTGGGGAAAGTCCTGGATGGAATTTCCAAAACACATGTTTTTTCTTCCCTTTCTCCAGCAAAACTAGAAGGAGCCTGGCTTAGGGAAAGCCAAAAGGGAAGGAAGGGCCTACAGGGAGTGCTTGCATTTGGGGGAATTGGGATGTCTGGCTATCCCAACGGCAGCACGTGTGTGAGATTACATGGCACTGCCACCCGTGTGAGGAAAATTACACAGCATCTCCATGTGAAGGTAGCACCGGTTGCTGCTGCTTTTGGAAAACGCAAGCTGTTTGTAAGACACTAATACTGAGCAACTTAAAAAAAAAAGTGGGTGGGGGAGGGGAGAGAGTTCTTAGTGCATGCGAACCTTTGGCCTGCTGGACTCTTGTATAATTGCTTTAAACATCTCCTCTGGGTCAATACATCCCTACCAACTATTTTGTAAAAGGGGGCTGTACACAGGTGACAAACACTTACCATGGAAATAATGTGAATATTAAGTTAATCAAAGCGCTGGTGTTGGAAGGGATTAAAAGACGGGGGGGGGGAGGGAAGAACAGCTCGTAAAGAGCAATCCATGTCACTTTTTTTCCCTCCTGCATACTCTTGCTCTGTCCCATTTGTCTAGCAGTAATCTACATTTCAAATGATTACATGGGAAGCTGAAGTGGTAGTGACAAGGATAAACGAAGCTTGTTAAACTAATAGCTGCACTAATGCCCAAATATGTGAACTTCCAGAGTCAGGCAGCATCCGAGGCTGCCGGAGCTGTCAGCCCCACTCCCCCTGGGCTCGTCCGCCAGCGGCTGCCACATGATGAATGGCCCTGTCGAGTAAATTCATCCGGGGCCCAATTAAACAGGCAGAAATGAACTAGAGCCGTCAACCAGAGAAAGAGAGAGAGAGAGACGATAAAAAAAAAAAAAAAAAAAGGTGGGGGGAAAAATTGCACACAAAGTCAAGGAAGCTGCAAGGCAGTGAAGTCATTCTGACAGAAAATGGCCATTTAATGCTTTGCCGAGCCCACGACAGATATGTCATCTGAGGAAGCTTTAGTGGAGTCCCAGGGCATTTCATTTATTAATTATCAGCTTCAAGTGGGGGATTGGAGCTAGCCTCCCTCTCTCTCTCTCTCTCTCTCTCTCTCATTTTTTTCCTCCCTTTTTCTCTCTCTTAAGCACTGTCAGCTTCCAGCCGCCCTTCTGTCAGCAACGGCTTAGGGCAGCAGTAGCAGAGCAGGAAAGTTTGGCCTATCATGAAAGAAATGTGGGGGGGAGGGGAAGCTTTAAAAGTTTCGCAGTTCCTTTTTTCCGCCCTTATTCTTCACACAATTAAATTTTTGCTGGCTGCAGTTAGAATTTGTGGACAGAGGATGCCATAATTTAGTCTGCACCTTTTCTCTGCAGATGACATTGCTCTCCGTGTCACTGAATTAACTCGGGATTCCTTATTATTTGTCATATGGCCATACCACAACCGAGAGCGCGCTCCATTGTGCTAGGTGCTGCACAAATACCTGCCCTGAAGAACTTACAGTGCACCAGGTGAGAGAGAAGCTGAATTATTAGCTCAATTTTACAGATGGAGAAACTGAGGCACAGAGACAATTATGTATTATGTTCACAGGCTACACACCTGGTTGGATAAAAACTCTTTCTGGATGGTTGCAGCGTGACATGCCTTTATTTTTTGAGACTTCAGAATGATAACACACCACAGCCCCAAAACAGAGAGACAAAGCAAACTGCTCCCTAAAACAGAGAGGCACAACTCACCCCACCTTACTATAGACTGTCCGTCTGCAAAACTGACTCTGTTAGGCCCAGTTCACGTGCAAGCAGTACCAGGAAAAAGCCCCAAGCATTTAAAGTGATGCCTTGCCATTTTAATATATTTTAATAAGTGACTTGCGCAAAGTCGCAGAAATCTGTGTCAGAGCGAGGCTCTCAACCCAGATTTCATGGGTCCCAGTCCGATGCGTCACCACAAGACCAGCCTTTCGCTTCCTTTCATGCAGCTCTCTCTTTCCTCTTCTCGGTTTGTCTGTGGAGTGAATCCTCGTTTAAGGAATATCTGTTAAAAATTACTGTCTGCATTTTCAAAAATGAAGATTGAATTTGCTTGCCCAGCCTGATCACTGAAAGGGGCTTTATTTTCAGAGATGGGCACCCATCAGCCCCGGCATCCAAATCACTAGTCGCTTTAGATGACTCAGTCCTGTGTTGTTCCCGTGCCAGCTGGACTCACACACACATGGCCTGAGCAGAATTTTGTTTACCGAAATACCGTTTTAAAGAGCAAACTGAGGCTGCGCCTGATGCTGGTCCCAGTGAAGCCACTGGCAAAACGCCTGCTGGTGTCACTGGAAGAAAGACAGGCCCTGAAAGCATCTACTGAGAATGTGACCTAATTACCTTGGGAGTCAATGCAAGTCTTTCCATTGATGTCAATGGTATCTGGACAAAGAATCCTGTAGAGTGTTCTGTTGACTTAGGACAGTGTCACCCATTTCCTCAGCCCATCACTTCCAAAAATGGCAAGGTGAGTATGCACTTGTCCCCATGAATGAATGGTGGGGGCATGGATCAGTGTTCACATCACATTCCCCCTCAGTATCCAGCCCGGGCCGGGGAATCTAATGATCCAACCAGAGGACCAAATTCGGTGATGAATTCATGGCAGAAGCCACCTGAGGCATGTTGCACATACGCCAAGAAGAAGATGAAGTCTGTGAATAAACTACAAGTGTGTTTTTCTTTAAAGGGCTTTAATTTGACTTTTCAAGCAGCCATCTTGCTATGCACCTTGTGAAACTAGCAGTGCCAAGATTATGAGCCCGTTGCCAGCCATAGTTATGAACGGTTTCACAAATACTGATATGCAAATTGAATGGTTTAATTTGTAAATATTTAAGTTTTCACTCTGGACCATGAAGCCCATAATAAAGCTCTTTGGAAACTGACAGACAGACTTTTCTATTGGGTGATATAACTATTGAAATTTTGCTGGTTGCCAAAAGTCCACAATTAATGTGTCAGGGCTGAAGAAACCATAGGATTGGCTTAAAAATTGAGATTTTTAGAAGAAAAATAAATGCTGGGTTCTTTTTCTTTGATTTCTGGTTTCTGAGCCTTTAAGGTGCACTTGGGTCATGTTTTCAAGCTTTTCTCTGCAACCACAATGGTGAGAAACTTCTTGCTGCAACTAAATCTGAGCCTCTCACATAGTCACTTGACTCCAGCAGCTGGGGCTTTAAGACAAACACCAAATACTATGAGACTTGCAATCAAATCATCAGAGATGACAATACTGCTATAGAGCAAGATGGCTGCCTTCAGCACTTGTCTCAGAAGTGCTCATTGTAATTAAAAATGTAAATACTAACTTTCATAATTTCCCTCCAGGGTCAGGTTCCTCCTTCCCTTGTTCCTACAGAGCTGGATTTGGACTCTGATGCATTCAGGCAAAGGGGTAAGAACTCTCTCCCCAGAACTCTTCGGTGTGCTTCCCAGACCGTGGACCTGGGTGCTCAGAAGTAAACAGGGCTACACACCCAGTTCCTCCCTTCCTGGAGCAGGTGCATGGGCACAGATACTCATTGGCTAGTACAGTCCAGCTGGTGTGGCAGAGCATTTTAATTTGCTGCTGGTACAGCACAGGGGTTTTCTGAGGCTCAATGATGTCCAGGGCCACTTTAGAGCTGGTGCTATTTATGAAGTCCCCCTCCGCCAGGACTGGGCCTAAAGGCACTATCCATCCTTTAGATAACTGCACTATTTCTGGCCAGAGCACTTTATTTCACGGAGAGAACTTGTGACTGTTCTCAGGGTACCCAGGACTGTGAGTCATCTGTCACCCTGCCTCCAGTGTGAGGGAGACTTGCTTGTGCTGAACTGGGTGCCAGCTTCTCGACAACACCAACCTGTTAGCCACCCAAGCACTCTCCTCTGGGCTATGCCAGCCCTTACTTTGCTTTGCAGGTTAACAGTAGGTGCACCCCAGTCCCTGAGGCTCTTTGAAACATTCCCCTGTAGTGTCCAGTCCCTTATCCACTGAACCAGGGGTGCTGGAACAATTTGTATAGTGGGGGTGCTGAGAGCCATTGAACCAAACTGTAGTCTGTGTCTCTGATGGCAACCACTTCAAGCCCGGGGGTGTGGCAGCCCCTCCCCACAGCACCCCTAGTTCCAGCACCTATGTACTGAACACTCACAGAAATACCAGGTCTTCCGTCTCCAAGGCAACAGGGTATACACCAGCCTGTCTGAGTCAACTCCGGATCAGCACCTTGCTCAGTGTCACAGCACTGAGATACATTTATTACCCAAGAATCATGAGATAGTGAATAAAGATATGGGAATGAAAGATCACATATAAAATAAAATAATAACAAACTTTCTAGAGACTAAAGGTAACTTTCTCGGCTAACCTTCTTGCTAAAGAAATGTACCTCACCCCAATATCCTCCTTCAGCATTTCCTCCAAGGCTGGCTGTGATCCCATTTTCATCAGTGTCAATGAACTGCCTGTTTACCTCTCAGGTGCAGGATGATTGGGGTGTCTCCTTTGTTCCCCAAAGACAGGCCAGCAAGCCTTTGAAGTATCTCTCAAGATAAGCTGTTTCTTTAGCTGTCAGTTCCTTTCTGAAATTCTTACAATCCTTCATCTGCATTCAGGTGAAATGGGTGATGAGAGACCAATTGTTTATGGGACAATACTTAATTTACATCTCAGCAGGGAGACAGGTGAACAAACATTGCTTGTCTCGCAGAAAACCTGTTTGTCAACGCTGCCTTGATACAGACTTTAAAACACGCTGTCAGTGTGTATACACAGCTCCTTGTCTAGTATCTGTACATACATTTCACAATGATATCAGTGACCAGTGTGACCCTGGCAAGACCTCACCTGACATTCTTTGGTGAACCAGAGTGTACAGACAAGAATCAGGGCATTCCTGTAACCCCTTCGCCAGGTGGCACTGAGGGGTTCCTGGGTCACAGAGCAGTACTTAACTTATGTGACAGGCGCCTAATTCACTGTGCTCTGTACACAGTATTGCATCTTCTTTTCTGTGCAAGAGGCAGTCCCCTCCTGAAATAAGCAAGTGAACCCAGCTCATTTGGCATTGGAGAGTAAGCGCCCATCCTCTGCATCCCGTCCATATCCTGAGGAGAAACACAACTCTGCTCTGTCCTGGTTTTTGTGGACCTCACAGCAATGTCCTCCTATCTCACAGGGACAGCCATTCTGCACATCTGGACCCAGAACCCAGGCCCACCCTCTGAGGGTCAGGGAGCAGGAGATGCCAAGGAAGAACTTTGCAGGCAGCAGAAGCTGAACTGCCAGCCCTTGTGGTCTTGGATCCCATAACCCCATCTCTCAACTCAGATCTCCTGGTTGGCCACCCATCTCAAAGCTAATCCTGACCCCAGAACTGGGTCTGAACTGAAAAGCATATTATATGGCATGTTGTTAGAAGTAGTATATCAGTAGACAACAATACAACTGGTACAGAACGCATGTCCCTCTCTTCTTCTAGTAGATACAATAATCCTTTGAAGTGCTACATTTTCTATAGGTCTCCAAAAGCAGGTTGGATGATTGCAATGAACTCCCTTTACATGCAATTTTCCAGCTATATTTTGGCCCATACAGTATCAGTATTTCAGTTCTTTTCCCCCCAAATTCTCCCTGTTCTATTACAATATTTTGTTGTCCGTACATGTAAGTTGCACTGCTGATCTGAGAGCTCTCGTGGCTGGGAGGAAGGCAGCAGGCTGTAGGGGGGAAACAGTGTCTTCCAAGCAATTGAACTCAACAAATATTCACCGCTTACAACTGCTGTTGGCTCTGGTGCAGTCAGAGCGACAGTCACTGGAGCGTGCACTCCCCGTGTTTACACTCTCATGCGTCACAAGGATTTTCTGTAGCTGGACTAGGTGCAGTTGTTCAGCAGAGACTGAGTCCTTCTCTGTCTTGTTTACATGGTTTGAGGACTATTGCTTTCTTTGGTCCAGAAACATTGGCACGCTGAAGGCAAATGCAACAGTGGGAAGCACAGAGAAATAGGCACCGCCTGAGCGCAGACATGCCCAGCTTCGTCTTGTTGCAGTTTCAGTGGGAGCCAGGAGGTAACAGGTGTTGTAAAACTGTCAGGTTTGCAAGGAAGAGGAGCTATTGAATCTACACACTCCTGGTCTGATCAAAGAGATCTCCCAAAGACATGGGCTGTTGGATTAACCCTTTGCACCACATCTATTCCACATACGAACTGCTAGACTGGACCAGACCTGTGGCCCACCTAGTTCAGTGTCCTGTCCCTGACGGTTGCCAGTACTAAGTGCTTCAGAGAAGGTGTAAGAAACCCTATAGTGGTCAACTATGGAATCCTGCCCATTGGGAAAGTTTTTTCCAACCCTCCCCCATTAGTGAATGGTTGGCTTATGTCCTTAAGTATGAGGGTTTATATCCTTCCATCTGCCAAATCCTATCTAATGTAACTGTATAGTCTCATTATACATATAACATCTGAGGTAAAATCCTGACCCTGTTGAAATACCTTGCAAAATTCCTATTGACTTCAGTCTGGCCAGGATTTCATCCCTAATGCTTTATTTGAGTCCTGCTATCATCTTGACCCCCACATTATCTAGTGGCAATGAGTTCCACAGTTTAATTTTGCATTGCATTAAAAATGATTCCTCTTATTAGATTTATTCCCTTTACATTTCAAGGCATGTCCTCTTGTTCTTGTGTTCTGAGGAGTAATAGAGGTTCTCAAACGATCTTCTTTATAACATTTCTTATTTTTTTCTACTTCTGTCATGTCTTCTCTTAGGCCACAGTCATGCACAGAGAACCATGAAGACATAAGGATCTCCCCAGACTGTTCTTTGTAGGATAGGGACCTCATTCATTTTTCTAAACTAAATAGCCCCAGTCTCTTCCTGTGGAAGTCTTTTCTATTCTCCCATTTGCATCGCTTGGCTCTGAACCCCACACTTTGCCATATCTTTTATGTAATGCAGTGATCCAGACTGATCCCATTTGTCCAGATAGAGGCTTCCCATTTGTTTATATCATAGCAGAATCAGATTTTCCATATTATTCTCCATCTCACTCCTTTTGCATCCTAACATTTTGTTTGCTTTTTTTGACCACTGAAGATTTTGTTGTACTGTCCACAATGATGCTCAGGTATTTTTCCTGAGAGTTTACAGTTAATTAGAGCCCAGCAATGTGTATGAAGAGTTCAGATCATTCCTCCCACTGTACATTACTTTGCATTTGTTAACTAAGAATTTCTTCTGCCATCTAGCTTCATTAGATCCCTCTGAAGTGCCGCACAGGCTTCTGGAGTCTTGGCTCACCTAAATAATTGTCATTTACACATTTTACCGCCTTGCTACTCACTCCCAAGCACTGATTTTAAAGATCCAGCGACAGGTATATAATGTCCCTGTACACAACTTCATGGCACCTGCACGTCCTGCACACAGCCAATGACCATTTATTACTCCGCCTCGTTTTCTGTCTGCAGGCGAGTTTCTCACCTACGGCAGTACTTTGCCTCTCAGCCCATGGCACTTAATTTCCTAAATGTCCTCTTGAGAGGGACTTTGGCCCAGATCCTCAAAGGTATTTAGGCTCTTCTTGTCTGAAGAAGAGCTCTGTGTGGCACAAGAGCTTCTCTCTCTCACATCAGGAGAAGCTGGTCCAATAGAAGATATTGCATCACCCACTTTGTCTCTCTAAAATCCTGGGGCCAACACCACCACAACTACACTGCACACGAATAAATGATACCAGCTTGTTCTCCTTTTCCCATTGTGTTATTCACATGCTCAAAGCATTCTCCAGCAGCCAGGGGTTCCCTTCACACACAGTGGGTGCAGAATGTCACCTTTGTCTTTCTTTGTCAGCAATATTATTGTTTCCCTCCATTTTTTCTGGCACAGTAGTAAGGCTCACTGGTCTGTGTCTCCCAATATCACTTCTATTGCCTTTCTCAAAGGTATACCATGTGCTACCCTCCAGTTTCCATGAGTAGGAGCCGATTTTAATAGAAGATGGCATATTTTTGGTAGCAGCTCAGCCACTTCATTAAGTTTCTTCAGAACTTTGGTCATGCCATCTGGTGGTGGGGACCTGGTCTTCAGCGTCTTCCGGTGCATCATCTTGGCAGGTCGCTCTGAGAATAGCATGTGAGCCGGCGGGGAATACTGGAGTCACCAGGCACAGTCACAAAGGGAGAAGTTGCTACTATTTTCTGGGGCAAAGTTTGAGGCATCTTGGGCCTAATTCATAGAGGTGCTGAGCACCCACCGCTCCTATTGAAGTCACTGGGGCTCTGCATTTGGTGTAGGGGTGCGCCCACATAAAGTTCACTGCCAGATTGGAATGGATGGGCCAGCTCCTCAGCTGGTGTAAACAGGAGTAACTCCATAGATGACGATGGAGCTGTTCCACTTGACACCAGCTGGGGATTTGGACCCATAGCTATAGGACTGCCTCCAGGGACGTGTGCCATATTTTAGCCAATGATCAGTTCTTGTTTGAGAGCTTGTGTGTGTATTCCTGTGGAAAGCTAAACGGCATTCTTTTAAGTGTGCTCTATATGCATAAATAATGTACCCCGATTAGACAAAGGTGAGGGTGCTGTGATTTACTCCCACCCATTTGCGAAGGATTCATTTGCTGGCTACCTCTCTTTTTCCATTTGAATAAAGGAACCCAACGAAAAACAAAACAGTTACCCTTGTTCTTAACCGGGTGAGTAATCCCATTGACCTCGCTGGGACTACGGGCATGAGAAAGAACTGGTGGGAATCAAGCCTGAAACATCAGCTGGATAATATCGGCTGAGAACTGCTCTTCTAAAAAAATTTAATGAGCCAGTAGAAGAGGGCCTGTGGATAAGGCAGTGGGCTGACGCCCCAGGGGGTCAGAGCAGGGTCCAAGTCTTCCTTCTGTGGGAGTCATTCAGGTACCTAAATCCTGTTGATTTCTGTCTTTGTGTCCCTCAGATCCCACTGATAAAATGGAGGCAAAAATGCTTCTCTTGTCTACTTAGATTGTAAGCTCCTTAGGGAAGAGGGTCTTGCTGTACATTCACAATGTCTCACACAACTGGGCCAGTCTCAGCTGGGATCTCAGCACTCCCTTAATACAAATAAAGAATAATTTGATGGTTTGTGTAATTAACTATATTGCAAAGGTGTGTGTCTGCAGTAGTGGTTAACTACGATCTACATTTACCAACGAGTTCAGTGACACATCAGTTGTGTAGCCTTGGCACAACAGGATTATTGGAATGCCTGCCTGTGCCACCTTGTTACAGTACAGGGGGATCATTCAGGACTCACTGCCTCCCCTACTGTGCTGCGGATAGCTGAAGGAATAATTAAAAATGCAGCTCTGTTTGTGTTAACAAACGTCAATTTTTTTTTTCCACAGGGCAAAGATTTTTCTTATCAAAAATCTATTCACTAAAATGCTAATGATAGTCAGTGATTAGAAACTGCTGCTCAAGGTTTGAAAGTTCCCAGTGGGCTTCACAGACATGGCTTGTTACTTGTCAGTTCAAGAAATGCTCTCAACAAATCAAACTTTACTGTATGTATTTAAAAAAAATATTTCATTTCCTTAACGCTTCACTGTGTTAAAGCCAGTGGGGACTGTTGAGTTAAGTGACAAAGACCACATTACTGGTTGCAAAGTCAGTTTTAATAGAAGTCTCTCATGGCAAGATGTTCTCAGAGAGGCATAGAAAAAATGGTGAGCAAATGTGAGCAAATGTGTGTAACACTTATCTTAATTAAAATGAATAATTATTTCACTAAAATGAATTGTGGCAAGTTTGGAACTTTTTTTTCTTTTAATGACAAGGGAAGAAGTGCTAACTAAGCTTGGCTTCCAGGCCGGTGTGTCTGCCAATTAATGAGAGGTGTTCCAAACAGACATAGTCTGGGATCTCCAAAGCACCTAGGGTTCAACTTCCTTGAACTCTAAAGAGAGTGGGGCACCTAATTCCCTTAAACTCTTTTGAAAATCTCATTCGGAGTCAGCAAATTACCTTTACCCACTCCTGCATCTGAAATCCAGAAGGAAAGTTCTTGGAGGTTTTTCGAAGAACATTCCCTGGCCTCGTCCATGCAAGCAAGCTTGTAGCCATAATTCACCATGGGTGCAGCACCACTGGAAGTTGTAGTGTAGATGGCCTGCTCTGGCATTTTGTCATCTAACCTCACTCTGAGCCATGGTGGCCAGCTTTCACTAGCACTGGATGCTACGGTGCGAATAAGCGATGGTCACATAAACACCACCCTACACCGGAAACCTACTGACCGCTATGCCTACCTACATGCCTCCAGCTTTCATCCAGACCACACCACACAATCCATTGTCTACAGCCAAGCTCTACGATACAACCACATTTGCTCCAACCCCTCAGACAGAGACAAACACCTACAAGATCTCTATCAAACATTCTTACAACTACAGTACCCACCTGCGGAAGTGAAGAAACAGATTGGCAGAGCCAGAAGAGTACCCAGAAGTTACCTATTACAGATGTAAGCAGTGTCAGGATGAGCTCCACCCTGACATCTGGTGGTGAGGTGTGGCAAGTTGTGGAAAAGAACTTCAGGGGCCGATCTCATTTGCATAGGCACACCCACCACGCCTAGAATGAGACCATAGCTGCCCAAATGGTCACTTTGGCTGCTGTGGGATCCCCAGTGTCTCTGTTATTGGGGCAGGAAGAATAAATTGCTATTACCCTGATTATGGGAACTGTGCTTGGAACTGTACGTGGCCTTTTGTTATGATGGAGGGATTCACCATCAACTAAGTAGCACTCGCTAGGCAAGGGTCATGGGTTCCAAAACTGTGTGAATGGAGAGAGGCTGGGGACAAGTATTAATACTTGGTGGCATGGGCCCCTTAGTGAGGGCCTTACATGCTGATTGCACTTCCTCCTCTCTCCACTGTGGAATATCAGAGCTAATTTTGATTTCATTAGAAGTCTAGTTATAGGCTGCTGAGCTCACTTTGGGCTGACAGTGCACCAGCACTGGGGCTCCCCTACTATAAGCTGAATTCACCTAAGAGCTGAAATCACTGAGTGTTGTGTTAAGTAGTGGGGGAGCCTGAAGATATATTGTGGAGCAATTTGCGGGACGGCTGGTGAAGCAGTTCGACGCGGAGCAGTGTGTGGATGGCAGGAGCTGCTTGTGGGCCGTGGAGCTGAGTGAAGGAGTTCGTGGGGCGGCTGGCGGAGCGGAGCGCAGCTGAGCGAAGGAGTTCGTGGGGCGGCTGGCGGAGCGGAGCGCAGCTGAGCGAAGGAGTTCGTGGGGTGGCTGGCGGAGCGGAGCGCAGCTGAGCGAAGGAGTTCGTGGGGCGGCTGGCGGAGCGGAGCGCCGCTATGGAGCTATGGGGCGGTCAGCTTCAGATCACGTAAGGTGCCTCTTACCCCCGTCCCATTTCCACCCAGATTGGGAGGTAAAGCTCCGCCGATAAACTTTCGAACTCTGGGGCTGCCCTGACCAGGGACAGAGACTTTTGGGGCATTGGACTTTTGGGACTTTGGGTGATTTGGGGTTGCTGGACTCAAGAACCAAAGGGAAAGGACATGCCCCAATTTGCCTGGGGTGGGGTTGTTTTTGCTCATGGGTTGTGTTATGAATCCTGTTGGTGGTGTTTCCCCAACATAATGCCACATTGTTTCTCTCTGTTATTAAAAGACTTTTGCTACACTCAGACTATGTGCTTGCGAGAGGGGAAGTATTGCCTCTTGGAGGCGCCCAGCGGGGGTGGTATATATTGGTCCCAGGTCACTGGGTGGGGGCTCGAGCCGGTTTGCATTGTGTTATTGGAATGGAACCCCTAGATATTGAACCCGGCCCTTGTTGCTGCCAACTCTGACGGGCAGAAGGGTTACACAGAGGTAACAAAGAACATAACAGAACGCCACTACCCATCACCTTCAGCCCCCAACTAAAACCTCTCCAATGCATCATCAAGGATCTACAACCTATCCTGAAGGACGACCCATCACTCTCACAGATCTTGGGAGACAGGCCAGTCCTGGCTTACAGACAGCCCCCCAACCTGAAGCAAATACTCACCTGCAACCACACACCAGAACCACTAACCCAGGAACCTATGCTTACAACAAAGCCTGTTGCCAACTGTGTCCACATATCTATTCAGGGGACACCATCATAGGGCCTAATCACATCAGCCACACTATCAGAGGCTCATTCACCTGTACATCCACCAATGTGATATATGCCATCATGTGCCAGCAATGCCCTTCTGCCATGTACATTGGCCAAACTGGACAGTCTCTACGTAAAAGAAAAAATGGACACAAATCAGATGTCAAGAATTATAACATTCATAAACCAGTTGGAGAACACTTCATTCTCTTTGGTCACTCGATTACAGACCTAAAAGTGGCTATTCGTTAACAAAAAAAACTTAAAAAACAGACTCCAACAAGAGACTGCTGAATTGGAATTAATTTGTAAACTGGATACAATTAACTTAGGTTTGAATGAAGACTGGGAGCGGATGGGTCATTACAAAAAGTAAAACTATTTCCCCATGTTTATCCCTCTCCCCTCACCCCACCCCCCCGCTGTTCCTCACACGTTCTTGTCAACTGCTGGAAATGGCCCACCTTGATTATCACTACAAAAGGTGTCCCCCCACCCCCCCTGCTCTCCTGCTGGTAATAGCTCATCTTACCTGATCACTCTCATTACAGTGTGTATGGTAACACCCATTGTTTCATGTTCTGTGTGTATTTTCCACTGAATGCATCCAATGAAGTGAGCTCATGAAAGCTTATGCTCAAATAAATTTGTTAGTCTCTAAGGTGCCACAAGTACTCCTTTTCTTTTTGCGGATACAGACTAACACGGCTGCTACTCTGAAACACATTTTAATGTAATTAGTTAATAGAACAAACAGGCCAGAGAAATTCAGAGAGAAGTGAACATTCTTCAAATGATGACAGAGACAGGGTAGCCTCCAAAATATGCAGCAAATCCCCCTTTCAGCCCTGGGACACAGGTTTTGCATTTTAGGAGATGCAGAATAGCTTCTGGCTGAGCTCAAAAATTGGAAATAAAATAAATGAATGGTGCTGGTGCCTTTTCAGATGCTCAGGACTATTCCTTCCCTGAATTAAACAAAGGGAAGATTTAAAATCATTGGGCAAAAAAGGCAAGCAGTCACTCTGCTGATTAAGGAGGAACAAAACCGACATATTTTGTAAGAAAGAGATTATATTGCTCATTAAATGTTTCAGATTTTGTTAAAGTACAGACCATTGTAGAAATAAGACAATTAGCGGGAACATATGAATAGAAGATCTTCTTCCCAATTGTAAAACACTAATGAGAAGCAGCAGAGAAGCAATGTAGTGTATGTGTGTGTGTGTGCGGCTAGAGCACCTTCCATTCTCGGATCTCAAAGCACCACGTGACCATTAATGAATCATAGAATCATAGAATATCAGGGTTGGAAGGGACCTCAGGAGGTCATCTAGTCCAACCCCCTGCTCAAAGCAGGACCAATCCCCAATTAAATCATCCCAGCCAGGGCTTTGTCAAGCCTGACCTTAAAAACTTCTAAGGAAGGAGATTCTACCACCTCCCTAGGTAACGCATTCCAGTGTTTCACCACCTTCCTAGTGAAAAAGTTTTTCCTAATATCCAACCTAAACCTCCCCCACTGCAACTTGAGACCATTACTCCTTGTCCTGTCCTCTTCTATCACTGAGAATAGTCTAGAACCATCCTCTCTGGAACCACCTCTCAGGTAGTTGAAAGCAGCTATCAGCAGCAGCTAATGTATATGTTTTATTTGTTTAAACTATAAAATGCACCTAGATCTGTGCCCAGGTTTAAGCACTGAGCTGGGACTCAGGAGACCTGGCTTTCAATTCCTGATCTGCCACACAGGCTGGGATTTAGTGATCCAAGGACATAATGACCTCACCGGAGAGGTCCTGATTGTGAAAAACTGCACTCACATAAATAGTCTGAACTTGGCACCCAACTCCCACTGAAATTAAATTCCTTAACTCCCTTAGGCTTCCCTGAAATGCCAAGCTGAGGGCTTGTCTACTCGGTGGCTCAATGCGCTCTTCGGGGAGGGTGTGTGTGATTTCTAATGCACTCTAATGGGCTGCACATTAATTGGTCCGGTGTAGACCCTGCTGGTGCACACAAAGTTTCCCTGGTATGCATTAATGGAGAGCTATTTGAAACTGTACTAGGTTAATACACACCAGGGAACCTTTAACGTGCACCAGCAGGGTCAACACCGACCAATTAATGCGCAACACGTTAGTGTGCTTTAGAAAGTACTCCCCCATAGAGTGCGCAAGCTCTCACTCCAGCCCCTCTCTGTGAAATAGGGATGATGATTCTTCATTCTTCCCACCCTTTGTCTTTCTTGTCCATTTATTATGAGTTCTTCAGGGCAGGCTCTGTCACCAGTACTATGTACCCTTGCCTGCTAGGCCCTACAGCACACTGCCTCTCACCTGATCTCCTTTTGTGCTTTCTGACTTCCCCTCAGTAATGCCAGCCCTTCATCTTCCTCTTTCTCAGGCATCTCTATTCTTCCCCCGCAACGCTGCCCATCACCACCTCACACAATCACATATTCCATATACATTTCCAAATCACAGACATGTTGTCCCCTGGCGCAGTACTTTGAAACATGCCCTAAATAACTCAATGTCTGATTTACAGGACAATCCATCATTTTCACAGTGTGGCTTGTCCCTGGTGGGGCATGGGACACTTCTTCAGCACAGTCAGCTTTTGGTATAATCAGTGAGAGCCCTCTAGAAAACATGCAGGGATGGTGCAGGGACATTCAGAGCTTTTCTTCCATTGTTAACCTACCATCATGTCTGCTAAAGACAGGATTTCTTTTAAAAAAGCATAATCCAGGGTAAATCAGCTGAGAGAGTCGCCGGAAACAAGGAAGGGCAAAATGAATGTATACAAATAAGCAGAAAGAGGGACACTTCCCTCCACGTACATATCTGTATTTCTCCATTCATACATATGGCTCCATTCAACATCTTCATCAATGATTTAGATAATGGCATAGAGAGTACACGTATAAAGTTTGCGGACAATGCCAAAGAGGTAGGGGTTGCAGCAAGTGCTTTGGCAGGCATGATTAGAATTCAAAATGATCTTGGCAACCTGAAGAAATGGTCTGAAAAAATTGGATGAAATTCAATAAGGCCAAATGCAAAGCACTATAACTAGGAAGGAATAATCAATTGCCTAAATACAAAATGGAAAATGAATACCAAGGAAGGAGTACTGCAGAAAGGGATCTGGGGTTATACTGGCTCACAAACAAAATACACATCAACAATGTAATACCACTGGAGAAAAGCTAACGTAATTCTGGGATGTATTAGCAGAAGTGTTGTAAGCAAGACATGAGAAGTAATTCTTCCACTCTACTCAGCATTGATAAGGTCTCATCTGGATTATTGAGTCCAGTTCTGGGCACTACACTTCAGGAAAGATGTGGACAAACTGGAGAAAGTCCAGAGAAGAGCAATCCAAATGATTAAAGATCTAGAAAATATGACCTACGAGGAAAGATTGAAAAATTGGATTTGTTTAGTGTGGAGAAGAGAAGACTGAGTGGGGACATGATAATAGGCTTCAAGTACATAAAAGGCTGTTATAAAGAGGAGGAGGATGAATTGTTCTCCTTATCTACTGAGGACAGGATAAGGAGTAATGGGCTTACATTGCAGCAAGAGAAATTTAGGTTAGACATTAGGAAAAACTTACTAACTGTAAGGGTAGCTAAGCACTGGAATAAAATACCTAGGGAAGTTGTGGAATCTCCATCTCTGGGGGGTTCTAAGAACAGGTTAGATAAACACCTGTCAGGCATCATTTAGATACTATTCAGTCCTGCCTCAATGCTGGGGACTGGACTAGATGACCTATTGAGGTCCCTTTCAGTCCTACATTTCTATTATTCTATGATTCTACAGATCTGAATCTCTTCTCACACCTATGGAGTTACTCCTAATTTACACTATCATAAGTGAGAGAAAATTCAGGACCAGGGTATTTCGATCTGGAACTGGGAAGATAGGTGCTTACAGAATGGATCAAACTTGGGGTCCACTAGTCCAGTATCCTATCTCCAATGGGGGCTCGCAAGAGGATTGTCATATGTTACAATAGATTATCTAGGTCACTCAACAATTAACTCTCAAACTCTCAAGGCTTAATTAGGTCAAAGATCCAAATTAAGGGTGTGAGCCTGCCAGGCAGTAACGTCAAGGGGATGGAACTGGCTGAACAAACGTCGATGAAACCATTTTCCACCAGGAAATGCAGTTCTGTCAAAATCAAAACGCCTCCCAGAATCATGTCGTTTTCATCAACATTTCATTTAGGAGAAAAAACAGAGGAAAAAGTTCTGATAATGTTGAAACAACCTGTTTTGACATTTTTGGACTGAAATGTTTCGATTTGTCATTTTGAAATTACATTTTTTAAATAGTTTTATTGTGTATTATATTGCCATATAATATAAAAAGTGAAAATCCTAACAAAACATTTAGAGTGAAGCTAAATGACCTTGGTTTTCTGAATTTTCCTTTGTGGATGTCATAAATATAAAGGGAAGGGTAAACCCCTTTGAAATCCCTCCTGGCCAGGGGAAAGCTCCTCTCACCTGTAAAGGGTTAAGAAGCTAAAGGTAACCTCGCTGGCACCTGACCAAAATGACCAATGAGGAGACAAGATACTTTCAAAAGCTGGGAGGAGGGAGAGAAACAAAGGGTCTGTGTGTCTGTCTGTAGTCTTCTTTGTTGGGGATAGACCAGGAATGGAGTCTTAGAACTTTTAGTAAGTAATCTAGCTAGGTATGTGTTAGATTATGATTTCTTTAAATGGCTGAGAAAAGAATTGTGCTGAATAGAATAACTATTTCTGTCTGTGTATCTTTTTTGTAACTTAAGGTTTTGCCTAGAGGGGTTCTCTATGTTTTTGAATCTAATTACCCTGTAAGATATCTACCATCCTGATTTTACAGGGGGGATTTCTTCATTTCTATTTACTTCTATTTTTATTAAAAGTCTTCTTGTAAGACACTGAATGCTTTTTCATTGTTCTCAGATCCAAGGGTTTGGGTCTGTGGTCACCTATGCAAATTGGTGAGGCTTTTTATCCAACATTTCCCAGGAAAGGAGGGGTGCAAGTGTTGGGAGGATTGTTCATTGTTCTTAAGATCCAAGGGTCTGGGTCTGTAGTCACCTAGGCAAATTGGTGAGGCTTTTTACCAAACCTTGTCCAGGAAGTGGGGTGCAAGGTTTTGGGAAGTATTTTGGGGGGAAGGACGCGTCCAAACAGCTCTTCCCCAGTAACCAGTATTAGTTTGGTGGTGGTAGCAGCCAGTCCAAGGACAACGGGTGGAATATTTTGTACCTTGGGGAAGTTTTGACCTAAGCTGGTAAAGATAAGCTTAGGAGGTTTTTCATGCAGGTCCCCACATCTGTACCCTAGAGTTCAGAGTGGGGGAGGAACCTTGACAGTGGATAATCTAAAAAATTCTGGGCTTTGAAATTTTGAAATCTCAAAATCCTTTGTGAAATAGAATTTCTGTCCCTAGTTCAGCTCTGCAACAGGAGCGGAGCCAGTCACTTCAGCCCATCTGGTGTAAATAATGTATGTAATAAACATGAGCGAACACCATGTTCTTGCAAGGAGAGTTGGATGGGAAATTTGGATCTAAAGTCAGGGATATCCATTATAATAAACAGTCATGCCTAAGTAGCAGGAGAGACGGGGCATAGTTTGGGATTATTAGGGAGAAACTCTAAAACCTCACAGACCCGAGCAAGGGTTAAGGCTAGCTTTAAACCGGAGCACCCCTCACCCCTCACATCTTTGTAATGAAGAGCATCACCAGACTATTTTTTTGTACGAAGCCCTGGCCAGCTGCCATTTGCAAACAGGCTAGTTCAATGCAGAGTCACAGGCAGGGATATAGTGTAGAACAATCTGTATTTGGCCAGCATTTCGATACCTGTCACCACACGCCTGAGTGCATCTCCAGAATTGTATTTTCCTCTGTACGTTTTCCAGCACATATCCTCTTCCAACACAGCTAAAATTGGCAAATTTAAGCAAATGCCAATAATCCCGCTTGGTCCCTAAATCTCTTTTGTCATTGTCATTGAACTTGACTCACTAATGATTTCTTAGTGTTTCAGCTTGAATGGGCAGCCATAGATTTTCCTTCTTTTTAGGTTAAACCTGGAGTTATCGTTAGGCGTGTTGCTGTCAACTTGTAGCTATTTCTTTTACTTGCATGTGGCCTGGCTGCTGTATAACTTTGAGGCTGCAGAAGGGATTCAATGTAAGGGTTTTATATCAAGGCCACATCTTTATATTCACTATGTTGCACCAACATGGCACTTCATCAAGTTCTAATTATGTTTGGTTGACAAATTCCTAGCCCTTTAAACTGGAGATAGAGTATCTTTGACTGAGTTCATTAGGGCTTGTAATTTTTGATAGTTGGGACGGCCAGTGTCTACTTATACCGATTTTTCTCCCCCTACTAAAACTAACTTTAGATAAACTGAGAGTCTGAGATCATTTACCTTACATACAGGTCCCTTAAGAGGAAGGAAAGCAAATTATATTCTACATCTTACTCTTGTACAGTTACTAAATTACATTTTTAGCACATGAAGTTAACTGTTAAATGGAAGGTTTCGGAGTAGCAGCCGTGATAGTCTGTATTCGCAAAAGTTGTACCTCATGAAAGCTTATGCTCAAATAAATTTGTTAGTCTCTAAGGTGCCACAAGTCCTCCTTTTCTTTTTGCTAAATGGAAGTGGGCTTGTTAAGTAAAGTGAATGACATGACTAACTATGACAGCAGAAGAAACTGATGAATAGCATTTCTTTCACCTGTTTTCCAAATTTGATTGAACTGAGATGACCAACAATATCACGTCAATGTCAGGTATCATCAAAATAAAACCAGCCAAAAGCCCACTGGGTAAGGTGGCAAAGCTGATGTCTAACATATTGTGGGATTTCAGGTAGCTCGGATTGTGCTCCCTCTTCTGTCACAGTCAGACCTTGCACTTCCCCCGAATGACTCGAGGGGAGTCCTTGCTAGAAACATGTCGGCTGGGTATCCAGAATGCTTTAAATGCAAGCCCAAGTACATTTTGTTCTACAGAACCCAGAAACCTTGAGTTGTGAGTGGAGTGAGGTTAGTGAATTGCTGGGCGCACAACGTCCTTTTTCACCTTTGCACTTTCATTATAAACAGAAATACACTGGGCTAGCGACACAGCTCCACAGTCTGGAGAGAACTGAAATTGTGTGGCATGAAGTCGGAACTGAGGGTCAAAGGGTAACTGGGCATTACAGCATTTTTTCACATAACGTGCCCTGCAGCGTGCAGAGACACAGCCCGACATGAAGGGCATCACAAGGAAAGCACCGAGGTTGCACTGAGATGTTTAATGTCAGTCTGCTGAAGGGCTGCACAGTGGCTGAAGCAAAACTGACCTTTTTTCACACACAATAATTGAAACAAGAAAAGATTTCATTGGTTTGGATTGTTTTTTTGCAAAAACATAATTTTTTATAAAAAATTTCAAAATTAAACCCTGCAATTCAATTTTTTTGTTTTATTGTGAGGGCAAAAATCCCAGTGTCATTTAATTTAAATTCTTTTTCCTCTCTTTTCCACTGGATTTTTTTTTTTTATGATAAAGTGTGTGTGGGGAGGGGAACCGAACCCACTTTCACTCACTTTTTAATTTGCTTGTTTTTCCTACTGGAAAAAATGTCAAAATTTGTCTTTATGTTCTTTTCTCACACTTAAAGAGAAAAGAAAACTCTTTGTCAAAGTACTTTTGGCCTACCCTAGCAGTTTGTTTCATGGGGGGTGGGGAGCAGACAGGTAAGAACGGATTTAGAAAATTGAAAAGAAAAGAACTGAGCAAATTATGGCGAAGGTATTTTTTTTGTTTTGGCTGGCTGAGAAAATAAACCAGATGGGCGGGGTTGGGACCTCGGGAGCAGGTTCTGATCTCAGTGACATGGGTATAACACCATGGATCTGAGTGGAGTTACAATGGATTGACATCAATAAATCCAGAATCTGGCATTGTGAGTATGACTCCGATAACCCACCAACATTCAGAAAAAAACTGTCAAAAGAGGAAGAGTGAGGAGTAGTAATACTTTCACTATCGCAACTTCCTCTCCAATGGACAATGCTTGCCTGTTCTTGTGATTTAAAGATTGGTATCATAATTTTTAGCATTAAAGCCCCAGCTCTAGGAGTCAGGTGATTATGGGAGAAATTTAGTTTTAATTTTAAAATAAGTAAATTTCTTAGTATTTTCAACTCCACATGTTTAAAAATCACAGGTTAGGCCCCCAAAATCTTGTGTCTTAAAAATGAAATTTTTAGAAAACAATACTTGGGGGGAGGGGAGTTGTTTCCCATCTGCTTTTTCAGCCTCGAGGGGAGTCACACTTTCAGGTTTTTCTCAGCAACCAGGAGGGTTAGAAATTTATTTTCAACTGGAAGATGAGATTCTCCCATAATCCCATGACTCCTGAAGCTGGGGCTTTAAGACAAATGCCAAATATTTCAAGACTTACAACAGAAGTCATGAGTTGGCAATACTGAACTATGCCCCTCCAGGTTGCGCCTTTCCCTTGGGTGTAGGCCCCACAACCCACCAACCTTTGATCACTTGGCTCTGTGGATCAAATCCTGCCCCTAACTACATGCCTACCTTGCCAATGAAGTCAAATGGATGAAAATGAGGGCAGAATTTGGCCTGTGGGAGCAAAGTTAATTATAGTGTATTTTGACACCCCTTGGATTCGCCTCCTGCTATCCTAGGGTATGTCTATATGACAGTCATGGGTTATGATGGCATCTCATATTGACATACCTGAGCCAGATTTATTCTATCTAGTTTGGGACTGGAGCAGCAAAACTATATTAAAGCTAACTGAGGTATGTCTACCAAAGCTGCAATCATTCCCCCCCCCAACCCCCCCACCCCGATTGCAGTGAGGACATATGCCTAAACAGGACCGTTTGGGGTCAGACCATGCTCATCTCATCTTTCCATTTGGGACTAGGACTGTGCAACCTTTATGTCAGTGACCTCTCATTTGCACAAGTAATGCCCCTGACGTCAATGACACAACATATGCAATATTCACCGAAGTGAATACGTGTTGCACAACTGGAACTTTGCACGCTATACAGTATTAAACTTATTTTTGGCTTTTTCTTAGATGTGCAAAGTAAAAGTCAACCTGATATTTGTGCCTGGCTGCTTTCCTCTCAATGCAGTTATCATTTAGTGTTTGTTACCTAGACAGAAATGTCTGACAGATAATTAGTGAGAGAAGCAAAATATTCCCTTTGCTCAGGGGTACGAGGCTTTTCCTAAGTTATTTTCAGATACTGAGGTTTGCTTGTTTTTTCCCCACACTGTTTGTGCATCTCAAGTTGCAAATCCCTTCTGGAAGAGAGAATACCTGACCCACATTTTTGTTTAGAATAATAAGAGGATGCATTTCACAGTATTTATAGTTCTGGGATTTATTTTTGGATGAGCTCGTATTACATTCCAAACACTTCTATTTAGTATGCTGTGGCCGTGATTATGAAGTTCCATTAATGAAAGGCCCAATGGAAGGGAGCGAGACGTTTGTTTGAGGCAAGTAGAAGAAAAATGAAGGTGTGCCACCAAGCATCCGAGTTAGGGAAGGGATGTATTACGGGCTCCATTTGACAGATATGGGAACTGATGCAGAGAAATTAGGTGACTTGCCCAAGGTCACTGAAAAATTGACTGCCAGCATGGGACCGCAACAGAAGAGTTACCTGATCTGTGCTCAACTCATTAAATCATGTCTCTTCCTAGGGAGACATGCTGAAGGATTATGAATCAAGCTGGTATTCCTTGACCCAGGGCTTGAGCATCATAGGCCAACTGGGATGCTGGGTCTTTCCGAGATGGAATGTTGGCACAATTCTTGGAAATTCAAAGTCTTGGAGATTCAACTGTTAAGGCAACAGATTGTACGGGAAGTGTGGTGAATGCTTTCAGTTACTACAGCTTCATAGCCTGAAGCTCTTTATGGAGCTCTCCCGGCGTGGGTGTGAAAAGACTGATTCTGAAGCCGTCCTTCCTGTTGGCTCGTCTTTCCAACATCTTAAAAGTGCCTCCAGAAGGGACCCACCCGAATAATAATAATAATAATAATAATAAAAATCTGAAACAACAAAAATCAGAAGCCATAAAGATACCGCAAATGCCCTGTGCAGCCTCAAAAACAGAGAAAACTTTGCACCAGGTCCTATAATATACAGCTAGGGACTCTGCATAAGGAGCTTTCCCTGTAAAGCCACTGTGCGCTAAAAGGCCCAAGCAAACACTCTCCTTGCAACTGTTCAGCATTCAGCTACTAGCTGTCTGAATCTAGGACTAAATTTACACATGTGGTCATTGACCTAAGAGTCTGTAGTTTGGCTCGCCACTTTGGCTGAGCTAAACCAGTCCCTGTACCCCTCACAATATAAACAGATTATTATTCTTCATACTATAAACAGACTTCATGGCAGCTAGTTCTGTGATAGGCAAATAACTAGATTGAAAGGGACAGTCTGATGAAATAGAAGGCCTGACCTAACCTTGGTCCTGCTTGGAAGTCAACTGAAAGACTCTGATTATTTCAGTAGGCTTGGATGGAGGCCAATGCCCCAGATTGACAAATATCAATTAACAGGATTGAAGGGCTGTCCATCAAGGGCACTAATCGTTTGGAGTCAGGTAAACAATTCACCAGGAACACTTACAATGTAATAAAACTTTACTAGCATCAAATTGGGGAGCTCAGCAAACAAGACAGCTCATAAACAAAGTAGCACTGTGTATCTGCAAGCCGGGAAGGTATCTGAATGGGGAAAGTATCTGCAATCATTGCCCAAAGAACAACAGTTAACATACCATATGCTACAGGATAATATGCATGTCATATTGCCCCAAATGCTGCAGGAAACTGGTATGTCACTGATGGCCTCTGTCATTATGGGGGGGTCCCGTCAACACATTGTAACACTCATCTGTGATTCCCTTTCTGTGCTTGGCTCCCCACCAAGACTCCTGTTCAGCAAGATACCTAAGCATATGTTTATAGTTAAAGTGCTTTGCTGGACCAGGCCCTAATGTGTGATTATGCATAACCATTTAAATCTGTATTTCTGGGTCTTTTCCGGCTACAGCATGAGTGGCTGGACATTACTGCCTGCTGGCATTATTGGTGATGTGCATGAGCTTTGTGGGCTCTGGATTACATCCCGCATTAGTCACCCATCCGTTCCTGTAGGGTGTTGGAATGCATAGCCACCCTGGAGGCTCCGCAATTAACTCAATGGCCTTGATTACTAATATTTTCATAGTGACTGTAATAACGGTGCTTAACTCAACCGTCTGCACTCTAGGATCCTCAGAAGTGAGATCCCAGCACCCAGAAAGTCAGAGACAAGCTATGGGACAGCGGCAGATCTATCTACAAGTGACCATGCAACTCCCAAGTACCTTTGCGTCTGCAGGTGAGGTTGAGCAGCAGTTAACCCAAATGAGAACCGGAGGCGCATTCTTCCAGGACTTGGCCTTCACAAGTCTTCAGATAGGAGAATCCACAAAGGCTAGATTGTGCCTTTAGACCCAGACCAAGCAAGGAGTGATGCCGTAAGCAGCACCACCCAGGGAATAGCCCTAGCAGGCGTTGTGACTTACAGACCTCCCCGCTCTGAGTCATAATTCCTTCCCTACTTCCTCCTTGTTCTTGAGGGGCTGGGAAAGGAGTATGATTTATTGCTGGCCTATCCCACCAGAGTTATATAGACTCATAGACTTTCAGGTCATGATCATCTAGTCTGACCTCCTGCACATTGCAGGCCAGAGAACCTCACCCTTCCCTCACTGTGGCCTAGCTACTCTGGCCAGTGAATGAGGGGTGGAGCCAAATCTGTGCTCACTCCCCACTTCTCCTGGCCACCTGCTCCAAGGGAGGCAAAGCAACAACCCTACTAGAGCCTACGTAGCCAGACTCAAGATCCAGGTAGCCTACATAGGAGCGTAAGCATGTGTGTGTGGGGGGAGGGGAAGGTGTTCTTAAACAGAATCTAGGCCTAATTTTTTTTCACTGAAGCTCATTATTAGGAATAACCCCAAAAGCTTGGATACCACCATAAAGGGAACAGTATAATAACCTACATAGGTAGGTAGCTTGCTGCTGATTAGAGATGTAATTTATACAGTGCTGCCAAAAGCTGTGTTCTCTCCTTTCCCACATCCCTCCAGTAGCCCTCAGAAGCTCAGGAACGCAGATACAAAACGGGTTTCCTGACATATTCCCTCTAGCTGTTCTCTGCCCAAAGACACGTCCTGCTCCATTCGCAGGGGCCGTGAACATGCACAGCAAGGAAGAGCTGTCCGTTTCTGAAGGATCAGAGTGGTGCTGCAGGTGGGCTTTGTCCCGTGACGTACCCTGTTAATGCTGGCTCAGTAACCTAGCGGGAAGTGCCAGCCTACTACTGCAAGGTCATTCAAATTCCCTCACTCCTGGGTCTCTCCTCACCCCCGGGAGGTAAGGTAGCTGCTTTGGAAAGAACAGTCCCTTGTCTGGCACATCACAAAACGTGCTCTTCATGATGACTGCTATTTCCAACCCGGACGAACAGTGCCAATGTGTCAATCTCTCAAGCGCGGCATTAACTTGTTTGAGACGTTACAGTGGCCCCAAAATTTCAAGTCACGTGTCCCCGTTTCACAATAAGCGTTAATGTGACCGTGTGCCAGCTTCTCAGCCTATAGCAAAGCCTTTCTGTGAGCTTTCCACATGTCCTCCCCACACGCGCCTCATCTCCCTTCCCCGTGTCGTGGTGATATAATGGCTTCTAAGCCGACGGTTGAATGAAATAAAAACTGACAGTCTCAAGGCATTTTAAGGACATAGCTACGAAGGATTCATGCAATTAGCTTTTGTCAGAAATCATTCTGTTAGCTCTGCCCCATGCTAATATCTTTAGAAACTCAGAAGAAGATGGGAATATGATGAGTGAAACAACACTAGGCAGGATGTCTCCTGCAGTGCAATCCACCATTACAATGAAAGACTTTGGGTGTGATAAATTGTTGACGAGGAAAGAGTTAGTTTCCAGGGTGGGCAGTGTGCGTGTGTGTTTATATACGCATATCAGAAGCAGAGCTGTCAGCAATGCCTGTTGTTAAAGGTGTTTAACAATTAGAATTGCAAGCCCTTGCTTTCAGCTGTTTACAACATTGCAAAACTTGAACAGTTAGACCGAAATTTGGCTTACGGCTGAGCGTGTTTCAAAAGTTGCAGCAAAAATGGCTCAACTCTTGCCAAGAAAGAGGTTGGGCTGGGTAAAGGAGCTTTGCTAATGTGAACGTTTTCCCCCTAACCGTTTCTTTGAAGCGGTCTTAGTGCCCCTCTGCAGTGAAGCAGGAATTTGGTAGAGGGCTGGTCCTTGGGACCGAGAGGTACATTTTGCTGTCCCCGTGTAAATCCAGAGATTTGGCCAGATTATAAACCTCTGAACATTGTCCTGAGTGCACACTCACTTCTGGTTTGTATCCTTGGCTCTGCTGCAGACTTCTAGGGGAGTTTGGAGAAGATTGTATCACAATGCATATGTGTAAGTCGGCTACATTTAGTGTTCAGGGCCAGCCTTCATGCTGGCGTTTCCAACATTTGAGGGCTTGACTTTGAAACCTTAATTTGTGTGTGTGTGTGTGATGCTCTGCATAAAATGGAAGCTGTGCAAGCTCTGCTCTTAGTCACTGTCAGTCCTCCCCAAATCTATTGAGTTCCTCTAGCTCAAAAATGGCCTGTTAATTACCTTCCAGCTATTCCACATTGTTACGTTTCTTGGAGCACATACTGGCTATGTGAGAAGAACGAAGAATTATAATTAAGTAATGGTATTAATTGTTTTCGTTGTGTGTCGTTTTGGTGCTCAGTCCTGCCCCTGTTGATTGTCATTTGGAGTGTTTAGATATTGACTTCTGGGAAAGTATGAGCATATTGCCTTTATGTTGACTGGTTGTAGCTTAGAACGAACATAAGACTATCTCTGTCACTGACAACTAACAGAGACTCCTGAGTTCAAGTGATACAGACCTGTGGATCTGGACATGAAGACCCAGGGTTCCATTCTCAGATCAGCAGATTTGTTTTATCGTGGTGAGGGCCTCTCCCCAGTCCCGTTAGAAGGCCACGTGTACCTTGGAAAGAAAGAAAGAAAGCTCTTCGTGCTTAGGACTATTTAGGGCTAGGTCTCACTGGCAACTAGAATGTTTTCTGGAGTTTCTGATTAAACTGAATAAGCACTTTGCAAGAGTAAAAATACTTCAGAATGTCTCCTTTTTGAAATGAGAGAGATGAAGTAGGTGAGGTGATATCTTTTATTGGACCAACTTCTGTTGATGGAAGGGACAAGCTTTCGAGCTACACAGAACTCTTCCTCAGGTCTGGAGAAGGTTCCTAGACTGTCCAAGTCGCATACAATGTGGGATGGATTGTTAAACATAAGGGATTCACATATGCTGCAGGAGATCACTTAACATGAAGTGGGCAGGCAGTAGAGATGATCCAAAGCCCCTTGCTTGACACCAATGAAAGGTTTTCCATTAATTTCTGTTGGAAGGGGTTTAGGCCCTCAGTTTGTTTTTTAAACATATATTTAATAATACTATTTCACAATTTTAAATTGCTGGGTGTAATAGTGAGAGCAAGGACCCTTGACAGAGAAGAGAGGATGATTTAGTTGGGGATTGGTCCTGCTCTGAGCAGGGGCTTGGACTACCTCCTGAGGTCCCTTCCAACCCTGATATTCTATGATTTTATGATTTTATGAAAAGAAGAAATGAAGTGACCTTATTGTAATTAAAAATGAACAGGTCAGTTCAGATCACAGAGAGCTTCACAAAATGGCTTCATTTGACTTTCAAACAAGCCATATATTTTAAAGCCAGAGGTTTATTCAGAAGTGAGGGATTAACGGAGTAGACACGCTTGTATTGGTTCTTGTGAGAACCCTCGCCCTTTCAGCACTCATGTGTTTAACGGAGCTCATTAAGAAACCAAACAGACACTGAACTTATCACTTTCTAAAGTTACTTTTCCGAAGACAAAGGTGTTGGTGTTGTAAAGGGAAAGAGGGATAAAAATTCATCTTAGTTTATCATGACCGCCTCAGATTAGGCTGAGTTACTTTTCCAGATGTCCTCTGAAAATCTTTCATGTCTCTCGCTCCATTAATTGGTGCACTTAGCAAAGGCTGGGTAAATGACCAGACAGATTCTTCTCATCATGCACAAGAGGTTGCCTCTTGTTTGCTTTTGTATTTTTGCCGATATTCTCCTTTTCTGAGGCTACCAGCGTAGTCTAGTTTGGTGCCTAAAGACGCCTCAGCTGGAGGCTGTTTAGAATGGACAGACAATAACTACTGCTCGTCTGGAACCGTGAGGGCTAAGGAATGCTTCACATAATTTCCAGCTGACATTTCACCTCTTGCAGCTGTGAAAGCAAGAGACTTTCTTACAGACCCTGCAGTTTCCAACCTCTCGGAGGGGAATCTTGGGGTATTCAGAAGAATTGGGGTCTGCTTTCAGTTTACCTGCCAGACATGAGAATTTCTACATCTAAGAGACAGAAATAAGGATAATAATTTTACAGATACTGAAATATAACATAAGGTTTCTCAAACTGTGATCTGTGGGCCTGTGTTAGTCCACAGAGTGCTTGCTGGTTCTCCATGGAAAGAAGGATGGTCACATGGTGCTGGCATTTCATATTTCCAGCTGCTTTTGAATTGCATTAAAAGCCGCTAAAAATAGATTTAAATACTTTCCTGGTGTTTCTTTGCTTTGTAAAGAATGACAGTGTTGCCACCTTCCATAATATCTGGTGGGTTTTTCTTAAATCTCCAGCTCTTGGAGTCACGTGACTGCATTAGAATCTCAGCTTTCCTTTTTAAAAAGTACATTTCTAGCCCTCCTGATTGGACCAAAAGGCTCACTAACTGGAAGGCAAATAAAAAGAACCCAATATTAATTATGATCTTAAAATCTCATGATGATGTGGTGATGTCCCAAAGAGGCTGCTGAAGGGCCTGAAACATTGCACATCTTTTGAGCATCCTCCAGCCCTGTCTATGATCCTGCCCAAATATTCAAAAGTTGCCACCTTCTCATCATAGAATCATATAATAGAATATCAGGGTTGGAAGGGACCTCAGGAGGTCATCTAGTCCAAGCCCCTGCTCAGAGCAGGACCAATCCCCAACTAAATCATCCCAGCCAAGGCTTTGTCAAGCCTGACCTTAAAAACCTCTAAGGAAGGAGATTCCACCACCTCCCTAGGTAACCCATTCCAGTGTTTCACCACCCTCCTAGTGAAAAAGTTTTTCCTAATACCCAACCTAAACCTCCCCCACTGCAACTTGAGACCATTACTCCTTGTCCTGTCATCTGCTACCACTGAGAACAGTCTAGATCCATCCTCTTTGGAACCCCCTTTCAGGTAGTTGAAAGCAGCTATCAAATCCCCCCTCATTCTTCTCTTCCGCAGACTAAACAATCCCAGTTCCCTCAGCCTCTCCTCATAAGTCATGTGTTCCAGTCCCCTAATAATTTTTGTTGCCCTTTGCTGGACTCTTTCCAATTTTTCCACATCCTTCTTGTAGTGTGGGGCCCAAAACTGGGCACAATACTCCAGATGAGGCCTCACCAATGTTGAATAGAGGGGAACGATCACGTCCCTCCATCTGCTGGCAATGCCCCTACATATAAATCCCAAAATGCCATTGGGTTTCTTGGCAACAAGGGCACACTGTTGACTCATATCCAGCTTCTCATCTACTGTAACCCCTAGGTCCTTTTCTGCAGAACTGCTGCCGAGCCATTCAATCTCTAGTCTGTAGCGGTGCATGGGATTCTTCCGTCCTAAGTGCAGGACTCTGCACTTGTCTTTGTTGAACCTCATCAGATTTCTTTTGGCCCAATCCTCCAATTTGTCTAGGGCCCTCTGTATCCTATCCCTACCCTCCAGCATATCTACCTCTCCTCCCAGTTTAGTGTCATCTGCAAACTTGCTGAGGGTGCAATCCACACCATCCTCTAGATCATTTATGAAGATATTGAACAAAACCGGCCTGAGGACCAACCCTTGGGGCACTCCGCTTGATACTGGGTGCCAACTAGACATGGAGCCATTGATCACTACCCGTTGAGCCCGACAATCTAGCCAACTTTCTACCCACCTTATAGTGCATTCATCCAGCCCATACGTCTTTAACTTGCTGGCAAGAATACTGTGGGAGACCGTGTCAAAAGCTTTGCTAAAGTCAAGGAACAACATGTCCACCGCTTTCCCCTCATCCACAGAGCCAGTTATCTCATCACAAAAGGCAATTAGATTAGTCAGGCATGACTTGCCCTTGGTGAATCCATGCTGACTGTTCCTGATCACTTTCCTCTCCTCTAAGTGCTTCAGAATTGATTCCTTGAGGACCTGCTCCATGATTTTTCCAGGGACTGAGGTGAGGCTGACTGGCCTGTAGTTCCCAGGATCCTCCTTCTTCCCTTTTTTAAAGATGGGCACTTCATTAGCCTTTTTCCAGTCGTCCGGGACTTCCCCCAATCGCCATGAGTTTTCAAAGATAATGGCCAATGGCTCTGCAATCACATCCGCCAACTCCTTTAGCACTCTCGGATGCAGCGCATCTGGCCTCATGGACTTGTGCTCGTCCTGCTTTTCTAAATAGTCCCGAACCACTTCCTTCTCCACAGTGGGCTGGTCACCTCTTCCCCATGCTGTGCTGCCCAATGCTGTAGTCTGGGAGCTGACCTTGTTCGTGAAGACAGAGGCAAAAAAAGCATAGAGTACATTAGCTTTTTCCACATCCTCTGTCACTAGGTTGCCTCCCTCATTCAGTAAGGGGCCCACACTTTCCTTGACTTTCTTCTCGTTGCTAACATATCTGAAGAAACCCTTCTTGTTACTCTTAACATCTCTTGCTAGCTGCAACTCCAGGTGTGATTTGGCCTTCCTGATTTCACTCCTGCATGCCTGAGCAATATTTTTATACTCATCCCTGGTCATTTGTCCAATCTTCCACTTCTTGTAGGCTTCTTTTTTGTTTTTAAGATCAGCAAGGATTTCACTGTTAAGCCAAGCTGGTCGCCTGCCTTATTTACGATTCTTTCTACACATCGGGATGGTTTGTTCCTGTAACCTCAATAAGGATTCTTTAAAAGCTTGCTACACAGCTGTGGTTATACCAACTTTATTATGCAGCACAGAAACGTGGGCACTGAGGAAGGCTGAAAAACACTGGATGGACGTTTTCAATTATCATCTTGCTCAGCTGCTCCGTACCAAGTCGCAGGACAAGATCAAAAATGAGGACATTTGAAACTGAACCCAGAAACTGCCTTCATCTGCACGGTTTGGGTTCAGCAGCTCTCTTGGTGTGGACATATTATTAGAATGGAAGACCAATGAGTCCTGAAGAGTGTGTACCAAGGAATGCCACTACTCAGCCAGCGAGCACATGGGGGGCCAAAAGCTGTGATGACGTGATACGATTGCCAGTGATGGATGTAAATTGAATATCCAGCCAGACTACTTGAAGTGATCAAGCCGATGGCATTCGATAGGCAAAAAGGCCATATGATGATGAAATTTTCATGATGTTTAAACCAATTTCATGATTCTGAGCACCTGACTCTTGATTTTTTTGAATGCTTGGGGTTGGCAATGCTGTAATGGTGGTAGTTGCTACAGGATTGTTATGCAATCAGGAGAGGGCTGATCTGTGAGATGGTGAATACCAGGAGATGTATCCATGGGACAATGTTTCCACTGAAATGTGATCCACACTCAGAACCCCTGATTTAAAGAATAATGCTAGCTGCTTTCATTAGCTGGTGCTAACATTTTCCACATTCTACCAAGTCACCGTCAGGTCTCGTCTGACTTTTAATGGCATGTATGCTCCTATACCCTTAGACATTTTTGAAAGTCTTCTCCGTTGGCTTCAGTGGTTGAATGCTTTGCTGAATCTGGCCCTATGTGTGCATCCTTCGCTTATCCAGCAAGTTTTGCATGAAAGTTCCTGAGCATTCGTACCAGGAATAATATGTTATGTGCACATTCAGTGAAAAGACTAGGTCTACTCCAGGAGTGAGGAGCTACTCAGTATGAGTAAGCGCGGTAGAATGTGGCCCTCAAGTAACAAGAAATTAAAACCAGAGTAGAGAAGATAAGTAAAAACAAATATTTCAGGAAGAATCATTTAAACTCATATTGGCAATAATAATGTGCACTGGTCCACATCTGATCTTCAGCTATTTCTAAATTACTCAGAGATAATCAAAGAGAAAGAGGAGCCACTGCATATTCAAATTTAGAACAAGACTTCATAATTAGCAAGCTGATGGCTCAGTCTGATCAATAGGGCATCCCTCTGGGTGCTCTGCATGTTCTTTAAAAGGGCAGAGCATTATTAAAGACATAGGAAATACATTTAATCATATTATACCTCTATGGGCGAGAGGATTCTCCTTTGCCAGTGCTTGCTGCTGCTTCCTTCTCCCATTGACCTAACGATACTGAAGTGGCTTTCTCTGAAACGCCCAGGGTAAGATTTTGAAAAGCCTCACTGGCCTCTGCTCCCATTGGGCTTGTCCTCACTGCATTGCTAGCTTGAGTTCTGCCTCTAACTTGACTCCCATCTGCACACAAAAATCTCTCACCCCGGTGAAGTGGGGCTTTGAGCTGGTATGAGCTGGTCCATCAGGAGGGCAGGTTGACTCTTGAGTGCAGCTGATGCTCTGGCTAGGGATGCAGTGTGAATGCAGCAGCTCAAGTTAATAACTCATCAGCTTCTAATCCAGCCATGCTGTGTAGCTAGAGCGCTGTTTGGCCGGGTGGACTCTCTCACCCCACACTCACTTGAGCTAGGCGAAGTTGAGTGGACTGACACAAGCATACAGTTGCACTGAAGACAAGCCTGTTGAAGCCAACCACTGACGTCAATGAGCAGAGTTAAGCCAAAGGTAAGCGCATCTGAAAATGCCACCCCTGCGCTCCTTGCCCCTGATCCCGCAACACTGAGGTCAGTGGGAGTTTTTCCATAGGCTTCAATGGAAGCAGCATTAGCGGGTTTTCAGGGCAGTCACTTCAGGAAACTGGCTTCTTTCCCCCGAGCTCCATCTGTTCCCACCGTTGCCCCCTAGTCCATATTGATTCTTGCTGGAGGCTAAAGATACCTCACATCCCAGTGTTGTCTTGAAACCACTGCCAGAGCTCCATGTGCTGAGCCCATGGGTCATTCCCAGCCCATTCCTTCCGGCATAGGATCCCACAAGGGGAGAGGAAACGGAACATGTGATCGGAACCACAGCCTGCCTAGCACCAGCACCGTGGGACTATAACAGAGGATGTGGAATAAAGTTGGGAGCAGAGGATAATGTGCACCCCAGGAAGCCTTCCTGGCTCTGGAGGCAGAGACAATGGATCCCTCATTATCCATCACGCAGGGAACAGCACCCTTTGATTCTGCGAACGTTGGGGCCCCTAGCCTGGAGGGCTGAAGATACTGTGACCATGATGTGAGTAGGAAAACGGCTTAGGCCAAGATTGTAACTGGCTACCGTTAAGTTTTCATCAGTAGGAAGCGTCTTATTTTGTTTGTAAGCAGACCTATCTTTCTTTCTCTTGCTTAGGATCACGTAAATCTCTGTCCTTTGTTAATAAACTTCATCTTGTTCTATTACAGAACCTGCTCAGCGCTGTGTATTAAAGTGAAGGGTGAGTCTTCAGCTAACCTAACAGGCTGGGGCATGCTCTGCCTCTTTGGAGGCAGTGAACCTAATAATTTCTGCCAGCGTCCAGTGGGAGGGACTGGGCAATGCAGGGAGATGTCTCTGGGGTTCACTGCTTTACGTGCAAGGCAAGGTTTAGCCTGGCAGAGTCTTGGAGAGGTTGCTGGCCAGGCAGACAGGCTGGAGTGTCAGGAAGCTGACACACAGCTTAGCAACAGCAAAGCTCTTGCTCCTGTGAAGGCAGAGGGGTAACGCAGCAGCAGGTCACAGCTGTGGGTGTCCTGAGCAGGATGTCACAGGCTGATTGCTGCAAACCCATCCCCTCACCCCACCTCTCTCCCACAGTACTTGCACTTCAGCCTAATGCCTCCTTCGCGTCACTGTCCTCTCATGCCCTCCATCCCTATCTTCTGCCAACCCCCTTCACCTCTCTCCGTTCAATATCCCCCTCTCTCTGCGTCATTTCATCCCAAACAGGATTCTACCCCCAAGTGATTAAAAAACAAACACACCAAACTGGAAAAAGAAACAGTCATGGCCCTAACACCACGCTTATAAACCGACCTGTAGTTTGCTCTGCTTGTCTTTAGTATCTCTTTCCTCCCATCCTGCATCTGTCTGGTCTATTTCATTTGTAAGCTCGTCAGGACAGTTGTCTGTTACTCAGTGTTCCCAAGCCTCTCAATATTTCACATTATCGTAAAGTCCCAGCTGCTAGAACTGTGAGCATTCCTGCATTCATTAAAAAAAAAAAAAAGAGTAAGTTTCTAGCCCTCATGGCTGTGGAGAAACACCAGAAAACATGAGCCAAGTGGATCAAAAAACAGAAGGCAAATGGGAAAGACCCCAATATTTATTCTTTTTAAAAAAGATCATGATTTTAAAGCCAATCTCATGATTGTTTGGATCCCGACTTATGATTTTTGCACGCTTGGGATTGGCAATACTGTTCACCATGTGCATGTACAGTACTTAGCACTACGGGGTCCTGACCTCAGTTCAGGCTTCCAAACCCAACTGTATTATAAAATATAATATACCAGTAGGTACGGGAGGATGCTGCATACCAAGACGTGAGGTGCGATCTGCCATGTGCATTGTAATAGGCTGGTGTGTTACCAGTATTTGGGCATTTCAGATTGAAAGGAATACCAGACCATACTGGAAGATGGTTCGAAGCACAGCACACAGAAAAAGGAAGCTGGTTGCCAACGTCATGACAGCTGGTACTGTGCATTCCTGCTCCCAGAACACAATCGGTCGGCTGTGCGGTTGGATCAGCTTTAAGGGCACTTTACTACTTCCTGTAAATTTGGGAGAACCAGTCCGTATATGCCCTGTTTCCTGAAAGTTGCAGGTTAAGTTGGTCCAAAAAAATGTTGACAGAGAAGTTTTCCATCAGAAAAGGCACTTCAATGAAATCAAAAAGTTTCATGGGAATGTGTCAATTGCAACATTTTTAGGGAGCAAAATCAAAACAAATTGTTTTAACTTTCTCATTTCATGTTGACAATGTTGAAACATTTCATGTCAATGCAAAAACATTTCATTTTGACTTTAGCATTCGGTTCATTTTGACTATTAACATGTTGCAGTGGGGGAGGTTTAGGCTGGATATTAGGAAAAACTTTTTCACTAGGAAGGTGGTGAAACACTGGAATGTGTTACCTAGGGAGGTGGTAGAATCTCCTTCCTTAGAGGTTTTTAAGGTCAGGCTTGACAAAGCCCTGGCTGGGATGATTTAGTTGGGGATTGGTCCTGCTTTGAGCAGGGGGTTGGACTAGATGACCTCCTGAGGTCCCTTCCAACCCTGATATTCTATGATTCTATTAATCATAATGTTAACCCTGATATTCTATGATTCTATTAATATTATATATATTTTATATATGTAATGTATCTAATATTTTAATGCTCCAACATTATCAACATGAAATGATTCCATGGTTCCAAATTAAAATTCTTCAAACTTTTCATTTTGTGGGAAATTTCAAAATTTCGGCTGCTTGTTTTGTTCGGTTTGGAACAAAAATAAATGTCAAAAACGCCAGAATTTCCCAGAGAACAGAAATTCTGCTTTCCAACCAGCTCCAGTTTCAGCTATCCCTGGAGAATTCCATAGAAACCAACTCTAATTCAGCGGGTGATTGATTTTCATAGGATTCCGTGATAGAGACCCTCTTCAGCACCGACGGATGTCTCATATGCAAAAGCTGGTGGATTTCTTTCAGGTTAACGGGGACCATCTTCTACGTTTATTTATTTAAAAACCAGGGAAGAAAAGTCAGGGTCAGAGAGAAGAAATGGACCTCAAAGCTGTCTAGTGAAGGTACAACATATAAACGAGTAAAATGTCGAGTACAGCGGCAGGCTGTGGTGGTCTTTAAGTGCTACTATAATATAAACGTTAAATAACAACACTAATTTATTAATATTTGTTTAGGTTCTTACATTGGCATCTGTCATAGAAGAATAGGATGGAAAATGTAAGCAAATGGGGCAAACATTTTAAACTTATAGGACCAGATCGTTAGGGGATGTCAACTGACAGAGGTCCAAGTAACTGGGGGAAGCTAAATCAAAGTATATTCAAATACATGAGAAATTACAGAACAAAACATCAATATGTAACTGGGGAAGGGGAACACATATCATCCAATTATAAAACAAAAATAAAGAGTCTTTTTTTTCTTTTCTGACTTTTATTTTATGTTTTTATGTTAAGATTCTTTAAAAAGTGAAGATTTAAAAAGAAATCTTAACATAAAAACATAAAGGAAAAGTCAAAAAGGAAAAAAGGCCGTTGCTGTGGATTATGTTTGTTAATATTCCCATAAAGACAGGGGGTAAACAACCCATCAGTAGCCTCATAGGCAGTGTGAATGAGAGGAGAAGGAACGGGTATCTGGTCTAGCTACATAGTGGACAAAGTAAGGTCAGCAGAAGCACTCAAACCAGTCTGAGCTTTGCTGCCATTTGTGAATAATTAGCAAAGAATTTGTCTGAACGATGGCACGGAAGGACGACCTTGTAGTTAAGGTGATTGAATGAGATTCCAGAGATGTGGGTTGAATTCCCTGCTCTGCCACAGATTGTCTGAATGACCTTGGGCAAGTGACTTTACCTCCAGGTGCCTCAGTTCCCCATCTGTAAAATGTGGGTAATAATTAGAGCTGGTGGGAAATGGTTTTCCCTTCCTGAAGAATTTTTTGAGATTTCAACCATTTTCCCATTCCACACACAGATAAGAGGGAGACTTTATGAAATTTTTTATGCAAAACAAGAGAGAGCAAGTGTTCAAAATAACGGACTCCCTGGTGATTAGCGCACTCACCTGGGATTTGGGAAACCCAAGTGCAAGGGCCTTTGTCTTCCACATTCCAGGAGAGAGCTCTAATTGCTGGGCTGTTGGCTATTCAGGGGGAGGGAGAGGGAATTTCCTTTGATAAATTTCAGTTTTGACAAATTGGCTTTTCCAGTGAAAAACTCTTTTGTCAAAAAATTCCTGATTAGCTTTAATAAAATAAAATACAAATAGTTCTTTTCCCAGCTAGAGTTAGATGGTGGCTGGCATCCGTTCAGCCAGAGGAAGAAAAAAAACCCAACCCTGCAGAAATGGAACCAGAATAGAGTTTGAAACCGCAGCTTTCAAACCCACAGCTGGAAGCCCTGCCACTACATGAAGGTAATAAACTAGTGTAACTGTGCACTGGCTCTGACATAGCCATGTTCACAAACTATGTCTGAAACAACCCCCTCTGCTCGGCTTGTGAGTTCCATCACATTAACTCCCTCCACATAACCATGGCAACACGTGTATAAAAACACACTGTGTGGCTGGAAGTGCCTGCTTCCCAGGTAAACCCTGCACCCCCCAGTCATCTGACTGTGGAGAGCACCAGGGAGCCCTCTTTAAGTACCAGAGCAATCAGTGGCTTGTTTATTAAACCCATTTAATTTTATTTATAATGCACTGCTGGAATAAGGGTCTCTCGGCATAGGTATTTTGAAGGCTGGTGGAAGATGGCTAATGTGCTCCTTATTTTACCAGGTATATTTACGTCATGTTAATTCACTCTCTTTTTTATTTTATTTTATTTTATTTTCTAGTTACTTGAATAAAGATAGCATTTTTAGCTAAATGTTTAGATTTGGAATCAATGGCATGCCAGCTCCGTGCAGAATGGGCTGGGGAGCTGATTTGGCATTGATGCCTGGGTCATAGCTTCTCTTAGGACCAGACTGTAACACTCTCCTTTACTCTGCGCTGTGCCTTCCTCCTCAAATAGCCCTGCTGAGCTGGACTGTGGCTTCTTTACTCACACTGGGGTGTTGATCTTCGCCTGGGGATTATCCCTAACTTCCATGGGTGCATGGTATCCGACTCGGACCCTTAGCCGTTCCATGTGAACTGTACAATAGGTATTAGCAAGTTTACTATGGTAAGGGCTAAGGACCAGAAACGACTGGGGCCCCATTGTGCTAAGCACTCTATACTGAACAAAGTAGTAGATGCTCCCTGCTCCATAGATGATAGAATCTTCAGTGGACAAGGAGAACAATGAATATGATTCAATATTCATATTCATTCCAATATTGGGAGTTAGACTAGATCAGTGGTTCTTAACCAGGGGCACATGTACCCGTGGGGGTACACAGAGGTCTTCCAAGGGGTACATCAACTCATCTAGATATTTGCCTAGTTTTAAAACAGGCTACATAAAAACCACTAACGAAGTCAATACAAACTAAAATTTCATACAGACTTGTTTATACTGCTCTATGTACTATACACTGAAATGTAAGTACAATATTTATATTCCAATTGATTTATTTTATAATTATATGGTAAAAAAGAGAGAGCAAGCAATTTTTCAGTAATAGCATGCTGTGAAATTTTTGTATTTTTATGTTTGATTTTGTAAGCAAGCAGTTATTAAGTGGGGTGAAACTTAGGGGTACGCAAGACAAATCAGACTCCACTGGACTTGATGACCCTTGCGGTCCCTTCTAATCCTATGTTTCTATGATCAGTGTCCTCTTTGTAACAGCATTTAACATATCTGAAGACTGTTAGCAGATTCCCCCTTCTCCCCCCTCACCCCCCCCCCGCTTTTCTCAAGACTAAAAATGCCTAGTTTTTTTAAACCTTTCCTCCTAGGTCAGGGTTTTCTAAACCTTTTATCATTTTTGCTGCTCTCCTCTGGACTCTCTCCAATTTGTCCACATCTTTCCTAAAGTATGGTGCCCAGAACTCGACACAGTTCTCCAGCCGAGGCCTCACAAGTGCCGAGTAGAGCGAGACAATTACCTCCCATGTCTGACATATGACACTGCTGTTAATGCACCCCAGAAAGACCGGAGGTGGGGGAGTAGCAACCAAAATGGGCCAAAGTTGAGTCATGTTCTGACCTAGTGCCTGGGGTCATAGCGCCACTCACTCAAATTTGGCTCACCCATTCCTCCCTCAGATCGGCAAGGCAGTGTCTTTGCCGATACTCCACCCAGCTCTGGGCAAGGGTCAAGGGGTGGTGATGGCTGGGAACCCCTGCCAAGTTCATGTTCTCAGAAGTGAGTGTGGAGGGGCAACGGCCATTCCCCGTCCCCATCTCTGGTTCCTATGCCAGAATGATATTCCCCTTTTTTGCATTTGCACCACATTGCTGACCCATATTCAATTTGTGATCCACTGTAACCCCCAGATTCTTTTCAGCTACCACCACTAGCCAGTTATTCCTCATTTTGTAGTCGTGATTTTGATTTTTTCCTTCCTGCTTTGCACTTATCTTTATTGAATGTCATCTTATTGCTTTCAGACCAAATATCCAATTTATCAAGGTTCTTTTGAATTCTAATCCTGTGCTCCAAAGTGCTTGCAACCCCTCCCAACTTGGTGTCATCTGCACATTGTATCACCACACTCTCCACTCCACTATCCAAGTCATTAATGAAAATATTGAACCGTTCCGGTCCCGGATCTGACCCCACCAGATACGCCCTCCCAGTTGGACAGCAAACCATTGACAACAACCCTTTGAGGATGGTTTTTCAACCAGTTGTGCATCCATCTTATAGTGATATCGTCTAGACCACATTTAGATCTTACATTTGAAATAGACCAGCCACAGCCAGGCCGGGGGAAGGAGTAGAACACACAACCAGCGTGAAATATGTGAGGGCAGCAAATGGCATTGTTTCTTTGAGGGGCGGGTTAACAGTCTCGGCAACAACAGCAAGTCTGCTCAAAATCCCGCTGAAGCCAGGGACTGCCTTTCCGTTGGCTCCCGGGGCTACGAACAGGGCCCTTTGTTGCCAGAGGCACGGCAATCAATTCCCAAGAGGCCTGGCTTTAAAAATAAAAATAAGCAGCGGTGCTGGCAATTGAATGGGGGAGGGGGAAGGGAGGGGAGAGAAGCCATGAAATCCATCAAACCCGTATTTGTCTCATTAAAAGTGTTTTTAATTTATAATGTCCTGGAATGTAGTTGTCATCCAGCTGTGCAGCCATGACAATGCTGCCTCTTAGATTTTTTTTTCTCTCTAACTCCACTCTCCCACCTCACTGGGACTGCCATCAATTTCTTCTCATCAGCGGCAGTTACAGTAAATGGATTCATTTGTGGGCAATGGGAGCGGAGAGACAAAGGTGACAATACAATTAAGGTTTTTAATTCTATGCCTGAACAGTTAAGTCCAGAACTCATGATAATTAGCTGGCTGTAATGAAAGATCTTTCGTCGTTATTTTCCCTTTGTTTCCTATAATTGTTCATTTTGGCCAGCTACATCTGTCCTTTAATCTGAATCCTCCCTGATGGTGCTTGGCCACTGCATTTATTCCCTTGTACCGTAAAAATGTGTTCATGGAGCAGTAATATATAAAAGGTGTATACACACACACACACTGCAATATACTCCCTTAGTATATTACACTAGATACACATTCGTGTATTCTGTGTATGATAGCTTACTGGAGATGCAGAGAGGTAGAGGGATGGATGAATACATAGGTAGAGAGATGGAGAGACAAGCAATTTATATCACAATAGCTGGGACTAACAAAATGCTGTAATCTTCAGCATTGTGAGCTTATATATATTGGGAATCTTCTGGCTGGAATTTATTTTGTTTTGGAAAATAAATAAATAAACAAACCTACCCTATAGCAATCAGAGCTATTTCCCCATCCATTTAAGTCCTGTTATATGTTATTGATTTCCTTAAAATTAATCTGAAACGAAAAAGTGATATTTTTCACATTTTCATCATTTTTGCACACTATAGATATTAAACATGTAGGGGGGAAATCTTACTGGTAACTAGAGCTGATTGGGAATTTTTCAACATTTTTTGGTCAGAAAATGCAGATTCATCAAGACCAAACTTTGTGCAGAATTGCAGGGGACAACCCCAGAACAGTCTAATGGTGAGGAAGAGGCAGCCCCACCCCAGAATAGCACAGTGAACTGGGCACTCACCTACAGTGTGAAAGATCCAGCTTTGAGTCTTTCCTCCACCTTATCTGAAACAGGGATTTGAACCTGAGAGCCCTGCATGACTGCTCGAACCATGGGGCTGTAGAGTTAGTCTCTCTCGCTGGCCCACTGAATATTTGATTATTTTTACAAAGCGAAACAGTGCCAACGGGCGAGTGAGCGAGAGGGAGCTGTCATGGTTTTTCACAAAAAAATGTCAAAAGGTCTCATTTTTGTTCTGAGGAAGAATGAAAACAGACTCCGAAACCTCAACATTTTTCATGAAACAGAATGCTTGTTTTCTGGCCAGCCCTACAGCCAACTAGGGGAAACAAGGCATTTAAGTTATAATGTCCTCATCAGACTGTATTTCCTGACTGCGAGGTCACAGCTATAAACTATTTTTAAGCCTATTTTTTTTAAAAAAAAAAGGTTTTTAAAGTATTTTAAAAAGAGACACACACAGAGTGAAAATAACCTTAAAGTGCTTTTCTGAGGGTTGGCTGGTGTATCTCTGATGTTCCAGTCACACCCTTATCCAGTGTCTCAAAGATCACCTCTCTCTCGCACGGCCAAATCACAAAGGCCCTGATCTTGCACAGAGCTCATTATAGGACTGGGCCTCAAGACTCATTAAGAATAAACTAACATGTGATGGCCTTGTGGTTTTCCCACAAGCTCTGAATAAGGGGCAGCATACTGTTAATCTGCCTATGAGCAGACCAGGGAAGCTATGATGACTCAGAGAGCCACATTTTGGTGTTTGCTTTCCCCCTTATTCCAGGGGGAAGCAATCCACTGCAGCCCTGTACCTGATGCAGATTACTCCCCCCTCTGCTGGTGTACCAAGGGGAAGGTGGCGTCAAAGGTCTACCCCCTCCCCACCCAACTCACCACGTATCTGCACGGGCAGGGGAGTATTAGCTCCACAGAAACTGCTTTTCTTCTCACGTAGACTTGCATCCAGAGATGCAGAGTGAGCCGCAATCTTGCCCTAAGAGATCAGAAAGATGTGGTCTACATGATCCTTAATGAAAACTTACCGTGAACCATGAAAGGCCATTCCTACAATTCAGGGTCCAGGTGACATCCTAAACCCTGCCAGCTTTGCTCTCATGATTACCCTGGTAACACCAGAAGTCCTTGATGCGAGGGGAATCTATTTATAGGATCTAGGCCCTGTACTCCATGGTCACAAATCAAGAAGGTTAGGAGGCCGTGTACAGTTTCAATACCATGCTCCCAGAGCTCCAGTGTGGAGCTTTTATCCATCTTTTCATTCTAGATAACCATTCACTCTTTGAGCTTCTTGAGCATGGCCTAGGGATAACAACTTTAGAGGCCGCCAGTTGCTGCTCCAGTCCTGGTTCTGAGGTGATGGTCTCCTCTGTAAAACAATGCGCTCTTTTCCCCTGACATTAATGGCATCACTTCCATACCTCACTGGGAAGAAACCCGTGATTGTTTCCATATTGGGATCAGCCACTTGGTGCTAATGTGAATCAGCCTCAGTTGTATTTTCTTTTTAGCTTACAGTAAGCAGGTGGGCTGAGAAGACTTTTCATCTGGATGTCTCCTAAGACAGATGACCTGCAGGGAGCTAGCACACCTCGATTGGGTTAAAATGAGTTTGGGTTAATTTCAAATCAAGAGTAGTACGGAAACTAAGGCAGATATTCATAGCTTCAAAGATTGTAAGGCTAGGAGAGACCACTGCGATCATCAAGTCTGACCTCCTGTCTAGCACAGGCTAGAGAACTTCATCAAAATAATTCCTAGTGCAGATATTTTAGAAAAACATCCAATCTTGATTTTAAAATGGTCGGAGATGGAGAATCCACCACGACCCTTGGTAAATTGTTCTAATGGTTAATTATTCTCACTGTTGAAAAGTTACTCTTTATTTTCAATCTGAACTTGTCTAACTTCAACTTCCAGCCACTGAATTGTGTTAGACCTTCCTCTGCGAGACTGAAGAGCCCATTATTACCTATTTGTTCTCCAGGTATATCGACTGATCAAGTCACTTCTTAACCTTCTCTTTGTTAAGCTAAATAGATTGAGCCTATCACTACAAGGCAGGTTTTCTAATACTTTAATCATTCTCATGGCTCTTCTCTGCACCCTCTCCAATTTATCAACAGCCTTCTTGAATTGTGGGCACCAGAACTGGACACAGGATTTCAGCAGCAGTCGCACCACAGCCAAGTGCAGAGGTAAAATAACGTCTCTGCTCATACTGTCTATGCATCCCAGAATCACATTAACCCTTTTGGCCACAGCATCGCCCTGGGAGCTCATGGTCAGCTGATTATCCACCATGACCCCCAAATCTTTTTCAGAGTCACTGCTTCCCAGGATAGAGTTGCCCATCCTACAAGTATGGCCTGTATTCTTTGTTCCCAAATGTATACATTCACATTTTAAATATTAACCAGGCTTCTTGTTTTCATCCCTGCAAATGGTTAGTGGCAGTCAGAGGTTCAGTATTAACAAGCTTCCCAAAAAGGTCACAATGTGTACAGCTGGGTTAAAATACCATCTACACATTGGGAGCAGTAATAGAACTGTCTTGTTGACTCCGGTCTCCATCACCCCCACCAAGAGGAGAACTTGTGCAGAGAGAGAACATGCTTCAGGAAATGTCAAGCTAGTGTCAAATTCTTGGGTTCCTGAGCTACTATCCCAACAAATGAAAGGAAAGGGAAGGGATTATGGCAGGGCCTGTTAACCTAGAATCTGCAGGGACTGATTGTGCCACTCCTTGCAGTCCAAAGGTACCCAAAGGTATTCAACTTCCCACACACTCATTCCTCAGCATCCTCTTTTTGGTAGCCCAGCTCTTCCCCACCACTGCGCCTGCCTTCAGTGACACTTACTATATGGCTTAGAGAAGATGGGCATGAGTTTATATTGCTCATGGCAGCACCCAGATTTCCAAGCAGAAATTCTGCAGGGGTCAGAGGGGAGTATGCTGCATAAATTGGTGGCTTCGTAACTGTGCCTCACCCCCAAACCTCTCCAGTTTCAGAGCCCAAGCCACACACAGCTAGGGCTTCTCCTGCAAGGGAGAGCGGGAGAGGAGGGCACTCAACACCTTGCAGGATCAAGCTATGTTAATAAGGGGTTTCTACAACCCTGGGCCTGGAAGCAGCATGACTTTTCGGCTCCTGTTCTTAATAATTATCCATAACAATTGCAGTCCCACTGTCAGGTGTTGGCACCAGCAGCAAGCGCCAAGTTTAAAGTGCAAGGAGTCACTCTGAAAACTAACAGTTGCCCTGGACTTGAGCCCTCCCCTGAGACAAAGGAAAGTCATACCTTCCTTGGGAGCCCTTGTGTTAGAGCATTGCCCTGGGACTCAGGAGATATGGGTTCTAGTCTCAGCTCTACCATTGGCCTGCTGGGTGACTTTGGGCAAGTCTCCGTGCCTCAGTTTCCCCATATGTAAAATGGGGATCACGATACTGACCTCCTTTGTAAAGCATTTTGAAATCTATGGTATAAGAGCTAGGCAGTGTTATTAAGGTCACGGCAACAAAATGGCAGATGAAATTCAGCCATACCTTCACCCTCCCCATTTTAATGAATCTGTAAATTCAGGGGTTGTACCATATGATTGGAGAATTGCTAACATAGTTCCTATTTTTAAGAAAGGGAAAAAAAGTGATCCAAGTAATTATAGGCCTGTTAGTTTGACATCTGTAGTATGCAAGGTCTTGGAAAAAATTTTGAAGGAGAAGGTAGTTAAGGACATTGAAGTCAATGGTAAATGGGACAAAATACAACATGGTTTTACAAAAGGTAGATCGTGCCAAACCAACCTGATTTCCTTCTTTGAGAGAGTAATAGATTTTTTAGATAAAGGAAACGCAGTGGATCTAATTTATTTAGATTTTAGTAAGGCGTTTGATACTGTGCCACATGGGGAATTATTAGTTAAATTGGATAAGATGGGCATCAATAGGAAAATTGAAAGGTGGATAGGGAATTGGTTAAAGGGGAGACTACAACGGGTCCTACTGAAAGGTGAACTGTCAAGTTGGAGGGAGGTTACCAGTGGAGTTCCTCAAGGATCAGTTTTGGGACCAATCTTATTTAATCTTTTTATTACTGACCTGGGCACAAAAAGTGGGAGTGTGCTAATAAAGTTTGCAGATGATACAAAGCTGGGAGGTATTGCTAATTTAGAGAAGGACAGGGATACCCTACAGGAGGATCTGGATGACCTTGTAAACTGGAGTAATAGGAATAGGATGAAATTTAATAGTGAGAAGTGTAAGGTCATGCATTTAGGGATTAATAACAAGAATTTTAGTTATAAGCTAGGGACGCATCAACTAGAAGTAACGGAGGAGGAAAAGGACCTTGGAGTATTGGTTGATCATAGGTTGACTATGAGCTGCCAATGTGATATGGCTGTGAAAAAAGCTAATGTCGTCTTGGGATGCATCAGGAGAGGTATTTCCAGTAGGGATAAGGAGGTTTTAGTACCGTTATATAAGGCACTGGTGAGACCTCACCTGGAATACTGTGTGCAGTTCTGGTCTCCCATGTTTAAGAAGGATGAATTCAAACTGGAACAGGTACAGAGAAGGGCTACTAGGATGATCCGAGGAATGGAAAACTTGTCTTATGAAAGGAGACTCAGGGAGCTTGGCTTGTTTAGCCTAACTAAAAGAAGGTTGAGGGGAGATATGATTGCTCTCTATAAATATATCAGAGGGATAAATACCAGAGAGGGAGAGGAATTATTTAAACTCAGTACCAATGTGGACACAAGAACAAATGGATATAAACTGGCCACTAGGAAATTTAGATTAGAAATTAGACGAAGGTTTCTAACCATCAGAGGAGTGAAGTTTTGGAATAGCCTTCCGAGGGAAGTAGTGGGGGCAAAAGATCTATCTTGCTTTAAGATTAAACTCGATAAGTTTATGGAGGAGATGGTATGATGGGATAACATGGTTTTGGTAATTAAATATTCATGGTAAATAGGCCCAATGGCCTGTGATGGGTTTTTAGATGGGGTAAGATCCAAGTTACCCGGGAAAGAATTTTCTGTAGTATCTGGCTGATGAATCTTGCCCATATGCTCAGGGTTTAGCTGATCGCCATATTTGGGGTCGGGAAGGAATTTTCCTCCAGGGCAGATTGGAAGGCCCTGGAGGTTTTTCGCCTTCCTCTGTAGCATGGGGCATGGGTCACTTGCTGGAGGATTCTCTGCTCCTTGAGGTCTTCAAACTACAATTTGAGGACTTCAATAGCACAGATATAGGTGTGAGGTCTTTTTTAGGAGTGGTGGGTGAAGTTCTGTGGCCTGCATTGTGCAGGAGGTCAGACTAGATGATCATAATGGTCCCTTCTGACCTAAATATCTATGAATCTATGAATCTATGAGGCTGTGTATAAAACAAGGAAAACGTTATCGGGGGGAAAGGGAGTGCAGCATCAGCGTGGGAAAACAGCAGCCAGAGGTCTCTGTGAATGACAAATAACCTCCCACATCTTGGGAAGTGTGGTCGGAGTCTGTTAACTCCATTCCCCACCCACCGGTGTGAACGTCCAATAGGCAAATGCTCCTTCACCAAATCATGTTCTCCTGCCCCCTCCTTGGTGTCAATGGCAGTGTAGTTCCACACTCGGGCAGGTCTGTCTCCAGTCCTTTGGGAAGTGCTGCCTGGGGGCTTTTCTACCTAACCCAGCTCTAACAATTTCAGCTTTGTTTAGCGACACAGTAGGAGAGGCCTCACAAAGCTCTACGGCTGTTACTTCTGCATCACCTCCCATTAAAGAGCCCTCTCAACAGCACCAGACCTTCAGCAGAAAGAAGCCAGTGTTGCATATCAGACCCTTGCACAGAGACCTTGTTATAAGTTAGAAACCCTTTTCTTATTGGGCATGTCTGTTCCACTCCCCCATCAATTCTGAGATGGTGTACAGTTATGGTGGCTCCCAAAATGTCACTGGAGAAATCCTGGGTAAAAAGCATATGCAAATGAAGTTCCCTCTGTAGCCATACTTCCCTCTGATCACCAACAGGTGGGGCAGAGAGCTCTTTTCCCTCTGGAGCTTCCATCCATCTGCAGTTCTGATGCAATATCTAATGCCTCTGCAAATACCTGATGCAGATGAAGGATCTCTGTGACTGTTCTTCCCCCTCTTCACCACAGATGGGAGCAGAGAGCTGCTTACCCCAAAGCTCCAAGCCAGAGGGCTTACCTAATAATGAATTCTCTATTGCAGAGATCTGAGAAGTAACAAGTATATACGACAGGTTTCAGAGTAGCAGCCGTGTTAGTCTGTATCCGCAAAAAGAAAAGGAGGACTTGTGGCACCTTAGAGACTAACAAATTTATTTGAGCATAAGCTTTCGTGAGCTACAGCTCACTTCATCGGATGCATTCAGTGGAAAATACAGTGGGGAGATTTATATACACAGAGAACATGAAACAATGGGTGTTACCATATACACTGTAACGAGAGTGATCAGGTAAGGTGAGCTATTACTAGCAGGAGAGCGAGATCGGGGGGTGGGGGGGGAGAACCTTTTGTAGTGATAATCAAGGTGGGCCATTTCCAGCAGTTGACAAGAACATGTAAGGAACAGTAGGGGGGAAAAATAAACATGGGGAAATAGTTTTACTTTGTGTAATGACCCATCCACTCCCAGTCTTTATTCAAGCCTAATTTAATGGTGTCCAGTTTGCAAATTAATTCCAATTCAGCAGTCTCTCGTTGGAGTCTGTTTCTGAAGTTTTTTTGTTGTAATATTGCGACTTTTAGGTCTGTAATCGAGTGACCAGAGAGATTGAAGTGTTCTCTGACTGGTTTTTTCATGTTATAATTCTTGACATCTGATTTGTGTCCATTTATTCTTTTACGTAGAGACTGTCCGGTTTGGCCAATGTACATGGCAGAGGGGCATTGCTGGCACATGATGGCATATATCACGTTGGTAGATGCAAGGAGCCTACTCACATCAAACCTGAATTGGGCCCTAAACTGGAAAACTGTAAGTAAGTGGAAGGTTGTGTGTATCTGGGGGCAAGAGGAGGGAATGAAAAGCACCTACAAAAAACTGATAAGCCTACATGTGTATTTGCAAAGCATCAGCAGAAAAAACCAACAGTGGCACAGCAGAAAGTGAATCATTCCCTACTCCACAAAAATAGTTACATGAAACACTGGGAGAATTTTATGCAACAGTAACTTTGACTTATCACATAACTTAGCACATAACACCAATAAGACCCTGCAGGGAGACTATTTTGGCAAGTAATTTGCCCTCCGTGACCTGCCTGTAATCCTTGATAACACTCTCATTGCTTCAATACTGTGTGCACTGGAAAAGAGACAGTAAACAAATGTCTTTTTTGAAAAAGGAAAGTAGTAAAGTTGTTCCTAAAAAGCAAAATCAAATACTGACAAGTCATGTAATGAATAAGTAGCAGGGTGCCTGTTTGCTATGTCATTTATCTACTGGGTTTTTTTTCAATAGCTTATCTTTACAATAATATTTCAGCCAAAAGCTCACAATATCTCTCTCTCCATTCCCTTACCATTCGATAGTATTCCTATAGCATCCTGAGGTGCGAGGTGCTGTACAAATATACAAGGTCATACTCCCTGCCCCGAAAAACTTACAATCTTGAACTGACCATGCAGAGTAGCCCTAATGTGGGAGGCAGTGTTATCTAGTGGTTAGAGCACTAGCCTGGGACTCAGGAGATATGGGTTCTAGTCTCAGCTCTACCAGTGGCCTGCTGGGTGACTTTGGGCAAGTCTCCGTGCCTCAGTTTCCCCATCTGTAAAATGGGGATCACGATATTGACCTCCTTTGTAAAGCGTTTTGAAATCTCTAGTATAAGCGCTATTAGAGTGACTGGGCAACAAAATGGCAGATGAAATTCAGCACTGATAAGTAACGCACATTGGAAAAATAATCTCAATTATACATATATAATGAATGAGTCTAAATTAGCTGTTACCACCCAAGAAAGAGATCTTAGAGTCACCGTGGATAGTTCACTGAAAAATTTCGCTCAATTTGCAGCAGTGGTCAAAAAGGCTAACAGTAGGTTATGATCTAGGGAAGATAATAAGACACAAAATATCATAATGCCTCTATATAAATCCATGGTGCACCCACACCTTGAATACTGTGTCCAGTTTGGGTCACCTCACCTCAGAAAGGATATAGTGAAACTGGAAAAGGTTACGAGAAGGGCAACAAAGCAAATCCAGGGTATGGAATGGCTTCCATATGAGACAAGACTAAAAAGATTAGGGCTGTTCAGTTCAGAAGCGAGATGATTAAGGGTCGATATGATAGGGGTCTATAAAACCATGAATGGTGTGGAAAAAGTGAATCGATCAGTGTTATTTACCCTTTCCCACAAAACAAAAACCAGGAGTCACCTAAAGAAATTAATAGGCAGTCGGTTTAATACAAACAAGAGGGAGTACTTCTTCACATAACACACAAAGTCAACCTGTGGAACTCATTGCCGGGGATGTTGTGATGGACAAATGTATAACTTGGTTCAAAAAAGAACTGGATAAGTTTGTGGAGGATGGGCCCATCAATGGCTATTAGCCAAGATGGTCAGGGATGCAACCCCATGTTTGGAGCAACCCTAAACCTCTGACTGCCAACACCTGGAACCAGACAACAAGGGTAGATATTTCCATAATCGCCCAGTTCTGTACACTCCTCCTGAAGCTCAAGTATGGGCCTCTGACAGAGACAATCTATTCTGGAAGTGTGTTTACATCCATGTTTCTCATATTCCTTCGCAGACCATCCTATGACAAATGTTTTAGGCTGACCTGGCCCAGAGCCTGGAGTGGACTCCTCTGCTGATTCAGGCTGTTGAGGTTTTATTTAATCCCAAAATCAGATATGAAGGCTTGAATTACAGACTACAACTGGTTGTATAACAGATTTTTCAGTTTGTTGGCATTTCGGAGTGGGGGGGGGAGGAAATGTTCAGGTTAAACTAAATATTTTATTTCAACAAAATCAAAATATTTCATTTTCAATTTCAACCATTTTGAAATGTTTCTGGATTTTTAACAATAAAATTAAAGGAAATTTTGAAACAAAAAGAAAAACCAGAACATTTTGTTTTAAAAATGTCAAACCAAAACGTTTCGTTTTTTTCAAAATTCATTTTGGGGCTATTTTTAAAATGAACAATGCGGGAAATTCAACATGAATTCGCAAAATGTTTTGGTGGCACCATATCCGCATTTCCCCCCCTCTCCCCAAAAAAACAGTTTCACGCCGTTCTATTACAGACGCTTAAAATAAATGCTAACCAACCAAGTCAGTGTATACGCAGTTTTTACACAACTGTGTTCTAAAGTACTTCATCGGCCAAGGAATGAGTTGTAAATTGAACTGCCTGGCCTTGGTAACTGCGGCTACATTTGCATTTGCCAAGGTTGTAGCTAAGTACTTGCGACAGGCTATCTCCTTCCTAAAACCAAGTCATGTTTTGCGAGGAAGTAATGACATTGTGGCTTACTGTGCTACCCAGCGTACTCCAACTTGGCTGAAAAATTAAACTGTTGCTTGCCCTTCAGGCAAAGAGAACTGCCTCTGAGCGTAGCTGAAAAGCCCAGGCCCAATCTCTCCCCTCCCTCGCCACTCACCCCCGATCTCCGATCAGAGCACTAACTGACAAAATATTCAAAAGGAGGCTCAGATTCAGATATGCTCCATACTGCACCGTTCCCTCATCATACCCCATCTCCATAGGCATTACTTCTGTGACTGACATCAGCTAGGCCTGCCCCATCCCCTCTGATTGGCAGTTCCATGCTGCGATGCCTGATGTCACTCAGTCCACCCTACACCTTCACCTGTTTCCTTGTCTGAGAGGCAGGAAACGGGGCGTAAGTCTACACTGCAGAGGTAACCTTGCCTCTTATCTGGGTTTTAGTCCACATCCCCTTACTGTCCACACAGAAGAATCTCTGGCTCGGGTTTGGAGGTATATTAAATGCAGGCTACTTTGCCCAGCTGGGGGTGTGAGTTAGAGCCTGAAGTCTGCTTTCACTTGGGCTGGAACCTGCCCACTTTGCAATAAGGACACAGGCTAGATCACTTGCGTGCTGATCGTCCTCCAGTGTCTTCTCATGATTCCCCCCAGTGGACTGGCAAGTTCTCCTGCAATTGACCCAACTGACTGGAAAAAATCCTACAGTGTCTCAGCACAAAGAACCATGGGATATGTCCCCAGACAGGCACCACGGGCGAGGTCAGAAACAGTGAGGACACAGTAAGGTGGGTCTGGTTTTGCTGGGGGGATGCTCACACCTGGGCTAGGCTAACCCCAGGCACTCAGGTTAACTGTGCAGTGAAGACATAACCTGTTTGACTTGCCCAGATATTCCCAAATGCAGTGATCTCACCCTACACACCCTAGAAATCTCCTTCTCTCTGCCTCCATTGTACACTTTTTGAACTCTTCCCTAGTAGTATTAACATGTTCCTGTGTCCTTGAATCCATTAACTGGAGCAGAGTGATTAATTATTTTAGCCTCTTTATGGCGTCGGTGTTAACTTACTGCACATTCATATTTCCAATTATATAAATGAAAGCTTTAAAATAAGGAGGACATGTATTATTGAACTATTTATAATCAGAGCTGTTCAGAGCAGATAGAAGATCCAAATGGGCAGAAGAAAGCAACAAAAGTTAATGATTCACAGATAAAACACTATGTTATCATCTAAAGGGTGTGTGACTAATCCAGGAAATTAGAAACTAAAAGGTATATTGTCAAGATGAAAATCTTGGGTCAGATCCTCAACTGGCATAAATCAGATGAGCTTCAGGCGAAGTCGTGCTAACTCTCTAATGTACTTATCTGGCCCCCTCACATTAGTACCCAAGCATCTTCAATGTTTTTCTCTTCACACCAGCTCAGGGAGGTAGGGCAGTACCATTATCCCTATTGTACAGACAAGGAACAGAGAGGCTAAGTGACTTGCCCAGTGTCACATGAGAAGTCTGTAGCAAAGCAGGAAATTGAATTCAGGTCTCTTAAATCCCAGGCTAGCATGCTCCCTACTGGGCTATCCTTCCTCTTCACACCAGCTCAGGACCTGGCCCCATGTATTTTAAAATGTTTATCCAATACTCTTGCTGCTGATAGCACCTGACCTTATTGACACGGGAAGAACTCTAATTGGCTGCTCACTGCTGATACTGCTCACTTCCTGTTTGTGGTAATTCAGTAAAGCTAACCCGGTCAGTTTCCCTTGCTCTTGGTAGCCCGTGTCCCGTGCTGGCTATGTCTTGCCTACACAGTGCTATTGAGCTTGGCTGCCCGGAAATCTTCATATCTAGGCAAGGCTGTTTTCAGGTACGTCTCTTTCCCTGTTTGTTATATTTATTTAAGATTGACATTGCAGAAGATGTAAGGACACCTGGGGATGGTTGGGCTGCCTGTACTATTACCTGAGTCCCCATTTCCTCCGTCTGCTCTGGAAGTATGGCTTCATCTACCATGCTGCCAAAGCTACGCAGACCTTCCCATACCTCTGCCCCAGGGGGTTGAGCACCCATAGAGCGGAACCCCATGGGAATTAATGCTGACAGGGTGCAGCATTCATGTCCTTGAGTATCTACCCTGCTGATTTATCAGAGGGGTGAAGAGACATCTAGGGTCCTTACCCCAGCCATATTTCCTTCCCCCACCTGAACACATGGAGGGAAATTTACCTCTGTGCAGAAGGCCGCTCAAGGCCTATGAACCCTTTATACCCTACTCCAGCCCCCAAAATAGGGCCCAAGTGCAGCTTGGATGGTGTGGAAGTAGGGTTACCATAGGTCCAGGTTTCCTGCACATTGCCTCTGTCTGGGACAATTTTTCAAAGAACAGGCAATGTCTGGGATTTTTGCAGAGCAGATATTGCAGCTGAGAAAGAGCCCCAAATCAGTCCGCTTCCCAATCGATCCATTCTCCTGCAGCCACAGCTGCCGGATCCCACCCACGCAGGCCCCAGGTCCCAGCCCTGGGGTGGGAGTCCCGGAGGGAGGTGCTGACTGATGGTGTCGCTGCGTTCTGGGCTTGCACCAGCCCCGCTACCAGGGAGTGACGCTACCCCCGCCACAGATACCCGCTCCAGCATTCCCAACTGTACCCTCCCGTCCAACTTCCCGCCCCCCACCCCCTGGCAGTGTCCTCTTTTTGGAAACCTGAAATATGGTAACCCTATGTGTAGGGTTTGTGCTGATTCTCTGCAGAGGGTGAATTTCAGCTATGGAGAGTCAGATCAGTGCAGAATAAAATCTGAGAGACTTCTGGCATTTTTAGACATTTTATGCTACTTTCAGCCCTTCCAGATCTAACAACAGGGGTGGTCACTCTGTCTCAGAAGTACCTGAGGCTTTTACTCCATGTTTGCTCTCTTCTTGCTTAGGCAAATTCCCCATAGGACAGAGTAAAAACTCAAGACCTAAGCATTTGCTCCAGAGTGTTGTTAATGATATGTTAGCTACTGCTGGTCAAGGAGTGCTCTGTATTTTCAACAAAACATTTTTGATTTCAGTGAATATTTTCAAACGAAATGAAACATTTTCATTTCATTCAAAAATGTTCAGGGGAGTGGTCTAGTTTTCAGTTCTCACCAGTCCAACTCTCTCTCTCTCTCTCTTTTCTTTTCTTTTCTTCTGCTGGAAAAGAGGGAAGAAAGGAAAAATTTGAGAAGGTTGGGAACCAAAAAATGTCATCCAGCATGAAAATATTTGTAGAAAACTTTCATTTTGGTTGAAAAGCCATTTTTGTATAAGTGCTTCCATGAAAAAATTTCAACCAGCTCTGATATTATCTTTAAAAGACGCATTATTTACCTCAAACCATAATTGCTCATATCAGGGAAAAAAAGCATTTCCCCACAAATACATATAGGTAAACTCTTATTATTTACCCAACTCATTATGCCTCTTATGGAGCCATTGTTGTATATTATCTTTATTTAAATATTTTAGGGCTTCCTTGTCATATAACTTCTTGAATCAGTGGTTGAAGCATTGGAGCTATGGCATTAATATATCCAGCACTGCATTTTATTGGAATTTCCTTCACAATCTGAATTTTTCAGTGTATAAAAGATACAGCCAGTGTGCAGCAGCCTATCTGCAAATGAACATACCCTGGTGAAGTTACATCTGATTTAATTTAATTATATAAAAGTTTTCTATGTGCTCAGCACCGCAGCCTCAGAATTCATTTAAATAACAATACAGTGACTGTTTGGGGAATCTGTCCATGTACAACATATGAATTCTGATTGATTTTATGAACTCTGTGTATAACGCTAACCCTCAGTGTGCACTGGAGCAGCCATTTGCTGACAGGGAAATGTATCTCACAAGCCCTGCCTGGAAGCAGAAGAGGACAATCACAAGAACATTTAACATGGAATGACTCTGCCCTGACAGGACAATGAGTAGGCTAAAGAGGTTGGCCAGGCTAAAGAAAACTGGTTTCCCCCCAGGCTGTCTGCAGGAAAGGAGGTTAGAACAATGGAAATTCCCTAGCATAAAAGGTGAACAAAGGATGGGGTGATAGAAGCCCTGCTCTCTGAGCTAGGGGGACCCTGTTGACGGCAGGATCGGAACAAGCAAAACAAGAGCTTGTGCAGGGGCAGGGCGAGAGACCCTGAAAGCTGGGCAGAAGGAGAGGAGGGCCTTGGAACCCTGAAAGGACTGCCCAAACCCCAAATCCCCAGCACTGATGCAAAGCCAGCAGCCCACAGCATATGCTAACAGAGCCCTGACAGACGTGGAAAGGGGGTGTACGCCGACATACAAGGCGCTCCTGACTGTGCTCTTTGGAATGGAACAGTTCCAGCCATTCCCCTTGGGGCACCGGTGGATGTGCAGTCTGAGCACAAGCCATTAGGAAGAAACCACTGCTGAGTGCACCCAAGCATCTACAGCACGTTCCTGAGAGTCCAGTGCTAGGAGGTGGGGACAAGGTACTGCCCAGGAAAGACACCACTGGTGGCAGATACACTGAGTAGAGTAGGCCTGCCAGAGCATAACACAGCCATTGGCGCCGACTTCCTCCAGTGTCCTCGCCACTCCGAGAGCCTTTTGACTCATGAACTGTGTGCTGGGCAGGAACATCAGAGCACTCCGTGTTTTTAAAATTAAACTGGCTCTTTATTAAAAGCTATTTACAGGGATGCGTCAACTGTAGCTACCATTCTAGCCATGTGCACACAGACTGACTTCCTGGTGCCTCCTCCAAAGTCTTCCTTCCTGCAACCTGTGCTCCTCCCTCCAAGTTCTATGCTGGTTGCTACATCAATTTTTGTCTTTTGTGCCTGTCTTTGCTGGCTTGTTCGGGCCAGAAGTTACTAGTAGATAGCTCACCTAGGAGCATGGCCTTTACTGCTAGCCCATCGTGCCCTGTTAGGCTCCATGGTCCTCCATGTGTGCTGGTCTTTGACCCACTCTCCCACTTCTTGCTGTATTATCACTCTTGGTGGGGGACTTGCTTGCATTCTGTGGCTGACTTCATTCTGTTTGGTGCTGTTAGTCCTTTGTGTTGCTCATATACCTCATTTCTGAGCCTCCTACATCAGGCTAGCTGATGGTTGAAGCTCTTTCTAAGTCTTCCTGGTCCTGGCCTTGGCCTTGTCTGCCTGGATATGTTGTTCATTATCTTTGGCTTCATCTGCACCACTGTCCTGAGCCTCAGATGTCTTGTGTCCCAGGGCCACCTGGGCGGTTGCCTTTTGCCATTGCTGTGTGTGGCTATTTGATGGTTGGACCCAGACCTGCTCACCTGTGCGTCGTGGCCCCAGGTTCTTGGCTCCTCTGTTGTAGCCGGCTGCCTGCCTAGCTTGGCATTCTCTTCAGTGCAGACTGTCCCCCATGAGAAGCAGAGTCAGGTTTTGTGTTGGGCTCCTCTCTAGTGCCTAGGAGGGTGCACTGTGATAGTCCAACATTGCCAGGTAGGGACTCCTTCTTGTCTCTTCTGCCTTTTCCATCAGTCCCTTGGCTGTCTTTCCTGCCAGCTCTGCCTTTCCATTGCATTGTGGGTACCCATCAGAAGACGTCTTATGCTCAGATTCCCATCTTGTGCTGAATCATTTTAATTCTGCTGCAGCGTACTGTGGTCTGTTGTCTGAGCACAGCATGGCAGGGATACCATGCCTTGCAAAATGTGCCTTCGGGTTCCTGATCCCAGCTTTTGTCTGAGCATCCTCAAGACAGCCCCCCTCCCACAAACGGGAGCAGTGATCCACTGTAGTGCCTGTCATTAAGAGTGGCCAGATCTGTTCTGAGGGGTGAGGGGGGATTTCCCAGGGTGCGGGGGGATTGCCTGAGGTGTCTCCCCGTCTGTTGTCAGTCACCACGCTGTCTGCACAGCTAGTTCTCTTCCTGTAGGCTCTCCGTTGGGCATTCGTGCCTGGCCAGCAGATACATGCTTCCCACCTGGGGATAGAGGCAAGTGGTATATCCGTCTTGTGTTGTCAGCTCTTAAATCTGCTGGGATTACTGCTTGATCCCAACAAAGCCCCACCGTGCACATGCAGCTCATCCGTTGCCTGGCGGGAGGGAGAAACCTTCTGTAGCACTTGCTCCTTGTGACTGAATCAACCCTGGTGCCTGAATGGTTCATCACCTCGCTCCCCCATCATGTCTCGCGCTCTCTTGGGTTGCCTGGAGCCTCCCATCGAAGATGTGAAGGTATTGCAGCATGTTGACCCACTATCTCCTGACCGAGACAGACATCTGTGTTCAGAGGCGCTGACTTTGTGATTTCCCTGGGGGTGCCAGAGCCCCAGCTCCGTCCCAGGCCCCGCCCTCACCCCATCCCTTCCGCCAAGCCGCCACCCTCGCCCTGCGTCTTTCCACCCCTGCTCCGCCTCTTCCTGCCCTGTTCTACCCCCTCCCCCACCTCTTTCTGCCCCTGCTCCTCCCCCTTTCCCCCAGCACCTCCTGCACGCCACTGAACAGCTGATCATGGCAGGGGGAGGCACTGGGAAGGAGGCGAAGAAGGTGATCCATGGGGCTGCTAGTGGGTGCTGAGCACCCAGTTTTTTTTCCTGTTCAGAGTGAATACAGTGCCTAGTGCAGTTGGGTCCCGCTCCATGACTGGGACTACGGGGCATGGCTGCAATATGGAAAATAACAGCAGTACCACCACCTATAACAGGCCAAAACGACAGCTCGACACAGCACTTAAAAAGCTTCCCCATTTCTAATCCCACATCAAGCCAACTGGTGTGCGTTGTCCTAGGCTATGAAGGTCAGAAGTCTTGAGGCTTGAAGAGGGAGGGCATTCCCCAGAATGCGAATCTGTGCCCCAGGGAACCTGGTGCCAGGTGACCAAGAGTTCTTCCTTTCTTTCAGAGGCTCAAGAGTGTGTTTAGAAGTAACAAGAACTAAGAAAGCCCCAGGCCACTGAAGCCCATTGAGGAGATTTGTGTGGCGGGAGGAGTGATCAGGTATGTGAAAGGCATTGCCTTGGTCTGCATTTATTTGTGCCCCTGGGCCTGATCCCATGCCACTGAAATTAATGAGAGTCTTTCAACCAGAGTCAAGCCTCATATCTATTAGTCAAGTATCGGGGGGTAACTGTGTTAGTCTGTATCCACAAAAACAACAAGGAGTCCGGTGGCACCTTAAAGACTAACAGATTTATTTGGGCATAAGCTTTTGTGGGAGGGGATATTTGGTGGGGTGAGGGAGGTGTGTCCATGTACTGGGAGGGGGTATTGGGGTGTGCGGGAGGGGTGTCTGTGTACTGAGAAGGGGTATTTGGGGGGGTGCGGGAGGGTGTGTGAGAGTACTGGGAGGGGGTATTTGGGAGGTGCGGGAGGGGTGTCTGTACTGGGAGGGGATATTTGGGGGATGCGGGAGGGGTGTCTGTGTACTGGGAGGGGGTATTTGGGGAGTGCTGGAGGGGTGTGTGTGTACAGGGAAGGGTACTGTTGGGGGGGTCTGGAGGGCTGTGTGTGTACAGGGAGGGGTACTGTTGCGGGGGGTCTGCAGGGGGTACCGGTCCCAGGTCCCGGTGCTGGCCCAGTCCCAAGCAAGTCGGCCCGGCGGGGGGACGCGGCTCTGGACGGGTCAGTCCTGAGTCCAGGGGCAGCTCTGTGTGCTGGGTCAGCGGTCTGCAGAGAAGTCTGGCTCGGCAGGGCCGGGCGGGGGCCACTCAGCCCCATGGCACGGGCGGTGTCTCCTCCTCTCAGGGGCAGCTCCATGCCCGGTCCCTCCCGCTGCCTCTGTGGTGGCGGCTCGCTTGCAGGGCTGGCTCTAGGTTTTTTGCTGCCCAAGCCAAAAAAGGATGGCCGGAAGGCCGCCCCCGGAAATGTGCCACCCCAAGCACGTGCTTGCCTTGCTGGTGCCTAGAGCTGGTCCTGGTGGCTGGCGCAGGCCCGGGATGCAGCGCCCGCCCATCAGTCAGCGCCTCCCTGCAGGGCTCTCCCCCTCCCCAGGGTGGGAAGCTGGGGCCTAGGCCTGGCCCTGTCACCCCTCCTGGCCAGGCTCTGAGGCCCTCCAGTGGGGCAGGTGGCCTGGCCAAGGGGCACTTGGCAGCTCTGCTTACCTGGCAGGCCGGGGTGGGCAGGATCCAGCAGCTATGGATTCTAGGGTTGCCAACCCTCCAGGCATGTCCTGGAGTCTCCAGGAATAAAAGATTATGTCTTGTGATGAAAACTCCATGAATTTGTCCAATCAGAGTTGGCAACCCTAGTGGACGCAGGAGAGGGACCAATCGGCGGGCGGAGATGGCTCTTTCTGATCTGAAAGGTCTGCTCGCAAAAATCCCGAGCATTTCCTCTTATTTGAAAAATCCACCCCGAGGAAGATGGGTGGACCCAAAAAATAGGTCATATCTGGGAAAACCTGGACATATGGTAACCCTAGCCAAAGCAGCCCTCACACACGCACGTTCAACTTCCGGTTGATATCAGTGGATGCATACATCTTAGTGCCGCTACATGTCAAAGCAAAGTCACATTTCACACTTGTTCAACATCTGTACAGTTTAAGAAAAACCAAATCAATGTAAAAAAAACCAGTATTGGTAAGAAAAATATATTCCTTGATCTTGAATTGATTGTTCAAGTTTCAGTCTTGCATACATTTTATGACCAAATATGGGATCTAGGGCCTAATCCAAGACCCTCTGAAATCAGCGTAGAACCATATACTTAGGGTTGAATTCTCTCTCATTGAAGTCACTAGCAAATCTCACATGACTTGGCTGGCCACAGAATCAGGCCCTTCCAACGGCGCGCTAATAACAACGCGATCTACCACTTGTAACAGTGCAGGGACAAGTTGCAGTACAGTGTGGCCGCAGGAATAGTGATACCATAATATTTATAGGTTTGGTATTTTTCTAAAAAGATACTTCTGACTAAATGCAAATGAACGTGAAAGCCCTTTTTGGAGTGGCCAGGTGTAATTTCACACTTAGCTATATTTAGAAGTTTTCATACCTTTTAAAAGTTAAATTTATACTTTAAATTCCCCATTTAAATGTTAGGGTTTATCATCAATCAACACTCTCCTGTGATGTCCATAATGTGAACCTTTTAGTCCTAGGAATTCCCATGTCCCAGTTCCTCAACACCCCGAATGCTTTGCAGATTCTCAAAACAGAATATTGCCCCGGGAATACATGTTCAGAATGATGTGAAGTGCCTTCAAAGCTTCAACACTTTACAGAATAGCTCCAACCATTATATGAGCCAACCACTAACCCTGAATGAGATTGTGAAGCATGTAACATTTCAGCGAAGGTTCTGTTCATTTTAGAACCAATTATTCATTATAAGGAAGTGCATTGACACTGTAAAAGATGTCTTCGGCTTGATTGTTCCCGTGTTCTATGCCAGATATTTGCACTATTTTCTGCCTCTACACAGGTGTTTTACAAGCCAGACCAAGCAAAGAATTATCCACAGGCTGTTTTACACCATTCCAATAGAAAACGTGTCACTAAATTCAGATTGATTTTAAAATATGAGATAATGGTTCTTTTTGACCCCTCCAGGTTGCTAGTCCTTTAAATAGTTCTGAGAATCATTTACAGGCCATTCAAAACCCTGGATATTTAACTCCTCAGCATCTTGCTGGTTTCAATCAACTATTATTAACTTTTTATAAACAATGAATATGAAATTGGATTTGTCTCTTATAATGTCAAAGACTTTAATAAAATGTAATAGGACCAGACTGGATTCAGGTTATTAATGGAGAATATTTTTCCAGTTTTATTTAAAATAATTTCTGGAAGCAGAGTTTAAACCAACTAAACAGGTCAAACATACACAGTGTTGCCAACACCAGATCTTCAAAAAGCATGAGTCAGGCTCACCCAAAATCATGAGATTGGCTTTAAAATGATAAGATGATGTAAAAATGACAGATTTGGGGTTCTTTTTATTGGCCTTCTGCTTTTTGAGCCTATAGGGTGCACTGGGGGGGGTCACATTTTGAAGCTTTCGCCACAGCCACAAGGCCTCGAAACTTACTTTATCTTTAAGAATGAAGCCCGAAATCATCATATACCCGCTTGACTCCAGGAACTGGGGCTTTAAGTCAAACAATATTCATCATGAGACTCATGATGTCCTGCCACTTGGTCCTGCCCTGAGGGCCGGGGACTGGGCTAGATGGACCTCTCGAGCTCCCGTCCCGTCCTACGGTTCTCTGGCCAACACTGCCAGGACCTGATACTTTGGAGTTAAATCATGGCCAGAGAGGGTCAGAATCGGCAGGGAAGTTGCTTTTGGCTGCTGGTGCAACCTGTGCATGCCTTTACGTGGGAGAGGGACAGTTTGACCATTGGATTTTGGCATAACTGTGGATCCAGCACCCATGCACCCAGCCTGCCCTTGATCAGGGTGGTGTGAATGAAGCTCCTCAGAACGCAACTCTAGACCCACTGCTTTGGATTTCTGTATTCTATCCAACCTGCACACAGCAGACTGGTTTCATTTCATCCAGGAGTCTCCATTGCTCCTAGTCAGGCCAGATAACTCAACCTTTATTGCAGATGCTGTTCTACGGTTTCTGTAGGATATTTGATACATTTAACATTTTTTGCACATGTTTAGTGTTTTTTTTTTAAAGTAGACAGAATTGTTGACAGTAGAAAATATTTGCTTACAGGAGCAGTAAGTGAGAGGTTGTCAATTTTGGGTAGAGAGAATAGAGCTAAGTACATATATTTGCACATATTCAAAAATTAGGAATAAATTTAACTTTTTTTTAATTTTTAATTGCAGGGCTACCACAGTATTATTAGTGTGCACACCATGACCAGGTGACGTCTGCAATACTTTGTAACACTCTACGGGGCTGTATGTGTCATGTCACCACCACCACCTCTAAGCTGCAATATGCATGGGAGATGGTTGAAGAGCAAGGGTAGCACTTTCAAAATGGGAGCAGAGGTAGGCCAACAAAGAGCACTTTTGGAAATGCCACCCCAAGTGTCCATGCTGATATTGTGATATCTATTGGCAAACCTCGGTACTGCTGACCATGAGGTATCTTTGATTCACCTGCGGTTGGCAGTGGATGGTGCAGCTCTTGCTCAGTTCCACTGTTGCCTAGGGATGCATTCCCAATTGGAGGATTGCTTCTTCTTCCCCGGGGCATTGTTGTGTGGAGTCTCCCCTCCTTCTCTCCCCTCCTGTCCAGCATGCATGTGGGACCACTAGCAGGGCTAGCAATGAGTCATAGGCTGAAGTGTTTTCAGTATGCAGAGGACATCTAGCTCTGTGTCTCCATTTCACCTGATCCAGGCAGTCTGTTGAATATTTAGCCTAGTGTCTGGGAGAGATTGTGGCTGAAATGCAACCAGATAAGACTGAGGTGATGCTGGTCATCTGGAATAAGCAATTGGAAGATGTGCAGAGGTTCATATCTCCCTCTGCCTCAGGTCATTTGTCCACTATGAAAATCAATGGGACTACTCATGTGCAAGACCGAGGCCTTTGCAAACCTGAGGTTTATTAAGACTTCCATGGTTTGATTGCAGAGTACTTACAGAACCCTGTATTTATATTTTTCTCTTGATGTCTTGGTGTATCAACGTCCAGCATAGTTCTCCAAGCAACAATCCAAATCCAAAGAACAAGTGAAAGAACATATAAACTGACTCCCCAGTGGAGCCACCCATTTATATGCTTCTCCTAAACTTCAGAGACATTCTCACAGGTGGGATTAATCTACTGGGTTTCACTGCGAGGCAATTTATAGAGCAAATGTTATTTCCATGGCAGTTCTTGGTCTTCAGTGCCTTTGCTTGTCATCGGATGATAATCCCTGGGCCAGATTCATCCACAAGGTAATGGAGCAGAGCCTTCTTTTTATCTTTTCCAATACGTAGAAGCAAACAAATAATGGCTAGGAATGCTGTTGTGTGCATGGACATTTCTAGGGGTAGCATCACCGTGCGGTGTCATGTTCTCCTCCAGTCCTCTTGAAAAACTACCAGCCGCAGCTCAGCCACTATACCATGATCACCTACAGCTACACCTATAAAGAACAGTAATGACCATCTCCTAACTCTAGACATCAGTTGGCTTGTAGATAAAAGCACCAGTCAAACCACTGACAGGATAGGCTCAGACTTAGTGGTTGTGAAATTATTTGCCGAGTCAACAGGATGGGCGTAACCCACTGGTGAGCATGTTACAGGTTCTCCTCTGTCCCAATCCGTGGAGGATATGAGTTGCAGGCTACAGAGGTTTAGCACATGCTGTGGTAACTCACGTGTTTTGCTCAGGAAGTCCATGGTTCAATTCCCGGCGTGTCAGCCAAGATGGCGAGTGCCTTGAAGACAGAAGTCTATCTTTGGGAGACAGCTGTGAATCCTTGTTGGCCATGTAGTCCTACTTTTCCTTTCTTTCTGTGATACATGAAGCAGGCATACTTTTAGAAATGATTTCCCCCAACCCAATGCTATTGCTTGTTCTTCACTATACATCTCGCACAGACAATCCCAGGGCAAATTAACGCCCAGAGAAATCTAAACTTTGTAGATTCGTAAAGTGCTCTGATCTTGTCAAATCTCTACCGGTGAAGTCATAGCTCAGTGAGCACTTGCCAGCTTCCTGCAGATCTCTTGAGAGCTGTCACAGTTCTCATCCATCATAATTGAGGCAGTCCACCTGCTTCAGGGTCGATCTTTCAACTGTAATGATGGCTGAGATGCGATAGATACGTCTTGTCATCACCTTGATTTTTTTTTGGTTTTGGATACTGAAAGGTCAAAATGGATGCAGACATTCCAGAAGATTCTGTAGGCCACTGCCTGTTCCAAAGTGACTATCCCTCTGTTTCATATTGATTTCTGACTGATGGACCCCGACTTGCTTTGGCATTCCCTCATTGCCCTCTGGTTTGGCACTTGTGACCATCTCTACTGACATGGCAAAAAGATACTGGCAAAAATGCAGCTCAGTGGAATGCTTTTAGAAATCTCCAAAGACGACGACTGAATTTCCACTATGTATTATATGTAGAGGCCAAGATTTTCACAGTAAGGAGTGCCTCAAGTTGGGCTCTTTGTTCCCATATTTTAGGCAATTAAATACTATAATAATACTCCCTAGCTATACAGTAGAACCTCAGAGTTACGAACACCTGGGGAACGGAAGTTGTTCATAACTCTGAACAAAATGTTCTGGTTGTTCTTTCAAAAGTTTACAACTGAACATTGACTTAATACAGCTTTGAAGTTTTACTATGCAGAAAAAAAATGCTGCTTTCCCTTTATTTTTTCAGTTGCTTATGTTTAACACAGCACTATATTGCATTTGCTTTTTTTCAGTCTCTGCTGCTGCTGGATTGCGCACTTCCGGTTCCAAATGAGGTGTGAGGTTGACTGGTCCGTTCGCAGCGCTGGTGTTCATAACTGTGCGGTTCTACTGCGGACAGCCTTTTTCTTCGGTAGCTCTCAAAGCACTTTACAAAGGAGGTCAGTATCATCATCCCCATTTTATAGAGGTGGAAACTGAGGCAAAGTGACCTGATTTTCATTGATGTAATAATGTCTATGGCAACTAGAGCTCTTAAACAAAATCCAATTTAATAATAAGGAAAATCAACCCATGTGTGGGATTTATTGTTATCCAAACGCACAGGAGATAGCAAATTAAGCTATTTACTAATCTTTAACCAAAAATTGCCTTTAAGTGACTTCTAAGCAAAAAATGAAAGAAGAACCATATAATGTATTAAGAACCAATCTGAGCCTTTACCCAAAACTAGATCTGATTTATTTATATATGTTTGGTGAACTTTCCCCTTAAATGGCCATTTTTGCATTGCCTCTTCACCTTCTGCTTCAAACTGTTTCAGGGAGCAGAAATGCCAAAGTATTGAGAGGACATCCTCAAGTGTCCTTGGTTCATGGGATAAGTCCTACGATAATTCAGAGGGTTTCTTGTCCAACAGGAACCAGTAAACACCAGGAATCTCCTGGGAGGGTATGGAGAACTCTCTCCACTGGGAGAGCTCCCTTAACAGGCTGTCCTTTTAAGAATGTCTCCAAGCTTTATCTTTTAAAGATAGTCACAAATTTACTCTATTCTGGAATAGTTAGAGTGGATAGTTATTCCAGAATAGCTATGCTGGTCGATTTCACTGTGCAGTCAAGCCCTCAAGTCAATCCTGTCCCACTGCTCATTGCAAATGGCTCATTCCTGTTCCCTTTAGCCAAAGGAGCTTCAGTTCAGCAGTGTTGCCAACTCCTGATTTTGTCATGAGTCTCATGATAATGATTGTTTTCCTTAAAGCTCCAGCTCCTGGAGTCAGGTGGATGTGTGATGGTTTCAGGCTTCATTCTTAAAGAAAAAGTCATTTTTGAGTCCTCACGGCTGTGGAGAAAGCTTCAAAATGTGACCTCAGGGCATCCTAAAGGCTCAAAAAGCAGAAAACAAATAAAAAGAGCACCAAATCTATTGTTTTTACATCATCTCATGATCTTAAAGACGATCTCATGATTTGTGGTGAGCCCAACTCACGATTTTGAACATGTGGAGTTGGCAGTTCTGGCAGCCTCTTGGTGTCTTTCTGCAGCTCAGTTCCAATCAAACAAATGCTCCGAGCCCATTCCCAGATGGAACATCCTTCTCCCCACTCCATTTCCCATGATTTTGTCGTAATTTTTTCGATATAGACAGGTACCTAACCTGCTTTAGGAGCTTTTGAGAATCCCAATAGGTGCCTATATACCTTTGAAAATTTGGTCCTAGCAGCCTAAGTCCCACTGATTTTCAATGAATCTTAGGCTCCTAAATCACTTAGGCTCAGATTCTCAAAAATACTTGCACCTAACTCCCATTAATTTCAGTGGGAGTTAGGCACTAAAATACCTTTGAGAACGTGGGCTCCAGGCATTTTAGAAAATGTCACTCCTCATCAGAAGACTGCCGCGCTCATTATCCTAATGTAAACGGTTACTTTTGAGTTCCACATATGAAATCTTCCAGCAAATTTCTGGCTACTTTTTGCAGCTATATAATGAAGAAGAAAGAACTTTTAGTGATTTTGTTTTTCTCCATGGGTTACGAGGAAAAAATGCTTCTCTTCATATGCATGGTATACCACTACTAAATTATATGTAGAATACATAGAAGTTATGCAAAGAAGGTTGTAACTTTAATGTCACTTAAAACCTGAAAAAAGGCCAAGTATGACATTAAAATAACACAGCACTGTCATTAAATGACATACTTGGAATTATCTTCTTTTCCCCCAAACTGACTGAACCATTTCCTGATATCATAATGTCAAGCATCCGGGAGTGTCTTAGCATTGCTATTCACAAATAATGGGTAAATCCACAGCCCTCTCATCTCTGTGTCTGTATCACCTACATACAACTTGAATTAAATGACAGCACCCTCATATCTCTTTCCCGAGGCTTCTTAAATCTGGGTAGTCATTAAGAAGTGAGCAGCAGTTTGTCCAACTGAGGAACACAGTGCAAAGTAAAATTCCTTATTACGATAAGACAAAGGAAACCACTTTCCATGCTGCTAATTATGCTAAAATACCCATACATAGAGCACAGATGTGCATTTCCATTTATGCATTCAGTGTGAAATTGACCACGCTGTGGTGTGTGTTGGGTAGTTACACGAAGTTTGCGGGGGGATGGATGTCATGCGTCCAGCTGCCAGCCGTGTTCTTGTCAACACTGCAACCTCTATCCACATGGGCGGGGCATGCACCCCCCGTTCAAGGCGTCTAGCCTTCTGCCCTGCCTCTTCTGCATGAGGCCCACTCTCCCACTTCCGCCCCTGTGCTCTCACCAGCTGACCTGCACCACAGCCCTGAACCCTGACCTATGCCCAGAGAAGCCTAGAGCCAGGGCTGACCCACCGGCGCCCAGAGCAGTCCGCAGAAGCCCCAAGCCCCAGCTGGCTCGCCGAGGCTGAGCCCTGACCCTGGGCCGCCCAGAGGAGCTCTGAGCGTCGCCGCAACCCAGCCCCAGGGATGCGGCGGGGACATTAGCAGAGGTTTGGGGAGGCTTAGCCTCCCCCAGCATCCATTACTGACCGCCCATGGCTACATGCCCCGTACTTCAGACCCTAGGCTGGAAAAGAGGACTCCGTCTTGTTGCTAATAGATCCATATAATCCCAGATCAACTGGCCCATGCAGACCTGGAACTCCACATATATGGAGGCAGAGACCTTTCCCTTTCCCAAACCATGGGGGTGTCTCTGCACTGAAGGCCTTCTGTTTATGCTACTGTATAAACTCATCTTGATTTTGGGATGAAACTTTAGGGCTCAGTTTTGCCCTGAAATGCACCCCGAGGCAACCCTGTTGTTAATGGGTTTTAGGACTAGATGCATTTGAAAAAGTTACCCTTTGTCTTTATTCATTGGCCCATTCCCACTTCATCCTCCACTCCCATGTCAGACCCTTTCCTTCTCTCATTGAATGCAGAGGGAGATTGGTAATTGAAAGCAGCAGGACTGGGGCTGAAGTCAGTGATTCTGAGGCCTTGTCTACACTGAATCGACATAAGTTACGCTACTCCAGTTACGTGAATAACAAAATTTGTACAATTCCATAAAAATTAAAAAGCCGTTTTTCCAACTCAAAAATAGGATCACTTTAAAATGGAAAATTCATCCAAGAAATTTTCTTTTAAAAGAATAAAATTTTTCTCTTCCTTCTTAGTCCAAAGATCAAAGAAAAAGAGGGGAAGAGAGGAGGCAGGGAGGAAGCAGAAAGACAGAGAATTATATACAAATGCTAGGAATTTAAATACTTGGATGGGTAAACTAGATGGCCCTCCATTAAATGAGGATATTGATATAACAGGCATTGCGGAAACTTGGTTCAATGTGGATAATCAATGGGACACAGTGCTACCAGAGTACAAAATATATAAGAATAACAGACTAGGTTATGTTGGTGGAGGAGTGGCATTCCATGTGAAAGAAAGCAGAGAGTCAAACAACATACAAATCTTAAATGAATCAAATTGTACCAACAATAAGAGTATAGCAGGAGGAATATACTACTAATCACCTGACCAGGATGGTCATGGTGATTGTGAAATGCTCAGGGAGATTAGAGAGGCTACAAAGGCAGAAAATACAATATTAATGGAGGATTTCAACTAAGCTCATCTTAACATGGAACATGTCACATCAGGAAGGGATGCAGACATAAAATTTTTAGGCACCATAAAATGACTGCTTTTCAGAGCAGCTTATCCTGGAACTACAAGCAGAGAGGCCATTCTTGATTTAGTCCTAAATGAAGCACAGGATCAGGTCTAAGATGTGCACATAGCTGAACCGCTCGGTAATGGCGACCACAATGTAATTAAATCTAACACCCTTGTGGTGGGGAAAATGACAATAGCATTTAACTTCTAAAAGGGGAACACCACAGAAATGAGGAAGCTAGTTACACAGAAATTAAAAGGAACAGTAACAAGGTGTGGTGTTTAGATGTTGCTTGTAATTATTAGAATTGGCTGTTGGGAGTCTGAAAGGACAGGAAACAGGAAGGAGGGGGAGGAGTTGAGAGGCTGGGAGAGAGCTACCGAGGGTGCAGCAGCAGCTTGGTAAAGAGGTTTCCACTTTGAAAATAAAGTCCTGTTGAAGCTTGTTAGTACCTTGTCTGGGTGATACAACACAAGGGTGAAATGCCTGCAAACTGTATGGAGAGTATTTAAAAAACACCATAATAGAGGCTCAAACTAAATGTATACCCCCACATTAAAAAAAAAACAATAAGAGGACCAAAAAATGCCACCATGACTACATAGAAAGGTAAAAGAGGCAGTTACAGGCAAAAAGGCATCTTTAAAAATTGGAAGTCAAATCCTAGTGAGGAAAATAGAAAGGAGCATAAATCCTGGCAAGTCAAGTGTAAAAGTATAATGAAGCAGGCCAAGAAAGAATTTGAAAAGCAATTAGCTGCTAGTTTTTGTAAGTGCAACAGAAGCATGAAGCCTGCGCAACAGTCAGAGTGGCCACTAGGTAATCAAGGTGCTAAGGGAGCACTCAAGGAAGACAAGGCCATTGCGGAGAAACTAAATTAATTCTTTGCATTGGTCTTCACTACAGAGGATATGAGGGAAATCCCCACACCTGAGCCACTCTTTTTCGGTGATAAATATGAGGGACTGTTCCAGGGTGAGGTGTCAGTAGAGGAGGTTTTGGATAAATTAACCAGAAATAAGTCACCAGGACCAGATAGTATTCCCCAAGAGTTCTGAAGGAACTCAAATGTGAAATTGCAGAACTACTAACTGTGGAATGTAACCTGTTGCTTGAATCAGCTTCCAGTGCCAGATGATTTTTAAAAATGTTCCAGAGGCGATCCTGGCAATTATGGGCTGGTAACCCGAACTTCAATACCAGGGAAATTGGTTGAAACTACAGGAAAGAAAAAAATGATCAGACATATAGATGAAAACGATATGTTGGGGGAAGAGTCAACACAGCTTTTCCAAAGGGAAATCATGCCTCAATAAACTACTAAAATTATTTGAGGGTGTCAACAAGCATGCAGACAAGAATGATCCTGTTGATATAGTGTACCTGGACGTTCAGAGAGCCTTTGACAAGGTCTCTCACTTGCTTAAAGGCTTTTAAGCAAAGTAACCAGTCATGGGATAAGAGGGAAGGTCCTCTCATGGATCAGTAACTGGTTAAGAGACAGAAAACAAAGGGTCAAACCAAACAAACGGTCAGTTTTCGCAGCGGAGAGAGGTAAATCGTGGAGTCCCCCAAATACCTGTACTGGAACCTGTGCTGTTCAATATATTCATAAACGATCAAAAAGAGGGTAAACAGTGAGGTGGCAAAGTTTGCAAATGATACAAATTTCTCACTGTCTCTCGTAGATGAAAGGATGCCAACAAGGTATGCAAGCCTCTCCAGGGGTGGTTTCAAAGGACTGATAACCAGAGGAATTATATTAGCATACCCAAAGTTAAATACAATCTTACAATAACACATGAACGATTGCATTCTGAACACAATGGATGCCAAAGGCATTAGACTCAATTCAGTAAGGTTTGTCCAGGAAATTGCAGGTTATTGTTCCTGCTGTCACACTGTTTGTACGGCACCTGGCACAATGGGGTTCTGGTCTATGACTAGAGCACCTTGGTGCTGCTCCAATAAATAATAATAAATAACAACTAATGCACAGTAAATCTGATGGCCCTGGCAGTCTGACATCTCATCACCTCCCCCAAAACTTACAAAGATGTGGGATGTCTATCAGGGAAGAACTATCAAAAGCATGAACACACAACATATCATCATTCACTTAGCTTCTGTCCCTGCTCCCATGGAAGTTACTGACTAATATAAACTCACTTTGTTCTGTTACTTCTCCCCACCCAATCCCCCACCTTTGACTGTTTCATCCACCTGCTGCATCTTCTCCGACATGCCCAAAAAGACATGTGTGAAAATCAGTTTAGGTAGGCTAACTCCCAGTCTGCTTCATGGATAGCTTCTTTTTTAACCCATACTCTGCATGTATTATAGGGTGGATGTCTATTTGAGAGTCTACTCACCTCCTGATGGTCTGTAAATGTTATGACATTCTGATCTTCAGAGCTTTGGCATCTTATTAGATTTATTGGTGCATGCATGTGAAATTTATGGTAATGGTGAATGTTACTAACGGCATGGTACGGGAAATATGGACTTCACAATTTATACATTTCTTGCTAACGCTGCAATAGTTTGTGCTGTTCTCCCCGCATTCAAATATCACATGTAAATCCAGGAACGCATCTCTTGACTAATGGAATTGTGAAGTTAAATGTAACAGGCTGGATTTTTTTTTAATATATAGCTCAGATATGTAAAAAGCAGCCCCTGAGGCCTTCATCCTGCAAACTGTTATGCACACACTTAACTTTATGCACATGAGCAGTCCTGCTGAAGTCAATGAGGCTATTCAAATATGTAAAGAGAAGCATGGACACAAAGTGGTGCAGGATTGGAGTGTGGGGTGAGGGGTCCCCTTAAGCCTGCTTCCCATGGAAGGGCCCCCAGTCTGTCCTTCCCCCAGGAGCCACTGCTACCCCTAGTTCTGTGCCCCCACCCAGGAGCCACAATCCCCACCCTCATCCCATCTACCCCACAGCCATACAGAGTGCTCCCCATTACTCTGTGGGACTGACCGGTCATTCTCCCATGTCAGCCTGGCTCCGTCTTTATAAGCTCCATGCTCAGAACAGGCTCCTCCATCTCACAGCAGTGGGCATTGCTATTATAAGTTGGATACTTGAGTATCTCTGTGTTTGACAAGTAGCTGATCGCTCTGAGTCCTGTGTCCTCCAGCACATGGGAAGGTGGGACATGAGCTCATTTGCTTTGACTGAAGGGATTAAAAGTTTGAGAACCACTGTCTTCGAGAGATCAGCCACCACCCTCGCACTGACAGCAGACCTCCCCTGTGCTTATATTGTGGACTGGCGCCTTTAAGACTACATACAGCATGCATGACTTGGCTTCTTTAGGACTATGTACCCATTCACATCTATATATATATATATATATATATATATATGGCTACTCAAAAGAGAATCAAAAGAGAGCATAAGGTGGACAGTTTTTCCATGTAGATGATTAGAGTGCACAGAACCATCATATGTAGACTCACAACCTCAGTTATGGGACATACTTTTGTGAAATGCATAACGTTAGGGCAAAGGATCACACTTTGTATATATACACACGTGGTGCTTCAAAAGGGCCAGTTTCACAAAGCTGAAAACAATTATGAGCCAAATCAGCTGGGATGAAGAATTTAATCAGAAAAATGTGAATGATAATTCAGAATTGTTTAAGAACGCTTTACTAAACGTCCAAAAAGCCAGAGTCCCACAACTGAGGAACAAGGCCACATTGGTTAAAAAACAACCCCTGGTTTAGAGGGGAATTGAAGACAGCAAAATAAAATAAATAATATATACTAAATGGATGAAAGGGAAAGTTAATAGTAATTAATATATATCAGGAGCTTGGAACTATAGCAAATTGATAAAGGAAGCAAAGGGACACAAGGAGAACTCTATTGCCAGCAGAATTAAGGACAATAAGAAGGAGGGTTTTAAGTATATTGCGAACAAAGGAACCCGAACAATGGTATTGGTCCATTGATAAATGAAAATGGTAGAATTATCAATAAGAATAGAGAAAAGGCAGATGTGTTCAATAAATATTTGTTCTCTATTTTGGAAAAAAGCAAATGATGTAGTCATATCAAATGACAACACTTTTTCCATATGACTAGCATCTCAGGAAGATGTCAAACAGCAGCTACTCATGTTAGATTTTTAAATAGCAGATCTAGATAACTTGCATCCATGAGTTTTAAAAGAGCTGGCTGCGGAGCTTGCTGGTCATTTAATGTAAATTTTCAATAAATCTTGCAACACTGGGGATGTTCCAGAAGCCAGGAAACAAACTAATACTGTGGCAATCTGTAAAAATGGAAAATGGAATGACCAAGGTAATTATAGGCCTGTCAGTCTGACATTGATCCCAGGAAAGGAACAGCAGATATAGGACTCAATTAATAAAAAATTAAAGGAGGGTAATGTAATGAATGCCTATCAACATGGCTTTATGGAAAAGTGATCCTGTCAAACTAACTTTATATCTTTGTTGATGAGATTACAAATTTGGTTCCTAAAGACTATAGTGTTAATGTGATATTCTTAGACTTCTGAAAGGCATTTGACTTGGTAACATTTGACATTTTGATTAAAGATCTCAAAAGATATAATATTAACATGGCACACATTAAATGGATTAAAAACTGGCTAACTGATAGGTCTCAGACTGCAGTGTTGTTGTAGCCATGTTGGTCCCAGGATATTAGAGAGACAAGATGGGAGAGGAAATATCTTTTATTGAACCAACTTCTGTTAGTGAAAGAGACAAGCTTCTGAACTTACATGAGCCCCAGACCTGAAGAAGAGCTCTGGTAAGCTTGAAGGCTTATCCCTTTCATCAACAGAAATTGGTCCAATAAAATACATTACCTCATTTACCATGTCTCTTTAAGTCTCAAAATGTAATTGTCAATGGACAATCATTGAATGGGATGTTTCTAGTGGGGTCCCACAGGTGACTAGTTTTTGGCTCAATACTATTTTGCACTTTTATCAGTGATCTGAAAGAAAACAGATAAAGTTTGCAGGTGACAAAAATTGGGGGCATGGTAAATAATGAAGAGGGCAGGTCACTGATGCTTGGTGAGCTCGGCGCAAGCAAACAGTGTGTGTTTTAAAATGCCTGAATGTAAATGTATCCATCTGGGAACAAAGAACGCAGGCCAGACTTGTGCAGTAGGGGACTCTATCCTAGGAAGCAGTGACTCTGTAAAAGATTTGGTGTCCTGGTGGATAATCAGCTGAACATGAGCTCCCCGTGCAACACTGTGGCCAAAAGAGCTAATACGATCCTCGGCTGCAAAAACAGAGGACTCTCCAGTAAGAGTGCAGAACTAATATTACCTCTGTATTTAGCACTACTGCAATTGCTACTGGCATACTGTGTCTAGTTCTGGCATTCACAATTCAAGAAGGCTGTTGATAAATTGGAGAGGATTGAGACAAGAGCCATGAGAATGATTAAAGGGTTAGAAGACATAATAATGATAGACTCAAGGAGCTCAATCGATTTAGCTTAACAAAGGCTAAGGGGTGACTTGATCACAGTCTATGAGTACCTACATGGGGAACAAATATTTAATAATGGGCTCTTCAATCTATCAGAAAACGGAGTAACATGGTCCAATAGCTGGAAGCTGAAGCTAGACAAATTCAGACTGGAAATAAAGCGTACATTGTTATCAGTGAGTGCAATTAACCAACGGAACAACTTACTAAGGGTCCTGGTGGATTTTCCATCACTGACAAATTTTTAAATCAAGGCTGGATGTTTTTCTAAAAGCTCTGCTCTAGGAATTATGGTGGGGCAGGTCTCTGGCCTGTGTCACACAGGAGGTCAGACTAGATGATCACAATGGTCCCTTCTGGCCTTGGAATCTATGAACCTATGAACTTCATATTGATGATACATTCCAGCACAGAGTACGCAGGAGTATGTATTTGCTGCCATGCACATACACACTGCATGAATACGGGAGCATTTTCAAATTTAAAGTAAACACAGCTTCACAAAACCTTCTTGTAAGTTCTTTTATGTCAGACCACGGCATATAAAGTAGGTCCAAAAGGTATGTTGGATGGAACATGGGAGGTGCCTGGTGATGGAAGGGCACACTCAAGGTTGTTTCAGTGACTTTAACTTTCCATTTCTGTACTTTCTAATGTTTGGCAATAGGAATGGAGTTATTTTTTAGTAACTGAATTTTAATTCTTAATGCCAGGCTAACATCTGTGGGGGTTCTGAGATAACAGTGTGCAGTGAAATTTTCACCTGAATTTACAGATTTTGTCAAATGCAGCTAAATTATGCATTTGATCATATAGTGATTTTTATTGCTTGTGACGATAGTGAAGTTTTTTGACGGGGATTATGGATTAATCTGACATGTTCTTTTGTCAGGTTTTTAGCATTGCACTATTTGAATATTGCCAAATGATACTTGGTGGATCAACCAGTGTTTATGTAGGTTCTCTCCTGGGAGGTATATAAAGGGGACCATCATGGTTAACTATTTAAAGAAAATGGCTGCATTTCGAATCATCGGATCATAGAAATGAGGATCATTTAGTCCATCCCCTCATGCTTAGGCAGGATTAAGTGTATCTAGTGTAGGGTTACACCAAGATTCTTTGTGACCATGGGATGTACATTGGCGGGGAAGCATATTCTGGCAATAGCGTTCTTTACAACACATTCTAGGGCTGCATCAGTCTTTGTAAAAGCCCACTTGTGGTATTGTCAGCAACAAGTTCAAACCTTTTGGAGTAAGTGGCAATATTTAGTCCAGTCATGGTTAAGATTTCCCTGTGGATCACCAGGCAGCATTGCCCAATGTGAGGAGGAAGAATAACATCACTGCACAACCTTGGCGGGCTTTTCAACAGCCTGAGGGAATGGAGCCATTAATCTTGTTTGGTGCCGCAGGAGACAGAGACATTCTGATAGGCATTTTCATTTGTGTTCCTTTTGAAGAATCGGAAGCACAGCACTGGGACCTATCATTCCAAATTAATCGAGCGATCCTTATGTGGTATGCTGGGCTTCCAGTTTTTTGGAAAACAACAAATATACATGTTGAGTTTTTGATTACCAAAGACAAATTGCATAAAATTATACAAGTTGGATATAAGGCGTATTTTGGAGAGTAAACGTATTTCTGTTTCTTTGAGACATATAGATTCATAGCCTTTAAGGCCAGAAAGAACCATCATGATCACCTACCACAGGACCTCGCCCACCCACTCCTTTTGAAGCATGTACACATTGTTTTCTAGGTAGAAGCTCAGTACTGTCTTGTTATTATTTATATGACAGAAGTGTCTAGAGGCACCAACTGAGACCTGGGCCACATTGAGCTTAATGCCCCACATACACATAGTAAGAGACAGTCCCTGTCTCAAAGTGCTTACAGCCCAAACAGATAAGGGTGGGAGACAGGAAGTATTATCATCTCTGTTTTACAGATGGGGAACTGAAACTCAGAGAGATTAAGTGACATGCCAAAGATCACACAATGTTTGTGGCAGGGCTTGGAATTGAAGCTTTTCTTCCAGGCTCCCAGGCAACTGCCTCCACCACAGACCATCCTAGCTCGAGGAGTAAATGTACTTGTCACTACTGAAAGACAGGTGCCAGGAGAACCTCACTAATTCACACTAGTGACTGGGAGACTGATTTAAAATGAATACATTTTGCAAATAAGAGTGAGCAAACAATAAAAGCAAGGCTAAATCTACTTTGTTGGTTTATTTTTTCAGTTTTAGTTTAGCTGTAATTACAGTTGATTAAATAGTTCACAATGAATAGCTTACCTGACAAATGTAGCCACTTTCCGTTCACAGAATCTTTCCTTGAATCTATTTGAAGTTATTCAGTGATATTATTATTTTGCTATTATTTTTAACTTGGGATTGATCATGAACAGACTTCTGTGACTGTTCACTAATCAAGTGGAGCCGTTTGTTACAATTAGTCAGGTATATAGCACGGTACCATCCGTTTTATGGCTGAGTGAGTACGAGGCACTTCTGGCACAAATCCTTGCCTGTGCAAATCTCACATTCTGTTTCCAGGCAGGCAAATCTGAACTGAACTTTCTGCAGACATTTGTGCCAGACGGGCTGTGGAAAGCAAGCACAGGGAGAGCGTCAGTGTGGCTGAAACGAGTTCTTTTAAAAGCCAGTGGGAATATTTGCAAAGAAAAACAAATCACTTTCCAGGATTTCTGCTAATTTTAATGATTTCTGCTAATGCTCTCCAGCACACGATAGCGTATTTTGTAAAAACAAAGTTAATACCAGCTCCCACTGCTGCATCTTCAGCTGTACATTTTGGTGGAAAAATTGGGAGCGGAATTATGGAGCAAGCATTTTTGTGAAGTGCAATGGAGAGAGGATCTGCTGCAGGGGAGGTAGGTCATTCGGGATTCAGACGAGAGTCCTACACCGGGCTATTTTTAAAATCCCACTCCCATCTTGCCCTGCAATACCCACTCCCGCTCCTGCATTGTTTCTTGCATTTCTAGCCCGCTCCCAGCTGCAAAAATCTTAGATCCCACAAATCCCACAAGAGAGATTCCCCCATGCCACTAAATATATAGATATACACACTCACACTCACTCACAGAATTCAGACATCATTTTTACCACTGAAAGAATGAAACAAATCTTGCTTAAAGCATTTTAAAAATACTTTCACTCCTGTTATAATAGACAGTGAATCTCTTTCTATCCCTTGCTTAAATGTAAGTATTCAAAGCTTAATTTAAAAAAATAAGAGAGAAAAACTTGCTTTACATCACTGAAATTCTGTTTATGACAAATTGACGAGAGACTTAGTGTTTTCCCGCAAATGACCTCAGTCTGGGGGAGGGGAGTTGACCACCCAGTCCCGTTCGCAACAAAGTACATTTTACCCACTCCTGCTATTATGGCAGCGGGTCCTGTGCGTCCCACAGGATCCCAGTCACGCTGCAGGGCTCTCTCGCAGACCCACCAACAATGTGCAGATGGCCGCTACTCTGCAGGCCCTGAGTGCAGCATGCAGGATCACCTGCTGCCACTAGTAGGCTTTAAACTGCTCCAGCCTGTGGGAGCTGCCATGCAGCAGGCTGCCACCAGGGTGCCTGGCCCTGCAACCTGCAGACTGCAGCGCAGCAGTGGAGAGGCCCATAGCAGACATACAGGATTGTGGGGCCCAGCTGCACATAGAGACATGCCTGTGGATAGCCACTCTTCCAGGAGCCTCCTATGCTGATTGCCTCTGTCCTAATCTGCCTCAGGCAGGGCACTCTCCCTCATTCCTCTGGCAAGGTGTTAGCTCCTAGCCTGCTTCTCTTAATGTGCATGATGTATTCTCCATCATGAACTTCCACATGGTGGGGAAGTTACGGTTACCACAAGGCTGCTGGGCTGGGAAGCTGTTCTGTTTTTATCTCTAGTACAGACTTCTCCTGCTCGTCAGTACCATCTACTGGGAAAAGTTAGGTAAAGCAATGTGATAGACAGCTCCCAGCCAATGCTTCTCAAGTCAGATTATAGGATTACTGCAGCACCTGGGAGCCCTAATCTTGGACCCCAACGTGGTAGGTGCTTTAAGAACGGAACAAAGAGTATTCTTTAAACAGATAGCTTAGGTCAGTCAATCCAGCCATTTTTAAATCCCACTGTATTTGGTGTTGGTCTAAGAAGTTGCAGGGAAAGTGTGGCAAATTTCACTCCAGCCAGCGAGGTGTAGAAACAGCCTCTTCCTTTAGATAAATGATTGAATTATTCCAGGTCACGCTACTGGTGGGAAGAGGGAGGACATTTTGCCAATAGCGTTAGACATAGCCGAGCAATTGAAAGAACAGATGGCAAAAGAGAGAAAGAAAACGAAGAAGAAAAGTGACCTTCACATGAAAGAAAAGGAAGTGACCTTCCCATGAAAGAAAATGGGTGGGTGGCACAGTTCATATTTTACAGAATGGAAGTGACTTAAAATACTTTTCTGAAAAGAGATATTAAAAGTGGCACCTTCAGTCTCCCCACTTACGCACCCGCTGGTGTGTATTCAAAGTCCTACCTGCTGATTTTAGTGAACAAAGAACTCTGAGCTACATTTTGTACCTGATCCAATGTTTGTACATGGCCTAGCACATGTTGGGAGTTACTATAATGCACAAACAAAGTTTGTTTTTTATTCCCTTTTGCCCTACAGGATCACCACAGCTACATCCGAATGATCTGAACCCTGTTCCTTCTTGGGCACTTGCGTCAGAATTGCTTACAGACACTGTGTCTTCACTGCAGTATTCGACTATTGGAGGATTGAGCCAAAAGAAATCTGATGAGGTTCAATAAGGATAAGTGCAGGGTCCTGCACTTAGGACGGAAGAACCCAATGCACCTCTACAGACTAGGGGCCGAATGGCTAGGCAGCAGTTCTGTGGAAAAGGACCTAGGGGTGACAGTGGACGAGAAGCTGGATATGAGTCAGCAGTGTGCCCTTGTTGCCAAGAAGGCCAATGGCATTTTGGGATGTATAAGTAGGGGCATAGCGAGCAGATCGAGGGACGTGATCGTTCCCCTCTATTCGACATTGGTGAGGCCTCATCTGGAGTACTGTGTCCAGTTTTGGGCCCCACACTTCAAGAAGGATGTGGATAAATTGGAAAGAGTCCAGCGAAGGGCAACAAAAATGATTAGGGGACTGGAACACATGAGTTATGAGGAGAGGCTGAGGGAGCTGGGATTGTTTAGCCTGCAGAAGAGAAGAATGAGGGGGGATTTGATAGCTGCTTTCAACTACCTGAAAGGGGGTTCCAAAGAGGATGGCTCTAGACTGTTCTCAATGGTAGCAGATGACAGAACGAGGAGTAATGGTCTCAAGTTGCAGTGGGGGAGGTTTAGATTGGATATTAGGAAAAACTTTTTCACTAAGAGGGTGGTGAAACACTGGAATGTGTTACCTAGGGATGTGGTAGAATCTCCTTCCTTAGAGGTTTTTAAGGTCAGGCTTGACAAAGCCCTGGCTGGGATGATTTAACTGGGAATCGGTCCTGCTTTGAGCAGGGGGTTGGACTAGATGACCTTCTGGGGTCCCTTCCAACCCTGATATTCTATGATTCTATGATTCTATAACTGATGTATAACTCAGGTGTGGCTCCTGGCCTGACTTCCACTGACAGACAAAAATCTCTCGCTTGAGTGTGCTGGTGCTTTCAGTGTGAGCTAGATGGCCAGGCAGGGGGTGGGTTGAAGCTCCAGGGCTAGTAATACAATGGGGATGCATCTGCAGGCTACCTCTGGATTAGCACCAGCTGCTAACTGGAGTGTTGTTTCGAATAGAAGTCGCTCCCGTTCAAGTAGAGCAACTCCATGAACTAACTCGAGCTGAGTGTTATAGTGAAGGCAAGGTGTTAGCTGCAGTCAGTTATACCAGTGTAAACCTATTGGAGGTAAAGGGCCTGCAGAGGCTTCAGCGAGGGTGCAACTTGGCCAGTGAATTTTCATTAATGGTGCACAAGGTAGAAAAAGCCCAGCTTGACTCTCAGATTCCGGAGTGAGTTTGCAGGGCTGCATTTGATACAGCATTGAAGGGGAGGCCCTAGACATGGGCCACTCAATGCCATATGTACAGAGTCATTTTTCAGAGCAAAGCTACATCCTGAAGTAACTTGGGACATGATGAATAGAGTGGAGCTGTACTTGGGATTTTTTTTAACTTGGAAATACCAGGAATATAAAAATATTTTCTTTCCTCTATGACTGATTAGAGAACTGCAGTGGAAGCTCTTTCATTCCTTAATTGAAGGCGTGAGAGTGTTGAATATTTACTGCCTGATTCTGATCTCACTTGCACTGGTGTAAATCATGTGTAAAGAAAGGGGACTCAGTCCCTATCATTTCCCCTTGCAGTTGATCAGTGTTCACTTCCTTGGTGCCTGAGATGCCATCATACTGCTAGTTCTCCAGTCTTCAGAGAAAAAGAGGGCACACAGGACTTGAAATTCGAATGTAAAAAAAAAACCTAAACAGAAAAAAAATCCTCCTTTAGAAATCATGAAGAAGCCAGAAAGGACACAAACCCAATGCTTTTCCTTTGTAAATTCCAATATCTCCATACTTCTCCATTCTAGATGACCATATGAAATAATTTTGGATCATTGAAGGTGATGAATCATTGAAGACGATGCTTACCCAATGCCTATGTCTGTTTAATTTAGGGTGGGGTTTTCACTTAACTCTGCTCCCATCGAAGTCGAGGAGAGTTTTCCCACTGATTTCAGAGTTAGGTCAATGCTGAGGGCTTTTGAAAACCCTACTCTGACTCATTTATTCTGTGTTATTCAAGCATGAAAAAGTACATATCTATACCCTGTGCTGCTTATATTGACTCCTAATCAGTTGTAAGCACAGTACGGTACGTGAGCATATTTTCATTAGTAATGCTGAGACTGTCTGTTGCTGCAATTAACGGTTATTCACCAGGTAGCCCTGTCCCAGAAAGGGAGTTAACGGCAAGATGGTTGGCAAGCTTCCTGGAAGAACTGTGCAGGCACTGTGGTCTTGGGAGACACGCTGCTAAAGCTGGTTACAAGCTCCCCTCTTCCCTGGCACACATGGTAGGGGAGGAAGTTCTGAGCTGGGCCATGTGAATAACATCACAGGAGCAGAGGCCTAAGGAGGGGTGGAGCCAAGAGAATGTAGCGAAGAAACCCATCCTCAAAATGAGCAACGCATCTTACATCAATGAGCATGTTCCACTATCAGTCATAACTGGGGGGGAGGGAGTGGCACAGAAGAGAGGGGAAATGAAGAGTATTTCATAACAATAGAATAAATTAATGCTGCCACGGTGTGTAGGGGTCGTCGCACTGGAATTTGGTCCCAGGGTGTCATGGAATATATGGTTATAATGGGTGAGTTGAGAGACAGAAGGTGTGAACTGAGCCCCCAGGCAGCTTTCTTGTTCTTTAAAACCCTGAGAGAGACGGGGCACAGATACTGCAGCTCCCGGAGCCGATGATCAGAGCTGGTCGGGAAACGGATTTTCCATTCTGCCAAGAAAGTCAAGATTTTGAAAAAACAAAATCATTCCAAATCAGGATGAAAAGCCAGTATTTTTCATGAAATGCAATTCCCCCCACAATGCTTCATTCTGATGTATTCAAAATGTTTCATTTTAATGTCAACCTTTTACAGAGAAGTCATTTCAAAATGTAAAATAAAATTTAAAAACATCAATCTTTTCATTCTATAATGCCAGGACACTGGCATTTTCTGGACTCTTCTCCCTCCTCCTCCCCCCGCAACAATGTTGTCAAAAATCGATACAATTTCACCCACAAAATAATCTGTTTTGTGGAAATAGCACATTTTGACAAAAAAATTCCAACCAGCTTTTCAGATGGTAGCTCACAGTCTGACACACATGGTCTAATTTCAGCTGTAAAATATGATTGCAGTGTGTTCCCAGCCAGAGGTCTCCCCCCTTTCACCACCTATGGTAATAGCGTCCTCAGTTTCCCTCCTGGTGAGCAGCAAGCTTCGTCCTGCTTTCATGTCACTCCTTAACTTTTGCTCAGAGATGGGGGCATAGTGAGGATGAGACGGGAAAAGTTGAGTCCAAGATTTGCCCATTTAAGTTCACTAAAGCATTGCGTTTCTTGAAAAGCTATTGAAGCGCAAGGTATTATTATAGGGGTAGCTGGTAGCAACTGCTGTATTTAGGTTGCCTAATGCTTTGCATTAGAAAAGCTTCTTGTGACTTTTTTCTGCAGAGGCAGCCAGGAATCTGGCATTTCTTAACTTTCAGACACTCACCTCTGCTACCTATATAACTTCCTTTGAAGGCAGCTTTGTTGGTGTGCAATTACTCTTGTATTTGAGAGAAGATGGAGGAGGAACGTAAAGGCAGAGCAAGGAACTGTTCAGCACACCGCCCCTTGCAGCCACACATATTTTAATATTTCATATTTTGACTTCGGTTTTGCGAACCCCAGAGTTATAAGGGGCTGGGGAACATTTTTTTACCCGCTATTGACTTTAATTAAGCTTACTCTTGGGGCTTGCAAGCCTGAAGAGACTTTTATTGCAATCAAACTTGTTCACCAGACAGGTTTTCCCAAGCTTACCTAGCTGCACTCTGCTACTTAGCTAGTGCCGCCATTTGAATCTCGGCAATCAAGGCTTATTCTGGCAAAACCTCCACTAAAGTGAAGGATGGCTTTGCTCAAGTAAGGGCTGATGGGATCAGGCCCTAACTGTGCAGCTGTCTTTTTCCTTTGGATTTTGCAGCAGAATGCTGTGTGCAAAGTACAGATGTGTCCATGTTCCATTGTTTTTCCAGCCATTTCTTTGAAGGGTTCTAAAGGCACCATTCTTTGGGGTTTGAACTTGAAATTTGCCAGCAGGACAGTCCTAGAGTCAGGGAAGTGCCTTTTGTGGTCTCCAGGAAACTCCAGCCCGAGTTGACTGAATTAAAAGCCTTGGAAACTAGTCACCTGCACACGCTCAGTTGAGTTCATCAGAATCTGGCTACTAAAATCTGCAGACAGGTCATCTGCACAGAGCACACACAGTAACCCAGAGTTCCTACATGCCACAAAGGGTCCCCTGCGTGTCATCTGCATTGGTCATACTCCCAGGCCCCATTCAGTCCATGACAGGTGGCTGGAGCAGCATGCCCCTCCTCTCACCCTTTGATCTAGTGGAAGTTGCTCATACCCCAACCTTCAGAGGCAGTCACGTATTCTCTCCATTATACAAATGGGGTAACTGACAAGGTGCATACGATCACTCCTAGCAAAGAATCGAACGTAGGTTACCCAGAAAATACCACATTTAAGATTGCCTAACTCTTCAGTGCCTAACTTTGCAACCTTAATAATACTCCTTTAGCATAATTTATGTATGAAATGTATATATGTGGGACACAGTGTTAAATTATCCTTGAGCACATCTTACATAAAGAATTCACTCCGCTGAACCATCGCTGTTGTTAACATATTTGTGGGCTTTTTTAGAAAAATGTTTTCAATGAAGATCATCGTTTTCTATGTACTTGGAGACAATAATTGTACTCAAGTTCAAATTTATTAAAAGCCCTAAGTTTAAAAAGAAACAAATAAAGCCCTAATGTGACTGCCTATTTACTGAATGTGAGAAATCTACATTTCTATTTTAATTTGCATTTTGCTAGATTAGACAACCATTGGGATAGTTACATTTTAACCTTTTTTTTATTTAAAAATTTTCAACTATATGAATTGAGTAAATAACAACTCCTCTGCTTTTCATTTTTGTTTAGCACATATTTTCCTGCATTAAAATCTCTCCATGGAGATTCTTTACCATCAGAACAATATTTTTGGTGGTATAAAATGTACAAAACTAAGGGGAACTTGTTTCATAGGATTTGTTTCTTTAGAGAAGCTTCTGGCTCACTCAGGTTCTGATTCTGTGGTCACAGCACTATTTATTAGTTTAGAATACACAGTACAAATCTTCAGTGATTGTGGAATTTCGTTCTCACTCTTTAATGAGATTGGTTATGCTTTTCCTTACACTGAAGACCAATAAGCCATAAATTTCCAAAGGGCCTATTAGAGCATATGAGAGATTTAATTCAGTTTACACTAGGCTTCCCCAACAATCCTGTGTGGATCCAGATCTTAAAGTATCTGTAGTGCATTTACAGGCGCAGTCGTTCACAATGTGTGCATTGACCTCCATCCGCTTCCCTACAGGAGAGCTATTCCCAAATGAGTCTGGTTGTTAAAAACAAGTTTTCTTGGTCAGGGAAAGCATTCCTGATGGTGGCAGAAATACAGGCATGGAGTGGTGTGCTGTGGATATGCTGCACTTGGGACCTCAAGACAGTTCCCCCTCCGACAGGTAACTGATTGGATTAAGAGGCCTGTCTGACAGCATGTCTGTTCAGCCACGCAGGCTAATCAACCTCCCCAGCCTGCCTGCTAATAAATCCTGCACCAGGGACCATTCTGCTTGATGATCTCTCCTTGGGGAGTTTTTAAAGCTTCTCTCTGAGAAAACTACTTGGAGTCTATTAAAATTGCAGCTCTGCAGTTGTCAGGTAGTCCCGGAGAGTCATGGGAGGTGCCCATCACCCAGGTGGAAGTAGCTATTACATATTCAAGCAAAAAAATAGCTGCTTCTTTGAGAAAACAGAAATTACTACTAGCAAACCGAATAAAAGGACCTTTGTTACCTGTTCAAGCCTGTCATGTGAGAGGATGAGCCTTAGGAAAAGAAATGTGATACAATCATGCACTCGCTCTACATTGGATTCAGTGCTGAAAATGTGTCCCACGCCTTTACTGAAAGGATTAAGCAAAGTGTAATTGTTCCTGGGCTGTAACCAGCTCTGGTGTTTGTGCTCTTTGGATGCGTGTGTCATCAGTCAGCTTTCCAGGGTTTTAGGTACCCTATAGCAGCCTCTCCTAGCCCTCTAAATATAGTCCGTTGGCTACAAGTTTAATAATTTAGTGATATGAGCTTTGGATTTTCCTTGCTAGGGGGACAAACTTCTGCTCTAACCCATCTGGTCCCAATACGCTCCTGAAGGACATTGCATGAATAAATTAGAAGCCAGCAATTGTTGGCTGTACAATATCTATAGAGGAGATGGATAAATAAATTAAAGTTTTAATTATTTTCTCCAATTTACCATTGGAGAACTAACAGGAGGCAGCCTGAAAAGGCTTGAATATAGCAAGGAGATGAACAAGCTTCCAGGTTGTTTAGCTGCTGTGGATTTCTTCTCGTCCATGGCATGAAAGGAACAAAAAAATCAATTTCCTTTGTTGCTTAAGATAAAAAGTTAATGAATGTTGGTTCCTAGAGTTGCCTGTGAAGTATTGTTGTGGGATTTTAGCTTTTGTTTGCAATGGGCTGACTGTAGAGACAACTTCTAAATTTATATCAGACTTGGGAGAACCTTTAAAAACGTCCTGACATCTAGGGTACTCCAGAAATATTCAAGCAGTTCTAATGCTTGGCAAACTCACAATGCATTTTGAAATGACTCAGAAGGCAATAAAATGTGCTTGTCTGATTAGCAAGATTAGATTATATTTTGTTGCATAAAACCAAAATTATTTAAAACCAACAAGCAGGCTTATTGGCTAGACAGGTCTCTGCTTCCCTGAGCAAAGATCCCTCAATCTCTCACCTTCCCTCCCACTCCAAACCAAAACACAAAGTTATATTGTTCTGCAGCTCTTAAACTTAAACACAAAGTGATTTACAAAAAAGTTGGTAATGAAAATTCATTGACGCACTGGGATGTTATGTGGCCAGATCTAACTTGCTGCACACAGCATTCGATTCTTGGTTTCATGGAAACGATACTGCTAACGGAGACCTCAGCTGACTCCCAAACAGTGTGCAGAGCAGCGATCAGCGAACCAGCGGTTGGGTTCAGATACACAAGAAGTTTGGTTCCTTACCCAAGCTCTATGCTAAGCCTCTTCGATCAGTAAAGTTAGGCTGGAAATCTTATGCCAAGGGTGTTTCTTGAGGGAGAGCATCACTTGTCCTTCCACAACCCAGGAAGAGCAGACGCAAACATAAATGAAAAAGAATGGGAGGTGGAGCGTGAGAACAGTCATCTACATTCTTTTGACTCTCACAGCCACTCCCACCTCCCTTATAACTGAGAGCAGGGCAGAGCAAGCCACTTGCCTGTGCGGGTCAGGAAAACTCACTTGGATCCTTTCCCAGCAGGACTTCTATGTGCAAACAAAATGGAACACGCTGGCAGTGTTTGGCTAAAATACACCGTTTATGCATTTGGCAAGGCAAGAATAAACAGATAGATACACAGAAGACCCTTTCTGCTTTCAGTTAATACGGACGGCGAGGAGTTCCTTTTGCTTTGGAGAAAGAGCTAGTAATAGGATGATCCTGGGCAAGCCTTCAAGGCCCTGCATGAGTCCACGCTGGCCAGCGTCTTAGTGCTTCTTTCTTATTATGCCTCCCTTCTCCTCTTTTGATCTTCCAGTGATGGCAACCTCACCATTCATTTCCTTCTCCCACTTCTGTCTTTGTCCCATCTTCTGTGCTTGCCCCAGGTATGGAGTAACCTCCCACAAACAGAGCACCAGTTCCCTCTGTTCATTGAGAGCTCTCTAAGAGCCCTCTCTAGACACTAACCCACATCAGGGAAACACCTTTCTGGCCTCAACACTGTTTAAAGCAGTGGTTCTCAACTGTGGTCCACCGCTTGTGCGGGGAAAGCCCCTGGCAGGCCGGTTTGTTTACCTGCCGCATCCGCAGGTTTGGCCGATCGCAGCTCCCACTGGCCGCAGTTCACTGCTCCAGGTCAATGAGGGCTGCAGGAAGTGGAGCGGGCCGAGGGATGTGCTGGCCGCCCTTCCCGCAGCCCCCATTGGCCTAGAGCGGTGAACCGCGGCCAGTGGGAGATGCGATTGGCCAAACCTGCGGACGCGGCAGGTAAACAAACCAGCCTGCCAGGGGCTTTCCCTGCACAAGCGGTGGACCACAGTTGAGAACCACTGGTTTAAGGGGAGCAGAAATAAGGAATGACAGAACGACTCCTGGATCTCGCAATGCCTGTCTCTGTGCCCATAAGCTCCTCAGTGAGGCTGGTGTCTCAGACCAGGCCAAGCAAGTTGTTGGTTCTTCACAATAACCAGACAGTATTCTTTGCTGTGCGATCGTTGTCAGGCTGCGTGGGATTGCAGCATGATGCTGTAGAATCAGCATTCCCCACCAACTGGGGCAGTCATGTAAGCACATGCAACCCAGTGTACTCAGCAAGATGCCAATAAGGGCCGCCACACACTGATTTTAAATGCTGTGGAGGCCCATGAAATCCATGTGCTCCACAAATTGGGACACATCTGCACTTTGGCAGGCTTGATGCTCTATGTACTGGAGCGAAGAAGAGATCAGACTCAGGGAGTCCGCCACTGTGAAGTTCCACCGGCTGAGGAATAGAATCATAGAATCATAGAATATCAGGGTTGGAAGGGACCTCAGGAGGTCATCTAGTCCAACCCCCTGCTCGAAGCAGGACCAATCCCCAATTTTTGCCCCAAATGGCCCCCTCAAGGATTGAACTCACAACCCTGGGTTTAGCAAACCCAACACCAGATTAAATAACCCGGCACCAGATTAAAGGTATGTATTGCATTTGCATCTCTCCCCTGCCCCCGCAACTATTTTCCCTCCCGGGAGTTTCTCAGTGCTTGGACTCACGTTAACACAGCTAACAGGCTTTGCATCAACTCTAGTCAGCTTGGCAGGGTAGTCCTGCTTCCTTGTGATCCATCAAAATGGAGCGCATGTGCCGAAAGGAGTCGAATTCACCCTCTAGCTCCATTCGCAGCACATCACAGAACAGAGATTTCTCTGTTCAGTGTACCGTAGGTTACATCGTTTTGCTTTCAAAAGACAAACACTGAACTGAATCCAGACAATACTTATCTTGGAATGCAGCTCCTAGCACTCGCGCGTACTGAGTCACTGTATGATGCCAACTGCTCAACAGGTTCATTTACAGTGGTGTAAATATTACAGGCCAGATGCTCTGCGGGTGTAAATCTCTTGGCTTCTGTGCAGCTACACCGATTTACAGCAGCCGAGGATTTGAGGGTACTTATGCCACCTGCCCACACTTCATATGATGTTGCTGATGGGGTTTAGATGAATTTATTAACAAAGGCAATCAGAATTCTGTATGGAGACCAACATAAAATATAAATCTTGCTAAAATTCCCTTAATAAAACAGTCTTGGTCACTCATTCTGAGTTATATTTCTATTTTAGCCATAGACCCGTCAGCGTTCAGGCTAGAAATTTCACCCAACTCTGCTTAGGAAGCTGTGTATTTAACCAAGTCTCTGTGGAGAAAGAGGTGGTTAGGGACTATTTAGAAAAGCTGGACGTGCACAAGTCCATGGGGCCGGACGAGTTGCATCCAAGAGTGCTGAAGGAATTGGCGGCTGTGATTGCAGAGCCATTGGCCATTATCTTTGAAAACTCGTGGCGAACCGGGGAAGTCCCGGATGCCTGGAAAAAGGCTAATGTAGTGCCAATCTTTAAAAAAGGGAAGAAGGAGGATCCTGGGAACTACAGGCCAGTCAGCCTCACTTCAGTCCCTGGAAAAATCATGGAGCAGGTCCTCAAAGAATCAATCCTGAAGCACTTGCATGAGAGGAAAGTCATCAGGAACAGCATGGATTCACCAAGGGAAGGTCATGCCTGACTAATCTAATCGCCTTTTATGATGAGATTACTGGTTCTGTGGATGAAGGGAAAGCAGTGGATGTATTGTTTCTTGACTTTAGCAAAGCTTTTGACACGGTCTCCCACAGTATTCTTGTCAGCAAGTTAAGGAAGTATGGGCTGGATGAATGCACTACAAGGTGGGTAAAAAGCTGGCTAGATTGTCGGGCTCAACGGGTAGTGATCAATGGCTCCATATCTAGTTGGCAGCCAGTATCAAGTGGAGTACCCCAAGGGTCGGTCCTGGGGCCGGTTTTGTTCAATATCTTCATAAATGATCTGGAGGATGGTGTGGATTGCACTCTCAGCAAATTTGCGGATGATACTAAACTGGGAGGAGTGGTAGATACGCTGGAGGGGAGGGATAGGATACAGAAGGACCTAGACAAATTGGAGGATTGGGCCAAAAGAAATCTGATGAGGTTCAATACTGATAAGTGCAGGGTCCTGCACTTAGGATGGAAGAATCCAATGCACCGCTACAGACTAGGGACCGAATGGCTAGGCAGCAGTTCTGCGGAAAAGGACCTAGGGGTGACAGTGGACGAGAAGCTGGATATGAGTCAGCAGTGTGCCCTTGTTGCCAAGAAGGCCAATGGCATTTTGGGATGTATAAGTAGGGGCATAGCGAGCAGATCGAGGGACGTGATCATTCCCCTCTATTCGACATTGGTGAGGCCTCATCTGGAGTACTGTGTCCAGTTTTGGGCCCCACACTACAAGAAGGATGTGGAGAAATTGGAGAGAGTCCAGCGAAGGGCAACAAAAATGATTAGGGGTCTAGAACACATGACTTATGAGGAGAGGCTGAGGGAGCTGGGATTGTTTAGCCTGCAGAAGAGAAGAATGAGGGGGGATTTGATAGCTGCTTTCAACTACCTGAAAGGGGGTTCCAAAGAGGATGGCTCTAGACTGTTCTCAATGGTAGCAGATGACAGAACGAGGAGTAATGGTCTCAAGTTGCAGTGGGGGAGGTTTAGATTGGATATTAGGAAAAACTTTTTCACTAAGAGGGTGGTGAAACACTGGAATGTGTTACCTAGGGATGTGGTAGAATCTCCTTCCTTAGAGGTTTTTAAGGTCAGGCTTGACAAAGCCCTGGCTGGGATGATTTAACTGGGAATAGGTCCTGCTTTGAGCAGGGGGTTGGACTAGATGACCTTCTGGGGTCCCTTCCAACCCTGATATTCTATGATTCTATGATTCTAAGTCTGAAATAGGTTAGAATAGTGGATTTCAAGCCATGATCCACAGAGGCCTTCAGACTGTCAGATGAATGAGACACTCTGAAAGCCAAGCAGTGGGGAAATGAGGGTGCAGTGAAGGGAGGTAGGGAGTGGGTTTCAGGGCTTGGCTATATGGCACGTTACTGCACAGCAAGCCAGGGTGTGAATCTACAGCACATCAGGTTGCCACCCAGTAACATTCCACGTGGACTCGGTTCCAGAGCATGGAAGCCCAGGAGGGCTGGAACAGTGTCGGCACAGGACATGACTGTGTGGCAAGCTGGTGCGCTGGAGAGTCACACCCCAGCTTTCCCTGTGGTAGTTTGCTGCATAGACAAGTCCTCACTCTCTCTCACATATCACTGCACGGAATGAGACGACTGGGGAAATCCCTGCTCTCTGGGAGGTTTGGAAATATTTTGTTCCCTTCGTCCTGCAGCTTTTCTGCCCATGATTCCCACGGACGTCACCGGAAGTTTTGCATGTGAAAGACTCATCAGGCTGAGTGTAACAGAGCCGACAACACACTCCTGGCTAGAGCAGGGCAAAATTTCACATAAAACTTTTTTCTCCCCTCAAGCAAAAAGTAGATTCGGTAACCCCCCAAGTGTTTTTCAAATTCGTGTCAGTTTCACTGAATTGTTTCGGTCAAGAAAAAGATAAAAACAAGTTTCAAAAAGTTGAAATGTTTCATTGAAATTTTTGAAATAAAACTTTGAGTTTTCAAGCTTTTCAAAATGACCTTCAATTTTGTTTAACTTTTTTTAAAAAAGCACTTAAAAGCTCAAAATCAAAATGAAACTTTGTTTCATGTCAAATAAGAGGTTTCATTCAACCCCAAATGTGATGGTGGTGTTTTTCTTTTTGTTTTTTTATTTTAACTTCCCAATTGACTGAAACAGTTCCATTTTGGGTCAATCCAAAAGAAATTTTCCCTTGATATTTTGGAACTGCTGGCATACCCGAAAAATCAGTTAGTCACGCATCTCTAAAATAACTGACACTCCCCTACATAGACAGCATGACAGGGCGCCCAACTCACTGCTAATCTGGCTCCTCCTCCTGGCTGCTCTAGGGATTAGCTCATTGCGTCAATGCCCATTTCCACAGTCGCACGCCGTCATTCTGTCTGTCTTCTCTGCAGGCCCCTCCCCCCACAACTCCCACTCCAGGAACTACAGCGTCCTCCTCATGGCTCAGCTCTCCAGCCAGGTCACTCAGCGTTCCCCTCTTCTGGGGTATATCAAAGCCTTTCCCGCAACAGTCCTCGGCAGGCTGCCCATTCGCTGCCTCTGCTGCCACTCCTTCAGTGGCTGGTGAACATGGGCCCGCCCTCTCCTCTGGGTTCCAGTCCAGGGACCCCCAACCTAGCAGTTCTGGGCTTTACGCTCCCAGCCCTCAGTGCTCCTTCCCTGGACAGCTTCCTATCACACCTGTCTCCCCTGGGAACACCAGCTCCAAACCTCTTCCCAGGGAGCGGCTGCTCCTTCCCAGCCACTGCTCCTATCTGTTCCCAACTTAGAATCATAGAATCATAGAATATCAGGGTTGGAAGGGACCCCAGAAGGTCATCTAGTCCAACCCCCTGCTCAAAGCAGGACCAATTCCCAGTTAAATCATCCCAGCCAGGGCTTTGTCAAGCCTGACCTTAAAAACCTCTAAGGAAGGAGATTCTACCACCTCCCTAGGTAACACATTCCAGTGTTTCACCACCCTCTTAGTGAAAAAGTTTTTCCTAATATCCAATCTAAACCTCCCCCACTGCAACTTGAGACCATTACTCCTCGTTCTGTCATCTGCTACCATTGAGAACAGTCTAGAGCCATCCTCTTTGGAACCCCCTTTCAGGTAGTTGAAAGCAGCTATCAAATCCCCCCTCATTCTTCTCTTCTGCAGGCTAAACAATCCCAGCTCCCTCAGCCTCTCCTCATAAGTCATGTGTTCTAGACCCCTAATCATTTTTGTTGCCCTTCGCTGGACTCTCTCCAATTTCTCCACATCCTTCTTGTAGTGTGGGGCCCAAAACTGGACACAGTACTCCAGATGAGGCCTCACCAATGTCGAATAGAGGGGAACGATCACGTCCCTCGATCTGCTCGCTATGCCCCTACTTATACATCCCAAAATGCCATTGGCCTTCTTGGCAACAAGGGCACACTGCTGACTCATATCCAGCTTCTCGTCCACTGTCACCCCTAGGTCCTTTTCCGCAGAACTGCTGCCTAGCCATTCGGTCCCTAGTCTGTAGCTGTGCATTGGGTTCTTCCATCCTAAGTGCAGGACCCTGCACTTATCAGTATTGAACCTCATCAGATTTCTTTTGGCCCAATCCTCCAATTTGTCTAGGTCCTTCTGTATCCTATCCCTCCCCTCCAGCGTATCTACCACTCCTCCCAGTTTAGTATCATCCGCAAATTTGCTGAGAGTGCAATCCACACCATCCTCCAGATCATTTATGAAGATATTGAACAAAACCGGCCCCAGGACCGACCCTTGGGGTACTCCACTTGATACCGGCTGCCAACTAGATATGGAGCCATTGATCACTACCCGTTGAGCCCGACAATCTAGCCAGCTTTTTACCCACCTTGTAGTGCATTCATCCAGCCCATACTTCCTTAACTTGCTGACAAGAATACTGTGGGAGACCGTGTCAAAAGCTTTGCTAAAGTCAAGAAACAATACATCCACTGCTTTCCCTTCATCCACAGAACCAGTAATCTCATCATAAAAGGCGATTAGATTAGTCAGGCATGACCTTCCCTTGGTGAATCCATGCTGGCTGTTCCTGATCACTTTCCTCTCATGCAAGTGCTTCAGGATTGATTCTTTGAGGACCTGCTCCATGATTTTTCCAGGGACTGAAGTGAGGCTGACTGGCCTGTAGTTCCCAGGATCCTCCTTCTTCCCTTTTTTAAAGATTGGCACTACATTAGCCTTTTTCCAGGCATCCGGGACTTCCCCGGTTCGCCACGAGTTTTCAAAGATAATGGCCAATGGCTCTGCAATCACAGCCGCCAATTCCTTCAGCACTCTCGGATGCAACTCGTCCGGCCCCATGGACTTGTGCACGTCCAGCTTTTCTAAATAGTCCCTAACCACCTCTATCTCCACAGAGGGCTGGCCATCTCTTCCCCATTTTGTGATGCCCAGCGCAGCAGTCTGGGAGCTGACCTTGTTAGTGAAAACAGAGGCAAAAAAAGCATTGAGTACATTAGCTTTGTCCACATCCTCTGTCACTAGGTTGCCTCCCTCATTCAGTAAGGGGCCCACACATTCCTTGGCTTTCTTCTTGTTGCCAACATACCTGAAGAAACCCTTCTTGTTACTCTTGACATCTCTGGCTAGCTGCAGCTCCAGGTGCGATTTGGCCCTCCTGATAACATTCCTACATGCCCGAGCAATATTTTTATACTCCTGGCTTAAACTTCCTGGCTTTAAAGCCCCCTCCCGTTCCTGCCCAGCTGAGCCTGCTTTCAATCAATTCCATGCTCCCTGGCTCTTCCTCCAGGTGCAGCCTGTGGCATTAATAGGCCTACCTGGCCCCTTATCCCCTTCCAGTCCGGGTGAGGTGGACACCCAGTGGGATTGGCTTCAGTGGGATTTGAAGGATTCGAACCAAATTTAATGACCATTTAAAAAACTCATTTAAACAGTGGAATGCAAAAGCTGATCTTGTAGGCCTGATTCTGCCACCTTTGCATAGTACAAGTGTAACCCTTCTGCCCGTCAGAGTTGGCAGCAACAAGGGCCGGGTTCAATATCTAGGGGTTCCATTCCAATAACACAATGTGAACCGGCTCGAGCCCCCACCCAGTGACCTGGGACAAATATATACCACCCCCGCTGGGCACCTCCAAGAGGCGATACTTCCCCTCTCGCAAGCACATAGTCTGAGTGTAGCAAAAGCCTTTTAATAACAGAGAGAAACAATGTGGCATTATGTTGGGGAAACACCACCAACAGGATTCATAACACAACCCATGAGCAAAAAAAAAACCCCACCCCAGGCAAATTGGGGCATGCCCTTTTCCCTTTGGTTCTTGAGTCCAGCAACCCCAAATCACCCAAAGTCCCAAAAGTCCAATGCCCCAAAAGTCTCTGTCCCTGGTCAGGGCAGCCCCAGAGTTCGAAAGTTTATCTGCGGAGCTTTACCTCCCAACCTGGGTGGAAATGGGACGGGGGTAAGAGGCACCTTACACGATCTGAAGCTGACCGCCCCATAGCTCCATAGCGGCGCTCTGCTCCGCCAGCCGCCCCACAAACTCCTTCGCTCAGCTGTGCTCCGCTCCGCTCCGCCAGCCGCCCCACGAACTCCTTCGCTCAGCTGCGCTCCGCTCCGCCAGCCGCCCCACGAACTCCTTCGCTCAGCTGCGCTCCGCTCCGCCAGCCGCCTCACGAACTCCTTCGCTCAGCTGCGCTCCGCTCCGCTCCGCCAGCCGCCCCACGATCTCCTTCGCTCAGTTCCACGGCCCACAAGCAGCTCCTGCCATCCACACACTGCTCCGCGTCGAACTGCTCCACAATATATCTTCAGGCTCCCCCACTACTTAACACAGCACTCAGTGATTTCAGCTCTTAGGTGAATTCAGCTTATAGTAGGGGAGCCCCAGTGCTGGTGCACTGTCAGCCCAAAGTGAGCTCAGCAGCTTTTAACTAGACTTCTAATGAAATCAAAATTAGCTCTGATATTCCACAGTGGAGAGAGGAGGAAGTGCAATTAGCATGTAAGGCCCTTACCAAGGGGCCCATGCCACCAAGTATTAATACTTGTCCCCAGCCTCTCTCCATTCACACAGTTTTGGAACCCCTGACCCTTGCCTAGCGAGTGCTACTTAGTTGATGGTGAGTCCCTCCATCATAACAAAAGGCCACGTACAGTTCCAAGCACAGTTCCCATAATCAGGGTAATAACAATTTATTCTTCCTGCCCCAATAACAGAGACACTGGGGATCCCACAGCAGCCAAAGTGACCATTTGGGCAGCTATGGTCTCATTCTAGGCGTGGTGGGTGTGCCTATGCAAATGAGATCGGCCCCTGAAGTTCTTTTCCACAACTTGCCACACCTCACCACCAGATGTCAGGGTGGAGCTCATCCTGACACTGCTTACACAAGAATCCTCTGTGTAATCAAGCTGACATCAATGGGACTACCCGGGAAGTAAGCTGCTTCTCTATTCTGAGGAAGGGGGGCAGTCACGCCCTTTTGGGTTGCCATAAATTCCTAATTTGAATCCATTAGGATGGCCTAGGACCCCCTTCCCACCACTATTACAGAAATTCCCAGGTGACAGGAATATTAGCCTGCAATTCCTTTAGCGAATGCAGTCACTGCTAGTGGAAGACGCATCCTAAGGCCTCTCAGTTGACACACCTGAAGCAAGGAAGAAACAAATTGGATTGTGGTGCCCAAGCCTAACTGTATCGGAGTCAGTTACACACATTCGCTGGGCATCTTTTTACCAATTGTTTATACTGCTGTTCTTTGAAAAGGAACGGGTCCTTTTTAATCGTGGCTCTGCAGCCTAATCCCCTGCTGACCCCAGCCGCAGGCTTGCTGCTCTGTTTCCTTGCCCTGCTTGAAGATGGAAAGGGTCTTTTTCTATTTACAAATTACCACAGAGGAGAAGAGTTCAAGGTCAAGAAGAGAGAAACAGCACATCATCTTCCCTCTGAAGTTCAACCTCACATTCACAAAGTTTGGCCCAACTCCTGAAGTCGTTGCTCAGTTTTCACTTGCTCCTTGCTCTGGGTCTGTACGTAATGTCAGGGAGAGTTTCCCTAAGACAGAACAGAGTAAAAACGCAGTAAGGACCCCAAGAATTTGACCGTTTCATATGTACATATACATGCTCCTTTCTCCCACTTTGGCAAGAAATGCATGTAATAGATGAGCAAAGCGCTAAAGCCATCACGCTGACCAACACTGTCTCATTATTTCCTTGTACCCTGCCCCCCCCGCCCAGTCTATCTGTAACCATCTCTTGTCTCTTCTCTTTTACTTAGATTGGCAGCTCTTTGAGGTTGGGGCCATCTTTTTATTCTGTTTGTACAGCGCATGGCACATTGGGGTCCTGATCCATGACTGGGGTTCCTAGGCATGGTACCATGAAGAAGACGACTACTAAAACCGAATGAAGACTACTTACACCACAGGAAACCATACTCACTAAACGTAGGATTGCATAGATATTTCAAAGTTTCTTTCTTTTTTTAAACTGATTCTATAGAACCTTAAATATGCAGGCCCAACATGTCTAGATCCCTAGATCACTGCAGACAAGGAGACTCCCTCCCCCAGGATGGCCACTGGAGTCCCTCTGGATACGCCCACCCTGCATTGTAAACCCAGTGGTGGGACCTGGGTTCCTGGACTCTGTATTTCCAAGCTTGCGCTTGTGTATTCACACTGCATTGTAAACCCGGGCTTACAATTGCTGAGCCCAGCTCTCACAGCCGTGCAAACGTGTCCATACAGCACTGCCCAGATCTTCTGACTCAGGTGTGTGGCTTGAGCTGCATCCACACTGCAAAATGACACAGCTTGGACGCCACTCACTGCAGGACTAAGCTCTGACCCACCCCCGAGCAAGGTTTTAGGACTCAGGTCCTGAGTGCTTGCTGACCCAAGTCAGACTGATTTGTGAGTGGTTGCAAGGATGGCTTGGGCTCAAACCTGAGTCAGAGCCCAGGCTTATTGTGTATGCTAGACATATCCTCTGAGGTTCACAAAACTCCAGGTATTGCCTGTCTCTGTCGGCCAGGTCACCAGAGCTCCCCTCCTGTCGTTTTTCCTTTGTCCATGTGTTTAGCTTCTTGGCGCAGTTGTTTCTCTATAGGCCATTGAACCAGGTTCTGTTGTAACGATTGTTATTTTTAGTTGTGTACAGAGCACAGCTACCTTGTGATGGACCCATGGCCAGCGCTATGTAGGTAGAGAAATAGATAAATTAGGCCTATGGCTAGCAAGGTAGGTCAAACTTCCTCGCTTTTTAAAAAACATTTGAGTCGCACACCAGGTGGAATTTTCTCATGCTTTGCCACAGACTTAGGACTGGATCCTGTGAACCCTTACTTGTGTGAGTAATGCTTACTCTCATGAGTAGCCCCATTGATGAGAGCAAGGATTGCAGGGTCCAGGCATAACATAGTAAAGGTACCATGTCCCATGTTAAACGGTAGGCACTTCAGAGCTATATTTATTTAGCTTTCTGTTTGTTAGCCATTTTAGTCCTAGGATTAGCTCCATGCTATTTTCAAGTGCTTTGTTATTTGGTTCTAGCTGGGTAATTAACCATTCTGTTGGCTCTGATTTCTGTTCTTCTTTGTCTGGCATTTGAATACCTTCTTCCCAGCCCTCTTAAGAGCGCTTAGCAAGATTTTATCCATTCTTCACATGAACCCAGATCCCAGTCATGATTTATTTGAAAAAAGGAAAGGATAGTCATTTGGACCAACTGTTCTCTATAATTAATGGCACCTCTGGGTCACTTGAATAGTCCTCCCTGAAAGGATGGATCCCCATGAGGTGCCCCTGTTTCACATTGTCAAACAGACTCAATGCCTGTTGTACAGAGTGCTCAGAGAGACTTATCGTCATAGTTTTGTTTCAGAATTCACATGAAAACGTGAATCTGCCTGATTCCTGAAATCCCACTCACTCATTGACATCAGTGGGAGCCAAGGTAGGCCAATGCCTTTGAAAATCCCACCCTGGAAGTCTATTGGGGTTTTAAAACATGACTGGTCGATTTCAATAGAATGCTATGAGCCAGTTTCTCTTTAGTACTTGGCACACCTTCTCTTTCCCTGTTTATTTCACATACTTCAACATTAAAGACCAAACTCAGCTTTCATTTCCACTCTGGATTTACACCAGTGAAACGGAGATCAGACTGTGGCATCTGGTGAAAGCCACCTGGCTGTATGTATGAAACGCTTCACACAGTGTATAATGAATGCACGTGACAGCAGCTGCTTGGCACATGCATATCTTAGCTTGAATATAAGAGGACAAAGAACCTGGGTCCTGTTTCATGTCGGACAGTGTAGGCTACTCTTTATTGTGAAGAGGAGATGTAATAACCGAGCTCTCATCATTAGTGTTATTTCAACATTAAAATTAACATCTGTTCTCAAACATTGTATAATTTCCCAGGCACCATTATACACAGTAATAGTTCTCAAGGTATTTGCAGGAAAAAATAGCAATTCTTTCATTAATTCCCATGTGCCATTGTATTTCCTCGACGGTGGAAATGGAAAACATTATCATCTAGTGGGAGATGTCATGGTTTAATTTAAAACCTTTATTGTGGTTTGAATAAACTGGTCACAACTTGGTTACTGCTTGACTTTTCCATTTACTGGATGATGTTTAATTTCAACAGATTATAGAAATGTGAACCTAGATCTCTGCTACATGATCTCGGGAATCCACACCCTGCAATGGCTCAGGCCTCTAAACCTGGGGCCCAAGCCTGCTTACATTTGCAAGCTGGGTTTACAAGCTACTGGGGCTACTTATAGGCTGCAGACTCCCACAGCTGCAGAATTGTGCCTTATTCCCAAGTGTAAGTGCCTGCAGGATCAGAATGGAATGGTCTGGGGGCAGGGGGTCTCCTCAGTAGAAAGCAGAGCTGGTCAGAGATTTGTTGTTGAAACAATTTTCCATTGGAAAATGCCTTTTCAACAACACTGAATTTTTCTTCTTTAAATCGTATTAATTTTGATGAAATTGCCCAAGGAAAAAATTTCAAGACACTTTTTTTTTTTTAGGATTTTCCCTTTTTCAGGAAATTTCAGAACTATTTTTCGTTCTCGTTAGGAACAAAGCCAAAGTTCAAAATGTCGACATTTCTCCCAAAAGTATGGAAATTCTGAGTTTGGGCCAGCTCTGGTATAAAGCCAGTTTTTGGAAAGTGACTGAAATCAACTGATCATTTACAAGGATTAATAAAAAGCAGGTCATCTGAATTCTCAGTCACATCCCATTGCTATTTTATAGCGAGATGCTCTTTCTAACAAAAATTTCAGTCATTGCTAATGATTTCCATGCTTTCTTACAAGCGATCAAAATACTGATTGATACACAAGGATTACTAGTAGTAGAATAACCACAGAATTGTTCTAGGTACTGTACACTGATGTCTTCTTACGAACAGTTCTTTTTATTGCAAGATATATTTTTAGGTTAGCTAAAATAATGTTGACTTTGAAAAAATTCTAACCAATTTGTTAGGTTGGCTGTTTTGGAGTTTTTTGCTTTTACTTATTTTACCCTGTTTTAATATCACTTAATAAGAAACCAAATGAGTTAATATGCCAGATTCCTTTTCTATTTCGATGTTTTGGTTGTCTCAACCCTCTTAAATATGTTAACTGGAGCTAGAACTTGGGCCTGATCCTGCCCTGCCTGTGATATTGTCATTTACACTGGTACGAAGACTGTGGAAAATGGATGTTAAACACCACCACAATCAGAACAGCAACGTTTTATACCCATTTTGCACAGGGACAAATAACTCCACAATGCACAGAGCACTACAGCCTCAGGCCCCTTGTATAGAATCATAGAATAACAGAGTTGGAAGGGACCTCTGGAGGCCATCTAGTCCAACCCCCTGCCCAGAGCAGGACCAACCCCAATTAAATCATCCCAGCCAGGGCTTTGTCAAGCCTGACCTTAAAAACTTCTAAGGAAGGAGATTCCAACACCTCCCTAGGTAACGCATTCCAGTGTTTCACCACCCTCCTAGTGAAAAAGTTTTTCCTAATATCCAACTTAAACCTCCCCCACTGCAACTTGAGACCATTACTCCTTGTTCTGTCATCTGCTACCACTGAGAATAGTCTAGAGCCATCCTCTTTGGATCCACCTTTCAGGTAGTTGAAAGCAGCTATCAAATCCCCCCTCATTCTTCTCTTCTGCAGGCTAAACAATCCCAGTTCCCTCAGCCTCTCCTCATAACTCATGTGTTCCAGTCCCCTAATCATTTTTGTTGCCCTTCGCTGGACTCTCTCCAATTTCTCCACATCCTTCTTGTAGTGTGGGGCCCAAAACTGGACACAGTACTCCAGATGAGGCCTCACCAATGTCGAATAGAGGGGAAGAATCACGTCCCTCGATCTGCTGGCAATGCCCCTACTTATACACCCCAAAATGCCATTGGCCTTCTTGGCAACAAGGGCACACTGTTGACTCATATCCAGCTTCTCGTCCTCTGTCACCCCTAGGTCCTTCTCTGCAGAACTGCTGCCTAGCCATTCGGTCCCTAGTCTGTAGCGGTGCATTGGATTCTTCCGTCCTAAGTGCAGGACTCTGCACTTGTCCTTGTTGAACCTCATCAGATTTCTTTTGGCCTAATCCTCTAATTTGTCTAGGTCCCTCTGTATCCTATCCCTACCCTCCAGCGTATCTACCACTCATCCCAGTTTAGTGTCATCTGCAAACTTGCTGAGGGTGCAATCCACACCATCCTCCAGATCATTAATGAAGATATTGAACAAAACCGGCCCCAGGACCAACCCTTGGGGCACTCCACTTGATACCGGCTGCCAACTAGACATGGAGCCGTTGATCACTACCCGTTGAGCCCGACAATCTAGCCAATTTTCTACCCACCTTATAGTGCATTCATCCAGCCCATACTTCTTTAACTTGCTGACAAGAATACTGTGGGAGACCGTGTCAAAAGCTTTGCTAAAGTCGAGGAATAACACATCCACTGCTTTCCCTTCATCTACAGAACCAGTTATCTCATCATAGAAGGCAATTAGATTAGTCAGGCATGACTTTCCCTTGGTGAATTCATGCTGACTGTTCCTGATCACTTTCCTCTCGTCTAAGTGCTTCAAAATTGATTCCTTGAGGACCTGCTCCATGATTTTTCCGGGGACTGAGGTGAAGCTGACTGTCCTGTAGTTCCCAGGAGCATCCTTCTTCCCTTTTTTAAAGATGGGCACTACATTAGCCTTTTTCCAATCTTCCGGGACTTCCCCCGATCGCCATGAGTTTTCAAAGATAATGGCCAATGGCTCTGCAATCACATCCGCCAATTCTTTTAGCACTGTCGGATGCAACGCATCCGGCCCCATGGACTTGTGCACATCCAGTTTTTCTAAATAGTCCCAAACCACTTCTTCCTTCACAGAGGGCTGGCCACCTCCTCCCCATGCTGTGCTGCCCAGTGCAGTAGTCTGGGAGCTGATCTTGTTCATGAAGACAGAGGCAAAAAAAGCATTGAGTACGTTAGCTTTTTCCACATCCTCTGTCACTAGGTTGCCTCCCTCATTCAGTAAGGGGCCCACACTTTCCTTGACTTTCTTCTTGTTGCTAATATACCTGAAGAAACCCTTCTTGTTACTCTTAACATCCCTCGCTAGCTGCAACTCCAAGTGTGATTTAGCCTTCCTGATTCCATTCCTACATGCCCGAGCAATATTTATATACTCATCCCTGGTCATTTGTCCAATCTTCCACTTCCTGTAAGCCTCTTTTTTGTGTTTAGATCAGCAAGGATTTCACTGTTAAGCCAAGCTGGTCGCCTGCCATATTTACTATTCTTTCTACACATCGGGATGGTTTGTCCCTGTAACCTCAATAAGGATTCTTTAAAATACAGCCAGCTCTCCTGGACTCCTTTCCTTTTCATGTTATTCTCCCAGAGGATCTTGCCCATCAGTTCCCTGAGGGAGTCAAAGTCTGTTTTTCTGAAGTCCAGGGTCCGTATTCTGCTGCTTTCCTTTCTTCCTTGTGTCAGGATCCTGAACTCGACCATCTCATGGTCACTGCCTCCCAGGTTCCCATCCACTTTTGCTTCCCCTACTAATTCTTCCCGGTTTGTGAGCAGCAGGTCAAGAAGAGCTCTGCCCCTAGTTGGTTCCTCCAGCACTTGAACCAGGAAATTGTCCCCTACAGTTTCCAAAAACTTCCTGGATTGTCTATGCACCACTGTATTGCTCTCCCAGCAGATATCAGGATGATTGAAGTCGCCCATGAGAACCAGGGCGTGCGATCTAGTAGCTTCTGCAACTTGCCGGAAGAAAGCCTCGTCCACCTCATCCCCCTGGTCCAGTGGTCTATAGCAGACTCCCACCATGACAATACCCTTGTTGCTCAGGCTTCTAAACTTAATCCAGAGACTCTCAAGTTTTTCTGCAGTTTCATACTTGATCTCTGAGCAGTCATACTGCTCCCTTACATACAGTGCAACTCCCCCACCTTTTCTGGCCTCCCTGTCCTTCCTGAACAGTTTATACCCATCCATGACAGCACTCCAGTCATGCAAGTTATCCTACCAAGTCTCCGTTATTCCAATCACATCATAATTCCCTGACTTTGCCAGGACCTCCAGTTCTCCCTGCTTGTTTCGCAGGCTTTGTGCATTTGTATATAGGCACTTGAGATAACCCGCTGATCGCCCCTTGTTCTGAATATGAGGCAGGAACCCTCCCCTCTCACACACTCCTGCTCGTGCTTCCTCCCAGTATCTCGCTTCCCCACTTACCTCAGGGTTTTGGTCTCCTTCCCCCAGTGAACCTAGTTTAAAGCCCTCCTCACTAGGTTAGCCAGCCTGCTTGCGAAGATGCTCTTCCCTCTCTTCGTTAAGTGGAGCCCGTCTCTGCCTAGCACTCCTCCTTCTTGGAACACCATCCCATGGTCGAAGAATCCAAAGCCTTCTCTCCAACACCACCTGCGTAGCCATTCATTGACTTCCACGATTCGACGGTCCCTACCCCAGACTTTTCCTTCCATGGGGAGGATGGACGAGACCACCACTTGCGCCTCAAACTCCTTTATCCTTCTTCCCAGAGTCACGTAGTCCGCAGTGATCCGCTCAAGGTCATTCTTGGCAGTATCATTGGTGCCCACGTGGAAAAGCAGGAAGGGGTAGCGATCCAAGGGCTTGATGAGTCTCAGCAGACTCTCCGTCACATCGCGAATCTTAGCCCCTGGCAAGCAGCAGACTTCTCTGTTTTCCCAGTCAGGGCGGCAGATAGATGACTTAGTCCCCCTGAGGAGAGAGTCCCTGACCACCACCACCCACCTCCTTCTCTTAGGAGTGGTGGTCATGTAACCCCCAACCCTAGGACAGTGCATCCCATGCCTTTCAATTGGTGGAGTCTCCTTCTGCTTCCTTTCCCCAGACGTATCATCTGGGCCACTCCTTGCAATGGTACCTGTGGAGAGAACATGAAAACGGTTACTTACCTGTGTCCGCGTTGCTGGTACGTGGACGTTCCCCCTTCTTCTTCTGGAGGTCACATGTAGCCAGATTTCTTCACCGTCCTCCTGTCCGTGCTGCGCAGCCTGCTCTGAATCTTCAGAACCTTGTGCCTGTAGAAGCATATCCTGACGTCTGTCCAGGAAATCTTCAGTTTCTCTTATGCAACGCAGGGTCGATACCTGTTGCTCCAGACCTTGAACCTTCTCTTCCAATATGGAGACCAGCTTGCACTTTGTACAGACAAAGTCACTTCTGTCCTCTGGAAGAAAGACAAACATGGCACATCCAGTGCAGGTCACAACAGTTGAACACTCCCCATCCATATTACCTTCCTACTATGAGCTTCCTCAGGAGATGCAGTAATTACTCAGAGAAGTCATTAGGGTGTAAGCCTCAGTAGGCTCACTCCAGGCGAACTCCCAGGCAAACTCCTGCTGTTTGCTGCTCTGCTGTCCCCCGCTGCTCAACAGGTTCCCCTCCGCTCAGCTGGTTTGCGGAGCGCCGGCTTTTTTTAAACAGCCAGGCTCACCTGAAACAAACACTCCCAACTCCCACCCTTTTCAGCCAACTAATCAAGCACTCACTCAAACTTTCAAGCTGCCCTCACTACAAACACTCTGATCCTCTCACCAAACACACACTCAGGTATAGTGTTAACATAACCTCAACGTGGCTTTATTATTGTATTTCTTTGTTAGGGATTCAGTGCAGTGCTGAAGCCCAGAGTCTTTGACAAAGCGCTCACCACACTGCCCTAATGCTAATCCACCAGAGCCACATTTGGGACTAGGAGTGCCATTTAGTATCTCTATGCCCATTCTATCACTGAGAATGTCAAACCAATGCCAGTTCTGGAGGCTGTTATACAGACACCTGTCTGCCTAGAACTGGACTGAGGCCACCAGATAGTAATGACTTTCAGTCACTATCGCCCTAGGCCAGATTAGAGCAAGGGATTTAGAGATTAAAGGCCTTGTAGTCTATTACAAATTCCCTGAGTCCTTCAGTAATTGTTTGACTTGTTTGTTTCTCTTGGAATCACTAAGGCTTGTCTACATGGTGGGGCAACGAGCACTACAGGAGGTGTGATTTCCACTCGCACTAACATTAATTGGTCCATATAGAACCAGCTGGTGCACACAAAAGATTCCCTGGTGCACTTCAATTTAGTGCTGTTTGAGACAGTACTACGTTAAAGTGAACTAGGGAACCTTTAGTGCACACCAGCTCGTTCTACACAAACCAATTAATGTACAACACATTAATGTGCTTAGAAATCAACCTCCCTATAGTGTGCATTACCCCACCAGGGAGACAAGCCTTAAGACTTTAGCCCTAGGTTATGTCTGGGTTCCAAGCTGTACCTGACATTGTACTTTCTCTCAAAAAAATCTTTCCTCATAAATAAAGCCGAACACACTATTTTCATCACATGACACACGTATGTTAGCTTTCTAGGACCCATGCGAAAGATCAGCTGGTAGCATTTAGCAACCTTTGGCATCAGAGCCCCGGGGCTGCCTTTTTAGGACTGAAATCTCATTTCTTCTCCTTCCACAAGCACAAGCAAGGCATGGCTTTGCACACTCAAGCATCATGCAAAAGCCTTCTCTTTCTAACACAGGAAAGGCAGCAGAGTCTTCTGCAGTCCTTTTTCCTATACTCTGCTTTTTCTGTACTTTGGACTGATCTTGCTCTTCTCATGTATTGCTTCACGTGAGCCGAGATGTTTGCTGGCATGTGGTATCAAAGGCAAGGCTCATTGTATCTTGCTTAAGGGAAGGGGAAGAGGAGAAAAAACCACAGTAGTCTGCCAGGTGGCACTAGGAGAAACAGTAAAGCTTGTGCGTAGAAATCCACTATATAACCCCATCTCAGGGCTGGAATTAAGATGTCAAATTAGGGTTGGTATAGGGGGCGTCCCATTTAAATCTCGCCTCCTGTCGCATAAGGTGCCAGCCCTCTTTCATCTGATCTCCATTAGGAGAGATAGCTGAGCTCCTTCTTGGACTACTATGTGGGGATTATCTAGCCCTTTGGAAGCAGTATTAAGTAATTCACCCTCACTACACCCTTGTGAGGGACAGTTGGCAAATACAAGTATTGCCATTCTGCAGTGGGGAGGAAAATGCAACGGAGCGTTTAAGGCCAGTATTGTCAAGACAGTCCACGGGTTTGGGGTGCCCCAGACTGAGGCACCAAAATGCTTCAAGCAGGGCTCCCAATATTTGTGTAGATTTAAAATACAAAGATGCCTATGCGAGGCTAGTGCACCAGGCACCCTCACATACAATAAATACGGCTAAATTAAACCTGAGCAGCGTTACAGCCATCAGATCCACAGGAAATCAGCCAACCAGCGACCCCTTTCATCATCAGGAAGCACACCCTCAACCCCACACCTCTCCCAAACCCTCTTTTTGCAGCACGCCCAGAAAGTTACCACCTTCCCGCTATTTCAGACCAAGGAGGGGAGCGAGTTTGCTTCCATGCCTAATGGGCCCGAGGTTTGGCCTGCTAAGATAGTGGCCACCTTGAGATACCCCAAGATTTGGGACACCCCTGCAGACTGGTGTAAATCAGCGTAACGCCATTGAACCCCCAGCTGATGGGTAGGCCCCGTGCCAGAACTCCAACATTTTCTGAAAAGAGCCAGCTCCCGGTGAGGGCTTCCCGGCTGTGGATCGCAAACAGAGAGGGGCACCTCCTGGCAGCCTGGGCTTAAGTGCCTAACTCTGGAAGAGGGGCGGGGCTTAGCACACATCCCTCTCCTCAGCATCTCCCATTGGTTAGCTTAGGCAGCCCCCACCTTGCTTGCTGGCTTTGATGGATCCCATTCGTAGGCACCTCGCTCCCCCCATGCATTGTACAGGGAGCCTGGGCACCTCACTCAGGCTTGGTGTTGCAGTTTGCAGTGATTTTCTAGGATCCAAAGACCCTTTGTGGATCCAGGCCCAAGAGTCTTCTCCTACCCCCACAGACCCAGACATCAAGGTCCCTACTGACATCCAGAGCCAGCCTCAGATACTTTAGTCATGTCGGTTAGATGCGGAAATCCCATCTTGTGCTCGGGGTCCAGTCGTTGTGTCCTTTATGCATGGCCTTCTTCATGTTATATAACTTTATTGTCTCCTCTGTCACCCTAGTTTTACAGCTGGTAACTCTCTTCACACACTAACACTTATTTCTTGTAACGCACTGTGTAAATATTGATGTGGGTGCTATTTATTAGTTCATATTAATATTCATGCTGTAAAGCATCAGCAGTGCCATTTTGATGTCACCCTTTAAGGGCCTTTTCTCTTCTGGCAGCTTGACAGGGCAACAAGCAATTTAGGCGGCTAGAATTCACTGCCGCCCCACAGCAAGGGGAGGGATGACCAGTGGGAGACAAGTGTTGTGCTCTTTTTTTCTTTCCTCACCACCCCAATCCCCTTCTGTAGATCACGGATTGCTAGTTGAGGAGAGGTACACCCCAATCCTGCACCCAACTGGTTTCAATAAGAATCCACCTGCCCAGAGTCAGTCTCAGGAGTGAGGCCTGATTTAGTGAAGGTTTAACTGAAAGACAAATTAATAGTGCCTGTATAGCAAGGTGGCACATCCAGAACAGCATGATTCTGTCAGTAGGTCCCTGTCCGGGACTGCTTGCAGCTGCTGATGCCCTCCTGGCCAGCAGCTGAGCTGGTGTTAGGGCAAGTCTGCCTCAGTTTCCCTTTAGTTTGGCCAGTTACAGTTTACCTCTGTATCTGGTAGTTCCTCATTATGATTCCAGCCCACCAGCTGGATCATTAATAATCTCTCCCCTCTTGGAACAGTGAACAATCCAGTGAGTAAGGAGGTCAGTAACCTTACTGAAGGCTAGGGCAGACAGACTCCAGCCTCTGGGGGTTCAGAGCCCCTTGCTCCACAGATTTTCCTATTTCCCCCCCTCAATCCCCCCACACACACACAGGCTTTCCTACCACCCCACCCCCACCAGGTTCACCCTCTCCTCTGGGTTCCGATCCAGAGACCCGCTGTAAGAAACAGCTGAAGTGGCCCCTGACCCAGCTCCCAGTGGCCCCTGACAGCGGGTCTGAGCCATGCGGTGCAACCCCTGATCCAGGGCCCCAGCTGGAGCGCCGGAGTGGGGCAAAGCCAGACCCTGCTTCCCAGCGGGAGCTCGCAGAAAATGACTCATGGGCCGGATCCGGACCACAGGCCGTAGTTTGCCCTCCCCGATTTACTCATTCAATTTTTCCACACCATTCATGATCTTATAGACCTCTATCATATCCCCCCTTAGTCATCTGTTTTCCAAGATGAAAAGTCCCAGTCTTTTCAACATCTCCTCATACAGAAGGTGTTCTATACCCCTAATCATTTCTCAGAAGGGTAGTCATGTTAGTCTGTATCCACAAAAACAACAAGGAGTCCAGTGGCACCTTAAAGACTAACAGATTTATTTGAGCATAAGCTTTTGTGGGTAAAAAACCCACTTCATCAGATGCATGAAGTGAAAATTACAGATACAGGCATAAATATCCTGGCACATGAAGTGAAGGGAATTACCTTACAAGTGGAGAACCAGTGTTGACAAGGCCAATTCAGTCAGGGTGGATGTGGTCCACTCCCAATAATTGAGGAGGAGGTGTCAATAACAAGAGAGGCAAAAAGAAAAGGAGGACTTGTGGCACCTTAGCGACTAACCAATTTATTAGAGCATAAGCTTTCGTGAGCTACAGCTCACTTGAGCTGTAGCTCACGAAAGCTTATGCTCTAATAAATTGGTTAGTCGCTAAGGTGCCACAAGTCCTCCTTTTCTTTTTGCGAATACAGACTAACACGGCTGTTACTCTGAAGAGAGGGAAAATTGCTTTTGTAGTGAGCCAGCTACTCCCAGTCCCTATTCAAGCCCAAATTCATGGTGTTAAGTTTGCAAATTAATTGTAGCTCAGCAGTTTCTCTTTGAAGTCTGTTTTTGAAGTTTTTTTGTTGCAGGATGGCTACTTTTAAATCTGTTAATGAATGTCCAAGGAGATTGAAGTGTTCTCCTAATGGCTTTTGTATGTTACCATTCCTGATGTCTGATTTGTGTCCATTTATTCTTTTATGGAGAGACTCTCCGGTTTGGCCAATGTACATGGCAGAGGGGCATTGCTGGCACATGATAGTATATATCACATTAGTAGATGTGCAGGTGAACGAGCCCCTGATGGTGTGGCTGATGTGGTTGGGTCCGATGATGGTGTTGCTAGAGTAGATATGGGGACAGAGTAGGCAATGGGGTTTGTTACAGGGATTGGTTCCTGGGTTAGTGTTTCTGTGGTGTGGTATGTAATTGCTGGAGAGTATTTGCTTCAGGTTTGGGGGCTGTCTGTAAGTGAGGACTGGCCTGCCTCCCAAGGTCTCAGAGAGTGAGGGATCATTTTCCAGGATAGGTTGTAGATCGTTGATAATGAGCTGGAGAGGTTTTAGCTGGGGGCTGTATGTGATGGCCAGTGGTTCGGCCTGTCCTGTAGTAGGTGATTTCTGGCTACCTGTCTCATTCTGTCAATCTGTTTCCTCACTTCCCCAGTGAAGTATTGTATTTTTGTATTGTATACAATACAGTGGGTATTGTAGTTTTAAGAATGCTTGATAAAGATCTTGTACGTGTTTGTCTCTTTCTGAAGGATTGGGGCAAATGCAGTTGTATCTTAGGGCTTGGCTGTAGACAATGAATCATGTGATGTGTCCTGGATGGAAGATGGAGGCATGTAGGTAAGTATAGCGGTCAGTAGGTTTCCGGTATAGTGTGGTGTTTATGTGACAGTGTAGTGTCTCCAGCTAGTGGCCAAGTGAACAAATGAATAGACACCAGTTTCAACCTCTAGGACATCAATCATTATTAGTAAAGGCAACAAGAAGCAAGCAGATGTAAGAACAAAAACCTTGTATTAGGGTTAAAGGACAGAGTTAAATTCAAGGAAGTGGTGTAGGTAGGACCCAAGGATAAAAGAAAAAAGAAGGAATCAAGGGGAACAGATAGAAAAATGAATTCGATGACAATAGTCCTGCTTTCCCTCCTGCAAGTCACCATCTCCCCTCTCAACAGAATATACTGAGAGACAGGCTCTGACATCAGAGTACGGGCAGCCCACTTACTATCAATCTAGCCAAAGCAGGCCCGCGTGCTGATGCTGACATGGTGCACCTCACTGGGTGTGCGGGTTATCCCATTCCCCCCCGACCAGGTCTGAACTCACTCCCCAGCCTGTCCCTTGCTCACTAACGCACAGGGCAAGCGGCCCAGACTAGAAGAACGGGTGGTGTTTAAAAGCGTGCAAGTGGCCACCTCCCGACCAACTCATTTCTAAACACCGGTGGAGATGGGGCTTCCCACCTTTACAAACTGTCCAGAGGCAGGGCATTTCCAGACAGCTGTAAAGGTGGTGCCCACTGCAGGGGTGGCGCAACAGGGGCTGTTGGTCCCCTCCATCCTGTTCCGCCTTGAGCTCCTATTCCCATGTTCTGTCCCCATCTCTTCCTTCCCCTGCCAGCCAAGTCAGGAGGCAGCATGCTGCTGCTCCCGCCTCAACCCCCTATATCATCCTCAGGGGCACCACGCTCCTTGGACACCAGCAGGGGGAGCACAGAGAGATAGTCTTCCTGCCGTCAGCATCACAGCACCCCTAGCACCCCGGAGGAGTCACTGCAGGGGGAGACCTGCTCAATCTTCTCAGGCTTGCTGGGTGTGCACGGAGGTTGGAGCTGAGAGATCTCACCCCTTTATCATCAAGAATGTAAACAAAAGCAGACAAGCACTGTAGGCCAAATCCATACACCTCCCCAGTGCTCTTCACTGGAGAAAGCCTGGTCTGTATTACCACACATTCCCCATATTCCTCCTTTCAAACTGTTTTCATGACCTGACCCGGCTTAGCTTGAGAGAGCTAACAAGACTGCAACCTCCAGTGGCATGGTTAAAGGGCTATTATAGCACAGGGCAATTAAAAAGACTTAATATAAGTGGAACAAATTCCATAGTAATTCCTATTACAGTGATGGACAAAAAGGGATGGAAAGGATATGGGTTCATTTTGGATGTCCTATGCACATGAACAAGAAAAGGAATGAGCAATGAGAAAATCCTGAACAGAATGAGGTGCAAATAACACTGTCCAGACTGGTGTAACCACACTTGTGGATTTGTCAGACTATTCTAGCACCATGCAATATGAGATACAGTCACACTTGTCATCACACATGTCACGTCCAAAGGAAAATTGTGTCAGCCCGTTCTACTCAGGCTAACAGACATGGAAAAATCTCAGCTTGTACATCTGTAGATAGCTTCCAAATGAGCATAGCTGGTATTTAACAGATATCAGAGATGATTCAAGGTACTCCTTTTAATTGCTAAAAGACACTAGGACTTTGGAGAAGATGAGGGATTCTTGAAGGATTGCAATGCAACATTTCAAAGCTGAATAGGATAGATTGTACATGGGAGGAATTTGACTCAGAAAATTTAGGGAAGAACTATTCTAAATGTGCGTAGTAGCTTGTTCCAATGTGACCATGTTGAGAAAAACTGTATGCGGTAACACACAAAGAGCTTTGGCACAATAACATAGAGAACCCGCTCTGCCCTTGTTAGTAACGAGATGTCTCAAGCTCTCCTATGTTGTTTTGGACTGAGCACAAGGAACAGCGGGTGTCTGACAGGCCACAACTGCATTTTTCATGTGTTGTCACAGTAGGTTGCCCATACCACTCATCACGTGGCCCACCGAAGTGAGTGATGATGGTGTATATCTTCTACAACAAAACTCGGTGTGGGGGTTGTTCGCTTTATTATTTATTGTTGTTATTATTATCATGGCTACCCTGTTCTAGAGGCAGAGCATTTCCAGACAGCTGCAAGCAGCTTGCCCATGTCTACCAGCAGTGCCAGAGATATTGTTCTGTGTGTCACTGTCCCACAGAGCGGGAATTGGGATCTGAGTTTTACAATGCAGTAAAACTTTCAAAGAGGAGATCTGCCAGCGGATATTTGAAAATGTTTTAAAGGGACAATGCAGGGACAAATTCTGATAGTGTCACGCCGCGCTCTACAGATAGGCCCAGGGAGCTGAGTGGAAGCTGCTGGGTGCTTGGCACAGCTCACTGGGAAATGATTTTGCTTGGAAAATTTTCTTTTCCCAAACCATGTTGTTTCCCCTGCAAGCAGCACCAGAAATTTTTCAGTTTAAAACCAGAACAGCTTTCTGCAACTGAAAACCCAGAATTTCGTGGTCTTTGGGTTTTTCAGTTTTGATGAAAATTGACATTTTTTCCACCAAAAATTATATTTTCTCCAAAAGCCGTTTCCATTGAGAAGACATTTTGACAGAAAATCTTCTAGCGGCTTGAGTTCTCAACACTTTAGACCTCCATCTGGACTCAGTCCAAGGTGTGTCCTTACCTTGGCATGCATCAACACCAGTAATAAAGATCCTACAGGCCAAATTATGCCCTAACACCTGGCAATTCCTCATATTACTTTGGAGATCACAGTGACATTCATAAGATCTCCTGAGCTTTTAACAGGGTTTCACAGCTGATAAATTTGGAAGCAAGGGGTTACACAATGTGTCAATGGAGCATTATTTGGCCTACAAAATCTATCATGGCTGGGGATGCTGTGTGGGAAAGAAAGAACCCAGCCTGACTCTCAGATCCCAGGCTGTTTGCAGGGCTGATGCTTAGGGAAAAAAATATTTTTTTTACTTGAGAAATGAGTTCATTTGACATAAAAGACACAATAAACAAGGAATGCCGTGGTGCCTTTTTTACAAAGTCACATTTCTGAGGAGAGCTGCACTGTGAAACACTACGTTCTGATCCTTGATGTCTGGAAATGGAACTCCAGCCATATCACGAGTGACTAGAACCCTTTGTGGTGCCACCTTCTTTCTTGGGGCACGTCTTATTTGACAAGTAGTCGCAGGCGAAGAGCTGAACTGTTTGAAAAGAGAATGGTCAAGAGGCATGAACTAGTTATAAAACTACACCACTGATATTTTCTGAACGGTATTTGTATCCTCCCTGAGCTATGCTGCGTCTATGCTGTTCCCTAGTCCTGTATATTAAGCACCCCCCGGTTACAGCTGATGCATAAAAATAACTCATACTGTTAACAACTTGGTTTATCATTAGTAAAAAAAAGAACTAAGGCCCGGAAGCTGAAAGGTATTTAGGTGGCTAACTCCTGTTGATTTAAATGGGAACTTGGCACCTAAACATCTTTGTGGATCTGCACCTAAGTCACTAAAAAGCATGGATGAGTTACCATGAACATCATGGCCCTGATTGTGCTTCCTTATTCATCCTGAGTAACACTAATGGACTACTCGAGGACTAAGGTACTATTCAGCATGGGTAAGGCAAAATCAAGCCCCATATTATCAATAAACATTTATATGGCCCCACAGATGTGTGTGGTACTTTTTTGGTTGTGCAAGAGATATAGCCACAGCCTGAAAGAATTTACAACCTAATGACAGCTGCAAATGTACCATTTTGGTGACATATGGTCAAAAAGGTCTGTTGTAACGTCGGTTTCCTTGCAATTCTGCTCTTGGGCTGTACATGTTGAGGAGGCTCACTGTGGCTGCAGGGGGGACTTTTTTTCAATGGCATGAGCACCAATTATCCATGTTAATTCCCCAGCGCATTGCTGGGAGTGTAGCTGCCCCAGTAGATGGAGAAGTCCAAGAACATGCTTTTACAAGGAGCTGAGATGCTGGACCAAGCAAGGGCTCACAACAAACAGAGCATCTTTTTAGGATCCCTCACTCCCAATTATTTCTGTCCTCTCTCTGCTCTGCCTGTCCCCAGTAATTTACATCCCAAAATGACCATTGTGGCAACCACACAGCCATTTCCCTGATTTTTCCCAAGCCCCTCCAGCAAACACAACTGCACCCACTGCCCTCTCTGGGAGAGGGAGGGGGGAAGGGTGCAAACAAACAATGAGCGGGTTGAGACTGAACCAGTTCCACTGTTGGGAGTCTCTTTGGGATTCAGCTGCCACGCTGAGAAGCCTATTTGGTTGATCTTGTGCTAATTCTCCATGATGAAAAGCCGCCCTCCTCCTGGGAACTACCTACAGCCTTCAGGAGCGGTCAGGTCTGGCAGTTTTATCATGCACACTGAGAGAAGACATAATCAATCCCCCAGTTGGCACTCTACACTGAATACCCACTTTTTCAGCTTGATAGCAGGACTAAATTAGTTATTTAGCAACTAGACCCTAATTTAAAGTGAGCAAGTGCCTTGACAAGGATCATTGTTCAAGGCCAGACCCCTTTGCTTTCAGACGAGAGGCCCACAAATCCCTGGAAGGTGATAAATAGACAATTAGAAAATAGATATATTTTGTTAGATCTACAAAGCTCCCCAGTGCTGTCAAGCTCACAATAAAGGGGGCGCCAGTAAATTGGTGGGCAATGAAAGCCAGCTGTACTGTCATCACTCCAACAGACACAAAGCCATATGTGGCCATTTACAGGACATCCCTGAGAATAGATTGGGCCAATAAGACCAGAGGGAACTAAAAATACTTGACAAAGTTGGCTGCTCTTCATTTAACAAGAATAAAATATCTAATGGAGTGTAATGGAGACCATCAATCACCTCCGTGCAAAGCTCGGCTCGAATACTTTACTTTTAACTATTAATGGAAGTTTCTTTTCTCTTGTAATAAGTCAGAAATGAATATCCTGTGTCTGCAGCAAGATGGTGTTGTGTGAATAGTAACAAATGAGGTGTACCTGATAGCAGGGATAAAAAATGAATTCTGACTTCAATCCAGGAAGAGAGAATGAGCAAACCAATATACTCTGACACACTAAAAACAACTTACAGCCAAAGATTTGTTAGCCTGCATTTGGAAACTAGTCCATTCAAACTGGCCAGCTTGCTTTTATTTATTCATTTTTTTAATCGTTGGGGTTTTTTTTGGCAGAGGTACATGAAGGGAAGATTTTCAATGATCTGTTTCGAAAACATAGTTTGGGAAGATCAGTTTTGTTTTCAAAAAAGGAGTCTTTGGAGGTAAGGAATAGAAAGCAGGCAGAGTCTAGCACAGGATCTATACTACAACAGCTACTGTTGGCTTAAGCTGGAAAGGCAAACTTGGTCCTGGACTCATTCACAATGATATGTCCTTTCAGAATGAAATTTTGCATTGGAGCAGTGGCCGCTCCTCCTACAACACTTTGCCTTAGGGGCATGTAGGTGGTGTCTGCTTCCGGTAGCTCCATGCTTCTCGTCCAGATCATCCAGAAGAAATGGAAAATCTCTGCATTCTATTATCAGCTGTATAAAATAGCTCTAGTTTGCCCCATCCTTCGTTTGTGTGTGTGTGTGAGAGAGACGATAGTTGTTGTAATCACTGGAATCTGATATTTATTAACTGTGAAACATGACATTGTTCTGTGATGAATCCCTACTGAAATATCAGCTAGCAAATCATAAACCATTGTCTTAATCACTAGCATTAAGCATTAGCAGTGCACATTAATATTGAAATTCCTAGACCCTCATAAAGTAAGAGTTTTGCTATAGGCATTAAAGAGTGTACATAAGTGCAATGTCTGATCTCTGTTACTTATTTTTAGCTTCTCTCCTGTCTTAAGGCAAGAGTAATATTCTATTTTGCAGAAGACCAAATGTCACCCTCTGCATGTACTTTGTTGTACAAAAAGCAATACAGTCAGCTGGAGAAAAGTGACCTTCCATTATGGAAGTGTCCCACAGAACTAATAGAGAATGATAAACCTATAGACTTGAATAGCGAATGTAGAGAATTATATCCCTGCTACAGAATGGTTAAAAAACCCCAAGGACATCATTTTTATTACATTCTATAAGTTTATAGAGTAATTTCTTTAGAACCCCATTGATTACATCCCTGTTCAATTCTAAAGGAATATTCCATAGGTGTTGTCAGGGATTGAAGGTGGAAGATTTGACCTTTTGCCTAATGCATCCTCTCTCTTTGGACAGGATTTTATATTAGCAGGGGGATGAGCTCTATGATCTGCACAGTCACTTCCAGCTCTGGCAACTCAGATCTTAAGTCTAGTACGCTTTCCTTCCAGGCCAAGTGCCGCCCTGTTAGACTCCAGGGTAAGGTATGCATGTGGCATATGCAGGCTGTGTGGTAATTACTTTGGGATCCCTTTAGTATAATTACCAAATCATTTGAGGGACGATGTAGGTGTTCTGCAAAGAAAGTGTAATCTATGGCATTAGTATGTGCAGTAAGTGAGGAGTACGACCACAGTGCCAGATCAGACCAATGGTTCATTCCATCTGACACGCTGTTTCCAACCATGGCCATTACCAGCCGCTTTTATGGACAGCATAGGGACTGCATATTATACAGGGAGTAATAATCTATTTAAACATGATAAAGATGCTCTGCAGATGAACAGACAAGGCACGTTCCAAATACCTCCATCAACCCCTCAGTGCATTGGCTGATTTCCTCTCTGTGTCACAGCAGAGGTAGGTCTTGAGGAGAGAGATGATGGAATAGCAGCTCCCTTATGGACGAGCTGAGGGACAGCGTCCTATGCATATTGACTCAGAGGGGAGAGTTTGCCCTGCTGAAGTACCTGCATCACTCCTTGCACATCGCTGGTGGCTCTGAACCGTTGCCAATCTTACTCATCCTGAAAAAACCTGCAGGCGCCACAAGTTTGAATCAGTGACAGTGTTTTTTTTCCACTGCACCACAGAAATCCTAATCGGCCTGGTCTCACTGCTGCAATTAGCCTTAGCAAAACGTAAGAGATGCTCTAATTTGCCCTGTCTCAAAATACGTCTGCATCCAGGATTTTAGCTGGGCATTTCTAAAACAAAATCCTTTCATACTTCTATGGTGATTGCTACCCATTAGAGCTCTAGAAAAGGGGTAGTCAATAGGCTGCCTGCAGGCCAAATCCAGACTGCTAAATGCTTCTGAATGGACCCTGAACTCGTTTTATTTATTTAGTATCATTATTGGGGTTTTTTTTAATTATTTTCTCCAGAGTCTGGACCTTGACTATACCTTGACCAAGAAATTTGGACCTTGACAAAAAATAATTGACTACCCCTGCCCTGGGACATCCATTCAGAGCTATCTGCAGCCATACACAACATGAAACTTACACAGCTATTGCTGAATGAATATTTACCATTTTTAAAATTACAGTGAAATGTATTAAATTATGTATAGATATATGTATATATGTGAGTGTGTACGTATAGGTAAACACTCCTTAAATACATATTTGATGTATACTCATGTACATACATACGTAGTATGGTGGTGTTTGTGTAACACCCTAGAGGCCTCAGTTGAAAGTGGGTCCTATGGTGCTATGTGCTGCATGAATATATTGTAACTCTCCAGGACAGGAATTGTTCCTTTACACTGTAAATGGACAAGACAGACAAAGCTGGGAGAATGATTGTATTATCTCCATTTTACAGATGGGGAGCCAGGCACAGGGAGATTAAATGACTTGCCTGAGGTCACATAGCGAGTCCGTTGCAGAGCCAAGAATTACTCCTCAAAGGGAGTTAGGCGCCTAAATATCTTTGAAGATCTGGGCTCCAGTGCCTTAGCCACCAGCCCAGCCCTTTAGCTTCAAGACAGGAATCCCTCTCACATTGGCTCAGAAAAATCACCCTTCTTTTAAGTTTGTAGTTAGATCTGGGACATGTTGCAAAGCTTGTGCCTTCTTTTCTCCATCCTAGTGAGACCTATGAGAAGAGCAGGGCTAAATGGAGAGAGAAAAGCATCTATGAGCTGCTTTACCTATTTTTTACTATTATTATTTAGGCACAAAGATGGCCACTAATAAACTAGCGATTAGCACCAAGCATTTGCAAAGGGAAAAGTGCCTCAGGTGGCCCTCCCAGCATGGAGAGCCTTTACACTCACACCTCCAAAGTGTCTCCAGCCAGTGCAGAACAAGTAGCTGGTAGTGGCAGCTCGGCAGGTTGGTCAGAGCAGTGGGTCCCCTGAGAGGTGTTACCACCCATAGCAGGAGAGGCCCCAGGCACAGAGCTGTGCTGAATGTAGGCCAATGTAATACCATTAGTTGGGTTGAGCAGCCTGATCTACTGTGGCGTTGCTACTATTCTTAGCCACATTAGCTAGCTCAAAGCTAGCTCAGGTACATCTAGACATGCTGCAGTCACACCTCTGACTGCAGCGAAGACGTACCCTGGGGCACCTCAACACTTAGACGCTTTTGAAGATTTTTCCCTTGGCCTCTCTGTGCCTCATTTCCCCATCTGTAAAACAGGGATACTAGCACTCCCCTGATTCCCAGGGATGCTGAGAGGGTGTAAATACATTGAAGACTGTGAAATGCTCCTAGAGCATAGTAATAGGGGCCAGATAAGCACACAACTTAGATTGTAAGCTCCTTGGGGCAGGGACTGTCATTTTGTTCTGTGTTTATACAGCGCCTAGCATATTAGGGTCCCAGTCTGTCACTAGGCTCTTAGGTGCTATGGTAATACAAATAAAAATAATAATAATTATCCACGAAACATACTTGATACAGATCAACAGTAAGAAGACCTTAAAACAGGTGGGTGTGCTATTATTGAACTGAACAAGGAGCCAGGAACTGCATGGATGCTCACATGACGCAAGGAGGAGAGCACTGAACTGGACTGAAAACAATCTATGGCTAAAGCCTGGGACAACAAAAGTCGTGTGGTGTAAGTGGATCATGCTCAGTAGAGGAAAGGCCGTTGGGTGTGTGTGGTAAGATATCTGTCAACAGCACCAGGTTGTGTAGTTCCCCGTGATCTGCAATCTGCGCCCTAGACAAATACTGTCATTACCTGTTAGCTGCCTGACACTAGTGTTGTCATAAATATACAGCTAAGGGTAGCATAAAATCCCTCCTTTACCTGTAAGGGGTTAAGAAGCTCAGATAACCTGGTTGGCACCTGACCAAAAGGACGAATAAGAAAAGAAGATACTTTCAAATCTGGTGGTGGGGGGGGGAGGTTTTGTTTGTGCTCTCTTTGTTGTGCTCTCTCAGGACAGAGAGAGGGACCAGGCAGGGAAAAAAAATCTCCTAAAACCCTACCTGAAATAAGCATCTAAGATTACAAAATTGTAAGTAAAGCAAGGAAATGCATTAGATTATCTTTTGTTTTAGCTTGTGAATTTTTCCTGTGCTAAGAGGGAAGTTTATTCCTATTTTTGGAACTCTGAAGTTGAGCCTAGAGGGGAATCCTCTGTGTTTTAAATCTTTTTATTACCCTGTAAAATTACCTTCCATCCTGATTTTACAGAGGTGCTTCTTTTACTTTTTCTTTATAATAAAGTTCTTCTTTTAAGAACCTGATTGATTTTAGTGTCCTAAAAATAAAGGGTCTGGTCTGTACTTTTATTAAAAGCAATTGGTTAATATATTATTCTCAAGCCTCCCCAGGAAAGGGGGTGAAGGGGCTTGGGGGAATATTTTGGGGAAACAGGGACTCCAAGTGGCCCTTTTCCCTGGAAGTTTGTCTAAATCACTTGGTGGTGGCAGCAATACCGTCCAAGGACAAAGAAGGATTTGTGCCTTGGGGAAGTTTTTAACCTAAACTGGTAAAAATAAGCTTAGGGGGTCTTTCATGTGGGTCCCCACATCTGTACCCCAGAGTTCAGAGTGGGGAGGAAACCCTGACAAGTGTCTAGGGTCCTGATGTGTGAGGCGCTGTACATACACATGTGAAGAGACAGTCACTCCCCCAGAGAGCCAGAGGTCTAATCAGACAAAACAGCTGAGCGGTGGAAGGCAGGCAGGATTATTATCCCCATGTTAGGGGGGAACTGAGGCACTGGGAGCCAAAGGCTAGATTTGTAAAGGTATTTAGGTGCCAAATGGTGTAGATAGGCATCTAGTGGGATTGCCAAAAGCACCCAGGCACTAACTGCCACTGTCTTCTCTCCGCCCACACAACCTCATCCACACAAACCAGGAAATCACCCCCTACTCCCACCCTCGCTGACCCATTCCTTTCCCTCAATCCTGGTCGCCTATGCTCCCCCGTCCCTGGCTTCCTCCGGTCCACCCTCAAACTCGTCCTGGCCACCGCATGCCACATGCTCAAAGCCCTTCCCTCCTTCCTCCCCACAGCTCCCCCCTCTAGCCCCTGATCTGCATCCCCCAGCTCTGGAATCTTTCCCCCTACCCAATCCTAAAAAACCCACGTAAGGTGACCAGACAGCAAGTGTGAAAAATCAGGATGGGGCGGTATATAGGGGTAGTAGGTACCTATATAAGACAAAGCCCCAAATATCGGGACTGTCTCTATAAAATTGGGACATCTGGTCACCCTAAACCCACATGACTCCCGAGGCTCAGAAGCCCACTCCCCAGGTAGTTAACTCTTTCCTCTATTCCCCCCGCCCCCCATGCTCACGAGCCCTGCCCTGCCCCTTCGCCCACTCAGAAACATTCCCTGGTCTGGGCCAGGAGCAGCAAGGAGGGACTGCAGAGAGTTGGTGCAGAGCGGTCTACGTCGTCCTGCCTCTGTAGCCCCTAGGGGCCCATCAACACTGCACAAACCATCCCGGACCAACAAGTCTCAGAGCCTGGGTGGACAGACAGGGGCTGGGGGGGCTCACGCTGCGGTGCTAAACATTTGCAGTGTAGACATACTCCTGCTCGGGCTGAGACCCATCCCCCTTGCTGGGCTTCACACCCCATTCTGCAGCCCAAGCGGGAACATCTACACGGCTATGTTTAGCCCGATAGAGCAAGCCCCATGAGCCACCCGGTCTCTGAGACTCGCTGCCTCAGGTACCCTCAGAGGTCTGTGTTGCCTGCTCTGTGCCTCCTCCCATGTACTGCAGGGCCCCCGGGCTGGCATGGAACAGACCTAGCCCCACTGTCCCTTGGTGCCTGTGATGCCTTCTACCTGGCCACACCAGCGCTACCATCACCTGTTCTATCATAGAATCATAGAATCATAGAATATCAGGGTTGGAAGGGACCCCAGAAGGTCATCTAGTCCAACCCCCTGCTCAAAGCAGGACCAATTCCCAGTTAAATAATCCCAGCCAGGGCTTTGTCAAGCCTGACCTTAAAAACCTCTAAGGAAGGAGATTCTACCACCTCCCTAGGTAACACATTCCAGTGTTTCACCACCCTCTTAGTGAAAAAGTTTTTCCTAATATCCAATCTAAACCTCCCCCACTGCAACTTGAGACCATTACTCCTCGTTCTGTCATCTGCTACCATTGAGAACAGTCTAGAGCCATCCTCTTTGGAACCCCCTTTCAGGTAGTTGAAAGCAGCTATCAAATCCCCCCTCATTCTTCTCTTCTGCAGGCTAAACAATCCCAGCTCCCTCAGCCTCTCCTCATAAGTCATGTGGTCCAGTCCCCTAATCATTTTTGTTGCCCTTCGCTGGACTCTCTCCAATTTATCCACATCCTTCTTGAAGTGTGGGGCCCAAAACTGGACACAGTACTCCAGATGAGGCCTCACCAATGTCGAATAGAGGGGAACGATCACGTCCCTCGATCTGCTCGCTATGCCCCTACTTATACATCCCAAAATGCCATTGGCCTTCTTGGCAACAAGGGCACACTGCTGACTCATATCCAGCTTCTCGTCCACTGTCACCCCTAGGTCCTTTTCCGCAGAAAGGACCTTGTGCTATCACTACCTTCACGTCAGCTCCATCAAGCACTGTGTCGAAGCTGTGATCACAGGGATCTAACTCCCTCAGGACACTGAGGGCAGGGGCTTTGGAAAAGTCTGAAAGTATGGAGTAGAGCTGGGTGAAAAATATGGAGCAGAAATGTCACCATTTTTTCATGAAATTTCCTCTTCTGCTCCCCCTGCCCCCGCCCTTTCGGAGACATCTGAAACTTTAAGGGGAAAAAACCTCCCTCAATTTGATATTTTGGAGTTTCATCTAGCTCTCGTCAGCAGGAACACCCTGGGCTTAGAGGACCTGCCTTTACTTACAACCAAAACTATATTCAAAGCTTTCCAAATTGCATGAGCCGGGGATACAACGTAGTGATAAGAATCCTTTGAAGCAAGAGTTGGTGGTGCTATTAGACAGATCTTTGCTAATTATTGATAAGACACGTTCTTAAAGCTCCAAGATTAAATTAACATAAATTGTATGAGTAAAAAACCAGTCCCTCGCAAATGCCTTCTGTCTGGCGATTTTCTTGTACTTTGTTTACATTTGATAGGACATAATGAGGCCATCTTGGTGCCAGTTTGCGTCTCTGCTAGAAACATGAGTCAAGAGCGCGGCCTACCATTGTCGAATGAAATTGCCAGAGAAGTAATTGCTTTTCAGAAGGAGCTTGTGCTCATTTATATGATTATGATTTGTTGATTAACCTTTTTTCTTCCTTTCTGGACTTTGCATAGTAAGCAAGACCTTCCCCTTTGCATAGTAAGCAAGATCTCTAGCTTTAACGTTTTAATAAACCTTGGCATGGAGGCAGAAATCCGGAGATCATTGTTCCTGGGGTAGGACCACCTGAGCCCTAATTAATCAATTTACCATGGACTGTGCGAGGCATTAGGTTAACCAACGCCCCTTGGTGAACTAAGAACCCATTAACCATTCTTGTTATACAGTGTGAGAGGTGTGATACAACTTTTACGTTTCTTAACAGAAAATAGCTTCCCACATCAGCCAGTTGCTACATGAAAGCAGAATAAATGGATTCACTAGATCCCACTAAAAATCCTTTGGATAGCTCCTCTGACAATACAACCATCAAAGATCACATTTTTATACCTATCTCCAGCTCGGGAACACAGCAGAAAGGGGCAAACATACAGCAACCCATCCGCAAGTTTGAAAATCAATTGCAGACACTCAGAGAAGCAGGCAGAGGAAAAGGACAAGTTGACATTCTCTAGTCCTCCCAGTACTGCTGAAATCGGTACCTTGCAGCACATAAAAAGAAAAGTGGGGAAGCAGATTTTCAGGGCAACAGAGAAGATGACACCTAAGGCAGATGTCTTCCTAAATGCACATGCCTCCAATACTTCACAGGGAACTCCAAGGGAAAGTGATCACATACTGCTTCTATGCCTCAGTTTATATCAAAGACCAGATCCGCCTCTTCCCTGCCTAAGCCCAAGGAGCTGGGCTTGGTGCAAGGGGATTTCCATGGGAGTAGGTGGGTTAAGACATCTGTCTCCCCACTTAGAGGCTGATATGGCAGCTTTTCCTGATCCTTCCCACACACGCATGTGGAGATGGAAGTCACCCCATGCAGGTGGGCTCTGTGGCCTGCAGAAGTGGGCAGAAGAGCTTGTCTAAAAGCAGGGACAGCCAGTTCTAGTGTGGTCACCTGTATAAGGGTCCACATAGTCTGTCCCCCTTTTTGTAAAGCCCAAGTCCACAGAGCCCACAAATGCCACCCGGGGAATGCCTTGTAGCAAACCATCAGCAAAGCCAATGGGACTACTCACAAGCTGAATGTTGAGCATGTGCTTAAGTGCTTTGCTGCATCCGGCTAGGCTGCTCCGCACCTTTGTAGGAAGGAGCCCTAAGCCAAATGGATGGATGTGTCCGTGACTCGTTGTTCAGCGCCTCCCTGGCAATGTGTTCAGGACAATATGTGATCTGGGCATGTAGATTAGGTGCACGCTCCTAACTTTGGAAATCTAGTCATACTTTTCCTTACAACCTTGGACCTCACACACCTGTCACCATATAGTGACCCAAAATGTAGATTTTCAATTTGCATAAAATTATATGCGTTTGCATAAAACTCTGCTCCTGATGGCAGAGGGCTTCCAGCTCCTGCCAAACTCCTCCTGGCCCCTGCAACCCAGAACATCTCTCTTCCTGCAGCTACAGACAGGTTTCATCCCCCCTACTGGGCCTAGAGTGGGGTGAAGCCCCAGAAGGGCCTGTTCCTCCCCCTTCCCTTCCCGGGCCTGGTGTGAGAGGAAGGTTCAGTAGGGGGTCTCTGCACACATTCCCCCAGTTCTGGGGTTCCAAAGATGGAGAGGGGAGGACCCAACACAATATTCGCAAGAGGGGAGGAGGGAGCAAAGCTGCCATGAGCTGCTGGGCTCCTCCTGCTCCTTCCATCCCTGTTGTGCAAATGGTATCGGTGCTGCCGTTGCCCGTCCCCACCCAAAACCTTCTGTTGGTGCCTGACGCGAGAGCACAGCCTGCCACACAACACAGCTCTGATTGGCTGCCCTGCCCAAGGAGCTGGGAGTGGACAACTAGTCAAAGGGGGTTTCCTCATCGGCTGATTGGTTTTCCCCGCAGGTCCTGGAGAGAGGCTGAAACTCCCTAGCCTAGCGGGAGAAACCCAGAGAGTTGGCAGCTCTTTGGTCTGTTCAGTGATCTGTGTGACATTGTCACCTTCTTGTGTACTCACACGTAGCCCAAAGCACATGCTGCTCTGAGTGATAATATTTCTGAGGGAAGCATACCTTACATCTTCTAGTTTGGTCTCCACTCAGGACCTGTGGGCCAGACCCAACTGATGCCCAGTAAGGGTCTGGCTACACTGCAGCAGGCCTCTCAGCCCACGCAGGCAGACTTGTGCATCCACACTGCTATGTCTAGTGCACTAGTTCATGCCCTGCTCGCACGAGTCTGTGAATTCAGTGTAGATATAACCTTTGGATCAGGCCCCACACCTGTAGATAGAATTTTCCTTTCCCTTTTGCACACAGATACACTATGCATCACTCATCCACTGCAAGTCAAACTGCTCCTCGGAATTAGAACCCTATCAGGATGCAGCAAGAATGTGGGTAGTCTAATAGTTTTTGTTTTATTTTTTCCTTCATTCTGAAGCTGTGTATTTTATATGGTTTGTGTAAACTATCTTCAAAGTCTCTTCGCACAGTCACCCCACTGCATTTACTTCCACTTCATTGCTCTAAATTATTTTCAAATTGAAGTGTTTTTATGTGCAGGCCAGATTCAAACATTCAGTGTATTGCTAACTTCACAAGTGATCTAAACTGAAACCATTTTGCCCTACAATTACATTAAATACGGTGCATTTCGAACTCCTAAATATTTAATTTTAAAAATCAAATTAAAGAGAATATTTGCATTAAGAGGCACTAAAGAAACACAGCTTTTAGTGATGTAGTTGTTGAAAGAGCTCATGAAGTTTGATTGTAAACCCTCATGTTTGGCAAGCCATATATCACTGTGTGATGGGGTGTCACTCCTTCTAGAGGCTGATCGTGCCACTGTTCCTCAGTTTCCCCTCCTTCTTGGCCTCAGAGCTATACAGATGCCTCATAACAGCTGATTTAATTAAATTCTCCCCTCTTCAGATCGGCTTTATTAAGCCAAAATCCAGAAAACAAACAACAGAGCGAGTTGGAAATTTTCCATCAAAATATTTTTTCATTAGAAAACAGCTTTTGGAGAAAACTGAAATTTTCATAGAAAAATTTCTGCCTTTGTCAAAAAATGTCTGGGTTTTCTGGTTTTGTTTTGTTTTACTGAAAAGCTGAAAAAATTCTGTTCTTTGACAAAAACCTGAACAAATTTGATGAAAATTAAATATTTTTTAAAAATTATCAACATGTTTTACAGGAGGAAAAAAAAAGTCCTTTCCCAACTTGTTCAAATGCAGCTAGGTTGGCCACCTAATATGCACTGGGGTTCTTTCACTGGTCTCAAGGGTTTCGTAATCAGTCCATCTCCCCTTACTGGACCTTATGCTCTCCGAGCTGCTCTCAGGGAACTTCCTGGCACTTCCTGCTCTCTGTAGGTCTCTCTCTCTCAGGCCTTCTTCCTGGCTGGTGGGGACCGCCCTCTTGCATGTCCTACAGTGACCCCAACCTAAGTTCCCTTTAAGCTGCATAGCCGTGCAGCTGCCTATTAAGCGCCACGCAACCACTCAGGGCTGCGGGGGTGGGGGGGGGAGATGCCTCTCCCCAAGCCCCAGACCTGCTGCAGCGCCCCTCCCCTGGCTCCAACCCAGCCCGGCCCTGGACCTGCCACGGCCAGGGAACAGGCACCCCTCCCCCCCCAGCCCAGGTGCTGCTGCGGGGAGAGAGCACTGGGAGAAGTCCTCTCTCCCCACCATAGCCCTGGGAAGCCCAACTGCACCCCAAACCTTTCATCCCCAGCCCCACTCCTCCAGCCGGAGCCCTCACCCTCCCACCCCAACCCTCTGCCCCAGCCCTGAGCCCCTCATCCCCGGCCCTACCACAGAGCCCACACCCCCAGCCAGAGCCCTCCTACCCCCAACACCCCAACCCTCTGCCCTAGCCCTGAGCCCCCTCAGACACTCTGAACCCATCAGCCACACACATCACCTCCATATTGGTGCACATAACAAAATTCATTCTGCACATGGGTGGGAAAAATTAGAGGGAACACTGACCCCAACTCCCTCAAAGGGAGCAGGTTTGTGCTCAAATATGTACCCATGGTCCCAGGTGGGTGAATTCACTGTTCTTGGTATTTGGGCTAGCTAGGTTAAAGCGAGCTCAGATCTGTCTCCAGCTGTAGACGCACCTCTGAGTGCAGTTCAGACACCCTAGGCAGGCAACTCCTTTCATAACAGGCATGCTTCCAGTTCCAGCCTGGACTCAGGGGACCCTGACCCTACCTAGTCACCTGCCCCTTCTGGGCAGGGCTTCACCTTGGCTCCTTAGTCCCACACTTGAGAGGAAAACCTGAACACACAGGTAGAATTAGGCCAATCTCCCTGTTATTCCCTGACTCTGCAGTTTTACTGTAATGCTTCTGTGGTACTTCAAGCCAACTTTATCTGTACTGTGCATGTTAGTGATTTTTACATACTGTTCTGTGGCCACACTGGCACGCAGAAGTGCGTAAGGCTGTGAAATAAAGTATTGCTAGATTTGTAATAAAGTATTTGTAGATTTGTAGATTCAGGGCAGAGCTGTCTGTTTGTTACGTATTTGTACAGCCCGTAGCAGACTGCGCACCTAGCCCAGGGCTGGTGTTCCTAGCCGCTATTGAAATACAAATAAAATAATAGCATTGCATTTGAGACAGTCTGTAATTACATGATCACACATTCTAACAGCTGTCTACAAGTAATGAAATTAGTTGCCAGTTCAAGTGTCAACTATGTAGAATTGTCAGCCTTACCAAAGTTACTATAGGTCAGTTACCAAGAGACTCATGCAGTTCGAATTATCACTAGCCACCAGAAGAGGTACTCTCTCTCTGGTAGCCCCCAGGCCCTTTTCTCTGAGCTGCAAATTATCCTGTTTTTACGTAACTTCAGAAAGGATCAGTCCAAACTGAACTGTCTCAGTTATAAGTGACTTATGAAAATAAGATGATGGTTTGGGGTTTTTTAGCTAAACATGACAATTTACTGTCCATATTACCATGAACAGATACTGTAGAGAAATGAACGATCTCAATATTTAATTTGCTAAATGCAATTAGCAAAACCACCATTTGTAAGTGTATTTAAACAAAAGTATTTGCGACTGTCCTTTTCACCTCACTAAAACACTCATTACAAAATAATTATTTTGAACTAGTCCTGGAACTTACAATAGGCAATTTGCCTTCCCACTGTTGTATTTTATCTAATCAGTTCAGATTATTTCAGAAAAAAAGTGACCAAGTCTTAACAAGTAACATTAACTTTCAAATTAATTAACATGACATTTCTTCCTTTGTTATCCCTGGACAAGTCAGTGCCCCTCCAAAATACTCTGTGCTGACTTTAACAGTGTGTTCTGATTAGCTTAACATGAGAAAGCATTTCTCTACAAAAGTTAACAGTAAGGCCACTTTGTTCTTTCACTCCCCTTTGCTGAAATATCTTGCCACGGCTGGGGTCTAAGGTAATCTCAAACCACTGCAGAAGTATTGATTTACAAATTAAACAGCTATTACCACTTGCAGAATCTCTCGATGTAGCTACTGAGAGGCTAGTTAAGGGTGAGCTGGCCTGAGGTCATGTTGACAATTGGAAAAGAAGGTGAGACTACAACAAGATAACTAACATGGTGTAAAATGCTAGTGCAAACAGAGCAAGTTCTGGTTTTAACCTCAATGTACCTGGTCAACAGGGTTGCAGAATTGGGCCTTTACTTCTAATTTTTTTTTGCAAGCTTATCCAAAAATGGGCAAAATGCATTACTTTCAATTTGAATGGTATACTTTGGCCTCCAGCGTGTGTATCAGTTCTGTGCCCAGAGAAATGTGTGTGGGAGGTACCATAAACCCTTGAAGTGTAGCACAAAGAAGCCAGAGTTACCATAAAACTTTGAAAATTGGCGAGTCCTGTGATAGTTTGTTTTGGTTTCATGGCTTATCTCCTGCTTTCTCACCTTACACTCATGACATTTTTGCCTTTATGCAAAAGGGTCCCCATCTCTCATGGTTGTCAATGGAAGTGAAACCACAGGTTGCCCTCAACCAAGATGGCTGCTACTTTTCTACAGCCTTTGCAGGTGAAAGTGAGTGTGCCCCTAGTAAAAGATGGCTGCCATCTCTTATTGTTTTCAATGGGGCTGAAGCAAGGCTGTGCTCAGGGAAGATGGTGGTCCCTGTGTCCGCATGTGGAGGCCAGGAGAATGTGGAGTGATCAGGAATGGGACTGGGGGCAGTAGGGAAGAGGAGTGTGTTAGGAAACCAGACAGGAGTGTATTAGTCAGAAGAGTGTGGGGAGCAGGAGGCAGACTGAGGAGATGCAGGGGAAGGTGGGATGCAGCAGGAAGAGCCTGAGGAGGTGAAAGTAAGGGCGTGGGTTAGCAGTGAGGGAGAATCCAAGAATAGGAGACAACATGTCACAGAAAGGGAAAGCCAGGGCAGCATGATGGAGAACTTGAGTGGGCAGAAGCTTTCGGTGAGAGGGAGAAAAGGTAATGATAAACAGGGGGAACCGGAGAGCCACAGGGCAGCTCCCCACCCGTGAGGTGCAGAGAGGTGAGTAGATCCCCCCTGCTAAGTAGCCAGTGGGCAGGGCTGGTTTTAAAATGTGCAGCGAAGGCTGGGTTTTGAATCTGAGATGATCACATACACAAACTGGGGGCAGGCAGGCAGCTTCTCTGGTAGAGCTTAGGAATCAGGAGGCAGATAATACACAAACCTCATTTTAAAAAAAAAAGTCTCATTACTTTTAAGCCAATCTCACAATGTTGCAATGCTTGGGGTTGGCAATCCTGGGGAAATGCTGCTCTTCGTCGTAGCAGTGGGAAGTGCGCTGCTACGGCCCACAATACACTCCAAACATTTCTTTTGCTAGGATAGCTTGTCTTCCCGCCCGCCGCCTTTAAAAATTTTTTTTTTAAATTACAAATTCCTTAAATTAAACTCATCTTAAAATATAAACATGCTTTATTTTCCAAACACTTGAATGGGCTTATTGTTTCCACCATTTATATGTAAAATTAGAGTTTAATCATGAAGTTGTTAACCCATAAAAATATTAAATAAGTGAGTATAGAACATTTTAAAAAATTAGTGAGTGTTTCAGAATGAGCACATGGAAAGAAAATGTATGCATAGAAACAATGGAGAATTACAATTAAGAGCTCTGGGGATCTCAGAATGATTTGTCCGGCTATTACTTAGTCATTTCAATTCAAATTAAAATTCTAACTATTTTCGAGTCTAGTAAAAATATGTGGTGTCACATTAAGAGTTTTAATGGAGCTTTCTCCGGGGAATGCAAAAAAGCGAGTTGGTAGCACATAAATAACTATATACTGGAGACTGAATAAATTCTCTGCCAAAAAACTAATACGATAAAAACAAAGATGACAGTGGATTATTCGATACCCTCTAATGAAGCGAAGCCCGCACATTAGACCAAACAAGCAGTTCACAGGGTGTCTAATTCTATATCACTTTTTCAGAGCTGACTGATAAAAAATAAATCCGGCTGCCTGATCTTTTAACTCGATGAACACGGGTGTAAATGATGCCATGTATTTTGTTCCCAAAATAAAATAATACCTTTTAACATTACAAAAACAAAAACAAAAAACCTGCAAACCCCAGAATAAGTTGATCTGCTCTATCTGATATCCCCGACTTATGGAAAATTGGATTAGTCAAGGCTTGAACAACTGCGGAACATGCTTAGAGAAATAAACAGGATTTCTAGGGAGCCAATTTATTCAAATCTACTTAAACATGCGAGGTGCAGATCTGACCAAACAAAATATATTAACGTACTACAGCAAAACCAGATTTACTGTGGGACTGAAAATGGGCTATGGAGCCTGGAGTGAAATGCTGGTCTCACTGAAATCAAAAGTAGTTCTGAGCAAGATCAGACCCCAACTCAACTTTACCTGGCTCACGGGAGTAGTACCCCATTGAGTGCAGTGGAACCACTTGTGTGAGCAGCCAGGACCCCTGGCTCAGCCCAGTATGCAGCAACAGGAAGTCATTATCTGTAGGAAGTCATTATTCATTTGGTCAGTGAAGTGAGGGGAGCTGGTAGCCTCAGGCCAGGGTCCACATCACAAAAACCAGCCCAAATGTTGATGCTAGGAGGCAGGCTCAGCACAGGCTAGGACCTGAATGGTCATGGAAACTGAGCCATCTTCTTCCTCCAAGGAATGGTCCCTCCTGGACAGGAGTGATGAGAAACTTGGATCTTAACCCTAGAAATAGTCATGCACAGGAGTGACTTGATGTACCTGAGGAGCCCTATTAAGTTCTCAGAGGTGTTAGTGTTTGCAGGATTGGAGTCTTACATTGTGAGTCTGTAACCTCACTAACCCTCAGAGGCTGTGAGCTTTTCAATCCAAAGGCCCCTGGGTCAATCCTCAGTGCTGACTAATATGGTGCTCATCACAGATACTCAGGCAAGCTTTCAGTAGTGTAAATCTGGCATAAGCACTGAGGTTTTACCATAAATATATATATGTATCTTAAAACCCAGCCAAATAGTAGCCATGTCAGCTTTGTGACCTTTGGGATCCAATTTGAGAGAATGAAGGCATTCTGGCTAACGTTGGTAGACACACACTGAAGTAATGGACAGCCTATGCACCAATGACATTGACCAAATATTTATAAGACCCTAAATATAGGTTTCTAAATCCACATTTAGGTGCTACATGAATGGCCTGAGTTTCCAAAGCAGCCAAGGACCCAACAGATCCTTTAGTCTTCTATTTTCAGACTTACGATGACAGAAAATTCATAACTGAAGCTCTTTGCCTTTACATGTCAGGATGGTTAGAAAGTATACTAGAGCTCATTTAGTATACTAGAGCTCATTTCATTACATTACAGGTCGGAATTTTCCAAATGTGTATCACTTGAGACACCTTAAAGGGGCCTGATCGTTAAAGGTCGGTCTGAAAATACACATTTCAGTTCAGTTCTAAAAAATTGGTAAATCTTGACCACCGCAGGCTGGAGTTGGGGGGGGGGGGTAATTCCTTCTTCTGAAATGGAGGTGCTTCACTTTCAAAAACGTAGGGACATAGTACATTCCATGACACAGGGAGCACTTGCACTGAGCTATTAAATTAATTTCTATGGGCACCTACTGCCAAGTGCCCAGGTTTCAGTCATCAAAACAATGATTCCTCTCTGCAAGAATTACTAAACAAGATCCTCTGGTCTGGGTAATGAAGGTGGTCAGACTGGAAAGAGAATCAACGTGTCCTTTCTGGCCTTAAAATTCTATGAATTTAATAAATTAAAACAAAATAAAAGCCTAAAGGGAAAAACCTTACAGTGCAACCTCCTACTACGTAACAAAATCCCCCCAATCCCTGCTAAGTAAATCAAAGCTTTCCAAAGGCTGACCAAATCAATGAAATGTGTTTCCATTCTGAAATATGACTAAACAGCCCCACTTAGTTCTATATTTCTTACGCTTCAGTTAATTTCTATAATGGTCTAGGATCTGAATCATAGAATCATACAGCAAGCAAAGTTCTTTCCTTTTCTTGCTTAACCATCATCATCAACAATAATGAAGATCTTGCAGGCCAAATATGCCCTATATAACCACCCGGACAACTCCATTGCCTTCAGTGATGTTGGGCCTGTATGAAAGTCAGCAGATATGCGGTGCTTAACAGATGACAGAACAAAGCGGTGAATGTATTTAAGCATTCTGAGGTAACAAAATCCATTTTCCAGAAATTAGACAGGCTGTGATCACAGAACATTATATTGTAAGCTTTTTGGTGAAAACGTCACGCTATTACATTTTTCAAGGACCAGCAGATTAAAGCTTTAGGCACTGGCAAGTACTGCCAAAAGTATTAAAAGGAAGCAAACTACAACCTTGTTATCAGTCTGTCCCACCAATAATGGGTTGTGGCTTTTAGACGTTTGAGGGGTGCTCCATATGGCATTCTTATTTGTTTGCTTTTTAAAATGCTACATTATTTTCATAAATTACAGATGTCAGCTCAGTAATTCCCTTGGGTTAATATATTGACTTTAATTAAAGTAAAACAAAGGGCAGATAATTAGTCTAACAGTCTGAGCTCCTGACTGATTCTGAAAAACAAATTTCTGTTATGTTTTTCTCTGAGCTACGTTCTATGTTGTGCCCAAATTCCAAACTTTGTCATCATGAACAGTTACTCAGTTTGATTTTTTTTAGATTAATAATGTGTCTGTTTATTTCCCCTTTCCTTCAAAACACATTTTCATCTTTGTTTCAGCTTCTGTCTCTCAAGGTTAGCAAAGATCTTTACTAACATTAGCGTAGACCAAACCCAGAATAACAATTTGGGCTTTCTGGTTCTTCACGTACTGTACAGTAACATCAGCTGATATCACGTGTCAGGGGGCACTCTACTCACTGCGGGGGCCCCTCCTCGTGGCCATGTCTGGGGATTAGCTCCACTCAGATCTGACGTCCTCTTTTGTTGCTTGCTGCACGCCCTATCGTCTCTGTCTTGCTCCCTGTGACCCCCAGGGTACTCTGTCCTCGTGGCTGGGCCTCCAGCCAGGTCGCTAAAGTCTTCCCCTTCAGAGGTATCAAAGTCTTTCCATACCAACGGTTTCAGGTGGCCTACTCATGCACTTCTGTGCCTGGCAGTGGAACCCAGGCCTGCCCTCTGCAAAGGACCCTATCTCTAGCTACAGTGGCCTGCTCACTCCCAGATCATGTTGCTCTTCCCCTGGACTCCTTCCTACATCTTCCTACTTCTCAGCTCTACCTTCTGGCTTCCCTTTCTCTGTATTTACCAGCCCAAACTCCTTCCTTCCCCAGAGTAACTGCAGGCTACCTGGCACTGTAGCCTCAAACACACCTACTTCCAGGGAGTGACTAGAGACTACTTCCCCGGGGCCCCCTTCTGTTGCCAGCTATCCTAGCCCTGCCTGTTCCTTCTCAGTTGGGCACCATCATCACTCAGGGGATTACTTAGCCCACCTAATTCCCCTCATCTGTGGCCTAGCTGGTTACCTGGCCCATTCTCAGCCTCCTTAACCCCTTCCTAGGCTGGTGTGGGGTGAACACCCCATCGCATCACATATATGTCAACACATTAGCCTGACAAATAGTTTTGGATAGAGTTGTGGTGTGGGTTTTGTTATTGTTTTTTTAAGATATTCTGTAGATCAAACAGAAATTATTCTGGGGTAGTCGCATGGCCTCTGTTATACAGTAGGTCAGACTAGATGGTCACAATGGTCCCTTCTGGCCTTAGAATCTATGAATATTTATCCATCTGTGTATTTAACACACTCTAACATACAAAGGACAGTAACCTGCACAAACACCTGGATAAAAGACCAGTTACCCACAAATAGCTCTAGTCCTGTCCCAAGGAAAGAAGAGTCAACCACCGGGATCCTCTGTCAACAAAACCATCATCAGTGGCCTCAGAAGCTGCCAATGTACCTAAACACAGGGAATTTTGAACCAGATTCCTAGCTGCCCTGCGCCTGCTATGTGTGACACTCTGTACCTCAAAGTCACATCCTGGAACCCCCATATTCACCACTGTCATACGATTATGTTTTGTACATTGCATGTCTTGTGAGGTATCATTTTAAAAGTCTTGATCTGTTGAACATGAATAGCCTATTGGATTGTATGTGCTGTCACTGTATGTGCAATTATTGCCACATGAATTATGTTGTGAGGTGGGGAAACACCCACAGCCAGCCTTTCAGTTGCAACAAAGGAAGGCCAGATAGTGATGATGGCCCATCTGGAAAAGAATCCACTATCCAGAGACTCCTTAGCGAAGGCACATGTGCAATGGAAACTGCTTGACCAATGGGGACTGCCTGACCCCCAAGTCACAGGAAGGATCTTTCTAGCAGCTGAAAGAAGGTATAAAAGAGGGAGAGTGACATCATCACTTGGCCTCTCCCGCCCCCACATCTCAACACCTGGAAGAAGATTTACAAGAAAAAGGCTTAGAACTGGGAAAGTTTGGTCCCACGCTTCTATCATCTGTTAGGGTGAGACACTGCTTACTTAGTCTCTTTAAGTTTGGAGGACTCAGCGGTCCTACAGTCCAGGGACCCCCGCACACTGTATAACTGTGCAAGCATGGGGTACAAGCGTATTTCCAGGGACAGTGAAGTTTGCGGAGCAGCAATTCTGCACCAGGGTAAAGAATGCTCCTGGCACTTATGCTACAAACCCGTCCAGCTGGCCACATAGAAAAGGGGTATGTCTAGTGTGCAAGGGACCATACTTAGCAGACATCAGTGGCTATGAGAATGGCCCTAACACTCTAGAGTAAGTTAGAGTTGCTCCAAGTTGCCACAAATCCCAATTGAGAACAGAGGTGTCTCAAATGAACTCCCGGTGCTTAATGAAATGCCTTCCCCTATCTGTTTGCCTGCCTGCACAGTGAATTTGGTTAGCACCTTATAGAGCTAACTCCGTTAACTTGCTGACTTGCCTGGAAACGTACTTTATAAAAGCATCACCAAATCATTCCGGCAGCCATAGACAATCTATTTTTAAATCGCATGTCACAACACCCCACCAATGCTGGTGATTTAACCATGGCAAGTAATTGTGTTTGGAGGGTGCCTCGGACACAGACCTAAGAGAATTACTGGCTGCCCTAGTAGCACTAGGATCCAGATCTAGTATCATACCTTACATGTAATCCACCAGGCTTGGCACAGTGGACACAGCATGGGGTTAGGATTTGAACCACACGCCAACGTCATCAGTACATCTCACTTCATGCAGAGCTATCATGTGCTGTTTCTTTCCACCAGAGTCGTAATGACAAGACAGCCCACCTGAGATGCGGTATCCAAACCACTGGATGGGCATTGCTATGCAAAGACAGGGAAGCCTATAACTCACCCTTCATTAAACATGACCTTTCTCAGCTACAGTAAGAAAGTCTGACGTGCTGTGATGGTGTTCACCTCCCCTCTGCACAACTCCATATGGATCAGGGTACCCTACAGCAGCTAGGATGCCATGCTGTTGCCCCTCAGTGGACACCCGCATACAACATCAATCCCTATTATTCTTCTATGCTTGCAAGAAGCTGTTAGCTCTGAGAGGTTAATGCAAAGACAGACAGTTCTGAGCATGCTCAAAACATGAGACAGGGTCACATTGTGGAGGGGGCCACCTCTGGGCTTAGGAGCTCATCTTCATCTAGACCCCTGCCACCAAAAAGCATGATGCACGCCCGCAGCTGCATGGTTTCTTGGGTGCCTGCTGTACTGTTTGTTGGGGCTTTATAGCAGCTAGGGGCACACAAGTTTGACAGGGCAGGGGTAGCCCAGGTTTTTTCTTTATTTTGTTTAAGCTGAGATTCTGGAGCACACTATGCAGCTACCGGCCAAGAGGAGCTGGTTACTGAGCCCCTGTGAGCTGGCCCAGTTTTACAGCTGGTCAAAACACATCTAATCAAGAATTTTGCATGGATCCAAATCTGGATCCTCTAAGCCACTTGTATCAGGGCACAACACTTAAAATTCAAATAGTACTTGGGTTCTGTCATTCTAGTAGCCTTCAGCTTTTTAAAAAAAATATCTGTTTGTGTTTGCCATGCATGCCAGTTGCATTCACCTGTCCCAGAGCTGCAGCTCTCCAAATAGAAGATGGGATGGGTGACATATTCAGTCCTTCCTCTGCTTTGCATAAGCACTGAAAGGAACCTTGCTTTTTGCCCCGACCCCTGATTCTCAACTTGATGTGTCATTTTTTCAGAGTAAAGAATATCAGGCAATAAATAAATAAATCAATAAATCAATACTGGAACCTGTAAAGAGGAACCTTGTTTCACACATCAGAGGATGTAAGACAACTTGAATCAATTATCTTCCAACTGTTTTTAGTTTAAAAAGGAGGCACAAAACATCTTAATTACAGTCTGCTTTCATAACATCCCACTCTTGTCATTCCTATGATGCAGACAGCGATGGAGGATGTGCTTCTAAACACATCACAAAATGACATGCATTAGAGAATGCTTATTTCTGAAATTGAAATGAACAATTATGGCATTTGCTTAAGAGGAACTAGACTGTTGTGATGGCAAAGCCACTGCTGTCTTGCACTTTAAAATAGAGATGCCTAAAATAGCCTACCTCTCTGTTTGTAAGGTCACTAGACAGGAAGAAGCAGTAAGTTCATGGCTGCACTGCAACCATTTGCTTTCAAGGGAGGTAGCAGTCTTTGTTTTGCACAGTAATAACCATGCAAATCTGTTCATCACACAGTAATGGTTTGTACACTTGGTAGTTCATTACAAGACAACTGTAGCCCAAGTATACAGATTCATACTCTGAAGCCCACTGAGTATATGTGTGCAATGGGACTCCAAAGTAGGAAAAGCCACATACAGGCACAGTCTGAGAGCTTGTCTACACTACCGTGCGGGGTTGATTTAAGATACGCAACTTCAGCTACGGGAATAGTGTAGCTGAAGTCGACGAAGTTAAATCTACTTACTCGGGTTGTCTTCACTCTCCCGTCGACTCCGCTTGCGCTCCTCATTCTGGTGGAGTACCGGAGTCAACGGGAGAGTGCTCAGTGGCAAGGGTGAAAGCAACTTAAAGGACTCACTGGTACTCCAGAACCCTGAGCAGGGGGGCGTGGCCTCAACCGGAATAGGCAGGGCCTTTAAATACCTGGGCCCTTTAAATCAAGATTTAAAGGCCCAGAGGCTCTGGCTGGGAGCCCCAAAGTCTTTAAATCACCACCGGAGCCCTGCCGCTGCTTCCCCGGGGCTCTGGCAGCGGGGCTTGGGCAGCGCTTTAAAAGGCCCAGGGCTCCGGCCGCTGCAGGGAGCCCTGGGCCCTTTAAATCGCCAGCCTGGGGAAGCCGATCCGGTCCGGCACGGCATACTGGCTCTTGCCGGTATGCCATACTGGACCGTACCTGCATACTTTCACCTCTGACACGATAAATTGACCCCTGAGCAAAGGTGAAAATATTGACCATCGCTGGATCGATCAATCGCTGCCTGCAAGCCCTGAGCTAGTCATATAAGTTTCTCTCTGCCATTCTGCAAGGTCTCACTCTTACTTCTAAGGCCAACAGGTGTTTGTTGCCAGGAGCACTCATAACATGCCAGCTGCTGTACAAACAGCAGTGGCAACATAGAATCATAGAACTGGAAGGGACCTCAAGCGGTCATCTAGTTCAGTCTCCTGCACTCAAGCCAGGACTAAGTATTATCTAGACCATCCTTGACAGGTGTTTGTCTAACCTGCTCTTAAAAATCTCCTATGATGGAGAGTCCACAACATCTCTGGGCAATTTATTCCAGTGCTTAACCACCCTGACAGTTAGGAAGTTTTTTCTAATGTCCAACTTAAACCACCCTTGCTGCAATTTAAGCCCATTGCTTCTTGTTCTACTCTCAAGGGTTAATAAGAACATTTTTTTCTCCCACCTCTCTGTAACAGCCTTTTATGTACTTGAAAACTGTTGTGTCCTCTGTGTCTTCTCTTCTCCAGACTAAACAAATCAAATTTTTTCAATCTTCCCTCATGGGTCATGTTTTCTAGACCTTTAATCATTTTTGTTGCTCTTCTCTGGACTTTCTCCAATTTGTCCACATCCTTCCTGAAATGTGGCACCCAGAACTGAACACAATATGCCAGTTGAGGCCTAATCAGCACAGACTAGAGCGGAAGAATTACTTCTCGTGTCTTGCTTACAACACTCCTGCCAATACATCCCAGAATGATTGGTTTGTTTGGGGGTTGTGTGTTTTGTTTTGTTTTTTGCAACAGTGTTGCCTCATATTTTGCTTATGATCCACTATAAGCCCCAGATCCTTTTCTGCAGTACTCCTTCCTAGGCAGCCATTTCCCATTATGTACGTGTGCACGTGATTGTTCCTTCCTAAGAGGAGTACTTTGCCGTTATCCTTATTGCATTTCATCCTATTTACTTCAGACCATTTCTCCAGTTTATTCAGATCATTTTAAATTTTAATCCTATCCTCCAAAGCACTTGCAACCCCTCCCAGCTTCGTATAGACTGCAAACTTTAAAGTGTATTCTCTATGCCATTACCTTTCCTTGGCCAAGTCCGTCAACCAGGAAACTAGTTCATGTCCAAGGACCCTGGTTTGAGTTTTGTCAAATTATTTTCATTTAAAGCCTTCATGATAGTGCTGTGTTGTCACAATCACCCTCTGCTAGATCTCTGCATCTGACCAGCATCATAGGGTCATGTTTCAGGGCCACTACTCTGACCTTCAAATCACTGAAGACTCACATGTTCTTACACCAACATGAAGTCAGCCAAGTAGGCTAGGTTAAGGAGGAATTAGCAAAGTACTCATCTAGAAAATCTGACATGATCCTGGACAACTTGACTGTTAAGTTAAAAAGTGTAATAGGTGATGAATCTAAGTTAAGGTCAAGGCAAGGACCATGTATGCTTGTGCAGCACCTACAATGGGCTTTTGGATGCTACCATGATACATGACCAGCAAGTGCAGCTAGAGTGTCATGCTCTGAAGACCAGGTGCTACGTTCATAAAGTTATTAGTAGAATGCGGGTTGAGAAGCAGAAATCTGACACACAAATATAGGAGCCAGTAGAAGTTCTATGTTAGTCTAAATCATCCATACAGCTCTTATGCACTTATGAAGACTATTAGACCAGCCTTGTTAGTGTACAATAATTCAGATTGTTCAAAAGGTTTGTGTTTCAGTCTTTGAAATAGGTTTTGTTTAAGAGTTATGGGAGGTGGGAAGACTATGCATGTGTTCTTCATATGCAAATATTCATACTAGTAAACTGTAGTTTACAACATCTACCTCACAAGGTAGGATTTCAACAGAACCATCTATGCTGCTCTGCTTTAGCACATAGCAAGGCATTCTTCCCTTTGGATCTTCAAACAGTTTGAATCTGTAGCATAGCCTAAAGAGAATGCATCATTGGGATAGCTGAACACTAATGAAGAGTCTATATCCAAACACTTCTGCATCAACAATAGTCTGTTCAGTGCTCAGAGGGAAGCAAGCCAGCTATTACCAGCATGTCAGAACAGTGGTCCCTAAGCCTTTTACCTCATCCCCCCTTAGCATGTCTGCAACCCCACTCCCTGGGACTGTGGCTCCAGGAAAGGGGTGTGGGGGAGAAGGGTCATGGCAACCCCCTCAGTGTTCCTCTGCACCCCCCAGGGGGCACACCCCAGTTTGGGGAGCGGTCATAGAAAAATCTTGTCTGTAGGAGTGTTCTAGATTTTTGACACAGCTCTATGGAAACTATATCTTGGTCTTGCATCCACCAGGAACACCTAGTAACTTATAATATTCTCCCTCTGCCAGGTCTGATTGGCTCAAAGTCAGGCTGCAGCTGTGTAAGATATGCAGGGCTATGTAAAGGGAAGCCCAGGAAGAGTTACTTAAAATGCTTAGTTACTATCACTTTTTTGTATTTTACAAAACATTTTAGCAGCGTTCTTTGCACTGCTCTGTGTGCATTTGCAAAAACATAATCCCAACAAATCCATTCTTCCTTTCCACTGCTCTTTGGATTTAAATTAGTGTCGACTTGTATCACCATGATTCTATGTGGTATTTTACAGGGAAGCACAGAATCAGTTCACCCTTTAGTAATGATTAACACAACACACTGTAAAGGCAACATCTGCCTGAAGAGCTCTGGTTAAGCTCAAAAGCTTGTCTCTCACCCACAGAAGTTGACCCAATAAAAAGGTATTGCCTCACCCACCTTGTCTGTAATAGCGCAACTCTGCCACCTTATAACTATTGAGCCACAACAGCTACCAAAAACTTTAGCCTCCTGTAGGTTTGCTTAACCAGCTGTGCATGTTTGAATAGTAATAGTATCCATAGACCAAGACTCCAGCCATGTCCCCAATGTCAGTTTGAATTGCTTAGTTACTGCCTCTGCACCCACTGGTCTGAAATACCTCTAGATCAGCTTGGATGGAGAAGTTACTGGAATCCCCGAGGTAGCTCGAAGCTTCAAAGTGCTATCACTCCAGGATCAGAAAGCATGCACACAGTTGTTAGCCATTACTAAGGCCTAGTAATGAATTACCATATAATAAAATTTTATGAGTTTAATACTTTAAATCCTAGCATTGTTGGCTTAACATATTTATTGAAGTCAATCCTATTTTGTTCAATATATGAGCATATAGTTTAAACGGTAACCACAGCTGTGACTTAGTTAACGATCTCAATAAATCCTACTTAGGCAGGAAAAGAATTATGCAAACGAATCATCATCATCTGTTTTCTGCCCAACATGTACTTTAAGACAAGACATTGTAAAGATTATTTTTGGTATTAGAAAATTAACAACTCTTATTTGGACCTTAATTTTATACCCAAGAGAGGAGCCCATCTTAATATATTTATAAAATGTTTATTATTTCAGAAAAATTACATTTGCAGAATACAAATAGTTGAAAGTTCATACCCATACGAGACAGGGACATCTAGAGACAGTTGATATACAAAGACACATGATTAAGAGACAAGGACAGATAAGTTGGTCACATTTATTTACAAATTAATGTATTTAAAAACAGATCTGTTCTTCGAACAATTTTTAGATGATTAAAAAAATTAGTGTGAAGCAGTGTAAAACCACCCTTACTTAGGATATGAATCCTCCATCAGTTACACTTTGCAGCTAGATAGGATATCTTCCACTAGTCTCTTGTAGACCCACGCATCGCCTTTAAGCCGTTGCCTCCTGATACCCACTACTTCAGATTTACTAAGCTGGCACACTTCTAGCTCAAATTGCATTGTCACTTTGCCAAAATCTGACTGGGTTTGACATTTCAGGGTATAGCTGCATAGACAAGGCAAGGAGAAATAGAATAGTCATTGAGTTGTTTTAATACTCATCAGAAGGTTAGCAACATGAAAGCTTAAGTGGGTACAATTAATACTTCCCACACAAAGTAGCGCATTGAGATTCAGCAGTGTGGGCAAACAGCTCAAAACAAGGTTAGGTGAAATGAAAGCTAGTTCCCTTTTGTAAGAGGATACCTTGTCTGCAAATGCTAATGTGGAGCACAAGGGCTCCTAGCCACAAGAACTGCTGCCTGCCTCTCCTGGGAATTGAGATCTATGGTGAAGAATAGAAAGCGTGGGGATGATTTTATATTTTTCCTCTAGTCAGACTATCTTCTGCAGATATGACAACAACATCCCTCTTGTGAGGCTGCTCCAGCCTCCTGCATTAGGCTCAGACTGCAGCCATCTTCCAGATGAAGAGAAATTGAGCCATCCTGCTCTCTGCAGATGCAGCACTGCACAGGGCCAACTACAGATCATCTATTGCCAGTTGGAGGAGTGAAAGACCAAGCTCTGATCTTTGAATCACCAGGCCACAGAAGTTTGTCACTTTAATGCAGCTAAATGCATCTTCCTGGAACATGAAGTTGGACACTTATACGAGGAGGCGGATCTTTTTAAATGCCTTCCCTTCAAGAAGGGAAGAGCATTTTATAAACAAAACCTAGCATTACCTGAGTTATGATCCCCATTTTACAACCCTAGGAAATTTCAGTATAGACACATACAGTCTTTTGACCAGTGTCAGTTAGCAGCAGAACCAGGAATAGAGCACTCCCTAGCCACCAGACCCTGCAAGTTAAAGCACATCTATTCAATGGCTTGCATTGTACGGACAGGTAGTAAGGCTCACATTGTGTCAGCTAGGATTTATAGTATTTTAAGTGGTATTATATGGAGGTCACAGTGATTTCCATCATGATAGCACTAAACTGCCTTATCTCAGCAAACAGCACAGTATCAGAATGAGTCTTTGCTGTCAATGAAATCACAAGAGATAGGATTAGCTCAGTTTGCTCAGCTTTTCAAGCAAGTTGCTACAACATGCATGACAGATCAGCACAGGATATTAACATCCATATGTGAGAGTTAAGGAACTTTACAGGTACATTTGTTTAGCATCAGATACATCCATGTAGTAAATATTGTGTCTCTCATGTGGTCTAATAGGAGGTACAATATTTAACAAGAGGCAGTGTGAGGGGGCTGAGAGAGAGGGGGGAGAATGAAGCTGAATGCTTTGCTTTAGCAAAACCAGAGAACTAGCTACTTGGGCAAAGACCAGCTGGAATTAGTTTTGCCTGACACTTTACTTACCCCTTCTGTACATAGTCAACATGTTTCTTTGGGAGGATGGTAATTATGTCATTCAATAGCTGGTCTGGATTCAGTAGTTTAGTTGTGGTCACATTGTAATGAGCCTGAAAAAAAAAAAAAATGTAATAAGCTCAGTCAGAAAGACAAACTTGTTTTTAATATTTACACCAAACACCAGAGGTTCTGTGGCAATGGATGTCTTAAGAGGTTACTCATCTTATGCAGTAACTGGTGTCTGCCTAAGGACGCACCACAGGCCTCAAGACCTTGATTAGAGGTGGTTTTCCTGTTAGCAGCACACATTTGGCCTGTGCATGTGCTCTATAACAGTGGTTTAAAAAAAAAAAAAAAAAAAATTAGTGACCCAGTTGAAGAAAACTGTTGATGCCAGTGACCGAACAGAGCTGGGGATGAAGGATTTGGGGTCCAGGAAGGGACTTTGGGGGCTCAGGCTTACTTTGGGCAGCTCCTGGTCGACGATGAGGCAGGGGCACTGTGGACCACGCTGCGCCCTGGGAGCGACCAGCAGCAGGTCCAGCTCCTAGGTGGCAATGCGCAAGCAGCTGCCCAAGGCTCTCACCTGCAGGCACTGCTCCCCCTTTCCCCCAGCTCCCATTGACTGGTTCCTGGCTAAAGGGAGTGTAGAGACAGTGCTTGGGGTTGGGGCAGCGCATGGAGCCCCGTGGCCTCCCTGCCTAGGAGCCGGACCTGCTGCCACTTCGGCGGCGCAGCATGGTGTCAGAACAGGTAGGACTAGCCTGCCTCAGCTGGGCAGCACTGCTGATGGGACTTAAATGCCTGGTCGATAGTGCTGACCAGAGCCGCTGCGACCCAGTGTCAGGTCGCGACCCACAGTTTGAAAACCATTGCTCTACACAACCACGTGCTGCACCCCCAGAGTACATAGGGCTGCATGGGCAAACTGCCCTCAGTTCTTTCTGAGCATCCAACCACCACCAGTCCAAAGCAGGAGGGAGGGAGGGCGGGCAGGTAGTGGAGCACCCAAAGGTGACCATATGCCCCAAATTGTAAGGGTACCAAGTCGTGCTCCTTATCCTAGTTGCGCTCAGTGATGTGTGTTGTCCGATATTGTTGGAGCTGGTCAAACCAAACATTTCATTGATCCCTCCCCCCTCCCCACCGGCCTAGGGAGTTCTTCACCTCAAGGGGAACTGTGACCTCTTTGTCCAAGCTGTCTCTGGCTGAGGAACAGATTCTTCTGACCAACCCTGAAAGCAGTGGAGGCAGAGTCCTACAAGCTCAGTCACAAAGGTGCAAGCTGCCATAGGACTTGGAGCTGCTAACAGTTCCTTACTGTAGTACAGGGCTTCCTTAACTGTCCCAACCAGATTTGGCAACAGTTATGAATCTGTCTGTGGGAAGGCAGGCCCTGGCTGCCAACAAATCCAAATATACCCTTATGAATTGTATTCTCTCTATAGGGGCTAATAATGATTTCTTAACATTCAGCTGGAGACCAAATTCCTGGAAGAGAAAGGCCAAAGGTAAGTACTCCGAATGTAAAATGGCTCAGGCCCATGGGAATATGTAGGTATCCATATAGAAATACAGGCAAAGTAGGCATACTGTAGGTCAAGGGCTGACAGCCAAGCTCCTGCCTCTAGAGAAGGGAAGATGGCTGCCAGAGTTACCATCCTGAATTTGAGACTTTAATCTTTGATTAGTCATAGAAGATCAAATTTGTGATTTCCACCCTCTGTCCTTCTTTGACATGAGAAAAAACACTTTGGGTAAAACCCTTTTCCCCCTGTGAGGGATGGGGCCATTTCTATTGCTCCTAAATAAAAAGGAGGGAGTGAACTTCTTGACTCAGTATAGTCTCATGAGAGGGGTCCCTGAAGAGGGATGAGGAAGGGGGAGAACATGCAGAGGATTGTGTAGTCTGATGCTAACCTCCATGACCCCTTTGTCTGTAATACATTACCAGGTCCAGTGGAAATGGGGCCCAGAAATGGGGAAGGTGGGCAAAAGGCTGTAGCTTGCAAACTGAGGGAGGAGTCAAGCCCTCGGCCAACCCATCAAAGTTGTTTCAGTGATAACTGGGTACTTGCTGAAAGAGGTTGAACAGCTCTTTTGCTGTGGAATTGGTCTTTCTAGCAGGTTTGGTGGTTCTGTGAAAGCCAGAGAAATGACCCAGGTGCAATCTCTAGGCAGTTTGAGACCCACTAAATCTTCTTTTGTTTGTAGGGGTATATACCCCCCACCCCAGACCTCAGTGTGGTCCTGGAGTCCTTCAGCATGTGTGGGACTCATCCCTAGTCTCCAGGAGGAGCTTCTGACCATCAAATAGGAGGTCCTCAGCCGTACTCTGAACCTCTCTAGGGAACCAGGACAACTGGAGCCACAGTGCCCTGCATATGACAATAGCTGTGGAGATGGATCTTGCGGCAGCATCCAAGGATGCTTGGAGAGAGATTCTGACCCTCCTTAATGATGGCTTGGAAGTGTTCTCTAAGCTCCTGTGGACGGTGTTCAGTAGAGGTTGCAAACTTGTTGTAATTCATGAAGTCATACTTGGCCACGATCACGTGATAGTTTGTGATCTGAAATTGGAAGTTCACAAATGAGTACACCTTTCATCCAAAAAGGGGTAACCTCTTCTGGTCCTTATGATAAAGGACAGGCTTGGAGTAATGCTGTTTACCCTGCTTGTTTACAGCATCCAACACCAGGGAATTAGGTGAGGGTTGGAAACTAATTTTGAGTCCCTTCGGGGAACGTACTTCTTATCAGGTCACTTATTAGTTGGTGGGATGGTTACAGGAGTTTGCGTCAGTCTTTGCTAGATCCAAAAATACTTCATTAATGGGTAATGCAGTCCAGATAGATGTGCTGCAGTTAGCAACAGCCAGGAGCTTGTGTTGAGAGTCATCCTCCAGATACCTCTTGAGAAGGTTAGCTAGCCACCCTCTTGACAAGGTCCTGGAACTGACCAATTATTGGCCATTGATGGTAGAAGCATAACTGCATTGTCTGGAGAAGACAAAATAGGGGTTTGAGGAGTAGCCTTTGTCTGGGATTGGTCCTGCTTTGAGCAGGGAGTTGGACTAGATGACCTCCTGAGGTCCCTTCCAACACTGAAGTTCTATGATTCTGCCTGCCCTACCGTCCTGTTCTTCAAAGGTCTCCTTGTGTTGAGGTTTTGGTTAAGGTGACCGTCACCCTAGTCTCCCAGTGCAATGGAGCAGGTGTCCAGCAAACTGCTGCTACACCACCATCCAAAGATCCCATTATGGACATTGGGGAGGCCCATACAGGAGAGGACCCAGGACCAATCCCACCATCCCTGAGGTGGATGAGAGTCCTTGTCAAAGTATGTGTTTCTATAATGGAGAGGGGAATCCTGCACTGACTAGGAGACTGATTGTTTCCTTCATCCTCCTTTATGACCTCTCCCAAAACAGAAAGGGCAGAGAACCCTGCAGCACTGGGAAGCCATGGCAATCCTGAGACCCTGGTCTCTGTACAGAGTTGTCTGGTACTCAGGCTCAAACACTGACAAGTCCCTGAAGTCGCAAAATTCCTGAGGTACTCTTGGTACCGACAGCAGTTGAAGTGGATGGTATCATTGGTCTGGAGCATGCAGACACCAGCAGCAAAGGTCTGGTGCTTCAATTTTGTTGGTACCAACAGAGCTCAGTGGAAAGACACTACTGGTAAGACTGATGCAGATGGAGCTGATCTAGAGAAGTGCACATCCTGGACCTTCCTAGTCCTGTAGGCTATACCAGGTACCTGCTGGAGCCAGGCTTCTCTGAAGTACTCCAGGATCTCCCTGCTCCGCTGGTACCAGAGGAAGAGTCTTGCCTGCATGGTATAGTGTGGAGATGTCAACATCTCTGACACAGTAGACTTAGTAAAAGATCAGAATCTCTTCCACCACAAGGAGCCAGCTGCCAAGACTGAGCTCCTCTTTGGAGCCAGAGATCTTCCCCTTCTTAAGGGAGACTTTAGCAGACATCAAAGGGGCACTGGATCTGTCTGGAGACAGATGTACAGTGGGTCTAGATTTGAGAGCCAGGCGAAAACTTACATTTCTGTGAGATACGGGATTCTTGCAAGCAATGGATACACTTCAAGTGGCCATTGCTGATTGGGATAGCCTCCCAACAAGAGGCACTGTTTGAAACCTGGTGAGCCAGGCATGCCCAGCCATTTTGAATAAGCTTCCCAGAAAAGAGTGAGGAAATGTGGGGGTGGGGGGGGAACCACACACAAACCTCTCACAATAGAATTAGTTAGATGGTAACAATGAAAACTAATAGAAATACCAACTAACCACCACCACCAAAACACACTGAGGCACACTCAAGGCAGACATGCTAGTGCTCTGGTTCAGGCTGAGGCGATAGAGAAGGAACTGAGGGCAGTTTGCCCAGGCAGCCTTACGTACCCCTGGTGTGTGGCATAAGTAGCAGAGCACATGCGCAGGCTGAACAGACACTACCAATGGAAAATTTTGATTAGGGGCTTGGGATGTGCATGTGCACCTGAAGTGGAGCACCCATAGGGACACTACTTGAAGTAATCAAACTAAGCAACAGCAACAAGGAATGCTTTGTTCCAACAGTGTCTCAAGGTCAGACATTGTTACAAGACGGACAGAAGCTTCAGCGTTGAGGAAAATCAACTCTCCCTGTTATCAGGGAGAAAGGGCGAGATCTTCATCCCTGCTCTGGCCCTTTTACACTGGATCAAAAGGCCCAGAGTGTCACAGAGCGGCCCAAAAAAAACATGTATATGGCAGGGGAGGATTCCCTGGTATAGGCACCATGGAGGACAGCCCTAAGGTTGTCTTAAGAAGACTTCGTTGCAAGTCCTGGTGTAGGTGGCCTGTCAAGGGAATGGCCACAACTTGCAGCGCTGCAGGGATTTGGAGCAGTGCTGTAGCCCATAGGACAACCTGTGAAACTGCTATAACTTAGACAACACTTGGGATCCAAGTTACCTTGGCGGGGGTGGGACTCTTCAATCCTGGAACAACCCAAGAATGGGAAGGGAGGGGGTGGGAAAAAGAAGTGGCTTAAAGCCACCATAGGACCCTTCCCCTGGGCTGCAAGTTGTGTACCATGCCTCTAAGCAGCATAGTACAGAAACCCACCCTTGGAGTATTGGAGCCATTTTAGCTTACATATTTTACCACTGTACATAAGGGACTTGGATATCGTGTCTATATATAGACACGATATCCCTTTTCAAAAGGCTCCTATAGCCACACGTTAGGCATAGAAGCTGGGTACACTGTATGCAGTATTGTTCCTCCCAACTGTAAGGTGGCTGTACAAGCACTTTGTCTATGTCCTAAAAGATTACTTTTAGATTTCCAAGAAGCAACTGGAAGTGAGTCTGAAATGGGAGGCCTAGAGATGAAATCTAATAGAAGCCAACTCACTGGCAGAGCTTCTCCACGAACTTTAAAATTGAGTATCTTGCATTGCTCTACTCCAAAGCATCCAAAGTTACACTAGCAGTTTTGCAGGTACCGCAGGCCTGAGAAACGGACTCCATGGCAGCAACATCTGGAGTACAGACTTGGCGCGCACTTGCCTGCTGGCACCCAAGTTTCTGTATTCCTAGTGCAGTCTGGACTCCTTATCAGATGGGTCGGCTCATAGCCCAGTATGTGCTGGACTTGTCAGAGGATGACTGACAATACTGCCAGTGCCATTTGGCAAAAGCTTTCTGGACTGGAATGTGGTGACAGCACTGCATTAACCCAGTTCCACCATCCTTAGCGCTCAGCTTTCTTGACAATAACCAGCTTTTACAGTTAGCAGGTGGGCAACAAAAAGTGATTAAGGCTCTAGAACAGCTTCCATAGGAGGAGAGATTAAAAAGACGGACTGTTCAGCTTGGCAAAGATGACTAAGGGGATATAATCGAAGTCTATAAAATAAATAAATAGTGACTGGCATTGAGAGTGATATATACTACTTCACATAACCCAAGAACCAGGGTCACCTAATGAAATTCATAAGCATCAGGTTTAACGAACATAAGGAAGTACTTTTCTACAGGTTGACTGGGCGTTGCGTGAAGCTCTGCCAGGGGATGTCGTGAAGGCCAAAACTATAACCAGATTCTTAGCTAAGTTCATTGAGGATAGGTTCATTGATGGCAATTAGCCAAGATGGTCAGGGATGCAACCCCATGCTCTGGGTGTCCCAGCATCTGGTAATCAGAGGTTTAGAAGTGGATGATAGGGAATTGATCACTCGATTTGCCTGTTTTGTTCACTCTGTCTGAAGCACCTGGCATTGGCTACTGTCGGAAGACAGGACACTGGGCTAGATGGACCTTTGGTCTGACCCAGGATAGCTGTTCCTGACAATAACTAGCTTTTAGTCAGCAGGTGCCTCAAGAAGTAATTAGCCAGCTAAAGACATACATCACTTATTTGAATAGACTTGTTTTAGGCCTCAAAAAAGCCTCACCACTTCCAGAGTTATGAATCAAGACAGTTTTTCCTCCATGCTCTATTTATATGAAATTTCCGGTGTATTATAAGCTGCAGAATTTTCTGATGCACCAGCAGCAGCACCACCACTCTTTAAATAGGTTTTGTACAAGTCACTGTTTAATACACGCACACGTCCATTACCACGCCACTGACGTTTATTGGCATTATGGTAGTTTGGTGGAATTCAGCCGCATTGGTCTTTTAGTTTACCTTTAACATAGGTGATACTATATTAGTGCTTTAATGGTAGCGTATACTGAAAGCCCTATAATACAAAAGATGGATAAGCTCTCCTGGAGAGAGAGTATTAAGCACGTATATGCCCAAATACCTCTGGGTCTTAAGAGCCCAAGAGGCATCCCAACAGCATTTGAGATTTATAGTTTAACATTTCTCTAATCTCTTCAACCTCACCTTAGGTTTCCTGCTTGGAAACCAGTAAGAACCAGAGAGGCTGCCAATATCAAGAGTCTGAGTGGACTGAAAATCAGACAAGCAACTGAGTACGTTGGCAGCAAGCCCCTCATTTGGGCTCACAGGCAATACCTAAACAGTCCAACACCTAATGAACTTTTGATACATTAGTTGGGGATAAGATTTAAGATGTACACTTCCCAGGACATTTGATTTCTATAATGCCCTAGAGCACTAGAAACCCTTTTGTAACCTAGGGACAGTCAGTTCATTAAGTCCAAATTCTCTTGATTCCAAAGACTCTAGTCACTGTCATTGTTAACTTCCTCTATAAGCACTCAAGGTGACGATCTCCCCTTAAGGATTTAAATAGCGGAGACAGATCAGATTTCATTGAGCTGTCATAAGATACTTTCAGATAGGGCAACTCGTATCAAGGCTTTTATATCAAGATGCTGCATTTATACCAGCTTGGGGTTTTGATTACCAGTGCTACCCTGACACTTTGCTGGCAAGAATGAATTTTGAGCAGGATCCAGAGGAGTCTGACTGCAGCTGCATTCCCTATAGGATGACAAGTATAGATCAGCTGGAAGGGAGGCAGACTGCAGTGATTTCCACAAAACTAACTGGCTGCAATAGTTGGTCAAACCTAGCCTGAGCCATGACTAGCAGAGGCCCTTGGCAATAAGTGGGGCTTCTGTAGATTTGGTGCAATACTGCAAAGGCACCTGTACTTTATTGTAGAGGCAGAATGGACACAGTTCAGACAACTGAAGTTCGAAACAGTGATGTGGAGACATCATTGACTTTCCCAATAAGAATCCATCTCCTTTAAATAAAGGAGATATCCTAGCAATCTTACCTTCAATTTCCTTGGGCCATCTCTTGTGGATCCTTTCCTTTTGCCTGGTGTTAGCATTGTGATCATTTTATCCAGGCCTCTTTCCAGACTTCCAAACATTTTGGCTCTTTTCTTCTTTTGGCCACTATCCACGTGAACTTGATTAAGATCCATGTCTACTGAGCGACACCTGACACATTAAGAGATTAAAAAAATATAGGCCTATTTTCTCAGTGCCTGAAAGTCAGTCATTTCAGATGCATCACTAAAGTATTACCAGACCCCAGCTCTGTATTTAGAAAGACAAGTGGAATACATTATAGCTAAACTGAGACTAAGAGGATGCTATGAGAATTACCATTCAATAGTCATTTGGGATTTAAATGGAATTGTGTATAGAAAACAGCTGCCCTCTGGGGCAGTGGAATAAGGGTGAATTTGTAATTATGGAAAACAGGAATATGTCCAAGACTACTGAGGTGTGTAATTTTAAACTCTTCTGCCTTTAATATTTTCCTACTATGTAGGAAAGGGGTTTAAGGAGGTTTTAAAAAAAAAAAAAAAACAAGACAATGAAAGAGTAGGTGCTGTTGTAACAAGCCTTCCTAGTCTATATGAGGATTAAGGTAGTCCAGTTTTAAAATCAGCAATAGGCATGAATAACTAGATACTTACCGTCTTTCCGGGCTAATGACTGCTGCAGCCATTTCACCTGTACTTGCTGGACTTGTGGGTTTCTTAATTGGGGTGTCTTTAACGCACTGACTTCTCTCAGCTGAAAAAGAGGACCAAAACCAAATTGGGTATGTTTTTTCGATCATGGAAATTCCTTGCTGCAGTCATTTTAAACCAACTCCCCCTTGTCCCCACCTTAACATCTCTGCAACATACAGAATACTATTACCAACAGGAGAGTGGGTTTGTGTGTGTGTGGGGGAGGGGGGGGGAGGAGAGATACCTAGATTTCTGCTGGAAGTGGCCCAACTTTATTATCATACACATTGTAAGGAGAGTGATCACTTTAGATAAGCTATTACCAGCAGGAGAGTGGGGTGGGGGGAGAGAAAACCTTTTGTAGTGATAAACACCCATTTTTTCATGGTTTGTGTGTATAAAAAGATCTTCTGTACTTTCCACAGTATGCATCCGATGAAGTGAGCTGTAGCTCACGAAACCTTATGCTCAAATAAGTTGGTTAGTTTAAGGTGCCACAAGTACTCCTTTTCTTCTTGCGAATACAGACCAACACGGCTGTTACTCTGAAACCATACAGAATACCGTAACTGCTTTTAAATAAGAATCACAAGGTACTATTACTCTACTTATAAGAGGCTGAGGGAACTGGGATTGTTTAGTCTTCAGAAGAGAAGAATGAGGGGGGATTTGATAGCTGCTTACAACTACCTGAAAGGGGGTTCCAAAGAACATGGATCTAAACTGTTCTCAATGGTAGCTGATGACAGAACAAGGAGTAATGGTCTCAAATTGCAGTGGGGGAGGTTTAGGTTGGATATTAGGAAAAACTTTTTCACTAGGAGGGTGCTGAAACACTGGAATGCATTACCTAGGGAGGTGGTGGAATTTCCTTCCCTAGAAGTTTTTAAGGTCAGGCTTGACAAAGCCCTGGCTGGGATAATTTAGTTGGGGATTGGTCCTGCTTTGAGCAGGGGGTTGGACTAGATGACCTCCTGAGGTCCCTTCCAACCGATATTCTATTATATTTAAGATTCAGGCTGAGTGAGGCATTTCTCCAGGGCACTAAGAATTGCTCAGACTTGGGACAAGCAGTATAGTTAAGTTGTTAGAATATAGGATGAGGGTTTGATAAAACTAGCTTCTGGTCCCAACTCTGCCAGTGACTCAATGTATAGCCTTTGGCAAGTCACCTCCTCCATTTCCTCTCTGTAAAATGGGCATAGATATTTAAAGTACCCACTTCCTGAGGTTGAGGATTATGGTTTGTAGACACCAAGACCAGACATCAGTTACTTAGATCCCAGTTTGTACACTCTCCCCCAGAGTCCCTTCCCCTGCCTCAAGAGTGCTTTTGCATTCCTCCATGGGGTTTTGTATTCTAGGACTGCCATTTCTATCATTCAAGATTACAACTAATGTGCCTGGCATAGTCTAATCAGCATTTGTGGCAAGACAGCTATTTGTCTAGTTAAGTTTCCTGTTTGATACTTTTCACAGCCAGAGTGGGCAAATTCAAGTGCTTTCAGTACAGTGTTGTACTTCAATTTGGTTTTGAAATCCAAGCTGTTAAGATACAAGTAATGCTTCTGTTCCCTTATCCCCACCCCATTATAGATAAACCTAAATGTCAATATAGTGATGCCTTTAATCATAAGGAGACAGCCCTGCAAACTCAGCCTGGGAACCAAGGCTGAAGCCAGGTTTCTGTCCATCACACATTACTGCCAGTGATAAGTTATGCAGGCCAACTTTGACCCACCTGTGACCCCATGGAAGGCACTGGGTTGCAGAACAGTTGCCTCCTAAGATTTTGGTAAAAGTCTTATCAGGCAACAGTAGCCCAGCCAAGCCAACAGGAGCAAACATTTCTCTAAGAAAACAGGTATGCTAAAATACATGGTGATCTGCTGATTAAAGCAGTACATGTTGCCTCTCTTCAAAGGAGAGCTATGCTGTGTGTAGCTCCAAGTCCAATGCATTTGGGGGCAAGAAACATTTAAGTTCAGCTCAACCCAGTGATCCCCTTTGGTTGAATTGCATATCCCATTCCTTCAACAGGAGTATTACTAGATCATTTAAGAGTTGCACTCAGTCTACTCTTCCCATAGAGTTCTGCAGAGCACAAGTCCTGAAATGGAAATGCAGAGATGCATTCAAATAGTTCTTTAAAATTCCAGTAAATGAACAAGGGAATTAGAAATCAATTAAATAAACCCTATTTGAACGTTTGAAATACATTCAAGCTTGCTGTAGAAATGGAGTGAGATACACAGCAGAAATCAGGAGACCTTAATTTGGAAGTTTAGATCCCATGTGCAGATGAATGCAGGTCTGGTTTAGCAGGGAAGAGGAACTGCTACAACCCTGCCCAGGTTCCATTTTCTTTCAGGGATGAGGGACTGCATGGATTCTTACTTTCCTTTCCACTCTCAGTTTGGGGTCAAGGAGAGGAGAGCAAGTCCCTTCCTAGAGCCAACAGCTGATCCCTTTCCTTCCTTCCCTGTGGTGGTCCTGATCACCAGTATCCCTGCTGTGCCCAGCTGAGTGTCAGGCTGGGAAGAAGTGAGTGATTTCTACAGGGTTGCTACAGAGGTCCAAGTTTTGCAGTTGGGTGGGTACTCTGCCACTATTGCCGTGGAATTGTGGCAGATGCTGGACCCCTAGCACAGACACGAAGTACCAGTAAACTTTAACCAGAAAAAGCCTGAACAGCTTCCATCCAGAAACTGCATTATGGCCACCTCTTCAGATTTTGTTCTGAACAGGGAGGGGGAAAAAAAAAAAAAAAAAAAGAAAAATAGTTAAATTTTAATACTGCTGTTTAAAATCAAATTTGAATTTATGGCAAACTATGGTAAAGGCCTAACCTTGCCATAATAAAAATTGTTTAAATACATATATGGTGCATTAGTGAATCCTCAAACTTTAATCTGGTAAAGGCTACTTTGTTATGGTTTCCACAATTCTGTGTGTATGTATCTTTAACTTTGGAGGTCAAGCATAAATATGGCACAATGCCATGCACTGCCTTAAGTATCTATATCAGCTTCGGTCTTTATCATGGAGTGCTGGTATTTCCTTTTTTGAAATGGAAGTATTTTCAGTTTCTGAAGAAAAACTTGCCTTAATTACATTTTGGTTTCAGGTTAACAGAATCACCCTGGTTTTTTTCTAGGCCTTATGTCTGCCACTTATGTTTCCACAGAAAGTGTAGCCGAAAGTAAACCATATACAGATTAATTACTGTGCCTCACTCTTGCCTTTAGGGTACAATCAAGTCAGTATAAAATTAAGGTCTGAAATACTCTTAAATGAGGATGTTCTGCTTGAGCATTGAGTCAAGATCCTTTGTCAGCTGAAAATCCTTGAAAGCCTGTAGAAAGCTACAAGAGGATTCTGAATTGTATTCCCTTGCACAATATGGAGCAGCACATTCACCTGTTTTAAATACTTTGTTACACCTACTACAAAGGGAATCTCATGTCTGAGCTTTGCAAACAATTCGTATAGCATCAATGGGCAATAGTGCAAACATTTCTAGTAGGTTGAAGAGGAAGGCAGGATGGCTGTAAGATCTATAATTCATATGAATGTAATAGGAAACTGAAAGGGACATCCTGGGTGAGAGGCCAGTTCCCTGCTCACATGCAATCCCATCTTACAACTTGTTATAAAGCTACATCTTAATCCTGGTTAGGTTGTTTGTTCCCATTAGAACAATCTGTAGACTAGTTGGGGTGGAAAGCTTTGGGAAGATTGCTTTGAAGAAAGCCGTAGGAGTACAACTCCAGAAAGAACAGCGCTTTTAAGTTATTGACTTGTGTAGCGTAAGAAGTGTCTCCATTGCAATGTTTAGATTTCACATGCCGACATTGTGCTAGTGCATGAGAATCTGAAAGGGAGACTAAATCAGGGAAGAGAAAGGAAGCGGACGTATTTTTGTAACCCAAAGGAGTGATTTGAAGCCCAGGCAGAGGACTTATTGGAAATGCTCCTATCTCCATTCAAAACAGTTATCCTGAGGCAACAAAGAAGGGACGGGAGATTGCCTTTCACGCTCTTCTAGTATCTAAGTTGTAATGTGCCAGTCAGTTGTGACTATATACAGTGGAAACTCTTCAGCTAGTTGCTGTAAGTGTCCAAGTACATTCAAAAAGTATACACAATCCTGCAGCGACAAGAGGAGGAAGAGAAGAAGTGACATGTAGAGCAGCACATAGTAAGCTAACAGTAGCGCTAAGATGCATTGCCTCTGTGTAGTGTGGTGTAACCTCTTACAGCAAGAGGAGTGGGCTGGTGAATATTGTACAGTCTAGGATCACAAGATGGAATAAGCCACCCAGGAACTCTTGTAGGTATAAGTTTTAGCTAGAGTGGAACATTTTCCGCTATTCAAACCCTAAGCACCACACATACATAGCTAATGGAAGTCTAGAGTAAGACACACCTGTGGAGGGAAGTTCTTGATTTGGTGTGGTTTGCATCCTCTTCCCCTTCTGGCTCTTACTAAGAGGAGTCTTTGGTGCAGGAAGCACAAATGGCTCTTCATTCTTGATAGTAAATGCCAAGTCAGAATTCTCTTTGTTTTCACTGTTCTTTGATGCTGCTCTTCTTGCCACTGGAGTTGGAGGTGGTGTAAATTCTACACTATCCAATGGTGTCTGATGCTTTGAATGCTACAAGAAATTTGATTAGGTAAGGGAGAGTGATGGTGAATTAACTCTGGACAAAGTTAAAAATTTGCCAGTATACTGACCATACACAGTATATAGTACAAGGGTCAGGTCAATATAGCGACACATGCAGCCCAGTGCTCCAGACTTCTTCCTCTTTGCCCACACATCTAAGTCACTACTTATTCTCTCCTGAACAAAAAAATTAAACCCTTTCTACCCTGTGCCCTAATCCTCCTTAGTTCTTTCAGCTTCCCATCCTGGCCTCCCAATCCCAGATCACTTCTCTCCAACCCATCCACAAAGTAGTTAAGGGCATGTCTACACTAGAAACTTAAGTCTATTTATGTTAAGTCTACTTACAACCACTGCAGTGGTTCATGTCCACACCACTGACAGAAGGAGGATAGTGTGTGTTCTCATTCGGAGTACTTCCACTAACTTAAGAGGGACAGCATGGGGGGCTGAGAGCCTGGCTGCTTCCCCCCCTGCCCTGTCTCTGGGCACATCCTCATTGCCAGTAATGCCAGCCTCACCATCCCCTTTGTATCCTTCCCCACTTCTGTTTCTTCTTCTGCACTGCCCATACACATAAGGTGAGCATCAGGTCCCCTGCCTCTCCTCATTAAAGTAAATGAGGACCCACAAGCTAGGAAAAGGGGTTACAGTTTATGGTAATAGCCATCTGACAACCAAAAGGTTCTTGTCTCTGTCTTAATTTGTAAGATCTTCTGGCCAGGGACTCTCTTATGTAGCACTAAGCATTGATATTGATACTTAAACATAAATGCAGCGTGCATTTAAAAAAAAAAGTTAAAGATGCAGATTCCCTTTAATTAAGAGCAACTGTTTTAGGAAATCATTGTAATTCTTCAAGCACCTGCTTTGTTTTGGGCATATATAGAGCAAAGCCTGCAAATGGAGACTCCTTATAAAGCACATCTGAAAATTCCATGGATCCAAATGCACAGGGTATTTCCCTACAGTCTTCCACATCTTCATAAGTCAGGTTCTTTTTAGACTATTTAAAAAAAAAAAGGAAAGATTCCAATGAGACATGAAGTGAAAACTTTCACCAGAAGAATGTCATTACTTTTAGAGTTAGTTTTAATAGTTACAGCTTTGCCCTTTAGAGTTTCTAGTTATGGGTAGTATCTCATGGGAAGTTCTCATTCAGGTCACTTGTCATCTGAAAATCATGTTTGGAGGGCTAAGTCTGCAATGAAAGTTTTAATAAGCAAAGCCAATGAAAGCACCAACGCACACAAGGAGCCTATGCATCAAGTGCAGAAAAATGCAAAACCTGCCATTGATTTCTACAATTAAGCTCCTTAGTTTGCTGCCACACTAGCTAACACTACAAAAGCGGTCCCATGAGGAGATGCAAAATATATACAAACCAAAAAGGAAATATAGTGAAGGAATATGGGAAACAGCTGGTTAAAGTCATATTACATATGATACCTTGGAACAAATAGTTATGGGAAGTCAACTATTTAAAGCTGAGTGCATCAGCAAAAACCTTCACTTTCTGGTGGAAATGAGAAGGTTTCAACGGATGTCAAATCATACAATTCTGTGTGCAGGCTCCTTCAAACTGCCAGAGGTAAGGAAGAGTTTGCTTCCACGTTTCTGTATGCTGCAGCCTTAGTTGCTGCCATTGTGTAGTAATGTCATGGCCCACATCTTTTAAAGAGAACCTGCATTTGTTTTCTCCAGGGGGCATTTCCTGCTATGCTACCTTCAGTTTAGCTAGTGGCATATGCTGTGCGACTCAGGGCAGGTCTGCACGGCTAGCGCAGACTCTGCCAATGGGAGAGAGCTCTCCTGTTGGTATAATTACTCCACCTCCTCGAGGGTGGTAGCGTGTCTCCTGGCGACATACTGCTGTCTACACTAGTGCTTAGATTTTGGGGGGGCGGTGGGAGAGAAGGCGGCGGCAGCTTTTCTCCACCCCTGAGCGACTTCAGTTATATTGAAGTAAGCACTAGTGTAGACCTGCCTTAGCTTTGTGGTAAGTCAGATGCTTATATTGCTTTTTGTAGTAAAAGGGGCGGAAATAGCACCCCTCATGGTCTAAGATCAAATATTTAAGATCCATGATCAATTCTCCCTTCAAGTCAAATTCCAGTTTTACAAAGTGTGAACAACCTTTAGCATTACATGGTAGTGTCAGGTTTAGTATTTAAACTAAAAATAAAGTCAACCCAGAACAGCATTTCCTCCAACCCTCTGCTGAACCTGTTTAGCTCCAAGCTTTAGGGAACACCCGCCACCCCCAATGAAATACAAGTCTCACAACAATCTACATATTTAATTTCTAATCCAGAGTGACTGGACAGGAGATGGTTTTCAATATATCCTTTTGTGTATTGCAGAAAACTCATTGGAAGGCCTCGTTTTGTTATGTACCACTCCAACGAAATGGCAAGCAATAAAGTCAGCTATCAGTCCTCAGCTGGAAGGCCATTATAAAAAGGAACGATCGTGTTTTGTCTGGAGACAAATGGCTTTTGGCCAGTGGTCAAGGATATTGCCAAGATCAGATTTTTCATTACTGTTGAAAGCCAAAGTGTAGCTTTCTGCTATATGACCAGATGTGCCACTGATGATTACTATAAAGACCTTATCAGACACCTGTTAACAGCAGCCAAGAATACAGTAGCCAGACTCTGTAATTGAAATTATGTCCCATTACTCCATGAATAGCTGAACAGCGCCTGATGGACAAGGAGAAATTCACTCCATTATAGAAATGCTTCTATAGGTCACTGAAAAAACTATTTCCAGCTGTCATTCCAGGCAGGATTTAGTTAAGTCATTCTTTTGGAAAACCTGTGTACTTCAAGCTGCTTGTCATAACAGTTGATTATGTTCAAGCCACTAACACCACAGCCAAAACACAAACTCTAAATTAAGAAGTCCTGCCAGCTTAGTTTCACGGACAGTAGGTCAGCTCCCTATGCTGAAATGGCTGATCAACAGATCTTCAGATGGTACATTGTAGGGCACTTACTGTGCAGAGGTACTGAGCAGTTAAGTGTATCCCCAGTGTATCATAGTGGGACTAATGTGCTGTGTTACAGAAGAGATATTTGAGGTATCTGGCTCATCTCTGATGGATTGCTCTTATTGTTAATGGTGCTGTTTTGCCAAGTCTACTTTTAAATATCCCAATGAGGCTTCCATAGCTTATCCTGGCAAAAAGTCTCCAGGGTAATAGATGTGGTCAGGAAGGTTGCCTTCTCAGGTCCATCCATTCCCTTACCTCATCCTAACAAATCCTACATTTGAAATTTATACCTTTTAGTGACAAACTTATGGCCACCTATAACCATGCTAACCACATTATACATATTTAACTCCATTATTCTTCACGATACCTGCTCTCAAGCCTGTTTGTAGCTGACCTTCTCATTTGTCAATGCAGTTTTAATAAGGGATGCCCAGAATATAATATTTGAGGAATAGCTGCACCCCAATTGTATAGAAAGACTGCCTCTTGTTTTTTGCTCTTGACATGATGCCTCCTCATGTGCAGCCCCAACAATCTGGAAATGTTTTCCTAATAGTAAATTTTATATTCGAATAGATGCATGTTTTACCCTGGAGTTTATATTTCTGCTGTCTCAAACTGGGAATTTAGTGGTTTTCAATTTATAGTAAGTAAAAAAGTGACTGACCTGGTCACAGATATGGTATGTACATAGGTTTAGCAATTGAGAATTGGGAATTACAGAACAGGCCCAGAGACTTAAAGCAGAGCACAAGACTGATTGTCCTTTTGAGGAGTTTTTAAATATATGAAATATGTAGCTGTAGGACTGACTGCTCATGAAGAGTTCACGCGAATTGTGTTTCAGAAGTGCAGGTTTAACCTTTAAGGACTCAAGTACACAACTCTTTGGAATCTGCAGTTTCAAATGGCAGTAACAAGTGATCAGGAAGTAGCACTTAAAATACACAGCTTTGTTTGGTGGACACAGAAGTTACACACAAGATTGGCCATCATCAATAGGGCCCCTACAAAATGGACCATGAATTTGGGTCAATTTCACAGTCATAGGATTTTAAAAGTTGTAAATTTCATGATTTCAGCTATTTAAAACTGAAATTTCAGGGTGTTGTAACTGTAGGGGGTCCTGACCCAAAAAGAAGCTAGGGGGGTGTTGCAGTACTGCTATCTTTACTTCTGTGCAGCTTCTGGCGGTGGTGCTGCCTTCCGAGCTGGAGAGCAGCAGCAGCAGGCTGGGAGCCCAGCTCTGAAGGCAGAGCCGCCGCCAGCAGCAGCACAGAAGGATGACATCGTAGGCTTTTGCCTCCCTTACTTCTGCACTACTGTCTGCAGAGCTGGGCCCTCAGTCAGCAGTCACCGCTCTCCAGCTGCCGAGCTCTGAAGGCAGCAGTGCAGAAGTAAGGAGAGCATGGTATTGCCGCCTGTACTGGGGTGTTTACCTGCTCCTGCCCTGTGGGGCTTAAAAGCCAGCCCTGGGAGAGAGCCAGGGCTGAGGGCAAGAGAAGCTAGACTGATTGGGGAAATGGGCTATGCCCCAATCAGGCAGCAGCTGGGCCTATAAAGGGGCTGCTAGGCTGAAGCTTAGCCAGAGTCTCTCTCTGCATTCAGAGAGGGAAGGGTCTGGCTGCAGGGACCTGAGGGAATACCTAGATTGGAGCAGGGCTGAGGGGGAAAGGCCTTGGGAGCAGGCGAGCTCTGGCCTGGAAACCCCCAGGCTGTGAGGCCTAGATTAGGGCTGATTAGGTACTGGGGTTGCAAGGAGGCAGCCCACAAGTAGACAGAGGCAGCAGGTCCAGACCCCCTCGCCTGTGATGAGTGGCTGATAGCCCCACTCCCCAGGGCAGACTGCAGGGTAAGCGATGACTGGCAGTAGCCAAGACTGAGGTGAGGTGGGGTAGTGAGTGGGGTTCCCTAGGGAGGGGAGACCCTCAGGGATTGTTGGGGTTTACTGCCAGGGGCAGCACCCCAGTGGGAGGAGGCACTGGGTCCTGGGAGGGACTGGGGCTGGCGGTAAGGCAGATCACCAGACAGCAGGGGGTGCTCTGGAGGCTGATGAGCCAATTCCCAAGGACAACCAGCAGGAGGCACCACTGGGTGAGAGTCTGGCTCTATTACACCACTCTTCTGTGCTGCTGCTGGTGGAGTGCCACCTTCAGAGATGGGTGCCTGGCCAACAGCCACCACTCTCCGGCCACCCAGCTCAGAAGGCAGCACAGAAGTAAGAGGGGTCATGGTATTGCCATTCTAAAATAACTTTATGATCCCCTGCAACTCCCTTTTGGTCAGGGCCCCCAATTTGAGAGAGGCTGGTTTCCCCTGTGAAATTTGTACAGTATAGGGTAAAAGCATGCAAAAGACCAGATTTCATGGGGGAGACCCTATTTCACAGTCTGTGATGCATTTTTCATGGCTGTGAATTTGCTAGGGCCCTAATTATCAGAATACAAGCTGTCAAACGCCAAGTTAAATTGAATATAGCCTTTTATCACCCTTTATACAAGGTCCTGGACAGCTGCCTGAAGATGAAGTCCATCAGATCAATAGAGAATCAATCTAAGTTTAAATAGTCAAACTCCATGCCAGCTTTAGACATTTAAATCTAAGGGCCATTTGTAACAGTTTATTTCAACTACTGAAATAGAACATAGTGTGGTGGTGGTGGTTTCTTGGGACACACCCATGAAGGGCTTGTGCTAGTTATCACTGCATTCTTTGAATTGCTCTTAAAATACAGAAAAGCACCAGTCTAGTCTTTGGGTGGGTGCAACTGCCCACTTGCTCATGGCATTCCCCATAGGGCTGTAGTACACAGTGCCCAAACACTGAACTAGTGCCCTCCATTTTTAGGTCAGGAAGAAATTACATTTATAAATCTAACTGTGTACCAAGAGAAATTTAAGCAGAAACTTCTGTTCTTTATAAAGCTAGGAAGTGACTAGATAAGAGTTTTCAGTGACAGCCTTAGCTTATTTCAGTCCACGAAAATGCAGTTGAAAGTACATGTCCTTCTATATATGTTTCATGTTATGAGACCAGAGCAATTTAGATTTTATACAGTCCCTTTTAAATGTCATCTTATTTTTCAAGGCAGTGCAAAAGCAAACACTGCATTAACATGGTTCACTACTGAGGCCTACAACTTACCTTCAGTTCTCTGGATGGTGTGATGCTAGTGTGTTCTACTGATAGAGAGGGAAGACATAGACGGACAGGCTTACCATGAGCCTTCTTGGATTGAAGCAAGAGGTAGGTTGCTGATATTTGATCGTATTTCCACTAAAACCAAGAGGAATTTGTCAGAATGCTACTATTCAAGAGAGTCATGTTAAAACACTGCTTTAAGTTACACCTGTTCTCTTGCACAAAGGACAATCTACCTGTTATGGACTCTTCATTACACCACTGTAATTCCATAGACTTCAATGGAGTTGTACTGGTGTGGAGGAAATCAGAATCAAGGTTGTGCTTGTTATTACTCTGCCACCCTTCCTGCAAGCAAGTTGGAAATGTGGTCTAGAGATTACAGCAGAGGCTAGAGAGAGTGAAACCCCTGCCCAGTTGAAATCAATGGCAAGACTCCCAGTGAATTCGATGGGGCCAGGGTTTCAGCCAGAACGTCTTGATTCTTTTCCAGTTGTCACTGAAATGTAGGACCTCAGGCAAATGGAGTTGTGTCAGTTTCCCCATCTGGAAGATAAGTATGTCCTTGCCAGCCTCCCAGGATGGGGTGTGAGATTAGGCTTACTTTAGGTTCATTAAATCCTTTTAAAAGGATTTAAGGAGCACTATGTCAGTGCATCATTTGTGTATCCTGGATGAACAGAGCTACTTATCTTAATAGCCAGAGAACCATGATGTAATCTCTGAAGTTAGTTCCAGAGCTGTAGAGCAGGAGTAAGTATAGATGTGTTAGCCAGCAGTTCTCATTCCCCCAGATGTGGGTCATACTAGCTGCACACTATGCAATTTCCAATCAAGAAGTTGGTTTCTACAACTGCCTGGAGAACTGCCTTTCCCTCTGAAAGAGCTATTTCAGCATACCACTAGATGCAGTGACATTACATATGAATTTGGGTTCTCAAGTTTGCCAAGTAGCTAAGTTATTTTCACTATTCAATAGCTTAGCATACAGTATTTACTGTCTAGTCTAACTATTAAATCTTATAGAAACTAGGAGTATCAGAACCATTATACTCCTATGTGGAATTCAGCTAGGAAACTTCCAACAAAAATGCACAATAGCCATAAATACAATCCAGATTTTCATGTTGTTTGTACTAATCAATGGAATAGCTACATTATTCCACCACTTTTCCCATTTTATTTTCAAACACCAAGACATTGCTTCTCTACTTCCTATTCAGCATTGCATTTGAGATTTCTTCTGTTTAGATAGTATTCTAAAGTTGTTCTCCAAGAAATTATTGAATGATTTCTGAAACAATCATCCCAGGACATAGAGTCACAGCTAGTAAAGAACCACTGTAACTTTCTCTTCATCTTCAAGGGATTCCAAATAGGACACTAGGATCATGGTTAAAAATTTGATGTCAAAGTTTAGGAAACACCAGGGAATGATGCATGAGGGAAAAGAGGGGAAAAATAAAAAAAAAAAAAATACAAAATTTAATGTCCTAACTACAGCTGAGCTTACAATTAAAATAAATAGATAAAATAAAAATTAAAATACTCTAAAATAACTGTCTTGTGTAGCCCATAGAGCTAGCTTTAGCCTTTATTTTATTTAGCAGTAACTCAAGGAACCTACAGGCCTGTATGCCGAAGCCAGTGTCTTACAGGAATTAGATAAGACTTGAGGCCTATGAACTTTGGCACCAATAAATGGCTCAATGCTCATCCAAGTTTCGGGGAACTGGGAATAGACCACTTAAGAGGAAAGTTTGTACATAACACCAGGCAACTAAGGGAGTATGAGCAAAACACCAGCATTTGGATATTTTAGGATAGAAACATCTGCACACCACAAGAGTAGCATTGCAACGAACTGACATAGTATATTAATGATCCCAATTTATTATCATCTTAACCTATAGGAAAGGGCACCCTGATATTAGTATGGTGAGAAAATACAAATGAAGAGGGGAGAAACCTTAGGCATAGTGGCATCTGCGTAACATACAACTTTTATATGTTTATCTTAGCCTGTGTGCAGGGAGAGAAGAGAGACTGACCGACCCTTGGGAGGTGCCAGGAGGATGGCCACTGGTGAGGACGACGACAATGGCTAACATTTCAGGTTGTTCTGCAAGGGATGTTGTAAGTATGGATATTCAGATGTACATTCGGTATTATCTCTATCTACCTTGCTGGGTTAGAGTGTTTGACTTATAATGTATTAATAAATTATAAATAGTACAGAAGAGTTCGTAAAGAGTGTTTCAACAGTGCACATCAGGGTTCACAACTCAACAGTAATTTTAATAATCTGCCTGTTCTTGCGACAAGAACCTGCGAAACCTCTGAGTGATAATTGGGAATTCTTAAGTAATCAATATGCAATCCATAGATCAGATTACACTGGACAGCTTTAAGTTTCATACTTGAATCAATGAGTATTGGAGTCAGTTGTTAATATGTCGAAGTTATTTGGGTTACTTACCTCTGAAATTAACTTAGTCATACTTTGCCTGCTGCATTTATGGAACACTGAAAGCTCTATTATGCAGTCATCATCAAGATGCCCAAGCTGCAAGAACAAGTTGGTAATGTGAAAGCTTCAGACTGCGGAAATCTTCTAGATCAGCCTTTGAATGGGATGTTCCCATGAAGCCAGATGGCTCTTGGCTTCATAGCCCAAGATCTCCAGACAGGACTATTGCGATCATCTGGCCTGACATCCTGTCTAACAGGCCAGAGAACTTCCCCAAAATAATTCCTAGAGCAGATCTTTTAGAAAAGCATCCAACCTTGATTTTTAAAAACCACCAGTGATCGACAATCCACTTGGTAAATAATAGTCACTGCTAAAGAGACATGATTTTGTTGGAGATAAAAATTGGTGCACTTCAATTCCTCCCCTACTTAAAAAGGAACAAAAAATTATTAAAGCGTGCAGCTGTACAATGCTTACAGTTAACACTGATGTTGCATGTACAGTAAAGAAGCTCTTTGCATAGAGAAACAATGACACCCAATGGCCAAATGTGGGTACTGGCTGTACATACTCGAATATTTTCCCTCCTGCTTATCACCTACACCTAATCTTCACTAGATTTTCATTTTTGTGCTGGCTTAACTTCTCTGACTAGTGCAGTGTTTGGTGACGGGGATATAATTTTAGAGTTTTCAATAAAAACTCACTTAAGACTATCCCAAACAAGAGCTTACAGGAAAATTAATAAAATTGCATAATAGCACTACACAAGTCACTCCATACCCTAGGTCTGAATGGTTCTGCCTGAGGTACCTGATTTTCAAAAAAATCTATACCTTACTGCATACAACTATCCATTTGCATCACAAGTACTTGGAGTCTAACTGGCCAGTTAGATATGAAAATACCCACCAGGTCCTTTAAAAAAAAAAAAAACACACACAACCCACCACTTAACTAGATTGCAAAGGCTGTAGCTAGCACACTGAGGTCTTTCCCCCTCATAGGGATTAAGAAGTTTACAGGGAGTGTCATCTTGGACATGCATTCTGAGAAGAGAATCTTGAAGAATTCATTCAGCAAGTAGCTGCTGCTGAAGTAACCAGTCATCTTTAGATCGGCCCCTCAGAAGAATGAAGGTTTTAAGCCTTCATACTGTCGCCATACACCATCCATTAAGGCACAAATTCAGGAAGAAGTTATACCCCAGTCACAATGTGGTATAGTAATCCTCTAGTTAGTGTACTCACTGGGTATTTGCTTTGCCACTGAACAGCATAGGAGTAATCCTGCATGAGCCAGGGGTGATTCAATAGATGTTTAACTGCAATTCGCTTCTTTGGATCCACCTAATGGGCAGTGAGAATCTAGTCAGTCAATGTTTTCATAAAGTGGATACCACAGTTACTATTCAGAGAAATAAGAGGCTAGTAAGATTAATCCTTTGCCTAGAATATTGGATTTAACATATTTCAAGTAGAAATTGGCAAGATATTTTAGATTCAATTTCTTTCCCCAGAAACATAAGGCCAGTTAAGGAAACCTACATTAACAGTAGCTGAAGGGATGAATGACACTGTCACCATGGTTAACAGTAGTGCAGCTAATTTGTGTTTTATAAATCTAGCTCGCTATAAAAGCACACTTAGGCAGTAAGTTTATACAGTAAGGTTACAATCTCCTGAATACAAGTTAGATGCTGAAAGACAACTTTGAGGTTAGCAACATAATAGCTGCACCATGGTATGCAGAGTGCTTAAGGCGATGTTCTATGAGCACAGCCCTTTCAGCAGAGGGACCGGTTAAATTTTCTTGAAAAGTTTCTTAAATAAGATGTATTTTAGGCTTTTGGGGGTCAATATTTCAATACTGTTTTGAGTAGTGGAACAGTACTGTAAAAAGCGTGGTCTGGCTAGAGCAGGGGTGGGCAAGCTTTTTGGCCCGAGGGCTACATTGGGTTTGCAAAACTATATGGAGGGCCGGGCAGGGAACGCTTTGCCTCCCCAATCTGCCCCCTCCCACTTCCCGCCCCCTGACTTCCCCCCTCAGAACTCCCAACCCATCCAACTCCCCCTGCTCCTTGTCCCCTGACCACCCCCTCCCAGGATCCCCTGTCCCCGACTGCCCCCTCCAAAACCCCCAACCCATCCAACTCCACCCACTCTGTGACAGCCCCCCCAGAACCGCTGACCCATCCAATCCCCCCTGCTCCCCCAGGAGCCCTTGCTCCCTTACCATGCCAGAGCCAGCCACGCCACTGTGTTGCCCAGCAAGAGCAGTGGGACAGAGTGATGGTGGCGTGGTGCACTCAGATTGCGGTCGGGGGGAGAAAAAGGAGAAGGGGTGGGGGGGAAGACAACGACAGCAGGGGGGAGGGCTGGGAGCGAGCCTCCCCAGCCAGAGCTCAGGGACCGGGCAGGACAGTCCTGTGGGCTGGATGTGGCCAGCGGGCATAGTTTGCCCGCCTCTGGGCTAGAGCCAATTGCTTTACCTGCAGCATCTGGTGGAGAAGCAGTATACTGCTAGCAGAAAGCCACTTTGGAACCTCATATTTTCCTCTCTGTATTTAAAAAAAGTTTGAGTGAACTTTGGCCAAGTAGTACAAATAACTTCATTAAATTGCTTGGATGTCTTACGGGCATTTATCTTCAGTCTGAAAACCCATAATAGAATGTGGAGCTAGAGGAACTGCCATTTTCAGCATATTTAGACTAACTTGACAAAAAGGGGTCATCATTCCCATTACTTTCACTGAAGACAAGTGTGACTAGATTTTAAGTTAAAATAGATTCATGCTAGGTTAGTCCCGTGGAAAGGCGGCTGAACTTCCAGGAACACAATTAAACGAGATAGCAGGTAAATTAGATGAGAGAAACACAACCATCAGCTTTGCCACATATTTGCCTCCGCAGCCCTTATTCATTCCATTTTGTTGGACCAATTGTGGCATTTGGTCTTAAGAGTGCAAGTGCTTAGAACAGGAACTGTGGTTCTATAGCACCTAGCACAATGAGGCACTAAGCATAGAATCAGAAATGTAGGCCTGGAAAGGTCCTTGAGATATCAAGTCTAGTCCCCTGCGCAGAGTCTGGACCAAGTAAACCCAGAGCATCCTTCACAAGGGTTTGTCCAACCTGTTCTTAAAAGCCTCCAATGATAGGGATTAAAAAAAGTTTCCCTTGCAAGCCTGTTTCAGAGCTTAACTACCCTGAGAGCTAGAAAGTTTTTCCTAATATCCAACTTAAATCTCCTTTGCTGCAGATTAAGCCCATTAATACTTATCCTAGCATCGATAGGACATGGAAAACAATCGATCATAATCTTCATTACAACAGCCCTTAAATGTAAGTCTTCATACATCAGGTCCGCCCCCTCAGTCTCTTCTCAAGACTAAACATGCCCAGTTTAGCCTTTCCTCATATAAGGTTTACAAAAACTGACCTATCATTTTTGCTGCTCTCCTCTGGACTATCCAATACGCCCAACATCTTTTCTAAAAGAGTGGTGCCCAGAATTGGACACAGTACCTTGGCTGAGGCCTCGCCTGTGCCTAATAGGGCAGGAGAATTATCTCCTATGCCTTGCATTCAACACTCCTGTTAATACATCCCAGAATATTAGCCTTTTTTGCAACTACATCATATGTTTGACTCATTCAGTTACTGATCCACCACAACTCCCAGATCCTTCTTAGCAGTACCACCATCTAGCCAGTTATTCCCATTTTATAGTTGCTTGATTTTTCCCTTCTCAAGTGTAGTACTTGCACTTGTTTTTCATTAAGCTCTGGGTGCTACTGTAATTTGTACTTAAAAACAGTATGAAGGTTTAAATCAACTTCTAGACAAAGTATTAAAATTCATCTGGCTTTAACATTCTGTGCTTTTATAGTAGGATTGGTTGTTACACCAAAAGGTGAGCAGCCTTGCATTTAGCCGCTTTCCATTTATTTATATTTCTAATGCTGGACATGAGCCGTAGAGGTTGGCACTCACTAACTAGAAAAACTGCAAAGGATTTTTAAAAACCTAGAGTATGTGCGTTTCTTTTAATCCAATGATTCATTGTTCATGTAGCACATCTGACTAGTACATCAACACTAATAATTGCTTCCAAATTTTAGGAAAGGCAAACTGAAATTGCTACAAAGGCATCACATACACTAAATGAAACCAACACGAAGTCAGTAAAGAATCATTGTGAAATGTGATTTAACTACCAAGCTGGAATGAAATGCACTAAGTCTTGTGAGAGTTTCATTTCTGCAGACAGCTGTTTCAGTTACAGTCTGGGTAATATACAGAGACACATTTCTTTAACCCCAGTGGTTTCACATTAGAAATCTAAAAATTCTAATTGCTTTTATTTTTAGTCAGGACTAATGAATGTAGAAATTACTGTTTGATAGCTGTTATAAAGCAATTCAACACTAGAAGTAATCCAAGGTGAAACCTATATATAGTTTTATATATTCCAAGGAGAGCTGTAATATATGGGTTTGGCTCTTAAATACAGCTTTGGCATATGAACAGCAATGAAGTAAAAAAAAAACAAACCCTCAATTTATTAGTAGTCATGCTAGAAACAGTTAAGCATTTTTGTAAATATAGCCAGTGAATGCACAATATAATCAGAGGGAAGTTTGCCTCTTATTGAGGAGCTGTCAATTTTTTTTATTTGATTTTCAATCAAAGCAGGAAGCATTTGGTCAAATGTTATTCCCAAGTGAGGAACCGTAGAGCATTCTAGGCAAAGAAACATACTGTATGCAAGCGATACAACACCCTAATTAGATTCAACCAGCAGACTACTATACTGTGACACGGAACATTAGTCCTGAGCTGAGATTACAGTAAATTTCAAAATCTATAATGTGGGAAATTAAATTCCACAACAATGCATAGAAGTCCTAATTTGAATCAATTTTCCAATTTGTAAATAAATCAAAAATTGAAACTGGAATTCAGAGTGGTAGAAACAAGCCTACATTGGTGGATCTTTTAATTAGGAAGGTTGTATCTTGTTTCTTATCCTCAAACATAAGTTCTTAAAGCATGTTCATCTGAATGCATTTAGACAGGTTTAGGTGGCCAATGTTCTGTGAATTCAGATCAGTCAACTCTAGTGCCAGAGCATATGGCATAACAATGAAAGTACTATGCAAGATTCAACTCAGACTCTTGTGTTGAGTCCTTTGTATGGGTTATAGCCTAGCCATCTATATGTTTTCTAAACTCTGATTTAAAGCATTTATCTACACTCTGGGCCATACCAGAACATGTACCTTCAACAGAAGGTGTGAAAGTGAGTACTTGTTTTTAAAGCTATTGGAGAAAGTACATGCCAGAGCCTCTAGGTCCAGGAACATTTACGTAACAATCCTCATCAAGTATTGCCTGCATTAGCACTCCCAACTAAAATTCCTCAGTTTACTAATATTAGGACTCCATGTTGGTCACAGAGTCCGTCACTTTCCATGCCCCCTCCCCCTTCTGACTGCCATGACAAAGAAAGGGACCTTCTGGGATGCTTCAAGCCAAATTCCTGCATCCAAGCAGCATGTTTGACTGATAAGTTAAGCAGGAGCACATAGGAAGGGACCACATACTAGCAGCACTTCCTGACTTGCCAGATTTACTCCACTTTACCTGGTATAGAAATTTAGTCTAGCTGGTTCATGGTTTCCTTCTCACCCCTCTCCATTTTGAGGAGAAAAGTAATAGCAATAGGTTGGTACCACATCCTTATACTACAGCTCAGAAGTAATTGCTATATTGTTGGGGGGGGGGAGGAGAAGAGAAGACTCCTAGAGTGATTTCTGCTTGTCAAGGTGATTTATACACATTTGTACATGAGTGGTTCAAGTACAGGATGAGGAGCAATAGTGCAGCCCAACAGTCAGGTGCTGCTAAGTATGCTTCTTCCCAAATGCTGCTTGTAATCCGTACGACAGCCAGCCAGCCTGTGGTATCACAGGGGTCGGGGGAGGGTGGAAGTGAACAAATATACAAGAGCAGAGAGGAGACAAGGGGAAGTTGTTTGCTGCATCATCTTTCGTATCAGTACAATGAAACCGTGCCCAAGGCAGCACTGAATCATGGAAAGCAGGTTGGGCTACTATGCTCATTTGACAATCCCTTTGCTCTTGCTAATTCATCACTACTGATCCCACTACACAAGTTAGTTCTAAAAAGACTGAGGGACAAGATCTAAAACCAAATTCATAAATACAGAATGGGGAATAACTGGTGCCACAGCAGCAGTGCTGAGAAGGATCTGGGAGTTGTGGTGAATTACAACCTCAACATGAATTAGCAATGCCACGTTGTGGCAAAAAAGCGCAAAATGCAATTTTGTGTTGCATTAATAGAGGCATAGCATGCAAGTCATGGAGGTGATAGTACTGCTCTACTCAGAGCTGGTTAGGCCTTAGCAGGAATACTGTGTCCAATTTTGGTCCCCAGTGTATAGAAAGGATGTAGAGAAACTGGAAAGGATCCAGAGGCGAATGACAGATGATCAAAAGGTATGGAAAGCAAAGGCTGAAAGAACTGGGCATATTTAGTTTGGAAAAGAAGCGGGGGGGGGGGGGGGGGAATGAACATGATCGTGGTCTTCAAATACTTGAAAAGCTGCCATAAAAAAAAAAGATGGTCAAAAGCTGTTCTCTTGCTACAGAGGGCAGTACAAGAGGCAACGGGTTCAAAGTACAGCATAGCATAACAGTAGGACCATAGAACAGATGTCTAGGGAGGTTGAAGCTTCACTGGAGGTTTTCAAAAGGAAGCTGGATAGCAATCTGTCTTGGATGGTTTAGGTCCAACAAATCCTGAATCTTGGCAGGGGGTTAGACTAGATGTCCCTTGCTGTCCCTTCTAACCCTATGGTTGCAAGTTTCAGTGGAAACTCCTTGGAAAACCATTTCATTCTATATCTGCAGTATTTGCACTCAGCTTTCTTGCCCCCCACCCAGTTTGCCTCAGAAATAGAAAAGAGGAGAGGTTGCTCCTTTCGTTTTAGGATCTAGTCTTCACTGGTGATTCACTACTTCTGTACTGTAGATTTGATTTCTACAATCACTTGATCCAAAGTTCCTCCAACCCAAAGTTGATTTCTGCCCTGTCATTACAAACTAAATCTAGTTTTGTTTCTGTGGGTATTTTAAAGAGTTCTCTTCAGCTGAAGAATTTTTATTAAATCCTATTGTATCTGCATTCGCTTTATACTGATCCCTTATCACAAACCTGATAAATGAACCATTAGCCCTATTCTACAAGGGTCCTGCTTCTCAGTGGGTATAATAAACTGAGGTCTTTTTAATCCTTTATTTTGACAAAAAGCAGAACTAACAGACTACATTATTTCACTACATGTATTTTAGAGCTACTTTTGCACTGATGTACCCATTTTGGATTTGAAAAAAGTTTACTCTTGGATCAGTTTCTCTAACAGAGAGTGCATATTCTGTAAACAGCACAAAAGCAAAGACCATGAAACTATTAAACACGTGACAATAGCAATACGTTCAATCACCAGAGAACAATAGGCCAAGAAGCATGACATCTTGCCTATTTGCTATGCAAAGGGTCTTCACTTACGCTTGTTAGTTTGGATTTCATAAGGCACTACGTACCATTATCTTTCTGTAGAGAGCCATGACATTCTCATCATCAAACGGGAGAAATCCACATAGCAGAGCATACAAGAGAACCCCCATGCTCCATATATCTGCCTAGAAGGAACAAACCAACACCATGAAGGGTCAAGTAAAAGTGAGTAGAGGTTAAAAGATCTGGCAGCTCAACATTTTCCAAGGATATGTACAACTGCTTAATGAGAAACAATGTTCTATCCGTTCTCAATACAGGCACCACACATCACTGAAGTAATTTTGTTACTACATCAAAGGATATTGGAGCTAAAGGATGTTGTCCAAAGAAGAGCACACCTCAGAAGTGGCTAGTTTAGCTTTCCCTGATTCAACTTTGTAGTAACTGCTACTCATCAGAGCACTGCTAAAGCCACATCCTCTTCCCAGATCTTCAAGTGCAGCCAAATTTGTTTGATTTCTATAGGGAGAGAAATTGCTACATTGTGTCTGGACATGGAAAGTTGTGTGTGTGTCTGTCTCTGCTCTGCCAGGACCACAACCTTCTCCACATCTTGTGCCTGCAAGGAATCCAGTGTCACTGGCCCCCATGACCAAGTAGGGAGCACTCTGTGGCCCCACCATCCTGGAGGGAATGGAGCTGTGACATGGCCATGGGGCCAGTGACATGAAATCCCTGCAGGCATAAGGTATGTATGGGGAGGCTGTGCACATGCCCACTATCGTTACTGGTGGATTTTTTTGGTTGATTTCAGTGTCAGCCAAAATAGAGGTTTATTGGGCTCTATCAATTTAAATCAAATCCACCAAGTCTAGGTATAGAGCACCAGAGCAAGCACTCCCCACTCTGGCCTGAAAGGAAACGCTAAGCAGAAACAGGGAAATGTGAAAGGAGTTTGAACTGGTGGAGAGCAAAAGTCCCACAAGCAGGAGCGACTAGTGACAAGCAAGATATAGGCCAAGACACTGGTGCAAAGAGATAGGAGAGCAAGGAGGAGTTTGACACTGATGTCTAGGAGGACTGAAAGTGAAGAAACTTTGGGATAAGGCTGATGTGTCAGAGCAGCAATTCAGGAAGTTTGAAGACACCTTGATAGATCGGTTAGGTACAAGATGCGTGTTAGAAAAGGAGGTTACAGCAGGTTACAGCTATCTAGCCTAGCTTTGATCTTCTGTTTCCACAGCAGGGATGGAAAAAAGGGAAGCTTTAACGTGAGGGAAAGAGGCAAAGACAACAGTAGGCCTTAGAAAGGGAACAAACTGCGGTATTCTCTTCAGAGGAGTAGCTCTAATGTGTTCTGTTTAACTTAACACAAATTCCAAGAAGAGAAGTCTGAGACAATAGCAGAGGAGACTGAACAGAGGGAAGAGGAAAGCTTGGGAGTTATTAGTGTAGAGGCAATTCCAGGAGTGGATGAGCTCATGAAGAGGCTCAGTGTTGGAGGGAGCTCAGGATGTTGCTCTGCAGGACACAGCCAAGAAGACATTGAAGGAGCAGTCTAAGGAGAACTAGTCAAGAAGAACAGTGAGAAGTGTGCTAAAGATGGTGTGTTGTGTGCTACTTTAGCACGAATCCACCACTATCCCGGTTAAGCAAGACTCCTGCAGTAAAGACTTGCAGGGGCAATTACATAAGGAAGTAGACTTTAAAGCCAAGTCTAGTTATGCTAGTGTTTACATATGTAAAGTTCAAAGCATATTTAAGACACTCTGTATCAAGGACAGACATTGCATTAAATACCTCTGAGCCAATGTAAGCTTTGCCCTGAATTAACTCTGGTGCTGCATAAGCTGGGCTCCCACAACATGTGTTCAGCTGGTAATCCAGGCCACCCTACAGCAGAACAATTGAACAGACACATTAGACTTGAATTGGAAATTTAACTATTTAGTTTTAACTATACTGTAGCACAAGATTATGGGCCTCACTCTCCACTGTGAGGTGTCTTGTGTGATTATATATACCAGTGCTAAGCAGAAATGCTCTGGCTAAGCCATCAACTATGCTGGAAATCTAGGTGCAGCTCTGGTAGTTCCTGTATTACCATGGGCAGGTCACTTATTCTATTTCTCAGCTGCTCATCTCCCCATCTAGAGAGTGAAATTAATGTTCTTTTATGGGACCAGTTACACCTACACAGAATTTGTCAGATAGCTCTCACACCTTCTTTACAAGACACACAACAGTGGGAAACCAGTCCATATCTATAGTGTTGACACATTAAAGCAAGCGGTGTGTTTGACAGGGATGTGTTCTGGACAGCAGGACTGAAGTGACATTCCAATACCTAATCAGTGATCGGCCCTCTTCTGTACTTTTAATCAGTTCGTAAATTAGAACATCTTACTGGTCCACTAAACCACAGAGTTCTAGGCAACAGCAAACCCTCTGCTTTGATTTTACATTGAATTCTACCCAGGGGATTGCTTCCTGTTACCATCCATCTCAGTCTAGCCTGCTCAAGGTTTAGATTACTAAATGTAGAAGTCTAAAGGTAACACCACAGCTTTAAATCTGAGAAGTTTTGAGATAAGGTTTGGAAGTCAGACCTCTGCATGCCACCTGTACAGACAATTGTCTCCTGGTCCACAACCCCCTAGATAAATACCTTTGGAACACCCATACCCATATCTAGTTCTAGTAGGCATATCCAGTCATCTGTATTTTAATTATTAGCACTTTGAGATCCTGATATCTGTTGGGGCCTCTGTGTGCTAAGTGCAATATTAACAGTTGGACTTTGCCTTGAGGAACTTACAACAGATAACAAAGGGTGGAAGAGAAAAATAGACAAAACAATTCAAGATCACACAGTAGTTCAAGCTAGAAGTAGAATCCCACCCACTGCCCATCAACACTCTTTACAATGAGTAGTTGGAATTCAAGTAACTGAAGTGTTGGCTGGAGACTTGAGTGCTATTAAACACCCTTTAAACGTCTGAAGTATTTGGATGCACTACTATGTAGTTTAAATAATTTACTTTTGCACACTCACCTTTGGCTTTGCACAGAGACCAAAGTCTATCAGCTTCAAGTTATGCTCTGCATCAATCAGTAAGTTCTCCTGAAGAAAAGGAGAGTGGTGGTAATGAGAGCACTTTACAGGATAACCCAGCCACAGGATGATTTAGTTTTCCCTCAGATCTTCTAGCCATCGATCAGTGCTGTACACCATCCTTTCCTAGTCCTGACCACCATCCTTTTGGCCATAGGCCCATCTCTTCTAATGGCTACAAGCAATGCTCAGCCTCTTCCCCAGATGATGGTATCTTTTGAGACCAATATTCCACACATTGTGCAGTAAGCTGTCATGCACTGAAGTTCCTCCCCTAGGGATTTCATCCCCTTCAAAATGTTCTAATCAGTCCATAAATACAAAACTGCTTCCTACGAGTGCATGCTGAAGGAGTGGGTTTCCTAATAAGTCATAGGGTGAGAACAGCAGGATGTTTCCCACCACATCCCTGTTAATGTCACCAATTAGGAGATCTGAGAAAGAACATGGCACTTGTGATGCTGAGTTGAATACAGTGACATGGAGGGGCAACAAAGGTATGATTTGCTATTAGAAGTGGAATATGGAGGAAAGAGAAGGACAGACTGTAACTAGCTTGAAGTCTGGAGTTGAGTACAAAGTGTTCCCTTGTTCATTGTAAGTAAGCTTTCTACCTTCTGATGTTGATCTTTGGTGATCCCCTTCTGAAACAGCATTTACAGGCTCCAAAGGGAGCCATATATAACTATGGCGCACCTATTGGCCGAGAGAGTAGAACTGGGCTAGGAAAAAAAACATACCTTGGAAAAAAAAGGAAGCTAAAGACACAGAAGAAATAAAAACAAAACCTTCAGTCCTTATAGAGTAGCTTACTTTGGAGGAGAGGTTTAGCAGCTAAAGAAGATTCCATCCCATTTGAAAGGGTACTGGATAAGTACTAAAAGCAGTAGTCAGATTTTTAGAAACAAATCAAACTTACTGGTTTGAGATCCCTGTGGGCATACCCCTGACTGTGCACATAAGCAATTGCTGAAACAATCTGACGGAAAAATATACGAGCTTCCTCTTCTGAAAGGCGATCCTTGGAGATTATATAATCAAACAGCTCTCCTCCAGGACAATACTGCAATGAGACAGGAAAATGGTATTTGAGACAAAAATTGTGATCTACTAAGTAACCTTACACTTGTAATACATTGTAAAGAAGATGTCCTGGCCCGCCTTGTCTAGTACACAGTCATTTTAGTTCTAATGCAGTAGTGCCCAAAGGTCCCCCAATCAGTACTAGGTGCTGTACTAAAGAGGAAGACCTGACCCCTGTCTGAAAGGGCGAACAGATTTTTAGTAATAACAGCAGCATCACATGCAGTAGGAAGGTGGCAGAATTTGGTTATGCAATAACTACATCTAAGCAGGTGTACTTCTTGGCCATATTTTTAAAAGGTGAAAGTATGAGTGAATATTGACTCATTGTGAGCATTGCTGGAGTGAAGTTTTAGGAGCAACTTGAATGAGGGAAGGATTAGTGATTGAACAAACCACAGTAAAGAGCACTTTGACTGGGGGCAGTATGAAAATAGAAACTCTTTGAGAAATTAATAGAGCAGTGAGTTTGGCATCAATGGCAGGATGGACTAGGATTATGCAGATGCTTTTCGGGTGAGGTCAGGGGGAGGCATATAGATGTTAGATAGGCTGGAGGGATGCTGTCATCTTAGATTGCCTGCTAGGTTCTTATTTCACTTTATGGCTCTCTTGCTCAAGAACAGAGCCACAATTTCAGGCTGCACGCACTGCAAGTGACTATTTGAATCCTTCCAAACATACTGATTTAAATTTTGAGAGGCTTTTGAGGGAATCTATAAGACAAGTTTTGAAAGTAACCTATTTTAAACTGGTGTCCCTTTTACAATGTCTGCCCTATTTAGTCATCTGTACTGAGGGATTGCTGGGGACTCAAAGATGAGCTTTTTAGCCATCTCATACATAAAGATTGAATTAGTAACATTAGATTCACAGTATTAATGCTTCTGGAATATCTAACCTCCAAGACCATGAATATCTTCTTGGATGTCTCTATCACATGGTATAATCTGCAAATATGTTGGTGACTCAAGTTCTTCATTGCATCAATTTCTGTTTTAACACGAGGTAAATCATCCTAAGAGACGAAAGCCAGTTATACAGTTGCTAAATATGGCTATTTCTAAATCCTATGCAGTGCTCCTACCATTAACACTACTGCAATTAAGGACATTTTCAAGTGTATATAATTAAGGTCAACCAAGTATAAGGTTTGGTATAACTTATAAGAGTTCAGAATTTGGTACACAGGTCAGAGACACACAAGTTTAATGCAATTGTTACAATGAAAAAGTTTTACTTTTTCCCTGCAAAAGTTGTCAAGAAATTGTTTGGTCTAAATTGGAGCAACTTTTCACAGTTTAAAATAATGTAATGAGTGTCTTAATGTCAGTGACACCAAAAATGAGCATTTGGGGAAGTTAATAACGTTCTTGCAAGTTCTGCTGGTTTTAGAAAGAGACTTTAGAAGAGTGGCTAACAGTTCTACACATGACAAACATTTCACATGAGTAAAAGTGGAGGATGTCTCCCATTACAAAACTGAACTTCAAGCAGCATGCTACTTAGACTTACCCCCAAAGCCAATTTGTCCATGATTTTGATTGCAACTTTTTCACCAGTAAGGAGCTGGCGACCTAGCTTAACCTTGGCAAAGCCACCTGAATTTAGAAGAGAGGCAGTAAGAATCCAAGATAAACATTAATTTTCTCCTCAATAATCCTTTAATAAAGTCACACGACAGGAGCAAGTCTTACAGTTTAAAGAAAGCTTTTTACAGCTAAAAGTACTAAAGAGAATTACTTCTGGATTAAAAATCTCAGAATTTTATTCAGCAAAATTAGCATGTGAAATCTGATCTCTAGACTAGTTGCTACCATAGCAATCTGGTTTTGATCTGGATGGGAAGCTGAAACAAAGTAAAATAGCAAAAACTTAGTCTTAAAAGAGATAAGAAAATGTACCTGTCCCAATGGTTTCATATAATTCATAGTACTTGAGAATTTCCTCATAGTCATCTACACCCATGTTGAGATAGGCAAAGTTTAGCAGTACTTCTGAAATCCTGGCAATGACATAGGAGAACACGATCAATTATGTTTTAAGATCTCTACCTAAGAAACTCTACTATATTAACAAAATATAGTCAAAATGTGATCTTGAAACTTAACATTCACTGAAGACACAATCTACTTGAAAATCTGCTTCAATAGCAAGTTTCTGTATGCCTAGAACATGCTGAAGTTAGAGTCTAACTGCAAACTCAATAGAGTATATTTCCACACTATCATATCAAATGTCAGTACCCAAGAGACGATTACTTCTGCCATCTAACCAAGTTACAAGCTAAAGTGCTCACCGGCTCCCATTTGTGGCTTTCCTTTCATCTCATTAACGGCACTGACACTTGACCTCCCACATCAAGACTGTAATTGATGCTACTGAACATTTTAATTTATTCGGAATAAGAAAATTTGGCTGGTGTTTACTGATTACTGTAAATTAGAACTTCTGCACTTACTCTGTAGCCCAGTGAAAAGCTTCAGATTTCAACCCCGTGCAGAGGTCAGCACTCCAGTTTCATAACTGCATTGCATAGTGTACAAACAGCAGCATTGCTGTAACAGTGCCAGCTTCCCCTTCCTTATCGGGCTAGTCTGATTGGAGCGAAGGATATTGTAACAGGTACTATGCCAGGCCAGTCACCATAGTTATGCCCATCACAATAGGATCATAAGAACACACATACCTGGGTCACAAAACCCACAATTTACAGCGGCCCTAGAGACACAGGCCTTGTCTAGTTTAGGCCAGGGAATAGGTCATGACCCAAGCTAAGGCTATGATTTAGTCACAGAGGTCACGGAATCCATGACTTCCAGCGACCACCATGACTTCAGCAGTGAGGAGCTGCAGGGTCCCCCCAGCCTGCCACTCCCAGCTGCCACAGAGGAACCCCCGCTGCCACAGGGGGAGGGGTACCCCACAGCTCCCAGCTGACACAGGAGCCAGGGCACCCCACAGCTCCTTGACCCCACAGGTAGCAGGGGATCTCCAGATCTGCAGGGGTATCCTGCAGCAGGCAGCTTCTAGCCCCTGAGCAGCTGCCACCCTTCAGGCAGTGTGGGGATCCACAAAGCCCCATTTTGTCCTGGATATTTTTGGTAAAAGTCACAGACAGGTCACAGATTCTGTTAATTTTTCTTGTTTGCCTGTGACTTTTACTAAAAATATCCATGACAAAATCTTGTCAGCTATGGGTAAGGCTAACAGGTTGGCAACTGCACCAATACACTTGACATAAACCGGTGTTAACACAGGAGTTAGTCAGGGTCAAAGCTGGCTCCATCAGCCTAGGATTATATCCACACTACACGTTTTACTCAGCGTTAATGGCTTGCCAGGTAACTCAAGTTAGCTATCACATTTATATAGGTTCATCTGATCACGCCACACACATTTCTTCCAGGACACAGGGTTTGTGCTTTACCATAGACTAAGCTCCAGAATAAACATTTGGGCAGCATCCAGACTAGCCTTTGTACATCTATTGCTACCATGAATTCACTGACAATCAATTAACTCCAGATAAAACCTCTCTGCAGTGTCACCAACTCTTAGGATTTTATCCCAACCTGCATGCTAGTTGGTGGCTTTGCTCCAAGCTCCAGCTCCTGGAGTCCAGTGATGACAGGAGCCTCAGCTTACATTTAAGCGTTTGTGCCACCACAGAGATTAAGATTTATTTAAGCATAAGCTTTCGTGAGCTACAGCTCACTCCCATGAAGTGAGCTGTAGCTCACAAAAGCTTACGCTCAAATAAATGGGTTAGTCTCTAAGGTGCCACAAGTCCTCCTGTTCTTTTTGCGGATACAGACTGACACGGCTGCTACCTCTGAAGCATTTAAGCGTTTCTAGCCCTTGTGGAGAGGAGCCCTAAAGGCTCGGGCACCGGTTATCACCGCCAGAGCCCAAACCGCTGCCAGGCTCCTGCCCGGGGATTTTTGAGCATTTGGGGTTGGCAGTGACACAGCCCCCAGCCCCAGGAACGGAGGCTACAGCGCAGCCCCAGCCCGGCTGATGGGAGGAGCCCGGGCGGGCAGCGCCAGGAGGGGCCGCGGGGGGCCGGCGGGAAGAGCGAGCCGGGCAGGACGACGGGGGCGGCAGCGGAGCGTTGGGAGGGGCCTCGGCAACTAAGCGGGGGGGGGGGGGGCGCACGCACTGACGGCCCCGATCCCAGCTTAGCTTATTTTATTGTATTTTATCCCGCCCCGCCGAACCCCGCTCACCTGCCCGGCGGGAGGGGTCTCTAGGCAACGCGGAGCTCCCGAGGTCGAAAACAACGAGCGCGAGCCACCGCGGCTCCTACTGCTTCCAACGTTTAAATTTCCCTACCAACCCAGCTTCTTCCGGCCGCGGCGGCCAGCCGACCAATCGGATCGAAGCGGCGTCCCGGAAGGGGCGGGATGTGTCGGGGAGTCTCATGGAAGGAGGGTCAACGGTGGCGGTGTGGGCTGAGCTGGACGCCATGTTGGGAGTGGCTTTTACCCTGCCGCCTCAGTCCTGGCTAGAGTTGCCTTAGGGGCTGTGCGGGGCCTGGCCTGCTCGGCCACGTCCCTGAGGTTGATTCAGACGCGCGTGCCCTGAGGGCGTGGCAGGGCCCAGGGACCAGGGCCGTTATTTGCTTCCCCCATCCCACGGATCTCACAGGGAGGACTAGGGTTTCCAAATTCCTACTTGCACAAAATGGGACACCCTAGCCCCGCCCCCCTGACGTGCCCTCATAGGCCACTCCCCTGCCCCGCCTCTTTTCCGAGGCCCCGCCCCCGCTCACTCTCCCCACCCTCCCTCACTCCCTCATTTTCACTGGGCTGGCTGAGGGTTGGGATGTGAGAGGGGCTGCGGGCTCTAACAAAGGGTGTGGCTCGGGGGGGGGGGTCCAGAAATGAGGGGTTTGGGGTGTGGGAGGGGGCTCTGGGCTGGGGCAGGGGGTTGTGGTGCAGGGGGGGTGAGGGCTCCAGCATGGAGTGCAGGCTCTGGGGTGGGGCCAGATATGTGGGGTTTGGGGTGCAGAAGGTGGCTCTGGGCTGGGGTAGGGGGTTGGGATGCAAGAGGGGGTGAGGGCTCCAGCTTAGGGTGCAGGCTCCAGGGGGGGGCCAGAAATGAGGAGTTCAGCGTGTGGGAGGGGGCTCTGGGCTGGGGTAGGTGGAGGGGCAGTGAGGGCTCTGGGCTAGGGGTGCAGGCTCTGGGGTGGGGCCAGAGATGAAGGGTTTGGGGTGCAGGAGGGGGCTCCAGGCTGGGGAGTGGAGCCAAGGAGTTTGGAGTATGGGAGGGGGCTCTGGGCTGAGGCAGGGAGTTGGGGTGGAGCGGGGGTGAGGGCTCTTGCAGGGGAGTGCAGGCTGTGGGGTGGGGTGAAGGATAAAGGGTTTGGGGTGCAAGAGGGGGCTCTGGGCTGGGGGTGGAGCCAAGGGGTTTGGAATGTGGGAGGGGGCTCCGGGCTCAGGAAGGGGTTTGGGGTGAGGGAGGGGGTATGGGCTCTGGGCTCGGGTACCAGGGTGGGGCCAGAAATGAGGGATTCAGGGTGCAGGAGGGGACTCCGGATTGGGGCAGGGGGATGTGGTGCAGGGGAGTGGCAGGGGAGTGAAGGCTCCAGCTGGGGGTGCAGGCTCTGGTGTGGGGTCAGGGATGAGGGATTTGGAGTGTAGGAGGGGGCTCCGGGCTTGAGCTGAGGGGTTCGGAGTACGGGAGGGGGCTCTGGGCTGGGGTAGGGGGTTGGGCTTTGGAGGGGGTGAGGGCTCCAGCTGGGGGTGCAGACTCTGGGGTGGGGCTAGGGATGAGGGGTTTGAGGTGCAGGAGGGTGCTCTGGGCTGGAACTGAGGGATTCAGAGGGCGGGAGGGGGATCAGGGCTGGGGCAGGGGGTTGGGTGAGGGCTCTGGCTGGGGGTACAGACTTTGGGGTGGGGCTGGGGCCGGAGGTTGGGGAGCAGGAGGGGGTGCAGGCTCCAGGCAGTGCTTACCTCAGGCCGCTCTTAGAAGTAGCCAGCATGTCCCCACCGCCGGCTTCTAGGTACAGGGATGGCCGGGCAGCGCTGTGCGCAGCCCCATCCACAGGTGCTACCACCGCAGCTCTCATTGGCTGTAGTTCCCGGCCAATGGGAGCAGCTGAGCTGGTGCTTGGAGCGGAGGCAGCGTGCAGAACTCCTGGCTGCCCCTACATGTAGGAGCCAGAGTGGGGGACATGCCGGCTGCTTCCAGGAGCCGTGTGGAGCCAGGGCAGACAGGGAGACTGTCTTAGCCCCGCTGTGCCACCAACTGGACTTTTTAACAGCCAGGGTCCCTTTTCAGCTGGGTGTTCTGGTCCAAAACAGACACCTGGCAACTCTAAGTCCAGGCATGGAGCTGGGCTATGTGCCAGCCCAACCATGTCACCCCCCGCACAGCTCCACACCGAGCCGTCCTAGCACAGTGCTGCCTTCCCTAGCACAACCCTGTGGCACTGACTCCTGCCACTTTGCCACAAGTCTCGTGGTGCTTGTGTCAAAGCCCCAGCTCCTGGAGACATGGGATTATGTGTGGCTCACTGTTCTTTTAAAAAAATTAATAAATTTCGAGCCATTGTGGAGAAAAATTTGAAAATGGGAACACAAAAATCTCCAACACCAGAAGGTCCCCAGAAAAGTTATTTGCAAAATCTTATGATTGTTAAGCCAATCCCATGATTTGTCAGCCTGACTTCTGAATGCCTAGGGCTAGCAACACAGCTTGTCTCCTATTCCCTCAGTGCTCTCAGGCCCAGCCTCCTCAAACTGTTGCTCAATTTCTTCTCTAACCCTCTTTGCATTGTCTCCTGGACACCACACTGAATTAACCGCTGCTCTGATCTGGCATGGCAAGTCTCTGTGCTCCTAAATCGGAGTAGCACTTAGCCTGCCATTTCATGTTCACAGTGCCTGGTGGAAAGTCCTTTTACGGATTCACAGAATCATAGAAGATTAGGGTTGGAAGAGACCTCAGGAGGTCATCTAGTCCAACTCTCTGCTCGAATCAGGACCAACCCCAACTAAATCATCCCAGCCAGGGCTTTGTCAATCCGGGCCTTAAAAAACCTCTAAATCTGGGGGAGCCAGTGTGGATTGCCATTGCGCTAAGCAGTTCTGGGGGCTTCCAAAGGAAGCTGCTGTTCTTTGGTCTTGGGCAGTCTAATGTGGTCATGACTGTCCCCTATCTGGTTGGGATTTGAGCTTCATGTTTTGCTCTGCTAACCCCTCTAGGAGCAGTCAAGATGTTTTCTTTGGGTTAGGACTGGCACAGGCTGCTTCTTCCAAAAATGCAACCTTTTACAACATAGTATGGAAACAGAATCCAAATGTTCCACCGTATCCTGACCCATCCTGCCTAAGAGCCTCCCATAGCTGTCGCTACCCCTCTACTACTACCACGGCTTCTCCACCATTACTCCTCAATGCAAAAAGGAAGAAAGGGTTGATCTTTATTTTAATTCTTTTTTTTTAAAGGCACTTTCCTGTAAGCAGTTTCCCAAAGGGAATGGGGAAGTTCCATCACATGGGATATTAAAACCAAACTCCTTTGATTCTGTGAGCTGATGCCTTTGCCCAGTAAAGCAAGTGCTTTTCTGTAATGCTGTATCCCATGGAAGCTCAGATGCAAGGTCCTCAGCTGGTGTAGGGTGGATTTACACCAAATGCAAATCTGGCCCCTCACCTAATGTGCTATCCACTATCCTAGCTAGATCTTTCTCTATGTTATTGCTTGTCAGCTGTCTCCTTTCTCATTACATGGTATGTCTGTGCTCTGGATTTTTTTTTTTCCTGAAATTGATTAGCTTGTATTTTTGTAGGCTGAGTTTCATTTGATAATTCTTTCTCCTTCTTCCCTCTTTCTAGATTCATGTTTATTTTCCCGCTGTACTCCAGAGATTTAACAAGGAGATTTCTAGTAACTCTAATCTATACACAAATACTATAGGAACTTCTGCTATTGAGAACATCACATGATACTGATTATTGCCATTTTGGCATTCAAAAGAGGAGACTTTTTATAGGATGCATGCAAATATTTAATTTGTACAGCCCATAGTAAATATTTCACCTAAAACGTTGACATTGTTCCTAAATTGTTGTGCAGCAGTTAATTATGGTAGGTTTGAACATGGAAACAGAATCCAAATGTTGTTAATTAAGAAGACTACGGTTGCTATTAGTACAGTTTTAGTTATGAGCAGAATGTAATGATTCCATAATGAATAGGTAGCTTAGGTTTATGGAGACTGGGCCATGTTAGACACATTTGATTGGTTTATTTTTATATTAGAACATTTTAGGAACAATTACAAAATTAGTGCACGAGAATGCAGTAAATGTCACATATTTGGTGTTTATTAAACTATTTGATACCGTGTCTCACAAAATCTCACTTGAAAAAATAATCCAAACTGGCATGCTACGAATACTTTCATGTGGACTGAAAGCTAAAAGACTGCCAACAAAGGGGACTGGTAGACAGAGATGTATTGAACTGGTGGGAAGTATCTGGCAGGTAGTACAAGGAGTGATGTTAAGCTATATCTTATTTAATATGTTTACTGATGACCTAAGAGAGGGAACATGCAGCGTTTTGCTAACAACCTATGCAGATCCTGTTAAACTGGAAGGAGTTGCCAACTCTCATTAGGACAGGAAAACAATACAAAGGTTGCTGTTTAGAAATAGAGTAAAAAATGACAACATGAAATTGCACTTGGGGAAAAAACAAACTAACACAGCCGGGGAAAAATAATCTAGAACACTTTGACTGCAACGGAGGCACAGTGGAGAGACTTGTGAACCAGTGATGCTGAAAGAGACAGGCTGAGATTTTTAAAACCACATGGGAGATTTGGATGCCCAGTAATTTCAGCGGGTATTGGACATCCAGGTCCCTCAGGCAGCTTTGAAGACCTCAGCCCTAGTGAACAAGAAATTAGACATGAATTCACAAAGCAGTATGGCTGCCGAAAAGGTCAATGCAATTTTGAGCTGCATAGGCAGAAGATGAGACTCAAGCCACAGTATAGGGAGGCAGTACCATCTCCTACAGGGCTCTGGTGCGATTGCATCTAGACTATTGTGTTCATTTTGAGCACCATCAGACCAGAAGGAAACTAACAAGTTGAAGGGAATTCAAAGAAGAGCAACAAAAAGATCAAGGGCTGGAGAGATTGATTTAAGAGGAAAGATTAGGAGAGAGAAATAAGTGCAGCTTGGCTAGCCAAAAGCTACCAATATGGGTGAGGGGAACAAAACAGAAGTCTACAGCTGTACAATGGGTGTAAACATCAAGGACAGAGAGCAGGTCTCCCATTTAGGAGCAATGGGAAGAACTTTGAATGAGAGGCAGCGTGTCATAGAATATCAGGGTTGGAAGGGACCTCGGGAGGTCATCTAGTCCAACCCCCTGCTCAGTACAGGACTGATCCCCAATTTTTGCCCCAGGTCCCTAAATGGCCCCCTCAAGGATTGAACTCACAACCCTGGGTTTAGCAAGTCAATGCTCAAACCACTGAACTATCCCTCCCCCATCCTGGTCTTAGGGCTGGTCTCCATTACTGCTTAAGTCGATGTAACTTACAGTGCTCAGGGTGTGAAAACGACACTCCCCTCATCCCCAAGTGAAGTAAGTTACATCGACTTTGGGTATGTCTACACTTGTAGAGTTTTTGCGCTGTAAGTTTCACCGGTGATAGGGAACCAGTGAAAGTAAAGCGCTGGTTTGTGTATTCATTCAATTCCTCGGGCGTCAGAGAGTGTTTACACTGGCAACACTTCCATCACCAATGAGAGCAGCACTGTAGGGCAGCTATCCCACAGTGCAGCCCCGCCCCATAGGTCTTGTAGGAAGGGGGGGTGAGCGGAAGGCATTCTGGGTCCCTGCTCAGTGCTCCGCGCTGCCCTGCGTCATGTCCCAGCAGCCCCACTACTTCCTTGTTTCTTTCCTGGCATTTTTTTTTAAAAAAACTCTGCTGTCTGGCTGCTTTCCCCGCCACATCTACAAGCAAAGAGAAAGGGAGTTTCAAACTTCCCGGGGCTTACAGGGGGAGGGGCAGACGTCCCTTTACCTGGCATCCAAGCAGCGGAGATGCTGGCCAGAGTGGCCAATTTTGGAACTGTGGGATATCCTCCGGAGGCCAAAAGGCGTTTACACTGGTAGAATGTGTCTTCACTTTCACAACAGTGCAAAAAGAACAGCGGTAAGAGCTATATGCCTCTCGTGAAGGTGGTTTTCTTTTTGCCATGAAACTTCTGAGTTTCAGGGTGGGAAGAGGCGGGGCAGGGGCTTGGGGGAAGGGGTGGAGTGGGGTTGGGGCAGGATCAGAGCAGGGGCAGGAAGAGGCAAGATGGGGGCTCGGGGAAGGGGTGGAGTGGGATCAGGGCGGGGTCAAAGCGGGGGCAGGAAGAGGCGAAGTGGGAGTTTGCGGGAAGGGATGGAGTTGGGGCAGGGTGGGGTCAGAGCAGGGGCGGGAAGAGGCGGGATGGGGACTTGGGGGAAGTGGTGGAGTGGGGTCGGAGCAGGGGCGGGTAGAGGCGGGGTGGAGGCTTGGGGAGGGGTGGAGTGGGGGCGGGCCCTCAGGTGGGGGGTTGTCCCAGGTCCCGCCCCCCTGCCCCAAGGACAGCCCTGGCTATGCCAATGAAGTGTATCATAGAATCATAGAAAATTAGGGTTGGAAAAGACCTCAGGAGGTCATGTAGTCCAACCTTCTGCTCAAAGCAGGATCAACCCCAACTAAGTATAGACTTGCCCTACGTGGATAGAGCATCCGCCTGGGACTCAGAAGACCAAGATTCATTCCTCAGCTTAGCTATTGCCGAGCTGTATGACTTGGACAAGTCACTTCCTCCCTCTGTGGCTCAGTTTTCTCATCTGCAAAATGGGCAGAAAGATGCTGACCTCTTATAGAGAGTGCTATGTAAGAACCAGATATTATTAGACTGAATATCAAGGAAATCTTGATGGTGACACATATTAGGCTGTGGCATAATCTACCAGGGAAAGAAGTAGAAGCTTTGCCCTTTGGGACTTCTAAAGCTAGACTGGAAAAAACACTCTAAAATGTCCTCCAGGTAACAGTCCTATCCTGGCAGGGAGATGGACCTAATGATCACATAGATAAGGCACAAATATTAAAGGTCCTCCTCTACATTAAAGAAAAATAACGTCATTTGATCCCACAGAGTAGGGCTTAAACAGTTGTTCTGTGCATAGAGGTGATCTTCCCCCATATGGAATAATATCCTAAGATTCTAAAAGAAGTATTTCTCCCCCCTCGGTGCCAGTCCAGATTGTTCAACTATTGTGAATCAGGCCTTGAAACACATGGGAGTTTTAAAAGTAAGAGAGGTTGGGGTTTCTTAATTTGCAGTCTGGTTTTGGAGGCTTGGGGGGGGGGGGGCGGGTTGCATTTTCCAGTGTTTCCCAACGTTCATAAGGGTTAGAAATGTCAAAGAAAGAAAGAAAGAAAGAAAGAAAGAAAGAAAGAAAGAAAGAAAGAAAGAAAGAAAGAAAGAAAGAAAGAAAGAAAGAAAGAAAGAAAGAAAGCTGAGAGACTCCGTGCAATCACAGGACTCCAAGAGCTGAGGCTTAAATTAAAACAAGACTTGTGATAAAATTATGAGGGTGGGCAACACTGTGAATCCCTAGTTTTGTTTTGTTTTGAAAGTTCCATCTGTGTGGTTTATAAAGTTAAAAAGAAACAAAATCGCCATGTGTGACTGATGTGACAGTGTGTATCCATTTGGCTCTTGGTTGTGCTGAGTGCTGCCTTTGAGTCTCATTAAAGTCGCCTCCTAAATATGTCTAGACTACGTAGTTTACAAAATATTAGATAGATTTAAAAGGAAAAAGGCTTCCTTGTGCTAAGAAAATGATGGCAAATCTGGAGAGACCCTAATGCAATCTGATTGCTGTGTAGATTATTTACCATAAATAACAGATATTGGGTTGGGTTCTGCAATCCTTACTCACGTGAGTAATCCTTACCCACACTATAAATTGTCCCTGTGAAATCAGTTGCAGCAATCACATACTTATGGGAATAAGGGTCGCACAGTCAGGCTAGTTATTTAAAAACTATATTGTGTACATGAATAGCTCAGTGCTGGGCAGCACTTTCATTGGTAGGAAAGATATTAAAAGTGATGAAGTGGATCCAATGTTACTTGTTAGGTTTCACAATAATCTAGCTCAGGGGTGGGCAAACTTTTTGGCCCGAAGGCCACATCAGGGTTGCAAAACTATATGGAGGGCCAGGTAGGGAAGGCTGTGCTTCCCCAAACAGCCTGGCCCCCGCCCCCTGACTGCCCCCCTCAGAACCCCTGACCCATCCAACCCCCCCTGCTCCTTGTCCCCTGACCGCCCCCGCCCACAACTGCCCCCCCCATCCAACCCTCCCTGCTCCCTGTCCCCTGACTGCCACAACCCCTATCCACACCCCCGACAGGCCCACTGGAACTCCCACGCTCTATCCAACCCCTCCTGTTCCCCATCCCCTGACCGACCCCCCCCCCAGAACCTCCACCCCATCCAACCGCTCCCTGTCCCCTGACTGCCCCCCCCGAACCCCCGACCCATCCAACCCCCCTGCCTCCCTGTCCCCTGACTGCCGCCCCAGGACCTCCCGCTCCCTTCCCACACCAGAGCCAGTCACGGGCTGCGGGACAGAGCGTTGGCGACGCGGCGTGGCGCACTCAGGCTGTGGGGGTGGGAGGACAACTGGAGAGGGGCCAGGGGCACCGGGGCAGAGCAGGAGGGTCCTGCGGGCCGGATGTGGCCCGCGGGCCGTAGTTTGCCCACCTCTGATCTAGCTGAATAAGAGGCTCTAGTTTCGCTTTAAAATGCAATTTCTGAGAATAAGCCATTTTCAAATTGGTGTTTTAAAGGAAACCAGAAATGTTTCAACCTCTCAGAGCAGTTGCACAGTTATTCACTGAATCAAATCCAAACTGCTGGCCACTAATTGATGGCACCTGTCTAAAATATGTGAAATGAGGAATTAACCTAATTTGATATTTGTAAAAAAAGATGCAAATGTGTTAAAGTGAGAATTGAAAACTAAGTTTTTCTTTTTGCATGGATCCTTACCTGCCAAAATAGCTTTCCCCATCCCTATCCTCACAATTTCTTTCCTTATACTTAGGCTTAGCAACAATCAATGTTTTAAAAATAATTTTGACAAATAATTATCAGTGTTTATATTTAAGCATTATTTAAGATTATTGCTTTAAATGTTCACAGTTGCATGGAATTATGGGAGCATCAGACAATAATTGTTTAATGACAATAGATGTTCAGATTCAAAAAGATAAAGTTTTATAACCATTAAAACACAAATTGTCAAAGTCAAGTAAATACCCCTACATCAAACTCTAATACAGCCACAAGAAGCATTTTTCTTACTTTGCCTACTGGTAAATTTTGATAATTATTGATGGAAATATTTTTGTTGGTTTGTGTGTAAGTTGAAATCAAGATTACCAACATTTATTGATAAAAATTGAATCCCTCCAAGCTTACTTATACTTAAATAAAATAATCATCTTTCATTTGATGTTTTAAAATGTGAGCATCCTTCTGCAAACATCAAATGAAGGTAGAGTCCTTTTTTTTTTTTTTTTCTGTGTAGGTAAAGGGTTGTAGCAAGGAGGATATGGAAAACTAGACTGGAAAGGATGAGACAATAGTGTCATAGAGGTTACGGCCAGAAGGGCCCACCTGATCATCCAGTCTGACCTCCTTTGTACCACAGGCCACCAACACCACCCAGCACCTGCACACTAATGTAGACCAAAGTATTACAACCCTTGTAGGCTACGCTGTTGTGTGCCACAGGCAGAGAATAGGAGGGAGGAAGATGCACCAATGCCCCAGACCCCTGTAATGGTAAGGAACTGGTTAAAGTGAGGTACACCCAGTTGATCGTGGCATATGACCTGCACCCCATACTGCAGAGAAAGGCAAAAAAAACCCCAAAAAACCCAGAGGTCACTGCCATTCTAACCTGGGGAAAATTCCTTCCCAGGCCCACATAAGATGGTCAGTTAGACCCTGAGCATGTGAGCAAGAACCAGCTAGCCAAAAGAGAGAATGCTCAGTACCACCTCGGAGTTCTGGCCCATCCAATGTCCCATCTCCAGCTATGGACATCTTTGATGCTTCAGAGGAAGGAGACAAAAAGACAAAACAAAAAAAAACAACAACCCACCACATGGAAGACATTAGGGGTGGTGGGAATTCATTCCTGACCCCTGCAGGTGACTGGCGGAAGCCCTAATACAAGCAAAGAAAATGTGAGAGGAAGAGTGACCCTTCATGTGGTGGCTTTTCCCACCACTAGTTCAAAATGAATCTTGATTTTTCACCTTCCCTGGGGAAATGTGTGTGTAATACTGTGGTCATATAGGTAAGATATCATTGCTTTTTAGCTTCCTGAAGTTTGTGTTTCATGGCCTCACATATTAGACTTTAAAGCTATACTCACAATCCAACCCCGGTTTCCGTTTTTGACCAGTAAGTGTATTTATACAGTCTGTATTTCTACTATCAGGAGAGATCATAAACATGCAGGTAGTGAATATCTCCTTAGTGAGAGCCCCAGATCATTTCAGTGCATTGGAATGTGTCAAGTGCAGCATTGGCTGTTGTGAAACTGCACTGGAGTGGCTAAATCCTCCTGTGGTGCCAGGCGCAGGTCTCTAGGCATGGTAGCTGGGGGTCTGGCATGGACTAAGGGGAAGAAATCTTTCCTCCTTCACCATGGAGTGGTCACAGAGCCACTGTCTGGTACCATCTGCCACTCCTTCCTTGCTCTGCACACATACAGGGAATTATAGGGCTTCTCATTTTCAGTTTTACCCAAGAAACACTTAAAATACCCTGACACAAAAACTATGAAATCAGTGTTGTCAAGGTTCCTTCCCCACTCTGAACTCTAGGGTACAGATGTGGGGACCTGCATGAAAACCCCCCTAAGCTTATTTTTACCAGCTTAGGTTAAAACTTCCCCACAGTACAAACTATTTTACCTTTTGCCCCCGGACTTTATTGCTGCCACCACCAAGCGTCTAACAAATATATAACAGGGAAAGAGCCCCTTTGGAAACGTCTTTCCCCCCCAAAATCCTCCCAAACCCTACACCCCCTTTCCTGGGGAAGGATTGATAAAAATCCTCACCGATTTGCATAGGTGAACACAGACCCAAACCCTTGAATCTTAAGAACAATGAAAAAGCAATCAGGTTCTTAAAAGAAGAATTTTAATTGAAGAAAAGGTAAAAGAATCACCTCTGTAAAATCAGGATGGTAAATACCTTACAGGGTAATCAGATTCAAAACATAGAGAATCCCTCTAGGCAAAATCTTAAGTTACAAAAAGACACAAAAACAGGAATATACATTCCATCCAGCACAGCTTATTTTATCAGCCTTTTAAACAAAACAGAATCTAACGCATATCTAACTAGATTGCTTATTAGCCCTTTACAGGAGTTCTGACCTGCATTCCTGCTCTGGTCCCAGCAAAAGCAACACACAGACAGAAAGAATCTTTGTTTCTCGCCCCCCTCCAGCTTTGAAAGTATCTTGTCTCCTCATTGGTCATTTTGGTCAGGTGCCAGCGAGGTTATCTTTAGCTTCTTAACCCTTTACAGGTGAAAGGGTTATTTCCTCTGGCCAGGAGGGATTTAAAGGTGATTAGCCTTCCCTTTATATTTATGACAAATGTTTATCCAAAAAACACCAGAAATAGTTACCTGTATCTAAGGGCTTGTCTACAGAGAGCAGTAACGTAGACTATGGGGCATGATTTCTAAAGCGTGCTGACGTGTTGTGCATTAATTGATCCTGTAGACCCTGATGTTGCACACTAAAGGTTCCCTAGTGCGCTGCAACACTGTGCTGTTTGAAACAATACTACGTTAAAGCATACTAGGGAACAGTACAAAGTGATTACTCATTACAATATGTACTACTCTAATAAGTAACATCTATCATATACAGTACTCAGAGAGTCATAGACTTTAAGGTCAGAAGAGACCATCATGATCATCTAGTCTGACCTGTACATCGCAGGCCACAGAACCTCACGCACCCACCCCTGAAACAGACCTCTGACCTCTGGCTGAGTTACTGAAGTCCTCAAATCATGATTTAAAAACTCCAAGTTACAGAGAATCCACCATTTACACTTGTTTAAACCTGCAAGTGACCCATGGCCCATTACTCATTACAGCCCCCAACTAAGAGCTCCCAACTCAATTTTTGGACGTCTACAGAAAATTCAAAAATTGCTCAAAATAACCCCCCAAATTAATACCCCCCCCCCAAAAAAAACAGACGCCCAAGCATTAATCATGCTGCTCTTGTTCCTCCAGCCAGCACTACCTCAGCCCCCGAATCCCTGCCAGCAGAACGTCACTGGTTCTGTCCCATCACAAGCGCTGCAGAAAACTGGGCAGGATGTGGCCAGTAGTGAAGTTCTGAGAACTCAGAGGGCTCCACTTTCTTCTTCTCACATGGAATTCAGACTACAAGCTTCTGACTTGACTTCTTAGAAGTGAGGGCAAGCTGAACCAAGCCTCTCACACCGACAGCACCCTTCATTCGGTGATGATTATTGATACCTGTATGCAAAGGAGAAAAATGGGGCCTAGTCAAGGCTGTAGGCACCCCTGCCATAAATAATCTATCTAGCTATCTCACCAGACATTCTAGCTCTCTTAGTTTGATATTGCCACCCATCAAGGTAGGATCTGAGCACTATCCATGTAAATTCTATAGCAAAAGTAAAATCCCTAGTAGATGTCCTGGAGTCTCTGGCACTCCTCCCTTTTGGGGGTCAAAACTGCTAATAGTAGGTTTGCGGGAGTTGCAGTAGGGTGGGGGTTTGAATTTTGAGCATCACTTTTGGTGGAAAAAAGGAAGGCCTTGCAAAGACTCGTTAGACTCAGGATTCTCCTGTTCCATAGCCAGATCCTTGACAGAAAATGCTTTGTCCCCAGTTCCCACGTGCATCACGGGGCATTGTGATCTTCATTGTCCAGAGAAGTTGTTTCAGAGACTGAATTTTGGTCTTTGATGTAGCTGGGCCTTGATCCATTAATTGCTTTGAAAATTAGGACCAAGGCATTGAACTGACTGAGAGCAAATGGAGGGACTTGAGCAGAGGCCTCATGTGCTCCCAGCAACCAAGGAAGCTGTACTCTCTACCAGCTAGAGCCTGTGCATCATCTTCACATTGAGCACAAAAACAAAACCAGATCACCCTCAGAACACCCAACTCCCCGCTCTCCAACATGTCTGGCCTCTCTCGCCCAGACGAGGCAATCCATGTCTTTCAGATTTGGGCTCTGTCCTGCAAACTGGTCCCACAGCTGAGAGCCTGTCACAGAAAACGCTCTACCGCCAGGCCACTTTCTTAATCATGGGGAATCCAACTCAAGCGCCTCCACTGACTGCAGCTCTGGCAGTATGGCAGGCAGAGAGAGGCGGCTTCTCAAGGCCCCGTCCCTTTGGGCTTTATAGATCAAAACCAGCGCTTTAAATTCAATCCAGAAATGGAAAGGCAGCCAGCGCAGAACATGGAGAATAGACAAGTGCTGCATATGCTTGGTAGACAGGCTGCTGCCTTCAGCTTCTGACCTAAGGTGTAGCCCCACATAGAGAGCACTGCCGTAGTCCAGTCTCGAGGTAACATATGTCTGGATGGTGGTTGTGAGGTCCCCACATGTGAAAGAAATGGTTGCAATCTCTTGGCCAGCCACAAATGATCAAAAGCACTCTTGGACGCTGCTGCTGTGTGCCAGCAGCAGTGGGAGATCTAATATAACCCCCAGATTGCAATCACAGATACAGAATGGTGGGCGCACACCCTAAAAGGGGAGAGAGCAACATCACCATACTAGCCTTGATGCATGTGCTTTATCAGTGAGCATATATTGTACTGGAAAACCTAGTTCTGGGCAATGTGCGTGCCATTGGCAAAGGGTTATTTTACAGACCTGAGATAGAGAGGCTTTCTATCATCACTCCCTGCTCCGTCCACACCCCACCACAGGCTGGATTGTCTCAGGCTCTCACACGGTGCTTCTTTGCACAGGGGAGCCTAGATATTATTCCCTCTGTGCCTGGCACCCCAAAGGAAGTGGGGGGTTGGTCTCCCCCAATTCTGCACTAGCCTCTGCACCAGGGGAGTAGGCAGCCCCACTTCAGAGACAGTGCAGCCTGGGCATTCCTCATGCACACTGGGCCACTCCTTGATACCCAGTTCCTCCCAAGTTCCCCACAGGGCAGCACAGCTCTGCATTGCCCCCTCCTGGGGCCAGTGGCCAAACGCCGTACTCTGGCCCGATATCTAGTCACAATGCAATAACCATCCCCTTCCCTGCTTCAGCAGAATGTGTGAATTCTAGTGGCCCCACTGAGCCAGATCCTGTGCTGAGCCTCCTGACAGGACAGCCTGGGAGGGGCGAAGAGCTAGGCACCATTTTTGTGCCTCCTGAATTCTGGGCTGCTTTGGGGGATCGCACAGTCCTCGAATTCTGAGCTGCTCTAGCTTATAGCATCTGCTCTGCAGCCTGGAATAAGTGGAGCGCTTTGCATTTTGGCCGCTGTTCCCTCCGGCTTTGCAGAACAGGATGGTGGTGTGGGGCTGCCCATATCATCTCTATGCCATCCCAGCACTGGGGGAAGTCTTCTGAGGCTGCTCTGGCTCCTTTATTCTGCCACAGTGGGTTAAAGAGAATCATAGAATCATAGACTTTAAGGTCAGAAGGGACCATTATGATCGTCTAGTCTGACCTGCTGCACAACGCAGGCCGCAGAATCTCACCCACCCACTCCTGTAACTCCCTGACCTATGTCTGAGCTATTGAAGTCCTCAACTCGTGGTTTAAAGACTTCCAGGTGCAGAGAATCCTCCAGCAAGTGACCTGTGCCCCACGCTACAGAGGAAGGCGAAAAATCCCCAGAGTCTCTGCCAATCTGCCCTGGAGGAAAATTCCTTCCTGACCCCAAATATGGCAATCAGCTAAACCCTGAGCATGTGGGCAAGACTCACCAGCCAGACACCCAGGAAGGAATTCTCTGTAGTAACTCAGATCCCACCCTATCTAACATCCCATCACAGGCCATTGGGCATATTTACTGCTAATAGTCAAAGATCAATTAATTGCCAAAATTAGGCTATCCCATCATACCATCCCCTCCATAAACTTATCAAGCTTAATCTTGAAGCCAAATATGTCTTTTGCCCCCACTGCTTCAGAATCTGTTCCGTGGCTGCAAACTTGTACCACACTAGTTACAATTCAGTTGTAGTTTCAGAAGATGAGTTGGTTCCATGGTGGTGGCCTAAGGAATGCCCGAGTTTTGGAGTGTCTACAATAGTTTAGTGCTCTTTTGGTAGTATGCAGCTGGGCCTGTAAGGCTCCACAATGAGTTACTTCATAAAATTCAAACAACGTGCATGGAAGAATCCTGTTAGGGTGTGAACATTCCACTTGTGATGGCAAGAAAAAAATTGGTGTTCAAATTTAGAGGTGTCTTGGAAACCACCCTGTGAGCCTCGCTTCTTTTCTTGTACTTCCTCCAACAACAGTTCATGCACAAAACCCTGATGTGTGCGGCTGGTTGGCATCAGAGCCAGGGAAAGAAATATGTCAAACAGTGGCAGAGCATGCAATTGGTGCTGTGTGCATGGTTCCACAAATAATATCTGTGATAGCATGACCTCATCTACAAACTGCTTCTCCTGGGAGCTCAGCTTCCTTAATACGTTATTTTTGAAAGCTCTGGATATTTTTATTATTATTATTGTTGTAGTGCCTAGAGGCCCTAGTTTTGTTGTGTTAATCACTATACACACACATAACCAAAGATAACTCCTGCCCCAAACAATTTACAATTTAGTGGGTTACATTCAGCATACACCTTTCCTGTTTTTCTTTTCATTGCAGTGATACATGGTGTTTCCTTCATCAAAGCAAAACTCCTTTCCACTAGGCTAAGGAGATGAATGAGGACTAATATTTACCATGAATGACGTACAGCACTATTTCTTAGAATAAAGTCACTGTTTTTCCATCCCAAACACTTTGCAAACGTGTGTCCTTGATAAATCCAGGCATTTCAGGGAGAACAGATCACCAGATGGAAAATATGGAGTTTTTAATGACAGTACTCTGGTAATTGCAAGCACACATGATCATCCGGCCCTCTGACTACTAACCCATGCTACTCATCCATGTGGGCACTAATGATACTGCGAGGTATGACCCTCAGCAGATCAGAAGTGACTACAGGGCTCTGGAAGAACGGGTGAAGGAGTTCGGAGTGCAGGTGGTGTTCTCTTCTATCCTTCTGGTCAAAGGTATGGGCCCAGGCAGGGACAGATGCATCTTGGAAGTAAATGCCTGGCTGCGAAGATGGTGTCACCAGGAGGACTTTGGCTTCCTTGACCATGGGATGCTGTTTCAGGGAGAAGGACTGCTAAGCAGTGATGGGGTCCACCTATTGGGGAAGAGGAAGAGCATATTCGGCTACAGACTGGCTAACCTAGTGAGGAGGTCTTTAAACTAAATTCAAAGGGGGCATGTGAACAAAGCCAACAGGTAAATAAAAAACATGGGAGAAGGGTCGGAATTTGCAGGGAGCATGGGCTGTTACAGCAGGGATAAAGGAAAGACAAAACAGAACTGTGTGTGGGGGGGAATCAAATCAGTATCTTAGATGTGTGTATACTAATGCGAGAAGTATGGGGAATAAGCAGAAAGAACTCAAAATGTTAGTAAATAAACACAACTATGACATAGTTGGCGTCACAGAGACTTGGTGGGATAATACACATGACTGGAATATTGGTATAGAAGGGTACAGCTTGCTCAGGAAGGACAGGCAGGGGAAAAAGGGAGGAGGTGTTGCCTTATACATTAAAAATGTATACACTTGTACTGAGGTTGAGATGGAAATAGGAGACAGACTTGTAGAAAGTCTCTGGGTAAGGATAAAAGGGGTAAAAAGAAAGGGTGATGTCATTGTAGGGGGTCTACTACAGACCACCAAACCAGGAAGAAGAGGTGAATGAGGCTTTTTTTAAATAACTAACAAAATCATCCAAAGCCCAGGACTTGGTGGTGACGGGGGACTTCAACTACCCAGACATATGTTGGGAAAATAACTCAGCAAGACACAGATTATCCAGTAAATTCTTGGAATGTATTGGAGACAATTTTTTATTTTAGAAGGTGGAGAAACCTACTGGGGAGAGGCTGTTCTAGATTTGATTTTGAGAAACAGGGAGGAACTGGTTGTGAAATTGAAAGTGGAAGGCAGCTTGGGTGAAAGTGGTCATGAAATGATAGAGTTCATGATTCTAAGGAATGGTAGGAGGGAGAACAGCAAAATAAAGACAGTGGATTTCAAGAAGGCAGACTTTAGCAAACTCAGGGAGTTGGTAGGTAAGATTCCATGGGAAACAAGTCTAAGGAGAAAAACAACTGAAGACAGTTGGCAGTTTTTCAAAGAGACATTATTAAGGCACAGGTGGAAACTATCCCACTGCATAGGAAAGAGAGGAAATCTGGCAAGAGACCACCCTGGCTTAAACAGGAGATCTTCAATGATCTAAAAATCAAAGAAGAGTCCTACAAAAAGTGGAAACTAGGTCAAATTACAAAGGATGAATATAAACAAACAAGTTTGTAGAGACAAAATTAGAAAGGCCAAGGCACAAAACGAGATCAAACTAGCTAGAGACATAAAGGGTAACAAGAAAACATTCTACAAATACATTAGAAGCAAGAGGAAGACCAAGGACAAGGCAGGCCCATTACTCAATGAGGGCGAGGAATAATAACAAAAAATGTGGAAATGGCAGAGGTGCTAATGACTTCTATGTTTCAGTTTTCACCTCAAAGGTTGGTGGTGATTGGATGTCTAACATAGTGAATGCCAGTGAAAATGAGGTAGGATCAGAGGCAAAAATAGTAAAAGAATAAGTTAAAAATTACTTAGACCAATTACAGGTTTTAGAGTAACAGCCGTGTTAGTCTGTATTCGCAAAAAGAAAAGGAGTACTTGTGGCACCTTAGAGACTAACCAATTTATTTGAGCATGAGCTTTCGTGAGCTACAGCTCACTTCATCGGATGCATACCGTGGAAACTGCAGCAGACTTTATATATACACAGAGAATATGAAACAATACCTCCTCCCACCCCACTGTCAGGACCTGATGAAATGCATCCTAGAATACTCAAGGAACTGACTGAGGAGATATCTGAGCCATTAGCAATTATTTTGCTAATGGAAGACGGGAGAGATTCCAGCAGACTGGGAAAGGGCAAATAGAGTACCAATCTATAAAAAGGGAAATAAGGACAACCTGAGGAATTACAGACCAGTCAGCTTAACTTCTGCACCCGGAAAGATAATGGAGCAAATAATTAAGCAATCAATTTGCAAACACCTAGAAGATAGTAAGGTGATAATTTACAGCATGGATTTGTCAAGAACAAATTGTGCCAAACCAACCTGTTAGCTTTCTTTGACAGCATAACAAGCCTTGTGAATGGGGGAAAGCGGTAGACGTGGTATATTTTGATTTTAGTAAAGCTTTTGATACTGTCTCACATGACCTTCTCATAAACAAAGTAGGGAAATGCAACCTAGATGGAGCTAATTATAAGATGGGTGCAAAACTGGTTGAAAAACTGTTCCCAGAGAGTAGTTATCAGTGGTTCACAGTCATGCTGGAAGGGCATAATGAGTGGGGTCCTACAGGGATCAGTTCTGGGCCCGGTTCTGTTCAATATTTTCATCAATAGATAATGGTATAGAGAGTACAGTTATAAAGTTTATGGATGATACCAAGCTGGGAGGCTTGCAAGTGCTTTAGAGGACAGGATTAAAATTCAAAATGATCTAGACAAACTGGAGAAATGGTCTGAAGTAAATAGGATGAAATTCAATAAGGACAAATGCAAAGTACTCCATTTAGGAAGGAACAATCAGTTGCACACATACAAAATAGGAAATGACTGCCTACGAAGGAGTACTGTAGAAAGGGATCTGGGGGTCATAGTGGACCACAAGCTAAATATGAGTCAATAGTGTAACACTGTTGCGAAAAAAATGAACATCCTTCTGGGATTTATTAGCAGGAGTGTTGTAAGCAAGACATGAGAAGTAGTTCTTCTGCTATACTCCGCACTGATTAGGCCTCAGCTGGAGTATTTTGTCCAGTTCTGGGCACCACGTTTCAGGAAAGATGTGGAGAAATTGGAGAAAGTCTGGAGAAGAGCAACAAAAATGATTAAAAGAAAAGGAGTACTTGTGGCACCTTAGAGACTAACCAATTTATTTGAGCATGAGCTTTCGTGAGCTACAGCTCACTTCATCAGATGTTTACCGTGGAAACTGCAGCAGACTTTATATACACACAGAAATCATGAAACAATACCTCCTCCCACCCCACTGTCCTGCTGGTAATAGCTTATCTAAAGTGATCAACAGGTGGGCCATTTCCAGCACAAATCCAGGTTTTCTCACCCTCCACCCCCCCCCACAAATTCACTCTCCTGCTGGTGCTAGCCCATCCAAAGTGACAGCTCTTTACATAATCAAGTCGGGCTATTTCCTGCATAGATCAAGGTTTTCTCACATCCCCCCCACCCCCATACACACACAAACTCACTCTCCTGCTGGTAATAGCTCATCTAAACTGACCATTCTCCAGGTTTAAATCCAAGTTAAACCAGAACATCTGGGGGGGGGGGGTAGGAAAAAACAAGAGGAAACAGGCTACCTTGCATAATGACTTAGCCACTCCCAGTCTCTATTTAAGCCTAAATTAATAGTATCCAATTTGCAAATGAATTCCAATTCAGCAGTTTCTCGCTGGAGTCTGGATTTGAAGTTTTTTTGTTTTAAGATAGCGACCTTCATGTCTGTGATTGCGTGACCAGAGAGATTGAAGTGTTCTCCGACTGGTTTATGAATGTTATAATTCTTGACATCTGATTTGTGTCCATTTATTCTTTTACGTAGAGACTGTCCAGTTTGACCAATGTACATGGCAGAGGGGCATTGCTGGCACATGATGGCATAGATCACATTGGTGGATGTGCAGGTGAACGAGCCTCTGATAGTGTGGCTGATGTTATTAGGCCCTGTGATGGTGTCCCCTGAATAGATATGTGGGCACAATTGGCAACGGGCTTTGTTGCAAGGATAAGTTCCTGGGTTACGTCTCCGTCTCAAGGAATATTTCCAAAATACCTCTGAACAACATACTAATCCACAGAGGTCTCCCTGCCAACACTACAGAAAGAGGGACTCTAGATGGACTCCTCCTGAAGGTCGAAACAGCAGACTGGACTTCTACATAGAGTGCTTCCGCCGACGTGCACGGGCTGAAATTGTGGAAAAGCAGCATCACTTGCCCCATAACCTCAGCCATGCGGAACGCAATGCCATCCACAGCCTCAGAAACAACTCTGACATCATAATCAAAAAGGCTGACAAAGGAGGTGCTGTTGTCATCATGAATAGGTCGGAATATGAACAAGAGGCTGCTCGGCAGCTCTCCAACACGAGTTTCTACAAGCCATTACCCTATGATCCCACTGAGAGTTACCAAAAGCAACTACAGCATTTGCTCAAGAAACTTCCTGAAAAAGCACAAGATCAAATCCGCACAGACACACCCCTGGAACCCCGACCTGGGATATTCTATCTACTACCCAAGATCCATAAACCTGGAAATCCTGGGCGCCCCATCATCTCAGGCATTGGCACCCTGACAGCAGGATTGTCTGGCTATGTAGACTCCCTCCTCAGGCCCTACGCTACCAGCACTCCCAGCTACCTTCGAGACACCACTGACTTCCTGAGGAAACTTCAATCCATCGGTGATCTTCCTGATAACACCATCCTGGCTACTATGGATGTAGAAGCCCTCTACACCAACATTCCACACAAAGATGGACTACAAGCCGTCAAGAACACTATCCCCGATAATGTCACGGCTAACCTGGTGGCTGAACTTTGTGACTTTGTCCTTACCCATAACTATTTCACATTTGGGGACAATGTATACCTTCAGATCAGCGGCACTGCTATGGGTACCCGCATGGCCCCACAGTATGCCAACATTTTTATGGCTGATTTAGAACAACGCTTCCTCAGCTCTCGTCCCCTAAAGCCCCTACTCTACTTGCGCTATATTGATGACATCTTCATCATCTGGACCCATGGAAAAGAAGCCCTTGAGGAATTCCACCATGATTTCAACAATTTCCATCCCACCACCAACCTCAGCCTGGTCCAGTCCACACAAGAGATCCACTTCCTGGACACTACAGTGCTAATAAACAATGGCCACATAAACACCACCCTATACCGTAAACCTACTGACCGCTATTCCTACCTGCATGCCTCCAGCTTTCACCCTGACCACACCACACGATCCATCGTCTACAGCCAAGCTCTGCGATACAACCGCATTTGCTCCAACCCCTCAGACAGAGACAAACACCTACAAGATCTCTGTCAAGCTTTCTTACAACTACAATACCCACCTGCAGAAGTAAAGAAACAGATTGATAGAGCCAGAAGAGTTCCCAGAAGTTACCTGCTACAGGACAGGCCTAACAAAGAAAATAACAGAACGCCACTAGCCGTCACCTTCAGCCCCCAACTAAAACCCCTCCAACGCATTATTAAGGATCTACAACCTATCCTAAAGGATGACCCAACACTCTCACAAGTCTTGGGAGACAGGCCAGTCCTTGCCTACAGACAGCCCCGCAACCTAAAGCAAATACTCACCAACAACCACATACCACACAACAGAACCACTAACCCAGGAACTTATCCTTGCAACAAAGCCCGTTGCCAATTGTGCCCACATATCTATTCAGGGGACACCATCACAGGGCCTAATAACATCAGCCACACTATCAGAGGCTCGTTCACCTGCACATCCACCAATGTGATCTATGCCATCATGTGCCAGCAATGCCCCTCTGCCATGTACATTGGTCAAACTGGACAGTCTCTACGTAAAAGAATAAATGGACACAAATCAGATGTCAAGAATTATAACATTCATAAACCAGTCGGAGAACACTTCAATCTCTCTGGTCACGCAATCACAGACATGAAGGTCGCTATCTTAAAACAAAAAAACTTCAAATCCAGACTCCAGCGAGAAACTGCTGAATTGGAATTCATTTGCAAATTGGATACTATTAATTTAGGCTTAAATAGAGACTGGGAGTGGCTAAGTCATTATGCAAGGTAGCCTGTTTCCTCTTGTTTTTTCCTACCCCCCCCCCCCCAGATGTTCTGGTTTAACTTGGATTTAAACCTGGAGAATGGTCAGTTTAGATGAGCTATTACCAGCAGGAGAGTGAGTTTGTGTGTGTATGGGGGTGGGGGGGATGTGAGAAAACCTTGATCTATGCAGGAAATAGCCCGACTTGATTATGTAAAGAGCTGTCACTTTGGATGGGCTAGCACCAGCAGGAGAGTGAATTTGTGTGGGGGGGTGGAGGGTGAGAAAACCTGGATTTGTGCTGGAAATGGCCCACCTGTTGATCACTTTAGATAAGCTATTACCAGCAGGACAGTGGGGTGGGAGGAGGTATTGTTTCATGATTTCTGTGTGTATATAAAGTCTGCTGCAGTTTCCACGGTAAACATCTGATGAAGTGAGCTGTAGCTCACGAAAGCTCATGCTCAAATAAATTGGTTAGTCTCTAAGGTGCCACAAGTACTCCTTTTCTTTTTGCGAATACAGACTAACACGGCTGTTCCTCTGAAACCTGTCAAAAATGATTAAAGATCTAGAAAATATAACCTATGAGGGAAGATTGAAAAAATTGGGTTTGTTTAGTCTGGAGAAGAGAAGACTGAGAGGGGACAGGATAACAGTTTTCAAGTACATAAAAGGTTGTTACAAGGAGGAGGGAGAAAAATTGTTCTTCTTAACCTTTGAAGATAGGACAAGAAGCAATGAGCTTAAATTGCAGCAAAGGAGGTTTAGGTTGGACATAAGGAAAAACTTCCTGTCAGGGTGGTTAAGCGCTGGAATAAATTGCCTAGGGAGCTTGTGGAATCTCCATCACTGGAGATTTTTAAGAGCAGGTTAAATAAACACCTGTCAGGAATGGTCTAGATAATATGAGTCCTGCCCTGAGTGCAGGGGACTAGACTAGATGACCTCTCGAGGTCCCTTCCAGTCCTGTGATTCTATGATCCTTTTAATATAGATCAGGTTTCTCAGGAGTGAGCAACTGAGCATTGGTCTTTGTACAGTTCAGGTGAAGAAAATAGAAAGCAATCTGACACTAAAAGGCCTGTTGCTGAGTATTATTACAGAGTACCATATGGCCTATGTCTATGGTAACATTTTTTTCTCTGCAGTGCATGATGTTTCTAATACTCAGAATTTACATGACCAGAAGGTGGCAGCACTAATTAACTAATTTGATATGTAGAATACTGTAGATAAAGAACTTAATGTACCAGAGGAGAAAGGATGTATATATGTGAACAGGACCGCGGTGTACGATATATTTCATACCATAAGAAGTTAGTGGTCCTGTTTAGTTCGGGGACCTATTTGTATCATAATAATTACACGTGGTCTGGTAATCATATCCCCCACACTTTGTTTACACAAGTGGACCCATTGATTTCAATGCACGAGAAGGGGAACAGGATTTCGCTCTGTGTCAGAGTTCCTGGATCTGTGTTTTGGAAATCCTTTTCTGCTGCAGATGTTTCTTTAAGGGAAATACAGATGTATCATAGGGTTCCAGTATAAAAGTAAGAAGCTACATAAAAATCAAACAAAAACTTTGTGTACATTTATGGTGCTCTCCATGCATTTGACTTCATGTCTAAGAATGTCTGCAAAATGTAGCAATATCCCAGCACAAGAGAACCTGTTATGTCTTAAACCCCAATTCAGCAAAACACTTAAGGGTGTGTTTAATGGGACTTAAGCACAGACTGTGTCATAGCAGTTATTCCTCTACAACAGGTCTAAAATCCACCCATTCCTTTCTGTGACAGGGTGAACTCACCCAACACTGGATGGGGAAGGGTTAACTCCTCACAATGGGTGGAGGAAGCCACGCCCCCACGACCATACTGGGCATGCTCCAGGTGTAGCACCAGTATAAGAGGGAGCAGCCCAGCTCAATCTGGGCTGACTGCTGAAGAGGAAGCATGCTCCTTTCTGGCTCCTGCCCAGGAGCAGCTGAGGCCCTGGACCACGGAAGCCAGCGGGTGTCAAGACCCAAGCAGATGTCCAGCCACAGGAGCCAACTTTCCAAAATGCCCAGGGGGTGCTTCACCCCTGGCTGTGCCCCAGGCCCTTCCTCCACTCTGCCTCTTCCCAACCCCACTCCTGTCCTGCCACTTCCTGCCACCACTGCACCCCTTCCTCCAAGGCCCTGCCCCCATTTCACCTCACCCCACCACCGCTCCACCCCCCTGCCTCTTCCTGCCCCCTCCCCAAGTGCACCACATCCTCACTCCTTCCCCTTCTGTTCCAGCCTCCTGTGTGCCATGAAACAGCTGATTGTGGCAAGCAGGAGGTGCAGGGAGGGAGGGAGGAGGAGGTGGTACTGATCTGTGAGGCCGGTGGGCAGGAGGCGCTGGGGGTGGGGTGGGAGGGAGCTGATAGGTGGGCTGCCAGCAGGTGCTCAGCACCCACCATTTTTTCTCCAGGGGTGCTCCAGCCCTGGAGCACCCATGGAGATGGCGCCTATGCGTCCAGCTATGTGTTGATGCCACAGATAGGTCTGAGCGACAGGGAGTAGCACCGACCGAGGAACCCGCAGACCCCAAAGAGGCACAGACTGCCACCACGAGTATCACAGTAGGAAGTAGCCCGGGGGGGCCTAGCCAAAGTCCCAGTGATGGTCAGCGTGTTGTGGACAGATCCCCACTGACTCGTGGGGGACACACTCGCCACTGACAGCATGCTGGCCTGGGAGCTGGCGGACCAGGGAGGGCCTGGATCCCCCTACCCTGCTTGCCACCCACCCCCCACGTGGCAGCCCACACACCCCAACTGGCTGGTAGGCCATACAGCCCCTCCCCAGAGGTCAACTCTATTGACTCTGACTGCTAGGCCTCACTGCCCTGCAAACTCGGGGTAGCTCTGTGGACTCTGGCTGCTAGGCCTCACTGCCCTGCGAACTCGGGGTAACTCTGTGGACTCTGGCTGCTAGGCCTCGCTGCCCTGCGAACTCGGGGTAACTCTGTGGACTCTGGCTGCTAGGCCTCGCTGCCCTGCGAACTCGGGGTAACTCTGTGGACTCTGGTTGCTAGGCCCTGCTGCCTTGTGAACCAGGGTAATTCTACTGACACTGCTGCTAGGTCTCGCTGCCCTGTGAGCCTGGGGTATCTCTATTGACTCTGGCTGCCAGGCCACACTGCCCTGCGAACCTGGGGTAACTCTGTGGATTCTGGCTGCTAGGTCTCGCTGCTCTGTGAATCAGGTAATTCTATGGACTCTGGCCATTAGGACTCACTGCCCTGGGAAGAAGGGCTACTCCATTGATTTGGGCCACAAGGCCCTACTGCCCTGCAGATCAGTACGATTATATAGACTATGTCCTCAAGGCCTTATAGCCCTGCGAATCAGGGCAACTCTATTGACTTTAGCCCTTAGGGCTCACTTCCTAGAGACGGAGGGCAGCTCGAAGGACAGGGTGAACTCACCATGCACTGGATGGGGTCCCTCCACCCTGGCACACGCTCCATTCCCACCATGAAAGGCCTTGTTCAGTCCCAGATCATCTATAGTTTCAACTACTGAAGCCTCCTCCTCTCTAGCATCCTCTCTCCTCACTTCTCACAATGATCAGATGTATCTACCTTATCCGTGTCCATGATTGCGTCCAGCCCTTCTTCTAATCCCGTTGCTGGCTCCCCTTCAGTACTGAATTCCAGCTCCTTGTCCTAACCTTCAGTGCCCTGCATTACCTTGCTCATACCTACCCTTCTACTACCCCAACGGCACAAACTGCCCAAAACACACAAGAGACCTCCCTTTTGTGTCCCCCTCCCTACTTCAGACCTTCTCCCTTGGGGATCTAGACACCTGGGATCCCATCTCTGCATTGAGTGTTGTCAAGTTTCCTTCCCCACTCTGAACTCTAGGGTACAGATGTGGGGACCTGCATGAAATCCCCCCTAAGCTTATTTTTATCAGCTTAGGTTAAAACTTCCCCAAGGTACAAACTATTTTACCTTTTGCCCCCGGACTTTATTGCTGCCACCACCAAGCGTCTAACTAATATATAACAGGGAAAGAGCCTGCTTGGAAACGTCTTTCCCCCCAAAATCCTCCCAAACCCTCTTTCCTGGGGAAGGCTTGATAAACATCCTCCCCAATTTGCATCGGTGAACACAGACCCAAACCCTTGGATCTTAAGAACAATGAAAAAGCAATCAGGTTCTTAAAAGAAAAATTTTAATTGAAGAAAAAGTAAAAGAATCACCTCTGTAAAATCAGGATGGTAAATATCTTACAGGGTAATCAGATTCAAAACACAGAGAATCCCTCTAGGCAAAACCTTAAGTTACAAAAAGACACAAAAACAGGAATATACATTCCATCCAGCACAGCTTATTTTATCAGCCATTTAAACAAAACAGAATCTAATGCGTATCTAACTAGATTGCTTATTAGCCCTTTACAGGAGTTCTGACCTGCATTCCTGCTCTGGTGCCAGCAAAAGCAACACACAGACAGAGAGAACCTTTGTTTCTTCCCCCTCCAGCTTTGAAAGTATCTTATCTACTCATTGGTCATTTTGGTCAGGTGCCAGTGAGGTTATCCTAGCTTCTTAACCCTTTACAGGTGAAAGGGTTTTTCCTCTGGCCAGGAGGGATTTAAAGGTGTTTACCCTTCCCTTTATATTTATGATAAGTGTATTCATCATGCTTCAGCCCTCTTCCCAGAAGTCTCTGACCCACAGTCCTCGCTGCAGAGATCATAACTCCGAAAACATCTCTCCCCACACTGCATGCAAGCAGTGGAACTAACATGATGGCTTCTAAGCATCATTGGTTAGTAATTGCTGTTTGTTACATGCCGTCCCGTCCGTGAGCCTCCTAGTCCCCCAGATGTGTGGCTGCTGGATTATCCAACCAGTTCATCTGCCTGCGCAGCTCTCTGCTTTGTGAGCCAGCACCTTATGATGAAACTCCTATTGCCTTTCACAGGTGGTAGTCTGAGAAGCTATGAGGGGGAACACTCACCACCAGCCTAGCGGTTGGGCAGGGGCATAGTGAGGTTGTCTTCTTCCCAGGCATTCCCCTTTCTCACTACCATTTCGCCCTGTCGTGGTCTGGCCATTGAGTGACTCAGCCCTCCAGCCACATTTTGAAGTACACACCTTTCGGGGTTCATATAAAGTGTCCCATAACAGGGAGATCTGCAGGACTAAGTGAGAGTGTCCCTCTTAAGTCAGAGTGTCGTGGTCCAGAACCTTGTATCTTGTTTTTTGGCTTGGTCAGGTTACTATCATTGGGCTTCCGGCAGCAAGCAGTGCTCCTTCGCAGGAGCTGAGGGTGTAGGTCAGCTCACCTCCCCCACCCGCCTCCCACTGAGCTCCCCTTTCTAAATTCATCCTCCAGAATGTGCAGGCTTTGCAGGTAGGGTGGGGAGGGCCCACCTGGGTCCTGAGCAGCTCTTTAACCCCTTTCTTTCCTGTGTATACACCCCATGGCAAAGTTGCCCTGTGAGTATTGTCAGATACTCTGTAGGGGTTTTTGGAAGTATTGTGACAGGGAGGATTTCCAAACAAAAACACCATCAATTAGAAATCAGAATTTTTAGGTTTATGTGAGTTGTAAGCATTTGGGGGCAGAGGCAATCGTTTTACTATGTTTGCTCAGCTTCTAGGACAGCTGGGCCATGATCCCAGATTAGCGCCTTTGGACACCACCACAATAGAAATAAACAATAATAGAAATATCAATAGTTAATACTCCATGGGTGTCACTAGATTGCAGTCGGGAGGTGTGAATGCAACACATGCAGATATAAGATAGCTTTGATATCAAGTAATAACCATAGTGAAGCCACAGCAGCATGGGTGGTGGCCCAGGCTAGCCACTCCAGTATGTATCCAGGGTCCTGGGTGGGCAGGGCTAGCCCATGTCTCCGCCTTTTGTACTGCGGCTTCACTGCTGATACTTGAGGTCAAAGCTAGCTTGGGTTTGTCTACACAAGCTGCAGTCATACCTCTCTATTGCAGTGTAGACACACCCTATGTGCTTAATATCCCTGGTACCTGTTCTCTAACCTTTGCTCATGTGGGTCAATAGGACTAGTGGGAAAAGGGCTACCTACATGAGCAAAGGCTGCAAAATTGGGTCCCAAATTCTACAGAGATGGACATGTTATAAGTTCCTAAATAGACTGGAGTAGAACACTTTGTTGACATGATATGAAAATCTGATTGTGGTTTCTCTGTCACAATTCCAGAATGTAACAAATACTGACATATAATACTGTATGCTAACACTTTCTTGCATTGTAAGTATCAGACTATTCCACGGCCCTGCGGGAATCCCATTGCTGCCCATTCCACTTTATTTTCATGCCTGTGATCATGAGGCAACAGTGCACATTCCTGTATTTGTGGCTGTGATTAATTTCCTGCTCTCATGCCATGTGGTGTCTTTGATAGAAAAGGGCGTTACCGCCATCTTCATTATTTATTGGATTTCTAAATATTTGTTCTGGCCAGATAGCAGCTTCTGGCAGTATACTGGACAGTTTGCAGATCATGTTCCCATTGTTAAATCAGGTGTGGAAAATACAGACTGTCTGCTGTGCAGAAGAAACACCCACTCACAAAACTAATCGCCAGTGATAAATTCAGCAATAGACTGCCAAATAGCCCCTTCTGACCGTTTCTCACTCGCCAGAAAAGTTCTATTGGAAATGTGCTCTCACCCATTCTTGTCTCCACTTAAATGTATCTAGGTACATATCTAGAGAAAAGGGTGTGTCTGAATTCCTTACCAGGGTTAAAATATATGCAAACTATTTACAGCTTGATCAGTCATCATGCCCCTGAGTAGGACAGCACATAAGCACTTGCTTAAAATAAGCATAAGTTTGAGTCACACTGAAGTCAAGTGGGAGTGAATGGGAATGTGCTTAAGCGCTTTCCTGAATCACCACCTATATTTTTAGTTGTAGTAGTAGTATAACTCCAAAGCATGCTCAGTGCCCATAAACATAAGCAGACATGGCCATGCTCCAAAGATTCCCTTATAACTGATTCCCTTCTGATTTTTCTTTCCCCCTCTTTCTGCTTGTTTTTCTTTGTCTAGAACCTTGGGCTGTATCTCATAATCACCCAGATCGATGGCTTTGATCTTTGCCACTGACATCTCGGATGATCTACCAAGGGAAACCACTGATAACTCTCACCAGCATCTCTCTCACCAGCACTCAACAGTCAGTCGTGAGATGCCACTGCCATGCCTGGCATGGGTAAAAGAAAATGCCTGATGGGAGACCACAGCACAGCTTCTATTGATTTCAAGGGGAGCAGGATTGGGCCTTAATATGATTATATCTTGCCTGCAATACTCATCCCAATGTACCATAGTGGGCAGTTGCACCTCCAGAGCCCTCATTTGCTTAGCAACACAAGGCCCTATCCTCTCTCTGTGTCCTATCTGATCTTTTGGTAAAGTCATTTGGAGAGCTCATGAGAGAGCATGGATTTCAAGGCCGGCAGGACATACGGACCACAAACTGCTCTGTCGAGGTTTTACATCAAATGTGAACAGCCCTGTCTCTCAGCTGAGCAAGTGTCTCGCGGAGATCAGTGCCAGGATAAAGAGCCTGTGGCTTTGGGGTAAAATGGAGGACATGCTGGTGGAAAAAGGGGAAAACTTTGAGGACTTCGCCATCAATTTAGCATCAACTGGAAACGTAATTAATGGCTGGTTTCCAACACTGAAGCCACCACCTCATTTGAGTCATCAGTTCTCAGTCTGGCTTTTATCTAATGCACTGGAATGCATTACCTAGGGAGGTGGTGGAATCTCCATCCTTAGATGTTTTTAAGGCCCGGCTTGACAAAGCCCTGGCTGGGATGATTTAGTTGGGAATTGGTCCTGCTTTGAGCAGGGGGTTGGACTAGATGACCTCCTGAGGTCCCTTCCAACCCTGATATTATATGATTCTATGTATTTACCATGATTTCAGACCTCTTGCAGTTGAGATGTGTTGAGTCTGGTCTATAAGAGCAGAGTTCTCTGCACTACCCCGATCGTCTTGGCTACAGAGTGTCTTCTGCCAGCAGCCTGGACAGTGGATTTTCCATCTGTATTTAATTTTCAAGAGAAAAATCCTACAGAAGATCTTCATGTGATCCATGATCTGCATCACTTGGAAGTGAACACAGGAAAGATGTGCTCCTAATATTGTTCTTTTCATCCGTATGGAAGATGAGGTCTTTGCCCAAAATACTGTCCCCTCCGCATCTGAAATGTGGCTAAAGTGGCGGGTTGAGGGACAGCTGCTAAATAAAAATAAGGTGTTGACTTTAATCTTCATTGCTGTTGAAATGACTTAAGAAGTGGAAATTGCAATATAGCAAGGGAGTGCTGGGAATATATATGCAAGTAATGACATTCCTAACGCTGAAATAGATACGTCCCCGAATGCATGGCCTGGTTTCACCTCGAGTCCCTCCAGCCACACACCCTGAATGCTGCTCACTTGTATGTCATTTTTCTCAGTGGACTAGGAATAAACGCCTCCACCTCTGTGCCAAGCTAAATATAGACATCTGTCTTTTTAAAGGAGTGCAAATATATATAAATAACAGGGCTGAATAATTTGGATTTTAAAACTCACTAAATATGTCTGTTTTATCACTTCAGCTCAATCAGAGATCACAACTGTCTCCACAGCAACTAAGAAAGACAAAAGCCTCTGGAATAATTGCAGGCTTTTATACTGGTTGAGCCTGCGATGCCTGGCCTGCTCCTGAGCTGGAGTCCACAAACGGATGCTGCTGGGAAGATAGATGCTTGACAGATTCACCCTATCGTTAAGTGCTATGCTGGGTTTCTCAATGGGCATGTGCTTGGCAAAAGCTCCATGTAGCTAACTGCTTTCCTAGTAACTCTCTTTATTCAGCAGCTGGGCAAGGTGGAGTTGCAGGACTGAGCGAGGCCTGCTTGTTCCTCCCACTTAGCAGGCCTGGGGAAATGTGTGCTTCAAAGGGAATTTGACAATTCTTTCCTCTGAAGTAAAAGTGGCAACATTACGAAACTGGCCCAGATCCCCATTTTAAGGCAGAGGGGAGCTATGAATTAACCTCACAAGGAAGAGCTGGAATGTGTTTGCAGAAGTGCGAGACGATGGCCTTACCATAAATCGGGAAGACTAACAAATGTGAGATCTGGTTGGAAAGAGGAGGATCCTCCCCAGTGTTTTGAAATCATGCAACTCAGGCAACTGGAATAAACCATGATTGTTGTTTACACACGTCGTTGCTCGTTGCACATTTTTGAAAAAAAAGCCACTGATCTTGGAATGAGAGTGCTCACCTGGGAGGTAGTACCAGTGCCACTGTATCAGTTTAAATGCACAGCTGAGGTTATAGGGACAAGTTTTTCCCCTGTAGACAAGGCCACTTCTACACTACAGCTATACCTGCAAACCCTCCCAATGGAGATACAGCTTACACTGGCAACAGCGTTCTTCTGCCGGTATAACTCGTACGAATTCTCTGAATGAATTAAGCTATACTGGCAAAAGGACTCTCTTTTCCTGGTATAGCTCTGTCTACCCTAGGGCTTTTGTAACATAGCTGTGTCAGTTTGAGGTGTAATTCTCCCCCACCCCCATATTCCTAACCAATATAGCGATGCCAGCTAAACTGTTAAGTATGGACAAGGCCTAATTAGTCTCTCTTGAGTAGAAGGGAGGCCCTGCTACTCCAGAGGGAATCCATTACTATCATTCTCAGGAGCTGATTGTTTGTTTCAGGGTCCAGGCATGAATTCTTCACTACCATCTTAGACTGTTTTTTCCCACTTGGCCAGAGCATCCAGCAGGGCCCATCAGAGAGGATATCCCCATGTAGGCTGTTGCTTATGTGGGTGGCTCGACCAATGTGGTTTTAATGAGTTGTAATCGCTGGCCGGATGACTGTGCCGCCTCCATGAGTGAGGATGTTGACACAGTCTGAGTAGGTGGAGCTCCTTCACTCCCATCTGAGGTCTTGACTACACTGGCAGTGATGTGTAGGGTACACGTAGCTACACCCTGCAGCAGAAGGCAGGCTGCATCCACACTCACAGCGGTGTGCAGCAACATGCAGCAGTGAAAGGCTCTGGCAGAGGAGAGGCAGTGGGGAAAGGCTCCGGCCGCGGGGAGGCAGCGGGACATTACAGTGCTAAAAAGAGCAATGTCGAATGGGCAGGCACTGCTTGGGCATGTAGGTGTGCAGGGTGTATAGCCTCGGGTTCTGGTGTGTCTCTACTTGCTTGAGCAGTGCCTAACTGTCTGCACTGCTATTTATACCCAAGCTAGGTGGGCATGCAGGGTCTGTACTCTACATTTTGTCGGAAGAGTAGACCTACCGTCAGTAACACACAATCTTATAAATCAAGCACAATCAATCACATTTTGGAGACAGATCAAATGCACTCAATACAGAGGCATTTATACACTTTCCGCCTGTTTGTGTGGTTAGACTACAAACCTTTGGGGGCAGGCATTGCTGTTTTCCAGTGTTTGTACAGGCCCCAACTAAGGTCTTTGGGCCTACCATAATATCACTATTTACTAATAATTGTGCATTGGGGTTTTTAAAACAAAATCAGAGGCGTTTTTACATCATTCAAAGCCAGCTTTTCTTCTTCTGACAATACCTTCTGCTAGTTTGGCAGAAACAATGCTAATTGTGATTGGGCAATGATAATTGTGATGCTGTGTAAAAAGAAGATGACCGTCTACACTGATATTGTTACACAATTGCGATAAGTCTGGCACAAGGTATGCTTTGTAAGGTATCGTTGGAGGAGCTGTAATCTGTGGAACAGGGCTGTCTCAGTGAAATGCGTAGATCATCACTGGGTATGAAGCCATGACATTTTACTATATGCTTGTTACTAAACATGTTTTATTCCTGGGTAACACCACGAGACAGATTTACATCAAGAGTAGCCAGCCATGGCTGAGGGGCCATTAAGAATCAGTAGTACAGTGAGTGGAGGTGGAGAAAGAGGGTCAGGCTTCAGTATGTTTGCTGTGTCACCAGGGGGCTCAGGAATGCAAGCAGAGGCCAAGCTGCTATCTTTCAAACTGTAGAGTCTACTCAGCATAATTAATAAACCGCTTTCCTTTAACTCTGCCTTCCTACTGCTTATGTATTTTACTAATGAAACAGAGACTAGATTCTCAGCTGGTGTAAACCAGTGCAGTTCCATTAAAGTCATCAGAGCTATACAAATTTACAGCACTTGAGGGTCTGGACCTAACATTATAAACAGAGACAGTTATTGGTTTAATATACAGGACAGAAACCTCAGCTGTAGCCAAGCCCCACTGGAAGCAACTGAGGGGAGCACAATGAACTCAACAACACCTCAGGCTGACACCACATCCAAATCAGTGAAAACTTCTCAGAAACATGTGACTACTCATGAAGGCTTGTGAGTTCTTCCAGGACACAGAAACCAGGGGAAGGAACTGAAGAATCATTTGAGGGCTCTGCAGCATATGTATCATTGATAGTAGGGATAAGATACAAGAGAGGAAGCCTGTATATTCACAGGGCTGTGTGAAACTGCAACATTTGGGACTACCAGCACCATCCGTTTTGTTCGCCTCAAAGTAGATCAAGGAGAAGTGATAATTATCCATTCATTGCTGTGGGATCACTAGATTCCAAATATATCAAGACTACCCAGACACCTTACTGTAAGAAACGAGGCTCATTGTACCCTCTGCTTGATCTGTCCCACAGCATTGCTCAATAACAGACCTGCAGTCAAAAAGCTCAAATCTTGAATATGCAGTGAATTATCCTTCAAGGGTTTTAAGTTCATTTGGGGGAGGGAAGAGGTGTCTCTTCACAGTGTCTGTAGGAGCAGAGGCATCCTGCAATTCTTAATAACAAGTAGAGGTGGCTAAATATGGGGTGAAGACTGAAAAATTGCAGTCTGACTGTTTCCATTCAGTTCTCTTTGGAGCTTTTCTTTTATCTTGCTAGAGTGTTTGGGAATGTTAAAGCCAGAAGTGCACGCAGAGCCAGACTACGCAACTCTTACCTGTGCTCAGTGGAGTCAACTCATTGATGTTTGTGTGACTGAGAGTTGCAGAATCTGGCCTGTGTAGGTTTTGCATTTTGGGGGGTGGTTTATATATATATATATCTCCACATAGGAGTGAGCAATCAAGGCTGAGACTTGCAAAGCTGCCTGATAGACTTTGGCATGTATATCCTACACAAGCAGAGAAAGAGTTCACTGAAGGCAGAACAATTAGTGCTCCTGATTGCACCTGTAGAGTAGACCAGGTCCAGTTTAGGATTAAGCCCAGCAGGGGAGAAGCTGGGTGACTAATAAAGGAAGGACTTCAAGGGAGTAGAAGGGAGACTAGAGGGAGAGTAGATGTTGGGATTGCCTCCTGAGAAGGGAGCTCTAGCAAAGAGCCAGGAGAAGCACTGTAAAGCCACAGGCCTTGAGAGAGCTCCTGTGGTGAACACTGACAAAAGGACATGAGTCTCGGGAAGGGAGCCTGGGTGGCAGGTTTCTGAGGGAAGAGACACAGACACACCAAGAGCCTGGGGAGAGGCAGACAGAAGCTGGGCCTCCAGACAAGACCCAGAAAGGACTCTGCAGAGCCTGGGAAGGGGGTGAAGAGTCAGTCTAGGGAGGAGTGGTCCCAGCAAAGGGCTGGGGAAAAGGGCCTAGAGACAGGAGGAGGTAGGAAGTGGCCCAGGAAAACAGCAAGGAGTTTGAGGAATCAGTCCTTTTCTGTTTGCTACAGTGTCCCTGGACAAGAACCAGAGTAGAGGAAGAGCCTGAGGAGGGTGGTGTGAAACTCCCTGATGTAGTCCTTACATCAGAGCAGAGCAGGGCCAAAGATCTGGCATGTGGTCACTGGCAGTGACTGGACTATCCTGCGATGGGACTGAATGTGACTTGGCTGGCAGGGAGAAGAGAATGTGAGAAGAGGCAGGGCTGGAGCAGCTGTCAGCAGGAGGTGCCAGAGGAGGAGAGTCTGCTAGGCCAGGCCCAGCCATTAGAGGCTGTGCCACCTGGTGAGTCACTTCTACTCCCTGTCTATACAGGAAAGCTTTCTTCACTGTTTTTCTGCTTTGATTAACGTGTCCACATGGCTTTGTTTAACCTGCTTCCCTTGTGAATCATTGTGTCCACATTGTTCGTTCTTTGAAACAACACCCAGCATTCTGGGCACATTGCCCGTGATACAGTGTTCGGCTGCATTTGACACAGAGGTGCCATTAATCTGAATGTGACTTAGCTGTCCAAATCCTTTCAGCTTTTCTGAAATGTTCAGCCTAAATGTAGTTCTGTCTGGACTACTGTAAGTTCATTTGATGTCACGCTGGGTAGGCCAGCACTGCCATTGGCGGTGTCATTGCAGTGTGGGCGAACGTACGCGAGATGGCTTTAGCCCAGCTAGCTCAGGTACCAATAGCAATAAAGCCGTGGCAGCCTGGAATTCAGTGTGAGGCTGGCTGCCTGAGTCCGCACCCATGGCTTCATAGCTATTTTGGTACCTACGCTAGCTAGGTTAAAGCTAGTTTGGATATGTCGACATATGCTGTAATCACACCTCTGACTGCAGTGTAGACATACCCATTGTGAAAGCTGTGGGGTTTATCCAAATTAATTAATACTCAGGTATTTTGTTCAGTCTCCATTCTCCTTCTACATTCTATAAATGGGTTCTTCTTTTTTCCCCCCTCTATCCTGGTAGCTTTTTCTTCCCCAGCAGGGGCTGCTATTGATTGTTGGATGAGCAGGTTTGAGGAAGTTGAAGGTTACAGCCAATCTAGTTATGTCCATGTTGGTTGGCAATTTTATATCCTAGTTTATAGTGTTATATTGGATTGACTGCTCCTGATGGAGCTAAGTCCATATGTTTTGTCCAGTGATTTATGTATTGAGCCTCTCAGCATATCGTTAGCCGAACATGCAATGTGGTGAAATATTTGTTTTGTTTGAAGTGCAGATCTTGGATTTAACATTTCCAAGGGCAGACTTTCCCAGGGTCTTTGTCATTTTTTCCCCCCTCATGTTAGGAGGTATCGCTTTCTTTCAGTCATAGCGTGCTGCTTTGGTCCTGTGAGAGATCTGGTATTTCATGTGGGCTGGAGGTTTTTGTATCGTTGCGTTTTGTGTTTAGTGACTATTTCTAGGTATATGGATACACTTCTAAAATACAAAGTGCTATTGGCAATGCCCTGTTTGCTTTTCAAAACCTCTTAATAAAAAGAAAGTAAAAAGCCTTGGAGTATGGGATATAGACGGTAGCTTGAAAGTCGTGGGGTATGGGCCTTTCCCAGAAGATAAGGATTGGATCTAGCATGCAGGGGTGTTAGGGCTTCCTTATCATAGAATCGTAGAAGATATGGGTTGGAAGACACCTCAGGAGGTCATCTAGTCCAACCCCCTGCTCAAAGCAGGACCAACACCAACTAAATTATTCCAGCCAGGGCTTTGTCAAGCCGGGCCTTAAAAACATTTAAGGATGGAGATTCCACCACCTCCCTAGGTATCATAGTACTCATTTGTACTGGGAAGAGATGAGTAGCGTAAGTCTTGGTGGCAGAATTCAAGACATGGGGCTAGATCTGGCTCTGGGTTCACCTGTACAACTCCAGTGTGAAGGGTTAATGTCTAGCTATTCCACCTGGAAGCAGGCGGGGCACACCCTGACTGTTTCCTAGGAGCAATGCACACATTGCTCTATCCAAGGACAAGGGCTAGATATGAACCCTGAGAACTTGATTGTTTGGACAGCAACTGTGGGAGGTTTCTTTAGCCTGGGCTCAAGGCCTGAGAACCAGGATTGTAGTAGATAGAGGATGGTAACTAAGCATATGAATCAACGTCATACATTCCTTTGTGTAGCAGTGTGTAATGCTTAGGGGGAGAAATATAATAAAAGGAGAAGGTGGAAGGCAGGGGGGGCAGAACAGCCCATCTCCGCTGACCAGCCTGTTTGCTTGCATAAAGCTGTGTTCTGTCTCATCACTGAACCGCAACAACTGGCGCCCAACGTGGGGCCCTCAGCACTCACCTCGCCCGGCAAGGGTTTCAGACGCGTCACTCATCCGCTTCGTGGATCCCGGTGAGTATTTTTCATTGTGGTAAGTATGGGAAGCTCCCTCTCTGCTTTGCAAGTGCAACACTGCAATGAGCTGCAGTATTTGCTGCGTAAGGCTCAGCATGACTGCCCGGCTCGAGAACTCACTCTCCTGCTACAGGAGGTGCGTGCCAAGTGCCCGTGGTATCCTGAAGCTGGAAGCCTTAAGCTAGCGGACTGGGAGCGATTGGGCCAGACATTGCACAAAGAGCCTCGGGCACCCGTGCAGGCTTTACATGCCTGGCACCTCTGCCGCGACGTGGTACAGCGTGTCGCCTCGGACAGACCCTCCCTCGCGAGGCTGGTGCTCTCGCCGCCCCCGTCCGCCCCTGCAGCCATCCCCCCTCCTGGCGATGCGACACAGCGTGTCGCCTCGGAAAGGCCCTCTCCAGCCCCAACAGAGGAGCTGCCGATCCTGCCACCCCCGTCCGCTCCTGCAGCCATCCCTCCCCCTGCTTCGCCCCCAGTGCCTCTATTACCACCGCCTCCCTGGCCTTCCCCACCGGAGCCGGTGTGTGATCACCCTCCCCGCGTGGGGCCCCCCGGAGAGTCATCTGCATCTGCTCAGAAGCTTTCGCTGGTGCAACAAATGGTTCACGCAGCGAAAGCTCGATCAGATCTTACAGCAGAGGAGCTGGCTGATCTGGTCTCCGTTTGCCCGGTGACCTGGCAGAATGATGACCAGGGCAACCCCGTGGGCACCTGGACCACTCTGCCATACTCGGTGGTTAGAGAGGTAAAGAAAGCAATTCGTGAATTTGGCCTGACTAGCACCTTTGTGCGTGGTCTCATTGAAGGGATGGGTACTGGGTACTCCCTAATCCCTGAGGATTGGAAAACGCTGCTGCGCATGATGTTGTCACCCAGTCAGTATGTTATTTGGCTTAGTGAGTATCGGCAGATGGCAGAACGCCAAGCCCAGGTATATAGAGAGCAAGGTATCATTTATGAGCATTTGGCAGGGGAGGGCCAGTTTGCTACTACTGAGATGCAGTCTCAACTCCCTCAGGCCGTCTTCCCCATTATTTCCACCTGTGCCCAGCATGCTTTTAAGAAGGTCCCGGATTCAGGCAAGCCTACCAAAAGCTTTGTCAGTATCCGTCAGGGTGCCTTAGAGTCCTTTTTGGATTTTACCAACAGATTGCAGGAGGCTATCCTCCGACAGGTGGATAACACTGAGGCAGCTCACAAGCTCCTGTTAAAATTGGCAGTTGAAAATGCAAATGAGGATTGCCGCCGTGCTCTCCAGGCAGCACAAGCCTCTGGTATTTTAGAGCTCTCAGACATGCTGCGGGCATGCCAGAACATTGGCACACAAGCCCACAAGGCTGGAGTTCTGGCTGCCGCCCTCAGAAAAACTGGGAAGGAGGGGAAGCGCTGTTACCGCTGTGGTAAGGAGGGTCATTTTCAGCGGGAGTGCCGCTCATCTAAGGCACCAGCCCGACCCTCAAAGAAGTGCCCCAAGTGTGGGAAAGGTTATCACTGGGCTAATCAGTGTCATGGCGGGTCGGGAAACCGCGCGACGGGTCCCCCACAAACCCAGGGCCAAACAGGGGTGTTTCCTACTCAGGCAATAGCTCCTCTGCCTTGGAATCCGTAGACTCTATGAGGGCAGCGACTGCTGGAAGTGCAGGGCTTGATTTGATCATGCAGGAGGACACTGACTTTCAGCTGCCAGGGGAGGTCTGTGCCATACCTACACAGGTGACGGGACCTCTCCCTGCCGGCTTTGTAGGTCTTGTTCTCCCTCGCTCACATGCTGGGAAACAGGGCTTTTTTGTCATTCCAGGGGTCATTGATGCTGATTACACTGGCATTATTAAGGTTCAGGTGTGGACTCATCTTCCACAGTCGCTCCCGCGTGGACGGTCAATTGCACAATTGATTTTAGTCCCCTATCAGGTGCCAGCTGCCGAGGATCGAACTCGGGGCGGAGGAGGCTTTGGATCTACGTTGTCTCACTCGCCGTCTCACAGCGCGTCTTCTCCACTTGTTGCTCTGACAATGTCAGTCCGCCCCTCGAAACCTCAGTTAACACTTCTCTTAAATGATGTTCCTTTTACAGGGCTGGTGGACACTGGAGCTGACGTTACAGTGATTCGTGATCTGGAGTGGCCGGTTAGTTGGCCTACGGTTCCTTCTAAAGAGTTGTGGGGGATTGGGGGTAGCAAACCCGGGCGCCAAAGTTTGTCTTGGGTCACGGTCTCTAAACCAGGAGGCCGTGCCCTTGCTACAATCCGCCCTTTTGTGCTCCCTGTCCACCTCAATATTTGGGGCCGTGATTTACTTACAAAGTTAGACAACACCCTCGATATTAACATCTGATGGCTCTCCCCACCGAGGTGTAGTCACTTATCAGTTGGGTGACCCCCCTCGTTGGCATTCTCGTTTTACACTGCCTCAGCGTTCGGCACAGCGTTCAGAATTAGCTGCTGTTATTTTGGCCTTTCAACTTTTTGCTGATTGTCCCTTTAATTTAATTGTGGATACCCATTATGTTTATCAGGTAATTGATCATTTACCCCTTGCCCTCATTACCCCTCAGGTTGATGCAGACCTCCTTCACCTGTTTTTGTCTTTACAGCATCTTCTTGCCACTCGTCATTTCCCTTACTTTGTTGCTCATATTTGCAGTCATACCCCTCTGCCTGGGCCACTCACTGAGGGCAATGCACGAGCCGATCGCGCGTTGCGTGGTCAGGTAAATTCCCTTTTTTCTGACCCCATTGAAAGCCATGCCTTTTTTCATCAGTCTGCCTCTGTTTTGGCCCGGCAGTTTTACATTCCTGCTGATCATGCACGTTCCATTGTTCGTTCCTGCCCCCACTGTGCTGCTGCTGCTCCTACTTTTTCTTATGCCGTTAATCCCCAAGGTACCGCAGCAAATCAGCTGTGGCAAATGGATGTTACTCATGTGCCACAATTCCGCCCCTATTCATTTTTACATGTTTCCGTTGATACTTATTCAGGCTTCCTTTGGGCAACCCCACAATGTGGGGAAGCCACTAACAAAGTTATTCACCATTTGCTGGCCTGCTTTTCTGTTATGGGTCGCCCTTGCCAAATTAAAACAGATAATGCCCCAGCCTACTGCTCTGCAGCCCTCTCCACCTTTTGTGCCCGCTGGGACGTCCGTCTTAAACACGGAATCCCTTATAATTCCACGGGCCAAGCCATTGTTGAACGTGCCAATCGCACACTCAAAACCTTGCTAGATAAACAATTAAAACAAGGGGAGCTGCGTCTCCGAACCTTAGGAGACATTCAACAACAAATGTATATCCTCTTGTTCACTTTAAATAATTTAACACTGAATGCAGATCAGCAGACCCCTGCGGATCGGCATTTTCACAAATCTGAGGTACTGGAAAGACCGCGTGTCTTTTACCGTCAGCTGCCCGATCCACAGTGGCTGGGCCCAGCACCTCTAATCACTTGGGGTCGGGGATATGCTGCTGTGTCTCTCCCTGCAGGACCGTTGTGGGTTCCAGCCCGGTGCGTGCGACCAGCACTTAAACAACATGGCATGGCACCAGGGGCTGTCGAATCCCATACCAGAGTTTCAGCTGACCTTGGAGGAGACCGCGTTGCCCCCCGAGTCGACAACGGCGGGACGGAAACGGAGGAGGCGTAGCGTCCCAAGCCAGCCCGTGACATGGGGAGCAGTAAAAGCATTGGTCGCCACGGCTCAACGAAAACTGGCAGCAGATCAGCAGCCAGAAACTCCTAAGACTTTGTTTGTGGCGATTCTCGCCCAAATCACTGCTAAATTCTGTGATGATTGTGTGCCTTTTGTGCCTGCTATTTCCTGTAGGGGTTGGCTCAGAAGCGCCTCCCCCGTTACAAGCCCGAAGGAGAATAAGACACTGTTCTTTGCTTATGCTAATCTTTCCTCCCAGTACTCTAGCATGGCTAATTGGGGCCCGGCCAACTATACTCTGCCTCGCACGGCTATATCCCTCCACACACCGTACCCGGCCGGGGCTCACAATGTCACCTGTGCGCGTGTAGTTAACTGCACTAGTACAAAGGTGCCCTTGGGCTGTCAAAAAATTTCTCAATCCCTTTTAAATTGTTCCCATGCTGTTAATGTTTCATATAATTATGGCCATATCATCCTACCATCAGGATGGGTTTTTACTTGTGGTTCATGCACCTTTAATTATATTCCTGCAAATTTAAGTGATGGCACCCTTTGCTGTCTTAGTAGAATGATACTTATATTGCCTTTTGCTGGTCACAATTGTAGTAAAAGAAGTGTACCCCTTTTAGATGATTATATTGCAGATGTTAAGCTTTTGGTTATTTTGTGTTTGTAATCATTGGGCTTATTTTTTTGTTGCTGCTGTGTACAATGTATTCCTTCCTTGTTAAGACTTTGTAAAATTTTTGCCCTGGAAAGCTCCCCAGGTTATGTCCTTGTCTGTCTGGGAGTTAAATAGCATGACAAAACAAATTGGCGGCTACCATGAGATGGCCAACTTCAATAAACAAAAAAAGGGGAGATGAAGGGTTAATGTCTAGCTATTCCACCTGGAAGCAGGCGGGGCACACCCTGACTGTTTCCTAGGAGCAATGCACACATTGCTCTATCCAAGGACAAGGGCTAGATATGAACCCTGAGAACTTGATTGTTTGGACAGCAACTGTGGGAGGTTTCTTTAGCCTGGGCTCAAGGCCTGAGAACCAGGATTGTAGTAGATAGAGGATGGTAACTAAGCATATGAATCAACGTCATACATTCCTTTGTGTAGCAGTGTGTAATGCTTAGGGGGAGAAATATAATAAAAGGAGAAGGTGGAAGGCAGGGGGGGCAGAACAGCCCATCTCCGCTGACCAGCCTGTTTGCTTGCATAAAGCTGTGTTCTGTCTCATCACTGAACCGCAACACCAGTGAAATCAGTGGGTTGCAATAGCACAGACAAGAGCAAATGACATGATTCTTGTGCTTGGAGTGCAGTACCAGAAGGGGGATGGCTGAGAGATGAAAAGCTATAATTCTGAATTTAAGATCTGTAGAAGTACCATAGAAACTGGAATTGTGGGGCTTTGGGACAAAGAGTTATTTAAATGCTTGGCTCATCTTTACAGGGCTTTCTTTGTATAGTGAATTCTTGACCTGTCGAAGTTCTTGACCTTTCTATGAAGAAACCGACTCCTGAAATACATGCTTTGCTAGGTCAGGGTCTAAACATCTGAGCAGACCCACATGACTGTAATGAGACTTCTCAGGTGCCTAAAGGTGTACATGTTCTTGAGTACTTTGCTGGATCAGGGCCTTCAGTACTCTTAATTTGTAAGAACTTTACATTTGTTATCCTAGTTTTAAGTGGTGTCACACTGAGAGAAAATGGCTTGCCTTCCAATTCTTTTGAAAATGAGGAAAAGATTTCCCTGGGGTAAAAAGACAGAAGATCAGATTCTGCTTTGTTATATTCCTGCATCCCTGCTGAAATCAGAGGACTTGCATGGATGCAACTAAGAGCAGAATTTTGGCCCTGTATGTGGGAACAGTATGGAATGCATAGATAGCTGTTAAACATATTACAATCCATATAAAATCAATCTCCTAATTCTGGAGTATAAATCTAACCTCTGTGAATTATGAGAGTCACAAATCAATAATGTCTGAGTGACTGCACCAGCAGCAGTGGAGAGATGCCAGAGTGGCAGGACAAAGCTGCACTTTCAGTGAAGAAGACGACTGTAGATTGCTTAGATTGTGAGGTTTTCAGGGGTGGAAGCCATATTTTCAGTGTGTGGGCAGCCCCTATCACAACAGGACCCTGATCCCTGACTGGGCCTCTAGACATGACCATAATTAATGAGATGAGAGCAGCAGAGGTGCGAGTGGGACAGTGGTAGAGTTCAGTGGAGAAGATTATGGCATTAAGGGGGAAACGAGGACTATAGAGTAGGAAGAGAGAAAAAAAAAGGGGCAGAGTGTGGGCAAGAAGGAGCAGTGACCTTTCCACAGCATGGACCTAGAATTTTGAGCCATGTTGTATGCAAGTGAAAACAGGAGAACATAGAATCGTAGGACTGGAAGGGACTTTGAGGGGTCATCTAGTCCAACCTCCTGCTCAAAGCAGGACCAATCCCCAATTTTTGCCCCCAATCCCTAAATGGCCCCCTCAAGGATTGAGCTCACAACCCTGGGTTTAGCAGGCCAATGCTCAAACCACTGAGCTATCCCACCCATTGGCCTGAAGCAGCGAACCACGGCCAATGGGAGCTGCGATTGGCCAAACCTGCGGATGCAGCAGGTAAACAAACCGGTCCGGCACACCAGGGGCTTTTCCTGAACATGCAGCGGACCAGCTTTGAGAACCATTGATCTAGACTGTCCCTGACAGGTATTTCTCTAACCTGTTCTTAAAATCTCCAATGACAGAGATTCCACAACCTCCCTAGGTAATTTATTCCAGTGCTTAATTACCCTGAGAGGAAGTGTTTTCCTGATGTCCAACGTAAACCACCCTTGCTTCAATTTAAGCCCATTGCTTCTTGTCCTGTCCTCAGAGGTTAAGAACAATTTTTCTCCCTCCTTTGTAACAACCTTTTATGTACTTGAAAACTGTTATGTCCCCCCTCAGTCTTCTCTTCTCCAGACTAAATAAACCCAATTTTTTTTCCCAATCTTCCCTCATAGGTCATGTTTTCTAGACCTTTAATCATTTTTGTTGCTCTCCTCTGGACTTTCTCCAATTTGTCCACATCTTTGAATTAAGAGTTCTGCTGACTACAGAAACCACTTGAGCTTTGCTCTTGGGGTTTATATCACCAGAACTTTGGAGAGAATTATAGCCTCATAAGTCAGTTACCTGTTTATATTTAATCCACTGTCCTTGCTCTCAGAAGGTAGAGGACAATATTGTAAATTCTGGAACCCAAAGGAGGTGATATTTTCATTGAGGGAAGAAGGAATTAATTTGTGAGTTTTATGCTATCAGTTTATTGAAGGTCCAGATCTGCGGCTGGTGTGTATCTGTATAGCTTCATTGGCTGCAGTGAAGCTTCATTGGTTTCTGCAAGCTGAGGATCTGGTCCCAAGTTCAGAAGTTGCATGAGCAGCGGCTGAGACTGGATTCTCTTCTCTCTCGCTCTCTCTCTCTCTCTCCCCGCTAAAGTTTGCCAGGTCTCCTCCAGTTTGTGCTAAGTTGCTGAGGAGTGAGTAACATTTAGCTCGACAGCACAAAATGCAGTTTTCTAGAAGTGTTTTTTTTTCTTTTTCATTTTCAAGGTATCTCTGTGTGCAGTGACTTGTAAACAAGTGGAGCAGTCATTATGCATTCACTAATCATTCACACACAGTAGCATCCATTTGACTGAGTTCAGAGATGCTGTCACTTTCCAATATTCACCTTAAAAAGTCCAAGAGGAATTTTACCTTCCTTCTGAACAGCACCCTGAAATAGGATAAATGGAACTCTTAAGTGTGGTGTCAGCTGTGCGGCCATGTGATGATCAATTTTGTTTTAATTAATGTAGCCCTTGTGACGGGGCAAGGCCAGATGGCTATGGAAAAGTAGTGGGAGATAGATATATTAGCTCCAGGCTAAACAAATCCCTGGTACCAGGTTAAGTGAAATGGAAGCTGCTCCAGGTCAATTAAGACACCGGGGGCCAATTAAGAACTTTCCAGAAGGCAGGGAGAATGCTAGGTTGATTGGGACACCTGAAGCCAATCAGGGGCTGGCTGAAACTAGTAAAAAGCCTCCCAGTTAGTCAGGTGGGTGTGCATGTCAGGAGTTGTGGGAGGAAGTTGCGCTGTTGGAGAGGCTGAGTAGTACACACCATATCAGGCACAAGGAAGGAAGCCCTGAGGTAAGGGTGAAGTGGAGCTTGAGGAAGTGAGGGCTGCTGTTGGGGAAGTAGCCCAGGGCACTGTACATGTCATGTTTCTAAAAGGTCAGCTACCATAGCTGATACTATTAGGGTCCTTGGGCTGGAGCCCGGAGTAGAGGGTGGGCCCGAGCTCCCCCCCCACCCACCTTTGCCCCCTGATTAATCACTGAGACTGGGAGACAACAGAAACTGCAAGGAAGGATAACTTCTCCTCACCTCCCTCGCTGGCTTATGAGGAAAATGGCTCAGTAGACTGTGACCCTTGTCACTAGAGAAAGAAGGGTTACATGGAGGGTCACAGTGAGCCTCTGAGGCTAGTGAAATCCGCCAGGAAACGCGGGACCCACGGAGGCAAGGACAGAGCTTTGTCACACCCTACTACTGTGCATGCTAGGTACCGTACAAATGTATAGTAAAGGACAGGAAATGTCGGACAAAGGGTGGAGGTGGGAACGCGAAGCACAGAGAGCCCAAGGTCCCCCAGCAAATCAGTATTAGTCAGGAATAGACACTGTCTCCTGACTCTCAATTTTGTGTTTTATCCCCTAGATCGGGGTGGGCCAACTTTCTGGCCCGAGGGCCACATCTGGGTATGGAAATTGTATGGCAGACCATGAATGCTCACGAAATTGGGTGTTGGAGTGTGTGGGGGGGGTGAGGACTCCGGTTGGGGGTGCGGGTTCTGAGGTGGGGCTAGGGATGAGGGGGTTGCGGGTACAGGAGGGTGCGACGGGCTGGGACCAAGGGGTTCGGAGGGCGGGAAGGGGATTAGGACTGGAGCAGGGGGTTGGGGCATGGAAGGAGGTCAGAGGGTGCAGGCTCTGGGGGGCACTTACTTCAAGCAGCTCCCAGAAGCAGCAGGAGCTTCTCTGGCTCCTACACGGAGGCACAGCCAGGCGGCTCTGCGCGCTGCCGGGTCTGCAAGCGCCACCCCTGCAGCCAATGGGAGCTGCGGGGGCAGTGCTTGGGGTGAGGGCAGCATGCGGAGCTCCCTGGCTGCCTCTATGCATGGGAACTGGAGGGGGACATGCCCCCGCTTCCGGGAACCATGCGGAGCAGGGCAAGCCCCTGACCCCGCTCCCCGGTGGGAACTCGAGAGCCAGAATAAAACATCTGGAGAGCTGGATGCGGCCCCTGGGCTGTAGTTTGCCCACCCCTCCCCTAGATAATACTGCTATGGTAATATTCCTGGCTTCTTGAAAGGTACAACTGTGGCCTGTAACTATTCTTGTCTGAACCTTTTAGGTAGTAACACTGCTTGCCTCTCTGTATGGGTACATCTACCCTGCAAATTGCGGTGGAATTACAGTACAGTCGTGCTTTAATCCAACTAACAGCGGTGAAGACACAGCAGCATGGACTCTGGCGTGGGCTAGCAACTGTGCACCCAGGGCCCCTGGTGGGTTTGTATTGGGGCAGTTAGCCCATGCTAAAGCCTGTCCCACCATGTCATTGTTACCCACACTAGCTAGATCACAATAGGGTATAGCCACTACAATCACACTTTCATTTGCAATGTAGCCATACTATGTGCTGCAAGGAGCAATATTGTATTAGGAGGAAAGTGAATCGACTGTTCTAGTAAGTCCTTGCCTTCTCTACAATGACTTCTGTAGTTTTGTCTCTGTAGTCTCCCCTTCACCTCATTCACATAATAATATTCATATGAGATGTGTGGCCTTTCATTTTATAGTATCTCCTATAAATCCTCGGCTTTGCTCCCTGTGAGAAAGGGACATACTCAGCCAATCTGTGAGTAATAAATTATTCCCTCTCCTTTCCCTGAGTTGAACTTAACAGTTTGGCCAGTGCTTTCACAAAGAGCACGTTTTTGGGACCCTTCTGTCTTTTGAGTTTTGCTGTGTCCATTTTTTTCATAGATTATTTTTTAAGGCCAGAAGGGATCCTTAGATCATTTGGTCTGACCTCCTCCTGTATAATTCAGGTCATAGAATTTCATTCAGTTACTGCTGGGGTGAGCCCAATCATTTGTGTTTGACTAAAACACTTCTTTCCAGAATGACATCCAGTCCTCAAATTAAGAATCCAAGAGAAGGAGAATCCACCTTTTCCCTTGGTACTTTGTTTTTTCAGTGGTTGGTCACCCTCAGTGTTAAACATTTGGGCCTTATTTCCCATGAGGATTAGTCTGGCTTTGGCCTCCAGCCGTTGGTTCTTATTAGGCCGTTCTCCACTATAGTAAAGACTCTTGAGTACCTGGTATTTTCTCTCCATGAAGGTACTTTGACACCATAGTCAAATCATGTATTGATCTTCTTTTTTGCTCTTGGAGTCTCTCGTTGTATGATGTTTTCTCCAGCCCATTTTTGTGGTTCTTTTCTGCACCTTCTTCATTTTGCAAAGGTTGTTGAAAATTGTGGATACCACAACTGGTTATAGTATTCCAGTGTCAATCTCTCCAATGATGTATACATAGGCAAAATCACCTCCCTACTCGCTACTCCATTGTTTATACATCCAAGGATCACATTAGCCTTTCTTTTGCTATAGGGCAATATTGTAGTGACATTTCTTATAATTAATCTGGAGATATGTTCCCCGCTCACCTCCCTCGGGTCCAACAGACAGGCAGAAACCATAAAATACAATAAAATAAAAACGTTTAAATTCTCATTGGCTCCAAATTGCCTTTTGCTGCATATTTGATCTACATAGCATGAGAGAGATTGTCATAAAAAGGAGATATGATCCTAGATACTAGTCAGAAGCACTCCTAAGATCTCAACTGTTTGTGCAATGGACTGTCTACTTTTCATTTCTTTGAAGCCACTAGGGATGCTGTGTTGGGAGCAGGATGGGTTTGAGATCCCTTGGAAGAGGAGCTGGGCTCGGAATCCTGTAGCCCTTTTTCAGAAACAACCTCCTTTCCCTTGGCTGACCCTCTGTGAGAACTGCCCTCCCATTTTGCTGGGACCCACCTCCTCTTTCCATCCAAGAAGCACTGAGCAGGACGGTTCATGCGGAGGTCAGAGACATCCTGCCATGTGGTTCATACTGGATGTGTGCTGAAGACCAAAGCTATGCTGATGGCTGAGATCAGGTGGGCAGAGTGAGGGAGGCTGGCTTCCTGCTGGAGGGCATGGCTGCTTTAAAATGGCTGTACTGGGGATAGGCCCACTCTCGAGAGGGACAGGCCTCTGCTGGAATGGGGTATGGATCAAGTTGGAGAGAGATTGCGGGGAGCCAGGATGCCTGTTTTATAGATGGAGAAACTCCACCACAGACATGAAGTGCAAGTCTCAGGCAGTCTGTGGCAGAGAGTAGAATCACAGTGTGTTGATCCCCATTCCAATGCCTTTAATCAGTCTTTCTCAGAGCTGTAAGGTCCAAAGTGTCAAGATAAATATAGATCTGTATCACACACCCTCATACATATTTGCAGTTCCTAATTATTCTGTGGTAACTGCTACATACCATGTTAGGAACAGCTGCAATTTTGTAGTTGCTAGGGGGGAAAGCCCTCGAACATCAAATCTAGTCCTTATTGTAGTGAGACATAATAGAAAAACACAAGATTACTTAGAATATGTCTCATACATGTTCGCTTGCCAAGAGCTGCAAATATTTCTGAGTGTGGAAATTAAAGCTCATTTGAAGACTTTTGTTTACAAGTTAAATGTATGTGCTGAAGGATAATCAAAGGGAATGGCTGAGTGTTTAGTTATGCTGTGAAAATCTGCTTCTGTTCCTTTCTCTCCTCTAAATATTTATTGTTCTGTTTCCTGAAACCAGCATATTAAAAAAAAAATGCACCATGGGATTTATCGCATGAAAATGAGAAAAAAACAAGTGAAATGCTGCAGGGCAGCTATAGGAGATTGTGTCCATGTCACTAAGAGTTAACGTGTTTTCATTTTGACTCTTGTTTTGTTTTTTGGGTTTTTTCTTTTTTCCTCAAGAGTAAAATTAGCTACCTCTGAAGGCACCAAAACTACCAGAGGGTTATTTCTCTGCTGTGGCAAACATAGTGACGGGCAATTTCTCTCATTCTGCTAGACTCCTCAGGCCAGCTCCTCAGCTGGTGTGAACTGGAGTTGCTTAGTGGAGTTATGCAAGTTTACACCAGCTGAGGAGCTGGTCCTGTGGGTCCAGTTCACCCAAAGTGGTTTCAGAATGGAAAAGTCAACTGGATCCCATGCGTGTTTTCAATGGGCTGTGCATTATTCCTTGGCTATCCAAAGAAAGCTCTGTATGGAAGGTGCTGAGATACTGGGCTGTGTCTAGCAGGGTTTACAAGGGACCAGTGTGCTGAGTAACATAGAAAACTTATATCAACACATCTTCCTTTGCCATAAAGGGACTGTGTGAATACCCTCGTGTCAAGGTTCCTTCCCCACTCTGAACTCTAGGGTACAGATGTGGGGACCTGCATGAAAACATCCTAAGCTTGCTTTTACCAGCTTAGGTTAAAACTTCCCCAAGGTACAAACTATTTTACCCTTTGCCCTTGGACTTCCACTGCCACCACCAAACGTTTATCTGGGTTTATTTATTAGGAAAGCATTGTTTGGAAACGTCTTCCCCCCAAAATCCTCCCAACCCTTGCACCCCACTTCCTGGGGAAGGTTTGGTAAAAATCCTCACCAGTTTGCACAGGTGACCACAGACCCAAACCCTTGGATCTTAGAACGATGAAAAAGCATTCAGTTTCCTTACAAGAAGACTTTTAATAGAAGTAAAAAAGAATCACCTCTGTAAAATGAGGATGGTGAATACCTTACAGGGTAATTAGATTCAAAACATAGAGAATCCCTCTAGGCAAAACCTTAAGTTACAAAAAGACACACAGACAGGAATATCCTTTCTATTCAGTACAGCTTATTTTCTCAGCCATTTAAAGAAATTATAATCTAACGCATATCTAGCTAGATTACTTACTAAAGTTCTAAGACTCCATTCCTGTTCTGTCCCCGGCAAAAGCATCACACAGACAGACCCTTTGTTTTTCCCTCCCCCCAGCTTTTGAAAGTATCTTATCTCCTCATTGGTCATTTTGGTCAGGTGCCAGCGAGGTTATCCTAGCTTCTTAACCCTTTACAGGTGAGAGGATTTTTCCTCTGGCCAGGAGGGGTTTTAAAGGGGTTTACCCTTCCCTTTATATTTGTGCACCTCGTGTGGGAGACATAGGACTTTACTAAGGTATAAATAAAGGCTAATCCATTATGCTGTCAGGCAGAATTGCACACAAGCAATAACAAGCTTGATGACGCCTTCTAAAACATATTAGTTAAAATAAACACAGCACTGATAGTAAGACAGGGACAATTATAGTACTTTCTTGTAGAACCACTATAATTGGAAGTCTATGCAATATTTCAATCCCCTCTACCATTTCTAGAGATTGCAGATTTCTGTGGCCTGGTCTACACTATGAGTTTATGTTCGATTTAGCAGCGTTAAATCGAATTAACCCTGTACCCATCCACACAATGAAGCCATTTTTTTGAGATAAAGGGCTCTTGAAACCAATTTCTGTACTCCTCCCCAATGAGGGGATTAGCGCTGAAATCGACATCACTGTTTCAAATTAGGGTTAGCATGGACGCAATTCGAAGTTATTGGCCTCCGGGAGCTATCCCACAGTGCACCATTGTGACCACTCTGGACAGCGCTCTGAACTTGGATGCACTGGCCAAGTTTTCAGGAAAAGCCCCGGGAACTTTTGAATCTCATTTCCTGTTAGGCCAGGCGAGCTCATCAGCACAGGTGACCATGCAGTCCCGAAACGAAAAAGAGCTCCAGCATGGACCGAACGGGAGGTACTGGATCTGATCGCTGTATGGGGAGAGGAATCCGTGCTATCAGAACTACGTTCCAAAAGACGAAATGCCAAAACATTTCAAAAAATCTCTGAGGCCATGAGGGACAGAGGCTACAGCAGGGACACAACACAGTGCCGCGTGAAACTTACGGAGCTCAGACAAGCGTACCAGAAAACCAAAGAATCAAACGGACGCTCCGGGACAAAGCCCCAGACATGCCGCTTCTACGCTGAACTGCATGCAATTCTAGGGGGGGCTGCCACCACTACCCCACCCCTGTCCATGGACTCCAATGATGGGGTACCCTTTGCAATGCCTGAAGATTTTGCAGATGGGGAAGATGAGGAGAAGGATGAGCTTGAGGAGAGCACACAGTTCTCCCCGACAGCCAGGATCTTTTTATCACCCTAACTGAAATACCCTCCCAACCCAACCAAGCCAGAGAAGGGACCTCTGGTGAGTGTACCTTTTGAAATATAATACATGTTATAAAAGCAAGCGTTTTTTAATGATTAAGTAGCCCTGAGGACTTGGGATGCATTCGTGGCCAGTACAGCTACTGGAAAAGTCTGTTAACGTGTCTGGGGATGGAGCGGAAATCCTCCAGGGACATCTCCATGAAGCTCTCCTGGAGGTACTCTAAAAGCCTTTGCAGAAGGCTTCTGGGGAGAGCAGCCTTATTCTGTCCTCTGTGGTAGGACACTTCAGCACGCCATGCTAGTAGCAAGTAATCTGGTATCATTGCATGACAAAGCCTGGCAGTGTATGGTCCCGGTGTTTGCTGGCATTCAAGCAACATCCCTTCTTTATCTCTCTGTGTTATCCTCAGGAGAGTGATATCATTCATGGTAACCTGGTTGAAATAGGGGAATTTAATTGAGGGGACATTCAGAGGTGCCCGTTCCTACTGGGCTGTTTGCCTGTGGCTGAAAAGAAATCCTCCCCGCAGTTAGCCACACAGTGGGGCATTGGTGCTGAGCTGTTTGCGTTTGGCTAGCAGGGATCTTCCTTGATACCAGCCACGCTGTGGGGGGAGGGGGGAAAGCGATCATCCCAGAGAATTGGATGTGGGGGAGGGGTTAGTTTGGTTTCTGCTGCTGCATGTTAACAGGAAAACCGCAGCACTAAATGGCCAACTCAACGGGCTTTGCTTGGTATGGGAGAGGAGGGCGCTGCTGTTATGAAGGTTGCAGAAGCCGAAAGACTATGGCTTACCATGGCCGCCTGCAAGCTGAATTCTGTTGCCCGGCCCTGCGTGTGTGATCTCTAACACCAAAGCCGCAGGAACTCAATATAAGATGCAAAATGCGACCTTGTACCAAAATCACATGTGCTATGTAATGTGAATAGTGTTGTTGACTGTGAAAGAGTATAGCCATTGTTCTGTAAAATTTATCTGTTTTTTAAATACTTCACTCCCTTTTATTCCTCCCGCAGCTGCAAATGTTTCAAGCCTCCCTCCTCCGTCCCAAAGGCTATCTCAGATAAGGCAGCAAAAAAAACTCACGTGCAATGAAATGTTCTCTGAGCTCATGCAGTCGTCCGGCACTTACAGAGCTCAGCAGAATGTGTGGAGGGACACAAGAGCAGAGTACAGGAAAGCGGCCGATGAATGAGAGGAGAGGTGGTGGCAGGAAGATCAGAGGAGGCAGGATGCAACGCTGGGGCTACTGCAGGATCAAACAGACATGCGCCAGCATCTGGTGGAGGTTCGTGAACGCAGGGCCGGTGCAACCACTAGGCGAACTAGGCAGTCGCCTAGGGCGCCAAGTGGTTGGGGGCGGCCAAAAGCGCGCTCCGAGGAGGCGGTGGAGCAGAGGCAGTGGTGAGCTGGAGCCGGTTCACACCTGTTCGCACGAGCTGGTTGTTAAATTTAGAAGCCGGTTTAGAACTGGTTGTTAAAGGGTTGGGCAAACTCCGGCCCACGGGCCACATCTGTCCCGCAGGACCGTCCTGTCTGGCCTGCCTGAGCTCCCGGCTGGGGAGGCTCCCCTTGAGAATCCCTTTTTACTCACCCAGCAGCACTCTGGGTCTTCAGTGGCACTTCAGTGGCAGGCCTTTCACTCCCTCCAGGTCTTCGGCGGCACTTCTGCAGTGGGTCCCTCAGTGCTGCTGAAGACCCGGAGCAAATGAAGGACGTGTCGCCGAAGACCTGGAGCGACTGAAGGAACCAGTTCTTCAGATTTTGGCAGCTCATCACTGAGCGGAGGTGAGCTGGGGCAGGGGAGCATGGAGAGGGCCACCTGCAGCAAGTAACGGGGGTGGGCGCGCATGCAGGGGAACTGCTCCCTGCTCCAGCTCACCTCTGTTCCACCTCCTCCCCCGAGCACACCTCCCCGCTCTGCTTCTCTCCCTCCCAGGCTTGTGGCGCCAAACAGCTGATTGCGGCTCCCTGGGCCGAGGGGGGGCAGTGGCGGGGAGTTGCCGCATGTGGCTCCTTAGACCGACAGGGGAGGAGGGGCGCGTGCAAGGTGGAAGTTTCACCTAGGGCGCGAAACATCCTTGCACCGGCCCTGCATGAACGGCAGCAGGATCACAGACTGCTGCTGCAGCCCCTGTTTAAGCACCCTCCCTCCTCCCCAAGTTCCATAGACTCCTCTCCCAGATGCCCAAGAACGCGGGGGGGAGGGAGAGAAGGCTCCGGGTACCCAACCACTCCACCCCATGGACAGCCCAAGCAACAGAAGGCTGTCATTCAACAAGTTTTGAAGTGGCCTTTTCCTTCCCTCCTACCCTCCTCCCACACCCCACCCCGGGCTACCTTATGAGTTATCTCCCTATTTTTATTGTAAGCAGAGTCAAGATGAGCTCCACCCGGACATCTGGTGGTGAGGTGTGGCAAGTTGTGGAAAAGAACTTCAGGGGCTGATCTCATTTGCATAAGCACACTCACTCCACCTAGAATGAGGCCATAGCTGCCCAAATGGTCACTTTGGCTGCTGTGGGATCCCCAGTGTCTCTGTTATTGGGCAGGAAGAATAAATTGTTATTACCCTGATTATGGGAATCAAGGACAGTGGAACTGTACTTGGCCTTTTGTTATGATGGAGGGACTCACCATCAACTAAGTAGCGCTCACTAGGCAAGGGACATGGGTTCCAATTCTCTGTGAATTGAGAGAGGCTGGGGACAGGTATTAATACTTGGTGGTATGGGCCCCCTGGTGAGGGCCTTACATGCTAATTGCACTTCCTCCTCTCTCCACTGTGGAATATCAGAGCTAATTTTGATTCCATTAGGAGTCTAGTGATAGGCTGCTGAGCTGAATTCACTTTGGGCTAATGGTGCACCAGCACTGAGGCTCCCCTACTACAAGCTGAAATCACAAAAGAGCTGAACTGACTAAGAGCTGAAATCACTGAGTGTTGTGTTAAGTAGTGGGGGGAACCTGAAGATATATGGTGGAGCAGTTTGTGGGACGGCAAGCAGAGCGGCTGGTGGAGCAGAGCAGTTGGATGCCTAGAGCAGCTCATGGGGCGACTGGCAGAGTGGAGCCCCATGGAGAGGTGGGGCCATCAGCTTTGGACCACATAAGGTGCCCCTTAACCCCCTCCCCCAATCTCCACCCAGGTTGGGAGGTAAAACTCTGCAGATAAACTTTTCAACTCTGGGGCTGCCCTGACCAGGGACAGAGACTTTTGGGTCATTGGACTTTTGGGACTTTGGGTGATTTTGGGTTGCTGGACTCAAGAACCAAAGGGAAAGGACATGCCCCAATTTGCTTGGGGTGGGTTTTTTGCTCATGGGTTGTGTTATGAATCCTGTTAGTGGTGTTTCCCCAACATAATGCCACATAGAATCATAGAATCATAGAATATCAGGGTTGGAAGGGACCCCAGAAGGTCATCTAGTCCAACCCCCTGCTCAAAGCAGGACCAATTCCCAGTTAAATCATCCCAGCCAGGGCTTTGTCAAGCCTGACCTTAAAAACCTCTAAGGAAGGAGATTCTACCACCTCCCTAGGTAACGCATTCCAGTGTTTCACCACCCTCTTAGTGAAAAAGTTTTTCCTAATATCCAATCTAAACCTCCCCCACTGCAACTTGAGACCATTACTCCTCGTTCTGTCATCTGCTACCATTGAGAACAGTCTAGAGCCATCCTCTTTGGAACCCCCTTTCAGGTAGTTGAAAGCAGCTATCAAATCCCCCCTCATTCTTCTCTTCTGCAGGCTAAACAATCCCAGCTCCCTCAGCCTCTCCTCATAAGTCATGTGTTCCAATCCCCTAATCATTTTTGTTGCCCTTCGCTGGACTCTCTCCAATTTATCCACATCCTTCTTGAAGTGTGGGGCCCAAAACTGGACACAGTACTCCAGATGAGGCCTCACCAATGTCGAATAGAGGGGAACGATCACGTCCCTCGATCTGCTCGCTATGCCCCTACTTATACATCCCAAAATGCCATTGGCCTTCTTGGCAACAAGGGCACACTGCTGACTCATATCCAGTTTCTCGTCCACTGTCACCCCTAGGTCCTTTTCCGCAGAACTGCTGCCTAGCCATTCGGTCCCTAGTCTGTAGCTGTGCATTGGGTTCTTCCGTCCTAAGTGCAGGACCCTGCACTTATCCTTATTGAACCTCATCAGATTTCTTTTGGCCCAATCCTCCAATTTGTCTAGGTCCTTCTGTATCCTATCCCTCCCCTCCAGCGTATCTACCACTCCTCCCAGTTTAGTATCATCCGCAAATTTGCTGAGAGAGCAATCCACACCATCCTCCAGATCATTTATGAAGATATTGAACAAAACTGGCCCCAGGACCGACCCTTGGGGTACTCCACTTGATAACGGCTGCCAACTAGATATGGAGCCATTGATCACTACCCGTTGAGCCCGACAATCTAGCCAGCTTTCTACCCACCTTGTAGTGCATTCATCCAGCCCATACTTCCTTAACTTGCTGACAAGAATACTGTGGGAGACCGTGTCAAAAGCTTTGCTAAAGTCAAGAAACAATACATCCACTGCTTTCCCTTCATCCACAGAACCAGTAATCTCATCATAAAAGGCGATTAGATTAGTCATTGTTTCTCTCTGTTATTAAAAGGCTTTTTGTTACACTCAGACTATGTACTTGCGAGAGGGGAAGTATTGCCTCTTGGAGGCACCCGGGGGGGGGGTGGTATATATTTGTCCCAGGTCACTGGGTGGGGGCTCGAGCCAGTTTTGCATTGTGTTATTGGAATGGAACCCCTAGATACTGAACCCAGCCCTTGTTGCTGCCAACTCTGACAGGCAGAAGGGTTACATTATAATCAATTAATAAAGAATACATTAAATGATAGTGACTTTATTTCCTTTGCAAGCAAGCTGTGATCGAAGGGGGGAGGGCAGGTGGCTTACAGGGAATTAGAATCAACCAAGGGGGCGGGTTTTCATCAAGGAGAAACAAACAGAAGTGTCACACAGTACCCTGGCCAGTCATGAAACTGGTTTGCAAAGCTTCTCTGATGCACAGCGCTTCCTGCTGTGCTTGTCTAACTATCCTGGTGTCTGGCTGCGCATATTCAGCAGCCAGGCGATTTGCCTCAATCTCCCACCCCGCCATAAAAGTCTTCCCCCTTTTTCTCACAGAGATCATGGAGCACACAGCAAGCAGCAATAACAATGAGAATATTGGTTTCGCTGAGGTCTGAGCGAGTCAGTAAACTGCGCCAGCAACCCTTTAAACGTCCAAATGCACACTCTACCCCATTCTGCCCTTGCTCAGCCTATAGTTGAACAGCTCCTTACTACTGTCTAGGGTGCCTGTGTACAGCTTCATGAGCCAGGGCATTAAGGAGTAGGCTGGGTCCCCAAGGATAACTATAGGCATTTCAACATCCCCAACAGTTATTTTCTGGTCTGGGAAGTAAATCCCTTCCTGCAGCCATTTAAACAGACCAGAGTTCCTGAAGACACGAGCGTCATGAACCTTTCCTGGCCATCCCACGTTTATGTTGGTGAAATGTCTCTTGTGATCCACCAGTGCTTGCAGCACCATTGAAAAGTACCCCTTGCGGTTTATGTACTGGCTGCCCTGGTGGTCTGGTCCCAATATAGGGATATGCATTCCGTCTATAGCCCCACCACAGTCAGGGAATCCCATTGCAGCAAAGCCATCTACTGTGACCTGCACATTTCCCAGAGTCACTACCTTTGATAGCAGCAGCTCAATGATTGCATTGGCTGCTTGTATCACAACAACCCCCCACAGGAGATTTGCCCACTCCAAATTGATTACTGACTGACTGGTAGCTGTCTGGCATTGCAAGCTTCTACAGGGCTATTGACTCTCGCTTCTCAACTATGAGGGCTACTCTCATCTTGGTATTCTTGCGCTTCAGGGCAGGGGAAAGCAAGTCACAAAGTTCCATGAAAGTGCCCTTACGCAGGTGAAAGTTTTGGAGCCACTGGGAATCATCCCAAACCCGCAACACTATGCGGTCTCACCACTCTGTGCTTGTTTCCTGGCCCCAGAATCAGCGTTCTACGGCATGAGCCTGCTCCAGTAACACCATGATCTCCAAATTGCGGGGGACCGTGGTTTTAGAGAAATCTGTGCTCATGTTCTCATCACTGCCCTGCCGTCGCCACCTTGCCTGGTTTTTCAGGTTCTGGTTCTGCATAAACTGCACAATAATGCGTGAGGTGTTTAGAATGGTCATAACTGCTGCGGTGAGCTGAACTGGCTCCATGCTTGCCGTGCTATGGCGTCTGCTCGGGCAATCCAGGGAAAAGGGCGCAAAATGATTTTCTGCCATTGCTTGCACAGCAGGAGGGAGGGTTGACTGATGACATTTACCCATAACCACCTGTGACAAATTTTTGGACCCATCAGGCATTGGGAGCTCAGCCCAGAATTCCAATGCACAGTGGGGACTGCAGGAACTGTGGGATAGCTACTGTGACGGGGCAAGGCCAGATGCCTATGGAAAAGTAGTGGGAGATAGATATATTAGCTCCAGGCTAAACAAATCCCTTATACCAAGATAAGTGAAATGGCAGCTGCTCCAGGTCAATTAAGACACCTGGGGCCAATTAAGAACTTTCCAGAAGGCAGGGAGAAGGCTAGATTGATTGGGACACCTGAAGCCAATCAGGGGCTGGCTGAAACTAGTAAAAAGCCTCCCAGTCAGTCAGGTGGGTGTGCATGTCAGGAGCTGTGGGAGGAAGTTGTGCTGTTGGAGAGGCTGAGTAGTACACCCCATATCGGGCACAAGGAAGGAAGCCCTGAGGTAAGGGTGAAGTGGAGCTTGAGGAAGTGAGGGCTGCTGTGGGGGAAGTAGCCCAGGGAATTGTACATGTCATGTTTCTAAAAGGTCAGCTACCATAGCTGATACTATTAGGGTCCCTGGGCTGGAGTCCGGAGTAGAGGGTGGACCCGGGCTCCCCGCCCCGGCTTTGCCCCCTGATTAATCACTGAGACTGGGAGACAACAGAAACTGTGCAAGGAAGGATAACTTCTCCTCACCTCCCTTGCTGGCTTATGATGAAAATGGCTCAGTAGACTGTGACCCTTGTCTCTAGAGAGAGAAGGGTTACGTGGAGGGTCACAATGAGCCTCTGAGGCTAGCGAAATCCACCAGGAAACGCAGGACCCACGGAGGCAAGGACAGAGCTTTGTCACACTGCCCATAGTGCACCACTTGGAATGTCAACACTTGCCACGGTACTGTGGACGCACACCGCCGAATTAATGTGCTTAGTGTGGACGCATGCACTCAACTTTATACAATCTGTTCCCAAAATTCGACTTCTGTAAAATCAGAGTACTTTTGTAGTGCAGACATGGCCTATATATCAGTCTGGCTGTCTTGGGTATTGGTAATGCCCCTCAATGTAACATTTAAAGGTAAAGTACCGCTTTTAGAAGAAACCATTGCTATCCAGGAACCAACTAGTTTCTCCATTTTTCCCTTGGGGAGGCATTTTTTTAGGGGAAATGCTGAGGATGATAACTAGGGAAAGGGATCATCGTGCCAGCATGTTTGTTTTTAAATAAAGATCTCAAAGGGCCTTTCTAGAACAGGTGAACATAATTCTCAATTTATAAATGGGGAAAGTGCCATGCGATGAGGTGCAGTGACCTTGCCCATAGCCACACAGTAGGCCACAGTCACAAATAGAACTCCCAACTGCTAAGCCAATGCCCAGACTACAGAGCCCCACTATCTTCTGCCCTGTGCAGGGTGTGGGAGGATATGAGGGTTTGCCTTTCTCATAGAAATCTTGGCAGTACCTGATCTCTGATGGTCTGGAGTCCCACAGCTAAACACCACTACTGAAAATTCCCTTTTATTGTCTCTCTCAAGAAATTCACTGTGGACTTCATCAGTCTTAATGCCCCCGTTTAGGGTATTCTTGGTGAATGGTGTAAAAACATGCAGTTCCTGAGGGAGCCATGACCCATCCCACTGTTGGCTTACTATATGAGGAGAAACCCAGGAAATGGAAAAACAAATGAACAGGCCCAAAGGTGCCGCAGGCCTCCCTTCCTTTGGAGAGCTTCTGGCAAGCCACAGCCTGACCTACTGTCCTCAGTACCGGCAAATGTCTTGAGGGAATCAGTTGTCTGAGCAGGCTCTTTCCTCAGCCAGGTTCCCCTCAGAACCTAGGGTTAGAGGCTTGTCCCTAGGGTATGTACCCGCCATGGCCTCCCCACACACCAAACCTGTGCTTCCCCTGTCTATGCTGCTCTTTATAGCAGCACACTGTCCTGCAGCGTCCCTGCTGCCAGAGCCTTTCCCCGCCGCAGTGAATGGCTCTGGCAGGGGAAAGGCTCCAGCAGCTCTCTGCTACCTCCCTGCTGATGCACCCTTTCATTGCAACGTGGAGCTACATGTGTCATGCCTGTACTCTACACACTGCCCTATGTATAAAAACAGCTGCAGTCTCTCTGTGCCTCAGTTCCCCATCTGTACAATGGGGATAAAATCCCTGTCCTGCATCCCAGGGTGTGTGAGGATAAGCGCATTAAAGATTGAGGTGTTCAGATACTACAGGGATGAGATCCATATAACTCTGCAAGGTTAATAAAAACAGCCTCAGCTGACAGATTAAACTTTATTTTTCTCCCTGTGCCAGGGCCACAGACGAAACCGCAGCTCCTGCTGGGTTTATTCTTTCTCATGAACCACAACACCAAACAAACCAAAAAGATCCCACACCCTTGGGTTGCTGGATTTCGTTTGCCAGCTTCCAGCCCAAAGCAAACTTTTAAAGCCAAATTCTAACTTCCATTATACAGGCGTTGCTGTTAATTAGAGTGAGATGAATGGGGGCTGTTATAATAAAAGCTACAGGGGCCATGGCAGGCAGACGTAGGCTGGGATGGAAAGGAATTAATGTCTCAAATGAGCCTGGGTGAGTGCAGTCCGTGTACAGGCAGTGTGATGACCGAAGGCAGACTCTCCATGTGCAAAAGTGTTAATGATGCACCCCAGGATTTTTGTGCTTTCAGTAATTAGATCTGACAGGGTTTGTTAAGAAGGAAAAGTGAGCGAGGGCCAGGCAAGCCTTTGGGATGTGGTGGGAAAGTCTGGTGGCTCATGCTGTGATCTGTTGAATAGAAGAGCCGCATATCACCAGGCAGCCTCTTCATCATAAATCCCCAGGAAACGATGTATGCAACAGTTTGTGCTACATCAATGTACGTAAGTAACGATCTCTTCTACCAATGGTAGCATTGCTGGGCCTGATGTTCCACAGTGTGTAATCACCAGAGTTGGATGAAATCTTTCAGCCAAAACTTTTTGGTGAAAAATGCAGATTTGGAGATGGTAAAATGTTTCACAAAATCGAGTCAGTTTTGCCAAATTGTTCACGACAAACTAAAAAAGTAGATTTTTTTTTTAATTCAAAATGACTTTTAAATAAAATCAAAGGAAATTGCTAAAAAAACCTCTTAAAATACTTCCTTTAAACAAAACATTCCTTTTAACCTCAAACAATTTTTTTTTTTTACTTTTCAGTTCAACAAAATTTTCAAATTTCGTTTGACCCAAATTGAAATGATTTCTGCCCCAAATGATAGTTTTTGGAATTGCCAGGAAACAGAAAACCTGCTGGTAGTCATTATACATCCCTTCTGCACTGGGGTAACAATGCTAACAAATCAGGACAGTCGCATCTTTACACCCACCTTTGCACAAAGGGTAAACGACTGCATGAGGCTCACAGCACTGGGGATTCAGGCCCACTTCATGCATTTTGTGACTGATATTCATCTCAGCTTAAGCTGGTGTAAATCAGGAGTAACTCCACTGAAACCAACACAGAGCTACATCAGCATAAGTGAGAACAGAATCTGGCATTTAGTAGATGACACAGTCTTCTTAGCGCACAGATGGATGTGATCTCAGATCATTCAGTTACATTAGCTGTTCGAACATGCTGATGGGAACATCCAATGGGCTGCATTTGGTGATTCAATGCAATGCTCTTCCACAACAGTTTCTTACCCTTCCTCTTATTATCAGGAACAGCCTTCCTGCTGTTGAGTTTTTGGCTTACGTACAAGATTCTGCATGTGTCACAAACATTCGCCATCAGCCTTGTGCTTATATCTCCCATTATGGGGCCCTGAAATATTTTTGTCAGGCATATTTATTTCTCGTGACAAAGTGGGGTGGGAAACGTACTATTCTGGGACCTGAGCTCTGAATTACTGTAACAAAAATGTGATTTGTGACAAGTGCAACCTGGTGACTGCCTATAATTAGGATGTGGGGCTCTTGCTTGCATAAGATGCTCCTGGTTTGTAACGTGTCTAGGCAGTCAGCGCATTGCCCCTTTATTTTGATGGTGTCGTTGCAGAGGATGTATGCTAATTGGGTTGGGTTTGAATAGCTTATTGTTCTCTTGAATCTGTTTTGTCCTTCCAAACTACTGTTCTTGCCAACAAACGTACAGCAGAGCTGATCTCTAGCTCTAGCACCGTTGGGTTGATAACCGTATTGTATGCATTAGCAGCAAAACAAGGTTATAAATCACCAATCAGACAGAGCTGGGAATAATTCAGATAACTGATGGGTGCCGTCTGGACCTCTGGAGGAAAAGCTCAAACTACAGCAGGGAGAAACAGGGCCGAATGCTGCTGCTATGCACAAACAGATTGCAGCACATTTCTGGCAAAGGCAGCTCCAGAAAGAAAAGAGAAGGTGTTGTTTTTCCATTATGATCTACTACCATTTAATGCCTAATAGTTACTTAAATACCTAAATGTTACTCATTTAGGGCTGGATTTCGCTACCTTTGCTCACACGGAGGAGCACTTTACTTTGTGAGAAACATCCTGCCTTCAGTTTGTTTAGTTTGGTGTATAACATTTCAATGGGAGTGCAGTGAATGCTCTCCTGTCCACCTAGAGTCTGAGATGGCACTTCTGACCACAGAATGGGAGCACCTCGCAAGCAGTAACAGATTTACTCTCACGGTGCTCCTGCCAGGTAGTGAAGTACTATGCCCATTTTACAGATGCCCATGGTAGAGTAAGTGAGCTGCACAGGGAAGTGAATACAGCTCTCAAGCTACCCCTTCTCCACCATCCATTGCAGGAGGTGGGGAGAGAATGGATTGGGTGAGGAAAGAGGAGGCAGCTGAGGGAAGATCTGGTAATGAAGAAGAGACATAGGAAATCTCGGCTCTTCTGCCACCCCATCAGCCTCTTCCACTGTCACATTCCAGGGTGCAGTCCAGAACAATTAAGGGGTTGTGTCATGATGCTTTGCTACTGTAGCTCCCATGCTGGGCAGCTCACAAGCAGCCTACCAGCATGCAGGTCACACCCTGATTGTCTGTATAGCCACAGCCCTGAGCCAGCAGCTCTGACCCCAGCGACCTGTCAGCAACACTCCAGCCACACTCTGGCTCTGACCAGACTTGGTTACTACTTGCAGGGTGACCCCCACACACTCCATCCTGGATTGTCCCAAAAACGTGTGCTCTGCATTGGCCAGCCCTCTCCTGGGCAGTTCAGATCTTTAGGTTTGATGCTCCTGTAAAGGGTCAATACTCAACAGTTTGCTACTTTGATTGGAAGCTGGTCATGATTTGACTTGAGACAGGTTTTTGATACATTCCCACATGACATTCTCATAAGCAAACTAGAGACATGTGGTCTAGATAAAATTACTATAAGGTGGGAGCATAACAGGTTGAAAGATCGTACTAAAGTTTAGTTATGGCTTGCTGTCAGAGTGGGAGAGTGTACCTAGTAGGATCACACAGGGATCTGTCCAGAACTAGTCAGTATTTTCATTAATTACTTGGATATGGAGTGGAGAGTATGCTTATAAAAGTTTTATGGAAGACACCAAGCTGGGAGGGGCTGCAAGCTCTTTAGAGAAGACTATTAGAATTCAAAACAGCCTTGACAAAGTAGAGAATTGTCTGAAATCAACAGGATGAAAATCAATAAAGGCAAGTGCAAAGTGCTACTCTCAGGAAAGAAAAATCAAATACACACCTACAAAATAGGGGAATAACTGGCTAGGTGATAGGACTGCTGAAAGGGACGTGGCAGTTACAGTGGATCACAAACTGTGTGATACAGTTGCAAGAAAGGTTAATGTTTTTCTGGGCTGTTGGCACTGGAGTGTCGTATGTAAGACATAGGAGGTAATTGTTGAGCTCTGCTTAGCACTGGTGAGGCCTCAGCTAGAATAACATAAGAATGGCCATACTGAGTCAGACCAATAGTCCATCAAGCCTGTGTCCTGTCTCTGACAATGGCCCGTGCAAGATGCTTCAGAGGGAATGAATAGAACAGGGCAATTTCGAGTGATTCATCCAGTCCCAGCTTCTGGCAGTTGGAGGTTTAGAGATATCCAAATAATGGGGTTGCACCCCTGATTGTCTTGGTTAATAGCCATTGACCTGTCCTCCATGATTTTATCTAATTTTTTTTAACCCAGTTATACTTTTGGCCTTCACAACATCCTTTGCCAATGAGTTCCACAGGTTGACTATGCGTTGTGTGAAGAAGTACTTCCTTATGCTGTTTTTTTTTCTAAATTGCTGCCTATTAATTTCATCAGGTGACCTCTAGTTCTTGTCTTATGTGACGGGGTAAATAACACTTCTCTCTTCACTTTCTCCACACCATTCATGATTTTGTAGACCTCCATCATATCCCCCCTTAGTCTCTAGTCCCAGTCTTTTTAATCTCTCCTCAGATGGAAGCTGTTCCATATGCCTGATTTTTTTGTTTCCCTTGTCTGCAACTTTTCCCATTCTAAAATATCTTTTCTGAGATATGGTGACCAGAACTGCGTGTAGTATTCATGCTGCGGCCATACCATAAACTTATATGGTGACAGTATGATATTTTCTGTCTTATTATCTATCCCTTTCCTAACATTCTACTTTTGTGACTGCCACTGCTCATTCAGCTGATGTTTTCAGGGAACTATTCATGGTGACTCCAAGATCTTTCTTCAATGGTAACAGCTAATTTAGATCTCATCATTTTGTATGTACAGTTGGGATTATTTTTTCCAGTGTGCATTACTTTGCACTTATCAACACTGAATTTCATTTGTCATTTTCTTGTCTAGTCACACAGTTTAGTGAGATCCCTTTGTAACTCTTCGCTGTCTGCTTTAGACTTAACTATATTGAAAAATTGTATATCATCTACAAATTTTGTCACCTCACTGTTTACCTCTTTTTCCAGATCATTTGTGAATATGTTGAACATCACTGGTCCCAGTACAGATCCAGGGGGAACCCTGCTATTTACCTCTGTGCTGTATCCAATTCTGGGCATCACACTTGAGGAAAGATGTGAACAAACTGGAGAGAGCCTGTTAGGGGCTTATTCCTTCACCCACTCACTTCCCTGGTCCTTCTCGCATGAACAGAGAGCAACAATACCCGAAGTCCAAAGGTGCAAACAATTCAATGTTTATTGAGGTGAACTTCCAGCAAGCAAAGATTCCAATTTCCTTCCTTAGTGTCCCCCTTCCCAGCTCTGACACCACAGAGCCTTACTTGTGTCCCTGTTCCCATTCTTGCCCTTAGCCAAACATGATTCCAATTCCCCCACCCCTGTTCCCAGTCCCCCCCTTTCTTCCCAATTGACTGCAGACTATATAGTGAAACTTGAGTTCTGCTTAGCTCTACCTTAACCAATCATTTTACTGACATTTAACTAACCAATCCTAACATACTGTAATATGGTTATTTAACCAATTATATTCCACCACCTTAATTAGTTTACACCCAGCAAAATTAATTATACAGCAGACAGAAACAACCACAGAACCAGACAGAGATTATGCAGACGAACAATAGGGAAATGGGGACTACAGTGATAGAACAACAAAGAAATGAGGATTTCACATCCCAGCTATTGATAAGTGAGTTCTTGCCAGACAGGATGCTATCAAACTATGTTTCCTTTTACATCTTCTAGGCACTTCCCTTTCTCTGAAGGCTATAGGCATTATCAGGACAGGATTGTATTCCTAACAGCCCAATAGCACCTTCTTTCAATGTGACTAGTTTGGAATGTGAGGATGTGACCGTTGGCTTCCCAGCTTATGGCTGCCTCTGCTGCTTAGCCAGAGGCCTTAGCCTAAGAACAGGGCCTCAGACTATCACAGTGAGAAAAGGCCTCATACAGTCAGACAGTGATTTTGATTCTTTCTTTTATACCTCTATAACTAGCTAAATGATAAACATATATCTAAATTCTTAAAGTATAGGCATTTGCAGAAAGGCCTGAATATCTATATCCTAACAGAGCCCAGAGGAGAGCAACAAAAATGATAAAAGGTTTAGAAACCTGACCTGTGAGGAAAGGTTAATAAACTGGGCATGTTTGGTCTTGAGAAAAGAAGTCTGAGGAGGGACCCGATGATAATCTCCAAATATGTTAAGGGCTGTTATAAAGAGGACACTGATCAATTGTTCTCCATGTCTACTGAAGACAGGACAAGACATTATGGGTTTACTCTGCAGCAAGGCAGATTTAAGTTAGATATTAGGAAAAATTTTCAAACTCTAAGGACAGTTAAGCTCTGGAACGGGCTTCCAAGGGAGGTTGTGGAATCCCTTCACTGGAGGTTTTTAAGAACAAGTGGGACAAACACCTGTCAGGGGTGGTCTAGGTTTACATGGTTCTGCCCCAGCACGGGGCTGGACTCAATGCCCTCTCTAGGTCCCTTCCAGCTTGACCTGTCAATCAGGATTCTATGATCAGCAGAGTGTTTGGTGAGCCTCTGTCCCTGATATACAAGTTTCATGCTCCATTGCTCAGGAGCGTTATTACCAGGTAATTTATAACACTCGCCAGTTTCTGGAAAACACTCCTTGTATTTAAGAATCCTTTTAGCAGTTTGTCACAGGTACATTCAGTACCAGAGGATGAACCTCTGGCTGTTCTTCGTTCCCCCGGAAACCAAGCAAATGTGTCAAAATTTGAGCAGAGCATACTTAGTTACTCTGGTTTCAGAGTAACAGCCGTGTTAGTCTGGTTATTAGAACTGCCCTACATTGCTTCATAAATGAATTTAAACATAGCACTGTCTTCTTTATTTTTGCACATTTGTTTACACAGCAAATACCTAATGACTTGTGGGAGGCTCTGTCCAAGTATACCTGTCCTCAAAGAATTCATGACTGCAAAGAAATGCAGGCTCTTAATAAGAGACTTGAACCTAAATCAGGGAGAGAATTTACTGTTAGCCAAACGAAAAGGAGTACTTGTGGCACCTTAGAGACTAACCAATTTATTGCGAATACAGACTAACACGGCTGTTACTCTGAAACCTGTTAGCCAAACGCATGCCTTCCTGCTCCAGTGGGAGCTCTGCAAAAGAAATAAAACATTGGTTACTTTTGTAGCCCTGGAGCAATGGTTTGAAGAGTTTAAAAGGAGACATGACTTACTGAAAGCGTTCCAAATACAAGGGACAGCCAGCATAGTCATAGCTAAGAGTGTAGTCTTCCACTCCAAAGTGACCGACTCCACCTCCTCTACTCTGTCACAGACACACACTACTTTCCATATGTTGCAGGCCAGAGAAACAGCCACCCACACCCAGATAAATTCTGGTACATGGCTAAAACTTGTAACACTTAAGTGTGGGAAAGCACAATGCAACAAGTATGTAGCTCATTGACACGGCCATTGGAAAACCAGCCCAGCTTCTTTGATATTTAAGCACCAAACAGTTTAAAATACATTATGGCACCTATGAATGGGATGTAGCTGCAGCGGGTTGGGGATACGGGTGCGGTAGGGTGTGTGGCAACCTTTTCCCAGGGTAAATGTCTATCGACACCTGCTCTCCTTGCTAAAATGCACCAGCCTACAATCTTGAGCATTAAGACCAAACAGATATGCAGTACTATGATTTCAGCAAGGAACTGTTTGCTCGAGCGTTTTGAGTCCATATGTGATCTGATGCTCGGGTGATGGGTGTAAGATAAATGCTTACACAGAATCACAGAATATCAGGGTTGGAAGGGACCTCAGGAGGTCATCTAGTCCAACCCTCTGCTCAAAGCAGTACCAATCCCTAATTTTTGCCCCAGATCCCAAATGGCCCCCTCAAGGATTGAACTCACAATCCTGGGTTTAGCAGGCCGATGCTCAAACCACTGAGCTATCCTTCCCCCAATTTGACATGCATGGCTACTGAAGTCAATGGGGGCTCCACTCAGGTGTTGCCAACTCTTGCTATTTTACTGTGAGTTTTGGGATATCTGGTGTTTTTCATAAATCTCCAGCTCCTGGGATTCAAGTGAGAATCTTAGTTTTCATCCGATGAAGTGAGCTGTAGCTCACGAAAGCTTATGCTCAAATAAATTGGTTAGTCTCTAAGGTGCCACTAGTACTCCTTTTCTTTTTGCGAATACAGACTAACACAGCTGCTACTCTGAAACCAATCATTTTAAGGAACATGTAAGTTTCTAGCCCTTGTGGTTGCAGAGAAGAGCTTGAAAATGTGACTCAGGTACTATCCTAAAGGTGGAAAGTGAGGGAGGACCGGAGAGTCTGCCCACCTTTTTTAGGGAGGATCTTTCCCAGGAGGAGGGTGAAAAATCTGCATTTAAAATGCCAGACCCCTCCCCTGTGGATCAGGTTTTAAGGGAAAACTAGGGGTCAGATCTCCTGGAGGGGGGAGTCCATCCAGCTGACCTGTTGGGAACAGGAAGTGGGGTGTCCAAAGGGGTCTTACCAATCCAAGGCACTGAAAGATGTTCCTGGCCTGCTACACCTGTAAGAGATAAAACTGTCTCTTCAAGGCAGAAGGAAGAAAAACTTTGCATTACTTCACAAGTGTGTGGGGTCCAGCCCAAAGAAATTCCAGAGGGAGGGGCCGAGGGCAGGCATGATTGCAGTACACCCTTTCCTTGCCAAAGCCTCAAACACATGCCTGAATTAAAAGCCTTCTCCAAAGAGGCAGAAGAATCTGCATCTGGGCACCTATCATGGTACACAAAGGAAGTGAAAAAGGTAATAGACATTAAACAAATCAAATTGTGTGAACAGAGCCTGTCCGCCATAGATTTGCTGTTAATCTGGTGTCTTTTGCTACTTCTTCTATGGCTCAAGACAAAGGAGTTAATACTAGTGGTAAACCCTTTAAAGATGAGGGACAGACCTGATTTGTGGAAGAAACCGTTGTACATGCTAGGGATGGTGACAAGACAGCCCCACAAGCCTGTTACTTTTCAGCCTATACCTGTGAACAGACTGGAAGCTTGGCACAGCAGCAAAAGCATACCAGGGCCATGCTGCTGTATAGAAGGGGAAACTGAGGCATGCCGCCTCATGACATTGGTGGCTAAATGCCAAGACACCTACACTTTAACAGATATTGCTGTCTGCATTCTGTTAGCAATACCACACCCCAACCTGTTTTCAGGCACCCGGGGACCAGGAACCCCAAAACTTGCTAGAACACTTATGAATGACATCATAGGGAGTGTGACCAAAGACAAACAGGGATTTTACATGTATTGCCTCTGCCACGGACAGTGTCCAAGTCTCTGGCAGTAAGTTCAGGAGGAGGGTGTGACATTGCACCCCATAATGCTTCATGGGAATATTCTTATGAATATATATGACATAACTGAAATATGTTTTATGATACATATGCCATGTAACATATCTCCGTAAAGGTTATGATCTACTCAATATATTCATCCTATTTTCATGTGCCATTTTTGTACTCGAAGTTATGAATATTGGCCGTGTACTTGCTTAATTTTAAGTAACCTTAATAAAGCATTTGGTCAGCTTCCTGAGAAAGGAATGTGCAAATTAAGTGACCAATCAATAAACACTAAACGAAAATGGATCTTGGAAGGCTCCAATCCACATAAGACATCTACTTGAGGACTTTCAAGATAGCATGTGAACCATGGCTGCTACCTATAAGTTCTGAGTCAGCATGGACATGTGACTTGTCCATGTGACTCCAAAACTCCATCTTGTAGCTGGAATTCTACATAGGGGAAGGGAGGGGTGTCCACCCACAAGTGAAAGTCTATTTAAACCCCTGGAAGACCCCTCCATTTTGTCTTCAGCTGGCTCAAGAGATAGCCTCTCCACCCCCAAGGATACCTGAAAGAAACTGGAACAAAGGACAGTAATCACAGGGGGTGTGAGTGTTTGCTGTACCCAGACTAGAAGGAGACTAGTCTGTAAAAGGAAGCTTACTGGAACACCTTTGAGGGTGAGGTTTTATCTGTATTCAGTTTTTTTTACTGTATTAGGCATAGACTTGCAGGTTTTATTTTATTTTGTTTGGTAATTTACTTTGTTCTGTCTGTTACTACTTGGAGCTACTAAAATCCTACTCTCTGTATTTAATAAAATCACTTCTTACTTATTAATTAACCCAGAGCATGTATTAATACCTGGGGGTGGGAACGGCTGTGCATACCTCTCTATCAGTGTTATAGAGGGCGAACAATTTGTTTGGGGTTTGGACCCCAATGGGAGTTGGGCATCTGAGTGTTAAAGACAAGAACACTTCTTAAGCTGCTTTCAGTTAAGCCTGCAGTTTGTGGGACATGGTTCAGCCCTGGGTCTGTGTTTGCGGTCAGCAAGCATGTCTGGCACACCCAGGCAGGGTTCTGGAGTCACAAGATGGCAGGGAAAGCAGGAGCAGAAGTAGTCTTGGCACATCAGTTGGCAGCCCCAGGGCGGTTTCTGTGACCCAACCTGTCACACATCTCATCCACCATTAACCTTCCCAGGGCTGGGAAACAGCATGACCGCAATGATGGATGTGCAGTGATGACTCCCCTGCAGGAATTCAAAATTTTCTCCGCAGATGTGTCTTCTTCCACACTACAGAACATAGAAGCCTAGCTACTGATCTCTCTTGCATGCGGAATGTCCTGGAGAAACTACTGTTTATCTTTATTAATGGAAGGTTTTGAAACAAATCAGAAGATTCCTGAAAGAATTTAAAGTTAAAGGAACAGATCTTCAGCTGGTATAAATCAATGTCACCGAAGCAACCCCAGTTTACACCAGACGAGCATCTGGCCCAAGCCAGTTTGCATTACCTAATCCTAGTTTTCTAAAATGGCAGAAAAGTGAATCTTCAAAAGATACTACAACGTGAATGGGTGATAGAGTAGTTGTCAGTGGCAGAATGCAGCGGGAGTTTGACAATGGAAACAAATTCATTATAACATTCAAAAACCAGTTGGAGAATACTTCAATCTCTTTGGTCACTCGATTACAGACCTAAAAGTGGCAATTCTTCTACAAGAAAACTTCAAAAACAGACTCCAATGAGACACTGCTGAATTGGAATTAATTTGCAAACTGAATACAATTAACTTAGGCTTGAATAAAGACTGGGAGTGGATGTGTCATTACACAAAGTAAAACTATTTCCCCATGTTTCAGAGTAGCAGTCGTGTTAGTCTGTATCCGCAAAAAGAAAAGGAGGACTTGTGGCACCTTAGAGACTAACCAATTTATTTGAGCATAAGATTTTGTGAGCTACAACTCACTTCATCGGATGCATTTCACCATTTTTATTTCCCCCTCCCCATTCCACTGTTCCTCAGACGTTCTTGTCAACTACTGGAAATGGCCCACCTTGATTATCACTACAAAAAGTTTTCTTCCCCCTCTCCCCCCGCTCTCCTGCTGGTATTTGCTCATCTTAAGTGATCACTCTCCTGACAGTGTGTATGGTAACACCCATTGTTTCATGTTCTCTGTGTATATAAATCTCCCCACTGTATTTTCCACTGAATGCATCCGATGAAGTGAGCTGTAGCTCACGAAAGCTTATGCTCAAATAAATTGGTTAGTCTCTAAGGTGCCACAAGTCCTCCTTTTCTTTTTGCGGATACAGACTAACACGGCTGCTACTCTGAAATTCATTACTGGCTCCTGTTCAGAGAGCTGACAATGGCTTTCCCACTGACAACTGGGCACTGAGACGCCAACCATCTGTTACAGTTTAGGAGCAATGCTATATGCTCAGAGATGACAAAAAACCAGTAGCAGCAACTGAAAATGCTTAGGTCCATCATACGCGGTGACGCGGCGAGTGTGTTTACGGAATCTGTACTGCTGCCAGTGCACAGTTCAAGAGAATAACTGTTGCATTTGACAGGCACAGTGAGGGTTCTGTTAAAGTTGCCATGGGTCAAAAGTGCTCAAGAGGCACTTATTCCGTCAAAAGGATACTGGAAAACAGATTGTGTGCTCTTGCCAGGCAACTGGATGGATGGTTCTGCCTTGTGTAAGAAAGAAGCAGAATGGGCAAAAGGATTCTTTGCAAACAACTGAAGGCTAATGTCAATGCACCACACAACAAAATCAGAGACTTTGAGGAGGGAAGAGAAGGCCAGTGCTACAATCTAAGAGCTGATATTGGCTAATGAGCATCCTATCCTGAGAGAGCATCATGAGTTGTAATTCCATTGTTGCTTGACTTTCCCACAGGAGAACACACATTTATCACTTTGATGATGCGCTTTGGTAAAAGGATATGAAGCAAGCAGCAAGTTTTGCAGAAAGGGTATAGGAAGGCTAATCCTTAATTGAGAAACTGCCTCCTAGCAGTGCTAATTTCAATTCCAAGTTTTTGCTCAGTCTAAGTACATTTTACTAAACCCTGATTGCTCAGATTAAAAGGCCCTTGGGATTATTTGTGTGTATCACTCTCTTACATGGAAATGTTCCAAATGAGAAGAGAACTGGTGCTTCTGTTTCAGGCTGTGTTATAGCAAAAACACAACACCGTCAGTAGGGCCTTCAAAACCACTTACTCTGTTTTTACTGTTTCTAAAGAGGAGTTTGGAAAGCAGATCTGATCACTGGTGGGGGACTTCTCTGGCTGCTACTCTCTCTGCAAGCTAAACAATGCCTCTGGCACAGGACTGGTTGCATGCCATAGTCAGCTTGTGAAGGGATGGAGGTGAACTGATTGCGACTTGGCCCTGGTGAGAGGGAAGTGATGCTTGTTGCTGTGGGGAAGCAGTGAAAGAGGTAGGTGGCTGCAGGGTCTGCTCCCCTTTTGCCAAGTTCCTCCAGGGTGCACTGCTGCTGCTGGATTCTCAAGTCAAAGTGCTGGCCTGGAGTAGTTTTTATTATCTACTGCTGGCTAGAAGGCTGCAGCCGTTGCCCTCTGATACGTATCTCATTAGAGCTGTGCGAATAACAGATGTTTCCATTTGCTGGCCGTTTTGCTGAATCAAAATTTAAAAAATCATTTGGGGTCAACCTGAAAATGAAAACTTGCAGAACTTTTAGCAAATCAAAAGGTCAGGGAGGGGGGAGTTTTGCTTTGATTTTGAGCAATTTTTTAAATGGAAGGAAATTCAGAAATTAAAAGTTGTTTTGACGAAAAAAATCAAAATGTTCTACTTTTTTAAAAAAATAAGAAATGGAGGGTTGGGGTTTTTTTCAGCTCAAACCGTTCGGCAAAATAGAAACTTGCAAAATGTTTTAGTGTTGCCATGTTTAGTTTAGTGTTTTTCAATGAAAAAAGGTTTAGCCATTTTTTTTTCCCCAGATCTACATCTCATCATAGCCATGCATGCCTTTGGCACCTCAGTGGGCCGTAGTGCGCCCCCTCCCTCATGGGGCACTGAACCCCTTAAAGATGTTTCCACTTACCCATGCCAGAGCTCTCACTCACATCACAAAACCGCATGGTAACAGTGTCAGAATCTGATGGCAGATCGAAAAGAGACACCTGAACCTTGTGTATCATCCGGGGAGGCAATTCTACAAGAAGGCACAGTTTCTGTACCGTGTCTTCTCCAGTGGAACTTTGGGGATATTCTGCAACAATGGAAAGTGGCAATTTTGTCCCAGACAAGCCTTGATGCCAATATTTTGGCTAATATTTCACAGACATCAGAAATCAGTGAAATAGGCCTACAGTTGTTGCAGATTCCCATATCTCCAGCTGGCTGTAGCATAGCACGCATAAAAGTTCCATCCACAAGGGCTCTGTTAAAAACTCTACATACCAAGTGCTTTTTAAGGGCCAGATCCTACAAACCCTTTCATGCATAATCCCCTTTGCTTTAATGGGATGATCCATGATAGTAATCACTATGCTTGATGGTGTTTATTTCCAGAGTGTAAAGCCAAAAAGCACCATTAGACCATCTAATCTGACCTGCATATCACAGGCCATTACATTACACTCAAATTGCCCTACATTGAGCCCAATGACATTAGCTAAACCATAGCATTATAATCCTCTGAAGACTAAACTGTGTGTGCCACAGGCAGAGTACAGGAGTACAGATGTCAGCAGTGCCTCAAGTCCCTGCAAATGGCAGGGAATTGATTAGATGAGACATGCTCAGATAATAGCAAGGAACTGATTAGTTGATCCATGCCCCATGCTGCTGAGGAAGGATCAAGCTCAAAAAATTTTATACAAATCTGCTGAGAATCCATATGCTCCTGGCAACTTGCCATGATGGAGCGAGTCGGTTACTTCAAGGACTTACAAATAGCCTGGCACAAGAAACACAAAGCTTTCCAATATGCCTGCTAATTCTGACTGATCATTTCACATCCCTAGTTTTTTAATCAAGAGAATAAGCAGGGGTTTTTTTTTTAAACGAAAATGGAAAGTCTGTCTAGTTCTCAGAAGTAGTGACAGGCCATGATGCTCAGATCAATAATTTGCTGTCAAAATTGTCATGCTGATTATAAATAATCAACAGTCATGCCTGCCATAGTTGCTTAGCAGAGCAGTGGAAAGTTTCATGCTTTGTATGCAAATGATCATAGGTTTGGATCCCTCTTTCCTAGATTCAAAGGACAGAGGGGACCATTGTGATCATCCGGTCTGACCTCCTGCATAAGACAATTCCTAGAGCTTCCCCAAAATAATTCCTAGCTTGATTGGCTAGAGAGGAAGGATTGTCCAGTGGTAGGGTGCTAGCCTGGGTCCTGGGAGATGTCTGTTCCTTTCCTTGCTCTGGCACAGAATTCCCGTGTGACCCGAGAGAAGTCACAGAGGGTGTGTCTAGACAGCAGCTGGGGACACACTTCCCAGCATGAGTATACAGACACATGCTAGCTCCGCTGAAGCTAGCATGCTAAAAATAGAAATGTGGCCATGTCGGCTCTGGCTAGCTGCCATCTGACCCCCTGGGTATGCAAGTCTCTCCGTGCCTAACCCCCCACTTGCAAAATGGAGACAATAGCACTGCCTCAGAGGGATGCTATGAGGATAAATACATTAGATGGAAGTGCTCAGATACAACGTTGATGGAGGCAATATAAATACCTAAGCTAGACTTGATCAATGACAACTAGTGCTGTAAACCAAACCACAATTGCTCTATCACGAGACTCGCCTGAAGGTTTCTGACAGCTGTTCTGTGCGATTCTGCAGCAGTTGAGGCATAAACCTCTTCTTAATACTGTTTGCAATTTCTGCCACTCCCTTTGGTGAAGACAACAGACTTTGACCAGACTGGATTGAGCTTCAGCTTCTTTCTTGCAGAAGTTAAAAGGGTCAATGTCCCTCTTGCTTTGACTCAAGACATTCCTGTCTGCTCTTTAAACTGCTTGTTGTTGTTTTAAAAAAAAAAAAAAACACCATCTGGCATTAGAGGCACAATAATAAGAGAATCAGAAACCTAATAACTTTGAAGCTTTCATTGGGAATTCCAGGGTACAACGTTTTCATGAAACAATGGTGGCAGTCATATTTCCTGACCTAAGAGCCTACTTCTGCCACTCAACCTGAGTAGCGCCTCCTTCCACAAGGAGCCTCATGGATTACTACTCACTGTGAGTAGGAGTGGCAAAGTAGGCCCCAAAATGAGAAGTAGAAATTCTGTTCTTCACACAGCTCCTCCTAGGAGCCTCCGTCATGGAGCACTACCCCATGGAGTACAGGCACGATACAAACACAGAGCAAAAAGATGTCCCTGCCTCAAAGAGCTTACAAACTGACGTTAATCTTGCTGACCTTCATACATGTGCATAACATCATGCACATGAGTAGTCTCACTGAGTTCAGTTGAGTTTCATGAGACTACTCATATGTAAGTTACCCATGTGTATAAATGTTTGTGGTACTGGGGCCATTATTTGTATCATTCTACTGTATGAAGTATGCTTTGTTGCTGTGTGTTGATTATGCTAGAAATAGAGGTAGGATGGAGTTTGAGTGCATGTTACCAGCCTGATTGTAGGAATTGTGATCCATTTCAAATGGGAGACCTGTATGTGCTAGGTACACAAAATATATGTACTTGACAACATAATTTGATTTCTAAGATGGAAGAACTTACCTTGATGAACAGATACTGTAAAGGAGACTTTAGAAAGTTTTCTTAGGAAGGGAGTTATGTGCCTACTGAAGTAATTCAGTTAAAAGTAAGATAATAAATATTTTATTCTTTATATTATAATAGCACCTCAAGGCCTAATTAAGATTGAGGCCCCACTGTGCTAGGCCGTGTACAAACACATAATAAAAGGAAGTTGCTGCCACAAAAAACGTATGGCCTAAATAGCTCTGATTTTTGTGAGAAGGGATTGAAAATTATCGGAATGGAAATGTCAGTATTGTTATATTCAAAGGGGGGGGAGATCAGCCACTAAAAGTGTAGAGTTTACTATGCTGTCATTGGTGAGGTAATATTCTTTATTGGTGAGTTTTCAGACAACCACCACATTTTCATGAACGTGTTTCTCAATCTCAAATGTCATGAAGGGTTAGGCATTTTTGGATAAATAATCTGTGTTATTTGCTATGTGCTATTTTTTATTCTCCTATTTTAAAAAATTCAGCCACCCAATTAAGGGCATGAAATAATACCATGGAACACACATGACCAACCACATAGCATGAAGAAAGAATAATAAATAGATGAACAAAAAAGTTCACAAAAAACCCACAGTCTGAAAATTATTCATCCAACGTGTTTGCTAGTGACTTTGAAAATATACATTGAAAGGAAATCAGGATCTGCTGACAAACCATTAACTAACCAAGAAAGAAAAGGAGTACTGCCACAAGTGCTCCTTTTCTTTTTGCGAATACAAACTAACACGGCTGTTACTCTGTAACCAAGAAAGAGGCTCCGTTCATAAGGAAGATTGTTCATGCTGAATAGTTCAAACCAATGTAATGATCATCAACCCTGAAAGTAGCATTTGTGTGTTGAAGTTATATTTAGTTTATAGAGGTTTAAGATAGAGTAGAATATAAGCAATGGTGGGCAGTAAAATACTATTTTTATCCTCACAGATCAGCAAAGCTGGGGCCATAATTCACACACAGGAAAGCTACAAACGTGAAATGAAGATCCTTTTCTAGATCTATCTGATTATGGAATAGTCTCCCACTGGATGGAAAGTACAACTGGACAGGATAGAGCACTGGGAAATAATACTGTAGCATCGTAGATTAATAGATTTTTAAGGCCAGAATGGACCATTACATCATCTAGTCTGACCTCCTGTGTAAGACAACCAGAGAATTCCACCCAGGTGCCAGGCAGATCAAATTGTTTCCCCCCATCTTTTAATCCTACTGTTTTATGATTTTCAAGCGTCAGAAGCATTTGTGCTCCCTTCTTTAGATGCTGTTTTGTGTAGGAGGCAACTTGAAAAACCAAAGCTTTTTTTGGCCTGCTGTTTTCTTTTCTCCACTTTCATTTTGACCGCAATAGAATACGCTCTGTATTTCTGTCAGGAGAGGTCATTTTAAAAGTTCTTTTAAAGCTTAGAAATTTGTTCCCAGAGATTATCCAAGGTGAGATTTTCAAAATGTACAGGTGACTGGAGACTGGTGCAGTCAGATGCCAATCATCTTGATTCACAACCTTTTTGAATCAATACGTGCTGTGTTTTGGTACACCTCTCTTTGACATTGATTAGAAATGCCTATATCTAATTTTTACTGTTGGTGCACCTTTGAATCTGAATCCATAATAATTTCAGGGAGGTCTGAATTTTAACCATAAACTCAAATCTACTCCTAAGGTTTTGGTTCCCTGTCAGAACCCAAACCAGAAGTGCCAGCAATCCCTCAGAGTTCAAGGATAATTGTCTTCCATAAAATGATAGCCAGTTATCACTGGTGGATCCGCAGGTGGCTAATGAGACCGATCCAGGATCCACAGCTCTTGTCACAGTTGGGGCAGACATTTCCCAATGGAAGGGTGGATCTGGATTGTTGAGTCGGGCTGAGGCTTGTTCTTTCTCCTTCCCCATTTCTCCATTTTCCATTGTCTCCATTGAAACTTGAAATACTAGGATCCTAACCACAAGTTCCATTTCCATTTTGGTCACTTGAGGGCTTGGGTTTCCCATGAGTTTGTCAATATTGCATTTCTCCATGTTGGCTTTGAGGGTGTCTTTGAAGTGCTTTTTTTGCCCACCACTTGTCCGTTGGCCATGACTCAGTTGTGAGAACATAACCTGCTTCAGGAGTCAATTTTCTGTCATTCGAAGAACATGACCAGCCCAACAGAGTTGGTGGTGGGTGATCATAGCTTCAGTGGTGGAGGTTTTGGCTTGGGACAGAACACTGATGTTCATGCATCAGTCATCTTTCTTGATTTTGGGAGACCTTGCAGAGGCACCATTGATTGTATCGTTCTAGAACCTTGAGGTGTCTGCTGTATGTGATCCAGGTTTTGGCACCGTACAAGACAGCAGGGGTAACAACGGCCTGGTACACAGGAAGCTAGATTTGAATTTTGATGTCATGATCTTCAAAGACACATTTTCTCAAGCGTCTGAAAACTGGCACATTGAAAGTGGTGTTGAATTTCCTCATCAATGTCAGTTTTCTGTGACAGAGAGCTGCGAAGCTAAAGGGCGTGCTCGATGTTCTCCAGGGTCTCTTTATTGCTCTGAATTACAGGACCAGAACCCTGGTGATTCGGAGCCTATTGGTGAAGTACTTTAGTTTTCTTGGTGTTCAGTGTGAGGCCGAGTTGGTTGTAGGCATCAGAGAAAATGTCAACAATTTTTGAAGATCTCCTTCCAAGTGGGCACACAGGGCACAGTGGTCCACATATTGGAGTTCAGTGGCTGATTTAGTGATAGTCTTTGTCTTGGACCTGAAGTGACTGAGGTTGAAGGCTTGCCATCCATCCTGTATTGGATGTCAAGTCCAGAAGGAAGATGACAGCAAGGAAGATGGAGAAAAGGGTTGGAGCGATGACACAACCTCGCTTGACTCCTGTCCTGACTAGGAAAGGGTGCGTTTTGGATCTATTGCTGATGACTGTCACAGAGATGTTGTTGTTGAGGAGTCGGAGGACAGCTACAAATTTTGGCAGGCATCCAAATTTAAGGCATCACGATTGATGGAGTTGAGTGCTTCCATGAGATTGGTGAAGGCCATGTACAGAGGACGATGTAGCTCATGGCACTTTTCCTGAAGTTGGTGGGCAGTGAAGATCATGTCAGTTGTACCGAGATGGTCTGAATCCACACTACAATTCTGGGAGGATTTCCTAGGCGAAGGTAAGCAGCTGGTTGAGGAGAATTCTGGCAAGAATCTTTCTGGAGGTGAACAACAGGGCGATTCCTCAATAGTTTCCACAATCTGATTTGTCTCCTTTCTTGAAGATGGTCATGATCATGGCATCCCTAAGATCAGCTGAGATTTCTTTTGAATTCCAAATCTTGAGGATTAAGACGTGAAGCTGGTGAGTCAGTTCTCCTCCTTCTTTGAAGATTTTGGTGGGGATTCCATCAGGTCCAGATGCCTTATTGTTCTTCATCTGTTTGGCTTTCTTTACCTTGACGTATGTTGGTGGGGTTCTGAGGTTTGATAGGATGTTGAAGGATTAAGTCAAAGCTGCTTTCATCAACATTGGAGTCATAATTCAGGACATCTTTGAAGTATTCCTTCCAGTGTGCACTGATCTATTTGTTGTCCCTGTGGAGGTTGGATCCAACCCTGAATCCGAGGGGGTGTTATCCCTTGGGTGCTGAGTCCACAGAGGGCTTTGGTGGCATTGAAGAATCCACATAAGTTGTTGGATTTCCTTTGCTTTGTTCTCCCACCACTTGTTCTTCATTTTGCAGGTTTTCCTTTGAATTTCAGCTTTGAGCTGATCGTGGAATTGAGGTCATTCTGTCAAGCACAGAAGGCCTTGCACTTACGGTTGATCAGGTCCTGGATTTCCTGTTCGTTCTCATTAAATCAGTCTTGGTGCTTCCTCGTTGAGAAACCCAGTGTTCCCTCACATGCAGCATGGACAGTCAATTTGAACTCTTTCCAGTGATATTTGGGGCTCTTCATCTCGGTTTTGATATTCATCAGTTTCTTAGTGAGGCATTGCTGGAAAGGTCACATTTAGTGGGATCCTTAAGACTCTTGACGATCTTCCGTCTGTTTGATTTCTTCCACATTTGTCATTTTGGTGCCAGTTTGATGGAAGTGATGGAGCAGATAAGGCGATGGCCAGTCCAACAATCGTCAGCACCAGTCATCGCTTTGCTGATTGTAAATTTCTTGGTGATTACAAGCACGGACAATGACATAGTAGATCAGATGCCAATGCTTAGATCGTGGGTGTTCCCACAATGTCTCGTACCTGGTGTTGTGAAAATTAGGCCATGTTCCATGCATCTGGTCAGGAGAAGAATTCCACTGGAACTGGTCTTGCCCACTCCTTCCTTTCCAATCATGCCATTCCAAAACTCTGAATCACGTCCAACTCTTGTGTTAAAATCATCAAGGAGTATGAGCATGTCCTCTTTAGGGATGGTGGAGAGAATTTGGTCAAGGTTGAAGTAGAATCCTCCTTTGGTTTCATCATCAGCTTCAAGGGTTGACGCGTATGCACTGATGAGTGTTGCAGGCTGGCCCAAACTCAAAGGGGCCTATTTGACAGTACTGGATCAGCTACCGCTAAAATTTTCATAGGAATACCTGATAGTGAGATATTTCCACCAGGGGGAGCCAAAGTCTTGCAAAATAGCTCTGGAAATTTCTGCCCCAGTGAATATGAATCTGACAGTACAGGATTATTCTCTACATTATATTTCCCAACCTCATACCTGAATCCTAGACTAGGTATAATCCTGATCTGGATCCCAATACCATTCCCTTGGCTTATCTTTCATTCATAACAATGCAGCACCATTGTGTTTCTATAACTTATATATAGGGCCATCTTTATACCCACTGCTAATACACAAATAAATAAAGTTGTTACTTCTGGAGGAGTGTTTGAATTTTTTTTTCCATTCTCTTCCCTGATCCTTGTTTAATTAAGGACAAAAGAGTGAAGAGAAATGAAACAGAATGGGAGGAAAAATTCCAACTTTCATTAAGTCCATAATCCAACCCATCCGTTACAGAGCTGTATCTTTATGGCAGTATTCCAGCAACCCAAATAAATGACTTGAGATTTCTTTTTATGATACATAAATTCATCAGACTGTCCATAACATCATGGCCTTATGTTGCATGCTAGCCATTAGGAACCTAGAGTACTCAATAAATTCCACTGAGGTGCTCAGGGCACCTCAGGTCTTGTCCAAGCCACCTCTGCTTGCTACACAGCTTCCTAGACACCATCCTCTAGTCATTATTACCATTATTCCTGGGAAGCAGTGACTCTGAGAAAGAGTTGGGGATCATGGTGGATAATCAGCTGAACATGAGTTCCCAGTGTAACTCTGACCTAAAGGACTAATGTGATCCTGAGATGTATAGACAGGGGAATCTCAAGTAGGAGCAGAGAGGTTATTTTACCTCTGTATTTGGCTCTGGTGCAACTACTGCTGGAATCCTGTGTCCAGTTCTGGTGCCCACAATTCAAGAAGGATTGTGACAGGGCAAGGCCAGATGGCTATAGAAAGGTAGTGGGAGATAGAAATATTAGCTCCAGGCTAAACAAATCCCTGGTACCAGGATATGTGAAATGGCAGCTGCTCCAGGTCAATTAAGACACTTGGGGCCAATTAAGAACTTTCCAGAAGGCAGGGAGATTGCTAGGTTGATTGGGACACCTGAAGCCAATCAGGGGCTGGCTGAAACTAGTTAAAAGCCTCCCAGTTAGTCAGGTGGGTGTGCATGTCAGGAGCTGTGGGAGGAAGTTGCGCTGTTGGAGAGGCTGAGTAGTACACACCATATCAGGCACAGGGAAGGAGGCCCTGAGGTAAGGGTGAAGTGGAGCTTTAGGAAGTGAGGGCTGCTGTGGGGGAAGTAGCCCAGGGAATTGTACATGTCATGTTTCTAAAAGGTCAGCTACCATAGCTGATACTATTAGGGTCCCTGGGCTGGAGCCCGGAGTAGAAGATGGGCCCGGGCTCCCCTCCCCTTTTGCCCCCTGATTAATCACTGAGACTGGGAGACAACAGAGACTGTGCAAGGAAGGATAACTTCTCCTCACCTCCCTCGCTGGCTTATGATGAAAATGGCTCAGTAGACTGTGACCCTTGTCTCTAGAGAAAGAAGGGTTATGTGGAGGGTCACAGTGAGCCTCTGAGGCTAGCGAAATCCGCCAGGAAACGTGGGACCCACAGAGGCAAGGACAGAGCTTTGTCACAGGATGTAGATAAATTGGAGATGGTTAATAGAAAAGAGACATGAGAATGATTAAAGGATTAGAAAACATGCCTCACAGTGATAGAGTCAAGGAGCTCAATGTATTTAGCTTAACAAAGAGAAGGCTAAGAAGTGACTTGATCCCAGTGTATAGGTATCTAAATGGGGGAACAAATATTTAATAATGGTCTCTTCAATCTAGCAGAGAAAAACACAATCCAATGGCTGGAAATTAAACTCAGACTGGAAATAAGGGGTAAATTTTTGATGGGTGAGAGTAATCAACCACTGGAACAGGGTGGATTCTCCATCACTGATGATTTTTAAATCAAGATTGGAAGTTTTTCTAAAAGATCTGCCCTAGGGATTATTTTGGGGAAATCCTATGGCCTGTGCTGTATGGGAGGTCAGACCAAACTATCACAATGATCCCTCTGGCCTTTGTAATATGTGAATCTATTATTATGTCAGCACCTAGATTTCTGAGTCAAGGTCAGAGCCTCATTGTGCACTTAATGAGAGGCAGGCCCTTCCCTGAAGGCCTTGCCACTTAGATGGACAGAAGAGAGACAGGGTTGGAGAGGAAACAGGTACAGGGAGATGAAGTAACTGAGCCCAAGGTCACACAGCATGTCAGTTGCAAACCTGGGAATAGAACCCAAACCTCCTGATTCCCCACCTACTGCTCTAGCTACTAGACAATGCGGTGTCCCATTCCAGCATAGCGGTATTCCCCTCTCTTTCCTCTTCATAATCACCCTTTCCCTAACTTTCCTTACCCTTTCCAAGCCCCCATCAGCTCCGTTTAATAGAGTGAAACTTGGGGTTGGCCCAAGTCAGGACAAGTCAAAACTTGGAATTTTTTGCAATTCTGGACTGTTTTGTTTTGATATGGTCAATATGTTTTGTTTTCATTGAAGCATAAAATATAAGCCTAGAAGGGAGCTCAAAAGGTCAGCTATCGCCCCCTTGTTTTGATTTTGACTTTTATATTATGTTAGAATGATAGAAATATAGGGCTGGAAGGGGCCTCAAGAAGTCAACAAGCCCAGCCCCTTGTGCAGTGGCAGCTGCCAAGTAAACCCAGACCATCCCTGACAGGGGTTTGTCCAACTTGCTTTTAAAACCTTCCCTTAATGGGGACTCCGCAGCCTCCCTTGGAAGCCTATTCTAGAGCTTAACCATCCATAGAGTTAGGAAGTTTTTTCTAATATCTAACCTAACTCTCCCTTGCTGCAGATTAAGCCCATTACGTCTTGTCCTACCTTCAGGGGACATGGAGAAGAATTGATCACAGTCCTCTTTGTAACAGCCCTTAACATATTGGAAGACTGTTATCAGATCACTCCTCAGTCATCTTTCCCCAAGACTAAGCATGCCCAGTGTTTTCAACCTTTCCTCACAGGTCAGGTTTTCTAAACCTTTTATCATTTTTGTAGCTCTCCTCTGGACTCTCTCCAGTTTCTCCACATCCTTCCTAAATTGTGGTGTCCAGAATTGGACACGGTACTCCAGCTGGGGCCTCACCAGTGCCGAGTAGAGGGGACAATTATCTCCTGTGTCTTTTATATACAACACTCCTGTTAATACACCCCAGAATCATACTAGTCTTTTTTTGCAGCAGCATCACATTGATGACTCATTCTGTTTGTGGTCCACTGTGACCCCCAGGTCCTTTTCAGCACTACCACCACTTAAACTGTTATTCCCTATTTTGTAGTTGTGCATTAGAGTTTTCCTTCCTAAGTGAAGTACTTTGCACTTGTCTTTATTGAATTTAATCTTGTTGAATTCAGACCAATTCTCCAATTTGTCACTGTCATTTTGAATTTTAAACTTGTCTACCAAAGTGGTTGCAACCCCTCCCAACTTGGTGTCATCTGCAGATTTTACAAGCATAATCTCCCCTCTATTATCCAAGTCTTTAATAAAAATATTGAATAGTACTGGGCCCAGAACTGACCCATTGTGGGACCCCACTTGATATACCCTCCCAATCTGATAGCAAACTGTTGATAATTACTCTTTCAGTATGGTCTTTCAATCAGTTGTGCAACTACCTTATAGTAATTTCATCTAGACCACATTTCACTAGTTTGCTTATGAGAATGTCGTGCAGAACTGTGTCAAAAGCGTTACTAAAATCAAGGTATATCACATCTATGGCTCCCACCCACCCACTAGGGCAGTAATCTTATCAAAGAAGGAAATTAAGTTGGTTTGGCATGATTTTTTCTTGACAAAACCATGCTGACTATTTCTTATAACCTTATTATCCTCCAGGTGCTTACAAATTAATTGTTTAGTATTTTTTGCTCCAATAGCTTTCAAGGTATTGAAGTTAGGATACGCGGTCTATAATTCCCTTAGAATTAGTCTAAATGATAATATAACGTAAGAGGAATTAAATGTCTAAACTAAACAAAGCATTTCACCCCTATCCAAATTAAATGTTTCAATAGTGCTCCCTGTGACGGGGCAGAGGGGTTAACCGTTCCTTCCTAGCAAAGGAAGCCACGCCCCTGAGGCTCTGCTGGGCATGCTCCAACTGGAGAACAGGTATAAAAGCCTGCAGAGATGCTCAGTCGGGGCTGACCGCTGGAGGGGAAGGAGGCACGCCGCCAGCTCTTGAGGAGGGACAGCCTGCACTCCAGGATCCAGAGGCCAGCCAAGCCAGGACTCTGATACCCAGATGGAGTATGTCACAGGAGGAGAACAGACCGGAGGACCCCCCAAAGTGCAGAACCCGGAGTTTATGGTAGGAAGTGACCCAGGGGAACTTTAGAGGAAAACGGCGTTAGAGCCGTACAGACGCTTGGCGTGTTTTAGGCGGATCCCTGCCGAGCTGGTGGCAAGGGGAACTTGCTACTACCAAGGCCCTGGGTCAGGACCCGGTGGAGAGGCCGGGCCCGGGTCCCCTTACCACCACCCCCACACACACACGCCACAGGAATCATATGGACTCTGGCTGCTAGGCCACGCTACCCTGTCTGAGAGGGATGATTATATGGACGCCAGCCATTGGGATGCACTGCTCCAATGCTGGGAGTGATTTATATGGACTCTGGCCATTGGGCCACACTGCTCTGACACTTGGGGTGAGTTACATGGACTCTGCCACTAGGCCGCACTACCCCACCTGCGAGGGAAGAGTTATATGGACTCTGGCCATTGGGCCGCACTGCTCCAATGCTGGGAGCGATTTATATGGTCTCTAGCCGTTAGGGCACACTACCCCGCCCAAGGGGTGATTGCATGGAGAGAGGCCATTAGGCCGCATTAGGCCACCCACAGAGAGGTAAACACGCAAACTTGGGAGTGGCATGGTTCCGAAACCCCATCTCACCCCTGCCACAAAGGGGCTGGGCGGTGCCAGGCCCACCACATTCCCAATGACAATGTCAACAAACACTACATTCTCTAGAAATATTTTGATTTTATCAAATCAGCATTTTCCAATGGAAAACGGTTCTGTTTGGAAAGTTCTCGACAAAGTTCAGTGCCCACCCACTTCAGGCATTCAGTTTCATTCTCCCCACCCATGTATTCTTCTCAGTTGGCCTACTCTTCACTACCGAGCCACTCTGGGATATAGGCCAGGAAACCTCTTCCCTCCCCACCGTCTGATGCAGACCCATGCACTTTCCTTTTAGAGCTTCCTGGACACAGGCGGTGTGGGACCTGACAGCATGTGAAGCTGGCAGCAGGAAGAGCAGCTGATGGAGAAGGCCTGGTTCCAAGTAGAGGGGAGGTGAAGTAGATCCGGACTCGCTGACTCACAACCCACCTCATCTTCCAGAAACTACAGACATTTTGTTCTCCCTGGCTCACCATCCCCACTGTCCTTGCTAAAAACCTGGACATGAGCCAGTCACGAGGGAACTGGCAAGTTGTCTAGGGATTAAGGGTCAATTTTCCACATATGCATCTTGATCCTGCCCTCAAACACATAAGCAGTTATGGCCAAATATTGTGCTTTTTAAGATGATGTTACAAGATCCAGAATAATCCTTTCCTAGGTATTTGAGACATTCCAATCCCATACTGTGTGTTGGACGTGGGTGAGTCTTCTCAAGGCAGTGCAGGTAGAGGGAGCTCTAATCAAAGCTGACTTACAGCAGGGGTTCTCAAACTTTTTTTTGGCAGGGCTTCCCTTCGAAAATATTTCAGGCTGGGATGACTCTTCCCTGCCCCTCTGTACTTTTCGCGGTATTAGTGAAGACCCTTACAGAGCTAAGTAACCACCTTTGTGCAGGGCCAGCGCTGGGTGCCCAGCCAGCAGCTGCCGCTTTCCAGCTGCCCGCCACTGAAGGCAAGGAAAAAGTTGATCACACAACCCCCCTACAGTCATCTTGTGACCCCCTTTTGGGTCAGGACCCCCAGCCTGAGGAATGCTGACTCACACAGTCCATTATAAGATGCTGATGTCAGTTGCTTGTAACTTTGACAAACTCTAAGCATCCGGGCTGCCATTTCCCACGACGGGTCTTTGCCTCAGAGTAGTTTTTTCTGGGGGGTGGGTGGAATTTCAGCTAAAACCGTTCAGCCACATCTCAGAGCAAGGTCCGGGGAACATACATTGTAAAATGCTTACAGTTGTTTAGGCTAGGCACCTCCATACATTAGAGCGGGGACTTGCACTTTGTCAGGCGGGTTGCCCTGCCCCATGGGGGAGGGGCAACCATGAGATTGGAGTACAGAAGAGGGAGGACCTAGGCCTCAGGAGGAGGTGGTGGCAATGGGGGAGAGTGGGACAAGGGGCCAGGAGAGTGTAAAAGGGGAGACCAAGATGGAAGTGCAGAGCAGGTGGCAACCTGGATGAGGAGTGAGGGGTGGGGGTATGTGAACTGGATCCAGGAACTGAGATGGGTGCAGGGGCACTGTGACATGGAGCTGAGATAGGATGAGGGACAGGGACAAGGAGCCAAGGAGAGGCCGAGGAGGAGAGTGGAACAACAACAGAGTAGGGGGCCAGAAGAAGAAGGGGTTGGGCTTGAAGGGAAAGGGAGCAGAATGACCTGTAACCACTCAACCCACTTCCCTAAGAACCTGGAATAGAAGCCAGGGGTCTTGAGCAAATAGCTGTGAAACCCACTGGCAAAATGTGCCTCATCTCCTTCTAGCATTTGGCCCATGTATTGGATGATAGCCTACTCTTGATATCAGATACTCTGTTATCTCAAACATCAGCGTTCTGTGCTGTGGATCTGAAGATTCCCACCCTGCTGATGGCCCATGGGGGTGTCAATATGATTCCACGTGGTAGAATTATTGCTTTTTCAGTTTGATTTTTCTAGAAAAACACACAATACATTAAAAGAGCATTAACTTTGCAAAGTTAGGAAGCACTCCCCAGTTAGGAAATGCCAGAAGAAATATTGCCTTTGCAATCTTAATTCAGCTCCATTGTGCCTGTGTATTATGAGACGGTCTTTGCTTGCAGGGTCACCTACTATTTTTCCCACAGAGGCCCTCCCTCATTCAGTGCACAGGATGGACAGTGCCCTGGGAATTAATTTCCGTGATGTAGTTAATAAGGCTATTGTCTGAAGGAACCTTGCTTCATTCATTGCAGAAGCTGGAAGTTTTGTACTACCTGTAGTACTGAATCAGGCGGGTCTAGGCCTGCCACTAACTAATGACCTGCCCCCTCAGTTAAGGGGTAGGAATCAATAGGCCCAGGACACAACTGGTTTCTTGGGACAACAAATGAAAAAACAGGAACATGAGTGAGGTCAGCAGTAAAAAATCAGGAATCTAGAAGGGGACACTGAGCAGAGAACTCTGGATAGTGCCTACTACGCCACAAAGGCATCCCCAGGCAGTCAGTGGACACTGCCCAGATGAACTCTGGCTGGAGACCTCAGCGGACAAGGAACCGGAAATAGGCCCCACAATCATGGAGCATACCGCCAACTCTCACATCCAGCTTCCTCCTCCTGGAGTGATGGATGGCTCTCTCGGCCAGCACCGGGAGGAGAAGGAGATCCTGTCATTTTATGGAGCCCCAGATGGGGTGTGCATAGATCAGGAAGTGCAGAGAAAAGTGCAGCCAGACCCTCAGTAAGAGGTTCTGGAGGAGCTGGAAGAGGGGTGCAACCTGATGCATCCTACATCAGTGGGTGCCAGGGTCTCCCTCTTGCTGCAAAAGGGCCGGGCATCCAGGGAGTTCTTGAACCGCACTGCATACATGTTCATGGCTCCGTTGGAAGATTTGTAGTTAATGAAGCAGGGGACTTAAGGAAGAGAAAGGACAATCTGTTGGATAGGTCTGTTGAATGCAGCCCTGGGGAATTGGATTCTAGCCCTGCCTTTGCCACAGAGTTCCTGGGTGATGCTGGACAATGTCTCCAAACCTTTCACAGATGACGACTAACTGTGTGTTCCTCATTTCCTGGGCTCTGATTTGCAAAAATGCTTAGCACTGACATGTGCAACTGAAGTCAATGGGAGCTGAGTGCAACATGCTATCAAACACTAAGTTCTCTGATAAATCAGGTCCTAGGTGTCCCAGACTGGCTCCCCAAAATTAGCGCTCACTTGTGCCATTAACGTCGCTGTGCCTCAGTTCCCCATGGGTAAATGGGGATAATAATACCCCTCACTAGGGTGTTGTGGCCCTAATTAATGTCTGTGAAGCACTCGGGTGCTACAGTGGTGAGCATCCTAGAAAAGCCCATGTGGAAATTATTAATTCACTATTCAGAGCAGGGTTTTTATGGTGTGCAGAATTTAATGACTGGGGCCACACTGAATGACAGAGTAAAGTGAAATACTGAATAGCTACTTACTCAGTGAGTACACTGAATGAGGCAGGGGTCCAGTGGAAAAAAAAAGGGTCACGTAATTCAAAATTGCGCCATAATGCAGACACAAAAGGGGGCCGAATTAGGGTTGCATGGGCAACTTTAATTCTTGCATTTCCTAATTTTGAGTGCTTGACTTTGCAACCTTAGTGTTCCTTTAATGCCGATTTTTGATGTGATACATACACAGTACAAACTGATATGTCAAGTTCAGTAGTGAGGCTTGCAGAAGCTTTCTCAGCGGCTGGCCCATGGCACTAGAAATCTCTTTTACAGGAGATTAGAATGAACACAGATCTTATCACCGGGAGGACACCTCTGTCTTTTCTCTACAGCTTTCCTACAACAACAAAATCACTACAAAGGGAGAGAACCAAAGATCAACATTAATTAAATTACATTACATTAATTAAATGAATATTGAAAGTAAAAACACCAGCAGATAGACATATACTTACTGTGACACTCTGTACCTCAGGGGAACACCCAGCATTCCTATGGTCATCCTTGTAAAATGATTGTGTCGTATCCAATGCAAAGTTTGTCATGTCAGGTGTCTTCGGAAGGCTCATGATGCATTGAGCATTGTTGCTATAGTGATGTTATAGTAATTGTTGTTACAGTAATGTTATAGGTTACAATTTCATGTATATAGTTATGAGATGGAAAATGTGTCTTCATGGCTTAAAATAAGCCCAGGTGAAAACTCTCCAAGAGCAGAGGGGCAGTTCACACCTGATCAGGGCATGTATGGGACAAACCCAGCCCAGCCTCACAGGAACAAAGGACGCTGGCCTAGGCAGCAACAAAAGGATCTGTTGGACTCTCCAGTGATTCCTCCCCTCCCTTTGGTCAGTTTGGGACTGCGATGAGGTAATGCTCACCTGACTCTTAAGAGTGGGGGCAAAGCCGAGAGGGAAGAAAGGACATGATAAAAGGACGAGATGTTTGCCATGCTCTTCTTCTCTTTTCCAACTCCATCTACAGACACCACCACCAAGCGACTGAAGCGCTGATCAAAGGGGAGAGTCTGGCTGAAGGGCAACCAGCCAGCCTGTGGTGAGAAGCATCTAAGTTTGTAAGGACACTGAAAGTTTTAAGATCAGCTTAGAATGCGTTTTGCTTTTATTTCATTTGACCAAATCTGACTTGTTATACTTTGACTTATAGTCACTTAAAATTTATCTTTGTAGTTAATAAATGTTTGTTTAGTCTACCTGAAGCAGTGCATTTGGTTTGAAGCATGTCAGAGACTCCCCATGCAATAACAAGCCTGGTACATATCAATTTCTTTGTTAAATTGACAAACTCATATAAGCTTGCAGTGTCCAGTGGGCATAACCAGACACTGCAAGATAGAGGTTCCTAGGGTTGTGTCTGGGACCGGAAATATTGGCAAGTGTCATTTGGTTGCACAATTCAAGGAGCGGCTTACATGCCAGAGGCTGTGTGTGAACAGCCCAGGAGTGGGGGTTCTCACAGCAGTGCAGGGTCAGGTTGGCTCCTAGAGTCAAGGATTGGAGTGACCTAGCAGATCACTGGTCCAGATAACACCAGAGAGGAACATCACACTTACATAATGACAGAAGAGAAGCAGTGCATTTCTTTGCTACTACATTCTACAGTGGGTGGTGTTTTAAGACATAGGTCAAAGGCTAAGTGATGTTAGTATGAGAGTAGTGCAGTGGTCATATTTTAATGAGCTACTTACACTTACCATGAATGAGATTATGTATTATTAAAATGAAATGCACAAAACATCTAGTGCAACATTAAGGTTGTATAGCTTATATACAAAAAAGGCCAGGAAATGTAAAATATTCCCACTGCAATGTTAATTCAGCCACACTTCTTTTAGACTGTAAGCTTATTGGGGCAGGAACTGTCATTTGCTACATATTTATGTAGCATCTAGCACAATGGGGTTGCAGCTTGGTCAAACCTTTCAGCATTACTGAAATATAAATGTTAAATATTATTATTGGTATTCATAGTAAATTACTTAGCCCACATAGGGTATACATGTAAAGGTCCCATGTGCAGAGCTGGGGAAATAACTGATTTTCCAGTCTGGTGGCAGTTCTGAAAAATTTCAAACAAAATATGGTTTGGGTCTGAGATCCTTTAGAATTTTTGATGAGTTGAGAAAGTCTGGTTTGGGTCACTTCTGGAGCAGGGATTTGAACCTGGGTCTCTCATCTCCTAGGTGCATGATCTAACTAACAGGGCTAAGGGGGGAGGGGTGGGAAATGACGGCACCACCACATTTTCCTGTTCTGTTAGTCATTTTGTTGCGGACCAAAACTATTAGTGTCAAATATGTGACTAGATTTGGGTTGACCAAAACTGCATTTTTCATCAAATAAATTATCTGTCCAAAATTTTTACCCAACTTTAACCATATGGTGGAGAGACACCAATTTCTCCATAGTTCTGATTGTAATTATCCTTCTTTTACCAGGCTCCATCTGAAGTTATTGAAAAAGTCTTTGTTCACAAAGCACATTTAGATGTGGTCTGTGACCTTGGAGAATATTATGGCAAGATCTGAATCAAATCAGGAAAGACACAGCTGAGATCAGGGTCTTTTAAAGACACTTCAAAAAAGTGAACCAGCTACTTTCTTAAATGCTTTATTTTATTTTTATTTTTTTGACATGCCTTTTTCTCAGAAACAGCTTAGCCCTAGTATCTTAACAGGATTTTCATCCAGGAACTCTTGCTGAATTCCAGAAGGATCTGGGATAAATTAAAAGGTTTAATTGTGGAGTTGCTCACCTTGGAAACAGAACCATGACCAAGCTCTATTAAAGTTTATAATGTTAATTGGGGCAAGGATGGATCCTCTGAAGGTTGCCATGCTATGTGCACTGAGTAATTTACTGATGGACTTTCTGAGGTTAGCCAACGAACTGATGGGCTTCATGAAGTTTACCCAAGGTTTTGAAGGATCTTCTGTGGAGTTTGAGTACCAAAGGGGGTCCTGTGGAGGCTGTGAGATGCTTTGGCCTCCTGGCGATTTTAGAAGCACCACACGCTCCTAGGAAGCTCAGAGGCATCACGGGAATGCCTCCACCTCTTCACACCATGTTAAGGTTTCCCAGTGTGGAGATAAATATCTTCCGATTTAAAAGCTAACGACACAGGCTGAAATGCCACAGGCAATTTGTAAAACACATGATATAAGGAAATTCTGAGAGTAAAAACTTTTTCATAAACTCTAAGGCCAGAAGGGACCGTTGTGATCATCTAGTCTGACCTCCTGTATAGCACAGGCCAGAGACCTGCCCCACAATAATTCCCAGCATAGAGCTCTTAGAAAAACATCCAGCATTGATTTAAAAATGGTCAGTGATGGAGAATCCACCACGACCCGTGGTAAATTGGTCCAGTGGTTAATTACTCTCACCTTTAAAAATTTACACATTATTTCCAGTCTGAATTTGTCTAGCTTCAACTTCCCACCCTTGGATGGTGTTCGACCTTTCTCTGCTAAGAGCCCATTCTCAAATATTTGTTCCCAATGTAGGTACTTATAGACTGTGATCAAGCAACCCTTCACCTGCTGAGAGTCTGGGGGGGGGGGTGAGGCACCTGCTCCTATGTGTGAGAGTGGGAGGTACTGAGCACTGGGAGCATCAGGAGGTGGGCAAGACTGGTATTGGCAACATTGTCCCCACAAAGCATCCATGTAAGATAACGCTGACCCTGTCATCCCTCCAGTGATGCTGTGCAGGCCAGGTATTGCTGGAGGCAAATGTCATAGTGGTTAAGGCAGTGGCCTGGCATTCGTTGGTCTGTTGGATGAACTTGGGCAAGTGACTGCACCTCTCCGTTTCCCCATCTATAAAATGGGGTGAACGATACTGACCTCCTTTGTGAAATGCTCGGAGATCTGCTGATGAATAGTGTTATATAGGAGCCAGCTGGTTTTCTTGTTGTTACGGGGTATTCCTGTTACCAGGTAGCACCTATCAACATCGACAGCTTCACCCTAGAGATGGCAGCTGATAACTGATGCACTGCAGATGTCCTCTGCCAGTGCCCACATCTGTGCGTCACTGAGTCAGGAGCTGCCCAGCCCTTTGCAGGACTCAGCACCGAGCGAGGAATCTATCTTCCCCTCCTCTTCAACTTATGCGCTGAGGTTAAGTCATCCCCGAGCAGACACTCCGTATAGATTCTCAGTTTGTTACCATGACAACAAAAAGGGGTGCAGAGATTCTGAATATGTCTAATTGATTAGGCTTCTCCAATCAGTGGCAATGGATCAGCGTCCTCGTCACTCCACCCGCCAGTACCTGACAGCAGTCAGGGAAGCTAATGATCCAACCAGCAAACCAAATTTGTCGAACACCAGCTCAATGAATCCCGGCACTGTCATCACCGACAACCCCAACGTGCAGCCCGCTGACTTCTATGTTGTTGGTCCAGCTCTACGCGTGTTACAACTCAACATAGAAGGTTTGTCGACTGCCAAGAGTGATTTACTCGTCGTTCTTGCTCATTGACATACTATCGACATCATTGGCTTGCAAAAGATACACGTGGCAACTGCAGAAGCCGGCGTTACAGTAGGGATGGCTTTGACCTGTTGTGCCACGTGGCACACCCAAAGCATGGCCAAGCCACTTGCATTCGGTCCGATATTGCAGATGCCGTTCAGCTGATGTCTAGTGAATTCTGTCACAGCATCCAGGTTGGCAGTTTCTGGCTGGCAAATGTTTACAAGCCTCCAAGTGTCAGGTGGAACCAACAGGTTCTACCAAACCTCCCACACCCAGCTGTCTACGTCGGAGACTTAAACAGCCATCACACAGACTGGAGGTATGAGCTTGGCACTGACGGTGAGCAACTTGCAGACTGGGCATCTCAAAACGACCTTGCCCTTATCCATGATGCTAAGCTGCGAGGCACATCCCACTCTTCTAGATAGGATCGTGACTACTCTCCTGACTTGTGCTGGGTCAGTTGAGTTCATGGCCATCCTTAGCCAGCCACATGCCATGTCTTGGATAACTTTTCATGCAGCCAACACAGACCGTCGCTGACCCATTTCGGGCTACAGCTCCCAGTAGTCAAGAGTTCCAAAAAGAAGCGGTGGAACTTCTGAAAGGCCGACTGGGAAAAATGTCAGGAAGTGCTGGAGAAGAGTGTGGTGACAATACCAGCACGGCATATCGGTAAATGAGACCTACTATCACTTCTGTGGTGCTATCAACAAAACAGACTGCAGAGCCATCCCACGCGGTTGCTGCCTGGTCTACATCCCCCATCTCGATGAGGAGTGCGCTACCTTGTTCGAGTGGTATGAGGCATCTGGTGACCCAGATGTCGCTGAGCATCTGTCAAGACTGATTCCCCACTCTGGCACTTTGAGTGCAGAAGGTGGGGGCCCACAAGGATTCTAAAATTTAATACTTGCCAGTCCCAGCTTCTTTAAACTCCCAAGGTTACAGCTTTTCTCTGACCTTGGCTGGGTAGATGCTGCCACTACCCAAATGCAAAACGCCTTGGAACCCAGGAAGGCGCACTTGGGAATTCCTTCCTGTAGGGTACCCTCAAGCACTTTCACCCCTTCTCTGGAGAAGAGCTGAGAAAGGAAAACAAAGAAATCAGCTGTTGCCACCAGCTAATTAAAAAAACCTGCACAAACCTCTTAGGACACCAAAAATCCAATCCTGTTCTTTTAAAAAAAAAAAAAAGGTAAATTTTATTAAAAACAAAAAGAAAGGAAATATATCTGGAACTTAGGCTTTTTGCTAGATCTTAAAAAAAACAATTACAAAAATTAAGCATCAAGGTTCCTTCTTGAGGTCCAGCTTAAAGATTACAAGCAAACAAAAGCATCTGGGGTTAGCACTGAGGAGTCCACAGGCCAATAAGAAATAAAATATATAACCCTGATTGCACTTCCTAGACATTCCCTGATTTACTTACATATCTGGGGTTTCAGATAAGTAGGTTTGAGGTATGATTTGATGCTTTTTCATACCTGGATTTAAAGCTTTTTACAGCATAGCTCCATCCCTGTCCTGCTCTGACCCCTCTCTCCAGAGAACAGCAACAGACACAAAGGGAAAGTTTTTTCCCAATTTTAAAAAGTTCTAGCCTTCCCATTGGCTCTTTTGGTCAGGTGCCCACTCCCTTCCTTTATCTGTGGACTTTTTTAACCCTTTACAGGTAAAGCAAGTAGAGAACAGCTACTAACAGGGATTTTATAGCTGGCTGGCTGGCTGGGTGTCCATAAAAGGGAGCTACCCCCACCTCCCCACCCTTCATTTATCACACCATCTGATCGAATCATTGGATGCTGCTTGCCGAGCCAGATGGGAGGAGACGATCGGGAGGATGAGCTTTACCCGCTCCAGCCGCAAATGCTAGAGTCTGCTCCGACGCCTTGGAGCAGGCAGCAGCCACGTGCCCTCTGCTGACCCTCAGTGACACCTAACCAGGTAGCCAGACACCTACTGAAAGTAGCCAGAGCACCTTTGGAGAAATAGGTGCGAAAAAAGGTGAGGAACGAATGGCGTATGTTTAAACGTGTACAACAGATCAGACGCTGCCCAGAACCATTCACTGGAACAGAGCTGGAACAGACACTGGGTAGCATCAAATGTGGAACAGCTGCGGGCTATCACACCATATCTCCAGAATTCCTGAAAATCCTTGTCTCCCGTGCTCGGCTTTAGCTTGTGAAATTCTTCACCAGAGTCATCAGTGAAGGCAGGCTACGGAAGATATGGCACACTGCAAGAGTCATTGGCCTCCTAAAGCCTGGGAAGGACCCAAATCAAGCTATCGACCCATATAATTATTGTCGGTGTGCTTCCAGGCACTGGAGCGCTTGGTCCTACAGCGCATATTACCCGACCCAGAGAGAATTTTGAGCCCTGACCAAGCCAGCTTTCACCGAGGCCATAGCACACGTGACCAAGTATTCGTGCTGACCACATTTGTTGAAAATGGCCTCCAGAGAAACTTGAAAACAGGTCCTGTTTTCATCCATCTAACAGCAGCGTACAATACGGTATGGCACACTGCCCTGCTTGTGAAGGTATCACGGGTCCTGGTACCTTGGGTCACAGGCGTTGCTGAACTGTTCCTCCGCGATACGCAGTTCAGAGTCCATATGGGTGAGAAGACGAGTGCTTGGAGACAACAAAGCAATGGGTTACCCCAGGGCTCTGTGCTTTCATCAACCCTGTTCAACCTTTACATTAATGACCTGCCAACAATGGACTCATGAAAGTTCATTTACGCAAACGACATCTGTTGCGGTAACCAGGCCCGGACGTTTCATAAGCTTGATGCCACCTTAAACCGGGATGTAACAAAGTTAGCTGACTCCTGTAAGACTTGGCGCCTCCAGCCAAGTGTCATAAAAACAGTCTCCAGTTTGTTCCATCTTCACCACACCAGCGCAACCCGAGAACTGAATGTTTATCTGAATAGTTAGAAGGTGAAGCATGAAGTAGAACAGATCTATGGCCATGACCCTGCAACCTACTCCTGCGCCTGCGTGGACCCCATTAACCTCATTAGCCTCCTCCCCCACCCACTATATGGAGTCAGTTGTGGGATTGGGGGCATACTGGCAGAAAGAGGGCTGGCCCAGCAGGGAGGGTGCTCGCCTGAGAGTAAGGAGATCCTCGTTCAGTTCCATGATCAACCACTGACTTCACCTGTGGATGTGGGCAAATTATTTAGTTGCTTTGTGCCTCAGTTTCCCATTTGTACAATGGGGATAACAGTGCTGCCCTGCGACGCTACATAGGTTAAAGACTGGGATGTCATCACATACTATTGTAGTGTGGTCTGGAGAAGTACCTTTACTTTAGACAGGTAAAGTCACGAGCAGGCCTTCTGTGACAAACGATATGATTTTCAGGGATGCTCAATTTCATAAGGCCATGGTCTTTGTCACCCAAGCCAGGCTCCTCTATCATTGTCTATGTGTTTGGTGTGGGGGAGAAGACAAGAGCTATAATGGATTTAAATAGCTTTGAGACCTACAGCTTGATCATGTCAAACTCGCTTTGTTTAAGCAAGACAAACCCCTTCCCACAATGGGCCGAATATTTTTAATTAAGTGCTTTTGGGGAGTAAAAGTTTGGTCTTTTTTTAAAATGGAATATCTCCTGGAAACATTTTGGGGCAGATGGTTTGCCTCACTCCATTCCCTTTGTGCCACTCGTGTTTTTTTCCCCAGTGGGTGTTGAACCAGCAGACTAGCTCCTATGCCTTCCTGCCTGCTGCCCCTGTGGCAAGGACATGTCAGATAGGAAGAGGCACTGAGGGGGCCTGGCTGAAGCTTATTGTGCTCCAGCCATCTCCGGCTGGCAGATGGTCTCTTGGAGGCCATCACATGCTGGAACAAGTGAGAGCAGCCTCATGGATGCTTCAGAGGAAGGTGTAAGAACCTTTGAAATGGGCAGATGTGGGATAATCTGACCCCCATGGAGGTCTCATCCTGATCTCTATTAGAGATGCGTTTGAGCCCTGAAGCAAGAGGTTTAATATCCCTCCTGAAATGTTTGTCATCTGCTGATCAAAGGCACAATCTAAGAGCTAGGTGGTAATATTTGTTATAACTCTGGAAGTTCTTGTCCATATAAATGTCCAATCCCTTTTTGAATTTTGCTAGGTTCTTGGTTTCAATGACTTCATGTGGCAGGGAGTTCCACAGTCTAATTTATTTTTAAATAACAAAATGCCACCTCTGGGTTCTCCTGCTAAATGTATTTCATTTTTGGTATTGTTCCTTTAACTTTTAACTGGACAGCTTAGTCACATGGTGGGATTTTTTCAGAACACAAACACCTAGCTGTCAACATTTTCTAATTTGGAAAGAGAAACACTCCTGTTTTTCAAAATAATTCTGCAAAGAATGTGGACAATGAAAACTAACTCGTTGCAAAACATACCAGGATGGAAAATGCTTTTGGATTTGACAACATTTTCACAGAATTTTGTATCCTTTTCTTCTGCCAACCACCTCTAATTCTGAGCTGAATACAGATGAAAACATTTCCAGAAACTCAACATGGACCTGGAAATCCATTTTCTGGGCATCTCTAACTAGTAACCTCAAAGAGTCCTTTCCCTGCCCATCAGCCCAACAAGGTTGCTGAGCCAGTGACTTCTGAGAGGCCTGTGCTGTCCCATCCATACTGAAATGTCAACGTGTTGAGCCATTGACCTCCTAGAGCTCTGTCCCTTCATATTAGACTGGGAAGCTCGCAGTGCTGAGGCAGTGAGTGGTGAAACCTGACTGTTACATAATAGAAAATGCTTTTGAATTTCCCAACATTTCAGTGGAATTTGCACCCACCTCATTTTTATAACAGCTCTTATAGCTAGTGTTTTATCTTTAAAACATACATATTCTATATTTGGTGTTTTGCTATATATGCTTTCAAACTATTAATAAAAGCTATTTAGCATTGTTCTAATGGGAAAAAATCCATATTAATTGGTTATTAATCAAAATGTTGTGTGCCATAATTTCTGTTTTCTTACAATTACACAGGGTTTCCAACTCTTGCAATTGCATCTGTAGTCTCATGATATTGGGGGTGTTTCCCTATAGCCCTAGCTTTAAGTTCAAGTGATTATGTGAGAATCTCAAGGGTTTTTTCTTTGTTTGTTTGTTCTTAAGTTTTTAATTCTTAAGCTGACTTGGGCTCATGGGGCTTGGGCTGTGGGCCTGTTTCACTGCTATGGAGACATCTGGGCTCGGGCTGGGGCCCAGGCTCTAGGATCCTGTGAGGTGGGAGGGTCCCAGAGCTTGGGCTCCAGCCCAAGTCCTTGAAGTCCAGATGTCTACATAGCAATGAAACATCCCTCACAGTCCAAACCCTGCGAGCCTGAGTCAGCTGGCACAGGCCAGCCATGGGTTTTTCTTTGCTGTGTAGACAAACACCCAGTGTTTCTTGGCTACCTGCACTGTCAGACTCCAGGAGTGCAGGGGGTCTGGAGGCGGGGGGACAGCACAGCCCATTGTCTCAAGGAGATAAAAATCATGCATTGTCCAATTGGCATGTGTGATGAAGTGGGGATTTTCCCTTGTTATGTTGTATGTGAGCCTATGTGAGTCTTACTGTTTTGCATGAATGCTGTGTGTGCCTCAGTTTCCCTGTGTATTGCACCAATGTCTAGGTGGTGGGAATAGGGGTGTGTGACTTTTCTGGGGGTTGCTCCAGCTGCCTGCACAGATGCTATGGATGCCCCCTCATAACCTGAGACCCAGGAGGAGGATGTGACCAGGTGACTCTTGGCCCAGAAAGCAAGACAAAGGCCCGAGGAGGAGCAACAGGCAGGGCAGGGGCAGGCAGCTGGAAGCGAGTCAGTCTCGGCTGGCTTGGGGCGCAGGGAGAGGGCCAGAGCACTGGTTCTGGGCTCCCCTTGCCCTAAGATGGACTTGGCTGAAAGTCACGGATTTCTGTGCTAACAAGTTCTGTCCTACACGGTGTTCCTGTCGACTAATAACCCTTCTGTTTTACTGGTTGGCTGAGGGTCATGTCTGACTGCAGAGTTGGGGTGCAGGCCCTCTGGCTTCCCCAGGAGCCCCACCCAGGCGGACTCGCTGCGGGAAGCACACGGTGTGGAAGGAGATGCTGAATGCTCCGAGGTCAGACCCAGGAAGGTCAAAGCTGTGTGAGCTTCTTGCCCTGGTGCCAGTCTGCTCAGAGAGAGGAGGCTCCCACAGAGTCCTGTCTGGCTTCGCAGGGAGTAGTTCCAGAGCATCGCCCCAACGACTCCATGACAGCATGACATGTCCAGGATGCAAGCCCTGGGATGAACTCCAGCAGACCCCCGTGCACTGGTGTGTGTTGCTAGGGCTGGCCTTGCAATCAGAAGGGTTCAAATCTTCTTGTAGCGAGGCGGAGTGGGTTCCATCCAAGGCTGATGGGGAGGAACCACTCTGGGCCCTCTGGTAGGTGGGGCCAGACCAGGCCTGTCCCTCATGCTGGAACCAGAGGGGTATAACAGGAAGAATAAGAGGCGGAGCCTCCAGCTCAGTTGGGCCAGAGCCAGGGAAGGAGCCGGATGCTTCTGTCTTGCTGCTGGCCCTAGGGTTGCCAACTTTCTAATGGCAGAAAACCAAACACCCTTGCCCCACCCCTGCCCTGCCCCTTCTCCAAGGCTACACCCCCGGTTCACTCCATCCCCCATCCCTCCATCACTTGCTCTCCCCGCTCCCTCGCTCATTTTCACCAGGCTGGGGCAGGAGGTTAGGGTGCTGGAGGGGGTGTGGGCTCTGGGGTGGGGCTGGGGATGAAGGGTTTGGGCTGCAGGAGGGGGCTCCAGGCTGGAGGGGTGGGGCTGAGGGGTTCAGCTGGATTTAAAAGTGGATGCCTGGCAACCCTACCTGACCCCTGCATCAGGGACCGAGCTGTGTCAACCCCTGACTCTGTGGGAAGACCCTGAGGGAGGGGAGCTGCTGAGACTGCTGCTGGCTGAGTACCCCGAGCAGCTGCTGGGAATGCTGGCCACCAAGTACCCTGAGGAGACTGAGGACGTGCAAACAACGGAAACCTATGAACAGGTCGGGGTAGAAAGTAGCCCAGGGAAACCAGACATTAGTCCAGTTGTGCTGCTGAAATCACAAGCAGCGTGTTTCAGGAGGATCCCTGGTGACCCACTTGCCACTGGTAGGGCCCTGGGCTGGGACCTGGTGGAGTTGGGTGGCCCTGAGTCTCCTGGCTGCCAATCCCACCCCTGGGATGGCAGCCTCCCCCCCTTAGGCCGGACAGCCTGCGTTTGTCTGCCCCAGCCAAGGAGCTGGGCCATAGACTGCTGTTGATCTGCCCTGCCCAGAGGGTGTGAGCCTGATTGTGTCTGCTGTCTGCCCAGCCAGGGAGCTGGGTTATAGACTGCCAACTGCCCCGCCCCAAGGGGCCAGGGCCTTGGACTCTTTGCTGACACTTATAGCTACTGGCTGTCAGCTGCTAGGTGGCATAGCAAGGCAGAGTGGCCTCCCTCCGAGGCTGACAGGAAGGAACCACTCCAAACCACTACACTTCTCCTCCTTCATTTCAATTCAAAGCCCCCAGTCTGGAGAGCACATCAAACCGTGACCATGGTCCAGGCCAAAGCTCAATTAAGTCCTTCCATTGACTCCAGTGGGCTTTGGACTTGGATTCCACAACCCCATCCGTTGTGCTGGGAGCATAAAGAACCCTGTCGCTGATTATTTTCCTCTTTCCTTTCAAGGAAAATATCTAAGGGGAGAATCAATTAAGATGATTCATTAATATTCATTAAGAAGCTTAGTCTGTAGTCTCTTAAGAAGCACTGTTAATAAAATCCTCTTACACCTCATCAAAACTGAAGAGTAAGGGTAGCCTACACATCAAAGCTGTGCACCGACTAGCCTCTGTGAGCTAGCTTGAATCCACTGTTACCCGTGCCAGCTGAAGACAGCATTTCCATGCCTGGCTTGTACTCTCTGTGCTGAAGTCCACACTCCACTGTCTTCACTGTTACTGTTACTTGCACTAACTGGATTCAAGCAAGCTCAGGTAGGCCAATCCGGGTATAGCTTATGCTGTGTAGACGTACCACTGTAGAACATCAAATAAAATAGCCAGGAGGTTCACATGAAGTGTGGTGATTTAACAGTAGTCCTGGATTTAAGTGGGGGCAACATAACAGCTTGGAGTCTGCACACCCATCAGTCCTTGCCTTCAAACATTCTAGACCAGGTGGCCAGTCAGAGAGATTTCTGAGCTTTGCATGGTACCAGGAGGGCTGGCTGAAATCCACAAGAAATTAACTAATGCAGCTGCAAAGGTACATGACAAGAGGCGATGAGACTTTGCTGCCACTCTGGCTGCAATCAAGCTACAGCTTCTCTGAAAACGGAAGAAAAGGAAATTTGAATGGTAATTGGAAAACTTTTAAGCAGGAATTTCTGCTGCGTCGCACAGCAGTCAGTGCGTCTGAAAACCCTGACAAACAAAAAGGGGAATTGTGTCTTATGATTGCAGGGTCACAGGCAGCTGAGATTTAGATTGCATTTAAATACACAGACAGGAGAAGAAAAAGATAAAAATCAGTGTGCTTCGAAACCAGTGTGCTGCATTCTGCTCACCAAAGGAGAGTGCGACTGTCAGAGCGCCCCCTGCTGGTCGCTCACCTGGCTGGACCTGAGTGCTCTTAAGCTTGCCTTGGTCTGGGAAGGCTTGATCAGTCTCTCTCTTTGGCCTCTGGTGCGCTTCTTGGACAGACACTCTGTTATCCCTGCACAGAAGTGGGACTTCATGGTCCAGCTGCTGCTGTCCTCCAGTGCTGAGCCCCCCTTTCCACAAAGACACCCTCACTGTGTAAGCACACCCCTTCCCACAGTGCCAACTTTGTGGCGCTCTGATTTACAGTTTACCTGCTCAGGGACACAGGGTAGGTGAAACATATAACAACACAGTGTTTGCAAAAGGTTCCAAAATCAATCACTCATTACATGATTATTTATTACATTACTGGATCCTCCCCCTTCTCCACAGCCTGGCTTTCTGCTTCTGGTCTCTTCACCCTCTCTCTCAAATGGCTGGTGGACGAGTCCTCCTTTTATAAAGCCACAGTCCCCTCTCTCACATGACCCACTGATCAGTCTCATCAAGTGTTCAAAGTCCCCCGCCATCTGATCATTTGTCTGGTTACTAGCCTGCCTGACAGGACCAGTTTTCTGGGTTTGGCCACCTTCTTTGTCCAAGGGTGCTTCCATTGGAATAGACGACTATCCAGGTTTAACGACTCCACCCCTTGGAATTTCATCCCATAACGGAGGTAAAAAGACAGCAGAGAGGGCAGACTATCCCTATAATGGGGAATTAGTTGTCTGATAAAAGAATACTCTTACAGTTCATGATCTCAAACAGAATTCATCAACTGTACATAGATTTCCCCAAATAGCCATGCCGACACATAGAAGCCAGCATTGTTTCTGCTGTACAACAGTGTCAAGTGGGAAGACATTTGATTCCTTCATCACAGATCTTAGAGTCAACAATGCTGTTGAGTAGCTGTGAGTGAGCTCCCAATACCGATGAGTCAGGAAGATAAAATGGTATGGGGAGCTCAATGTTTTGCAGAAGATTAGTGGAGAGGCTACTGCGGTTGCACACTGCCTCTTGGACAGTGCAGATCTGATTTTCAGAAGTGCTGAATGCCTGCACTGAGGTGAACGGGAGGAGAAGGTGAATCAGACTGAAGCATGGGATACAGTAAAAAATGGCAGAGATGGCCCCATTGCTCCAGATTCAGCTCTCAACTTTTTTATAAGCAAGTCACTTTAATCACTCTGTGCCTCAGTTTCCCCATTTGTAAAAAGGGGATAATCATACTGCCCTCCTTTGTAAATCTACCAATACAAAGCACTAGGTAAGAGCGAGATGGTATTGTTATCCAATAGGTATTACAATGTTAGAGGTGCCACCAGTGACACTACCGTAGGCATTCGGAAGAGCTACTGTTGTTAATTATTTGTATGAGGTCAGCCACTAGAGCCCCCAAGGGAGACTGTGCCATTGTGCTAGGGGCTGTCTGTACACATAGGCCTTGTCTACACTTACGATGGCCTGCAGAGTACAGGCACAACGCATGCAGCGACACATGGCAGTGAAAGGTTCCAGCAGTGAGGAGGCAGCAGGATACTACACTGCTAAAAATAGCAGTGTAAATGGGGGGAGGCACTGCTTGGGCAAGTAAAGAGCAGTTTAAGGAATGTACCCTGGGGGTTCAGGTGTGTAGGGCACTCAACTCTACACACCTAAGCAGTGCCTCACCATCTACACTGCTGTTGACACTATACTAGTTGGGCATGCAGTGGCTGTACTCTGCACACTGCGGTAAGTATAGCCGTACCCACAGTCTCTGCCCCAAAGAGTTTACAATCTAAATAGACAAGACAGTTTTCATTCCTATTTTACACGTGGACAACCAAGACACAGGGATTAAGTGAATCTCCCAAGGTTACCCACAGAGTCTGTGGCACAGAACCCAGCTCTCTTGAATCCCTGTCTAATGCCTCATCCTGAAGCTAATCCTTCCACTCCAGACAAGCGTGCCTCTGGGGCTGAGTAGGAGAGCTGTGAAGTCACTAAACAGTGAATCATTTCCCTTGTGGTTTGAGGCATCAACATTGCGTGAGCAGCGTTCAGGAATATTTGTGGACATGTCAGTAAAACAATATTTCACTCAAAAGGGTTTCACTGAGAACAAACGCAGAGTGATGCAGCTGTCTGCAGGCTGCACGTAGAACAGAGATCAGTAAGACGCTGCTCCTCAGAGCTGTGGATTTCAAAGGAACACCAGAAGTGGCCCACAAAGAAGGAATCAGACACTCGAGTATCTGCATGAAGGGTATATGTGTGTCCTTAGGTTCCCTGATCGAACTGGATGCTCTGAGGCTTGCAGAGGACTGGGGTTATAGTTTAAGCTGCAACTTCCCATTGAAACCCAGCTCTTTCTCTCCCATGATTTCCTCAGCCTCTTCCTGCATCAACAGGGATGAGGTTTCTATGGGGTTCTGGTTTTGTGCAACAGGATCCCTTGTATTTTTGCTTTGCTGATGCTGGATTTTGTGCATCAGCCTGTTTCATTCTATTTCACTATTTCTCTCTGTCTGTTTAATTCATTCCCTCTATATCTTCTGCACCCCTAACTGTACCATCTGGACATGCTCTTGTATATATTTCTGCAAGAGGATACGGTCTTGATAGAAATAATGGCTAGATTTTACCATGTCAAAACTGAGAATGGACTCACGTACAGAAGGAACAGGTGATATCCTACAGAAACTAATACATTTGGATTTTAGCCAAACTTGGGTAGAACATGAGGATTCTCCACTTAGCTAGGTAGGATCTGACAGACACAGGATGTGAAACAAGAAAAAAGGACAGGAGAACTAAGCTGCTAGTATTCCTCTCATCCATCAGGGCCTGTGTGTCTTTTCATTATGAATTTCCTGGATTCCAGTGTGATGGGTTCGGTCACAGAGATCCCCTTGGGACTTCACCTGATGTACTGAAATTACCTCTGAGCCTGTTTTCCCTGCCAATTTGGGATTTCCAGAACCCTGTCTTGTTGAGTCAGATACACTAGCCTGCTGCAACACAGACCCAGGGTCTGGTGGAGACCCCCAAAGCTGCAGATTTAAATGAAAACAGCTTAGCAGATTACCTGTCTCCAGCACCCAGACACTCAGTTCCCCATTTGATCCAAACCCCAAATAAATCCATTTTACTCTGTATAAAGTTTATACAGAGTAAATTAATAAATTCTCCGCCCTCTATAACACTCATAGAGAGATGCACAGCTGTTTGCTCCCCCAGGTATTAATCACTTACTCTGGGTTTAATAATAAACAAAAGTGATTTTATTAAGTCTAAAAAGTAGGATTTAATGGTTTCAAGTAATAACAGACAGAACAAAGTAAGTCACAAAGCAAAATAAAACAAAACACGCAAGTCTAAGCCTAATACATTAAGAAACTGATCACAGGTAATATCTCACCCTCAGAGATGTTCCAATAAGCTTCTTTCACAGACTAAGAGTCCTGTGGCACCTTATAGACTAACAGACGTATTGGAGCATACGCTTTCGTGGGTGAATACCCACTTCGTCGGATGCACGCATGGGTATTCACCCACGAAAGCTTATGCTCCAATACGCCTGTTAGAGTATGTCTACTCTACGAAATTAGGTCGAATTTATAGAAGTCGGTTTTGTAGAAAGCGTTTTTATACAGTCGATTGTGTGTGTCCCCACACAAGTGCTCTAAGTGCATGTAGTCAACGGAGTGTGTCCACACTACCAAGGCAACCGTCGACTTCCGGAGCGTTGCACTGTGGGTAGCTATCCCACAGTTCCCACACTCTCTGCCGCCCATTTGAATTCTGGGTAGAAATCCCAATGCCTGATGGGGCTAAAATATTGTCACGGGTTGTTCTGGGTACATATCGTCAGGCCCCCGTTCCCTCCCTCCCTCCGTGAAAGCAACGGCAGACAATTGTTTAGGGCCTTTTTTCTTGAGTTACCTGTGCAGATGCCATACCACGGCAAGCATGGAGCCCGCTCAGCTAACCGTCACCGTATGTCTCCTGGGTGCTGGCAGACGTGGTACTGCATTGCTACACAGCAGCAGTTCATGGCGGGGTGGGAGGTTGAGGCAAATCGCCTGGCTGCTGGTTATGCACAGCCAGACACCAGGGCGCTTAGAAGAGCACAGGAGGGTGCGGTGCGCATCAGAGAAGCTTTGAAAACCAGTTTCATGACTGGCCAGGCTACGGTGTGAAAGTTCTGTTTGTTTCTCCTTGATGAAACCCCCCGCCCCTTGGTTCACGCTACTTCCCTGTAAGCTAACCACCCTCCCCTCCTCCCTTCGATCACCACTTGCAGAGGCAATAAAGTCATTGTTGCTTCACATTCATACATTCTTTATTAATTCATCACACAAATTGGGGGATAACTGCCAAGGTAGCCCAGAAGAGGTGGTGGAGGAGAGAAGCACCAGGAGGGGTGGTGGAGGAAGGAAGGACAAGGCCACACAGCACTTTAAAAGTTTAAAACTTTAAAACTTATTGAATGCCAGCCTTCTGTTGCTTGGCCAACCCTCTGGAGTGGAGTGGCTGGGTGGCCAGAGGCCTCCCCACTGCGTTCTTGGGCGTCTGGGTGAGGAGGCTGTGGAACTTGGGGAGGAGGGCGGTTGGTTACACCGGGGCTGTAGCGGCGGTCTGTGCTCCTGCTGCCTTTCCTGCAGCTCAGCCATACACTGGAGCATATTAGTTTGATCCTCCAGCAGCCTCAGCATTGAATCCTGCCTCCTCTCATCACGCTGCCACCGCCTTTCAGCTTCAGCCCTCTCTTCAGCCCACCACTTACTCTCTTCAGCCCGCCACCTCTCCTCCCGGTCATTTTGTGCTTTCCTGCACTCTGACATTGTCTGCCTCCACGCATTCATCTGGGCTCTGTCAGTGTGGGAGGACAGCATGAGCTCGGAGAACATTTCATCACGAGTGCGTTTTTTTCACCTTCAAATCTTTGCTAGCCTCTGGGAAGGAGAAGATCCTGTGATCCTTGAAACACTTGCAGCTGGTGGAGAAAAAAAAAGGGACAGTGGTATTTAAAAAGACACATTTTATAGAACAAGGGGTACACTCTTTCATGGTAAAGCTTGCTGTTAACATTACATACATAGCACATGTGCTTTCGTTCCAAGGTGGCATTTTGCCTCCCCACCAGCGCGTGGCTAGCCCCTCCTCCCTCCCCTCTCCCCGTGGCTAACAGCGGGAAACATTTCTGTTCAGCCACAGCCAAACAGCCCAGCAGGAACGGGCACCTCTGAATGTCCCCTTAAGAAAAGCACCATATTTCAACCAGGTGACCATGAATGATATCACTCTCCTGAGGATAACACAGAGAGATAAAGAACGGATGTTGTTTGAACGCCAGCAAACATACACAGCAATGCTTTGCTCTACAATGATTCCCGAGTACGTGCTACTGGCCTGGAGTGGTAAAGTGTCCTACCGTGGTGGATGGAATAAGGCTGCCCTCCTCAGAAACCTTTTGCAAAGGCTTTGGGAGTACATCCAGGAGAGCCGCGAATGCCAGGGCAAATTAATCATTAAACATGCTTGCTTTTAAACCATGTATAGTATTTTAAAAGGTACACTCACCAGAGGTCCCTTCTCCACCTGGCGGGTCCGGGAGGCAGCGTTGGGTGGGTTCGGGGAGTACTGGCTCCAGGTCCAGGGTGAGAAACAGTTCCTGGCTGTCAGGAAAACCAGTTTCTCCGCTTGCTTGCTGTGAGCTATCTATAACCTCATCATCATCATCTTCCTCGTCCCCAAAACCTGCTTCCGTGTTGCCTCCATCTCCATTGAAGGAGTCAAACAACACGGCTGGGGTAGTGGTGGCTGAACCCCCTAAAATGGCATGCAGCTCATCATAGAAGCGGCATGTTTTGGGCTCTGACCCGGAGCAGCCGTTCACCTCTCTGGTTTTCTGGTAGGCTTGCCTCAGCTCCTTAAGTTTCACGCGGCACTGCTTCAGGTCCCTGTTATGGCCTCTGTCCTTCATGCCCTGGGAGATTTTAACAAAAGTTTTGGCATTTTGAAAACTGGAACGTACTTCCGATAGCACGTATTCCTCTCCCCATACAGTGATCAGATCCCGTACCTCCCGTTCGGTCCATGCTGGAGCTCTTTTGCGATTCTGGGACTCCATCATGGTCACCTCTGCTAATGAGCTCTGCATGATCACCTCTGCTGATGAGCTCTGCATGGTCACCTGCAGCTTGCCACGATGGCCAAACAGGAAATAGAAATTCAAAAGTTCGCGGGCCTATTCCTGCCTACCTGGCCAGTGAATCTGAGTTGAGAGTGCTGTCCAGAGCGGTCACAATGGAGCACTCTGGGATAGCTCACGGAGGCCAATACCATATAATTGTGTCCACAGTACCCCAAATTCGACCCAGCAAGGCCAATTTCAGCGCTAATCCCCTTGTCGGGGGTGGAGTAAGGAAATTGATTTTAAGAACCCTTTAAGTTGAAAAAAAGGGCTTTGTCGTGTGGACGGGTGCAGGGTTAAATCGATTTAATGCTGCTAAATTCGACCTCAAATTCGACCTAGTGTAGACCAGGGCTTAGTCTATAAGGTGCCATAGAACTCTTTTCCACTTTTACAGATCCAGACTAACATGGCTACCCCTCTGATACTTTTCACAGACTAGACTCCTTCTTACTCTGTGCCCAATCCTTTCCCTTGGTACAGTCTTTATTAGATCCAGCAGACATCTCAGGTGGTAAGCAGGGGTTTTCTCACACTGGCAGCCCCCTTTGTTCTGTTCCACCCCCTTTTGTAGCTTTGGCACAAGGCGGGAATCTTTTGTCTCTCTGGATCTCCACCCCTCCTTCTAAATGGAAAAGTACCAGGTTTTAGATGAATTTCATTATCAGGTGACATGGTCACATGTCACTGTAAGACCCCTAGTCTCCAAGCCCCATGGGCTGGCCCACAGGCACACAGGAAGGCTTTCAAGTAACTAAGGCCATTTACAACTGATTGTTTCTGGAGCACCCTTAATGGCCTCCACTTAATATGTTTACATCAGTGATACAAGTTTATATCTTATTCTCCTAACTCCAGATATAGAAATGCATGCAAACAAATAGGATGAACACACTTAGTAGATTACAAGCTTTCTAATGACACCATACAAGGGGTATTTAGCATAAAGCATATTCCAGTTATGTCATATTCATAAACATATTTCCATAAAACATATGGAGTGCAACGTCACATCCAGTCTGAGCTGCTGTAGTAAGAAGAAAGCCTAAAACATAAGCCCTTGTACTAGAGGCCTAGTATAAGGCAGAACCTGCTCACAGAATCTGGCAAAAACAGGGCCAATATTGCAAAAATACACATTTTAAAGAAGTGCTGGTCACAAAGTACTTACGCAAACACATCCCACTATCAAGTGGTACCAAAACATCCCGATATTAAAGATGGTACAAAAATATTCCCCAAGGATAACAAGAACATACTGACCCCTCCTAAAAGATAAGGTTAGGATGACAGTATGTAATAAAAATGTTTTAATTAAACCAACATGTACAAGGTGATGGGTGATAACTAGCCATGTTGGGGGCAGTAACTAACTATGTCAGAGGGGCAGTCTGAACTTGTTTGTATAGGGGTTTAAAAATGTATCTCAGAGGGAGTATCTTTATCTGTCCTAGAGAGGAACTAAAAGTCCCACCATTCACTGAGCTAGTCCATTGTTACAGGCATACATGTAGTAGTGGTCCAATAAAGTCTGTGAAATACTAGTACCATACTTCGTCAACAATAAACCTGGCTGGGTGCCTTCGTCCCTTAACAGATCCTTTGGTCGTTGGGCAGTTCATTCAAGGTCTGCCATGCCAGCTGTCTGCACAGGGCTGGGGCAGCACACAGAGGGAACACACATGCGCAGCCAAACATCTATCAACATCTAACCACAGCTAGTTGGAAAATGGATTTTCCCATCCCAGCAAAAAATTTTGAGATTTCAAAAAATGTTTTCATCCTGAATCAGGACAAAAAGCCAAAACATTTCAGAATTTGTCATAGCACAGAATTCCAGAAAATAATCATTTACTGTCAATTGAAACATTTTGTTTCAAGGGGCAGTCTGTCAGTTAGCTTCAGTTAGATTTGGAGAAGGCCTATTTGCATTTACTTCCACATAGAGGTTTTTAAAGGGGCAGCACAATAGAGTAACTCACGTCACAAATGGATGCATCAGAAAACAAATGTGCAAGCCTCTCAGTAAATTTCCCACATCACTTTCTGGTGTGCTTAATTTATGACAAGGTTCAAACGCCAAAGCAATGAGGTTTTGTTTTAGTAAAACAAAGGACAGTCCAGCCAGAGTTTCCCAAGCCAAAATACACAGCACGGTTAGGTCTGGGCTCAGCCGAGCCACATCTTGAGCATGAACCTGAGCAGCCTGCCAAACTTGCAAAAGAACAATGTAAAATATGTTGCTGGGAAAAAAAAAAACAGGGAAGTTTATAAGGTCAGTGAGCAGTGGGTTCTTGAGAACATGTGGCCTCACAGATAGGAGCGTGCCTCTGAGGAGGAGTACATGTGCACTGAATAGTTAAAAAGGGACTGAAGGGGAGCTTCAAAGACACTGAAAATAGATGAATGCTGAAAATTATGGGGAAACTTCTGCCTTGTCATGTGGGGTGGACTGGAAGGAAATAGGGTGTAGCAAGCCTCTCTGATGCCAGCCCCCACCATGCCCCAGACATCTAACAATGTATCTAGCTCCACATACAGGGTTCCCCTCACTGTAATGTCTGAGCAGGAGCAGGGCATGATCCCTTGTGTCTATGCTCAAGGCCTGACTGGTCCGCTGCCGGGACCTCACAGAGTGATTGGTCAGCTAGCTGGGAACATGGCGGACATAGACCTAGCCTGTGGGGACATGCTGTGCAGGTGTGTCCGCCCCAGTGCTGGGGACGCCACTGGTGGGAGTGGCCCTTGCGAAGCTGATGGGGCTCACAGACACCCCTCAGAGTCACCATGCCTCGCCTGCTCTGAGCGGGTGGGTCCTAGCCCAGCAACAAACAGCCCTCTTCCAGCTGGCTCCACCCTGCTAGCCAGGAAGGGAAGGCACGGAGCCATGGCTCCGCCTAGTCCCCACCCTGCCCTACCTGTTTCAGGGCTGCAGAAGGCAGGTGCCCAGCCCTGTGTATTCCTGTGCCCCGATGCAAGGGCTGGGTAGCGTTAGGAATCAGGGCCTGCAGCTGAAGCTGGGACCAGCTGGTTGACCTACACCCTGATTGGCCAGACCCCCTGATTGTCTGAGAGGCAGCACCAGGCCTGCTCTTCAGCCCACCGGCGGCTGCTCAACACTTATGCTGCATTAACTCCTGTGCCTCCTGCCTTGTTCCCAGCCTTCTCCCAGTCCTCTGCTCTCCTGCTTGGTTCCTGACTCCGCCTCTGACCCTTGGCTCTTACTCCTGGGTCCTGGCTGGCTCTGACCCTCAGCACTGTTCCTGGCCTCGCATCACTACTGCTCCTACCACTAGGTGTGACCGCCCACGCCCTGATCCATGACAGGTAGCCTATGCTAGAGTATAAGAGGGTTCTTATTCCTTGTTACTGGGGGAAGGGTGTCGTTTGAGATTGATTGTGCAGATGTTTTCAGCTCTGCATTTTCAGATGCTAGCACATGACAGCTTTGCACACGAGGAAGAGCTGTTTCATTTCGAAAGGTTATTGTAACTATACAAGGCATTTTGAAGATTACAGTCTGGGCCCCGTGGATTCTGTGATTCCTCAGCCGTGGCACGTGCTGCTGAATTTACCCATTGCAGTAGGATTGTGCTCCAGAATCTGAGCTTTCATGTTAAAAAAATTGCATTTCTGACCCTTATGTTTGCAGAGATAATCTTGAAAATATGACCTGAGTGTAGTGCTTGCCAGAGTCTGCAGAGAGCCTGAAGCAGTAGCTCTGTGAGGTGTGGAATGCTCCATTTATCTCAGTAAGAGTCAAATGGACTCTGTGATTCTACAGCCACAGAATCTGAATTTTCCCACTATACTCTGGGATTCAGCATTTGTTCCTAGATGTCACCATTTTGCTGCAGCCAAGCATCTGAACTTTGTTTTCTGTCTCCCTGCCTTGTGAGCATCTGCCTGCAGCTGCCTCTTGCTCTCCAGCTTTTCCCAGGAGTGGAGTTGACTGGAATGTAATGCATGCTGCCTGCACTGATCCGTGGAGCCAGGCAACAGCAGGTCAGGGAGCCCAGCTTGCAGCCCGGAAGCAGGAAAGCCAGTAGCGTAGGCTAGGCTGCAGAAGAGCACTATAGCCAAAACCAGGGACCAAGCAAGATAAGCTACTGTGCCCGGCTATAACCGTCCCCCTTCTCTGGCATACAAGGGGTGAATGAGGCTCTGAGCCTCATAACTGGCAGGAGCTAAGGCCTGGGAAGCGGAGCTAGGTTGCCTGCATCACACACCCTCAAAAAGAATCACTGTTAAAAATAATCTTCAGCTAATTCTACATTGGGGCTTTTCAGACAGGTTGTTGCTCTTCAGACATGTATTAACACAGGAGTGTTGCCATGGAATTAAGGGGTTCTTGCCACCAAATTTGGTCCCAGATTGCTGCAGAGTCCTGCTTAGGACAGACACTTCACGTACGTACTCCCAAATCTGCATGTCACCCTCGCACGCTTGTATTATAGTGGGATGTTCAAGAAGGCTATTAGGAAGTGCATTGCGACATGCAAACTCCCAAGGAGTTGAACCTCACTTTTTAAATTGGAACCTGTGTAAAAGCTGTGCGGTGGTTACTTTGTCACGTAAGTTCCCATAAACATAAACTGGGAAGGTTGGTTGAACGCGGAATCCACTCAACCCAGATCCTTAGAAGCAAGTAAGGGATAGAAACCCGGCTGATCTGGGGCCTACCCCAGCCTCTAGTCTAACTAACACGTGCTGGGAAGGAACTTACCTTGTGGTCAGGCTATCCCATAGCTGACTTTTTGCACCTTCCTCAGAAGCACTGTCAAAGACAGGATTCGGGGTTAGATGGACCATAGTTCTGATCCATTCTGGCAATGCCTATATGCCTAAATGCCACAATAAGGGCAGACTTTAACTTACCCTAATGCAAACATAACTTTTTGCTGACAATGAGAGATGCCGCACCGGCACGGCTGCTGTAATATCCCTCATCCCAATGCAACGCCCCAACAATGAGCTCAGCAAATCTTCACGGTAGGTTGGTTAAGTTTAAGTGCATGGTGTGTGATGTGTTTTTGGAGGAAGCGTGAGGTCATAGCTGTGCTTTTGACAGTGAATTGTGCGTTTTCCCCTAGGAGGAGTAAATGAACCCAAAGCTATTTATGAGGCCACATATCCCTGGGTAGGTAACTTTCCCTTTCAAGAATGTTTTTAATGGGAAAGGCTCCACTCCAGAATATAGTGGTCAGATCTTTTTCTTACCAGCCCCCTTTGATAATGGTAATTTTTTGGCTTCAGTATCTCATCCTTTCATCAAAAATGACAGGACACTGGGCACCAGTTGTTCTTCATTTTCTCCTAATTCTTCTTATTGGTTGATGGATGCAAGTGTAGATTTCAAATGGCTTTACTGGCTTCTGTCGAGGACATGTTTATTGCTCCCCTCCACCCCCATTCCTTTGGCACTCACTCTAATTTTATACAACATTCAAGGTTATGATGGATCGTGGTGTATAAAGTGACATAGCGCAGCTCTGTAGGACAGCCAGAGCCCAGGCCTGCCCCCACTTACACATGGCCAATAAAGGCATGTAACTGGGGTTGCGTATGTGGAGGAGCTAGCCCCAGCGGTCTGAGTTTGATGTCAGTCTAGTCTCCAGGACCAGTTTTCAGCAAACGCTCAAACCCTTGCCACTGATAGCGGTGGAACTACAGCCTGAATCAGGACTTCAGGACCGGGCCTTACTGAAATGGGCCACATAATTATGGAGAATGATGTTTGTTCTGGCTGTTGTCCTTTTTCCCATTCGTGAACCTTGCCTGATTTCTACAAATGTAATCGTTAGTCACTCGTGCTCACTGAACTGCTTACGTGACCAAATTTCAGCCAACGGGTTTGTTGCGTACTGTTCACTCTGATTTTTCTACCATCTGTTATATGTAGTGTGGGGTTCGTCACCTGACTCTTGGTGTTATTGCCACTCCCTAATTAGGTGACTGAATCTTTTTATACAGGAGGATGGCAAATAGGACCGAAGGGAGTGCTCGCTGGAAACAAGGGGAAGACGCCCACTGATGTCAGTCAGAGTGGAATCAGGTCCACAATGAATCAGGTCTATAATGAACACACTTCTGATAAAAAGGAAAGGAGGACTTGTGGCACCTTAGAGACTAACACATTTATTTGAGCATAAACTTTCGTGAGCTACGATGAAGTGAGCTGTAGCTCACGAAAGCTTATGCTCAAATAAATGTGTTAGTCTCTAAGGTGCCACAAGTCCTCCTTTTCTTTTTGCGAATACAGACTAACAAGGCTGCTACTCTGAAACACTTCTGATACTAACTTTTGGAACAAATTGTCACTACAGGCTGGTGAGGCTAACTTCAAGACCAGGCAGATTGGTTGAAACTATAGTAAAGGATAGAATTATTGGATATATAGATTAACACACTATGTTGGGGACGAGTCAACATGGCTTTTGTAAAGGAAAATCACACTTCACCAATCTATAGAATTCTTTGAGGGTGTCAACAAATATGTGGACAAGGGTAATCCAGTGGTTATAGTGTACTTGGGGTTTTTCTGAAAGCTTTTAACAAGGTCCCTCACCAAAAGCTCTTAAGCAAACTAATCAGTCATGGGATAAAAGCAAAAGTCCTCTCATGGATCAGTAACTGGTTAAAAGTCAGGAAACAAAGGGTAGGGCTAAATGGTCAGTTTTCACAGTGGAGAGAGGTAAATAGCCAGGTCCTCCAGGGATCTGTACGGGGACCAGTGCTGTTCAAAATATTAATAAATGATCTGGAAAAGGAGGAAACAGTGAGTTAAAGTTTGCAGCCAATACAAAATTATTCAAGAGAGTTAAGTCCTGCAAAGAGTTGCAAAGGGATCTCACAAAACTGGGTAATTGGGCAACAAAACGACTGATGAAATTCAGTGTTGATAAGTGCAAATTAATGTACATTGGAAAATATAATCCCAACTATACATGCAAAATGACGGGGTCTAAATTAGCTGTTACCACTCAAGAAAGAGATCTTGGAGTCAGCATGGATAGTTCTCTGAAAACATCCACTCAGTGTGCAGCAGAGGTCACAAAAGGTAACAGAATGTTAGGAACCATTCGGAAAGGGATAGATGATAAAACAGAAAATATTATAATGCCACTATATAAATCCATGGTTCACCCACACCTTGAATACTGCCTGCAGTTCTGGTCACCCCATCTTAAAAAAAATATTAGAATTGGAAAAAGTACAGAGAAGGGCAACAAAATATGGTTTGAGATCTGGAACAGCTTCCAGGTGAGGAGAGATTAAAAAGACAGGGACTGTTCAGCTTGGAAAAGAGACGACTAAGTGGGGGGGCTATGACCGAGGTCTATAAAGTCATGATTGGTGTGGAGCAAGTGAAGAGGGAAGTGTTATTTACCCCTTCACATGACACAAGAACTAGGGGGTCACCTAATGAAATTAACAGGCAGCAGGTTTAATACAAACAAAAGGAAGTACTTCACACAATGCAGAGTCAACCTGTGGAACTCATCCCCATGGGATGCTGTGAAGGCAAAAGTATAAGTGAGTTAAAAAAAAGAATGAGATCAGTTCATGGAGGATAGGTCCATCAATGGCTATTAGCCAAGCTGATCAGTGACACAACCCCATGATCTACCTGTCCCATAACTTCTGACTGCCAGAAGCTGGGACTGGATGACAGGGGATGGATCACTTGAAATTCTCCTGTTCTGTTCACTCCTTCTGAAGCATCCGGCACTGCCACTGTCAGAAGACAGGGTACTGGGATAGATGGACCATTAGTCTGACCCAGTATGGCCGTTCTTATGATCATTCATACTAGTGGTGCTTTAGGGATTCTCAGATATTTTTGTGCATGCCTGACAGCTGTCTGGATACTCTCTGAGAATGGATAATAGGACTCCACAAATCCCAAACTCCTTGCTGGCATTTGCAAAATCCTGCATGTGTATTGCTGGGCGTAAGACAGCAACATTCCCCCCCCCCCCCGAACTATTTTAATTTTTTTTGTCAGAAAAGTGTTTGAAGTTTTGAGGAACTGTGATCAGCGCTGATTTTTGTATATGCAGATTGTGGGCAGACTGTGAGCAGACCATGCTCCTCCTTTAAGGACTTGTAGCAGCACCAGTGATGAGCAGCCTCCGCAGGTTCCCACTCCCCCTCCCTCACAGGTGGGCGGGGATTTAGAATCATAGAATATCAGGGTTGGAAGGGACCTCAGGAGGTCATCTAGTCCAACCCCCTGCTCAAAGCAGGACCGATCCCCAATTAAATCATCCCAGCCAGGGCTTTGTCAAGCCTGACCTTAAAAACTTCTAAGGAAGGAGATTCAACCACCTCCCTAAGTAACGCATTCCAGTGTTTCACCACCCTCCTAGTGAAAAAGTTTTTCCTAATATCCAACCTAAATCTCCCCCACTGCAACTTGAGACCATTACTCCTTGTTCTGTCATCTGCTACCACCGAGAACAGTCTAGATCCATCCTCTTTGGAACCTCCTTTCAGGTAGTTGAAAGCAGCTATCAAATCCCCCCTCATTCTTCTCTTCCATAGACTAAACAATCCCGGTTCCCTCAGCCTCTCCTCATAAGTCATGTGTTCCAGTCCCCTAATCATTTTTGTTGCCCTCCGCTGGACTCTTTCCAATTTTTCCACATCCTTCTTGTAGCATGGGGCCCAAAACTGGACACAGTACTCCAGATGAGGCCTCACCAATGTCGAATAGAGGGGAACGATCACGTCCCTCGATCTGCTGGCAATGCCCCTACGTATACATCCCAAAATGCCATTGGCCTTCTTGGCAACAAGGGCACACTGTTGACTCATATCCAGCTTCTTGTCCACTGTAACCCCTAGGTCCTTTTCTGCAGAACTGCTGCCGAGCCATTCGGTCCGTAGTCTGTAGTGGTGCATTGGATTCTTCCGTTCTAAGTGCAGGACTCTGCACTTGTCCTTGTTGAACCTCATCAGTTTTATTTATCAGTTCAGAGATTTTAAAGCTGGAAGGGACCATTAGACCATCTAGACTGAACTTCTGAATATCACAGGCCATGAACCTCGCACAGTTCCCCTGGACTGAGCCCAGTTACTCATGTTTGGCTAAAGCAGCCCTTCCAGAAAGGCAGCCAGTCTTGATCTGAAGACTTCACGAGATGGTGAATCCAGCACTTCCCTTGGGAGTTTCTTCCAGTGGTTAGTTGCTCTCGGTGGTAAGAAATTGTGCATCAGTTCTCGGCTTGGCAGAATTCAATTTTGTTTTTTGAAATGTTGGCGATTAATAGCGATTTAAAGTATTTTTTCCATTTTAATTTTTACAGTTGCGGGAAATTAAGGATGGGACAGGGAGTAGGGATTTGGGAGTAGGGTTAGGGCAGTGCTGACAGTGGTGCAGCAGGGGTCTCCCTGCATGGCCACAGGGCTCGAGACACCGGAGCTTAAGGTGTGGGGGAGGCTGCAGCCATCATGGCTCAGCAGAGCAGAGACCTCGGCTAGGACTACAAGGAGGAGGACGAGCACCCGGACATGAGGTGGTGCTGAACAGTTCTGGTGCAGGAAAAGCTCCTTCTCTGCTGGCTGGTGAGTGAGTGGGGCTGTGACAGCAAAGCTCCAAAGGCCTCCTGCACTGCCATGGGGCCAGACACACCCATTTCCAATGGACATTATTTTAATCAATTTCAGCGTGTCAGCTGAAATCGACGTTTACCAGCATCCAGCGATTTAAACTGAATCCTGCCAAGTCCACTTATTTCTAATCTGAATTTGTCTGGCTTCAGCTTCCAGCAACTGGTTCATATTGTGCCAAGGCTCCTTGCCTTAATGTACTGGGTAGTGCAGCGGAGGCGGCATGGAGGGGAAGTAAAGCCTCGGCACAGTTTACTGCTGGTGTCACAATTTCAGTTCCTGCTCTGCTCCTGGGGAAGTCCGGTTGTGCACTGTCCTTGCTCGGGGCTTGTGGCAAAACCCCGATTGAGCCCTGAGTGTCTGTCCAACCTAACCAAGGCTAGCATGCAACTTGCCAGACAGGGCTTAAGAATAAAAAATGACCCATGAGAATGTCGGAGTTCTGTCGTTCCAATGCACTGCAGCTCAAATGCGCCATTTCTGTTTCTGTTCTGCGGGGTAATGTTTGTTTGTGTTGCACAAACTCCTGTGTCCTGGGGAAGTAGGCTGTACACCCTTGTGGCTCCAAGCCTCCTTTTGTGAATATGTGTGTGGAATACCCAGCCACAGCCTGGGCAAAGAGAAGAGCCATCTGTCTGTCTTCTCGAAACGAAAGGGGGCATGTTATACTCAGATGGCAGCAGTAAGTGGCAAAAGAGATTTTCTTGATCGCCTTCACATTGTCTTCAATTTCAGTGGCATGCTCTACAGATCCAGAGATGTAAGAGCCTTTTAAAAAAAACAAGTCACCTATGTTTCCATTCCGCAGTGCGCAGATTATTAAAGCTAGCTGCTCAGGCTTCAAGACTTGGGGACGGAAAGACAGCAGCTCCATTATGGACTCCCCTAACATGTTTTCCCTACGCCACATTCAGCACCCACTAAGCACTCGCAGACAAACTAACCCGTCATAGCTAATACGTACAGAACAGACTAGACCTTCAGCTGTCGTCTGTATGGCAATAGTAATGGGGCTGGGGTGGTTTACCCCTTGCCCCATTCATCTATGCATTTCTTTCTAAAATGGCTTTTGAAGCCCCCCCAGCTTCCGAAGGGGGACATACTCTAAAAAACACTTTTGAAACTTCCACATAAGCCAAATCACTGCCAATGAAAAGTGTTGTCAAATGCTCAGTGCTAAAATTTGTGTGGCTAACAAACCAGAAGTAATACTGATGGGTGCTGACTATTTCCCTGCTCTCAAGGGTTTAGAAACAGACAGCCTCTGGAGGAGAACTCTCCACAGATGGTACAGTACCTTCCTTCCCCAAACCCAGGAAACCTTAACAGCAGCAACTACAATGAAACAGTGGGTGAAATCCTGACCCCACAGAAGTCAATGGCAAAATTCCCCTTGATTTCCACAGGGCCAGGATGTCACTCAGTAATTCTGTCACAGGGCTGTTGTTCAGGAATTAATTCAATTGTTGTTTCCACTGGATTCTTCTGCATCGAGTATTTTATTCCTGGCCATAGATGTATTAAGGGCCTGATCCAAAGCTCATTGAAGTCAATGAAAAGACGCCCACTGGCTTCAATGGGCTTTGGATCAGGCCCAAAAGGACTTGCATTCAAGAGCGAAAGTGCGGGTTCAGTATAATCAAAACGGAGATCATAAAAATTAGAGGTGGGGGAGAATTGCTATGCCAGCTACTGGGTAAGCTCTTTTCAGAGCCTGTAAGCTCCTTAGGGTAGGCACTGTCTCTGTTACATGTTTGTACAGTGCCTAGCACAATACAGCCCAGGTTAGGGTGACCAGATGTCCTGTTTTTATAGGGACAGTCCTGATTTTTGGGTCTTTTTCTTATATAGGCTCCTATTACCCCCACCCCCTGTCCCAGTTTTTCACACGTGCTGTCCAGTCACCCTATTTGAGGTGTTACAATAAAACACAGAGCCGTCATCGCCATTATCCTTTAATCTGGCATGTCTGAGGGGGTGGTGGAGAGAGGAAGATGGGCCCAACGGTTAGGGTGCCAGCTTGCACCTCAGATCCAGGTTCAATTCTCTTCTCTGCTGCAGGCTCCGTGCGTGATGGCTCTATCTACACTATGAGAGGGGGCGGGATTCCCAGCTCAGATGTATGTCTTTGAACTAGCATGAGTATGAATAGTGGCATCGCTTAGCTGGGGCAAGTACAAACCCACCTTTAGAGGTGCCAGCCCTGCATAATTTTCCATAATGGTCCCTATTTTTATATGTAATTACAACCTTACTAATTCAGGCTTAAATCTACTAATTTTCAAGCACACACAGATATATATTTATCTGTGGGTGTGTGAGAGAGAGAAAGACGCACACACTCACCACCATGGAGGTCCAACAAGCACAGCAAATAGTGCCCTGCCCACATGGGGTGTTTTTCTCCACCATGCCTCTGGCACATGCGCAGACTGTGTGGTGAGGGCCCGATCAGAGGCGAGCTGTGGTGATTTTGAATGGCTTGGGGCACATGGCTGGATTCCACACCCAAACCACGAGCTGCATGTGGCCCTCTAACTCCTGACTATGTGATTGTGCTCTCGGTACCCAGAGCACACCAGCAGGGTCCACACAGCACAGTTAGAGCACACCAGGCAGCCTGTGGCATGGCTGGGGAATCCAGGGCCCCAAACCCCCCATGGACAATTGCTGTGGCTTGCCTCCTATCAGACCTCACTGCACAGCCTGCGCAGGAGGAGAAACCAGAGGGGCAGGAGGAGGAAAGAGGGAATGCGACAGATGGGGGAGAAGTGGATGATCATCCCCGGAAGGAGGTCCAGACTCAGGACCCCAGGTGGCATAGGAGGGCAGCTTTCCTAGAGCCAATCCTCCCTTTCTCCCTCTTTGGGGTAGGTGGTAAGGGGGCCCAACCCTCCCCCTTAGCCATAGACAGGGAGGGAAGGGGTGGTGGGAGAGGTCCGGGTTTCCCTGCGGGAAGGCGGGGGAAGAGAGAGGTCCGCCAACCTCTAATTATTTTCATGAACGCCCGTAAAAGTCTGGGAGCCAGGTTGGCATGGCTGCCACCTGAACCCTGCAGGTAGGTACTTGGCATAGCTATGCCATGCTGCCATTAGCTGCGTTACCACAGCAACGCTATGGGTTCTACTCACACTCATCGAGCCATCACACGCATGTCTACAAGAGCTGGGAATGAGCTGGCTCATCGGGTAGATGTAGGCCGAGGGTCTCTCTATCTCATCTACGAAATGTCATAGCTGCTTCCTCTGGTGAAGATGCCTCATTTAAAGACAGCAGGATGGAGTCACAGCTGTGCTGCTCGGGCCCATTACCCAGGCGCTAGGAAGAGGTAAGGGAGAATGCACCAGCTGAAGCGCAGATTGGTGGTGTAAAAAAGGAGCTGAGAGAGAGCAGAAGAAGAGCAAGGTCTCAATGGCTTCTGAAAACCCATCCTTTCTGATATGAAAGAAGAGCCCTGCAGTCCTTTCGAATGCACTCCACTGAAGACCAGCAATTTATTGAAAGATCTGCTAATAATAATGACCAAACCAGAAGAAGAGTGGAGCAAAATATTCTGAGTAGAATAGCACCGTGGATAAAATGCTGTATCTGAAGTCATCCGAAAGATCAATTCCGGAAACATATGACTCCCCAAATAAATATACAACAGATTATAGGAAAATTAATGATCCATTTAGGCAGCTTTAGTGTTTTCTCTACACGGCTGTTAATAAAGAGGGTAATGAAGGGTATGAACACTTTTTATAATGTTAATGTAAAATAATTATCAGAGGAAGCTAGCCAGAGATTGAGAAAGAATTTCTCTGGGGTTGAAATTGAAAATACTCTCCTTTCTCCTAAGTAATGCTAAAGCACCAGGAATGGATCAAGGCATTTTAGCAAAGTATATCAGAAACATTGGCCCTGCTTTTATTGGAGACATTCAGTTAGTCATTGAAACAATCAGGTATTATGACCTACAAGAGGTCCCAACCCGATGAGAGTCCCATAGGCCATACACATAGTGAAGGACAGTCCCTGCCCCAAAGAGGCAGAATCATAAATTCCTAGATTCAAAGGCCAGAAGGGACCACTGTGATCATATAGTCTGATCTCCTGTATAACACAGGCCAGAGAAATTCCCCCAAATAAATCCTAGAGCAGACCTTTTAGAAAGACCTCCAATCTTGATTTAAAACCAGTCAGTGACGGAGAATCCACAACCCATGATAAGTTGTTCCAACAGTAAATTATCCCTCACTGTTAAATATTTATGCAGTATTTCCAGTTTAAAATTGTCTAGCTTCAACTTCCAGCCATCAGATTGTGTTATCCCTTTCTCTGCTAAATTGGAGAGCCCATCATTAAATATTTGTTCTCCATATAGGCATGCGGTGGAGGCCCTCAACCCTGGAGCATCCCCGGTGGCCTGACACAGCATCTCATTTACATCTTTCCCTCAGCTCCCCCAGTGAGCTTTCAGTATGTCCAACGAGACTTGGGTATATTGAACAGTGCCCCTTCAGGAGTATAGTTTTTTTAACCCAAAACGGAACATTATGCCAATAGAGCTCCACCCCAGCATCTGTAGCTGGAGGCAGAAGGAGGCTGAGTTAACCTTAGCCCATCAACCACACTCATTGGAGTCAAAAACTCTTGTCATCAGCTATGGAAGGGTCTCTCCTCTTGGGTCAATGTCCCCACAGAGGACAAACCACGACGACCCTTCCTTGGAACATCATATAATTCCTCTGAACTGGAGCTCCTGCTGCTCCCTGGTGAAGTCTTTCTGTCGGAACCAGGTTCTGCTGAGACACGGCATTTGTGGCTCCTCCCTTTCAGAGCCTTTCCCATCTAGGAGTGCTTTTCCTTTGCTTCCTTTCTTGGTGAGCCCCTTTACCAGCTCCCATGGGAAGGCCTCCCTTTGGGTGCTTTGTTTCGGCATCCTGGAGACTGTTCCTCTCCCCCAGAGCTTCGGTTCTCTAGCCTGGGACTAGCTTTCTTTTATCATGCCCAGGTGCTTGCCCACCTCAGTAACTGCCTCCCAGTTACTCAGTCAGTTGATTAGTTCCAGGTGAAACGGAGTTGCCTCATTCCCACTTGTGGAGCCTCTCAGAAGTAGACTAAGCCCTGACCCTTTCAGAGGGCCAGCCACCCTTCAACAAGGTACTCATAGACTGTGATGAAGCCTCCCCTTAACCGTTCCGTTGTTAATAGAATAGTTTGAGCTCCTTCAGTCTGTCACTATAAGGCAGTTTTTTTCTAATCCCATAATAATTCTGGTGTCTCCTCTCCGAACATCTCCAATTTATCAACATCCTTCTTGAACAGTGGGCACCAGATCTGAACAGTTTTCCAGCCACAGTCACACCAGTGTCAAATACAGAGGTAAAATAACCTCTCTACTCCTACTCGTGATTCCCCTGTTCATGCATCCCAGGATCACATTAGTCCTTTTGGCCACATAGTTCCTCTACCATGGCACCCAAATCTTTTTCAGAGTCACTGCTTCCCAGGATAGAGTCCCCCATCCTGTAAGTATGGCCCGCATTCTTTGTTCCTAGATGGATACGTTTATATTTCATAGAATCATAGAATATCAGGGTTGGAAGGGACCTCATATTGCATAATGCTTGAGGCCAGGTTACCAAGCGATCCAGATAGCTCTGTATCAGTGACCTGTCCTCTTTATTATTTACCACTACCCAATTTTTTTGTTATCTGCAAACTTTTATCAGTGATGATTTTATGTTTTCTTCCAGGTAATTAATAAAAATGCTAAATAGTGTAGGGCCAAGTTGCAGTCCCTGCGGGATCCCACTGAAAATGCACCCGTTCAGTGATGATTCCCTGTTTGTTACATTTTGAGACCTATCAGTTAGCCAACTTTGAATCCATTTAAAGTGTGCCATGTGAATTTTGTATCAGAGAAAGTTTGGGAGGGAAAACAGGAAGGAAGTGTGTTGTCCAAGGTCACACAGCGGGTGATTGGCAGAGCTGGGAAATAGAACCACACAGCCTGTCAATCAACTTTGTCTTTTATAGATTCAGAGATTTCAAGTTACAGAGAATCCATATCCTTTTTAAGGGGTTCTGTCATTGTTTTTCCAAACCTCAGAAGTACAGCTGATCAAAATTTGGCATTCAACATTTTTTTATGACAAATTACCTTTTTTACAAACTGAAAGCTTTCATGAAATGCATTCATTTTTCTGGTAAAATTTTCCATTTTTGTATTGAAACTAAAATTTTGGTTTTTGTTTCTTTTTTTTAATTCCTCCTCCTCCTTTTTTTCCCCTGTTCTTATTTTACTCTTTTCTGCTGAGTCTAATAGAATGAATGACATCCAGTGTTTTTGGTTTTTCATTTTTTCATTTTTCTTTTTTAGTTTTGCCATTCTGTAACTTTTCAAAAACATCCTCAACTTTGGAAAACTTACTGTGTGCACGATGGGGTGTCCACCCCACCCAGAACTGGAGGGGGTTAAGGTGGCCAGGTTGGCCTATTAACGCTATAGGCTGCACCTGGAAGGAGATCCAGGCAGCAGGGAATTGATTGCTAGCAGGCTCAGCTGGGCAGGAACAGGCGGGGCCTGTTAACCTAGGAAGTTGGGAACAGATAGGAGTAGTGGCTGGGAAGGAGCAGCCACTCCGTAGGGAGAGGGAGGTATGTTTGTAGGCTTCAGTCACTCCCTGGGAAGAGGGTTTAGAGCTGGTGCTCCTAGGGGAACCAGGTGTAGTAGGAAGCCATCCAGGGAAGGAGCACTAAGGGCTGGGAGCGTAAAGCCCAGAACTGCTGGGTTGGGGGTCCCTGGACTGGAACCCAGAGGAGAGGGTGGGCCCATGTTTACCAGCCACTGAAGGAGTGGCAGCTGAGGCAGCGAATGGGAAGCCTGCCTAGGACTGCTGGGGGAAAGACTTTGATCTATCCCAGAAGGGGGGAATGCTGAGTGACCTGGCTGGAGGGCTGAGCCATGGATGCTGCGGTTCCTGGAGTGAGGGGGCCTGCAGAGCAGAGAGACAGAGTGATGGCGTGCGACTGCGGAAATGGGTGTGAGCCCATGAGCTAATCCCCAGAGAGGCCAGGAGGAGGTGCCAGGCTAGAGGTGAGTGGTGTGCCCCCCATGACAGAGTGGAAAAAGGAAAAGCAAGTATAATGAAAAAGTAGGGGGGAGGGTTGGATAACTGTCATTCTATTGCATTTTGGGTGGAGGGGAGGAAAACACTGAACTTTTGAAAATATCAAAAATTTTTGAAATATATTTTCTGAAAAACATTAAAAAGCAAAAACCTTTGCTCCATTTCAAACCCTAGGAAATGGAAACAATTGCAACCTTTGGAAGTTTTTCATAGAATAGTTTTTCCCTATTCCAGCCATCTCCACTCACACAAGGACGATAAACTCTGAAGGTCTTTCCTACAAGCAGTTGTGTTAAATCCATACAAATGACCTTTCACTCACATTCCCAGCAAACTACTACCACTTTTCCTCTTTAACAGCACACCTTTGTGCCATGCGTCGATCCTCATTGATCCTACATGCCCAAGGGAGGAGCAGCTGGATCAGCCACGATATCAATGTCTATAGGGATAAATGAAGATGATGGTGCAGAAGGATTCTTTTCACGTTAGCCAGACTAAGGACAAAATCCCTGCACAGAGTAGACCTCTATCTCTAGTGAGTGGCCCTCTAATGAGACATGCTGAGCTCCTTCCATGCACAGAGCTTCCGCTGATAATAGCGAGAAGGCCGTGCATGTAGAGAAAGCAAAATATCTGCGAGCAAGCAGGTTGCGGCATGGGGCAGTCTAGCATCTACGAGCCAATGACAGCTCTCTCTTCTTGGATGCCATTGGTCACTCCTGGATTCTGTAAGAGGCGCCGGGATTGGTGGGAAGCCTGTAGAAGCCACCCATAAAAGGTGATGGACCTCTGTAAGAGGGTGGTCTTCCCCTTTAAGGGTGAAGAGGGCTTAGGCCATTCAGTTCAGTTAGCCGTGCGCCACATAGCAGAGCAGAAGATGCTTCGATAGTGTTTAATTTTGTTTGTTGTTTGGAGCTCTCCTGAGGGGCCCCAGGGAGAAGCCCTGGGACCTGCTAGTCTGTGAAGGAAGAGAACTTGCCCAAATCCCACTTTCTGAGTTGGAAGGATTTTGCTGTTGGCCAAGGATTGCTGGGCAACGGGACTTTGTAGAGGCTAGGTGGTAGAAGCCATCTTGGGGCCTGACCAGTTACAGCAGGGCTTGAATATGCCAGAAGGGGTGGAACTCACTAACATGGGATGGCCAAAAGGCCAAGTTGCTTCTATACAAAGAATTGACTGAAGATCATAAAAAAGGGAAATTGAGGCAGAGTGCCACAGGGGACACTATGGGATGGGGTGTAGTGTGACTGCCTCTGTCAGTCTGAGCTCTTCTAGCTGAGCTCCTATATGCCACTGGAGTGGGTCTGTGCAGCTGTCCATAAATTATGTAACAACTTTTTGGTGGGTTTTTTCCAGACCCACCCACCCCTTGTGACACTGAAACAAACACACCCACCTGCCCCCAAGACAATACATAATTTCTGGACAGCCCTGGAGAGGCGATGGCAGCCTGCTTCGACAAGAGCCCAGCACATGCAGAACTGTCCAGGCAGTAGGGCTCAGTGGCACTCGAGAGGTGTCATATTGGTGAAGCAGTCAGCAAGTCTACTGCGCAGATTTCCCTGCCTCAGAGAGACCCTGCAGGTCCCTGATTTAGGAGTATGGGAAATGAGATCAGTGGCCTGGAGAGCCTCTTTTCGCTGACAGTGGCCAGGACCAGCTTCTTCAAGGAAGAACAATCTTATCCATTTCACGTTTCCCCCTGGCTCTTCACATTCCCTTACATGCATTTACACAGCAATGGGTGAGTGTAAGCAGGTCTAAGGGAGTGTAATGGGCCAGAGCATGGCCCCTTCCATGAGTTTTGTTCCTTTCCAGCAGCACAAAACAGTCAGAGAACCAGCTAACCTTCTTGTGTGGTGATTCCCCAACTGGTGTAGAGCTGTCAGAGCTATGCCCCACAAGTCCCAAAACAGGGACATGTCGAGGATCTGGACAGGAAGGAGGTGTGGCTGGAATGTCGCTGTTTTCTGGCAATCTCTAGCTGCCAGAACAGCCCACTGGAATTGTTGGCAGCTGGGAACACACTAGAGCAGCCCTGAAGCTACTCTAAGTTGTGCCAGAGTCTAAACATCCACTTGGCTGGCCCCAAAAACAGATAAAAGTAGTGTAAAGCCACCTTTACCCTCCCTGTGGGTCCTGCACCCTCCCCAAGGATTGGGCTCACTGAGTGTAATTTATATCACTTTACAGATGAACTCTGAATTTGGCCCACAGTCTGAAGTATGAGACTGAACAGGAAAAAAGAAACACCATGGTATGGAAAAGTCAGAGCTGGAAGGAGAGAAAATTAATGGGTTAAAGTGATGGAGGAAGATACAAACCATGAAAGATAACTTTTAGGTTACCAACTTTTATCTAATTTATGCTCCTGTATTTCAGAGCAGTTCCCTGGCACTCAGCCTATAACTAACAGATGTCCTGTATCAGCCTATATCCCTGGCAGCCTGTATAAGTTTGGAGATGAGGGATGGGATGGTTATTTTGAGCATTTGTGTTAATATTGCTGACAGCCCTGGATTCTATAGTTAAATAACTGCCCTTATGGAAAAGAGGACTTCATAGGGATGGAATTGGTAGAATGCTAGTGAAATTTAACAGGGTTTCTATAGAAGTTGCTCTAAAAACCTCTACAATTTTAATACAAAATGGAAACATTTTTCCAGGTGTTTTGACTCATGCCATGGGATTCTAAAACAGGGATGTGATTTTTTTTTTAAATCTGTTTTCTATATGATAGTTCAAAAACCTTAAGCAAGGTAGCTTTTAATGATAGAAAGTCAGAAAAGTTCCAACTGGAAATAAGGCACAAATTTTTACCAGCAAGGGCTGTTACCCAGTGGAACGGATTGATGTGGCGGGGATCAACTGGAGTCTTTGTTTCCTTCCAGACTTCATTTACTCTAGTTCAACCGCAAGTTGTTGGGCTAGCTGGCGGAATTACTGGGTGAGCGTCTCCGGCCTGCGTTGCACAGGTCAGACTAGATCAGAGGTAGTCGATTATTTTTTGTCAAGATCCAGATTTCTTGGTCAAGGTCCGGACTCCAGAGAAACATTTTTTGCATGACAAGTACCACCTGGTCAATGAACACATACAATGGTTTGTAATATACCCAGAGCCTATTGCAGGGGTAGTCAATAAGTGGATTGTCAGCCAAATCCAGACTGCCAGAGGCTTTTGACCGGACCACGAAACTCTGGGGGTCCGTGGGCAATTAGTGAGGGTGGAGCTAGTGCGGGCAGAGGAATGACTGGCTGCGTGCTGGCGGGCTTGGGGGAGCTGGTGCCTGGGCTGAAAAGTAACTCTGAGGGGGAGAGAGGTACCTCCCGACCCTCCCGAAATGGAGCCCCAACCCTGTGGGGCTGACAGTAGGAGCCCCGGCAGATGCCCTGGCACGCCTCCCATGGGGCTGAAACCCCAAGTCCCGGCATGCTTCCCGTGGTCTGCTGAAAAGCCTCTCACGGTCCGGATTTGGACTGTGGGCCGCCTATTGACTACTCCTGGCTAAGATGGTCTTACTGGTCCATACTAGTCTTACAGTCTATGAATCTGTTACCATCAAGCTTTTCTATCAAGCTCTCTAAAACATTTCCGTCAGGGTGGGAAATAAGACCAGCACATGCAGTCTTTGGGTGTCTCTAAAGCCCTGAGTTAGTTGGAAATTTCTCTGGCAAAAATACTCCATGGTTGGCAACTCTCCCCAAGCCCCCCAAACGGCTGGGCTGCACTTTCCCTGCAGCAGAGAAGCCTGCCCCAAATGAGTCAGTTGGGTTTTTAGAGAGGCCAGGGACAATCTGGCTAGCTTGCCACAAACCTGTGGGGCCAGCTCTGAGCAAAGGAGGGGCAGAGGTCACAGGAGAGTCAGGATATCTCTACACTATAGTCAATATGGTGCTGCTGCTATAGTACCGTAGTGTAGACCCTTCCTACGTTGTCGAAAGAGGTTTTTCTTTCAGTGTAGTCAATTCACCTCTCCGAGAGGCAATAGCTAGGTCTACAGAAGTACTCCCCCCCCCCCCCCCATCAGCTTAGCTGTGTGGGGGTTAGAGGTTGACCGAACTACATTTCTCAGAGCACAACATTCTTCCCAGCCTATGTAGCCAGGTCATTCTGATTCTTACACATAGACCAGGCCTCTGCAAGTGTGTGTGTGGGAGGGGGCAGGGGGAAGAGGGTAGCAGCCAGCAAGGGAAGGCACACAAACAAAGGCATGAAACTGCAGGGCTGAGTCACTCCCCCGCTCCTGTGCAGGCTGCAGAGCCCCTGTTGAAAGCTGCTGCCTGTAGGGGCTGCTCTGCTCCCATGCTGAGTAGGCAGAAGGTCTCTGGCTGCCTTCAATACTGTCCTACTGGTCCTTCAGTAAAAGGCATAAACCTGCAAACCCTGACTCCCACAAACAGTGTGACTTCAGTGGCAGTGAGGGCTGCCCACACCAGACAGAAGCTGATAATTCATCCTACAGCAGAAGCACCCTTGCTTAGACTATGCCTGTTTAGACCAGATCAGCCCCTATGGAAAAATCCTATGCTAATGAATAGGGAATGATAACTGCTCTGTAGAATTCTTAAAATATCCGATGGAAATTAATAGAGAATGCTATCTCTGCGATAAAATTCTAGTGGGTGGCTTAGCACCTCTTTTAAAAAGATAGCCATGGTCTGTCCAGTGGAACAGGTTTGTAAAGTAATTTCCAAAGAATCCTATGTAACTTCTATAGGCAATCGGGGTTTCAACCCTGCTGGATTTTACAGGATTTTTCCTTAAGGATTTTTTTTTTTGTAATGCACCTAAAAAAAAATCTCCTCCCCCTCTTTTTTAGAGAAACGTAAAACTTCTTGACATTTAATTATTCTGCAGTAAAATTATTGTGACGTGCCAAGAAATATGTGACATTAAAGCTGTCCCCAGCTTTGGCATCATTTTGTGGCATCATTTTAGGCTGAGCGTTATTGATAGAAAAGGTCACGCTTCCTTTGCTCATGTCTCCAGGCTCCAGTGTTTTGCTTTCATTGCTGAAGCGATGTCAGATAAATAGGTATAACAGTTTGCCAATAGTAAGCCAACCTTTTGCAGTGACTCTTGGGTGCCCAGGAAAATGTTTTCTTCCTTTGACTCCTTGTAAATCTCCTTCCTCTGACTCACTGTAAATCAACAGATAGAGGAATGATGAATCCATCCTGGCTGGTTTAATGGTGCTTGAGAACTGGAAATACCTTGGCATCTTTATCAATAGTGATATCAGTAGCCAAAGGAATACAAGCCTTTCTGTGTGTTATTGACAGAGTTCTGAACTGCATTGGGAACGGTATCCCTAATACCACAGTCAGAGAATGTGGGTGTATTTCAATGCTACTTTGGTATCTGGAAGTAGAGCTCTACACTGTTTCCCAAGATGATGTGCCGCTGCTACAGGGCTCTTACATTTCTCCCTCTCCAAAAAAGTAGTCTGCAAAGGGTAGTGTTGTTCTCCAGATCCCTTCCTTCATTAATCCTCCTGGGGTGGGGGGAATATATATTTAATTACAGCTAGTCAAATTAGGGACAATTTATTAGGAAACTCTAGCCCTGGTTTTGGTTGCAATTCTGCAAATTGCCCAGGAGAGGAAAGACTTTTATCAAGTTGTTTGTTAATTGAAAGTGTTCAACAAATAGTTGATGAAAGTAAATGGTTGCTAATTGCCTGTACCAAATAGCCATTTGGTTAGTCAAAACTTGACATGTGCTGTTGGAGGTGAGTAATTGGCTACGTACGTCCAGTGGTATGATTTTCTCATCCCTAACCTTTCTAACCGGCTTCCACCCACAACGAGTTTGCATTCCATTTTACCACTTGATTGAACAAATCTTGGACAGGCCTAGAATCTGCTTTTGCCAGCATTGGTATGAAGGAAACTTTGCTCATGTGAATCTTCATGGAAAATGTAGGGTGTGCACATGGCAGAATCAAAACCTGGCTCAGAATTGATACATATGTGGATGAATTTTCTCTTTGCAATATGCACAACTCTATAATCATATTACTTTATGTGAGAGGTGACCTATAGGTGTGACCATGGGGCGAGGCGCCCACAATTGCTGAGTTCTAATCCTGCCTCTACCTTCACTCGCTGTGTGGCATTCAGAAAGTCATGTAAAACCTCAGTCTTCCCATCTGTAAACTGGGTGTGTCCCAGAGTGGACTGGGATCTTTAAGTGGGAACTGGGCCAACACATCTGTGCCTCATTAACAGCCCCTTCATGGGGCCTGTTGGAGGGGGGCCAGTCTCTATAAAGAGCCAGAGGGGAATGGGAAACAGACAGTGGAGGGTATGACACAGTGAAGGTGCACAGAGTTGGAAGTCTCCTGTAGAACTGGGGGAAAAGACTCTTGCAAGGGACGGCTGGGAGTGGCCTGCCAAAAGCCACTGCAGGCAGGAAGGCTTGGGAGTGGTCCAGAAGAAAGGAGGTGTTGGAGCCTCTCCTGGAGGAAAAAGAGGAGTCCTGGGACTATGTGTTTTTTAATTACAAATAAATTGGATCCAGAAGGGGAATGGTGGAGTTTAAGGAGTCCTTAAGAGGGAAAACTGAGGCAGGGCTATTGCAGAGCGACCCAAGGCCATGGGGGAGGGGGGTGTCAGGAGGCAGTGTACTCGGATACGTGATGTAACAATACTTATTTACCTGCTGCACAGGGAATGTTGTTAGTATTCAGAACTATGCCCTAGCTTTGTAATTCATAACTGATTGATTAAAGGATTAGAAATCATGCCTTACAGTGATAGACCCAAGGAGCCCAGTCTGTTTAGCTTAACAAAGAGAAGGTTAAGGGGTGACTTGATTATAGCATGGGAAACAAATACCTAATAACTGTTCTTCAATCTAGCAAAGAAAGCTATAATGTGATCCAATGGCTGAAAGTTGAAGATAGACCAAGTCAGACTGGAAATAAGGTGTACATTTTTAATCACTGGAACGATTTACCAAGGATCATGGTGGATTCTCCATCACTGACCATTTTAAAATCAAGATTGCCTGTTTTCCTACAAGGTCTGCTCTAGGAGTTATTTGGGAGCAGTTCTCTGGCCTGGGTTATACAGGATGTCAGACTAGATGATCACAGTGGTCCCGTCTGGCTTTAGAATCTATGAATGATGGGTGCAGCCCCTTGAAAATGTAAATCACCTTGTAGGATCTAAGAACTCTAAAAGAAAACCACTGATGTCTCCACTGCTTAAAATCCTAGTGGAAAGGCTCAGGAACGGACTGCTGACGACAAATTCTGACTTCTGTATTAAATAAACCTACCCAGACAATGTCCTTCCTGTTGCTGTGTAATAGGCATCTCTTGGAGGAAGAACAGACCTTTCCGGGAGCCAGCACTAGACTGAAGGCCTGTACTAACTCCCCACAGAGTTCTTCTACACTTTCTACAGTCTGCATCCGATGAAGTGAGCTGTAGCTCACGAAAGCTCATGCTCAAATAAATTGGTTAGTCTCTAAGGTGCCACAAGTCCTCCTTTTCTTTTTCCCCACAGAACAGGTGCCGCTGGGCATGCTTCCTCTCGGGGCCCTGCACACGTGTTTCACCCCTCGCCCAGAGGGAGCAGCACAGAGCAAGAGGATAATTCCATCTTCACATGCATTAGGAGCCTGATTTCAAACCCTGAGGAGCTAGTGTCCCAGTTACAGGGCTTGCTTCACCTGTGGCTTCACTTCGTCTCTCTTTGTACACCCAACTTAGGTCTTGGGCCTCTTGCCCTTACCTGTCTCAGGGTAAGGGAATCGTGCAATTCGTCCACGCTTAGACTAGGATCTGGCTGCAATCCCCTGTGTCTGCCAGCTGCTTAGCTCCCTGCAAGTCCAGCTGGATACCTGTTTCTTCCCATTGGAAGCCCATGACCAGTGATATAGCAACCAAAAGGAGCAGTCTCAAATCAAGCCTTGTGACTAGAGCACTGGACTGAACCCCAGGAGACTGGGTTTATGTTCCTGGCCAGTCACTTCCCCTCTCTGTGCCTCAGTTTCACCATCAGTAAAATGGGGATAACAGTAGTGACCTCCATTGAAGTGCTTGCAGATCTGGGGATGGAAAATGCTGTATTAGAGCTAGCTGGTATTATCTGCAGGTGGAACAAAGCATTCAAGAACAAATTACATTAAAACACCAAACCAGCTACACATGTGTCTTACCATCACACAATAGCAACTTAGGCCTAGCTTCTCCAGACCTCTCCAGTGAGGCCCTGTAGCTGGTTCCATTCTGCCTGTTCCTGCCCTCCACAAAAGACTTTCCTTTTAAATCAGCAATCTTTGTTACTCAGCTGAGAGGTGACCATTTTGAGCCATCTCTTTCTCCCGGCCTGATCAACCCCTGGGGACAAATACTAAACAAAAATACAGAAAACTTCATCCCAATAACCAGGCCAACATACAGTAGTAACATATCCAATGAAGTGAGCTGAAGCTCACAAAAGCTTATGCTCAAATAAATTTGTTAGTCTCTAAGGTGCCACAAGTCCTCCTTTTCTTTTTGCGGATACAGACTAACACAGCTGCTACTCTGAACCCCATTTTATTACAGGACTCTCCATATGTCTCCTAGATTGTCAATGTGGGTAGATCTCTGCGAAAATTCTCTGAAAAATTAGAGCCTCAGCTTAACCTCTGGTCTTGTGAAAACAAAAATTGTGACCCCAAATAATTGTACCTGCCAAGAATTGTGGGTAACACACTGCCATCCACTTGTAATGGGTTATACCATTGCTGTCCCATGTGGCACAAGGCTGCCAACTACCTATACAATTTGTTGTGGGAAGCAATGTTTGTTGTAGGTTGTGATGTGGTGTAAATCTCACACTGGAATGGAAAGGGTTAAGAGGAGCTGGCAAGCTCAATTGGTGCACCCAGATGTACCTGGAAGATGGGCCGGGAACAATTTAGGATGAGACCCAGCTGGGGCGGAGCTGGGTGAGTGTTATAAAGGATAGGTGTGATGGGTGTACTAGGCTCACAGGCCCCTTGCTGGGGGCTTCAGAGTCCTACCTCGTCTCACCCCAGCAAAGTGCACATGAGGTGAGTCCTCCAGGCAGCCTAGAGTGGCTGAAGAGCAGCAGCCAATCAGAGAGGCTGCAGGGAGCAGCCAATCAGGGTCCAGCAGGCTCCTTAAAAGGAGCTGCAAAGGTTCAGTTGCTGGCTGGGGCTGGCCTGCAGGTGAGGTGGCTAAAGCCTTGAGAGAGGGAGTTTAAGAAGGCCCAGGGAAGGGGCCACGTTCATGGAACTTTGATATCCTGGAAGCAGAATGAACTGAGCTAAAGGACTGACTTAGCTGGAGCAGTTGGTGAAGGGTCTCTAGGGAGAAAGCTCCATTCCAGGGCATGGACAGTGGCAAAGCTAGCCCAGAAATGCGGGCTGAGAATTGAGTCCAGGGAGAGCTACAGAAGAGGATGCACTATAAGGTGGGTAGAAAGTTGGCTAGATTGTCGGGCTCAACGGGTAGTGATCCATGTCTAGTTGGCAGCCAGTGTCAAGTGGAGTGCCCCAAGGGTCGGTCCTGGGGCTGGTTTTGTTCAATATCTTCATAAATGATCTGAAGGATGGTGTGGATTGCACTCTCTGCAAATTTGCAGATGATACTAAACTGGGAGGAGTGGTAGATACGCTGGAGGGCAGGGATAGGATACAGAGGGACCTAGACAAATTGGAGGATTGGGCCAAAAGAAATCTGATGAGGTTCAATAAGGGTAAGTGCAGGGTCCTGTACTTAGGACGGAAGAACCCAATGCACAGCTACAGACTATGGACCGAATGGCTAGGCAGCAGTTCTGCGGAAAAGGACCCAGGGGTGACAGTGGACGAGAAGCTGGATATGAGTCAGCAGTGTGCCCTTGTTGCCAAGAAGGCCAATGGCATTTTGGGATGTATAAGTAGGGGCATAGCGAGCAGATCGAGGGACGTGATCGTCCCCCTCTATTTGACATTGGTGAGGCCTCATCTGGAGTACTGTGTCCAGTTTTGGGCCCCACACTACAAGAAGGATGTGGATAAATTGGAGAGAGTCCAGCAAAGGGCAACAAAAATGATTAGGGGTCTGGAACACATGTCTTATGAGGAGAGGCTGAGGGAACTGGGATTGTTTAGCCTGCAGAAGAGAAGAATGAGGGGGGATTTGATAGCTGCTTTCAACTACCTGAGAGGTGGTTCCAGAGAGGATGGTTCTAGACTATTCTCAGTGGTGGAAGAGGACAGGACAAGGAGTAATGGTCTCAAGTTGCAGTGGGGGAGGTTTAGGTTGGATATTAGGAAAAACTTTTTCACTAGGAGGGTGGTGAAACACTGGAATGCGTTACCTAGGGAGGTGGTGGAATCTCCTTCCTTAGAAGTTTTTAAGGTCAGGCTTGACAAAGCCCTGGCTGGGATGATTTAGTTGGGGATTGGTCCTGCTTTGAGTGGGGGTTGGACTAGATGACCGCCTGAGGTCCCTTCCAACCCTGAGATTCTATGATTCTATACCAACGAGGGCAGCACTGGCATAGGCCCTGTTGGACTTGTACCCTGGAAGGGGTTTCTGGTGTTTCACATGCAGACTCTGCGTGACTTGGCCAGAGGGCTGAGTCACTGAAGACCTACTGCAAATTGAGAAGAATGCAACCCGTGCACACTCGACCACAGGTCACCTCATGAGAGGTGAGTAGACCTCCTTACACGGGGCTTCTGAGCAGATTGAGGCCCTGAATCCTTTCCTCAGAAGTAGCTCTGGTGGAAGGTCAGGAGAGACAAACATGGAACAGTCACCAGGGTGCAGCAAGCTCCAGTGTGGAGACCTGCCAAAAGGGCAGGGTTTGGATTTGTAAGGAGTGAGCCCTGGGAGGGTGCAACTGACGAATGGAGCAGCCGAAACTGAAGAGGGATGTAAGATCAAACCTGAGGAGAGCAGAAATTGATTTTTTTTCAGTAGATATTTATTGGGGACTTCTAGGAGAGAGCCCTGTGGACCCTAGCTCTGAAAGAAGACAGAGGGGGCCTGGGAAGACAGAGGGGTCCTGGAGCCTGAGAAGAATGCAGATACATAGTGGATCTAGGAAGGAGCTGTGGAAGAGATCTGCTGACAGGCTGAGGTAGGAAGAAGCCCAAGGAGATAGCAGGCTGTGGATCTGAATAAACAGAACTTGCCTCCTCATTGCCCAGTCCATGGGCTAGAACCCAGAGGAGCGGGAGGGCCTGGACACCCCTACTAGTCATGGGGGCAGGGAGGTGACATGAAATCCCCTGGCATAAATGGATAAGGACTCTTGAAAGCCCTGGGATGAGAAGGTGCAAGGACCACAGTGCCCAGAGTTGGGGCTAAAAATGTGATGTAACAACATTGGACTTATGTGTGTTGGACTCTCTGCTGCCCCAAAAGGAGGCCCTATAAGTAGCCAGGCTGGAAGTTCAAGTCATGAGAAGAAGCAGGCTACTGCAGGGCTAGAGCAGCTGTGGGCACGGGGTGCCAGCAGAAGAGAGCCTACTATGCCGCAGCCAACCATGCACCAGCATTGAGTCTGCTCTCCTCCATGGGTATTTGCATGAGGTGTGAAACTGCCCACAAAGTGAGGAACCAGGTGTAGGCCTCTGTGAAAATCGTGCCTTTGGGATGTTGACGTGCCGCGAATTGCTGCGATCACAGGGACAGGTAAATGTCTACAGAATTAGAGGCCATCTCTTAAAAACTCGACGTTTCTCATCCTCAGGCTCTCAAGACCTTTTGATATATTTCCCTCGATTATATATACCTGGGTATTATAACTGTGGGGAGGGATAGCTCAGTGGTTTGAGCATTGGCCTGCTGAAGCCAGGGTTGTGAGTTCAATCCTTGAGGGGGCCATTTAGGGATCTGGGGCAAAAATTGTGGATTGGCCCAGCTTTGAGCAGGGGGGTTGGACTAGATGACTTCCTGAGATCCCTTCCAACCTTGATATTCTATGAACTGGAAAAAAAACCCAAAAGGTAAACATCAATAGATAGACAAGCTTTTGTCCTGTTGCATTTTACACAAATCATGTAATCAGAGATTCTATGTCTGAGACAAAACTGAGCTTAATGGAACGATGGGGCAGAGTTAAGGCTGCTTTGGTGCTAGGCGCTGTGAATTCCTCTCTTTACTGGTTGCTGACTGAGCTGGGGGTAAGTTTGGTGTCAGAACTGGCTCAGCTTGTGATTTCCATGTGGGTGCATTTACCCATTTGAATAAAGGCACATCATCTCCTCTAGCACCCTGCCCTGTAATGAAAAAAGTGCAGGTCTCTGTCTTTCTCTCCGGTAGGTGGGTGACATAAGATGTTTGAGTCTGCTACTACTCCCAGCTTATGGGCTTTTTCTGTCAGCTCAGGTGACCGAGGTTCCTGCTTTAGCTTTGTAGGTCCAAGGTTCAACTTCCATAGGCAACCGACCAGAGTTTCGGTTTCCTCTTGGACCTATGTGGGAGTAGCAGAGAGGAGGCTAAAGCTAGGCATATGCCGCATACCACAAGGGAGCAAGGAAGGAGAACACAGGAACTAGCAGCTCATAATCATGGGTGAAAACTCGATGACTACTCAAACCAGAGTCTCCCCTCAGTGGAGAGAGACTGTTGTCATCCACCACTGTTGGGGGGATGGTGGTGAGAAAACATCTGTGCACCAATGCTTAGGGCACATCACAGTGTTAGTGTTGATTGTTGAATGTTTTACGTTCATAAATCCTCATGATTGCCAAAGAAGAGGCTCTAGGAACTCCCAGACATGGAGCTGCTCTCTGAGAGCTGGGGCCAGGATTTATTGAGCACAGCTGAGACTAGGGTTGCAGTGGTCCTATTTGCAGCTTCCTCTTCCTGGGGCTGATTCTGTGCTAGCCCTGGAGTATTTGGAGCAGCCCTGGTGTAATGGCCTACAGGCCATTCCACCCTTTGGGGATTGCTAGAGTGCAGTAGTACTCCTGTCCCATCCCGCTCTAGCCTTCTGGTGACATGCTCTCTGTACTGGGAGCTGCAGGGGCAGATGGTGCAGAAGTTGGCTACTCTGTGCTTGGGACGACTCAGCTGGGGAGAGGCATCTGCTTTCTGGCAGTTTTGGTCTGTCTGGGTGGGGCAAAGGGGCTGGACTCGAGCAGGGGAGCTAGGCCCAAGCAGTTGGGCACTGGTACAGGGAACTTTGTAACGTGCAGTGTTACGTTTCAACAACTGAGAAGGCTTTTAAAATATCACCATGTCCCAGAGACGCGTTCCCGGATGCCAGCAAGCCAGGCTGAGGGCGGTGCAGTCCCTCAGGCACTGCCATGCAGTTGCTCACACTGGGAGCCTCACTTGTGGCTTGGCAACATCTCGCAAGCAGCGGCAGGTTGTGCACGTGACCTCACGTAGGGACTGCTTTGGCGCTCTTGCGAAGTACAGCTAGATGCTGTCTAAGAAATGAAACAAAAACTAATGATGGCGGGCACCTAACGTCTCAAGAGTTCCAGCAACATACTCCAAAAACCACACCACCCACGTGCTCTCAGGATGTGGCCGTTTCCTAAGGGCAGGGTTTGCAGAAGTACTCCAGACTGCCTGGCAATGCTCCCATTGAAATCAACAGCAAATTCCCATGGACTTCAATGGGAGCAGTTGGGGCAATGCTGAGAGATTCTAAAAAGCCCACCCTAAGAGTCCTCTGGTCTTGGGTGGAGGTTCAGCAGCTCATCAGGCTTGTCAGCAGAGACTAAAATTAGAATCTAACTCCACAGAACTATGTGATGGTGGAGGCCTAGTGGACAGAGAACTAGACTGTGACTCAGACCAAGGTTCTAGGCCCAGCTCTGCTGCTTTGCCAGGTGACCTTGGGCAAGTACTTCTTTCTTTGTGCCTCATCTGTAAAATGGGCATAATGACGGCGATCTCCTTTGTGAAGCGTTTTGAAGTCTATGGAAGAAAAGTGCTATATAACAGCTAGGTGTTATCAGTACAGGATATGCTTCAACTGCTGGGAGTATTATGGAGCTGAGTATGTTGTTCTTCACTTCCTGTCCTAAACTATTAAGTGCTTGACTTTTCTTCCCTAATAACACTCATTTAATTGACCAGATTTTGAATGTAATATCACACTATATAACAAGCGAAAATATACTAGCTTATAAATATAACACATTAAGAGAATGTTAAGTTTGCATGTGCAATCTTAACTCTGCCCTCTAGTGAGTATATGGTACAATACAGGATTTAGTTACATGATCCTTGTTGTTTTTGTGGATACAGACTAACATGGCTACCCCCGATACTTAATAATTAAGGGCCCAGTCCTTCAAAGGGATACGCCGGGATAGACTCATACACTTGTATGGCTCCTTTGCAGGATCAGGAAGTGTGGCCCTGATCCTGTAGTTGGCTCCATAGATCTGTCTTAGAATCATAGAACCATAGAATATCAGGGTTGGAAGGGACCCCAGAAGGTCATCTAGTCCAACCCCCTGCTCAAAGCAGGACCAATTCCCAGTTAAATCATCCCAGCCAGGGCTTTGTCAAGCCTGACCTTAAAAACTTCTAAGGAAGGAGATTCTACCACCTCCCTAGGTAACGCATTCCAGTGTTTCACCACCCTCATAGTGAAAAAGTTTTTCCTAATATCCAATCTAAACCTCCCCCACTGCAACTTGAGACCATTACTTCTCGTTCTGTCATCTGCTACCATTGAGAACAGTCTAGAGCCATCCTCTTTGGAACCCCCTTTCAGGTAGTTGAAAGCAGCTATCAAATCCCCCCTCATTCTTCTCTTCTGCAGGCTAAACAATCCCAGCTCCCTCAGCCTCTCCTCATAAGTCATGTGTTCCAGTCCCCTAATCATTTTTGTTGCTCTTCGCTGGACTCTCTCCAATTTATCCACATCCTTCTTGTAGTGTGGGGCCCAAAACTGGACACAGTACTCCAGATGAGGCCTCACCAATGTCGAATAGAGGGGAATGATCACGTCCCTCGATCTGCTCGCTATGCCCCTACTTATACAGTCTTCACTTAGTTAACCCAGACTTTTATGCCAGTGTTGCCCCAACCTCACTTCTGTCCACACGCACAACCTTCTCACCCATGTGTGGTCGTGTTTTACACCCAGGCTAGCTGGACTGTCTGGGACAGTAGGGTAAAGCAGAGTGAGGCTGTCACGTGGCGGGTAACTCGCTCACTTTGTTGAGAGGATGCAGGCGAAATCACTTCAGTGCTGCTAGTCTTCCAATGCCTTCCCACAATTCCCCTCCCCCCTCCCCCCATTTGCCCAGAAAGACCGACAATTCACTGGGGCAGAATCCTAGAGCAGCACAAAGAACTATGGGATATGCCCCAGAAATCCTATTGATACACACAGGCAGTGAGGCCATGTTAACTGAGATAGAGCTTTCCAGTGTGGCTGCTCACACTCAAGCTAGGCTAAGGCCTGGGTTAATCAGTCACACCAGTTTACTCTGCAGTGAAGACATACCCCATGTGGCCAAATCCTTGCTCCTGTGGGTATCCCCACTGAGGTCAAAGGGTTTCCACACAGTCAGGGATCTCCCTGGCATTGCAGGATTGGGGCCTTAGTTAGCAGCCATGTACTGTGTAATTTAAGTGCAGTTAAGGGGATGGGTAGTTAACTAAGCTTCCTTAGGTGCCATTCAGAGGCTGACTTGTTAACTACAAACTGTCCTAGATGCACACTCAGCTGGTATACATGCCAGCAAATTTCCATTATCACTCTGTTTCTTTACTTAATCTGTAGCATGTTGTGCAAGAACTGTTTAATTCGCGTTTAAAATGTCATTAAGCGTATTGTCTGGCATTCACATACACACTTCTGCAAGACTTATCTGTGTATAGAGACACAATCCGATTCTACTATCTGAAAAATAGTTTGTGATCATGAAATTACAGATCCTTTTGTAATACGTATGCCCAAGAGGGCTCAGCTAAAGGGTGAATCCACCTTTCCAGAAAAATTCAACCTAAGGCATAAATTGACAATGGCAAATTTCAGCCTGACAATGTTATAAGGATTATAATGGAAAGTGTTAGGCAACCTCAATACTAGGCATTACTATGCACTTGGGATGGGATTTCAAAAGCGCACAAGAGCATCAGGCACCCAGTTCCCAATGAAAGTTTGGGTGGCTAACTCCCCTAGGCAATTTAAAAATCCCACCTTCTACCCATAATAGGGATTTTCATGGCTGTCTTTAGAAACACCTTTCCTTTTAGTTATGTCCCACAGCTCTGAATGATGCCTGAACTACCATTTTACTGATACTTCCCAGCAGGAGGCCCAGTGATGCAGATGGAGATGCAGGGAAAGCAGCTCCTATTCTGGAATGCTAAACCATCTTGTACAGTTCCACCACTGCATGTAAAATACCTTCTTTATGCTGCCCTTAGCATATCTGCGAGATCTTATAGTGAACGCATCTGGTGTGTATCTTGCTCAGAGGGAAGCTCTGTAGCTAGTCCATCTCTGGTACAGGAGCATGGTATGGTGTCGGAAGTAAAGTAGTGCCGGAGGAAAACAAACAGAAGGAACAAAGCAACAAAGGTTGCAGGATCTCATCAACACGCCACCCTTCAATGCCTCAGAAAACTGCACTGACAAACCTTCACAGTGAACAGACTGGAAGCAATATTTTACAAGATTTCACTTGGCAAACAAGCTCCACAAGGAAACTGGAGATATACAGGTGTCCTCTTTAATTTATGCTATGGGGAAGCAGGCAGAGCATATCTTTAAAACCTTTGACTTGACTGAAGACTGGCACAAAGATGACTAGGAAAGGGTTCTGGCTGTGTTTGATGCATACTTTAAACCGCATTTCTCTGATATATGAAAGAGCACGTTTTCACCAGAGAATTTAAGAACCAATGGGGAAGAGTTGAATGTTTTATAAGAGCTCTTCATACATTGGCTGAAAACTGTTTATTTTTGGGGGGAGGAGGGTAATGCAGAACACGAAAACATCAGAGACAGGCTGGTTACTGGGTTAACAGGCAGCTACAACTAAATACAGACTTAAGCCTAGCCGCAGCTATATAGCAAAGCAGTCTGAACTCGTTAAACAGCAGAACAAAAAACAGGAGCAACTTGAAAAACCTGAAATTAGCTTAAAAGCTATAAACAGACACTTTGGTGTTAAAGGTCATTATCATAAAACCTCTGAAGCAAGGAGAGAGAACTTCCAGCCTGTATACAGAAGGTGTGGAAAAAGTCTCATCCCAAGAGACGATGCACATCTAGCCAGAGGTGCAAGGTGTAAAAATGCACAAAACACGATCATTTTGTAGCTGTTTGCTACACCAAAGCAGTCAGGGAGTTGATTCATATTACAGACAATCAAGAGTCATTGTTTCTGGGATCTGTCACTTGTGATGAAACAGAACCTGCGTGGAGAGTGAAGTTGAATATTTATGGCAAGACTACTGACTTTAAAATTGACTCAGGAGCAGACATTGCAGTCATCTCAGAAGGAACTTACAATCCCCTTCAAACCCTCCAAGAGCTGAAGTCCCGTGACACAGTTCTGTCTAGCCCTGGAGGTATTCTGAACTGCATGGGCCAGTTCACTACAGAAACAGCGTACACTCTGAAACATAGCTTTTGTCTTTCTATGTAATCAAAGGACCACCAACCAATAGCCTTCTCAGCTGCAGCATAGCAGCCATCATGAGCCTAATGAGAGAGGTGGAAGAACTCAATGGAATATTTGGTGATAGTGGACTTTTGAAAGGAGATCCAGTACAAATAACCTTGAGAGAATGCTGAACCAGACAGTGTACATACACCTTGCAAAATTCCTATTGCATTACTCCATAAAGTGAAAACTGAGTTAAAGGGAATGGAATAGATTGGCATGGAATCTCTGAGACAACAGCATCGTGTGCCCCAGGGGTACCAGGTATAAAGAAAAATGGAAAAGCATGAATCTCTGTGGATCTTAAGACTTCATGAAGCAGTTGAGAGGAAAATCTATCCTCCCAATGCTGGATGACTTCTATCCCAAAGTGGAAAGAGCCATGAACAGGCCACCCAGATCTTGCTGCTGTCTGGCCACCACCCTGACATAAAGAATAAAGTATCTGCATGTGAACAATGCAGAATGAATAGACCAACACAAAGAACCTTTATCACCTCTACCAGACAGACCTTGGAAGAGACTAGCTGCAGATTTATGTAAATTCAGAGGGTGTCATTACCTGGTCATAGTGGACTATTTTTCCAGGTTTATAGAAATAATGTACTTGAAAGACACAACATAGCATTGTGACATCAAGAAACTGAAGTGCACGTTTGCTGATTTTGAAATTCTGGAAGAACTAGTGACAGACAATGGACCACAATTCACTGCTGCAGAATTTGTCATTCTGAAGGAAATATGATTTTGATCATATTACTAGCAGCTGACATTACCCACAAACAAATGGAGAGGCTGAGAGCTGTACAGACAGCCAAGAAAATCCTACAGCAGAAAGCTCTTCTGAGCTACAGATCAACATCAATAGCAGCTTCTGGATATTGTCTAGTACAACTCCAAGTGGGAAGACAACTCAGATTCTTTTCCAAATTTGGAACAGTAGTTCCATCTCTAAAGTAGCCAGACATGAAGAGTTGTCAAGTCTGATTAAAAGGCAAAAGGAGCTTATGAACACCCTTTTTTTTTTTTTTTTTTAAATAGCTGACACTCCAAGAACTGCTAAGTCTAGAACCAGGTGACTGTCTGTGTCAAATTGGATGGAGAAGGGTGGATCAGATCATATGTGATTGAGACCAATAGTGGAGAGGTCAACAGATGATTGACCTCTACAATTTGTTCCTCAGACAGGGAAAAATCAACAGAACAAGCTCTCCAGATGGCAGATTCAGAACAAGAAGAAGAAAACTTAAGGATTCTAGACCGAACACAGCAAGTCATTGGAACTAATTGACAGCCAGATGATCAAGTTGTAATGCATTCGGGACATGTGATTAGAAAACCCGTATGATTCAGATGCACTCAACAAACTGAGTGTAAATTTTGTAAATCGTAAGAATGTAGAAATTAAAGGGGAGATGTAATTGAATGTTAAACTGTACTATGCTGTTCCGCCACTAGGTGGTGCTGTGTATAAAATACCTTATTTAATCTTAGCCATACCTGGGAGAGCATTAAAGGATCTTATCGTGAACACATCCAGCGTGTATCTCACTTAAAAAGAAGCTCTGTAGCCAGTCCATATCTGGTACAGGAGCATGACAGCTCCCTTGAATTCATGATAAAGCATAAGACATTCAAAGCAGCTGTAAGGCCAGTTATTCTAGTAAGTACTCTTCACGTAGGTTAACTTAACCATGAGCCATACTCAGGACCAACAGGCTGTGGAGATGGCAGCTTCCAGGTCAATCTGGTCCTTTTTTTTTAAATATTATGTTTGAGTCCTTTAACTAAAATCCCAAAGATGAATGACTCTTCCAGCTATTTAGATGTTGTGTTTAGAATTCTGGTCACCCAGCACTGCACTGTGCCCTCATGGCTGCATTATGCCCAGAGCCACAGTGCTGAGCAAGGGGCAGTGCCAACTGCCCCACCCCAGGAGTAGCCCAAAGAAGCCGTGTGACTGACATCCCCTGCTTCCTGCAGTGATTTACTGCTCTACCACAGCAATAGATGACTACACTCTCCCCTAGTTGAGGTGGAGCCAAGGCACAGTCACTTGTCCACTCCCCTCTTTCAGGGAGGTTATGGGGGTGCAAGGAGGTTTTAGACTCGCTCTCACCCCCTGCCTTGCAAGGGGGACATAGACCAAGTCACAGTCTAGCCCCTATTGTTTTCAGAATTGTTTGATTCTTCTTGTACCCACTGTGATTCCTTCCAAAGGGAGAAAAAAGTTTGGGAATGTATATTTGGGGCTAGCTACTGAATAAAATTTTTTTTTCTCCCTTTCAGTGTCGTGATTCCTAATGTAAGCCTCCTACCTTCTAAAGCAAGGTCAATCATTCCTTTTAAGATGCTGAGATCCATGACTTAGTGAAAAAAATTTCTGCCTAAAGGGCTGGAAAGATGACAGACACCCAGATGTTGGCCTGTGGGCTTTTCAAATGCAAATTCACTCTGTGCTAGGAGAATAACTTCAAACAAAAGTGAGGTACAAGTCAGGGTTGTCTACTGAGAATACATATGTTTCTTGCGAAAGAGCTGAGAAAGCAACATTAGCTAGAACTGATTGTGTCTTGACTGGTTAATTGAAGTTCAAGTTGAACATAATAGATCCCAGAAGCATCTGTTCTGGGGGCAAGACACACACGTACTCTCGGTATTGGCCTAAAATTACAAATCTCCTGCAGGCCATTTCCAAGGTACGTTGTAGGCCTGAAAAGAATCAGGATTGTTTTTTTTTTTCCCCCATTTGGAGAGGGATTCCCTAAACGAGCCAGGTTTCTAACTCTGTCAGAAATTTGGGACTGCAGAGCAGTGCTCTGACTATGAACATAAATAGAGGTTTTTTTTTTTTTTTTTTTTATGGCTCTTGGGATTGGAATTTCTGTAGTACTGCACTTTCAACTAACAGCTGTAACATTAGTATTTTTAAAAAGACCGGACATTGCTAAAGCTCTTTGTTTAAACAAACTGCATGGGTGGGTAAACTGCAGGCTTCAGTGCACCACAGAACCTCAGCCCTGACCGGGGCAGACGATACTCTCTGGGGAAAACAAAGTAATAAAGACTTGGTGCTCATTCAGGACTCTGGAGTTCAAATCAGAAATATATATTGTGACAGAGTTGGGCCAGATGGCTACAGGAGAGTGATAGAAGGCAAATATATTAGCCCCAGGTTAAGTAGGTCCCTTTTCCCTGGGTAAGGTGACAGGGAAGGTTCCAGAACAATCAGGAACTTTCTGGAAATAATTAAGGCAGACAGGCTGATTAGAACACCTGCAGCCAATCAAGAAGCTGCTAGAATCAATTAAGACAGGCTAATCAGGGCACCTGGGTTTAAAAAGGAGCTCGCTTCAGTTTGTGATGCACGTTCAAGGAGCTGGGAGCAAGAGGGGCAAGAAACTGAGAGGGAGAAGGCGTACTACTGGAAGACTGAGAAGTACAAGCATTATCAGACATCAGGAGGAAGGTCCTGTGGTGAGAATAAAGAAGGTGTTGGGAGGAGGCCATGGGGAAGTAGCCTAGGGAATTGTAGCTGTCACACAGCTGTTATGGAGCCACTGTATACAGCTGCAATCCACAGGGCTCCGGGCTGGAACCCGGAGTAGAGGGTGGGCCTGGGTTCCCCCACATCCAGGGACCAAAGCCCTGAGGTAAGTGGGATACCGGGAGGAAGCACAGGCACGAGTGTCTGTGAGGGGAGGGCTCCTGCCTCATACTGAGAATGAGGGGCGATCAGCAGGTTATCTCAAGTGCTTATATACGAAGGCACAAAGCCTTGGAAACAAGCAGGGAGAACTGGAGGTCCTGGTGATGTCAAGGAATTATGACGTGATTGGAATAACAGAGACTTGGTGGGATAACTCACATGACTGGAGTACTGTCATGGATGGTTATAAACTGTTCAGGAACGACAGGCAGGGCAGAAAAGGTGGGGGAGTAGCACTGTATGTAAGGGAGCAGTATGACTGCTCAGAGCTCCGGTACGAAACTGCAGAAAAACCTGAGTGTCTCTGGATTAAGTTTAAAAGTGTGAGCAACAAGAGTGATGTAGTGGTGAGAGTCTGCTATAGACCACCGGACCAGGGCTATGAGGTGGATGAGGCATTCTTCCGGCAGCTCGCAGAAGCTACTAGATCGCATGCCCTGGTTCTCATGGGTGACTTTAATTCCTGATATCTGCTGGGAGAGCAATACAGCAGTGCATAGACAATCCAGGAAGTTTTTGGAAAGCATAGAGGACAATTTCCTGGTGCAAGTGCCAGAGGAGCCAACTAGGGGGAGAGCTTTTCTTGACCTGCTGCTCACAAACCGGGAAGAATTAGTAGAGGAAGCAAAACTGGATGGGAATCTGGGAGGCAGTGACCATGAGGTGGTTGAGTTCAGGATCCTGACACAGGGAAGAAAGGTAAGCAGCAGGATACGGACCCTGGACTTCAGGAAAGCAGACTTCGACTCCCTCAGGGAACAGATGGGTAGGATCCCCTGGGGGACTAACATGAAGGGGAAAGGAGTCCAGGAGAGCTGGCTGTATTTCCAGGAATCCCTGTTGAGGTTACAGGGACAAACCATCCCGATGTGTCGAAAGAATAGTAAATATGGCAGGCGACCAGCTTGGCTTAATGGTGAAATCCTAGCAGATCTTAAACATAAAAAAGAAGCTTACAAGAAGTGGAAGGTTGGACATATGACCAGGGAAGAGTATAAAAATATTGCTTGGGCATGTAGGAATGAAATCAGGAGGGCCAAATCACACCTGGAGCTGCAGCTAGCAAGAGATGTCAAGAGTAACAAGAAGGGTTTCTTCAGGTATGTTGGCAACAAGAAGAAAGCCAAGGAAAGTGTGGGCCCCTTAATGAATGAGGGAGGCAACCTAGTGACAGAGGATGTGGAAAAAGCTAATGTACTCAATACTTTTTTTGCCTCTGTCTTCACGAACAAGGTCAGCTCCCAGACTGCTGCGCTGGGCATCACAACATGGGGAATAGATGGCCAGCCCTCTGTGGAGAAAGAGGTGGTTAGGGACTATTTAGAAAAGCTGGACGTGCACAAGTCCATGGGGCCGGACGAGTTGCATCCGAGAGTGCTAAAGGAATTGGCGGCTGTGATTGCAGAGCCATTGGCCATTATCTTTGAAAACTCATGGCGAACGGGGGAAGTCCCGGATGCCTGGAAAAAGGCTAATGTAGTGCCTATCTTTAAAAAAGGGAAGAAGGAGGATCCTGGGAACTATAGGCCAGTCAGCCTCATCTCAGTCCCCAGAAAAATCATGGAGCAGGTCCTCAAAGAATCAATCCTGAAGCACTTAGAGGAGAGGAAAGTGATCAGGAACAGTCAGCATGGATTCACCAAGGGAAAGTCATGCCTGACTAATCTAATTGCCTTCTATGATGAGATTACTGGTTCTGTGGATGAAGGGAAAGCAGTGGATGTATTGTTTCTTGACTTTAGCAAAGCTTTTGACACCGTCTCCCACAGTATTCTTGTCAGCAAGTTAAAGAAGTATGTGCTGGATGAATGCACTATAAGGTGGGTAGAAAGTTGGCTAGATTGTCGGGCTCAACGGGTAGTGATCAATGGCTCCATATCTAGTTGGCAGCCGGTGTCAAGTGGAGTGCCCCAGTGGTCGGTCCTGGGGCCGGTTTTGTTCAATATCTTCATAAATGATCTGGAGGATGGTGTGGATTGCACTCTCAGCAAATTTGCGGATGATACTAAACTGGGAGGAGTGGTAGATACGCTGGAGGGCAGGGGTAGGATACAGAGGGACCTAGACAAATTGGAGGATTGGGCCAAAAGCAATCTGATGAGGTTCAATAAGGATAAGTGCAGGGTCCTGCACTTAGGACAGAAGAACCCAATGCACAGCTACAGACTAGGGACCAAATGGCTAGGCAGCAGTTCTGCGGAAAAGGACCCAGGGGTGACAGTGGACGAGAAGCTGGATATGAGTCAGCAGTGTGCCCTTGTTGCCAAGAAGGCCAATGGCATTTTGGGATGTATAAGTAGGGGCATAGCGAGCAGATCGAGGGACGTGATCGTCCCCCTCTCTTCGACATTGGTGAGGCCTCATCTGGAGTACTGTGTCCAGTTTTGGGCCCCACACTACAAGAAGGATGTGGATAAATTGGAGAGAGTCCAGCGAAGGGCAACAAAAATGATTAGGGGTCTGGAACACATGACTTATGAGGAGAGGCTGAGGGAACTGGGATTGTTTAGTCTGCAGAAGAGAAGAATGAGGGGGGATTTGGTAGCTGCTTTCAACTACCTGAGAGGTGGTTCCAGAGAGGATGGTTCTAGACTATTCTCAGTGGTAGAAGAGGACAGGACAAGGAGTAATGGTCTCAAGTTGCAGTGGGGGAGGTTTAGGTTGGATATTAGGAAAAACTTTTTCACTAGGAAGGTGGTGAAACAGTGGAATGCGTTACCTAGGGAGGTGGTAGAATCTCCTTCCTTAGAAGTTTTTAAGGTCAGGCTTGACAAAGCCCTGGCTGGGATGATTTAATTGGGGATTGGTCCTGCTTTGAGCAGGGGGTTGGACTAGATGACCTCCTGAGGTCCCTTCCAACCCTGATATTCTATGATCCCTCCAACTCCCTACTTGATACTGGAGGAGTTGACCCGGACTGTGGGTTCCACCAGAGGGGAAGGTCTCTGGTCTGTTCCCCGATCCACTAGGTGGATCAGCAGAGACTGCGGGGATTGTTCTTCTTCCTTTTCCTCATGCTGGCCAGTGATGAGGCTAACTGAGTGAACGACAGATTTGAGCCACGAAAGTGGCCAAACTGAGGGCTGCCAGGAACCTCTGAAGCGAGCAAATCCGCCAATAAGCGCAGGACCCACCAAGGCAGAGGAGGAAGTTTGTCACAATATGTAGTGGCTTCTGTAACACCAAGAGAAAAAGCTACGCCAAGATCAATCGGGCTGCGTGTGACCTTAAGAAAGATCTCATTCCTCAGGGCTGACAAAGCAAGGCTGAAATCTACTTTACAGCCCATGGTGATGCTATTACATGTGCGTGCTTATGTCTCTGCCAAATGCAAGGCAATATACCACTGTATTTTGTATAGCATCTTTCAGACCCACTGCATCCTGAAATGCTTTACAGATTTGAATAGTGTAATTGCAAATAATATTTAGAGGCATGAATAAGGGAGAAAAAATGTTTACAGATGACACTTCAAGGTGTGTGTGAGGGGGCTGCTAAGATGCAAATGGAGGAAGGCTGTTCTAGAGGGCAGGAGTTTTAGGGAGGGCTCTTACACTACCATTGCAAGATTGTGCAAAGAGGCAGAGACGAAGTTGTTGCTGGAATGGCTAAGGGAAGGAGAGGAGAGTGACAGAAAGTCTGTCAAAAGTTAGAGGGTGATTTGGAGCAGAAACCAGAAATCAGTGGGGTAGCCCCAGCTGGGGCTACTGAGGCTGAATGGATTAGGTTCATCTCACATTTTCAATCAGAAAAATGTGAATAATTGGGGCTCATTTAAGAACAACTTACTTAAATGCCCCCAAAGCCACAATCCTACAATTTGAGCAAGAAGGCAGCTGTAAAATATTTATATATAACAAATGGAAGAAAGGAGCAGTTGATAGTAACAAATATAAATCAGAAGGTAGGAAAATTGATAAGAGAAGCCAAAGGCCACAAGGAGAACTCTATGGCCATCAAAGTGAATGACAATATAAAGGAGGTTAATAAAAATATATTAGGAACAAAAAGAAGACTGACAATGGTATTGGGTCACTACAAGATGGAAATGGTAGAATTCTCAATGTAGAAAAGGCAGAAGTGTTCAATAAATATTTCTGTTCTGTATTCGGGGGGAAAAACAGATGATATAGTCTCATCATATGGTAATAACTCTTTCTATTTGTTAGTCTCTAAGGTGCCACAAGTACTCCTTTTCTTCTATTCCACTGGTATCTCTGGAGGAGGTTAAACAGAAGCTACTAAAGTAAGACACTTTTAAATCCGGGATAGATAACTTGCATCTAAGAGATGTAAAAGATCTGTGTGATGGGGCACCTGCCACACAGTGGGCTCTAAGGCAGTGCTGGACAACCTGCAGGCCACATGCAGCCCATCAGGGTAATCCACTGACGGGCCGTGAGACAGCTTGTTTACGTTGACTGTCAGCAGGCATGGCCCCCCACAGCTCCCAGTGGCCACGGTTCACCGTTCCCGGCCAATGGAAGCTGCGGGAAGCGGTGGCCAGTACGACCCTGCAACCCACACCACTTCCCGCAGCTTCCATTGGCCGGGAACGGCGAACCATGGCCCCTGGGAGCTGTGGGCGGCCATGCCTGCGCCACTTCCCGCAGCTCCCATTGGCTGGGAACGACTAACTGCAGCCACTGGGAGCTGCAAGCGGCCATGCCTACAGATGATCAGTGTAAACAAGCTGTCTTGCAGCCCACCAGCGGATTACCCCGACGGGCCACAGGTTGCCCACCACTGCTTTAAGGAGTTAATAGAGCCGTAGGGAGGCTGTGGAGGAGGCAGCCAATCAGGGCTAGGCAGACCCATATAAGAAGGGCTGCAGGGCAGAGCAGGTTGAGTCGCTCCCTGGAGCTCGAGGAGGGAGGATTGGCTGCCTTGCAGGAGGAAGAACACGAGCATCTTGGGCAGAAGTAGGGGAGTGAGAGCAAGCTCCTGGCTGAATAAGATGGGCAGGCTGAAGCCCTGAGATAAGGGCAGAGAAGGTTCTAGGGCTGCGGAAAAGCGGCCCAGGGAAGTAGACTAAGGAATCGGAGGGGATGCAGCAAATGTCGCAGGGGACAGAGCAACTTCCCTTTCCGTACCTCAGTTTCCTTATCTCTGAAACAGGGATAATGATACTGACCTCCTCTGCAACCTGCTTTGAGATCTCTGAATAAAATATCTCATGGAGAGATGGTGGTTGGCATGGCCATGTATGTATTTTCATGTCCATTTTGTGTGTGTGAGAGAGAGAGAGTCATTTTAAAGTACCACCTTTAGGGGTGTAGGAAAACAGGGAAGTCGTGAGTCACCCTAATGAAGGACACAAAAATTCATACATCTCTCAAAGGATGGTGATTTCTATTTAGTAAAACCGAACAATTATTTTTAGTATTAGTGGCATAGAAACATTTCCTAATACTATTCGTTTGCACGGATGCTCTGTATATGGCTTTTTATGTGGAATGCTATGCAGTGGCATATGCTAACGTGTCAGGTATGTGTGACAAAGCAAGCATATGTCCAATATAAATTATACATGGCATCCTGAGAACAGGTATGGCTTGCTGTGAAGGCCGACCCTTTGGGTGTCATCCCTCTGCTCATAAATCTGCGGGGAAATAATAAGCATAGAATGTCTTTGTGCTGTGTGTGTGCTTAATGTAAAGATACTTTAACGCGGTTTGCATCGCAGGGCTGCAAAAGGCAGGTTGTGTATAATAATGAAGGCACCTACAAGGGGAATATGAATGCAAATAGGAATGACCTTTCACTTCAAAGGGATTTGCTCTTGACACACTTGGTCACTAGTGATTCTTAATGCACACTGAAGGGCATTCTGTGGCCCCAATCCTGCAGTAAACTCGGTGCACTTGGACCCCTGCCCCCAGGTGGAGCATATTTCGGGATCAGACCCTTTAGGGTGTGCAGAGTTAACTTGCTGATTGGCACCCACATCTGAGAACCTGGGATGGCCAAGCCCTGGTGTGAGTAGCCCTACTGCAAAGTCCTACTGGAATTATTGTGTCTTCACTGGTGCTGCCCTCCCCCAGGTCTGTCACTGGGGTTCTCAGGGGCATACCCCATGGCTCTTTCGTGCCACAGTAACCTGAGCTGTTCTGTGATTCTTTCTTTGCCAGTGAAGTGTATGAAAATTTGTCTTTCTGGGCACACGGGGGATTGTGGGAAGATATTGGAGGACTATCAGCACTTGAGTGGTTTAGCCTGCATCCTCACTGCAAAGCAGATGGGTTACCAGCCCTAGTGAAAGCAGAAGCTAGGCCTTAGTCTGCAGCTCCAGATGGGCCAGCTGGAGCCTGCGTTTAAGGCACCACTACACTCGGGTGAGAAGGTTTTATGTGTGGATGGGAGGGGGTTAGGGACAAGAGTCCAGGTTATCTCTGCAGAGAAGACTGGCCTAACGCGGCAGGCCACATTCAGTGTCTTTTGGAAGATCTGTCCAACATTTTTCAAACCTGCATTTTTGAAATATTTTCAATATGTCGAAATATTTTCTTTACAAATTTTGCCAAAACTCTCAATTTTTTGAAAATCTTTCATTTTTGGTGACTTTTTTTGGGGAAAATTGCATCAACATTTCTCTAGAGGGTTTTTGAAAAACAAATGTTAATAAGCATTTTGAGAACATGTTCCATTTAATTTTGGGGGGGAGGAGGGGAACCAAAATGCATCCATTTCAAATCCTGCTAAATGAAAACGATTGAGACATTTTAGCTCTGTTCCCTAGTAGTATCATCATTGCAAGGTTGGTCCTTAAAGAGCCAGGCCACATAGAATGTTCTCGTGATAGGATCAGAAATAGCCTCCATGGACCCACTCTGGGATCAGGCCCTAAAGTCCACCCCCCATAAGGTGTATCTACACAGAATGCTAAGGCTGGGCTCTGACCCAAGATTGAACCCAAGCCCCCTTTCCATCCACACACAAATCATTCTGACTCAGGTCTGGGGGATGAGGTAGATGAGGCTTTCTTCCGGCAGCTCACGGAAGCTACTAGATCGCATGCCCTGATTCTCATGGGTGACTTTAATTTTCCTGATATCTGCTGGGAGAGCAATACAGCAGTGTATAGACAATCCAGGAAGTTTTTGGAAAGCGTAGGGGACAATTTCCAGGCCAAGTGCTAGAGGAGCCAACTAGGGGGGGCGCTTTTCTTGACCTGCTGCTCACAAACCGGGAAGAATTAGTGGGGGAAGCAAAAGTGGATGGGAATCTGGGAGGCAGTGACCATGAGTTGGTTGAGTTCAGGATCCTGACGCAGGGAAGAAAGGTAAGCAGCAGGGTACGGACCCTGGACTTCAGGAAAGCAGACTTCGACTCCCTCAGGGAACGGATGGGTAGGATCCCCTGGGGGACTAACATGAAGGGGAAAGGAGTCCAGGAGAGCTGGCTGTATTTCAAGGAATCCCTGTTGAGGTTACAGGGACAAACCATCCCGATGAGTCGAAAGAATAGTAAATATGGCAGGCGACCAGCTTGGCTTAATGGTGAAATCCTAGCGGATCTTAAACATAAAAAAGAAGCTTACAAGAAGTGGAAGGTTGGACATATGACCAGGGAAGAGTATAAAAATATTGCTCGGGCATGTAGGAATGATATCAGGAGGGTCAAATTGCACCTGGAGCTGCAGCTAGCAAGAGATGTCAAGAGTAACAAGAAGGGTTTCTTCAGGTATGTTGGCAACAAGAAGAAAGCCAAGGAAAGTGTGGGCCCCTTAATGAATGAGGGAGGCAACCTAGTGACAGAGGATGTGGAAAAAGCTAATGTACTCAATGCTTTTTTTGCCTCTGTCTTCACTAACAAGGTCAGCTCCCAGACTGCTGCGCTGGGCATCACAACATGGGGAATAGATGGCCAGCCCTCTGTGGAGATAGAGGTGGTTAGGGACTATTTAGAAAAGCTGGATGTGCACAAGTCCATGGGGCCGGACGAGTTGCATCCGAGAGTGCTAAAGGAATTGGCGGCTGTGATTGCAGAGCCATTGGCCATTATCTTTGAAAACTCGTGGCGAACGGGGGAAGTCCCGGATGCCTGGAAAAAGGCTAATGTAGTGCCAATCTTTAAAAAAGGGAAGAAGGAGGATCCTGGGAACTACAGGCCAGTCAGCCTCACCTCAGTCCCTGGAAAAATCATGGAGAGGCTGAGGGAGCTGGGATTGTTTAGCCTGCAGAAGAGAAGAATGAGGGGGGATTTGATAGCTGCTTTCAACTACCTGAAAGGGGGTTCCAAAGAGGATGGCTCTAGACTGTTCTCAATGGTAGCAGATGACAGAACGAGGAGTAATGGTCTCAAGTTGCAGTGGGGGAGGTTTAGATTGGATATTAGGAAAAACTTTTTCACTAGGAGGGTGGTGAAACACTGGAATGCGTTACCTAGGGAGGTGGTAGAATCTCCTTCCTTAGAGGTTTTTAAGGTCAGGCTTGACAAAGCCCTGGCTGGGATGATTTAACTGGGAATTGGTCCTGCTTCGAGCAGGGGGTTGGACTAGATAACCTTCTGGGGTCCCTTCCAACCCTGATATTCTATGATTCTATGGGGCCCTAGGACTGTGCTAGGCAGGTGGGTCAGAGCCTGAGTCCCACTGAGATTCTGGTCTAAGCCCTGTCATTTTGCAGTAAGGACACCGATCAAGCTGCAGACCAGAGTCAGTATGAACACATTAGCACAGTTGAGACCTGGGTCCAGCAATTGCAAACCCAGGTTTACAATGCAGTGTGGATGTTCAAGCACTGGCTTGGAAATACCAAGTCCATGAGCCTGAGTCCCACAGACCCAGGCTTAGTGTGGGGTGGAGATGTACCCATAGAATGCCCCACAGTGATACGATCGCTGCGGGATTGCTTCTTTTGTCATTGCACAGGGCACATTACAACCACAACATTAGGCTTGTATTCAACAGTCTATGCTCTTTTCTCAAAAGCTGTTGTTAGAGCATGGGGGAAGCCTGACTCCTGCATGCCCACAATGAAGATCGGCCGTATCTCCTTAGTCATTCAGTTACTCTCTGCTTCTGCATTTCCCTGACCCTTCCCGCAGGAGTGTTACATTTCTGTCTTGTTATATTGATGTGGTGATCTGAACAGTGGTTTCAACAAGGGGAGGAAATTAGTTGGCATATGTGCCAAGAATGACTGAATGTTTCAGGACACAAAACCTGAACCAGCCCAGTGAAATCCAATTTCCACCCTTCCCCCCGCCATCTCTCCCCCTCCATTTGTTCTTGCACAGAACAGTGCTCTTCATCTCACTGTGGCAGAGTCAGCAGTTGGTATCTCCTAGCCGGCATGGTGCTGCCAAGTTTCTTTCATTTGCATGCAGATGTGGCTGACTAAGAGAATCAAGCCCTGGATCTTGTCTGTCTATGAGGCCTTGCCAGCATGAAGCTAGAAAGGCAGCCCTGATCAAAGAGCAATCTGAGCCTGATGAATTAGTCTCTGGTCTCACTCCATGAATTTGAATACAGACGGTCACTTTTTTTCCCATCAAGGCAAGGAGGTTATTTGCATATTCTTTCCTCATCAGTCTTCTGCTGCTCAGGGAGCAGAGAGCTTCTCTTGATAGAATATAAAAATTCCATGCTGGTTTTTCATATGTAAAACAAATTGTATTTCAGCCATCTTCTCTATGTACCCATAGAATAAAAATATACTAGGCAGCGTCTGAATCTCAGCTGCTTTTCCATGGCCTATTGTTGCATGATTCCTGACAGAGCCCATTGTTAAAGCAGAAATCCATCATGTCTCCTTTATATTTTTCAACACGGGATAGAGTTTTCTTTGAGTGTGATGCTTTCCTGCCAGTCCTCGCATCCCCCAGACAAAGCACAGCATTCAGGAGACATCAAGGCTCTGATGCCAACCCACATAAACAATACACCTCCCATTTTGGGGCTATAACGCTCAGAGGTGAGGTCCTCGCATTCAGTTTCCAGGCCAAAAAAGTGTCATTTTTTGCCACTCAATAGTGAGCCCTCTGGCAAAGTAGGGAGTTAGGATGACTGAGTCTGAAGGGAGTCTGCTCTGTCCTTGACAAGAAAGATGGTGGAAGCAGTGTGCCTAAGGGAAGGGGATATGCAGATTCACTAGGAACTGAGAGTTCACTCTAGGCACAGTCACCCTGATTCATGAGGGCAAAACTCAATCTGTAATAGGGGTTAGGCAGAAACTTGTGCTGAGGGAAAGTTATTCCATAGCTGCCTCTGAAGTAGCTGATATCAATGCATGTCAGACTGGCTACTGGACTAGATGGACCAGTGATCTGGTCCAGTCTGGCATCACCTCTGCCATGGGAATTTGAAAAGCCTTCTTCAAGGGCTTCTCCGTATGTGTATGTGAGAAGAGGATTGGGGGTGGGGAGTAATGGAGGGATCTAAGGACTTTGTAAAGGGTATCTCAAGAGAAAAGAAATTAAACAGTCTTAATGGTTGGAGGGTCATTCACAAAATATCTTATGGGAGCTATTTTAAAAAAAATCCCATTTTCACACTCTGACTTTGGTGCAGATATGTTTGTTGACATTCCCTCTGCCAACTAATTCCTCTGGTTTGTGTTTGTTTTCTTTGCTCAGTGATGGATTGCAACTCTCATCACTCCATGTAAATTAATCTCATACAACCAGCAGATTCCCTGTAGGCCCGGTTAATATACACCAACAAAGACAGTTTTTCAAAAGGAGGTCATGGGGGGGAAATAATAAAGATCACTGCCAGTCTCAAGGTGTAGGCGAGCCTGTTTGTTTGCCTCTTTGAGCTCTTGGACATTCCTACTACAACTATCGTAAATGGCAATAACTTTAAACTAAAGTATGATGCACTTAGAACTGAATCAGGTGGGATCAACCCAGAAGAGCTTCCTTGTAGGAAACATACATGTTTTCCACTGGGTAACTGCAAAGCAATCACTGATTACTCTTGATACTTTGCCTTACTCTGCAATCACCCCTATTTCTTTCATTTAAGAGGCAATGTTTTGTGCAGTGATTAGGGGCCCCAAACCAGCAAACAGGAGACTTAAGGCTTCTCCACAAGGTGTGGTAACGTGCCCTATCGGGGTGGGATTTCTCAAGCATACCAATGCGTTACGCATAAATTGGTCTGTGTGGACCTGGGTGGTGCACACTGAAGGTTGCCTAATAAAAGCATCTACACAGGCCAGTTAAGGTGCGATATGAGTGCACATGAGATATCACACCCCGGCAGGCACATTACCGCATCATATAGCCAAGCCCTTAGCTTCTGTTCTGGACTCTAACAAACTTGATGTGTGACTTGGGCAAACCACTTACCCCATCTGCCTCAAATTCATAGAATCATAGAATATCAGGGTTGGAAGGGACCCCAGAAGGTCATCTAGTCCAACCCCCTGCTCAAAGCAGGACCAATTCCCAGTTAAATCATCCCAGCCAGGGCTTTGTCAAGCCTGACCTTAAAAACCTCTAAGGAAGGAGATTCTACCACCTCCCTAGGTAACGCATTCCAGTGTTTCACCACCCTCTTAGTGAAAAAGTTTTTCCTAATATCCAATCTAAACCTCCCCCACTGCAACTTGAGACCATTACTCCTCGTTCTGTCATCTGCTACCATTGAGAACAGTCTAGAGCCATCCTCTTTGGAACCCCCTTTCAGGTAGTTGAAAGCAGCTATCAAATCCCCCCTCATTCTTCTCTTCTGCAGGCTAAACAATCCCAGCTCCCTCAGCCTCTCCTCATAACTCATGTGTTCCAGTCCCCTAATCATTTTTGTTGCCCTTCGCTGGACTCTCTCCAATTTATCCACATCCTTCTTGAAGTGTGGGGCCCAAAACTGGACACAGTACTCCAGATGAGGCCTCACCAATGTCGAATAGAGGGGAACGATCACGTCCCTCGATCTGCTCGCTATGCCCCTACTTATACATCCCAAAATGCCATTGGCCTTCTTGGCAACAAGGGCACACTGCTGACTCATATCCAGCTTCTCGTCCACTGTCACCCCAGGTCCTTTTCCGCAGAACTGCTGCCTAGCCATTCGGTCCCTAGTCTGTAGCTGTGCATTGGGTTCTTCCGTCCTAAGTGCAGGACCCTGCACTTATCCTTATTGAACCTCATCAGATTCCTTTTGGCCCAATCTTCCAATTGGTCTAGGTCCTTCTGTATCCTATCCCTCCCCTCCAGCGTATCTACCACTCCTCCCAGTTTAGTATCATCCGCAAATTTGCTGAGAGTGCAATCCACACCATCCTCCAGATCATTTATGAAGATATTGAATAAAACCGGCCCCAGGACCGACCCTTGGGGCACTCCACTTGATACCGGCTGCCAACTAGACTAGAAATTCCCCATCTGTTAAATGGGAATAATAATTAGAGTTGGTTTGGCAGGGCGGGGGGGGGGGGGGTGGGCGCAGTTACTATGGAATGCTTTGACTTTTCATCTAAAACTGGAACTTCTCAGCCAAAAAACAAAAATTCTTTGGTTTTCTAAACCAAAAAACCTATTGGAAATTTTGAAGGAAAGCAGACCCTTTTTGCCAACACTTTTCTTTTAGTCAAACCCCCCATTTTCAGTCAAAAAATGTTTTGACAGGAATTTTTCGATCACCCTAAACTTCCCTTTCAAGAATGTCTTCAAGCTTGACATAAAGCTCATGTTATGAAGTGCTTAGAGGTCCTGGAATGAAAGCAAATTATGATTTATTATTAAAAGACTTCTGGCTGAGAACAGCTGAACAGAATCTTCCCCTTTTCCATATGTATTTACATGGAGTACAAACAAACACAATGCTTGGAATGCTGCATATTTTCCAAGAATAATTTTCAGAAATCGCCTTCCCCCCACCCACCACCACATTTCTAACATGCAGTGGAACTGCATCTGGTTTCGTGTACGCTTTCTAGTACACCATCACCGTGTGATGATGACACTTCATTGTACGTATGAGACCAGGAGGATTCAAGAAGTAAATGAGCTTCTATACCACACATGGAAATGTTGCCAGAGGGAAACAATTGAATGAGATTGGGTCATAACACCCTGAAGGAGAAGAGCGAAGTATCTGATCTCTGCAGCTCTTACTATTATCATCTAAGACCTATGTGCCAATCTCCGTCTCTAAAGCCAGGGGCAGAAGGACATCAACCTATTTTCTCCCTGCTATGGATGTGGACTGCAGGAGCAACGGTGATTCCAAAACACCATTCCTTCATTCTACTTACCCCCTAGGTCTCACAGTGTGGGAGGGACCCAGGTGGGGCCAGGCGGAGAGCTACTGTCCATGGCCCTTATCCTCCACCATAGAGATCCATGGGACTTTTGCCCTATGGCATTTTGCTTCTCCAATCCAAGGCTTGAATTAGGGGGAAAATAGTGATATTCTCCCAAACTATGCCCACAAACCATGGGTCACCTACTTGAGACACCAAAATAAACACAACTTGCAGTCACTTGAACAGATGTTCAAAATATCTTGTGCTCTGATGGGCTCCTTGGGCACATGTCCCTCTCAGCTGCACCCCAGGGTCCCTTTTGTTTGCTTGTGTCAGCTTTGGGGTACCTCCCAAGCACTGACCACACACAGCACCAAAATAAGATGCCAGTTGCAGTAGATGCTGAAGACCTTCATTATTTGATTCCTTTGCTCAGCGGGGAAATAACTCCCCATTTCCATGGGAAACTTCAAATTTTCATTGAAAAACTGAACACCCAAAAACTGAAATATTTAAAGTCTGAAATGCTGCTGCAGCATCTTATGGGATTTGTAGTCTGACTGGGGATCCCAGCCCATAGAAGAGAATGAGAGCATGAATTACATCTCCCATGACATCCCGAGGCCATGCGATTGCCATGATACACAACCTTCCCTCACCAAGAAGGGAGATCCGGATGCATCATGGGAGATGTAGTCCAACCAAAGGAGCTGGGTCTATAGGGTAGAACCGGGGGTGTGAGATAGTTGAACTACAACTCACATGAGGCACAGCAGCAGCACTTCAGAATAAAAAAATTAGTTTTTAATTTTTTGCTGAAACTTGAAACTTCCCATGGGGGAGGGACGTTTTCTGAATGCCTCTACTGGTTAGCTCCCTTAGGCCCCCTCAACACAGGCTAAATTGCTTGAGAGACCCCTTCACAATTTGGAGCCTCCACCCCCACCCTAAGGGGAAGTTCTGGGACCAGTGGCCAGCAGAGGGCAATTGGGTGTCAATTTGAAAGGATGGCCAATGGCTTCCACAGATTTCCCCTGGATCTATACAGAACTTGGAGAGGAATCTGCTGATTTGGGGATAAAGTTGGAGAGAGAGAACACACTGACTTTGCTGCCCTCTGTGACGGAACAGCTGGTATAAAGGACCAGATGGCCAAAGAACAGTAAGCTGTAGTGTCTTAGTGGATTCATTCCATCGCTTAATGGTTTGGGATTTTTTTTATTGAATGACAACACATTTGTCTGGCTTGACTTTCTCTTCATAACCCATGCTGTGCATAGCCCAGGTTCTCCTCTCCTCGAGGCATTCAATGACAATACATGTACACCTTGCAGGGTGTTACAGAGGGTATGTCTACACTTTGAGCTGCTGGGGATGTGAGTGACTGAGCTAGCATGCTAAAAATAGAATGTAGTCACCGGTGGTGGGAGGGGATAGCTACTCCAAGTATGTATCAGTCTGAGACACTAGGCATAAGCGCCGACTCCCTGGGTGCTCCGGGGCTGGAGCCCCCACGGGGAAAAATTAGTGGGTGCTCTGCACCCACCGGCAGCCAAGCTCCCCTCACCTCACCTCCGCCTCCTCCCCTGAGCGTGCCGCGTCCCCACTCCTCCACCTACCTCCCAGCACTTGCCGCCACCAAACAGCTGTTTCGGGACCTAACAAGTTCCTGGAGGAAGCGGGGAGGAGCGGGAACGTGGTGTGCTCAGGGGAAGAGGTGGGGAAGAGGCGGGGCCAGGGTGTGGATTTGGGGAAGGAGTCAGGATGGAGCGGAGACTTTGGGGAAGGGGTTGGAATGGGAGCGGGGCGGGAGGGGGTGGGGCAGGGGTGGAGTCGGGGCAGGACTGGGGGCAGAGGGGGGTCGAGCACCCACTGGTGCCAGCAGAAGTCGGTGCCTATGACACTAGGTACATCCTCAGGGCAGCTAGCCCCTCCTACTTCTCATACCACCGTGGCTACACTGTATTTTTAGCACACTAGCTCAATCAGAGCTAGTGAGGGTATGTCTCCTGGAGCTGGAACTCGCACCTTCCAGCACGAAGTGTAGACATACCCTATTTATACCACACTTTGCACAGCACTATGTAAGTGCTAACGAGCTGTTGCCGGCGTTTATTACCGTTTCACTAGATTTACCTATCACAACCTACCCAGGGCTGGAGGGAGAGGTTAGGATGAATATTGCTCTTCCAAATGTGGCCAACTCTCCTGCGCAGACAGCGGCTGTTACCTCATCTGCTGTTCTAAGGTTTGTGGTGGAGCTGTGCAAAACTGTTTGACAAGACACCAAAAACACTCCAGTTCTGCTAATTACAAGTTGGTAGAATCTTCAGCAGTTTTTTAAAAATTATATTTATTTAATGCAGAAGGTGGCCTGCTTATTTTTTGATTGTGTGTAGGGGTTGGGGAGGAAAACCAAAGCTGGGCGTGACATTTTTGCACTGCATGGATCCCTGCCAAATTTGTAAGGCAGGCTTTCAACAGTGCTGTGACAACTTTGAGTTTTCGAACTTCTGGGGTTCGAAGCTTGGATCCAGAATTTTAAAGGTATTTAGGCTTTGCTCTGCTCAGTGTTGTATGGCCTAAGGGATTTAGATTCAAAAGTGACTTAGGCACTTGAGCCCAGATTCACAAAGGGATTTAGGTGCCTAACTCCCTTTGAAATTAATGGGAGTTAGGCACTTAATACCATTTTTGAGGATCTGGACCTTACGTGTCGAAATCTGATTGAAAGTCGATGACTCTTCCCCATCTAAGTCATGTAAGCCTCGCAGTGCTGAGCGGAGCAGTGCCTAAATAAGGTTGTGGTGTTTTTCTGATTTCCTCTCTTCTGCTTCCTCGTTGTCGTGAATCTCCTGTTTCTTTGGTAAGTCCTTCCCCAGTGCCCTCCCACCCCAGGCCTTCACTCCCACCCCATTCGTCAGCTAGCATGGTCAGCAGTGAAAGAGTCAATGACTCTGCTCCTCGTCACTGAGCTAGAAAAGAGTTGACCCTCCAATCAGGTGAATAGGGAGAAGGTAGTTCATCTCTCATGTCTCTGCAGACTCTGGCAGACATCGCTGTATCCGTTACATTTGGTAGGGTATTCCTGCAGCTACAAGAGAGAGAAACTGTATTTGTAAAGAAAGCTGAGATTCTACACAAGCTGCTCATGTCTTGTGGGCTGTACAATACAATTTGTGAACTGGTCCTGGCCTGCCTGTTGTGCACATTTGACACCTGTGCACTAAGCAAAGGTACGTGGTTGCAGTGAGGTTAATGCATTAAGTAGCATGACCAGATAGCAAGTGTGAAAAATTGGGATGGGAATGGGGGGTAATAGGTGCCTATATAAGAAAAAGGCCCCAAACTTGGGATTGTCCCTATAAAATGGAGACATCTGGTCACCCTAGCATTAAGCCTCATTAATGAAGGCTATATTGCAGCTGTCAGGCTGAACTGCTGAAAGTTTTACCTTTCAGGAGTGAGAATAAATATGTCCAATGCAATCTGCTCTCATAATGCAATCTGACATCTCCCCTCTCTTTCTTTCTAGCTCCCTAAATTTTTTCCCTTTCGTTTCTAAGTAAAGATCTGCATGAAGCTAGGAGGAAGTACTATGACTGTTCTCAATTTACATCCTCAAAATAAAATACATTCTTTGCTGATTGGCTCTGAACTGCAGTTAAATCATACCCTCCACAGAGGTGATTGCTGGTCATTACAGAATATTTTGAGCTCAATTCTAAATTGTCTGCAACAACTAGTAATGCTGGATCCTGTTGTTTAGAAGCCTATGGCGTTCTGTGCTGAATGAAAATGTGCTGATGCTGGAAGAAGAATTCCTGCCTTGCTGGGTAATAATTATGTCACTTATGTTAATCTTGTATTATTTATGCTTGAAGTGATTGCAGCTTTCTCTTTGACACTAATCTGCTGTTGTCTCGTAGGTGCTGCTTTTGAGCATCATAGCAACGCTTTTCCTTTCTGCAACGATGGGCTATTGCAGGGGGAGGGGGGAGACGGAATTCTCACACTTTCTGGCATCGTTTATATCTCATACCCTGCCTAGGCTCCAGCAACGCACTTAAGCACATACTTAACTTTAAACCTGTGAGTAGTCCCATTGAATCCCATTTTAGCCTCAATGCTTCAGTGCTTTGCTGGTCCGTGGCCTAAAATACCTACTAATTGCACCAAATGAGGTGCTGTACTCTATATCTGCTCAACCCCAAGTTCCAGAATGCTAAAGTCCTGCTCGGTTTATGCATTTGTTTGTGTTTGTAACTCTCTGTGCTGATTCAGTTTGGCAAATTCTGTGTTCCAAGAACACCATGCTGGAGAAATGCACTTGTTACGTACAGTTTGTAATGCAAACTCTTCTCTTTTCATCTAGTGTCTTGAGATGAGCCAGGCAGCCAACTCTGGGGATGCAGATTGTTCTGCTGCAGTAGGTACTGTGACCTTGCACAAACATACCTGACTTCATAAAACAAATGGCAACCACTAAGGAGCTGAGTTTTATTCTTGCAGGAATGGATCAATTTCCGTTTGATCAGTGAGTCAGGTCTAGGTCAAAGGCTCCTCTCCCTTCCCAACAAGAGACTTTCTTGTTCATTTCTTTAGCACTGAAGATTTTCTCTTCTCTCCCCCTTCCTAACCTTTTGGCCAGGCAGGTAATAAAGATTTGTATCTACATATCAGACACACAACTCTGATTAAGGTGGCAGCCTAAATCAGATAGGCCTTCAGAAGCTGCTGAGAACAGATGCTTCTGAAAGCTCTGTGTTGAGGCTTGCCTGGTTGGAAGCAGCAAACTGCCTTTCAAGTGAACGCTTCACATTCTTATCTGAATTCTCTGATGCTTGCCATGGCGCATGTTTCTTATGTAGATCTTTTCATAAATGTAAGGCCTTCTTCTAAGAGATCTAAAGGAAGCTTCATATCATAGTGGCCTCCTCCTTCCCCTAAGTTTGTGCATAATAAAGGCAGAGGAAGCCCTGTGTAATTAAGCAACCAGAGTGAGATTTATATAAATTATTGGCCCAACTGATCCTTCACTGAGGATCTGACCCTGGAATAGGGTGAATGAGGAGAAAGAGATGTGGAAATACCACCAACATCAAATTAAAGAGAGATGGGGAAAAAGTGAAGAACCTTAGCTGCGGAAAGCTAATGCTATGGGAGGATCAGTAACTGTCCCTGATGAGATGGTTGGGTCTGGAGGTACAGATGAAATGACTGGTTCTTGGTTGAATGGGAATGGGTAATTACAGGGCATTGGTGGAATAGTGGACAATGTTGCAGCCAAACAGTGGCAGGGAAGGGGTGGGGAATCCACTGGTCTCTTGATGGCTTTCTGGGAGGTATGCTTTCATAGAATCATAGAAGATTAGGGTTGGAAAAGACCTCAGGAGGTCATCTAGTCCAACCCCCTGCTCAAAGCAGGACCAACCCTGACTAAAACATCCCAGCCAGGGCTTTGTCAAGCCTGGCCTTAAAACCCTCTAAGGATGGAGATTCCACCACCTCCCTAGGTTACCCATTCCAGTGCTTCACCACTCTCCTAGTGAAATAGTTTTCCCTAATATCCAACTTAGACCTCCCCAGTGCAGCTTGAGACCATTGCTCCTCATTCTGTCATCTGCCACCACTGAGAATAGCCTAGCTCCATCCTCTTTGGAACCCCCCTTCAGGTAGATGAAGGCTGCTATCAAATCCTCCCTCACTCTTCTCTTCTGAAGACTAAATAAGCCCAGTTCCCTCAGCTTCTCCTCATAAGTCATGTGCCCCAGCCCCTTAATCATTTCCATTGCCCTCTGCTGGACTCTCCAATTTGTCCACATCCTTTCTGTAGTGGGGGGTGGGGGCAAATCTGGATGCAATACTCCAGATGTGGCCTCACCAGTGCCAAATAGACGGGAATAATCACTTCCCTTGATCTGCTGGCAATGCTCCTACTAATGCAGCCCAGAATGCCGTTAGTCTTCTTGGCAACAAGGGAACACTGCTGACTCATATCCAGCTTCTCATCCACTGTAATCCCCAGATTCTTTTCTGCTGAACTCCCGCTTAGCCAGTCAGTCCCCAGCCTGGAAGTGCATGGGATTCTTCCATCCTAAGTGCAGGAACTCTGCACTTGTCCTTGTTGAACCTCATCAGATTTCTTTTGGACCAATCCTCCAATTTGTCTGGACCCTATCCTTACCCTCCAGCATATCTAACTCTCCCCTTAGCTTAGTGTCATTGGCAAACTTGCTGAGGGTGCAATCCATCGCATCATCCAGATCATTAATGAAGATGTTTAACAAAAAGAAAAGGAGTACTTGTGGCACCTTAGAGACAAACCAATTTATTTGAGCATAAGCTTTCGGAAGTGAGCTGTAGCTCACGAAAGCTCATGCTCAAATAAATTGGTTAGTCTCTAAGGTGCCACAAGTACCCTTTTCTTTTTGCGAATACAGACTAACACGGCTGCTACTCTGAAACATGTTTAACAAAACCAGCCCCAGGACCAACCCCAGGGGCGCTCCGCTTGATACCAGCTGCCAGCTAGACATCGAGCCGTTGATCACTATCTGTTGAGCCTGACGATCTAGCCAGCTATCTATCCACCTTATAGTCCATTCATCTAATCCATAATTCTTTAACTTGCTGGGAAGAATACTCTGGGAGACCATATCAAAAGCTTTGCTAAAGTCAAGGTATATCACGTCTATCCCTTTCCCCATATCCGCAGAGCCAATTATCTCATCATAGAAGGCAATCAGGTTGGTCAGGCATGACTTGCCCTTGGTGAATCCATGTTGACTGTTCCTGATCACCTTCCTCTCCTCCAAGTGCTTCAAAATGGATTCCTTGAGGACCTGCTCCATGATTTTTCCAGGGACTGATGTGAGACTGACCGGTCTGTATTTCCCCAGATTCTCCTCCTTCCCTTTTTTAAAGATGGGCACTATATTTGCCTTTTTTCAATGGTCTGGGACCTCTCGTGATCCCCATGAGTTTTCAGAGATAATGGCCAATGGCTCTGCAATCACATCAGCCAACTCCCTCAGCACCCTTGGATGCATTGCATCTGGCCCCATGGACTTGTGCATGTCCAGCTTTTCTAAATAGTCCTTAACCTGCTCTTTCACCACTGAGGGCTGCCCACCTCCTCCCCATACTGTGTTGCCCAGGACAGCAGTCTGGGAGCTGACCTTATCTGTGAAGACTGAGGCAAAAAAAAAGTATTGAGTACTTCAGCTTTTTCCACATCATCTGTCACTAGGTTGCCTCCCACATTCAGTGAGGGTCCCACACTTTCCCTGACCACCTTCTTGTTGCTAACATACCTGTAGAAACCCTCCTTGTTCCCCTTCACAGCCCTTGCTAGGTGCAACTCCAGTTGTGCTTTGGCCTTCCTGATCGCAAAAACTTTCAAGATTTCAACTTTTGTCTCAATGCCAGATGGGAGATTTTTTTCCAAACTCTCATGTGACAGGAAAACTGCTTCCTGCCCAGTCCTGGTGAAAAACAACTTGAACTTTTTCATACAGTGTCCTTCAAACTGCTCAAACCAGCATTTCCGATCTTGGGAGAAATGTTCCATAAGCACATTCTGTCACTGCCAACCCTTTGCCTCAAATAATGTTGTGAAGGAGCTAGACAAAGGAATTCAGCTTCACCACTAATCCCCTCCCAAGTCCAGTTTCACCATTTCCCAGGTAGCTCGCTCACCTGTGTCCCAAGTCCAAGCTTCTGAAGATCCTATTGTCTGGCCTCCCTCCCTTGTTCCTAGATGTATACATTTACCTTTAGCTGTATTAAAATGCATATTGTTTGCTTGCACCCAGATCAGTCTGTAGGGGTGACCTGTCCTCTTCAGTATTTACCATTCCCTCAATTTTTGTCATCTACAAACCTTATCAGTGATGATTTTATGATTTCTTCCAGATCACTGGGAAAAAAGTTAAATAGTTTAGGGCCAAGCATCAATCCCTAAGGGACCCCTTGATGGCTTTCTGAGAGGTATGCTTTCGTATGGATATATAGCTGCTCGCTCATGATTCCCCTGTTTACAGTTACCCCTATCAGTTATCCGCCTATCAGTTAGCCAGTTTTTAATCCATGTAATGTGTGCCATGTCAATTTTATATTAACACTTTGATTAAAAAACTAAATCTAGTGCTAAGTCAAATGCCATACAGAAGTCTAAGCATATTACATCAATACTATTACCTTCATCAACCAAACTTGTAATCGCATTTAAAAAAAATCAAATTAGTTTGACAGGATCTATTTTCCATAAACCCATGTTGATTTACATTAATTACATGACCCTCCTTTAGTTCTTTATTAATCAAGTTCTAGATCAGCCACTCTATTATCTTCCCTGGGATCAATATCAAGCTGACAGGACTGTAGTTTCTCGGGTCATCCCCATTTACCCTTTTTAAATATGTACAATGGTCCCTCGCTCTCCTGTGGGGAGGGAGGCCACTGTGCCTCAGTGTAGGGGCAGTAGTCTTCGGGCTTGGGCCACCCCAGCAGGATCCATCTAACAAGAGCAACCACACAACAAGAGTGCGGGCTTCTGTCCCCACCCTTGGGTGGGTGTGGGGGGTGCGCCGATGCAGTCTTTAGCCCTCAGCCCACTCAGCTGGGGCTGACACCAATTAACAGTGAAGCCCCTGCCCTTGGGCAGGACCGGGCTAGTAGCAGGCTATTGCCTATGTCTCCGGGTCAAGTCAGCCATCAAATACACACAGTTAGCCCTAGCCCTTTGGGTGGGGCAGAGCAGGGAGCAGGCTTTAGCCTAAGCATGGGGCTCAGGCAGCCAGCGAACCCATACAGTCTCGGGGTTCATGTAGGGGTGAGCGCCCACCCAGTCTCGGGGGCTCCAAAAGGGGTTGAGCACCCAGCAGGCAGTCTAGGGTGCTGACAGGCTGTTCAGGGACACAGGCCTCCTGGCCTAAGGGGGGTTTGGTGGGGCAGGGAGACGTGGGCCCTCCCTACTCCACCGCGACCCAGCCCAGGGCCCTAGCAGTGGCAGAGAGGTCCGCCACTGTGTTGGCGGGGATCCAACCGCAACATGCCGACCCAGATGCAGTCAGCCCTATAGCCAGCCAGTCGTCAGCTGCCCCTGGCTACTTCCTACCTCCCCAGGGCTTGGTACCTCCAGTATCCACCAGTCCTCGGGCTCCTCTGGTTAGACAGTCGATAGTAGTCCCAGTAACTCCTCATCCGCTGGGGGCAGGGTGTGGCAGAGTGTAGATTCAGCTCCTGGGCACCGCATCAAAGCAGAGGCATCCGTCTCCTCTGCTGGCTACCGCTCACTGAGCTGCAGGGCCCTCCCTTTAAACTTCCTCTCCCACCTCGGTCCTTCTGGAGAGGGGAGCGGGATGGGTTTGTCTCTGCCCACCAAGGGGAGCGTAGTGGTCCCTCGCTCTCCAGTCCAAAGGGAGGCCACTCTGCCTCACTACATACTGGAACAATACTAGCTTTCTTCTAGTCTTATGGAACCTCCTCAATGCCTCAAGACTTATTCAAAAATCAGCATTAACTGTTGAGTGAGTTCATCAGCCAACTCTTTTAAAACTCTTAGATGCAAGTTATTTGGACTGCTGATTTAAAAATTCTGACTTCAGTAGCTTCTGTTTAACATCCTCCAGAGAGACAAGTGGAATGGAAAGAGTGTTATCACCATATGAGGAGACTATATCATCTGTTTTCCCCCAAATACAGAACAGAAATATTTATTGAACACTTCTGCCTTTTCTACATTATTGAGAATTCTACCATTTCCATCTAGTAATGAACCAATACCATTGTCAGGATTCTTTTTGTTCCTAATATATTTTTAAAAACTTCCTTTATATTGTCTGTAACTGTGCAGGCCATAGATTGCTCCTTGTGTCCTCTCAGCTTGTATTATCAGTTTTCTGCAATTACTATCAACTTCCCTGTTTCTTCCCTTTGTGTGTATATGTATATAATATATATAATCTTTTATTTTTTATAGATGCTTTCACTTCCCCTCTTAAACCAGGTGGATTGGTTTGTTTGTTTGTTTTTAACCAGTGCAGCTTCCTTCCTCTCTTGTGAGATTGTGGGTATTTGGGCATCTAGTGAGGTGTTCTTAAATGATTCCCAATTATCATTCACACTTTTCTGATTAAATTGTTTCTCCCAACTGATTTAGCTCATAATTGTTTTCAGCTCTGTAAAACTGGTCCTATTAAAGTACCAAGTATACATAATCATAGAACTGGAAGGGACCTCAAGAGGTCATCTAGTCCAAGGCAGGACTAAATATTATCTAGCCCATCCCTGACAGGTATTTGTCCATGATATATGTTACTGCTCTGGAGTTTATTCTGCTTGCACATTATAAATGTAATCAAGTCATGATCAGTTGTACCTAATCTACCATGAATTTTTGGTTCTGTGATCAGTTCCTCTTCATCTGTAGGCCAAGATTGAATAAAGAACACGTTTTGAGTTAGGAAATTGTCCTCTACAATGTTTAGAAATTCCAAGGATGTTTTAGCATTGCCAGTGTGAGACCTCCAGCAGATGTCCCTCAAATTGAAGGCCCCCAGGATCACGTAGGTTTTTTTCCTATATATCGAAAATAGTCGTGTGAGGAGATGGTCTGTGGCTAACCCCACTAATACCCTATCTCGTGCTTTATCTGTTTGGACATTGATCCATAAGCATTCAAGATCATTTTCTTCCTAGTTATCAGTGACTTGGCAACAGGCAATGACATTTTTGACATTGATTTTAACATTCCAGGCGTGTGAATCATCCCACCAGGTTTCAGTAATACCAACAAGGCTGAATTTATGCTCATGAATGAGCTATTGTAATTCCCCTTGTTTGTTACACAGGCTCCTCAAATTGGTGTCTAGGCAATTTAAAGGACACAAAGAGGAGAAATTCTTGGTTCCTTGATTGTTCTCAACATCTCGGTTTTGTTTTTGAGCTGAATGCTCATCTCTGCCCTCTTTTTACCCTCCCTTTTGCTATTAGTGTAAAACCTTCTGCACTACTTTAGGCAACCCCAAGGAGATGGTCCCCCTTCTATTAAGGCGGAGGATATACAGTTCTCTTTCCCCACTGAAGAAAGATCAATGTTCCACGAAACCAAAACCCTCCACATCTTCCCTAGCCAGTGATTCACTTGCAAAATCTTCTGCCCTCTTACTGTTGCTGGCGTTGCCATTGAGCCTGTCACTGTAAACACCAATGTGAGAGGGAGGGTGTTGGTCAGCCTTTCCATGCCCATAAAGAAGCTACCTCTTTAAAGGGGCACAGTGCTATCTGCCTCCATGAAGGCAGTGTTGCCTAGAGGTTAGTGCACTAGAGTAGGACTTAGGAGAGCTAGGTTCTGTTCCTGGCTCTGCTGCTAGGTGACCATAGGCAAGTCATTCCCCCCATGCCTCAGTTTCCCCATCTGTCAAATGTGGCTAATGCTACTGACCTACTTTATATGGTTTTTTGGGATCTATGGATAAAAAGCAGATAAGAGCCAGGTATTCTTATTATCTGCCTATGGTGATCCTGCAGCAAGAAGAGTTTAAAGAAATATATGGGTGCGGGGGAAGAGGAGAAAGCAAGATCAGGTCTGTTATCCTGAGTTCTTCCAGTATCCATACCTAATTGCTGGTACAGGGGCACAAGGACAAGTGGCTAGTGGCATCAACACACAATCTGTTCTTAAACCATCTTCAGTAGTTTTGGATTCTCTGGAAGCCATAGTACCATGTGAGCCGAACACTGCAGACCAGTAAGGGTTCAACATGAAAGGCCTTTCTACTCCCAAGCAGACCTACTTTAAACAAGAGGGAACTGTTCTCCACCCCACTACTAGCATGACCTACCCCTTTCACCTTGCCACTTGTGACTCTGCTTCCGTTCATAAAAACGGACCATAATTGTTTTATTTCCCTGGAAGTGCAGTCAGCCCAGAACACGCAGGATCTGAACTCAGTTTGTCTGATCAGAGAACTTGGGCCTGGATTGATCTTTACAGCTATCCTAAGCTAAGAGCTGCTTTTTATCAACAGCATTTAAGCTAAACAAGTAAGCAGGCAGACTCACATGCCTGCTGTATCTGAAAGCAGCTTCAATGAGTTCAGCTTAAAGGCAGGCATTAGATTTGCCTTCAGCGCTGTACACACCTTTACCAGCTCAGGTTAGGTGTGGATATTCTTGTCTGGTTTTCTAGCTAACTAGCCAGAGAGGAGCAGTTCCATGGCCTACCAAGCCAGGCTCATTATTCGGACAGGGGATTGTTAAATGAAACAAGCCAAAGTCAGAGCAGATGGAGAAGAGAGAGAGGAAAAGAGAAATGAGGGAGAAATAACAGAATAAAAAAAGGAGGGCATAGGAGAAGTGAGGGGGAAGAGAAGGAAGAATTGACCTTTGCTACCCTGTCCAGCTGTTCAGAAATCGCTTCCAAAGTATATCACTCTTTCCAATTAGTTTCCAAAGAGATTTCATCCTATAAAAATATTGACTGTGTAGGAGGAGCAGGGGTGGTTCCTTGGTTCTGATGGCCTCTGAGCTCCTGAGACAAACTGATGAATTCCCCGAATGTGAAAAATAAGCCGCGATCTCACTGCTCTAATTGCATTGGAATGGGCGCCTGCTTAGCACCGCAGAGATGTTGTCACAGTAAAAACTGTCACGTTGCAATGAAACAAGGGTGGCATCATCGTTGCTGATCTTTGCATGCAGCCGTTGCTTTTTCGATCAAGTAGCAGGTGTTATGAGCCGCCACTGTGTATTCAGTGATCGGAGGGCAATGTTTTGCCGCTGACCGTTAGCAGGGCTGTCTGTGTAGCCGACACTTTTATGCGCCCCATTACTATAGTGCCCGAGCACCTCCCAGTATCCCTGTGTGGTAGGGAGGTGCCATTATCCCTCGTTGCCGGTGGGGAACTGAAGCACTGAGAGTTGGCGTAAGTCTGCCCGTCACTAGAGGTGTGTTTGCAACACGCACATTAGTTTCACTCTAGCTAATGCAGCTAAAATAGCCATGAAGATGCAGCGGCACAGACGCTGGCATGGGCGAGGAACACATGTACCTGGGGTTCCAGGTGGGCTTATACATCCCATGTTGCTGTGTCTTCACAGCTAGTCTAAGCCATGCTAGCTTGATTAAAGCTAGTGCAGGTCTGTCTATCCGAGCTGTGATCGCATCTTCACACGCAGTGCCAAGGTCATAAGAAAAGGGTACGTACACTGGCTTGTACAAGGTCATAAGAAAAGTCTATGCAAGATCAGGGAACTGAATCAGGGTCTCCAGGGTCCCAGGCTAGCTCCGTAACCACCAGACTGTCCTTCCCATCCAGGCTCCGGAACTTGCACCATGTTGAGGTGTTTTGTCAGCCGGATCCTCCTCTCTTTTACACACATTGAGAAGTACCTCATTCCACTGTGAGGGTGCTGGTCAGTGTAAAGGAATCAGAATCTGGCCCCAAGATAGCAAACCTCATCAGCTATCCTAAGCTGGTAAGTATCCGAGTCTGTGTTTGTTTGCTTGCTGAGGAAGTATCCCAGCGTGTGTTTGCTGGGGGGGCAGTGTGAGAGTCTGAGTGAGTGTCTGATTGGCTGCTAGCCTGCAGGGGGCGGGCAGTAGGGTGTCTGTTTGTTTGCGACATGGAAGCCTGGCTGTTTAAAAATAGCCAGAGCTTCGCGAACCAGCTGAGCGGCGGAGAACCAGCTGAGCAGCGGGGACAGCAGAGCAGCACACAGCAGGAGTTTGCCTGGGAGTTCCCCTGGAGGGAGCCCAGTGAAGCTTACGTCTTGCAAACTGCTCTGAGGAAGCTCATAGTAGGAAGGTGATATGGAAGGGGGGGGTTCAGCTGTTGTGACCTGCACTGGATGTGCCATGTTTGTCTTTCTTCCACAGGACAGAAGCGACTTTGTCTGTACAAAGTGCAAGCTGGTCTCCATATTGGAAGAGAAGATTGAAGGTCTGGAGCAACAGATAACAACCCTGCGTTGCATACGGGAAACTGAGGATTTCCTGGACGAAACTCAGGATAGGCTTCTAGGGGCACAAAGCTCTACAGATATAGAGCAGGTTGCACAGAGGAGCCAAGAGGCCAGTGAAGAAGCTTGGCAACATGTGACCTCCAGAAGAGGTAAGCGGAATGTCCGGGTTCCAGTAACACAGACACAGGTAACTAACCGCTTTCATGTTCTCTCCACAGGTATCGTTGCGGAGAGTGGACCAGATGATATGTCTGGGGCGAGAAAGCAGAAGGAGACTCCGCTGGTTGGAAGGCATGAGATGCGTTGTCCTGAGGTTGGGGGTTCCACGACCACCACCCCCAAGAGGAGAAGGCGGGTGGTGGTGGTCGGGGACTCTCTCCTCCAGGGGACTGAGTCATCTATCTGCCGCCCTGACCGGGAAAACCGAGAAGTCTGCTGCTTGCCAGGGGCTAAGATTCGTGATGTGACGGAGAGACTGCCGAGACTCATCAAGCCCTCGGATCGCTACCCCTTCCTGCTTCTCCACGTGGGCACCAATGATACTGCCAAGAATGACCTTGAGCGGATCACTGCGGACTATGTGGCTCTAGGAAGAAGAATAAAGGAGTTGGAGGCGCAAGTGGTGTTCTCGTCCATCCTCCCCGTGGAAGGAAAAGGCCTAGGTAGGGAGCGTCGAATCGTGGAAGTCAACGAATGGCTACGCAGATGGTGTCGGAGAGAAGGCTTTGGTTTCTTTGACCATGGGATGGTGTTCCATGAAGGAGGAGTGCTGGGCAGAGACGGGCTCCATCTTACGAAGAGAGGGAAGAGCATCTTTGCCAGCAGGCTGGCTAACCTAGTGAGGAGGGCTTTAAACTAGGTTCACCGGGGGAAGGAGACCAAAGCCCTGAGGTAAGTGGGAAAGCGGGATACCGGGAGGAAGCACAGGCAGGAATGTCTGTGAGGGGAGGGCTCCTGCCTCATACTGGCAATGAGGGGCGATCAACAGGTTATCTCAAGTGCTTATATACAAATGCACAAAGCCTTGGAAACAAGCAGGGAGAACTGGAGGTCCTGGTGATGTCAAGGAACTATGACGTGATCGGAATAACAGAGACTTGGTGGGATAACTCATATGACTGGAGTACTGTCATGGATGGTTATAAACTGTTCAGGAAGGACAGGCAGGGCAGAAAAGGTGGGGGAGTAGCACTGTATGTAAGGGAGCAGTATGACTGCTCAGAGCTCCGGTACGAAACTGCAGAAAAACCTGAGTGTCTCTGGATTAAGTTTAGAAGTGTGTGCAACAAGAGTGATGTAGTGGTGGGAGTCTGCTATAGACCACCGGACCAGGGGGATGAGGTGGATGAGGCTTTCTTCCGGCAGCTCACGGAAGCTACTAGATCGCATGCCCTGATTCTCATGGGTGACTTTAATTTTCCTCATATCTGCTGGGAGAGCAATACAGCGGTGCATAGACAATCCAGGAAGTTTTTGGAAAGCGTAGGGGACAATTTCCTGGCGCAAGTGCTAGAGGAGCCAACTAGGGGGGGTGCTTTTCTTGACCTGCTGCTCACAAACCGGGTAGAATTAGTGGGGGAAGCAAAAGTGGATGGGAATCTGGGAGGCAGTGACCATGAGTTGGTTGAGTTCAGGATCCTGACGCAGGGAACAAAGGTAAGCAGCAGGATACGGACCCTGGACTTCAGGAAAGCAGACTTCGACTCCCTCAGGGAACGGATGGCCAGGATCCCCTGGGGGACTAACTTGAAGGGGAAAGGAGTCCAGGAGAGCTGGCTGTATTTCAAGGAATCCCTGTTGAGGTTACAGGGACAAACCATCCCGATGAGTCGAAAAAATAGTAAATATGGCAGGCGACCAGCTTGGCTTAATGGTGAAATCCTAGCAGATCTTAAGCATAAAAAAGAAGCTTACAAGAAGTGGAAGGTTGGACATATGACCAGGGAAGAGTATAAAAATATTGCTCGGGCATGTAGGAATGTTATCAGGAGGGCCAAATCGCACCTGGAGCTGCAGCTAGCCAGAGATGTCAAGAGTAACAAGAAGGGTTTCTTCAGGTATGTTGGCAACAAGAAGAAAGCCAAGGAATGTGTGGGCCCCTTACTGAATGAGGAAGGCAACCTAGTGACAGAGGATGTGGAAAAAGCTAATGTACTCAATGCTTTTTTTGCCTCTGTTTTCACTAACAAGGTCAGCTCCCAGACTGCTGCGCTGGGCATCACAAAATGCGGAAGAGATGGCCAGCCCTCTGTGGAGATAGAGGCGGTTAGGGACTATTTAGAAAAGCTGGACGTGCACAAGTCCATGGGGCCGGACGAGTTGCATCCGAGAGTGCTGAAGGAATTGGCGGCTGTGATTGCAGAGCCACTGGCCATTATCTTTGAAAACTCATGGCGAACCGGGGAAGTCCCGGATGACTGGAAAAAGGCTAATGTAGTGCCAATCTTTAAAAAAGGGAAGAAGGAAGATCCTGGGAACTACAGGCCAGTCAGCCTCACCTCAGTCCCTGGAAAAGTCATGGAGCAGGTCCTCAAAGAATCAATCCTGAAGCACTTGCATGAGAGGAAAGTGATCAGGAACAGCCAGCATGGATTCACCAAGGGAAGGTCATGCCTGACTAATCTAATCGCCTTTTATGATGAGATTACTGGTTCTGTGGATGAAGGGAAAGCAGTGGATGTATTGTTTCTTGACTTTAGCAAAGCTTTTGACACGGTCTCCCATAGTATTCTTGTCAGCAAGTTAAGGAAGTATGGGCTGGATGAATGCACTATAAGGTGGGTAGAAAGCTGGCTAAATTGTCGGGCTCAACGGGTAGTGATCAATGGCTCCATGTCTAGTTGGCAGCCGGTATCAAGTGGAGTGCCCCAAGGGTCGGTCCTGGGGCCGGTTTTATTCAATATCTTCATAAATGATCTGGAGGATGGTGTGGATTGCACTCTCAGCAAATTTGCGGATGATACTAAACTGGGAGGAGTGGTAGATACGCTGGAGGGGAGGGATAGGATCCAGAAGGACCTAGACCAATTGGAAGATTGGGCCAAAAGGAATCTGATGAGGTTCAGTAAGGATAAGTGCAGGGTCCTGCACTTAGGACGGAAGAACCCAATGCACAGCTACAGACTAGGGACCGAATGGCTAGGCAGCAGTTCTGCAGAAAAGGACCTAGGGGTGACAGTGGACAAGAAGCTGGATATGAGTCAGCAGTGTGCCCTTGTTGCCAAGAAGGCCAATGGCATTTTGGGATGTATAAGTAGGGGCATAGCGAGCAGATCGAGGGACGTGATCGTTCCCCTCTATTCGACATTGGTGAGGCCTCATCTGGAGTACTGTGTCCAGTTTTGGGCCCCACACTTCAAGAAGGATGTGGATAAATTGGAGAGAGTCCAGCGAAGGGCAACAAAAATGATTAGGGGACTGGAACACATGAGTTATGAGGAGAGGCTGAGGGAGCTGGGATTGTTTAGCCTGCAGAAGAGAAGAATGAGGGGGGATTTGATAGCTGCTTTCAGCTACCTGAAAGGGGGTTCCAAAGAGGATGGCTCTAGACTGTTCTCAATGGTAGCAGATGACAGAACAAGGAGTAATGGTCTCAAGTTGCAGTGGGGGAGGTTTAGATTGGATATTAGGAAAAACTTTTTCACTAAGAGGGTGGTGAAACACTGGAATGCGTTACCTAGGGAGGTGGTAGAATCTCCTTCCTTAGAGGTTTTTAAGGTCCGGCTTGACAAAGCCCTGGCTGGGATGATTTAACTGGGAATTGGTCCTGCTTTGAGCAGGGGGTTGGACTAGATGACCTTCTGGGGTCCCTTCCAACCCTGATATTCTATGATTCTATGATTCTATGATCACTTCAGGGAATGGAAAAAGACTGAGCATCAAGGAATCTGGAAACCCAAAATGCAGGGTGTAAATAGAAACCTTGCTCTGGATTTTTCCATATCTGTACTGGAACTGCCTAGTGGCCACGGATGTTGTAGAATTCAATAGCCCGCCACTGGAAGTGACCTTCCCCTTCTCCTCTGAGCTCAACCCTGTGGTGCAACAGCCATGATGGCCCTGTCAGTCGCTATTACTGTCGGAGAGAACTGGGTCTTAGCCAGGTAATAATCAGCAGCTGGAGCTGGACCAGGAAGTGAACAGGTGGGTGTAGTGCATTCTTGTTGGTCCACCTTTCTAAAAGGTAGGAGTCTGCATGCAGCGCTGATTGGGTGGCTTCAAGGAGGTAAAGGTCTGGGTAACAGTGGGAAGGACAAAAAGATAATGGCATCGCCAGTGAGGACATTTCTGTTGTGATACCCCCGTTGAACTGCTCTTGTCTATAGAGAGTTGAAATTTTTCAGAGAGAGAGGGAAGTGGGGGGAGTGGGGTTTTCAAAAAAATTATCATTGTCCAAAACATTTTTCACCCCACAATCTCTGTCTCTGCTTCTCCTCTCACTATCTTTGCCCTTTAAATCTGGATTCAGTGGCTATAAAAAGAATGGACCCCATCAACACCTGATCCTGGGCACTCTCATAGAATCCTAGAATATCAGAGTTGGAAGGGACCTCAGGAGGTCATCTAGTACAACCCCTTGCTCAGAGCAGGACCAATCTCCAATTTTTGCCACAAATCCCTAAATGGCCCCCTCAAGGATTGAACTCACACCCCTGGGTTTAGCAGACCAATGCTCAAACCACTGAGCTATCCCTCCCCCAAATATGGAACACTTCACGAATTTGTGTGTCATCCTTGCACAGGGGCCATGCTAATCTTCTCTGTATCGTTCCAATTTTATGTAGCTGGAATAAATCCTTTCCTCTGTGGGAATGTCTAGAGTAAGGTACATGCTCTTCATGCCTAGAACCTGAATGCAGTGGAGAATCTGGGATGACCCAAGGGCTGGAAGTTGAAGCTAGGCAAATTCAGACCGGAAATAAAGCATTAATTTTTAACAGAGAGAGTCATTAACCATTGAAACAACTTACCAAAGATTGTGGTGGATTCTCCATCCGTGACCATTTTTAAATCAAGACTGAATGTTTTTCTATTAGATCTGCTCTAGGAATTATTTGAGGGAAGTTCTCTGACCTGTGCCATACAGGAGGTCAGACTAGATGCCCACAATGGTCCCCTCTGGCCATAGAACTGAGGAATCTATTCTACATATCTAATCTTTCATGGGAAAGAATTTCTTGTAAATTCTTCCATTCTGGCTGAAATTATGAGAAAGAAACAGGCTTGAGATGTCTCTAAATTATAGACATTGTGGGCCTGACCTTCTTTGCTATGATTTTTGTTTCTCTTTATCTCTGTTGCTCTTCCGCTCTTCGCTGCCACGTGCACTGAGTTATTCCCTGGAGCATCTTGCAGCTTGGCTAACCCCAAAATACATTCCACCATAAAATAAATCACAGTAGTTTAATCACTCAAGTAAATTACCCACAGAAAACTATCGTGTCACCTTAATTGCATCTCTTCTGAAGAAGCAGTGTATTAGAAGGATGTTTGGAACTCCCCTCCCACAAGTTATGGTGTGTCATGATCTAGCTATTATGGTTACAGAGGCTATAGCAACGGAGCTGTAATATTTTCTTATTATGCTTGTTCCCTGATAATACTCCCATTTCCCTGAAGGCTCCGCTTTTAAACCTATTACAAGGATTTTGGAAGATGGTACGTTATTTACCTTTCTCAGTCCATAGCTTACCACGTGCTTTTCTGCCTGTGCACGCATCCCAGGATGTTGTTGCACTACCAAACAAAGCCATGTACTGTAGGCAAAACCATTTACATAGTTTGAGGTCCACATTTTTTTTTTTCAGTGAGGGAGAAGTCCTGGCTGAGTGCAGCAGACAGCCCATTGGGAAGGGAGGAGTAGGAGGAGGCTGTGAGGGGTTAGAAAGAAAGCTGGGCTGGGGTCAGAGCTTCAGCACTGTCTGAAGAGAAAAGGGGACAAGAGGTTCATCCTCCCAGATGGGGATGGAGCAATCTACTTCTTCAGGGAGCTCTGCTACAGCCTTCCTGTGTGAGTTTGGGCAAGTCACTTCTCCTCTCTGTGACTCAGCTTTCCCTCCCACTCTTTATTGGTATGTCTATACTGTGTTGTAAACCTAGGCTCAGAGTCAGGTTTGAGCCCAACTGTCCCTCTGGTCCACCCAAATCTTTCTGGATCGGGTCAGCAAGCACAGAGGACGGAAGAATCTCATGCACCACTACAGACTAGGGACTGAATGGCTTGGCAGCAGTTCTGCAGAAAAGGACCTAGGGGTTACAGTGAACGAGAAGCTGGATATGAGTCAACAGTGTGCCCTTGTTGCCAAGAAGGCCAATGGCATTTTGGGATATATAGGTAGGGGCATTGCCAGCAGATCGAGGGACGTGATCATTCCCCTCTATTCGACATTGGTGAGGCCTCATCTGGAGTACTGCTTCCAGTTTTGGGCCCCACACTACAAGAAGGATGTGGAAAAATTGGAAAGAGTCCAGCGGAGGGCAACAAAAATGATTAGGGGACTGGAACACATGACTTATGAGGAGAGGCTGAGGGAACTGGGATTGTTTAGCCTGCAGAAGAGAAAAATGAGGGGGGATTTGATAGCTGCTTTCAACTACTGGAAAGGGGGTTCCAAAGAGGATGGATCTAGACTGTTCTCAGTGGCAGCTGATGACAGAACAAGGAATAATGGTCTCAAGTTGCAGTGGGGGAGGTTTAGGTTGGATATTAGGAAAAACTTTTTCACTAGGAGGGTGGTGAAACACTGGGATGCGTTACCTAGGGAGGTGGTGGAATCTCCTTCCTTAGAGGTTTTTAAGGTCTGGCTTGACAAAGCCCTGGCTGGGATGATTTAATTGGGGATCGGTCCTGCTTTGAGCAGGAGGTTGGACTAGATGACCTCCTGAGGTCCCTTCCAACCCTGATATTCTATGACCTGGGTTCTAGGAGCCACCTGCAGGCGGGGTCAGAGCTTGAGTCCACTGTTTCTCATGTCCAAGCCCTGTCATTTTGCAGTGTGGACAGTGCTCAAGCTGCAGAGCCGGCTCAGGTCTGCATAGTGCAGTAGGGATGCATTAGCACAGTTGTGAGACCTGGGTCCAGCAATTGTAAGCCCAGGTTTACAATGCAGTGAGGGTGTTCAAGTGCGGGCTTGGAAACACCGAATCCATATCCCACCGGTCTGGGTTTACAATGCAGTGTAGATGTACCCTGTCTATCTTGTGTATTAAGTCTTAGTCAGTATAGTACTTAAGCATGTGATAGAGTTACACTGAATTAAGAATGCTTTCCCGAGTCAGGACCTTAGATTGTAAGCTGTCTGGGGTAGAGGCCATCTCTAATTCTGTGTTATGCAGTGGCCAGCAAAATGGACTCCTGATCTCACTTGGGTCCTCTCTGTGCTAACGGAACATAAACAACTGATGCTGGTCCAGTGTCCTTGCTAAGTGCCTTATAGAAATGTAGGGCTGGAAGGGACCTCAGAAGGTCATCAAGTCCAGCCTCTTGTGCTGAGGCAGGACCAAGTAACCCTAGGCCATCCCTGAGAGGGGTTTGTCCAACCTGTTCTTAAAAACCTCTAGTGACAGGGATTCCACAACCTCCCTTGGTAACCCGGCCCAGTGCTTAATTATAGCTAACTATGGCCTGGTTCTGAGGGCCTCCTTCATGGACCTCCGTACCGTCAACTCTCCTTTGAGTTGTTGGGAGTTGAATGAGCTTATTCTTTCCCAGGATCTGGCCGTATATTAGCACTTCTACATAGATCAGTTAAAAAAATCATCTGAAGGAGTAAATATCTGTGTTAAAAGGTAACTCCCTTACGCAGGGGGAGGACTGAGAGTGAAGTCTCCTTAAAAGATAATGTGGGATGCCCATAGTTAACATATCAGCCTGGATTTATTTATTTTTATCCTTGATAAAACATTTAATGTTGCTTAATTCTGCCCCAAGCACTAAGCTGGCTTCCCAGAGAAGAGACCTGTCATCTGAGCTTTTGATGGCTAAAGTTCCTCAGACAGCTGTGTTCAAAATCTCACTTCAGAGGACGGTTTTGTTTGTGGTTTTTTTTTTCCTTTTTCTTTTTTTTCCTTTCAATATACTCCACAGACATCTCAGTTCAAAACCTACATAGGAAATTCCCTGGAGGATCTTGCTGTAATTTGTGGAATTCAGATTCCTCCTAGTGATTTTTTTGTACTGCCTTTTAAACACTTGTGATAAATAGTTTTTCATGTTCAGAGGGCTACAGTGTCAAAGCCATCAAGGTAATCTCACTGCCCTGTGCAGGAGCTGGCATACTTTAGCAGCACTTCCTTTCACACAGCTAACTATCCAAACAGCATCTATCGGCTCAAGACGAGCCCAGCAGCCTCATTATAACTTTTATTGTTGTTGTTTGTTTGTGTTAACCACTCAGGAGCCATGAGAGATCAGGACTCCGCATGCTATTCCTGGCTCTGCCACCGGTCTGTTGGGTAACCTTGAGTAAGTCGCTGCCCTACCTTGTGCCTCAGTTTCCCCTCTATAAAAGGGAGATAATGACTGACCTCCTTTGTAAAGTGCTTTGAGATCTACTGACAAAAAGTGCTATGGAGGAGCTAGGTATTCTTGTTAACAGTATTTCCAACCCCAAGCACTCAGAAATCATGTGTCAGGTCCATCCAAAATTATGAGATTAATTTAACAATCATGAGCTGCTTTTAAAAAAAAATACATTTTGAGGTTCTTTTTATTTACTTTCTGGTTTCCAAGCCTTTAGTGGGCACGAAGGTCACATTTTCAAGCTTTCCACTGCAACCATGAGGGCTGGAAACTTACTTTTTCTCTTGCATGAAAACTGAGATTCTCATGGAATCACGTGACTCCAGCTGCTGGGGACTTAAGAAAAACAGCAAATATTGCAATAAAATCCCACTTTACCCTGATCCTGCAATTGGGCCTGTGTGCGTAGGTGCCTTTGCCTGCATGGTGAAATCAATGACGTTCCAGGGAGGAACAAGGGGCCACCTGCTTTGAATCACATTCAACATCAGAGCCATGGAGCATTAAGTAATTGATAGTGCGTTGCTGGACTGTTGAACCTATGCTGAGCCACACTGACTTCAGCAGAGCTCCATGCACATGCTGCGACCTGCCTATATGCTGGGGGCCTTAATGTGTAAATATGAGTGAGTTCTAATCATGTAACTGAAAAAGATACCCTAACTGATCACATGAAGGATTGTTTGGTGGTACTGAAGAGAAGACCTAAGGCTCTGGGTACATGCTAACAGAGTTATATTCTATGGAACTGGTATTGCGGTAGAATAACCAAACACAAGACATACATACCCGTGTTGATTTGGCACATCTGTACTTGAAAACAAGATCACAGAAAGGCCTTTAAGTACCATACCAAAGAGAAGTTAAGAGCTTCTGTGTATCAGTCCATAAAGCGAGGTTTATCGTGATAGATCAATGCTACTCATTGCCATTGCTGTGCAGTGTTCGTTTTTCTGAGCAGATCCAAAAGTCAAGTGCATTCTAAAGGGATGTGAAGCTGCGGCTTCTCCAAAATCAATGTTTCAACTATTGCTGTCAAGGGGCAGGCATGTGTCCTAGCACAATGCAAAAGCTGGTGGTGACGGTGGTCCCTGAAAAGTAGAAATACATCTCAGGTGCCGAGTTAATTAGAAAACGGGGCGGGGTCCTCATGGAAAATTTGTACTGTTTGTCGAAAAACCCTTTTGGCTGAAAAGTTTTCGGGTTTCAGGTTTTTAACAAGAAAGCCACATTTCCCCCAGAAAGCAGATACTTTCTGCCGAAATGTTCATTTGGTCAAAACCCCAATTTTCCATCAAAACCCAGGTTTTGGGGAAAAAAATTAAATAGAAATGTTTTGGTTTTCTGTTTGCTTTTCATAATAATAATTAATAATAGAAACACATTGTGGATAATTTAGGGGGAGAAATAAATTCATTTCCCATGAAAAATAATTGGCATTTTGGATCAGCTGTACAATTTAGCCTTTGGTGCTAGGCGATCACACCCAGAGGCTTTGGTGTCCCAGTGACTTATTTTAGATGTTTTTTCTTGATTTTTGTAAAACACAAAAAATGTGTACACTGGTTGTAGCCAATCAGCAACGGCTTATCCCAGCGGTTGTGGGTTGGGACCCCAGAGTTGGCTGCAACCCCATTTTAATGGGGTTGCCAGGGCTGGCTTAAACTTGCTGGGGCCTAGGGCCAAAGTCCAAGCCCGAGGGCTTCAGCCCTGAGGGGCGGGAGCAAGATTACAGGCCCCCTGCCTGGGGCTGAAGCCCTTGGGCTTTGGTCCCTCCAGCCTAGGGCAGTGGGGCTTTGGCTTTGGTCCCCCTACCAACCTGGGTGGTGGGGCTTGGGCAGGCTCAGGCTTCGGTTCCCCCCTCCTGGGATCCTGTAGTAATTTTTGTTGTCAGAAGGGGGTTGTGGTGCAATGAAGTTTGAGAACCCCTGGCCTATCCTGTGATGTGATTTGCAGGAGGACATAACGTTATCTAGATTTTTAAATGACCACCCTAGTATCTAAGCACCTCACAACCTTTAATACAGCATCCCTGTGATGTACATGCAGAGAATTGAGGTGCTGAGAGATTAAGGGCTTTGCTCAAGGTTACACAGTAAAGCTGTATCAGAAACAGGAGCTGAGCTGAACTCTTCCTGAATTCTATTACAGTGCCTTAACCACAAGCCATCCATTGTCCAGGTTGTTTTTGCCTCTTGTATCCTGTACCTAAATGAGGTGCAGTTAACTGCTCTAGTTACTCCTATCTGCACAAAGTAGACTGAAGCCACTTACAAGGAAAAGTTATCTAATTCTGGAACGCAGGTTAATTGCATCAGAGTTGCTAAAAATATCATCCTCTTGGTGTTTACCATTTGCATGTACCAGTAGCTAAGTTCAAAAACAATACCAGGCAACTGCCAACTGGATTGTATGATTTTCAGAGGGAAAAGTTATGTGAACTTGTTGCATAAAATATTAAACTGAAAAAGGTGAGAATGATTAAAAATGATTAAATGATTAAAAATCATGATTAAAAAGGTGAGAATGAAAAAATTAATTAAAATTAATTAAAAAATCATGATTAAAAAGGTGAGAATGATAGTGAAAGAAACTCTGAAAATTTGGAATGCAGATTGAAGCAGAAATGGAGAAGTCCATTTCACATACTGAAATGATACCACCACTTATTCACAGTGACATCTATGGCAAAAATACAGTAATTAGGAGTTTTCAAGCTCACTTTGGCTCATTGGAAGCCTAAGCACACATTAAAAATCCATCATCTATTTTACAAGGAGTAGAGATTTAATAAGCAAGGCATTCATAGATTTAATAAGCAAGGCATTTCAGTACAAGAACATCACATCTTCCATTCTGCTGGAGTTTCTTTCCATTAATTAATTTTAGTCTGCTTTTGTATAAAAATGCCGATGAATTGGTATTTCTTTGAGTAGGGTGTGGGTGTGTGTATATGATGTGAAATTCCTTCAGGTCTGATCATTCAGTACAATGGAAGAATGTGGAGAAATTGAGGGGGGTGTAAAGACCCACAAAACTCCAGTTCTATGAATTAGCAAAATTAATTCAGAAATAGACAAAATTACAAGCTATCTGAACAATACTTGTTGGGGAAAACAAATTATCAGTAATAGAGGAGCCTAGACTCTGACCATGGACATCAATGGCCCTACTCTCATGCTTAAAGTTTAGGGAACTGAGTCAGGACCCCGGTTGTAATAGGAATTTAGGGTGACCACTGGAGGCATCCGTGATTGGGCAAATGCAGAGACATACATGCGTCTTTACAGGACTTAAATACTATCACTGGGCTACTGTTCCATCCATTCCAACTCACGTACACATGAAGACAAATTGCACCATGATAGAGATGACCATTTCAGTAGAGTAACCAAGGCATGTGCTGACATTCCCAACAGCTGCCAGTCAAAGACAGATTCAGGGAAGAAAGCTGGGGAAATATTGATAGTAATGGGTTCCAAGCTTCCAGCTTTTTGCCCTACTGGAAAAGATGAGGTGGAAAGATTTGTACATCTGAGCTGTCCAACCAGGGAACAATTGGAGACACCTATTGATCATTGCTGAGAAAGTTTCCACCTGGAAGTCCATTATACTGGTAAAGAGATAATTATTTACAGATTTCAGTGTCAATTCAGGTAACAGATGAGTAAACCAACAATTTCTAAGCTGTTAGAAAATCAAGTCGATGCTATGAATATGTCCCCTTCACACAAACAAGAATATATCCCATTAAAATTCATTGTAGCTCATTAAAATTCATTTATCACAGCACAATTTTAATCTGCAGTAGGAGGGATTTCAGTTTAGAAGCATGTTCTCTTATGACTTGTCTGGATTATCAGTCATTCTCAGAAGCAACATTCTTCTTCAGGTGCATTTTTCTTAGTCTGTGGGTAAAAATACAATGCCTTCTTGCTACTTTATCACAGTCCAGTAATGAGTCTCCGAGTTTTGAATATTAAATGCAGGGCCATCTAGGAGCTGTTCTGGTTTCCCACTGGAACTTTGGAAGAGGAAGCTGCCCCAAGAGATGAGCGAGACGTTGGCCATCTTGTTCCTTTAAAATAACAAAACAAAAATACCAAGAGGACAAATGAATAAGAAAGACCACAGAGAGGAACAAAAGGAAATGTTAAATTTCAGGGGGGATGGGTAATTAAAAACAGAAACGTATTGTAAAACCTAATCTTGCAGTGTTGTCATCTTTGAAAACCTCATCAAAGATTCCACTTGCTATTAGGAACTGGAAGAAATTATGCCTACTCTCAAAGCACTGTAGAAGCTTTGGCAAGCTGTTCAATTAAAAACTGAACTCTCATGAACTTCTCGGTCTCAGGAGAAACCAAACTAAACATGAGCTCTGATAACATCCTCTTCAACATGGAAGCTCTGTATCTTAATTATTGGGTCCATTTTGGCATAGAACAGCACTGTGGAATACCTCTTATGTAGGGAATTTAGTCTGATGTCATAAACAACTTTTGCAGTGTCAATCAGGAGGAACAGTTTCTGTGGTTTAAAAAAAAGGAATCCACTAATATTTCTGTGTATAAAAGCACTGGGTTGGGTTAACAGTCATTCCTGATGTCATGTTGTTGCACTAAGGAATGGGTGTTGGTGAAAACATTCACGAATCCTGAAATTTTTGATGAATTTAGCATGAATGATCTTTTTTTCACAACAGAAGTTGACTATTCATTGTTCTCCTGCTTAAAATGGTTCAGTCATCCAACCAGATACCAGAAACATTACCATGTGACTGAGATGAGCCACCACACAACACAAATAATACACAGAGACTGTCCCAAGTGATCAGTTCACAAACAACACGTAGTCTGAAAACGTTTTGTGTAAACTCTTCTATGAATAACCATATAAAGAACGGTTTAAAAGGGGCTTAGGCCTTTTCTACACCTACAAGTTGTACTGTTTTGAATCCGCCAGTATAATTAAAGTAGTACAACCCCCTAACGGGGATGTCATTGTGCTGTTCTAAATGTGCTTATAGTAGTACAATTAATTCCCACGCAGAAAGCGGAATAAAATATGCTGGTATGAGGCACCTTTGGACCATTATAACAACATCCGCAACAGGGGCTGAAGTGATATTGGTAAAAAAAATAAATAAAAAATCACTCTCTTAACCGGCATAATCATGTTGGTACAAAACCTGTGGGTAGGCCAAGCATAGGCCCATAAAGAACAGTTCAGTGTACACTGTAAGCTCTTCAAGGCAGGGAGCATCTACTGCTCTGTTTGTACAGCACCTAGCACAATGGGACCCCACTCTTGGGTGGCCTTTAGGCACTGCTGTAATAAATGTGGTTATTAATAAGAATAATTGGTTGTACAACCAATGGGTGAATTTGTTTCTCATGGCAAACAGATCTATCCCAATCTACAAAACTTTGGCTATTCTTGTCCTATGTCCTTTTTGAGACAGGCCTGGCAGCCATGCAGTAGTTTTGTGATATGTGAAACACCTCCAGATTCATTTTGACTTGAGGCTTCCACTTCTGGACATGAAAGGCTAGTGCACTACCCAGCCTGCCATCGACATTCTCTGAACATAATGCAATTTTACAATTTCTTTTTGGATCAGAGGTCGAATGCAAACCTTGGGCTTGATTCTCATTTCACCAGTCTACATGAACTCGCATGGAAAGGAGGCTCTGTCCTGGGGTTTAGGAAATGTAGATCAGTTCCTGCCTTTATTTCAGATATCCTTTGTGACCTTGGGCAAATCACTCAGTTTCTTGGTGCCTCAACTGGGCTTCCACAAAGTATCCTTTTCTCTCACCCGTTGTCTGTCTTGTCTATTTAGACTGTAAGCTCTTGTCTTTTACTGTGTGTATGTGGAGCACCTCGCACTAGGAGGCTGTGATGTTGGCTAGGGCCTCCATGCCCTGCTGTGAATAATAATAATAAATAACTGACTTCATGGAATTTGCTCCTGGTTTACACTGGTGTAAATGTAATCAGAATCAGAACCTCTGCTGCTTCTTTGCAGGGGAAGGCTGGCCTTGTTGTTAAGCTTGTTGCCTAGGTCCCTTGAGTCCTGGGTTCAGTTCTTGCTCTCCCACAGGCTTCCAGTGTGACCTTAGACAAGTCACTTCATTTCTCTGTGCCTCAGTTCTGCATCTGTGTAATAACAATTCCCTCCCTCACGGAGTGGTGCTGAGATAGTAGCGAGGAGCCCAGACACTCTGTCTAGCAGGGCAATATGGAAAGAGCTGGGAGAAACATTTCGGGCAAATAGAAATTTTGCCAAAAAATGCATTGGGGGCAGGGCGTGTCTCCAAAACTGTTTGCGAACTTGGATCAGCTTTGCCTAATCATTTCCGCCAAAAACACCCAGAAACCATTTTTTCCTAAAAAGAACATTTTGTTTAGACCTTTTTCATTTCAAAATGGCATTTCGTTTTCACATTTGGCCAGTTTAAATAAAAAAGATGAAAACCACCTCAAAAGAGCCACATCGAAACACAACGCTAAAAATAAGCATCACCGTCATCATAGTTTCAAATCGACTAAAATGGTGTGGTTGTTTCAAAACAAAATTTTTATTTTTTTAGAGGTTTTTCAATTTGATAAAAATTTGAGGGAAAGTGATTTTGTTTCAAATCGAACTGGATTTTGAGGGAGGATTTTCTGGCTTGGCCCCTGAACCAAAAAATCCATTATTCACTTAGCTCTGAACATGAATGCCTATGCTGGAGCTGGATTTCAGAACCTGTCCTATGTCCTGGGTAGGAAACTCTGCTATGATCAGGATCTGAGTTTGAGTGCTAGCTGGGAATGGAGCTTCGGCCATGCACAGGTCCACACCTCTGAAAGGCATTCTCCTCTTTTAAATGCAAAACAGTCTGCACAAAATTCATGGTGCTTCATCAGATGGACATCAGGGCGAAAGTAACAGGAAAAGCTCCAATCATTTTTCTTAGATAACTGTCACCTTGTATAATTCTTCCTAGCATGGGAGTGAAGGCCTCACACACCAGTGGGAATGGAAACCCATGTGCATTATAAACTGTTCCTCTGGAGTTGGACTAGACCTCACTGACTGAGGAGCAGGCATGGACATTTTGAGGTAGAATGAGTAGCTCCTTCGGGCTCATCTCTCTCCTCTCTTTCACCGATGCTACATGAGAATGAAAGGAGCTTTGGACTCTATCCAAGTGGATGCAAATCAAGCCAGTCTGCAGTTTCTTGATGAATTTGTTTGCTTGAGTGTTTGTTTGAGTGTCAGCTACGTCTAGGTTGACCAGATGTCCCAATTTTATAAGGACAGTCCCGATATTTGGGGCTTTTTCCTATATAGGTGCCTATTACCCCACACGCCCCGTCCCGATTTTTCACACTCGCTATCTGGTCACCCTAGCTACATCCCATTGTTTTGTGAATATCCCCGACATCAGCCAGGGAGGACGGAAGTGAGGGTAAAACAGCAATAATAATAATAAGGATGCCCTTCGCATTTATTACATATAATACTTGCCTGATCCTTCTCTTGCTGTAGGTCAGGAGTAACTACACGGCAGCACAATGCAGTTATGACACTGTAAAACTGGTGCGAGACGCAAATCCAGTGCCATGTGTTAGAAATGCAGTACAATCATTAACTAATTGCAGATTGAGTCCTCCCGACACTGGAATAGGGTTTCTTCAGGTGAGTAAGGGTTTGCAGGACTGGGCCCCCTGTGAGTGAGGGATTATTACCCCCATTATAGAGATGGGGAAACTGAGGCAGAGAGATGAAGTGATTTTTCCCAAGGCCACACATATTTATTATTATGTGTATTATGGTAGCAACTAAAGGCCAGTGCCCTGTTGTCCTAAGTGCCATACAAACATATAACAAGGAGACAGTCTCTAGCTGGAGAGCAAAGATTAAAACTCACAAACGCCTAAGACCTAACTTTCCACTCATTCCTTTAGGCCATGCTACTTCCAACAGCCCCCTCTGTTGTGTTCTTTCTTCATGCCCTAGAAACATTTGCTAAGAATATGTGTCTCAGAAAGGCATAATGAAACTGGAAGGTGTCAATGCAACATTAAATATTATTAAGGATACGATTCTGTCATGGAGGTCATGGATTCTGTGACTTTCTGGAACCTCCATGATTTCTTCTGGAGTAGCTTTCAGCCCTGGAGCTGCCAGAGCAGCAGCTGCTGGAGCAGCTGATCGGTGACCAGCCCCAGGGCCGCCAAACAGCTGACTGGCAGCCAGCCCTGGGCCACCGGAGCAGTGGCTGAGGTTGGGTTAGCCCCCTGGAGCTGGAGCAGCTGCAAGCCCCTGGCAGAGCTCTGTTTGTCTTCCCCCCACAGGGTATTTTCAGTCAAAGTCAGGGACAGGTTGCGGGCTAGCGTGAATTTTTGTTTATTGCCCGTGACCTGTCCCTGATTTTGACTAAAAATACTGTGACAGAATCTTAACCTTAAATATTATTGATTGCATTTTCAAAGGGGCTTCAATACAATATCTAAATTTGCACTTGCAAATTTGCCTGCATAAATTATTTGCACTTCAGCTTGGGATTTCTGTGCACAAATGAGATTGTTGACTGTCTAACTCTTATTTGCTCCCACAAATGTTATTTATTTGGGAAAATTCATTCTTGTTCCATGCACAAATGACTGTTCCTGGAAAACAGAGGGCACAGATTTAGAGGCTGCTTTTAAAAATCAGTCCGTTGAATTACAGGATTACAGTGAAGGGTGATCTAGTGAGTAAGCAAGGATGTTACCTCTTGGTCCAAAGTGCTGCAGGTAGCAGTGATTGCAGTAGGGTTTGTCATCATACTGTGAAAGAAGAACAGCAAGGTTTAGTGACAACTAAGGACTAGTTCTAGGGACTAGGTTTTTCCTACACACTGTAAACCCCTGAAGCACCACTTGTGATAATATCTTGTATATTGTTTCAGAGTCTTCCTTCCAGTTTGTCTCTGAGTATTCACAGTGTAGGTGTGGATTTATAAAGCCCTGCATGGCTTAGCACTTCTGCACTAAGAAACCATCGTTCATTCCTTGTTTTACTTCCTGTCACAGATGTGGTCAGGCTCCCCTATTGGCCGCCCACTAGCTTAAGAACATAAGAACGGTCATACTGGGCCAGACCAATGAACCGTCTAGCCCAGTATCCTGTCTTCCAACGGTGGCTAATGCCAGGTGTCCCAGAGGGAATGAACAGAACAGGCAATCATCAAGTGATCCATCCCGTCACCCATTCCCAGTGTCTGGCAAACAGCTTGCTGTGAGGAATCCAGCTGCTGGAGCCCTGGATGTTTTAAGCTTCCCTGGGCCTCTGTAGGCTGCCATATTGGTTCCTCTCTTGGTCTTTCTCGCAAATTCATTGGATGCTGACTCTGTCTCTTACCTTGTCATGGAAATGGAGCCCCTCAGCCCACCTGCCTTAGACCCCAAGGTCCAGCACTGACCCCTAAGGTACCCCAGTAGCTTAAACACTGCCTCTCCCAGAACTCCCCCCAAAGGTCTGAGCCTGCTGCGTTACAGTTTAACTCCCTCAGGAGGCGTGTGGTAGGTGTTGCACCCAGACACTATGCACAAAATTCCAACACATTATTGCTCTTTAGTTAATCACATAAACACACAGACACATACAAAAATAATAACCTCTACACACATTTCCCTTCTCCGGCTTATTCTTCCTTTGGGAGTCCTGGGGGACCACCTATGTTTTAGGAGTGGTGGGTGAAATTCTGTGGCCTGCATTGTGCAGGAGGTCGGACTAGATGATCATAATGGTCCCTTCTGACCTAAATATCTATGAATCTATGAATCTATGTTCTGGTAGGTAAGAAGGCAGGCAGCATTCCCCATTCTCCCCCGCCCACCTCATCCGGGTCCTACTGCAGCTTCTCTCATCTTTACCTCACGGCAAATGGCCAAAGAGAGAGCAAATAGAACAGCTTATGCCCTTTATACTCTCCTTTGTCTCCTCTGTCAGGTGACTCCCTGGTCAGCCTCACCAGGTGACCCCAGAGCCCTGGGAGCCAGTCTGTTGTTTAGAGCGATTCCATTTTAATGGCTGAGCACTCAAGTCAACAACCCTCTCGTTATCCCTTGACCACCAGGAATTCTAGTCCAACACGGAGGTAGCAGGACCACCAAGAAGGTAAAGAGCCCCACATCCAAATGGAGCCTGCAGCCTAGCAAAGAGAGTTCATACAGGGAGTTCATAATCCCACACAGAACTCATAAACTGTACAGACAGATTCCCCCACCTTGAGATCTACTGGGATGTTCAAGCTTAGAACCCCCATGTTTAATGGTGGGGGAGAGAATGGTGACAGGATGTTTCTATTTAAGGACTCTCAGCTCTAGAATTCACTTTGCTCTTTGGTGTTGTCAGATGTTGGCTGCGTGTTCCCTCTGTGTGCTGCACCAGATAGCTGAGGCAGCAGACCTCAATCATACTGCCCAAGAAAACCACAGACCCGTTTCAATAGCGAAGGCGCCCAGCCAGGTTTATTGCTGACAAAGCACGGTCCTAGCTCCCCAGATCAACGTCTACGTTACACTAGCACATGTGTGCCCATGACAGTGGACCACCTCAGTCAGTGGCAGGACTTTCCACTGCCCCGCTAGGCTGACTAGATACACTCCCTCTGAGACGCCTCTTTATACACCAGTACAAACAAGTGACATATCGCCCCTCTGATGTGGTTAGCTACTGCCCCCTGACGTGGGTTGTTCCACCCATTACCTTGTACCTGTTGGTTTGATCAAAACATCTCTAATCCATCACACTGTCATCCTGACCTTATCACTAATAGGGGGTCAGTGTATCCTTGTATCATCTTCGGGGAGTGTGTTTGTACCATACTTGGTATCGGAGTGTTCTGCTACCACCCTTCTGGAATGTGTCCTGTGCCCAGCACTTCTCAGGAATGTGTGTGGTTTTTGCAATACCAGCCCTATTCTTGCCAGGTTCTGTGAGCCTGCTCACAGCCTGTCTCTTGCTAACTTTGCTTTATATTAGCAAGGCTTGACCACTACTTTAGTTCAGGCCTCTGATACAAGGCCTCATGTCTCAGGCTCTCTGTCTACTACACTTGGGTCAGAGACCTTCCAGTCATGGTGCAAGAATCAGCTGTTTATCTGGGCCTTCATAGAGGAGGCAGACTGAGCAGGTAAGGCATGATTATTTGTATTTGTGGAAGGGTGTTGATTTGGGCATCTATTTGGGTTATTTATGTCTCTATTGGAATGTAACAGTAAAATATACCTAGAGACTGTGACAGGTGCTTGTGGCAGGGGGCAAGGGGCACTACTTGATCACTTGCAAACAAATTGCAGTTTCTTTTTTTCGTCCCTTTCCACAGGTGTTCAGGGGAGGATAAGGAGGCAGGGCTGAAGACTGCAGGCCACTCAGCTATTCCTGTGACATGGTGGGAGGATACATGTAGTGGGAATGTTATCACCTATTTAGGCAGGACAGAGTGGGCAGCAGATACTATTACCTGCTTTAGAGTTGCCATCAGTTCAAAGCACAGGACCTGGAGGGCTTCTGGATCAGTGTTCTCACTGATGAGCCACAAGGTGGGAGATAGGTGGGAGTTTGTTACAGACATTGAGAGCAGGATAAGCAGCTCTTTAAACATCTATTTGCAATGTACAGAAAGAATAAACGTTGTCATTGGGGAGTTCAGTCGGGGGGCCATATGCAGGAAGTTTGAAGCTGCCACTATTTAAACGTCCTTTGAGTTTCTTAAAACTATAGATGATGATTTCTAAGTGTATTATATCCAAGTAGGAGTACTTCTATATTAGACCTTATTCTGACAGATAAAGAAGAATTGATCATGTAGCTAAGAATTAGTGGTTGCCTGAGAGCAAGTACTCATGACCTAATTACATTTGTTATGTTCAAAGAGGATATAGTCCTGACCATTAATATATATATTTGGCATTTTAACAGGGCAATTTTTCTGATGCTGGAAACAATTACGATCAAAATTGATTGGAAGAAAAAAAATTTAAAAATGGATAACTGGGAGTGTTTAAGAAAGCTTTACTAAATATCTAAATAAACCACAATCCTGCAACCCTAAAAGAAGTCTTATTCACATAAAATATCATCCTGGTTAAGAAAGGAAGTGAAATCAGCTATAAAAAATAAAGTACAATATATAACAAATTGAAAAAGAGGGAAGTTGTAATGAATATAAATTAGCAGTTATGAAATTCAGACAATTGATGATGGAAGCTAAAGGTATCAGTGAAAAAGGTATGGACATAAATTGAGAACAAAGGAATTTCTAGAAATAACAGAGGTTCTTTACTAGACAGATATGGTAAAATTGTCAATAACTCTGGAGAAAAAGCAGAAGTGTTGAATAATTTTTGTTGTGCATTTGGAAAGAAGCTGTATGATGTAGCCACATGTTAGAGGAATATTGAAATACTTTTTGTTCCAACAATAACTAGGCAAGTTGTTATAAAGTAACTCCTAAAGTTAAACATCTTTAAATCTGCAGGATCAGATAACTGGCACCCGTGAGTTTTAAAAGAATTGGCTGGCGGATGCTCTGAACCATTGATGTTGCTTTTTAAAATATCTTGGAATGCTGGGGAAAAAATAATGTTGTGCCAATATTTTAAAAGGATAAACAGGATGACCTATGTAACTATAGGCCAGTTAGCTTGACATTGAATCATGGAATATGGAATCATGGGCAAACTCAGACTGGAAATAAGGCATAATTTTAAGTGAGAGTAATTAGCCATTGTTACAATTTACCAACATTTTTATCAATGATCTGGAAAACAACATAAAATCATGAGTGATAAAGTTTGCAGATGACATCAAAATTGGGGGAATGGTAAATAACGAAGAGGATAGGTCTCTGATACAGAATTGCCTGGGAAGCTGGGCACAAGCAAACAATATGCCTTTTAATATGGCTAAATGTAAATGTATATACATGGGGAAAAAAGAACGTAGGCCATACTTACATGACGGGGGACTCTATCTTGGGGTGCAATGACTCTGAAAAGATTTGGTGGTCGTGGTGGACAAGCACCTGAATATGAGCTCCTAGTGCAACACTGTGGCCGAAAGAGCTAATATGATTCTTGGCTGCATAAACAAGGGATTCTCAAGTAGGAGCAGAGAAATTATTTTCCCCCTTGTATTTGGCACTCTTGCAATCTCTGCTGGAATATTGTGTCCAGTTCTGGACCTTTGATGACCAGAACCTGGGAGTGGAAGACAAGGGTGGATCACTCCATAATTGCTCTTTTCTTTACATTCCCCCTGACGCTTAGATACAGGCCACCATGGGAGATATAATAATTGGCAAGATGGACCATGATCTGACCTAGTATGGCAGATCTTATGTTCCAGCATGATCCAACGGCTGGAAGTTGAAGCTAGGCAAATAAGGTGTACATTTTTAAGAGTCAGGGTAATTAACCACTGGAACAACTTACCAAGGATCATGATGGATTATCCATCACTGGCAATTTTTAAACCAAGATGGGATGTTTTTCTAAAAGATCTGCTCTAAGAATTATTTTGGGGTAGTTTTGTGGCCTGTATTATGCAGCAGGTCAGACTAGAGGATCACAGGGTCCCTTCTGGCTTTGAAATCTGTGAATCTATGAAAAAAGATGTTGACAAATTGGAAAGGGTTTGGATAAGAGCTACAAGAATGATTCGAGGTCTGGAAAACCTGCCTTACAATGAGTAACTAAAGAAGTTCAGTCTATTCAATTTATCCTAGACAAGTTTAAGAGCTGGCTTGATGGTGATCTACAAATACTTAAATGGGAAAGGCATTTCTAACTGCAGATGGCTCTAGAGGAAAAAGATTACATAATGTCTGGAAGCTAGAAATAAGGTGCAAATTTTTAACAGTGAGTAGATTTAAGCATTGAAACAGCTCTCCTAAGGTTGTAGTGGATTCTCTATCACTTAAGGTCAGTAAATCAAAATTGGATGTCTTTTTCTGAAACATATGATGTTGTGCAGCCAGCAGTCTTGAGCTTCATGCAGGGATCACAGGCCTGTGCCATGCAGGAGATCAGACTTGATTATCATTAATGGACCCTTTTGGCCTTAAAAGGCATGAATCTTAGAAAGATTGCTATTTACCTCTCTCTGGATGCCTGCTGAGTCTCTCCACCTGCTTACAGAGAGAGTTAACTCAATGTAAATATGTAATTATCTGTATCTTACAGCTTTCATTCAGTTTTGCCAAACAAATTATATGTAGGTAAGTTTCACACTATCCACTGAGGAATTGTAGTCACCTTTGCAATGAGATGTGACAAATGTCTCATGAAAACAGCAACACACAGAACAGTTCAGGACAGAAAGTGAAGACTACCTTATCCAACCAAAACTGCAGAGGGAATCTAAGGAGTTAGACTATAATTACCCATCTTTGAATTTGGACATGACATCAGAGTTAATTTCCCTACTCCTGTTTTAAAGTCCCACGGCACCTTTGATGACCATAAGTGGTACCAATCCTGTTGTTGAGTCTCATCTGAAAGACAGCACCTCATTCAGACCCAAGGGTGCTACCTGCGGTCCCACTGATAACACTTCCTGCAACACTTAGCTGCCCCATCCAAGGCCTGAGCTGGGCCAATGCTACTTAGCTGTCAGAGGTAATGGATTTACAGCACCAGGTTGTATAGCCACAAATATTTCTTCACTGGTCGTGCAATAGGTAGCAGGCCAGCTGAGGCAGTTTAGTGGCAATGGGGAAGAAGCTGTGATTTTCACTATTGTGTTAGAAACCTGGATTGGGAGCAGGCACCACGCAGAGTAGGGGAGACATAAAGACTCTCACAAATTACACGTTAACAGGTAGGAGGGATATATTATAATTCACTTAAACAGATATTGTCAGGTTTAAAATCCTTATTAAAGAAAACCCAAAGACTGTTCGTGTGTTACCAATGTTTCTTTGTTATTCAAATGGAAAGAATGTTTTCCTCCTTCCTCCTTGTCTCAGGGGTGCTAAACCCCTGTGCCACCCCAGACCCCACCCGCACCCCACCCCTTCCCCCAAGCCCACACCTCTGCTCCTCCTCTTCCTGCCTCTGCTCTGCCCCGCCCCGCCTCTTCCCACCCAGTGCCGCCCCCGCACCTGAGCATGCCCCATCCCCACTCCTCTCTCTCCTCTCCAGCGCCTCCTCCACGGCATGGAACAGCTGATCATGGCGGCCAGAAGGCGCAGGGAGGGAGGGGGAGGAGTTGATCAGCAGGGCCACCGGCAGGCAGGAGGTTCTGTGTGGGGACAAGGAGGAGGAGCTGACTGCCAGTGGATGCTAACCACCCACTAAATTTTTCAGTGGGTGCTCCAGGACTTACGGTTTTCACCATGAATCTCTTTATTTACATTTCTGTATAACCTGTGAAACTAGACTCTAGAGAGAGACAAGGTGGATGAGGTAATATCTTTTGTTGGTGAGAGAGACAAGCTTTTGAGCTCCACACAGAGCTCCTCTTCAGGTCTGGGAGGTACACAGCGTGTCACAGCTAAATACAAGGGAGATCAGGTAGTTAAGCATAAGGAGTTAACACATATTGCGAGAAACAATTCTAAATGAAGTGGGCAATTGCTGCAGTCATAGGAATAATATGCCAACCTCTTCATGGGCCACCTGGAGGAAGAATTTCTAGAAAAATGCTGCATGAAATCAATGATACACCTGAGATACATCAATGATTATATTCACCGTCTCCACAAATGACCAAATCTCCCTCCTAGAGTGCCCCCCCAACTTCAACAACCACCAGCCATCCATCAAACTCTCTCAAGAACATTCCCACACCCGCCTCACCTTCCTGAAAAACACGATCAGCTTCAACAATGGAGCCCTAGAACCAGATATAAGGAAATCCACAAATCATCACACTTACCTCCACAAGTTCAGCATCGACCCCAAATACACCAAGAAATTTGTTATCTCTAGCCAGGCCCTCAGATACCATAGAATATGCTCCGAGGAGAATATTCAGGATACACACCTTAACACACCTAAAACTGCTTTCACCAAAAAAGGACTCTTCACCAGAGAAGTAGATTGCATCATGGAATGGGCCACCCTAATTCCCTGAGATAATCTGCTTCAATACAGAACAAAAAAACACCCCAATGAGCCCAAACCCCTAAGTGTCACATACTAACCCACACTGGAAGCCATGCATGGTATCATCAAACCATTACAGCCCATACTTGATGGGGACCACATCCTGAAAGAAATCTTTCCTGTCTTCCATCTTCTGGCCTTCCAACCCCCAGCTCCCAAACTTGCCAAACTCCTCATCAGAAGCAAACTCCACACAGACCAGGATACACCAACTGGAAGCGGCACCAGACCCTGCCAGAACAACAGATTCAAAACCTGAAGCCATATCTCCATTGCTATTATGATCAGTAACCCCTACAACACACCTTTCAAGAACCATGGGTCCTACACATGCCTATCACAAACATGGTGTACCTCATCCAGTGCATCAAATGTCCCAACAACCATTATGTGGATGAAATCAGACAGACAATCACTACGCTTTCGAATGAACTCACACAGCAAAATTGTAAAAGACAAAACCATCCAATCACCCATGGGTGAACACTTTTCACAAAGTGATCACTTTATATCTGACCTCTCAGTCTTTGTCCTCAAAGGAAACCTGCATAACACCTTTAAATGATGAGCATAGGACTTACTGCGGTACAACTAAGTCATTCAGGGGTGTGAAAAATCCTCACTCCTGACTAACATACTTATAACAACCCTAACCCCTCTGTATAGACAGTGCTATGTATGTGAGAGAGCTTCTTCCACCGACATAGCTCCCTCCTCTCACAGAGGTGGAGTTAGTAAGAGCTCTCTCCCATCAGCTTAGAGAGTCTTCATCAGATGTGCTACAGGGATGCAGCTGCATCAGTGCAGCTGTGCCAATATACCTTTCTAGTGCAGACCTGCCCTAACTCTCCCTTGTCCTATGACTGCGGATGTGTAAATTTCCTATTCGATTTTGAAAGGTTTCTTGCAACAGGTGTTAACTCCTTATGCTTAACAAATTGTTCCCCCTTTTATTGAGCTGTGACACACTGATTACCCTTCCCAGCCCTGAAGAAGAGCTCTGTAGAGCTCAAAAGCTCGTCTCTCTCTCACCAACAGAAGTTATTCCAGTAAAAGATGTTACCTCATCCGCCTTGTCTCTCTGATATCCTGGGACCAACATGATGATAACAACACTGCAAACTAGATCCTAGTCCGTTTCCCTTGCTTTATTGCACTTCTCTTAGGTGCATGACGCGTCAGTGTTCGGATTGCAAACAGTACGTGGGAAATTTTTAAATGCAAAAAATGTGTTGCATTGAGTGGTTTTTAAAAAATAATATTTAATGAGAACAGGTAGACAATGTTTTTTTATAATTTTCAATCAGAATCTAACTGTTGGGCCTAAACTTTCTGCTAATAGAAGATTATTTCAGTTTATGAATTAGACGTATGGAGTTAGTCCTTGCTAACTACTCCACTTTGTAGGAGAGACACTTCTCATTTCCTTTTATTAGAGATTTTTCAGTTTGCTTCCCTGCCTCCCAAAAACTGCACTGAGGCCAAAGCATTTCAGTGCGGGCTGAAGGCATGTATTATTTCTCCCCCAAATGTTCCTGTTAATGGTATTTAAGTGCTGGCATTGATATGGGTGTACTCAGACAGAGTAAAACACAGAGCTGCTACAGGTGAGTTCGGGGTGAAAGCAGATAAACTGACTGAAGGGCTGGGAAGGGGAGTGGCATAGAGGGAACTCAGCAAGAGGGTTGTTTTTGTTATGGTCTGACAAAAAAACGCAAGCAAAGTTTAACATTTAAAATAAAAGCGGCAAAGAGTCCTGTTGCACCTTATAGACTAACAGACGTATTGGAGCATGAGCTTTCGTGGGTGCATGCGACGAAGTGGATATTGACCCACGAAAGCTCATGCTCCAGTACGTCTGTTAGTCTATAAGGTGCCCACAGGACTCTTTGCTGCTTTTACAGATCCAGACTAACACGGCTACCCCTCTGATATTTAAAATAAAGTATCATGAGCATTGCTTTGTGCCATAGATCTCGTTTAGCTTCTCATTTCAGCTCAATATTAGCTGATTGCAGTGGACAGATCTGTTGATAGTGCAGGTACCTGCCATCCCGACCTCTGGCAAGCCAGCCCACCTCTAACTTTCCTTTATCAATGTGGCTCTCTACTTTGGGAGACGGAAAAAAATCCCAAACCCCAGAGGAATTAAAGTTGTTGGGACCTTATCTAAAGTGATCGAAGTGGATGGAAAGACTGACTTTGAATCCATCCCTGACTTAAGGCAAAATCCTATTTGTCTCACTTATCCTGTGTGTAATCCCATTGACTGCAATGGGACAAGTGCCATCGGCAAGACGTGGAGCATTAGACCTTGAGAATTCAGCGTTCGGATCCTGTGTCAACATCTTCCTGAGATCCAGCTATCTTTGAGCTGCCCATGTACCCCAGAATTTAATTCCCCACCTCCCATCATTTCCACTTCAATCATTTCAAGGGTACACCTTTGTAATCACTCATCCACATGCAGAACTCCCAAGCGTCAACGGTTGTGCACATTGTCTTCTTCGGTTATTCTTATTTGTAAAACAGGAGCACCCGTGGACATGAGCTGAAATCAGAGCCCTGTAGCGATAGGAGCTGTACACATGCTCAGTCCCTGCCCAAAAACGCTTACATTCTAAACAGGCCAGGCAGACAAAGGAAGTACAGTATCTGCACCCCCATTTTAGAGGTGGGGAGCTCAGGCCCAGGGAGATTGACTGACACCTCTGAGATCACACAAGAGATCTCCAGTAGAACTGGAATTGTTCTATCCTGGGGTACATAAACTCCAGGCTGAAATCTAGGCTGTTAACTAGCACGGGGTACAGGTTATTACTGAGATACAGCAACACAGGGATGGGTCTACATAGTGGCGGTACAGCAAACCTGCATTCTGATTGGCTGAGCCAACTCCACTCCTGTAAAACAATAGATAGACATATACTCATAAGAAAAGGATAAGGATTGCCCTCCAACCAGCTAGTCACAGTATGTGTCTCAGCAGCCCATGGAAATGGAACCCAGAGCAGAGAGGGCAAGTCCTGCTTAAAATGGGTTCAGGAATAATGTGTGCACTCGATTCAAACAAGCAGCATCTAGAGCTTTGCGAGCCATGGCATCTGGATGTGGACAGTGTGCTTTTAAGACCTGGACCATTTTGCATGGAGTTCAAAAGCAGGCTGGCCAGCTGGAAGCAGCTGCAGCTGGAGTTGGTTGGAGACTGCACCTAGGAATGAGTTAGGGTTGGATGGAGCTTGTAACTAATGGACCTTCTCATTGGGCTGACGTGATCCATTTTCTCATTATGTGCTTCTTATCCGGTTAAAGTCGCGGGGCCAGAGCCTCCGCTGGTGCAAGCTGCTGTAACTCTATTGAAGTTACTGGTGCTACACTGATGTACGGGAGCCAAGGGTCTGATTCTAGTCCCTTGTGGTTCGCTTGAATGGCATGCTTGGCTTGTTGGATTTGAGGAGACATAGCAGGCCAGTATTTTTGTTCTGTGTTTGTACAGTGCCTTGCACATTGGGGTCCCGATCCATGGCTGGGGCCTAGATGCTACCACAGCATGGATAATTAATAATAGTATAATATTGTGGGTTGGGTTATACCTCATTTAACCTGTTGGGTGTGGCTGCCACCCCTCATTTCAGATATTTGTAAGAGACAGTTAAGCAGCTCCTGCCTAAAACAAAGGCATATGCAAGTCTGCCCAGGAATTAGAACTGTGTGGGCTGAGGGCTTTGCTGAGCATTGTTTGTGGGTGAGGATATGTGTGGGAGGGGAGAATCGGGAGAGAGAAAGACAGCACCACAGAAGCAGAAGGAGCAGGAAGACAGTAAGAGAAGGCTGGTAATGTGGTTCTGAGAGAGAGCTAGTAGAAAGCTTTTTAAGCAGAGTGCTGGCTGGAAAGGAAGGCTTGGAACAGCAAGCAAGGAAACTGGCTCCTGCTATTTGATTCCTGCTGTGTTCAGGCAAACAGGACTTTACACGTAATCTTTGTAAATAAACAGGATTGCATCAAAGACAATACCTGGCTCTGTCACCAGTTTCTCCCCCTAACTGGAACAACCCGTGACACCCTGTATTTAGCTAATCGCTCAGGTCAAAGGGAATAACAGGAACAAAACCCAGCTGGCGGGGGGTTAGTTTAAACATTACTATCTAGTATTTCCCTTCAGTTCCTGACAGTGAACTGAAATTAAAACGAATGGCTGGATTTTCTTCTGTTCACCCCATATTGACACCTAGCAAATATGGAGAAAGGAAACACCCAGTGTGTCAGGGAACTTCCTTAGCAAACAAATCCCAAGAGCCTGGGGGGTCTTTATGACCAGTGCTGCTGAGATTTCCCACCTTTAGGAGCATTAGGTCTTGTCATGAGCTCAAAGGATACTGTACAATATTTCTGCCTGGCATTTTCCATTCTTCCCACACTGTGTGGGGGGCTTTGGGGGCACTCAGAGTATGTCACCGACCAGACATTTTGAATCTCGCTCATTATCTATTGCTGAAAAACCCCTCTAATGCCCCACACACACACACACACACACACACTTGTGAACTCCGAGACTCGCCTTTCCCCAGCGCTTTAATTAACTAGTGATAAATAACACCACTGCCACGAATGCTGCACTACAGCCAGGTGATTAAATGGCTGGGTCTGAAAAAACTCAACTTCTGCTTTTAAGCAAATTCATACTGTATTAGAGGGAGTACGGGGAATGCTGGTTACATTTGCCAGGAAATACTGACTGTCGGGATAAGCAGTCACTTTAAATCAATCCACTAGTAAAAGGAGCTTCCCACAGATGCTGTGGGGATGGGATGCACATATTCAGGGAAGCAGCTTCGCTTCCAGAATAGGTGGGTGTCTGCTATTTCTGGTCTAATCCTGGCTATGAGGCTAGCGAGTTAAACAGCCAGTCTCTCCCTCTGGAGACCTGGAGTCAAAGCTGATTTACAGCAGATCCATGAGTCAGAGCTTTCAGAAATGAAAAGGGACCTTCTCAGATTACCTAATTAAAGCCCCTGCTTCCAGGTTAGAGATGTCTAGTGACTGTGCCATAGCAAGCTACCTTATTCGACACTTCGTTTCGCTGGCTGACTGACTTTAACATCAGTTATTTCTGCTATCTCCCTTTATCCTTTTAACTTCAGCACCTTGCTCCTTAGTTTAATCCCAGTGTCCCCTAAGAACAGTTACTTGTGTTCTTCTGTATTGAGCTGCCTTTAGGAATGTGCCGGTACCTCGCTGCCTTTTTAAGTATCATAGAATCATAGAATATCAGGGTTGGAAGGGACCTCAGGAGGTCATCTTGTCCAACCCCCTACTCAAAGCAGGACCGATCCCCTATTAAATTATCCCATCCAGAGCTTTGTCAAGCCTGACCTTAAAAACCTCAAAGGAAGGAGATTCCACAACCTCCCTAGGTAACGCATTCCAGTGTTTCACCACCCTCCTAGTGAAAAAGTTTTTCCTAATATCCAACCTAAACCTCCCCCACTGCAACTTGAGACCATTACTCCTTGTTCTGTCATCAGCTACCACTGAGAACAGTCTAGATCCATCCTCTTTGGAACCCCTTTACAGGTAGTTGAAAGCAACTATCAAATCCCCCCTCATTCTTCTCTTCCGCAGACTAAACAATCCCAGTTCCCTCAGCCTCTCCTCGTAAGTCATGCGTTCCAGTCCCCTAATCATTTTTGTTGCCCTCCGCTGGACTCTTTCCAATTTTTCCACATCCTTCTTGTAGTGTGGGGCCCAAAACTGGACACAGTACTCCAGATGAGGCCTCACCAACGTCAAATAGAGGGGAACGATCACGTCCCTCAATCTGCTGGCAATGCCCCTACCTATACATCCCAAACTGCCATTGGCCTTCTTGGCAACAAGGGTACACTGTTGACTCATATCTAGCTTCTCGTCCACTGTCACCCCTAGGTCCTTTTCTGCAGAACTGCTGCCTAGCCATTCGGTCCCTAGTCTGTAGCGGTGCATGGGATTCTTCCGTCCTAAGTGCAGAACTCTGCACTTGTCCTTGTTGAACCTCATCAGATTTCTTTTGGCCCAATCCTCTAATTTGTCTAGGTCCCTCTGTATCCTATCCCTACCCTCCAGCGTATCTACCTCTCCTCCCAGTTTAGTGTCATCTGCAAACTAGCTGAGGGTGCAATCCACACTATCCTGCAGATCATTTATGAAGATATTGAACAAAACCGGCCCCAGGACCGACCCTTGGGGCACTCCACTTGATACTGGCTGCCAACTAGACATGGAGCCATTGCTCACTACCCGTTGAGCCCGACAATCTAGCCAACTTTCAGTCCACCTTATGGTCCATTCATCCAGCCGATACTTCTTTAACTTGCTGGCAAGAATACTGTGGGGACCGTTTCAAAAGCTTTGCTAAAGTCAAGGAACAACATGTCCACCACTTTCCCCTCATCCACAGAGCCAGTTATCTCATCATAGAAGGCAATTAGATTAGTCAGGCATGACTTGCCCTTGGTGAATCCATGCTGATTGTTCCTGATCACTTTCCTCTCCTCTAAGTGCTTCAGAATTGATTCCTTGAGGACCTGCTGCATGATTTTTCCAGGGACTGAAGTGAGGCTGACTGGCATGTAGTTCCCAGGATCCTCCTTCTTCCCTTTTTTAAAGATGGGCACTACATTAGCCTTTTTCCAGTCGTCCGGGACTTCCCCCAATCGCCATGAGTTTTCAAAGATAATGGCCAATGGCTCTGCAATCACATCCGCCAACTCCTTTAGCACTCTCGGATGCAGCGCGTCCAGCCCCATGTACTTGTGCTCGTCCAGCTTTTCTAAATAGTCCCGAACCACTTCTTCCTCCACAGAGGGGTGGTCACCGCCTCCCCATGCTATGCTGCCCAGTGCAGTAGTCTGGGAGCTGACCTTGTTCGTGAAGACAGAGGCAAAAAAAGTATTGAGTACATTAGCTTTTTCCACATCCTCTGTCACTAGGTTGCCTCCCTCATTCGTTAAGGGGCACACACTTTCCTTGACTTTCTTCTTGTTGCTAACATACCTGAAGAAACCCTTCTTGTTACTCTTAACATCTCTTGCTAGCTGCAACTCCAGGTGTGATTTGGCCTTCCTGATTTCACTCCTGCATGCCCAAGCAATATTTTTATACTCTTCCCTAGTCATTTGTCCAATCTTCCACTTCTTGTAAGCTTCTTTTTTGTGTTTAAGATCAGCAAGTATTTCACTGTGAAGCCAAGCTGGTCACCTGCCATATTTACTATTTTTTCTGCACATTGGGATGGTTTGTCCCTGTAACCTCAATAAGGATTCTTTAAAATACAGCCAGTTCTCCTGGATTCCTTTCCCCCTCATGTTATTCGCCCAGGGGATCCTGCCCCTCAGTTCCCTGAGGGAGTCAAAGTCTGCTTTTCTGAAGTCCAGGGTCCATATTCTGCTGCTCTCCTTTCTTTCCTGTGTCAGAATCCTGAACTCGACCATCTTATGGTCACTGCCTCCCAGGTTCCCATCCACTTTTGCTTCCCCTACTAATTCTTCCTGGTTTGTGAGCAGCAGGTCAAGAAGAGCTCTGCCCCTAGTTGGTTCCTCCAGCACTTGCACCAGGAAATTGTCCCCTACACTTTCCAAAAACTTCCTGGATTGTCTGTGCACTGCTGTATTGCTCTTTCAGCAGATATCAGGGTGATTGAAATCTCCCATGAGAACCAGGGCCTGCGATCTAGTAACTTCCGTGAGTTGCCGGAAGAAAGCCTCATCCACCTCATCCCTCTGGTCCGGTGGTCTGTAGCAGACTCCCACCACGACATCACCCTTGTTGCTCACACTTCTAAACTTAATCCAGAGACACTCAGCTTTTTCTGCAGTTTCATACTTGAGCTCTGAGCAGTCATACTGCTCCCTTACATACAGTGCAACTCCCCCACCTTTTCTGCCCTGCCTGTCCTTCCTGAACAGTTTATATCCATCCATGACAGTACTCCAGTCATGTGAGTTATCCCACCAAGTCTCTGTTATTCCAATCACATCATAATTCCTTGACTGTGCCAGGACTTCCAGTTCTCCCTGCTTGTTTCCCAGGCTTCTTGCATTTGTGTATAGGCACTTGAGATAACTTGCTGATCGTCCCTCTTTCTCAGTATCAGACAGGAGCCCTGCTCTCTTGCACGCTCCTGCTCGTGCTTCCTCCCAGTATCCCACTTCCCCACTTACTTCAGGGCTTTGGTCTCTTTCCCCCGGTGAACCTAGTTTAAAGCCCTCTTCACTAAGTTAGCCAGCCTGCTTGCGAAGATGCTCTTCCCTCTCTTCGTTAGGTGGAGCCCGTCTCTGCCTAGCACTCCTCCTTCTTGGAACACCATCCCACGGTCAAAGAATCGAAAGCCTTCTCTCTGACACCACCTGCGTAGCCATTCGTTGACTTCCATGATTCCACATGTAGTTTTTAGGTTAAACAAACCAGTTCCTTCCATCTCTCCTAGTAGAAACTCAAGACTCATTTTCGTTGCTCTTCTTTGAATCCTCTCTTTTTTGGTATCTTTTTTGAAACTCGGACAGAACTACACAGAGAGAATTCCAGATGAAAAGAAGATAGGTAACTTATCCTTAGAGCTGGTCAAAAGTCAGAATTTCCCTCCATGGCAAATTCCAACATTTTGACATTTCCGTTCATTGAAAAATGTTCACATTTCCCGTGAAACAATTTTTTTTGGGGGGGGGGGCTTGTTTGGGGCCAATCAAAACATTTTGTTTCAATAAAATCTAATCCACAAGGGGTCCAGGACCATGGCCCGAGGCTCTTAGGCTGATTTTGGCATTTTAAAAAGTGCATAATATACAGGTTCCAGAACAGCTAAGTGAGGAGTAGGTCTGGGCTCAGCCAATTGTTACTGTCCTCGAGAAGGGGGAAAGCAGGCTGGGGATTGTTCTTCATTAGGCTGTTTTAGGGGAGGAGTGATGTACATATCACCTTAGACACAAGAAGTTCACATGAGACAGACACAGAACAGGCTCCCACCAGCTTCCCACTTCTGCCTAGTCAGCAAGCAGAATTTGGCTCTGATCACGTGTTAAGGGGAATGCACTGGCTGAGCTGCCCAGGTTACTGTGTGTTAGCGACAACATCGTCCCAATGCCTTCCCCTTACCCAGACCATCACCACAGCCCTTTGGGTAAGAACCTGAAAGATCTCATGGCCTTTCTGATTCATGAACTTGCAGAAAGCGAGGAAGGGCTGTGCCAAGCCAGGCAGGTCTGTGGCAGCATGCACCGCCATCTTTGTTTGTCTCAGTGATTGGCGATTTAAAGAGTGTGGCAGTAGGGCTGATTCTGATTTTAGAGAAGAGGAGCCTATGGTTGGGCATGTTGCAGAATCAGAAACTGCATGCAGATTCATGACAGCTCTTGGGTGTCTTGTATAAATCAGATCCTGTATGCAGAATCTGTCACGGGGCAGTACTGCATGCAAAGAAAGAGCAGCTCTCTCTGGCTACCCTGAGATATCATCCACCGCGGATGTGGGCAGGTGCATGCAGGCATGGGCAGGCTGTGCTGCATGCCCACAGAGACTCACTCCTGCACACCCCTGCCTGAACTGGGTCTTGGAAGCAGGGACACATTAAGGCACAGGCAGCCTGGGGCTCCAGCTCCTGGAATCATGTGATGACATCTGAATCCTAGTATTAATTTAAAAATTGTTTCTAGCCCTGATGGATAGTAAGAAGAGCTTGAAACTGTGGCCTGAGACTGCAGAGAGCCTGAGACAATTGCTCTGAAAGAGGAAACTGCCCCGGTAATCTCAAAGGATTATTTATTTTGAAATCCACTGCTCTTGGGACCCCTGCTGATCCCCCTCTACTCGAGAAGTGGCGGTATCTTTGAAAATACGGCCCCTGCTGTCTAAATCCCTTTTGAAAGAGGGACTTAGGCTCTGAAATCATTTAGTGGCTAGCTCCACTTGGCCAGCCAACCAGTTACACAAAGCTCCTTTCCATTTCTCCCCACCTCCCGCATTTGAGGAACACCTCAACCCTCTCCAAAAACCCATCCCATCGATTTTGCAGCATCCCTAAAGTGTCATTGACTTTGGGTTAGACTAGGAAAATCTTCCCAAGAGTTCACTCCCTGATGCTCAGGGGCAGTCTTCAAAAGCAGGGCTCTCAGCTCTATTGCTTGAGGTACGTCAAACCACAGCTGTGCCGCGCTCCCCTCCCCTGGTGGTACTCACAGGCTGCCCCTTCAGATCCGAGTCTGTGTAGACCTGGGCAGGAAATGGTTTTCCCATCCCAGGAAAATTTTCACCTCCTGAATTGTGATGAAAATCGTGATCTCAAATTTTCCCACCTGTCAAGCCCCCAATTTTTTTTTTATAATTCATCTCATTCAAAACATTTAATTTAAAGTTTGATTTTTTAAAATTGTTGTTAGCATAAATTTCTAACCAAAAAGTGTTTCTGAACTGGAATTTTTCATTCTGAAAATGTCGACACGAGTCGTGTGGACAATTTCAAAATTTCTTTTCTCCAACCAATTTTTCAAGATGAGCAAGTCATCGAAACTGGCCCTTGCCTGTGAACAGTTTTGGGTTGGACAAATTGATATTTTCTGATGAAAAAACATTTCGCTGAAAAATTCCTGCCAGGCTCTACTAGTGTGTATGGTACCATGTGCAACCTGTCTCAACACACTCACCCCCGTCCACCTCCCCACACCGGCGTGTGACAGACACACGATAGTTTGTCTTTATCGCTGTGGCAAGCTGGATATTTTTAGTAAATGGTGGTGCTACCCTGGTGCTGTAATAGTTCTAATCTGTCTGCTGTTCTCAGTGCATGTCCACTTTCTACCAGCCTTTATCTCCCCAGCTATCACACTGAAAAAACTTCTAAGCGGATTGCATGCAGCCTTCATTGCATCCCAGTGCGAACCAGCCCTTTGAAATGGGATCAGGAGACGGATTATTGTGGTCATGCAGTAACTCATTGAGGCAGGCAGATAAGAGACAGTTCGTTTCCTACCTCTGCGTGCTGGCCGGGGCTGAGCTGCCGTTTGCACTGGTAACACTTCAGACAAAGGGGATGATAGTCTTTGCCTAGAGAACGCTTCCTCTCAGCTGTTAAGAGAAGAAAAAGGTATGAGTAATTATACTCCAAGCACCTCATTAATAGTGGAACATATGTGAAATGGGTCTTTGATCCGTGGAATTACTTGCCAAGGAAGAGGGAAGAGTGAGACTCTTTTTCTCAAATCAAAGCCATGGTAGAATCTTTAATACAGGGACAATTTGGCTTTTTCCTGTGAGTTGGTTTCAACAGCACGGCTGTGGCTCTGTCTTTTTGAAGTTTACTCTTTCTAAACTTTACACATTGGAAATTTCACACCTAACCAGGACGAAAATTGCCTTTCTTCTTCACTTCAATCAAATGTAGGGTTTGGGAGGGTTTTTTTTTTTTTTTCATCTTTGGCAGGATTTCTGTCCCAGGTCACACATTGTTTAGTGTAGATGCTTTCTTGGTTTGTGTTTGAGCTGAGAATAAAAAGGCATGCAGGGAGACACATTATGCAGTCAGCTTGGGTACCTAGTTGTCTTATTATTATTTAGAATTTTACTCTGAGGCAATTATGTATTTCAATCTTGTGTCATAAAATTGCTAAAGGGAGAGAGCAGTGCTTATTAAGTCCCCATGCAGAATATGATCAAACACAGAGATAACACCTGACAGCTCAGGATCAGGCTGAATGCATGGCTTGATGCAAACATTCTTGTGGGAGTGGATCAAGAAAATCAGGACAACCCTATAGCCACATATTGCATTTCAGGAAACATACAAACGTGTTTTATTTATCTTCCCTGTGGAGCTGTCAGACAATTATTGGGCATTTATTTCCCTGGTATATTTTCCCTGTAGAGGGGCTTTGATCCTGGTACATTATAGTCATCTGTATAAGGCCACAAGGAACGCCAGCCAATAGTAATAATAAATATCTCACATTTGGAAGGCACCTTTTTATCCCTACAGATCTCACTGGGCTACGTAAACTGTGTTTCTCCCCATTTCTGAAATTCTCCCCACTCCATTAATTTAGCCAGCTCTGGGGAGGAATATAGTGTCTGTTTAACAGCACACAGCAACCTTACACAATGGTTACAGGAAGAAGACTGAAACGGCAGTGGGAAGTTAGATGGGCAGAATATTTGAGTTGGATTTAAATCGGGACACCAGGGTTAACATCTCTACCCCTGTGAAAAGGGCAATAGGAGCTTTACTCATCACAAGCACTGAGGGTTTCCATTTAAGAGATCGCTCAGTGAGTGGTTTCTCTAGCAACACAGTGGGGAGCTAGTTCAGTACTGATCCAGTGCCCGATTTTCAACTTGACAGCACTTTCTGCATAGTCAGTTTCCCCTGGTGTGTACTGTATGTGTGTGTTTCGCACCCCAAGAGGGGGAATGTGATTCTAAACCCACAAACGTTAGCAGGGAATTTGGGGGCAAGACCTAGAACAACTTGTACATCTTTTTTTTAAAAATGGCTGGATTTCAAGTTACTGGTGTCCCTTTAATGTCACAGGATAGATTTTGTCCTCTCTTACAGAGTGATACTAGTGACTCCTGTGAAGTCCAGGAGGAAAATTGCAGCTTTGGATCCAAATTCCCTTTAACTCTGGAAAAGGTTGGACTCTGATCCAAACCCCATGGCTCAGGCATGTTGGGCCGAAGCTGGAATCTGGATGGGACCAGAGTGGTAGCTTGAATTTGGTGAAATGTGGGTTCTAGATAGGAACCTGGCGACATGGGCCCATATCCAGCCAAAACCTGGAATAACTATTCCAGGGCCGCTGAATGCTGGCTAGGGAGCTTTATGGACCAACACAGAGGGGCAGAATTTCTGCGGAGCAGTAAGAATGCCCCAGCACATCCCCATTCCTCTGACATGTCCCCACCGCTTTCCTCGGGCATGCCCCTGCTCAACCCTGGATCACCCCATGCAGCAGGGCTCCTGCAGAGGCCACACAGTGCTGGTAATGATGAACTGGGCCCCTAGAGTTTAACTGATCCAAGTAGGGCTTGGAATTATTCAAACTCTCACAAGTGCAGGTGCTAACCTGGAGTCCTGACTAAGGCCAGGATGAAGTTTGGCACCAGTCATTTAAGAATGTAACCTGAAACAGGGCTGCAGCCAGATGACAACAGAGGCCATGAGTGGTGCCCAGTCATTACATTGATCCCATTGGCAGCCCCTTAAAGCTCCTTCCTGGATGGTGCTAAATTAAGCCTGGGATGGGTTACATGTAATCCCTGCATTTTCTAGCCTGACCAGTTTTTATTTCTGATTCCCATTGGGTTGGTGCACTGAGAGGGGAGAAGGAACAATCTTCACGCAAACAATCTCCTCGCACGTTGCTCTTCTCCACTGGTCACATGTCAAATTGGTCACATTGGTGATGTGTCCACGCAAGAGGATTAGTGCAGATCAGGGCTTAGCAAGAGGGCCCCCGCCTGTCTCTCTCTCACTTCAATCCCTGGGCAAGCCCCAGGTGAGTTCCACCAGCACAGTTTATTTCAGTCATTCTGGCTCTTGCGTCTCCTGAGCACTGGCATTGGAGGTGGCTGTGACGGGCGCAGAAACCCGCCCGTTCCAATATGGGAAGGGCGGATTCCTAACCCTGCAGATTTGCCCATGACAACCACATGGGCAGTAGCAGGTATATCAGTTCTGAAGCACTTCTGATTTCCCTTGTAGTAATATCCCACGGACACCTTCGTAATACCCTGCAGTTACCGTACCTCTAGTACCGTAATTAATAAAGTATCATGGGTCCCAATCCCCACTTTAACTACTTCCCATTAAAGCAGAAGCTACAGGATTCATCAGGCTCAAATTGCGTGGTGCCTAAATTAAGAGCCACTGTTAAGAAAGTGCATTGTAAGTCATTGCAAGCCAACAAACGCGCTCCGCCAGCAGTGGCTATCTTTGGAGAGGGATTCATAGATAGATTCATAGATTCATAGATATTTAGGTCAGAAGGGACCATCATGATCATCTAGTCTGACCTCCTGCATAATGCAGGCCACAGAATTTCACCCACCACTCCTAAAAAAGACCTCACACCTATATCTGTGCTATTGAAGTCCTCAAATTGTAGTTTGAAGACCTCAAGGAGCAGAGAATCCTCCAGCAAGTGACCCGTGCCCCATGCTACAGAGGAAGGCGAAAAACCTCCAGGGCCTTCCAATCTGCCCTGGAGGAAAATTCCTTCCCGACCCCAAATATGGCGATCAGCTAAACCCTGAGCATATGGGCAAGATTCATCAGCCAGATACTACAGAAAATTCTTTCCCGGGTAACTTGGATCTTACCCCATCTAAAAACCCATCACAGGCCATTGGGCCTATTTACCATGAATATTTAATTACCAAAACCATGTTATCCCATCATACCATCTCCTCCATAAACTTATCAAGTTTAATCTTAAAGCAAGATAGATCTTTTGCCCCCACTACTTCCCTCGGAAGGCTATTCCAAAACTTCACTCCTCTGATGGTTAGAAACCTTCGTCTAATTTCTAATCTAAATTTCCTAGTGGCCAGTTTATATCCATTTGTTCTTGTGTCCACATTGGTATTGAGTTTAAATAATTCCTCTCCCTCTCTGGTATTTATCCCTCTTGGGATGGGATGGACAGGGGCATACGTGTTTGAACTAGTGTACTACCAACAAAGGGAGGTGGTGTTGGCTAATGGATAGCATGCCGGACTGGGACTCGGCAGACCAGGCTTCTATTCCCGGTAACTTTTGACAAGTTGCATCATTCCTCTGTGCCTCAGTTTCCTCATCTGTATAATGGGGACAATGATACTGACCTCTTTTGTAAAGCGTTTTGAGATCTCCTGATGAAAAATGTTATAAAGACCTCAGTAGTAATAGTATTAATTAGCACAGACCTCTCTGCAAACAGGCAGATTCTGAGCAACCACTTCTAGCGAAGTACAAATGCACACATGACCTAGGGGGAATGGAAAGGATCCCCCTCCCCACTTCGTGTTGTGCTGGTTGAAGCAGCTTTCATAAATCAGATCGTACATCTCGGGTTGGTTGGTAGAAGAGATCCTAAAGTAGGATTTTTAGACGTATCCCAGAAGGGACGAGCAAGATGAGATGACCCTTCAGACTCCTCTTTATTTTAAACATTCATATTGTGGCTAACGCATGTCATCCCTTCAGCCGCTGAATCCCATTTACTGGCCTGAATGCTCCATTTGCTGACTTTGCTGTCACATCTGACTTTTTCAGAACAGTGGAACAGAATCCTGTCACTTTGCAGCACAAGGACACGCTGCTGGAAGGCAAAGCCTTACCTGACACAAACCCCAGGAGAAAAGAGGTGCATGCATTATGCCATAATAATATGCTCGACAAACCTCCACTGAGTCAAATGCCCTCAATTGTTATCTTGCCAGCTATTGCCGGCCAAAGAAGTGGAAGAGTATTTGGCCAAATGTGAAATAAACAGATGTTTCTTGACAAAATATTTAAAAATTAATCAGTATTTCAGTGGGATGGCCATTAAAGCCAAGCTGTCATGGAAGTTAAGGGCTTCAAGAGTACAGACAAAACCTCCCCTGCACCTTTCTTTGGACTATGCAGTGGAATTTGAGCAGGTCTTTTCATGCCACGTTCCCGCACTTCCCCCACATAAAATGCATACGTTTTTGCCCCAAAGCAGCAGGAAAAATTCAAGCCTGCCTACCAACATCCAATTAACTTCACAAGGGTGTCTCCTCCAGGGCAACCACTGAGATCTTCTGTGATGACACCAGGCAAAAGTGGTAAACCGCACCACGGCATTTTTTTAGGTTCCATTGTGCACAGCTATAATTATGCAATTGTCTGTGAGTGCTTACAGTGAAACTACGGATGCGAACTACAGAAGCGTAAGTTTTTACTACAGTGGATCAGGTCCAGGGTGGATAAAAATGTATTATTTTTTTAACAAATCAAAAAAATCCTATTTTTTTATTTAAATTGGATTTTTGAGGAAAAAAACTATCTAAAGATAGTTTTAATTAAGATGCATTATAGCTCAAAGATATCGCATCATGGAATAGGGATTATAAATTCTAATTCTATAGTATAAGACAGTATATTCATGTAATGGTTAAGAAAAGTTTTGTAAATGAGTTCCAATAGTTCATGGATTAGGGCCCCAAATTTATGGGGTTCCAGGGGCTACTGTATAGATTGTTTAGGTTAATCTTTCTATCTACCAAATGAGATTCAGTGCTCAATCTAGAAGATACCATCAGAGATGCTTAGTTTTGCAGTTCTCAAACTGGATTTGTGTCTCCGGAGATAACATGCTTGTTAACAGCAAAAATGGTTTAAAATAAATAAATAATATATAGAGATGAGAAATAACAGACCTCAACTCTATTGTCCCTCTGCAAATGTGTGTACACAGAGTCAATCCCTTATCTCTCTCTAAAAGTGCAGAGTTTCAAAAAGTTCAATGGATAGAAGATTGTTGGAGGCAGAATAGATCTGGACAAGGAGAAGAAGTTTGAAGATAAATTTGAGAAGGGAGGGACAGGCAGTAGAAACAAAAATGAAACTGTTTGAGCAGCATATTCCAGAAGTCTTGAGGTCTTTCTGAGTGTAGCCTTCATTGATTTGAGTTCTACCATACCATTCTCTCACTAGAAGGAAAAACCTATAATGGCAGCAGGCCAAAAAAGAGACCCAGTTTGGGAATATTTTAATGAAGTTCCTCTACCTGTGGGTAAGACAGGCACGGCTGCAAAATGCAAACAGTGCAACAAAGAAATGCGAGGCCTGGTTGCCCGAATGAAACAACATCTTGAGACGTGTTTCTTCTCAAGAGGAAGCTGCGTTGAAGATGGTGAAAGGAACAGGTCTGAACATGCAGGCTCTTCAGGTTGGTAAACTTTTTTATTTCATACTTCTTTCTTAAGGACTGCCTGTCCTCCTTCTGGACTATTCTTGAATTCTCATGTTTGAGCAAAAAATATAGTTGTTGCTCTATGGTACTATCAATTTTAGATGCAGTCGTGAAAAAAAATAAATCGCGGAAATAGGCAGATCTTCCTTGTACAATTTCACCTTTAAAGTAGTACTGAGTGTCAGTGAATGCAGTGAGTAATACTAAATGAGCAGTATGGTAATATAATTAAATAACTGCATTGACATATTTTGTTTTACAATTTCACCTTTAAAGTAGTACTGAGTGTCAGTGAATGCAGTGAGTAATACTAAATGAGCAGTATGGTAATATAATTAAATAACTGCATTGACATATTTTGTTTAGGGGAATCCATACTCAACATACAGGATTCTGAAGACTATCCAGCTTCAAGATCACCATCATTTTCTATAGTTTCAGAGTTTTCTGCCAATGATAGTGTTTCAGTCACATCATCTATGTCACATAGCCACAGTATATCACCTGTAGCAAAAAGAAAAAAAAAATCTCCATCATCCAGAAACAACCATAGATAAGTTTGTGATAAGAACCAGCAGATTACAAAAAGAGGTAATTGATGAAAAAATTGCCCGGTTGGTTTATGCAACAAACTCTCCTTTCTGTATGATTGAGAACCCATATTAAATTAACATGGTTCAGTCATTAAGACCAGGATACAGTCCACCCAACAGAGCAGATGTCACAGGCAAATTTCTGGATAAAGTGTATGAAAGAGAAATTGAACAGTGTGCAAAAGGTCTACAGGGTGAAATTGTTAACCTGAGTCTTGATGGGTGGAGCAATGTTCACAATGATCCTGTTGTATGTGCTTGTGTGACAAGAGAAGAAGGGAATGTCTTCCTTACAGAAACAATTGATACACCAGGAAATGCACACACAGCAGAATACTTACAAGAAGTAGCAGTAAAAGCTATAATCAACTGAAAAAGATTTCAAATGTCTAGTATGCAGCTTGGTCACAGACAATGCTGCAAATATATCCAAGATGAGAAGAAATTATTTAGAAAGAAAGTGACAAGAGTCCCAAGCTAATAACATACGGTTGCAGTGCTCATTTGATGCACCTCCTAGCCAAAGACTTCAGTGTTCCATAAATAAAGGCTAATGTTGTTGAAATTGCAAAATACTTCCATAACAACCACTTTGCAGCAGCTGCTCTGAAAAAAGTGGGAGGAACCAAGCTAACTCTCCCACAAGACGTGCGATGGAACTCAGTAGTGGACTGTTTGAGCTCTATATCAAGAACTCGCCTAATCTGATGACAGTTTGTGAACAAAATCCTGAACAAATAGATGGCCCTGTCACAGCCAAAGTTCTCAACATTGGACTTAAGAGAAATGTTGAACACATACTGAGTACCCTGAAGCCTATTTCTGTAGCCTTGAACAAAATGCAGGGAAATAGCTGTTTTATTGCTGACGCTGCTGAAATATAGAAGGGACTGAGTGAGATCGTAAAAAGAGGAATATGCAATGACAGAGTTAAACTACAAGCACCATCTCCAGCTCATTTTCTTGCAAATATTCTCAGTACTTGGTACCAGGGTCAAACCTTAACTGTTGAAGAAGAGGAGTTGGCTATGACATGGACATCCAGCAATCATCCCTTCATAATGCCAACTATAATAAACTTTAGAGCTAAGGGTAAACTGTTCAAGAAATATATGTTTGCTGATGATGTTTTAAAGAAAGTCACACCAGTGAACTGGTGGAAGTTACTTAAGCACTTGGATTCAAAGACTATTGAAGTGATAAACTCACTTTTAACAACAGTAGCTTCTTCCGCCGTGTAGAAAGAACATTTTCTTCCTTTAGACTAATTCATTCCAAATTGAGAAATTGTTTGGGACCTGAAAAAGCAGGAAAGCTTGTTTTCCTTTTCCAGATTATGAACAAACAGGAAAATGAAGGTGAAGATGACTGAGTTAGTTGCAGAAGCCAATAGTTTAAGTTTCTCATGTTGACTTGGCTGACGTCGTCAATTTAATTTTTGTTTTTAAAAAATATATATTTCATTTGACTATTTTAGTTAAAAACAATTTTAACAAAAACAAACTTGAATGTTTAACTAAATTCAAAAATTCATATGCTAGTTTTGTTAAAATATTATATGTTTGCTGCTGAAGAAAAAAATCCAGAATACGTAATGTTGTTGTTGTTTTAGTTAAATAAAACAATTTAAATGTCTGTCTGGTGATGTTCTCCTCCTAATACAGCATGGCAAGAAAATCCTCCAAATATTAATGATTAGCCTGTTGAATTGGAGATAGTTCACCTCCCAATGACTTCATAAATATCTGCTTCAATTACCTTTGGTAAATAAAATAACCAAACAATCCTTCATTTTCTGATATAGCTGTAAAACTAATCTGAAAAGTTTTCAAAATAAATCACTTTAAAAATGGATAGTGTGTACCTTCTAAAAATGAAACCTACATCTATCTCTGAGTTGTGAAGAATATGTATTAAGGTTATAACAACCAACAATAATGCACTTTTATGTAGAAAACCATGATTAAATTGAGTCTTCCTGACTAGTGATTTAAATCATGATTTAAATCAATTTGATTTAAATCAAATCCATCCTGATCAGGTCATTGGTGGAATGGTGCACTGAGAGGAGGAATGGTCCTCTGGTTAACACACTAGCCGAGGAGTTGGTAGTCCTGTGTTCACTGCTCTGGCACAGACTTCCTGGGTAACCTTAGGCAAGTCACTTAGCCTCTGTGTGTTTTGTTTCCCCATGTGTAAAACTGGGATAATAACATTTCTTGCCCTTCCTGGGGTGTTGGGAAGATAACTACATTAAAGATTATGAAGCGCTTTGAGATCCACTGATGAAAAGCACCATATAAGAGCTAGGTGTTATTACTGAGTCTAATAGAATGAGTGGGCAATATGTTATGCTTTGGAGAAAGGTGGAAAAAACCCCAATTCAAGTGCATCTAGTCACTGGTGCAATTGTATAGGGGAATGTGGGGAAATTCCTTCCTTGGGGCCCCAATTCAGCCAGGTGCTTAAGTGCATCCCCAGCTTCAATTGCATGACTTCAGTGGGCTTGCTCACATGCTTAAATACCTGTTTGAATTGGAGCCTGACAGCTGCCTGTAGCAAACACATTAAGCATACGATTCGATTAGCCAGATCATAACACAGCAAGCTATTAGACCAGGCTGAACAATGTTGAAATTTCAATTAAATATTTCACTGAAATTTTGATGAGGAAATAGGAAAAAATTCTCACTATATTTCCAGCCTATTTTTCAACTGTCTCTATTTACTATAAATATTGCTGACCCTGAAATTATCCATCCCTTTTAAAAGGCCACGACTTATTTGACAGAGCTGTGTGACTGACACTAAATAATTTTGTCGCCTTTATTTCTGTGTACATATTTTCTGCGAACGGATCATGAAATGCTCCCAAATTTCTTCAGTAAATAATTCTCAGTCTGCAGATGGTTCTCAATAAACTATTCACCAGTGTTTTGGTTAGTTATGTAAGCGATGTAACATTGTTTCCAGCCCCTGATTTGACAGCGCATTTAGCGAATAATACTATGTGAATGGGGAATTTTCATTGAATTCACTCTCTCAGTTTTGCTCTCAATGAGTGTTTGAGCAGCCACGCTTCACATCCGATGTTCACAAGCATTCTCACTGGCTGAGCTCAAATGCACACATGTTAATGGAAAGGGAACATAAAAAGGTCATGAATACATGAAAGCCACATGTAATTTGGAATTCAAATAAGGATGCATTGCATCTTCCCCATCTGCCCTCCTCCCAATATTTGCTTAGCTCTAGTGTTTGACTCCGTTATCCATTGCACTGTATAGTATTTGAGAGGAACAGTATCAGAATTTTACAGCTTAATGCACCTCCTGACAGCTGTGAAATGTACTGCTTTGAGCTCTTCATTCCTCTGCAGTTTGAGTCACTTGCCATCTCCTCTGCTTAGAGCAATTTATGGGAGAGCCTAAATGTGGAAAAGCCAGTCAAAGCACAGAGCATGGGAAAGACTGACTACATAAGGCATTCAGAATCTGGTAGTTTGCTCTGTAGATGAAAACGGCCCATGAATGTAATTGGATAGAGATGTGACTATAATAACTTTCTTGTTTCACACTCCTCTATTAGAACCTTCTGGTCTCCTTTGATGTGCATAAAAAAGGGGAGGCCAAGTCTAATATCAAGAAATGGGATCCTCATGGGACAATGGTAAAAATGCCAGAAAGAGGGATTCTAGAAATGAACAAGGATCTCTAGGAGAATAAGGAAACCAGTATTATCCATAAAGCTTCCATGTCTCTCTGCTGCACTATAGAAATTCTTCCCCATGCCTGCAATAGCTTCCTGCAATAGACTTAAAGAAACAGTACCTGTATCCTCACAGGAACCAAAATAATTAACAGGAAAATAGATTTCTCATAGAGTTACTACAGTCCACACACACCGTGGCTCATAATTGTATCTTGCATACGGCTTCTGAAGCTTAGCAGGACACCATGAAAATTAGGTCATTTCTCAGCCCTTTAAGAAGACAGATTATTATTTGCTGCTAATTGAGGCACATAATAAAAACCATTTTGAGAATCTATATTTGCTTCCAGAGTTTTAAGTAGAGCTAGCTGGAAATGTTTTGTGGAACGATTTTTTTTTCTTTTTTTCTTTTTTTCTTTTTTTCTTTTTTTTTTTTTTTGCCAAAAATGGCTTTTTGACCACATTTATTTATTCATTCATTTATTGGTTTGGTGGAAATTTTTTATTTTGGTTAAACATTTCAGGTGTTTCGATGAAAAACGAATCCAAAACCTGAACGTTTTTCAGCAAAATATTTCTGGTTTTGATTTGGATTTCAGTGAAGATTTTCCATTTTTGGGTTTGGAAAAATGGGTTTGACTGTTTGTTGCTTTTTGGTGTTGGTTTTTCATTAAAAACAATTGAAATGCTTTCATGGGAAATGGGTTGGGGGATGTGGGGGAGAATGGACATTTTCTCTACATTTTGTGCAAAAACTAAATGGCATTTTCCATCCAGGTCAAGTTGTAACATTCTTCGGTAAGATTTGTTAACAGCGTCAGCTTCATGTTCTTAAACAGCCTAGTTTAAATGAGCTGTCAATGAGTGCCCCTCACCCTCCATTTTCCAGAGACCAATCTCTTGCTAGGCAAGGCTGCTTTTTAACACTCGGCCTCCATGTTTCACCCCAACATGTATGTAACCATAGTCAAGACTGAGTCACTGCAACCTTTCTGCTTGCTGGCTGAAACGTTCACTTCAGGGTAGGATTAAAGCTTGGGGCTGTTAACTTCAGTGAGGCTAGACTGTGGACTATCTGAGCTTCTCTACACAGGAGAAAGTGACTGGAAGGGCTATTCTACAATAACTATTCCGCTCTAGTTAGTCCAGAATAAGTCCCCATGTGGACTCTTTATCCCAGAATAAAAGTGACCATGGAGGCAAAGTAATTATTCTGGAATAGCATCACTTTGATTCTGGAACAGAGTGCCACACAGACTTAAAAAGACCAGGCCATGTGCAGAGGTCAAGAATTGTTTCAAAAATGCTCAGTGTTGTAGGGGTGGGGTTTTTTTGCATATTATTGGACATAATTCATTACAAAGAAACGACGGTTTAGAAAAAATGACGAACTTGCTATAGCAAGGTATCTGCATTGCCCGGTAAATACACGGCACTGCTATAGTGTAGTATGTACTGTACAATACGCATACGTAATGCCCTGCCGTAGTACAGCATATGCCTTGCACTATAAATACGGGCCTACGTAGCATAGTACGTACATTGCTTCAGCGCAGTATATGCATGGTGCAGAATGGTACATTGCTTCAGCGCAATACCATGGCAATCGCGAAGCACTGCCCTGGAATGCGATCAAGTGACTTGCATTGATTTTAATGGGATCCATGTGGCTAAAATTCCACACAATGAATTGCAAATGTTTACCTCCATCTTTTTCTGGCACTTGTCAATATACAGCAGTTTACCCTGTAATCCATTAAATCTCAGTTTCTGTTTGACTCTTGATGGCTAAGGTCCCAATAATTAATGTTTGCAATGTGCAGAAAGCTATAATCATTTCAAGAACGACTGTGTTTATTCCATATTACTGCTAGCCGATAGTATACAAGCAGCCTGATTTCATTTTCACTTATGTAAATCAGGACTAACTCTACTGAAGGTGATAGGGTTACAGATCAGAACTGGCCTAGTGTATGTACACTGGTTTTGTTAATGGCTGATACTTTATTCTAATATACAGCCCACTTGGAGATATGCAGACCTCTTTTAGTGACCGAACTCTGCTGCCATCCTGACCCTTTGCCTTTGTCATCCTGACCCTTTGCCTGATGTTGTAACAGGACGTCCACTAAGACTGATGGACGGTTTAAGCACATGTCCATTCTTTTCTTAAATGGGTGCACTGTATGCGACATTTATTGTTATGATTTGTATTGCGGTAGTGCCTAGCAGCCCAGCCCTGGCCCCGCTGTGCTAGGTGCTGTGCAAACACGGAGCAAAAAGACAGTGCCTGCTCCAAGCAGTTTACCCCTCTGTTGTCTCATTCTCATATTGTACAGCCAGGCTGATGGGGGGGGGGGCACAAGGAAGCAATGAGACACCATTAGTCATGTACCAATCCTCTGCCATGGTAGGTTGTTGCACATTCTGGTAACCCGCTTGGAGAAGAAGCCTCTGTAATATCTGCTCTGCTGTGTTCATCCATCTCAGCAACCTCTCATTTCATCAGCCCTCTTGGTCCCTCGGACAGCCTGCTAGGCCAAGGCCGTGCTAGAGGAGAAATAGCATTGATGTGGGACTGGATTAGCCTTACAGTGGAAATGAGATACCTAGTTACAAAGAAAGAGACCTAGTGGCTAGAGCTTTACACTAGGACTGAGGAGACCTCGGTTCTGTTCCTGGCTCCGTCACTAGCCTGTTGTGTGACCATGGGCAAGTTGTGTCAGCTGACTGTGCCTCAGTATACGCATCTGTGAAACGGATATAACAACACTGACCTCCTTTGTAAAGCTCTCCCTAAGAGCTAGGTCTTATTTTTACCAGCTAACCTGCTAGGTGACCTTAGGCAAGTCACTTCTCTCTCTGTGCTTCTGTTTCCCGTTGTCTGTCTTTTCCATGTGGACCATAGGCTCTTCAAGGCAGAGACTGTCTCTTACTGTGTGTCTGTACAGCCCCTAGCACGTTCGGGCCCATAGCCACGACAGTACAAATAATAATCCCATTTGGTAAACAGGGGCATTGTTTTCCTGCTGTCATTTTTGAGATACTCTCTGCACTCCCAGGGGGCTTTGTATTTAGGGAAGATGATGGAAGACTCAGAGAACAGCAGGACAGAGCAGAATTCAACTTGGAGCTAGAGAATCTGGTTTCCTGGAGGGTGTCCTAGGTCATCAAGTGAAGGTACAGGGGTTTGCTAAGACGCAGATCAAGGAGTGGGCCTATGTGACTTATACAAATCAGAGTAATAAGGAAACCGGTTCCTTCAAGAGCTACATTGTGAAGAAGATGAACCTCAGTTATACAGCTAAAGTTGATAGTTATGTGCCAAACTGCAAATGCAGTTTGCTTCCCTACACAGCAACTTACAACATGGCAGGCTTGAGACGCCAAACTGTTGAGCCCCTATATTGTGAGGGGATATGGGACCTGTTTCTTTAAATCCATAGGCGGAAGCCAGTCAGGAGCAGGTTAAGGAAATTCTGCAATGAAATGCAGAATGACAGAGTGGCTTTAGCGATCACACTTATTCCTTAGTGCAAAAAGTTCCTTGTTCAGTGTTAGAAAAAAAGTGATTTTCTTTGAGTCTTTACTCCTGTCACATGACCATGCAAAGACTGAAAATTGCATTTTCAGCTAAACCCTGTTGTCCAATGAAAAATCTTTTCAACCAAAAATGTTCAACCAGCCCAATGGATGAGATTCTTTAACTGAGTCCCTGACCTTAGTCAATGCCTTTATATAGCTACGTCATTATGGAGCATGAAGCCATCTGCAATGGCCTCCTTGCTTTCCTGCAAACCAAGTTACTGAGGGATTTAGCTGATTTTGACAACATTTGGAACCAAAAGACACAGCAAGCGGGTGAGAAGGAATTTCGACCCTGCTAATGGGACATCTACCTTTAGAATCCACTGAAACTCTAAAGGATGAGTTTTTTTAACTCCTGTGGAGGAGCAAGGATTTCAACATCTACCTTTAGAATCCACTGAAAGCTGAGGAGTCTGCCAGGTGTATGACAGAGCAGCATTTGAAGCCGGAGGATGAGTGCTCACTGCAACACCCAAGAACTACACTCACCTCGCTACTCTGCTGCACACTCCCTTTTGTCAGGGACGCACAGCTGAGCCCAGCTGACTCAGCTAATGAACCTGGCCCCCCGATTGGCTGAAGATACCAGCAGGAACATTCTTAAACCCTGTAGCAGGGCTATCTACTTAATACTGTTCTGTGCTCCTAGCTATGTATCTGGTCTGCTTTCCTTCTGAAAGTCTGGCTCTGATTCTTAGCTTCTGGCTCTGCTATGCTCCCTAGACTTGGTAATTTGGCTCTTGATCTGGGCTCTGGCCACTAGGCCAACCTCCCACCCTGACCATTAGGTAGTACTGTCCCACATCCAGTCTCTTACAGCTTGGCCAAGTCACTTAGTCTCTCTGTGCCTTGATTTTACATTTGTAAAGTGGGCATAATAGCTCTGCCCTGCCTCACTGGGGTGTTGTAAAAATAAATGCACAAATATAGGCGATGTGTTCACGTTATATAGTGATGGAAGCCCTATAAGAACCTAGACCAATAGAGTGCCCCAAACCCTCCCCACTGAAATAAATGGTGTAATGTTGATTTACACCGGCTGAGGGTCTGGTGCTGTGAGGTTGGATTACTGCTGACTTGAGCATAATTAGAAGCATTGGTGGCCACACAGTGAAAAGCTCCATGTGCTATCACCAGGCATCGTGCTTCCCCATTTTTTTCCTTTTGCGGTTACTTGCTGATTGATAATGAAGCTGTTTAATGCTGATAGCAAAACTCCATCAGTGGCTCTGTCCCATCCCCTTGCTTCCAGTATGATGCAGTGGGACTTATTAAATGCATAATGCATCACACACTTAGGGGAAAAAAACCCTTCCCTTCATTTGCTAAATTGCAAGGCATGCTGCAGCCGTGCTCAGCAAGGAACATTCCCCTCGCCCTAGGGAAAAGGCTGCTCAGAACAACCTGCGTGTGCGGGTGCCCTTGGTGAGGTGAAGCATTAGTATGTCAGCGCAGCTCTCAGCAGGAGCTCATTTGCATGAGGAGTCTGTAGAGGGCTCCTCTCCCTATCGAATGAAATCCAGCAGCGAGGGTAACACAACGAAAATGAATAGACTCTGAACTTTAGAGCTTCCTGCTCTAACATTAGTGTTCTCCACAGAAAGGCCTAGCGGGTGGTGTGGGATCCCAAAGGTACTTGGTCACTCACGCTCTTTAGGGCACGTGTTTTCGCCCTCCTGTGTTTTTCTGCTCCACTTAGCAACTTCCGCCATCAGATCCCTGCTGTCTGAGGAAGCAGGGAAAGCTTCTTCATGCAAAGTCGAGAACGGGCCAGCAAACCGTGTCACTGAGCACACATAGGGTACGACGTAGCCAGGCGCAGGTCACTTAGGCGGTCAAAGGGCATTGTCTCTGCAAGAGCAAGGGGCTAGCCGCGGTGGGAATAGGTGCAAGGGCCGGCTCAGTACACAGATGCCTTGTGCTGAGTCTGTCAGGTGCTTTTTTGGTCTCGGCTTTAGCCCAGATGGGCCAGATTCTGGTCCCTGTACCTATGTTGAATAGCACTTGGTCCGTTCCTTTCAACAGCAGGGTACTGTACTTCTCATCTGGAGTAAAGGGAAGGGCGTCTGGCTTTCTGAATGTGATCCCCCAGCTAATGACTGCAATGTGGGGTGAGTTAGCCACAGTTCTCATTCCCAGCATAACTGGGGTGGTGTCTTAGCCAGTCTGTTAGCCAGGATGCATGAGAACAGGTGTTTAGAATGTGCTTCCAGTCATAAAGTGATCCCCAGCCACGGAGGAAAGCAATCCCCCCCATCTTCCTCATGTCCACTTCTATTGCTGTTCTCTCTCACCATGTAAATCAGCCTGGAGTCCGTTAAACAGCTTACCTGTCATGCCCCGACTGACCTACGGCAACTAGGAATGCCAGCAGCAAAGCCTGATTCCACATTGCTTTGCTATGCAAAGCAGTATCAAACTCTACCAGATCAGGATGGTGGTGTTTTCACACCTGCTTTGCACAGACCTAAATGACTGCCCAAGGCAGGGGGTGGGGCGGGAGGGGAGTAGGCGCGTATTTTACATCCCGTACTGGTAACCAGTGCATAAATGATCAAGAGTGACAGGAGAAGCTACACCAGAAAGCTCTCTGCTGCTCCAGAATAAATGTCCACTGTACCCAGCAATAGCCATCACTCTTCGTGAATGCAACAACCATGAGTTCTATGTGTGCGCATCAGAAAATGAATGGCCCTTCTCCATGAGAGAGAGCAATTCAGCATCTATGTCCACTCCACCCGCTGCTCTGCACTGGCCGCGGCCCCTTTACGCTGCGCGGCAGTTACCGGCGCACTCCGCTCCCTGCTCTGCACTGGCCGCAGCAGTGGGTGAGGGGGGGTTGCCAGTAGGAATGGCACTGGGAGCAGTGCAGAGATAGGGGGCCTCAGCCCAGACAGAGCAGGCTGCTGACTCATCCAGAGCTGGGCATTCCTTATTAGCCAGGAGACCAAGAGATGAGGACAGAGTTTCTTGCCAAAATCATTAACAGGCTTGGTCGCTGGCCCTGTCCGTTTAGTGCTGATCTGCCTCATCAGCCGATCAGGCTAAAGTATTGCAGAGCCTATTTTTTAAGGCTGTGCTGAGGTTTCTGCTTAAAGTTTTGTTTTGCCATTTCTATCTCAGGTACTTAGCAGAGCTCATCACCACCACAGTGAGCCCTTCCTCCAGCCTCCGGGGAGGCAGGGCAGTGCTGTGCTTGTTATTCCCAATGTACAGATGGGGAACTGAGGTACAGAGAGGTTAAGTAACTTACCCAAGGTCATCCAGAAAATCTGGAGCAGAGCAGAGAACTGAGTCCCAGCTAGCACCCTAACCACAGGGCCAGTCATCCTCCTCCTCTTCCTCATTTGCTCCCACTTTAACTTGTATTTCTCAGCCTGTGTTAATCAGTTTCTTCTTTGTGAATCAACTGCATGGGCCAGATCCCCAGCCTGTGAAAGTCACTGGCACCAGCTGAGAATTTGGCCCACAACTCCTATGTAGCTCTTCAGCATGTCTTTAGCTCTGCTGTTATTTTCTTTGCCTGTGCTTAGAGATGAAAGGCATCCTGGCATAAAGTTAATTCATAGTAAGTGGGCGGGGGTTGGACCACGTCCTTGAAATCTTTTAAGGAAACACTCCTCCAAGTGCTGAAGCCTTCTCAAGGACTTTGACAAACAATCAAGTACAAAATTGTATCCTACTTCTCTGTATTTCTTAACCACATTTATACTATTAGGAACATGTGTTGTTTGTTCCTTGAGAATTAATCACTCCTGTTGCTTATTCCTAAAGCTGCGAATCTTTCACAGAAGTCACGGATTCATGGAAGTCATGGACAGGTCACTGGCCGTGACTTTTTGGTTACTGCCTGTGACCTGTTCATGACTTTTACTAAAAATACCCGTGACTAAATCGTAGCCTTACTTATTCCCCACCGGAAGTCATAGCAATTCTTTGAGATAACATCACTGGCTGCTATGGAAATGGATGTGATGTCGCAAACAGAAGACTAGGATACCATGTAATAAATAAGAAAGAGCTGTTGACATCTGAAGGATCAAATCCTGGGCTAAGTTCAGCTCTGGCGTAAATGGGTGCCTTAACTTCCATGGGTAGGCCACCTGCTTACACCAGGGCTGAATATGGCCCATGAATTTAACGCAAATAATCTTAAAAGGAGGGGAGAAGAGGGGTTTCTAGCAACAGATGACAAAAAGAAGGGGAATGGACCATTTCTGTCGCCAACAAGTTCAACGTCCTTCTACTAAAAATAAACCCCATCTAAAGACTCACGTTGAATTATAATAGCATCAAGTACCTGGCCACCACCAGGGAGGGAAGTAAATTCTTACCCAATTCTTACTCAGTTTAGATTGCATGGTTCATTCCTGGTATATGAGCTGCTTTGAGGCCCTTCAGTTTGGTGTGCAGGGATATAAGGGTAGCTGGGTTTTGAGGATGTTTGCCATTCCCTGTTAAATTCTGCACCCTTGCCCCTCCTCTTTCTCAGGCATCAGTTTGAAGGCACAATGTGGGTAATATTCCCTCAAGTTAATGTTCCAGCTACATGCTTATTCATTGCCTGCTGATGCTTATTTTCTGCACAGACAGTGAGATTCGTAGCACCACCGGCTCTGCTGTGTTTAACAGTAGCCCCACTCTGTCACCTTCTGAGGAGACCAGGGTGTTCAACCAAAGCCGGTGGCCCAGGTTAATTTTCACCATCTCTGTCCTCCTCAGTGAGATGAATTATAGACATGGAGCCTAGCTAATCAACCTGCTTTCTCAGCTGTCTCAGAGAATCCGCTGTATCTGAATGTGTGGCCAGCTACTTGATGCCAGCTGGTTGATGAAACAAATTGACACTGGTTAATTTGCTTTAATGTACAAGGTATTAGGGTGAGCAGTTTCTCGGCCATACTGACATGGTTGTATGCCATGTGGTTGGTCCCAGGATACTAGAGAGACAAGGTGAGGGAGGTAATATCTTTTATTGGACCAACTTCTGTCCCATAGAAGAGATCACCTCACCCACCTTGTCTTACTGATTTGAGTTGTCGCTCCCATTGATGTCAATGGGGGATCATTGCCCAGGATTAGCTAAGCAGAGGGTTTCCTTGCTGTACGTTTGTGCCACCCCACATCACAGGGGGAAGAGGGATAACAGCTGCAAAATTTGGTTATTTGGGTTAGTCAAGTCCCGAGAGGACTGTAAGTAGCTTCAGAGGGACTCAGTCAGGCTAGGAGAATGGGCAACACAATGGCAGGTGAAGTTCCATGCTCATAAATGCAAAGTAACGTGCACTGGAAGGAAAAAATTAAACTACTCACACACCGTACAGGGTTCTAAATTAACTGTATCTACTCAGGAAAGGGACCTGGGCATCTTAACAGACAGCTCTGGTCAACGGTCAAAGAAGCAAACAATGTTAGGATGCGTAAAGAACAGGATTGAGAATTATCTGGCAATATACTAATGCCTGTATATTAATCAATGGTGCAGCCTCACCTGGATAGTGTGTGCACGACTGGTCACCCCGTGACCTTGGACAAGTCATTTCATCTCTGGGCTACCCCATCCGTAACATGAAATAATAGTCCTTCCTTTTCTCCCACTCTTTGTCTGACCTGCTCATTTAGGCCTTGGCTACTCAGGGATTTGCCAGAGGTGTAGATGCACCACCCTGGGCACGACTTACACTAGTGCAATATGATTGGTAGCAGTGCGGTTTATCTTAGTCGGAAACCTTAGACTGTCAGCTCTGTGAGGCATTGACCATGACTTATTACATGGCTGTGCAGCACCTAGCACTACGGAAATCCATAAAACTCTGCTGGTGTGTCTAGCCATTGCTGTAACATGAATATTAAATAATGTAGATAAAGTGCTTGCAGCATCCTATCCATATATTGTAAGCTCTCTGGGGCAGGGACTGTCTCTTTTCTAGTTTCTGTAGGGGACCTGGCACACTTAAACCTTCTTAGTTATAGCATCTGGTACAGAGACGTGTTTGGGGTCCATGCCAGTGTTATACACACCTGCCTCACCAGGGCTGCCTAGCTTGTGCTTGTGCTATTGTCAGACTTTCTATGTCTGGATGTGGAATGGGTTGAGAATAGAGACAAGAACCTCAACAGTCAGATGTTTGTTTTGCAAAGCCAGGGATGATTCCATCGTTCTGAGCATAGGGTCAGGTAAAAGCTTCTGGCTTTGGCTCATCTTTAGTAAAAACACAAATCAGGTGGTGTTTATAAAAATGACTTATCGCCTCAAGTACCCTGTGAACTCAGCTAAGAAACCTGAGCTTGGAAAGAAGTAATGTTTCAGCACATCTACAATGTCTGCACCCCTTCCATCATACTTTCCATGATTCTTCTTTAGTCTCCTCATTACACACACAATAGCCGTGTGGATCAGTCATAAGCAACAGGGCAAGGCTGCGTGTTCTTATACAACGGCATCTCTGCCTCTCCCTGTCACTGTTGTGAATCAGTGTCCACTTCGGGGCTACTATCCGTGTGTGTTTTGTAAACTGAAATGAAAGGCCGCCTCCTTCACTGCTGTAAATTGGCAGAGCTCCATGGACTTCAAAGTCAGTTTAAGTTTGAACTGCAAATGTATCGTCCCCCTGAGTTTGATTAGATAACGTCAGGGAATCCAGAAGCTTCTTAAATGCCACATAATGGAAAAATGAATCTGTATAATGTTGGTTTTCAGTCAGTTCACCACCAGGGACGACAGTTATTCAGAGAGACATGGTGAGGGTGAGGTGATATCTTTTATTGGGCCAACTTCTGTTGGTAAGCGAGACAAGCTTTCGAGCCACACAGAGCTTTTCTTCTTCTACACTGCCTAGTTCCTCAGACACTAAGGTACCAACGAGATGATGGACCTTATTTATAAGGTCAATAAGGTAACAGTAAATACTAGTATAAGACAAGGCTTGGCTATGGGTCACATTGTCTGGCTCTTAATAATAATAATCAGTTATATAACACCTCCTCCTCAAGCAATCTGGTTCACCCACTGAGCTAGCAACACCACTTACAGGGGGATTTTTGCCATTGCACTTTAGCTGAGGTTTCTGCAGAAGGGAATTGCCTGAGTGCAGCATGGGATCCCCTGAGTCCAAGGGAGCAGGAGTTGTGTACATTTTGAACATCAACAAATTACACTAAGTAAATGCACTGAGTGCATCACTGATTTCTCCCCTTAAACTGAGGAGGGCTGGCTGGAAAACAAGAATTCCATTTTGCAAAACATTATGAGGCTCTGAAATTTGTTTGCATTCTTTATCAGAACGAACCCAAGACCTCTTGAAAATTTTCATGAAAGACAACATGAGAGAGACAGACCCCAGTTTTGTTTGAAGTATTTTGGCATTTGAATTTACACAAAAAATAAAAATTTTGCATGGACAACTTAGAAAAACTTTTTTTAAAAAAAATTTAAACCTCTTCTAGGTACCAGCTTTTGATGTGCAGTTAGGAGCCAGTGGTCCATCTGAGTTGGCCAGGACTCAACTAAAGGTTCGCAGAAGAGGAAAGGAAGAGATCCTCCCCCCACACACCTGATCTGGCAGAGGATGTGAGGAGATCAGTGTAGCCGGCATATCCAGATGCCAGGGAGGACTCGCATGCTATATGAGCAGTGGGCCAATTTATTGAAGCGCAGCTGGACAGAGACTTGCAAATCAAAATCAGCGAATTGATACCAAGGACAGGTTGTGAGGCAGTGGAATTTGCTAAAAAACTGGAGTTCATCCATTCAGCAGCCCAGCAAGAGAAATAACAGCTGCTAGTGAGGAAGGTGTAAGCTGATCACCCTCAGCTCAGTAAGTACAAAACTGTGTCTAAGATGCATGATGTGAAAGGGGATTCCGATGATTCTCACAAGAACCCCACTTGCCCATGCCCCGGGGCTCCAGCTCTAGGAAGACAGGGGGAGATAGATGTAGGAGACTTTGGCAGTGCTTTGTCATCTGAGGATCCCTGTACACTGGGGAGACCTTGCTGTGACGGAGCAGCACAGAGCTCCCCCCTCACAAGGAGCATCTGGCCCCTAATGTTCTAGCCACATGCCCAAACGCCTCACGAGTCATCCAGTCCTTCAAGCTGGTTGGCCTGTGGGACACTAAATTCACCACATCTGGAATCATATGCTCAGTTCTTCCTTAGTCCTTTATTAAAGCCAGTTAGCCAAAGTCCGGGTGTTGTGGGGTGGGGGGAGAGGGTCCATTAAGAGGAGAAATCAGTGAAACCAGTCAGATGTATTCTTGACGTAATCTTGTTTGTTTGCAAAATGTGCACGCAGTCTGTTTTCCCCCTAAGCACAATAGAAACAAACAGCGGGCAGTTTCCTGGCTCAAAAATCCCCATGGCTGCTCTTCCAGCAAGTTCTGTGCCCAAGAAGTCCTGCACCTCTGCGTCCTCTCCGGGTCATGCTCACCGCTCCTTCACTTGGCTGGCTGCCTCCAGCACACACCACATGCAGTCCATCTCCTCGCCCCTGCGTTAGCCCGTTGGTCCGCACGCACAGCACCTTGGCCCTCAGGCCCAGCTCTGGTGCAGCCTTTGCCTGTGGCAGACCCTCCATTATTGGCAGCTGTTTTGACTACAGAAGGGGGTTGGATTGTTTATTCTGTCGGGCCTGAAAGAGTGCTTCGCACCCATTGGTTTTCACAAATGCTGTGATTCTTTCGATCAGTCCCTGGCTGGCAGCTGTTAGCACCTTTCAGTGGGAGCCAACAGGAGCGCTGGCTCCACAGACACTGGCAAAAGCTGCAGGGCGTGGCCTACAGAAAGCAAGTATAGCCAGTTTTCCATTGCACAAATGCAATTGTCACCTCAAGCCATGGCCCATGCTTGCAGGTGTGGGTTTGGTCTGTAGATCTTCTGTGTGCTGGTTTTTGAGTGAGCTGCTCCATCTCGTCATGCACTCTGACAAAGCTAGGACTGGTATTTTCTGCCTGTGGCAGAAAGGCTTCTCTCTGATAGCTCTTCACTTCTTTTTTTTCCCCACCCAGCATCTCAGATTTCATCAGCCTTTGTGAACGGTGGCTTGCTAAAGAGTGTAATAACCCTGACGCAAGTGCAGAGTGAACTTGGTACAAATCCATTTCACCTTGCTCAGGCACAGCTTCAATCACATCCTGCCTCCTCCTGACGCACAGACCTGACAGTGGAGATATCCTTTGTGAAGGGAGGTTACAAAAATAATTGCTCAGAAAGAAGACAAAAGAATAGTCAGGGAGGGTGCAGTTTAAAAAGGTCATGTAATGAAAGAATCTATTCAGAGCTGCTCATTAGCAGAGCCACTGGTGACCCTGAGTTACTTCCTCCCTTATCAGGCTAATGTGACCTAGATACAGTTCTGGTGATGCAAACATTCCCCTGACTTGGATCATATAGGGCCCAAATCTTGCCACCACGGATGTCAATAGTAAAATACCCATTGAAATCAGTGCAAGTGATAGGAGCAGGTCAGCTATACTTGCATAGTGGCCACAAACATTATCTGTCCTGTGATCCCCTGGCAGGTGCCTGTCCTTCACCGAGTTGCTGGGCTGGCAGGGCTGTTTACATCAGTGATGTTAGTCATGTGTGCCCTCTCACCGTGCATTGGTAATGCTGATAATGCCTGTCCTCTAACCATGCTGGCAGCATCTGAAATCCAAATGAAGGTCACATAGAACAGGTCCCCTGAAGTCAAGGAGAAGATATCAAATTGGAGCTTAATGACCGATCTCCTCAGCCCAGACCAGGACTAGGGAGCACAGGGGCTGTTCATTTAGGCCCCTATTCAGGAAGGTACTTAAGCACATGCCTAACTCTAAGCAGGTGAGCAGTCCCAGTGACTATCAATGGGTCTATTCATGTACTTACAGTTAAGCATGTGCTAAAGTGTTTTGCTCAATCTGTGAGCTAGAGAGCCAGCGGGAACTCCAGGGTGTCTCTGTAGGCCAGCAGCAGCCTGAATAAAGAAACACTCTTACAGTCACTGTAGGCAAGTCCTGTTTCTTCTTTACAGGAGGAGCATTATGCAGACCACAGAAGCCTTTGAGTCATAACACCTGACAAACTAACCTGATTTGCATTGGAAATGTAGATCAGAGACAGGTCAAATACAGAAGCCAAATGAGCAGTTGGCCAGAGAATGGCAAAGCTCTCTCTTTTTTTTTTTTTTTTTTTTTTTTCATTTTGCTTGAAATTTTTCTTCAAAAAATTTCAAGTTTTAAGCAAAAACCCCCAAACCAAAAATGATTTGTTTTGGGGTTTTCACTGAAAATCTCAACAATTTTTTTAAAAAATTCATGAAAATTCTTTTCATTGAGCAAATACTTTCCATAAAAAAAACAAAATACGTTTCAACAAGAAAAACTTTGACCAGCTCTAGTGAGATTGGAATCAGTCCCTGAGAACAAAAATAGAGACCACTCCTGCACCAATATTGAAAATAAGGGCAAAAGTAACCTTGATTTCATAGATTCCAGGCCAGAAGGGACCACTGTGATCATCTAGTCTGGCCTCCTGTGTAACACAGGCCAAAATAAATCCTAGAGCAAGTCTTTTAGAGAGAGAGCCAATCTTGATTTAAAAATGTTCAGGGATGGAGAATCCACCGCAACCCTTGGTAAGTTGTTCCAGTGGTTAATCGCTCTCATTGTTAAAATGTACACCTTATTTCCAGTCTGAACTTGTTTGAGCTTCAGTGGAGCAGGATGGGCTCTGGGAATGGAGATAGCATGAAAACTGCTTTTTTGCAGTATTCTGGCATAGCTGCGTCTGTTGGCTGTGGTCTCTATCCCAGTGTAAAGAGGGACAGGATACAAGACCTTCAGTCATTTAGAACCTGCTCCAACAGATCACTGCGCATGGAAAATGCCAGTCTCTGTGGATCTGAACATTATGTTCATGCTAAAATAGATCTGTTTATCTCTACAGCAGTATATGACACTAAGCCTTAGGGTCGGTCTACAAACAAAGTTGCACCTGTTTAACTAAAGGTGTGGGGTGAAATCCTGGCCCCACTGAAATCAATGGGAGTTTGACTTCAGTGAGGCCAGGATTTCACCCACGATGTTTAAACTGATTTAGTTAACTGATGAAAAAGGCTGTGTGGACACACTTAAATCAATTTTAAACCGGGACAATATTGGTTGTGCTTCTGTTGGTAAATGTACAGGTGCAAGCTAAGCTAATATAACCAGCTTTAAATTGATCTGTGTCTATACACGGGTTTTCATCCATTTAAATCAGAGGTCCCAAAACTGGGGGACATCCCCCCTGCGGGGCGCAAAGGAACATTAGGGAGTGCATGGCTGGGGCCCAGGCAAGCCCCTACAGGGGACAGGGGCAACCCAGCTCCATTCCTAGCTCCAGCTGCTGGCCCTACGCCCGGGGCCTCGACTGCTGGCCTCGTCCTCCAGCCGAGGCTCCGCTCCCGGTCCCGCCCCACCCCCAGCTGTGGCCCCAGTGTCCTTACCAGTTCCCCAGTACCTGTGTCCACATCCCCCCTTCTTGGGGCTGCGGCCCCACACCTGGCCCTGGCTTGCGGGGGAGGGCGTGGACAGAGGTTGGGGGGCATGAGGTAAAATTTTGGGGAACCACTGATTTAAATAAATCATTTTATAGCTGCTTTTGAGTTAAACTGGTGCAATTTGCGTGTTCAGACACAATTATTATCACTAATTATTACTAAAAATAAAAATGCATAATAGAATTGCAATATGATCTGTGGTTTTTCAAAAATAAATATTTCAAACAGCCATTTCAAAATATCAAATGATATCAGTTCACAAACAGAACTGTACCAAATTTTTATTCTTAAATTAACCCATTTTTTTGGCTGAAAGTTATGTTCCTTGAAAAAATCTCATGCAAATCATTTCTTTAAAACTCCATAATTTGTCCAATCTGCATCATATTTATAACCAAAAAAAGCATCTAGACAAACAATCTCTTTATAAAGTTTAAGCCTCATGTGATTTTAAATGATTGAATTATCAACCCATGAAACTCAGGGATTACAGTGGATACAGAGGGTGAACGATGCTGGTAGGTAAGGTTATAATGAAGCACGCACTATTGTAACCACTTAAGCAGATACATTAGCTGCTAACAAAGAAGAGCGTCTATAAAATCATGCAGTTCCTGTGCACCAAACTCTGACGTTTTAAATAATCCATCAAAACATTTTTTAAAAAAGGAAAATAATGAAGCTGTTGAAATAAGACCTGTTTTATGTAGCAAGCCACAACATTTCCAATAATGCAGTGAGTGACACATTCTTAAGCAAGTAACAGAGGAATTAATTTGCTACAATGAAAGTGTTCCATTGCCTAAGAGGGCTTGTATAAATTTTGCATAATGTTTGGAAGATATATATCCCCCATAATAAACTTCCTTCAATTAGAATGAATTAGCTCAAGGTCATTTCCTATTAATGTGAGTACTAAAAATCAAGGAAATCACTAGTTATGGCATTCACCTCCCCCGCAACCTCTCTCCAGATGTCTTCCCGCCAAAACTAATACCCAAATGCATTCACCTCCACAGCAAACTCCCTCTTATATCCACTACACAACTGCCCACAGTTACACATTCAATTTCTCAAAGTCGCACTCAACTTTATTTCTGGCGGGGCAGAGTTAAGGTTGTTTGGTGCCTGAATTGTGCATTCCCATGCTTTAAAATGTTTGGTTTCTCTTTAATTTAACCTTAACCCTGAATTTCCCAGGTTTTTAATAATGTCTTTTAATATGATTTACAACATTCTTGTAAGATTTTTTCCCCCTGAAATCACTGAGATGTTCTCCCATCTTTAACTCCAGCTCCTGAAGGGTGGGGAGTATGTGGATATATATATTATGACAGGGTCGGGCCAGATGGCTACAGGAGAGTGATAGAAGGCAGATATATTAGCCCCATGTTAAGTAGGTCCCTTTCCCCTGGGTAAGGTAACAGGGAAGGTTCCAGAACAATCAGGAACTTTCTGGAAACAATTAAGGCAGACACGCTGATTAGAACACTGCAGCCAATCAAGAAGCTGCTAGAATCAATTAAGGCAAGCTAATCAGGGCACCTGGGTTTAAAAAGGAGCTCACTTCAGTTTGTGGTGTGCATGTGAGGAGCTGGGAGCAAGAGGTGCAAGAAGCTGAGAGTGAGAACGCGTACTACTGGAAGTGTGAGAAGTACAAGCATTATCAGACATCAGGAGGAAGGTCCTGTGGTGAGAATAAAGAAGGTGTTGGGAGGAGGCCATGGGGAAGTAGCCCAGGGAGTTGTAGCTGTCACACAGCTGTTATGGAGCCACTGTAGACAGCTGCAATCCACAGGGCCCCGGGCTGGAACCCAGAGTAGAGGGCGGGCCCAGGTTCCCCCACATCCCTCCATCCCTGTAACTCCCTACTTGATACCGGAGGAGTTGACCTGGACTGTGGGTTCCACCAGAGGGGAAGGTCTCTGGCCTGTTCCCCAATCTATTAGGTGGATCAGCAGAGACTGCGGGGATTGTTCTTCTTCCTTTCCCCATGCTGGCTACTGATAAGGCTAACTGAGTGAATGGCAGATTTGAGCCACGAAAGTGGCCAAACTGAGGGCTGCCGTGAACCTCTGAGGCAAGCAAATCCGCCAATAAGCGCAGGACCCACCAAGGCAGAGGAGGAACTTTGTCACAATGTATCATATCAAATACGAGCACACATGCATAGGCCCACATGCTCTCTTCACGGTTAATAGAAACCTCAGGAAAGTGCATTTTTCCAGGCAAACTTTTCATGATGTGTGTCTATGAAGAAACAATGCAATGACAGCAATGGGCTAGATTGTCCCCTTCCTGGATTTCTCCACTATAAAGCACAGGAAATTCTGATTGCCCATTCATGGAATCTCTGCTTTTATTATTTAATAGTGGGGGGTAATGGGATTTGTCCCCTAGTCAACCACTGCAGAATTGACAGGGGACTTAACCCAAGGAAGCCACACAGTACCCGAGGTCAGTGCTATCTGAATGGAGACCATTTGCATCCGTTCTGCCTCCTGAATCTAAGGCCCCATAGCCACGCAATTTGCTCTCCAATGTGCACATCATCCCCCAGGCAACTGCTTCATTCAGGCCCACTCGGGGGCGGTTTCAGAGAGCAGGAGGGGACAGCGCATGAGTTAATACTGATAAGGCCACCGTGAACAGGTTATGGTGCTCCCACGGGGTAGACCAGAGTGGATGTTCCTACAACAAGCACTGATTTCCCCCCGTTCTGCCTCCTCTAGTCCTTGCTTTGGCCCGTCCCAACCAGTGGAACGGATCCCCTTGGAGCACCCAGGGGCTTCCACGAGGTGATGAGAGGAGGGCAATGTTGTGCAGGTAGCAACCTCCTTTCTGGGCCCTGTCACCACCTGGATCCACTCATTTCTCTGCCTCTGCCCACACAGGGGTAATGCGGCTCATGGTGCGGAATTACCCTTTGGTCACAGATGGGACCTTTTGGCTAGGGATCGGAATCTTAATGAGACGCAGCAATGAGGACCTCACCCTGCTATGCAGACCTTTTCTGGGCATCTTGGGTAATTTTAACCCCAGGAAACAGAAGTGGGAACAGTGGGGAGACAAAGGGCAAATGGAAGAAGCTGCTGCTGGCTTTTAGTGGACTAACCTAAAATGGAACAAGATGGATTCTTCCAAATGCCAACCTCTTCCTGGAAAGCCAAGTGAGTCTTCATCAAAACCCCCTTCTCTTTCGAGTGCTCCCTCATGTCCTATAAGCATGGATTTGTGAGCACCCTATCAATATACTCCCCCCTACCCTTCGTAGTATTCAAGAACTGAGCTCCTGATAACCCTATCCCATAGCCCAACACATGGCATGCACGGTCCTCAGAGTAGCTGGTGATTTAAAAATAAAAAGCCAAAATTCATCCTATAAATCACTTGAAACAACTGCTAACTTAAAAAGTGAGCAAACCTTTTCCATGTATCTTTTTGCACTGTAGACCCATTCTTGTTTCTCTATCACTTTGTACACTGTAGCAGTCCTATTTCATATGAAGCCAAGCGGTATTATAAGGGCCTACTGCACCATTGCAAATATGATCTGAGAAACTATAAATCACTTCTAGGTTCCGAAAGATATTTTGTAGCTTTATCTTATCTTATCAGTTCATTAATAAAAGCAGTTAACACATTCATAGTACTTTTTGAAACATGTTGAGTAAACTTTTCCTGTCCATTGCCAAAATATTTCATAGCAAATTTGGAAGGAAATTCATATTAATCCTGTTTAATTTTGGAGGACTGATCTTGAGGTTTTTCTATCCAGACATCCACATAATTCAGAACTGATTATATTTATACACAGAGAGACAATGTATTAAAGAGGTTGCTTGTTGAGGTAATGTTTTATTACACCAACTCCTGTTGCTCAAAGAGACAAGCTTTTGAGCTTTACAGAGCAGCATCAACTTAAAAATCATACTTCTGTCTGAAAATGCTTTTCCTTCAGTTATTAAAAGTATCATCTAAGACTAAAAGAAATTAGAGAAAAAGTGTTTCTCTCTATTTTTGTTCAGTTTATTCACTTTGTGCAATCGCCAGCACTTCTCATAGTGCCGCTGCCCTGGTATAGTCAGAGTGAGTCAGCTTCTCCGGTTTGTGGGGGTCTTTCACACAACAACAGGGGAAGAAAAATATTTTTAAAAACAGAAAAATGTGATTTTTTTTAAGCACAAAAACTGGAACAGGGAATGAGAAGCAGGTGCAATCACTGAAATGACTTTTAACTGGCTATCTGAAACTGATTAGATATCTAGCGGATGAAGTGCCATGATGAACGGAGGGTCACTAACTGCAAATGTAAGAAAAGTAGAACAGAAAGTGCCTGGCTTCATTTACCATTTAAAGAAACATAAAAAAAAAGGGCTCTTGCTTCCAATGGAAGAAACTTACCAAAGTAAACGGGCTTTCCGCATATGGGACAATATGAAATCATCTTCAGGGCTCCTCGGCACAGCACACAGCATTGAACAGGGCTCGTATAAAAAGCCTTCTCTTCAGCTAAAGCAACAGGAAAACCATGGCCAACAGCAAGACAATGACGTGTTCTGCTTTTGAAGCAGGATATTGTGGTTATAGGTAAATGAGAGCGCTGTAGTGTAAGAAGCTGAGTTCAGGGGCTTTATTACGTGAAGAATTAATTTATCTTTTTGAACCAAAAATGTAGACTTTAAGAAACACTTCTTCTCTATCACCAGAGGAGAAACACTGGAACCAGTTTAACTTCACCTCGTGTGCAGCACTCATGATATCTGGTGCAGATGCTGCTTTTCTCTTTTGCAAATCTTTTCTCCCAAGTTTCAGAGCCTGAGCTCTGATGTGAGCAGGAATGTTTACCCTGCTATTTTTAGCGCCATATCACAAGCCTATGTCAGTTGACCTGGGTTTTGAGACTCGCTGCCGGATAGGTTTTTTGCCATGTAGACATACCCTCATTGGCAGAGCTGAAACTCCAGCCCTCCAGTCCAGTGTTCGTCTCTCTGGAGTGGGAGGCATCTCTTCCTTTTGCAGCTTCGAAACACAAGTACAGATTTCCCCCCAAAACTAGTTTTGTGTCTAACTTAGGCTACGACTACACTTGAAGAGTTTTTGCGCTGTCAGTTTCAACGGTGATAGTGAACCCATGAAAGAAAGCGCTGGCGTCAGATCGTGTTTACAGTTGCAGCATTTCCATCACCCATGAGAGCAGCGCACTGAGGGCAGCTATCCCACAGTGCAGCTCTCTCCATTTAGACAATCGGTCTTGTGGGAAGGGTGTGATCGCGGGGCATCCTGGGTCCCTGCACAGCCTCCTCTCCACAAATGCTGATCGGCTCGAGTAGCTCAGCATCGCTCCAAGCGGGGGATCGTTTGCTCCACGGAGCAGCATTGTCACCAGGCCAGATGATAAGTGAGCACTTGCTAAGAAAACAGGAAGGGGAGTTTCAAAGTTCCTGGGGCTTTACACCAGAAGGGGCAAACGTCTGTTTACCTGGTGTCAGAGCAGCAGAACTGCTGACCAGAGTGGTCACTGTGGGATATCCTGCATAGGCTAAAAGCTCTGTAAACAGGAAGAATGTGTCTTCACTTGCACATCACTACAAAAGCATCACCAGTAAGAGCTGTACACCTCTCGTGGAGGTGGTTTTCTTTTTGTGGTGAAACTTCTGAGTTTTACCACAAAAAGTCATTGGCAAATGTAGATGCTCCCATGGTTTTTGTGCAAAAAAGGGACTTTTTCTGCTTTAAATGGCAAGTGTAGGCATGCCCTAAATGTAGATTATTACGCCTGGTGCCTGTGTGAACCCCTGATGCACCTTGAACAAACACTATCAATCCAAATCGAAATACTAGCCCTGCAACATACAGCAAGACTGTGTACCCAGGCAGCACACACGAGACACTGAATTCCCCAATGGCCCCCAACAACCCCTCTACCAACAGCCCTCTGAAAGAAGATGTGTTTGTGTGGTGCGGCAGGGGGACTGATCGATCTGGGCTGAACCGGGCCACCGTGTTCCAGCTCCATAGGGCTCCTACAGAGAACGCCCTGGCAGTAAAATTGAATAGTGTCCAGAGGACTGTGCTGCATTGGTCTGATCCAGGTTATTGGGCTCAATACAGGAAGAACTGGGTGGGGTTTAGTGGCCTATGATGTATCAGGAGTCAGACTAGATGATCGGGTGGTCTCTTCTGGCCTTATACTCTATGACTATAAGAAACATGATCCAGCGGTGAGGGCACTAGCCCAGGACTTGGGTTCAAATCCCTGCTCTGCCACAGATTGACCATGGGCAAGTCACTGAGTCGTGCTGTGCCTCAGTTTCCCCTCTAGCCAATGGGATAACTGCACTGCCCTGCCTCACAGGGTGAGGGTGAGTATGTTAAAGATTGTAAGCTCCTCAGATACTATGTTATGCAGGGGTCAGAGAAGTATCTGAAAAAGACAAAATCCATGGGAAGTGAAATTCAGGGGAATTTTAGCCAAAGAATTGTTCCCAGTTTTGTCCAGCTGTAATTTAACTTCTAAACAGGCATCTGTCAGCATCTCAACCTCAGGCGCTGTGAAGTATCTTAAAGCAGTGTGGCAAACTGCACTCACAGTGTTTGTGAGACAGGAAAACGTGACAGGAAGTGGGTGCTCACCCTGCTTCTGACCATTGTTAGCTCACAACTTAACTCTTATGGCGGCAGTTACATGGCGGTTGTCACTCACTCTGAGCGGTACCTCACCCAGGCAGCATATACCAACCAGCCGGCAGGGCAGTCCCGTTAAACAGACCTTCCCGGCAAGTCTCAGTCCCGGAAACAAAATAGAAACAGGAGCATCCAGCAAAGTTCTGTGTCAGAACAATGGTTAGAAGTTTACCCAGCTCTTGATACTGCTAATAGAGACACCTCACACACTCATTTTACACAAACATTGCCCTGGTGTAAATGCTACCACATTAGAGCTCTAACACAGTGCACCCAATTTGCATCGGCACAAATGACATTACTGACCCAAGCAGAGAAACAATCCCAAAGCCTCGTACAATAGTTTAGAAAAGAAATAAGGACGGTGGTAAAAAGTTCAAACATTAGTTGCAGCTATGCTTTTATCCTACGGCCGCCAGTGAATCCCGTCCTGTCTGATGGCCCTCCAGCAGAGTGATTTTTAAGAGAGATTGCCAACTTTTAAAAAAAAATCATCTTTCAGTCGGATGCACAACGTAACACCCAAGATTGTTATATTGGAAAAAGAATAGCCTGCACCAAAACAATCTCTATTCTGGATCACGCACTGCACATCTGGCAGCATTTTGTGTACAGCTAGTTTCACCATCTCTCCTTTGCAGTCAGTTCGTTCCTCTTTTTTGCTTGTGAGAGTGTTTCAGACAGCAGCAGAGGAGAGAACAGCATTACATATTAACATATGACGGGGAAACCACAAAATGTGGCAAGGCAGCGAGGGGCAGGTGCAATCGCTGAAACCGCTTTAAACTAATTTATTTAAAACTGACTAGATTTCAAGCTGCCTGTGCCCCTTTAAGCTGTCCCTCAAGGCCCAGTCTACACTAAAAACTTTTGGCAGTATAGTAATGTCCGTTAGGATGGTGGGTTTGCTTGTAACATTTTTATACTGGCAAAAGCACCACTCAGGGAGCTGGTATAAGTCATACTGGCAAAAGCCAGTATAAGCTGCATCTACATTAAAAGGGTTTGCTAATATGGCTATATACTATACCCCTTTTCTAGTGTAAACAAGGCCTTGCTCACTAGTCAGTCCTTAGCAGTGCAAATTTCTGGAGCCGAGTGAATAGCAGGGGGGGGGAAAGTCTGCAAATAGTCGTTAAAAATTCTAAAGGGAATTTTGATCCAACCATATATTCAACCCTTTTGTATTCCCTTTCCATAAATATTCGAGTGCTCAAACTCGACTACCATGACTACTTGCTAAACCAAAATGTTTACCTTCAGTGCATGAATATATGCTGAAAGTACATTTTGAATTCTATATTCAGTTGTAATAACCACATTTTGCTCTGTATTGGTTATTTACATAAGTCATATGGTGCTGTTTCTTTATTTTGATTGGATGTCTTGGGTAACTCAACAACATGGTACATTCTACCAATGAAAACATCGAACATATAGTTCTAGCTTCCTGCAGTGTCCATTTAATTCCATAAATTACTGCTAAATAAGTTCCAGAAGTTAATTGTGTATGTGACAGTGTAAATTACATATTTGGTGGTAATCTTTGCAGTCTGAACGAACTGTAGACTAAGAACTGTTCCCCAAATTAGTTTATATATAATTTCAAGTAGCAACAAATGTGAGAATTTCACAGTCTCTTCATGGAAAATTCATAAGCAGAAAAAAATTGATTTCCAAGAAAAATACTAAATGGCTGATTCTGGACTGAAGGTTTTGTCTTAAGAGGAACCATTTGTAATGAAATCTCTTAACAGAATGAGAAAGAACAAGGGCCTTGTCTATATTCAAAGTTGCACCAGTTTAAATAAAGATCTAATTTTAAAATGGTTTAGTTAAACTAGTGCAAAACCCTGTGTGGGCACTCTAAATTCAATTTAAAAGTGGTTTATATATGGATTTCAGTTAAAACAATATTTCAATTTAGTTTAATTCAATTCCTTATTGCGTTCAGTTATATCGATTTAATCCAACTTTAAATTGAATTAAGAGTGTCTACACAAGGAGAGTCAAACTAATTTAGTTAAATGAGTGAAACTTTGAATTTGCTTTGGTTTAAATCCAAAGTAACTCCACTGACTGGTTAGAAAATGAAATAGCAATTTGAGAAAATTTTTATAAATCTTTAATTCATTTTCATTTGAAATGGCACAAAATGTTGAGAGCCTGAAATTTTCTGTGAAACAATTTAGTCAGAGTTCAAGCTGGTTGGAAAAGGGATTTTCCATCTTGTGACAAATTTTGAAAGTTTAAAACTTTTTCCTCCCAAATATGGACAAAAAGCCAAAATTTTGAAATTTTTCACAATATGAAATTCTGAAAAAAATGTATTCTTCAAGTGCTAGCTCATGTCAGTTCCAAGTAGGAGTGCACAGTCATCTGAAGGTTTTTCCTTTAGTGGTACCCATCAGGTCAGCTGTGGAGCCTCCTGGAGTCACGCCTTCATGGCGGTGTATATAGGTCCCGGCTGACCCACCGCCTCTTCAGTTCCTTCTTACCACTAGTGGCGGTCATTGGCACAGCTCTTCTCTTGCTATGGCAAGCAATCCCCTACTGGACTCTTTCTAGTCTTATCTGTAAATAGTTTAAAACTTAGTATTAGTTAGTTCAATTAGATCTTAGTTAGTTAGATAAGTTTCAGTTGGGGGTTCCCCCCACCACGTTTCCCCTCTCGGGGACCGGGGCTTGACTCAGTCTCAAGGGTTTAAGCCATGCGGGTCCTGTCTGAAGCCTATGCCAAAGGGAGGGAAGTGCAACTCCTGTTTAAAGTGTTTGGGGGAAGCCCATCAGACCGAGAAGTGCAAAATCTGTAGAGGCTTCTGCCCAAGGACTAAGAAGGAGAGGGACTTGAGGCTGAAACTACTCCTCATGGAGTCAGCCTTTCATCCCCGGCTGGCACAGGCCTCGTCCCTCACGCCCAGCACTTCAGTGTGGAGCACGCCAGCCTTAGTAAGAGAGGCCACAGCACTGAGAAAGGACTCGGGCTCCAGGGACCCTCGACACCACCACTCCGTGGCACCAAAGACCTCCTCCAGCGCAAGTGCCCTGCACCGCTCGCATTCGCCGGTGCGGCACAAAAGAAAGAATACCGACAGAGGTCGCCCTCCCACTAGAGCAGTGGAATGAGGAGGCACCAGTGGGGTGTGTCCCATGCTGGGACACCCTGCTCCAGCTCCGACTCAGCCAGCACCATCGACTCTGGCCTCACAGGGAGGTCTGTCGAGTCTGGTTCTAATGCAGGACTCTCGGGAGGAGGACTTAGAGCTTCCCTCCACGCCGGACGACTCTGAGGTGGCTAGGGACCGCCTAGCAATGATGGCGCAGTCCCCCACACAGGCACCACAAAGAAGCACTGTGTCCTCTAGGGACAAGCCGGCGATGATGAAGCACCGCTTGTCCTCACCTCCGCACCACTCCCTGGCGCTGTCTCGCTCCACACGGCCTTGGTCGCCCGGGTCAGAGTCCTCATTGGACTCGGAGGCAGGGTTGTACACCTCTAGGCAAAGCCGGCTCCGCTCGCGGCACCACTCCAGACAAGATGGAGGGCAGCCATTGCCGCTGATGTCGTGGCCACCGCAGTGGACCCAGGCCTGCTACCAAGCCCAAGGGCTGGGGTCCAGATCCTAGTCAGTGATTCTGGAGGCATGGGACCCTCCATCATCTGTAGCCTGGGAACCTCCGTGGGGACAAGAGATGGAAGGGCCATCTACTATACCGTTTCCCGCTCTTCTGGCTTGTAAACAAGGTCCTGCAGAAGGGAGGTAGCATAGGTGCCGACTTCATAGATGCTCCAGCCCTGGAGCACCCATGGAGAAAAATTAGCAGGTGCTCAGCACCCACTGTCAGCCAAGCTCCCCCCGTCCCCCCAGTGCCTCTCCTCTGGCGGCGGCCCCGCTAATCACTCCTCCCACTCTCTCCCAGCGCCTCCTGCCCACTGCGAAACAGGTTGGCTCCGGGAGGGAGAGGGAGGAGCAGGGACACAGCACACTCAGAGGAAGAGGTGGGAAAGAGGTGGGGCGGGGTCTTGGGGGAAGGTGTGGAGTGGGGGTAGGGTCTGGGGGGGTCAAGCATCCCCAGGTAGAGGGGAAGTCGGTGCCTATGGGAGGTAGCATCAATTATCTTAATAGCACCAGCGTGGCCTTGCCAGCATTGGTTCACCACGCTTCTAGACCTGTCTGTGAACACACAGATAACCCTGCCCCTAGTCCTGGACTTGATCACGCAGGACCACGGCCGCCTCCAGCATCCCAATGTCCAGTCTCTCCACCTCACGGCATGGAAACTCCATGGCTAAATCCCTCGGAGCTCACATGCTCAGACGCTGTTAGAGAGGTCCTCCTTAGCATCAGGAAGCCCTCCACTAGGGCCATCCATCTGGCCAAGTGGAAAAGATTCTCCATTTCGACATTACAAAAACACCCTCCACCTTTACAGACATCAGTTCCTTTCATCCTGGACTATTTGCTGCACCTAAAACAGCAAAGGTCTGTCAGCATCATCAATAGAAGTGCACCTGGCGGCTATCTCGTACTATGCCCTTACAGCAGGGCAGAGACGATGGGGCTTTTGGCAGAGCGGTGCTACAATCAGCGATTCCATGAACTCTGAGCCCACCTCCTAGGTAAGGCTTGGGAGTCATCTACTAGAAATCGACATGAGCAAGCACTCGAAGAAGAAAAACAGTTACCGCCTTCTCGTAACTGTTGTTCTTCGAGATGTGTTGCTCATGTCCATTCCAAGACCCGCCTGCCTCCCCCTGTCAGAGTATTCCAGCAAGAAGGAACTGAAGAGGTGGCGGGTTGGCAGGGACCTATATACACCGCTATGAAGGTGCGACTCCAGGGGCTCCACAGCCGACCCGACCGGTACCACTAGGGGAAAAACCTTCCGATAACTGAGCACGCAGTGCATGCACTCCTACTTGGAATCAACATGAGCAACACGGTCCCGAGAGGTTGGTAACCGTTTTATTCTGGGTAAATTTGAAACAGTTTGGTTTGATAAATTCAAAACGTTTCATTTGGTTTCTGACCATTTTACATTTTTTAATTTTTTTATATAAAAATGTAAATTTCAAAATAAAAACTTGAAACTTTTTGTTCTGAAAGTGTCAAAACAGGATGTTTCAGCATTTCCAATTTTTTAAAAGGAATTTAATTGAAATTGACAGATTTTGCAAAAAAGAAAATGCTTTAGTTGAAGTATCATTTTCCAGTGGAAAATTGTTTTTACAAAAAATTTCCAAGCAGCTGTACTGAGAATGTTTAGAGTCAAAAACCTGTCAGAATAGAAAATGTGTTCCTTTCCATTTGAAATGAAGAAGAATTATGAATTTTTTAATGGCTAAAAATATTTAATTTTGGTGGGAGAACCTCACTTTCTCATTCTTCCCCCTTTTTCCAGTGGAAGAAATTTTAAAAAGTTAGAGAACATTTTAGTTTGAAGAAATCCGAATGTTCTCACAAAGCATTCGTCATTTTTCAAAGCCCAGAGTTTTGCTGAAATATGGTTTGGAGTTTGGTTTCAGAGGATGAGGTAACAATATTAGGAGCAGTGTCCATTTTCTGTAGTTTCCAGAGATTTCAATGAGAGGCACAGGGATGAAAATGGTAGCTGGTGGCAAAACTAAAGAGCATTCCAAGAAAAAAGACATTTGTCTCCTGGTCCATATTTTACTTTCTAAACTTCGCTAGTGAAACAGTTTAGCTAAATTCATACTGGAGATGGTTTTAAGCAAGTGATTGTTTTTTGTGGAGTGTTTTGAAGACAAGGAACATCCTTTCATCCTGTCACAGTCACTTGAGCTGTGTGCATGTAAGAGCCAGCAGAGCTCCGTTTGAACGCAGCTGGTCTGTGGCTGGCCAGAGAGAACAGAAATCCTCCTGCCTCCAAACCATTTCTAGCTTTGCCTACAAAGAAGCAAAACCTCAGGGCCTCGGATAAAAGAGGAAGGTGACATTTTAACAGGTAAATATTTTGTTAGAAAAAGTGCTGAATGTATTTTGGCAGCCCACAGCTCCTCCACTCCTGGGATGCTGGCTTGATTGATGTGCACAGCTGAGACGAAAGACTAAAACAGCCTATTGCTTTAGAGTTTCCAGGCTGTTGCCTGGAAACATCACCTTTGTTGTTTCTCCCTCCTGGCAGCCCTTAGCTCTAGGAATCCAGAGCTATTTACCTGGCACATGGCTCAGAGGAGACCCTGTGGGCCTGGTAAGTGGTCTCCCTTATTGTTACAGGCCACAGCTCCAGTGCTCCCTGGTTCCTGAGCAGGTACATGGCTAAGCTGAGAAACTAATGTTCTGCAGAGCAGATTCTCCCTCCCATAAACCAATGGCTCTAATTTTTACCAAGCTGCTACTACCTAATAACATAATGGGCTTCTGAGAACCAGAGGTAATATGGAGGCAGATGCTGGTCGGCCACAGCAAGCAGTCAGCTAGCAGCAGAGCATAGGGGTCTGTAGCTATCATGTGCCAAGACTTCTCTCGCTCTTCCTTTTGTTATGCTGACATATGAGAAGAAGAAGAATGGTAATCCTAAATAATTACATCGTGTCAGGCCTCTTGTTCAAAGAGCCCCCATGCTCTCTGGACAGTAAGGGCCAAATCTGTGGCAGGTGTAAATCAGTGTAGCTCTGCTGACTTCAGTGGAGTTGCCCTGATTTGCACCAGCTGAGAATCTGGCCCTTTGTATGCCTCACAACATCCATCTGAGGTTGCTCTGAAATACAGAGCAACATCAACAGGATCGTGCCCTGGCACTTGGCATTTCCAGGCGATTCAGCTGCAGCTGCAGCAGCACCATCTTCAAAAGGAAGCAAACAGAATGACCTGATTGTAACGTATCGGACTAGGGTAGTATCCCTTGAAGTCGTTTGTGAGCCCTATTGTGGTGCTCATTGTGTTCTAGGTTTTGGAAGCTGACAGAAGCCAGTCAGAGCCCTGTGTATGTGTAGCTAGGCCTTTCATGGTAGTGTATGTTTACTAAACACTGTTATTTGGGACCCAACTGTGCTTGAGTGTTTTTTGCCACCTTGTTTTATTGTGTAAAGAGGAAAAAACACCATACAGATGCACAAAGGATACAATCCAGAGCCTCGGACAGCAGCTAAGTCTGAGCGAATGGGCTTTGCTTTATGTGACTGTAGGATGGAGACCTCAGCTCCTATTGACCAGGCTGCAACTTCTAGTACAAGCCCTTCCAACCTGCTTCTCCACCTCAGCAGCACCATGGCCCACATGGGATTTTGGCTCCATAGATGGGAGCACAGTCCTGGGGACACTGAACAGAGATTCTTCTTGGTGCAGAGATTACACAGGTCCCTCCGATGTGGATTTCGGAGGTTGCCCAAGATTAGGTAGGAAGGCTCAGGATTTAGCTCTTGTTGTTATAGTGTGTGGGGCGGTGGAAAAGGTCTAGCAGTACAGTTTTGAGTGTCTATGTTCGTGCCAGTCCTTGAATCCTTGGTTCCCCTCCCCAGCTGCAGTGTGGTGGTAAACGGAGCAGAGGAATTCATTCAAGGCATGATGTTCAAAAGTGGCCTATTTCTAGGTGCCTGAATTTAGACACCTACGGTTAAATTCTGGCCCTAGTGAAGTCAATGGGAGTTTTGCAGTAGACTTCAAAGAGGCCAGGATTTCACCCCAGGGCATGATTCTCAGAGCTACTAAGATGCACATGCATCTGATGAAGTGAGCTGTAGCTCACGAAAGCTCATGCTCAAATAAATTGGTTAGTCTCTAAGGTGCCACAAGTACTCCTTTTCTTTTTAAGATGCATAACTACATTTGAAGTCAATGCAGGGAAAGGGGTGGGGGTGGGGGAAGCAGGTATGTAGATTAGTGTGCAAATTAGCTGCCTTTTTCTGCAAGAGGGTGAATTCCATGTCTCGTGCTTCAGAGTCAGACATGACATAATATGCAATATTCTTGCTAAGCAGTCTATTGCACTTTCTATCAGTCTGCTCTTCCAGATGTCAATTTGAGCAAACAGGCTGGCAATAATCAGTTTCCTTTTTAAAATGAAAAAGCCTGCTGGCAAAATGAAACATTTCCCTTTTTAAAACAAAGAGAGGGAGGGGGGGAAAGGCAACAACAACAAAAGAAACCAAAGAAACCAAATAAAAGAAGCCAGCTAGACCCAACAAAACTTTCAAAACCCATGCTGGGACACAAACAATTTATGCCCCTTTTAAAACAATATTAATTTTTAAAAATGGACTCTGGCCAATTACTAACAATCCCTTGTGAAATTCAAAGCCACGCTGGCACGCTATAAAAATTCCACACTAGACCAAAAATTTCGCAGGCACCAAAGCGACATTTCTTGTTTTGAGGGAAAGGAAAAGACATTCTTTTTAAAGGCAAGTTTCTGGGCTGAAGGAATCAGAGATAAAAACACTTTGCAAAATCCAGCTGCAATTTGCGAACCTTTGTAGAGACAGAGCATTTTAAAACAGTTCCAAAAATTTGATTTTTAAAATGTTTAAAACCGTTTAATTTAAACAAAGGAAGGTACATACCCAAAAGACCCCTGAGGCATTTAGACTGTAAACTCTACACCCGGGCCCATCTTTTTGTTGTGTTTGTACAACACTAGCCATTGCAGGGTCCTAGTCCCTGACTAGGGCTAAAGCTGCAACGGTTTCACTTAAATCATTATTTTAAATTGGGATTTAGTTAAAGTGGTGCAAAACATTTTTTAATCTGGCTTCTGTACTTCTCTGGCCCCCATCACCATTGGAGCCGAGTACCTTGTTGTCTTTAATGCATTTATCTTCCCAACTTCCCTGTGAGGTAGGGCTGGGCTGTTGTCCCTATTTTACAGATGGGGAACCTAGGCACAGAGAGATTAAGTGAGTTGTCCATGGTTACCAGGTAGACTGTGGTAGAGCCTGGAACTGAGCCCAGGTCCCCTAAATCCCAGGCAAGTGCCCTTCCCATTGCACCATCCTTCCTCTCCTGTTAAGGCAAGTTAACTTAATTCAGCAAGAAATTGACTTAAGATGAATCAGTATCAGCTAGGGTGAATGGATTTAAGACAGTGCTTTCCAACCAATTTAACTGCATTGATTTTAAAGCACCCCTTTAGTCAAACTTGTGCACCTTGCTGCACAGACAAGGCTCCTTGTTTTCCTTCTTCTCACTGGCGCATTCCCATCTGAGAATTGTTACCTGACTCTTCAGAGCTATTGTCTCTAGGTATTCTACTGTTTTTGGGATGCTGCTGTTCAGACAGCAGGGGAGCTCAGATGGCTCATGGTGTCTTTGAAGGGCTCTTAAGCAGGTTCTGTGGGTCACAGGCTGGTTTCCCTGTTCTTACAGCGACTCAGATTTAAAGAGACAGGCTCATATTCCCCTGCCCCAGCCTGCACTATATAAAACTGGCAACATTTATATTAGATATTGTCCTCCCAAGGCCGATCAGAGTTGACCTTCACCCTCTGGTGGGCCAAGTCTGACAATTGCAGGAAAATCTCCTACCATCACCCCAGATGGCTCCATCAGTGCTAGGAATGGGTGAGAGCTTTAGAGCAGACCAGCTGACAGCATTTGTATCATAGAATTCTGCTTCCAGCACAATGTCATGACAAAAACATGGGCAACTGGGCTACATGAGCATCCAGTGTCAGCACTAATGGAGCCTTTTCCAATGCTGCAGCAATGGCAGGGATGCTCCTTAAAATGGCCTGTGGAGATAAGCTATTGTGTCAGACTCTCTGCAGACTCAGGCAGCAGAGCAGCCGTTACACAGGGGTCACAGTCCAAAAGATGTTTTGGCAGTTAAGGGTTAGAATCTGAGACTGAGATGAGGGGAGTTAGGCCACAAACTCCAAGTAATTTCAATGGAAATTGTGCCTCTAAATCTCCTAGGTAGCTTTGGAAACCTCAGTCTTTGTGTTTCGTAAAAATCAAAGCTTGGATCCTGCAGATTCCTACTGCACTAAGAAGAGGAAGCCACTTCCCCAGCCTCAGCATAAAAGCAGTGACCATTCTACAGCTGATATTTTCTCTACTGAAACACACCCCTCATGTTATGCAGAATCTCTACTCTGTTGTGTAACTAGATAGTCCATTTTAATCAAATGCACATCAATACTGTCAAGTGCTTGGGACAGAATGGAAATCCAGTAGTTGGAGCAGCACGCAGAGTGCCTGACCTAGCCCAGCTCCATGGCACAAAGAGGCTGATAATTTCATCTCCAACTCTAATTCTGTCTTCATCACTTCATTAGGATCTGGATACCAAGACAGTTGGACTGCAGTGCCATAAATATTCAGGCCCTTTTATACATAGCAGCTCTTTGTTTCTGTCTGCACCTGCTTCATTATTCCATTTCATTATCTCCAGTTTTAATGCAAACCCACTGTTGCCTTTCTAATTACCAGTATATGCTTGCTTATGTCTTGGATGCTCAAACTTGAGTATGGTAGCCTGTTAGATCCTAAACCAAATGAAGTCAATGGAAGCCTTCCCATTGACTTCAGTGGGCTTTGGATCAGGCCGTTTGTCCCTTTTGGGTCCCAACCAGCTATGATGGAACTGTCATGCAGAGCTGGGTGAGTACCTGATTTTTTGATTTTCTGACAATTTGTCCCAACCTCCTCCCCAAAGAAAAAGAAAACAATTGTTTTAGGCTAAACCAAAAATGAACATTTTTTTTTTAAATTTTCTGCAAATCAAAAAAATTTGTGTCAGATAGAATGAAACATTTTAAGGATTTTTAAAATATTTTTAAACAATTTAAATAAAAATATAGCAAATTCTGAAACAAAGTTGTTTTGAATTGAAAAATCAATATGTTTTGTTTTGAACGTGGAGAAACAAAATGTTTTGTTTTGGGGGGAAACTATTTTAGGGTGTTTTTAACCAAAGCAATTTGGTGAAATCAACCTGAATTCAGTAAACGTTTTGGGGCCACTGAATCTCTTTTTTTGCTGAAAAAAAGTGGTGTTTGAAAAGTTTTGCCCAGCTCTGCCTTTATTCATAGTCCAGAAGGACCACTGTCATCATCTAATCTGATCTAGCAAAGTCCACAGAACTTCCCTCACAATAATTCCTTTTAGAAAAACATACAATCCTGATTTAAAATGGTCAGTGGTGGAGAATCCATCACGGCCCTTGGTAAATTGTTCCAATGATTAATTACGCTCACCGTTAAAAATGTGTGCTGTATTTATAGTCTCAATTTGTTTAGCTTTAACTTCCAGGCACTAGATCATACCGTTCTCTACTAGTCTGATGAGTCCATTATTAAATATTTGTTCTTCCTGTAGGTGCTCTGTAGTTAAGTCACCCCTTAACCTTCTCTTTGTTAAGCTAAATAGATTGAGCTCCTGGAGTCTCTCGCTATAAGGCCTGTTTTCTAATCCTTTAATCATGCTCATGGCTCTTCTCTGAACCCACTCCAATTTATCAACATCCTTCTTGACTTGTGGACACCAGAACTAGACACAGTATTCCAGTAGTGATCACACCAGTGCCAAATACAGAGGTGTAAAACAACCTCTCTAGCCCTACTTGAGATTCCCCTGTTTATGCATCCCAAGATCGTATTAGCTCTTACGGCCCCAGCTTCACACTGGGAGATCATGTTCAGCTCCACGACTGGAGAACCGCCATTGAGGGCTATAGCTAGTTCTGGAGTGATAGGTATGGGGGGAAAGGAGGAGGCACCACACTGTATGTCACACTTGCTCTAGGGTCCAAGAGGAAGTGAGCGGCAAACCTACTGAGAGTCTCTGGGTGAGTGTCGCAGAGTATACAAACCCCGTCCCCCTTTCGAGGCGGGGTTACAGTCTCCCTGACAGCCTCTAGGCAGAAAGTGGCCAGAGTCACTTTCAGCAGCCCTTATGTTCAGGGTAGCCTAGTGACCTGAATCAATTCTAGCAGCCCTTGCGTACAGGGCAGTGCAGTCTAGTGACTAGCGTCAATATTGCAGCCCCAGGCTGCGGGGCAGTGAGGCAAAAAGTCCAGCAGCTGGGGAGGAGGAAGGCCCCTGGTGACAGCCTGAGTAGGGAGGCCCAGGTCCACCTGACTCCACCAGGCCTCAGCTCAAGGCCCTGACAATGGTGGAGTGGTCCGCCACTGGGTCAGCAGGGACTCCCACTGAAACATGCTGACCTCACTCAGTGTGAGGTACCAGTCGCACACCCTCCCTGGGTCACTTCCTACCTCATTTTCAGACATCAAAGTCCATTGAGCAGCGGGGTTCCCAGACTCTTCAGCTTCTGTGGCTCCGTTGGCCGCAGCTCTCCGGTCTGGCTCTCACGGTCTCAAGTTCCCGCAGGCAAAGGCTGTGCTGGCTCTTCAGCTGGAGCCTCCACCCAAGGTCCTTCCCCTCCAGGGGTCAGCCTAGAATGAGCTGGGCTGCTCCCTTTTATACTGAGGCAGTAGTTGGAGCATGCCCAGAATGGTCTGAGGGGCGGGACTTCCGCCACCCATACTGTGGGGTTAAATCCCTCTTGTCCAGTGCAGGGGATGGTGGGGGTTCACTGCTCAAAGGAGAAGATGAGCTGGTAATGGAAGATGATAGGACGACAAAGCTGCTCAATGCTTACTTTGCTTCAGTCTTCTCACAAAAAATAACATGTGACCGGATGACTAGTGAAGTTACCTTAGACAATAAAGGGGAAGGGATGCAGACTGGGATAAGTAAAGAACATGTCAGAGATATTCTGACCAATCTGAGTGAATTCAAGTTAGCAGGATGGGATGCTATTCGCCCCAGGATGCTGAAGGACTTAACTGAAGAAATCTCAGAGCCACTGGCAATAATACTTGCAAACTCATGGATGACATAAGAACTTCCAGAAGACTGGAGAAGGACTAATGTGGTGCCCATCTTTAAAAAGGGGGAAAAGGAGGAGCTGGAGAACTATAGACCAGTCAGCCTGACCCTGATACCTGGGAAGCTACTAGAGCAATGGATAAAATATTCAATTTGCAAATACCTGGAGGACAAAGGGGTGACCACTAATAGCCGGCATGGAGTTACTAAGAACAAATACTAAGCTGCCAAACCAGCTTGATTTCCTCCTTTGACGGGGTAACTGGTTTGGTGGATAGGGAGAATGCAGTGGACGTAATATATCTGGACTTTAGCCAGGCTTTTGACACAGTCTCACATGACATTCTGATAAATAAGCTGGAGAAATACGGGCTTGGCGGAACTACCATTAAGTGGACAAATAATTGTTTAAACAACTGGAAACAAAGAGTAACTATTAATGGAATGATGGAAGGAGGTCTCAAATGGGGTTCCTCAGGGCTGTGTTCTGGGTCCGGTATTATTAAGTATCTTTATTAATGACCGGGATACAGGACTAGAGAGCATAGTATCAAATTTGCAGATGAGACAAAGCTGTGGGGCGGTTGCCAATACATTGGAGGGTAGAGTTAAATTCAAAGGGATCTTGGAGAACTGGGCTATAGGCAACAAAATAAAATTCAGCAAAGACAAATGTGAGGTGCTACACTTAGGGAAGAAAAACCAAATGCACAAATGCAGAATGCGGGATACCTGGCTTGGCAGCAGCACCGCTGAGAAGGATCTGTGAGTTGTGGTGGATCACAACCTCAACATGAGTCAGCAATGGGATGCTGTTGCAAAAAAGGCAAATGCTATTTCAGGTTGCATTAACAGAGGCATAGCATGCAAGTCACGGGAAGAGATAGTACCACCCTACTCAGAACTGGTTAGTCTTGAGTAGTGTGTCCAATTTTGGTCACCGCTGTTTAGAAAGAATGTTGACAAACTGGAAAGGATCCAGAGGCAAGTGACAAAGATGATCAAAGGGATGGAATGCAAGCCATATGAGCAAAGACTGAAGGAACTGGGTATGTTTAGTTTGGAAAAGAGGAGATTACGAGGGGACGTGACAGTGGTCTTTGAATACTTGAAAGGCTGCCATAAAGAAGATGGAGAAAAGTTGTTTTCTCTTGCCACAGATGGCAGGATAAGAGGTGATGGGTTCAAACTACACCATAGCAGATTTAGATTAAATCTCTGGAAAAACTTCCTAACTGTAAGCACAGTAGGACAATTGAACAGACTGCCTAGGGAGGTCATGGAAGCTCCTTCACTGGACGTTTTCAAAAGTAGGCTGGGTAGCCATCTGTTTTGGATGGTTTAGAGACAACAAACCCTGCATCTTGGCAAGGGGTTAGACTAGATGACCCTTGCAGTCCCTTCTATGCCCATGGTCTATGATTCTCCACCCCCACAATCAAAATCTTTTTCAGAGTCACTGCTTACCAGGATAGAGCCCCTCGTCCTATAAGTCTGGCCTACATTCTTTGTTCTCAGATGGATACATTTAGCCATATTAAAATGTATATTATGTGCTTGCACCCAGTTTTCCATGTGACATAGATCATTTTATCAATGATGATTTTGTTTTCTTCCAGGTCATTGATAAAAATGTTAAATTGCATAGGGCCAAGAACCAATCCCTATGGAATCCCTCTAGAAACATACCTGCTCACTGATGATTTCCTGCTTACAATTACATTTCAAGACCTATCAGTCAGCCAATTTTTAATGTAGTAAATGTGTGCCATGTTAATTCTATATCTTTCTAGTTTTTTTAATCAAAAGTTCATGCGGTACCAAGTCGAATGCCTTACAGAAGTCTATTATGTCAAAACTATTTGCTTTATCAACCAAATCTCATAAAATCTGGAGCTATTTTCCATATACGCAGGTTGATTTGCATTAATTACATTACCCTCCTTTAGTTCTTTATTAATCGAATCCCATATCAGTTGATTCATTATCTTGCCCAGGATCTATGTCAGGTTGACAGGCATATAATTACTAGGGTCATCCCCGTTTGTCCTTTTAAAAATTGGCACAGCTTTAGCTTTCTTCCAGTCTTCTGGAACCTCTGCAGTGCTCCAAGATTTATTGAAAATCACCAGCAAGCAAATCCAGCAATCTCCTCTGCCACCTCCTTTAAAACTCTTCAATGCAAGTTATCTGAAACTGCAAATTTAAAAATGTCTAACTTTAGTAGGTTTCAGAGTAACAGCCGTGTTAGTCTGTATTCGCAAAAAGAAAAGGAGTACTTGTGGCACCTTAGAGACTAACCAATTTATTTGAGCATAAGCTTTCGTGAGCTACAGCTCACTTCATCAGATGCATATCGTGGAAACTGCAGCAGACTTTATATATACACAGAGGATATGAAACAATACCTCCTCCCACCCCACTGTCCTGCTGGTAATAGCTTATCTAAAGTGATCATCAGGTGGGCCATTTCCAGCACAAATCCAGGTTTTCTCACCCTCCACCCCCCCACACAAATTCCCACTCTCCTGCTGGTGATAGCCCATCCAAAGTGACAACTCTTTACACAATGTGCATGACAATCAAGTTGGGCTATTTCCTGCACAAATCCAGGTTTTCTCACATCCCCCCCACCCCCATACACAAACAAACTCACTCTCCTGCTGGTAATAGCTCATCCAAACTGACCACTCTTCAAGTTTAAATCCAAGTTAAACCAGAACATCTGGGGGGGGTAGGAAAAAACAAGAGGAAACAGGCTACCTTGCATAATGACTTAGCCACTCCCAGTCTCTATTTAAGCCTAAATTAATAGTATCCAATTTGCAAATGAATTCCAATTCAGCAGTTTCTCGCTTTAGTAGCTTATTTTTAACATCCTCCAGAGACACTAGTGGAATGGAAAGGGTGTTATCACCATATGATGAGAATACATCAAGAACAGAAATAATTATTGAACACTTCTGCCTTTTCCTCACTGTTTTGAATAATTCTACTACTTCCATCTAGTAATGGACTAATACCACTGACAGGATTATTTTTGTTCTTGATATATTTAAAAAATTCCTTCTCATTCTCCTTAACGCTGCTGGCCATAGAGGTCTCCTTATGTCCCTTGGCTTCATAGAATCATAGAATCACAGAATATCAGGGTTGGAAGGGACCTCAGGAGGTCATCTAGTCCAACCCCCTGCTCAAAGCAGGACCAATCAATTCCCTTATCAATTTCTTACAATTCCTAACTTCTAATGTATATTTATTACTATCAACTTCCCGTTTCTTCCATTTGCTATATATTATTTTTTAAATTATTTTTGGCAGCTGCCTTCACTTTCCATCTAAACCAGGGGTTTTTTTTAACCAGCACAGCCATTTACCTCATTTGTGGGATTGTGGCTTTTGGGGCATCTAGTAAGGTGTTCTTAAATCATTCCCAATTATCACTGACATTTTTCTGATTAAATTCTTCCTCCCAGCTGATTTGGCTCAATATTTCTACTTTCTTCTACAAGGGACAATGACAAATAGTGGACTGATGGGAAACCAGAATAGCCTGTGTCTACACCTTTCAAAAGGACGTTCTATTGCTTGAAGTGAAACAGAAAACCTGGTCTAAGATGTCAAAAAAAAAATCTGTCTCTTCTTCTGCCTTAGTAGAGAAAAATTGAACTAGCTGTTTCTTGGGCAGCTCCACTGTTATGAGACAACAGTATAGCTGGTTGAAATGTTTTGAATTAAAAGCATTTTAGTTGGGAAATGGTTTTTTTACAAAATCAAAAATTTTCCTTGAAAATGTATTTTAAATTTTTCGCATTTTTAAAAAAATAATATCTTTTTAAAATATTTATCATTGATCACTTTTATTTTGTCCTTCTTTTCCTTTTTTCTCAATCCTTCCCCGCCCCTCCCCCCCCCCGTCATTTTCAAAAATGAAGGTTTCTTTTTTTCTGAAAACAAATAAAGGTGGATCAGAAAGAGAGGGGGGTAGAAAAGAAAGAAACAGTGAAAAAAGATGTTGGAAAACATTTTTTTTAAAAAATCCCAAACACTGATTTAACAAACAGGCCTAGGGTTATTTTAAATCCTGCCAATTGACAGTTTTTTACTAGACTGTTTTATTTTTTGATCTGCTCTAGATGAGACTGAAGCTTTTCACTGTGGACAAAGATGTTCCCAACCATCTAGAGCAGCCCACTGTCTTTGGGAGGGAATTACCAATAAGGCTCAATCATCACAATTTTGGGGATCATTAAAAAATGGCCGCTATGATCTCTCTAAGGCTCCAGTCCAGCAACTGGTAGCACACAGACAGAATGCTGAGCCCATGTGGAGAATTACTGAAATCAACATTTTCAAGATCATGACCCAAGTGTTTTGCCTTTTGCTGCGGGGCTATGCCTTCTTTTGGCTTTGTACAACACCTAAGACACTGTGGGTGCTACCAGAAAAAAAATATATTCTGTTATTTTTCAAAAAAATGCTGTAATCCTAAATTTATGGGGGCAGGAAGGTTGTCTTTTTGCCTATACAGTGCTGGGCATATCTACAGTATGTAGCTATGTGTAAAATAAATAAGAGTAATTAAATCCGTCTTCCCTCCTCCCCCATACACACCAGACACCGACTATAAACAGCCTGTCTTAAAAACCTCTAAGGAAGGAGATTCTACCACCTCCCTAGGTAACGCATTCCAGTGTTTCACCACCCTCTTAGTGAAAAAGTTTTTCCTAATATCCAATCTAAACCTCCCCCACTGCAACTTGAGACCATTACTCCTCGTTCTGTCATCTGCTACCATTGAGAACAGTCTAGAGCCATCCTCTTTGGAACCCCCTTTCAGGTAGTTGAAAGCAGCTATCAAATCCCCCCTCATTCTTCTCTTCTGCAGACTAAACAATCCCAGCTCCCTCAGCCTCTCCTCATAACTCATGTGTTCCAGGCCCCTAATCATTTTTGTTGCCCTTTATTTTGTGTTACTTTGTGAGGTGTTTGTTTAAATAGTAAATGAATTGCTGAGGGAAAGGGCCTGATCCAGCCTCTGGGTAGGGCGTCAAGCCTTCCTGGGCCAGCACGATAGGCTGGCAGCCTACAAACGATTTCTCTGCTCCTTTCAGGGAGATTGCTTGGTGGCTGCAGGGGGTGAATCATGGACTATAGGCACCCTGCTTTGGTGAAAAGGTTATTCTCTTTTGATCTAAAGTGCATCCAGATGTCACAATTAGTGGGATCTTTCAGATGCCAATAAATACCATAACCAATGTCGCAATGATGACAGTGGTGGTGATACTTGCCGGATGGCCTTATCAGTGCTGGGGGGACGGGACATGCAGTTACCATTGCAAATGCGGTTCTTCAGGAGTCTTTTCTCTGCTCAGTCACGCTTGAGGGATGTGCTGCAGGAATCTTCTGGAAAGCAGAGCCCTTTACGGCTGCTCAAGCATCTTCTCCTGGCATTGAGTTTCCAGAGCTGAGGTTATAAAAGGGTCATGTGTCCCCAACTGCCTCAGTTCCTCCCACTCACCCGCAGAGCGCTGTGACAGCAGAGCTGTGAGGAAGAGAGGAAGGCGGGCAGGGAGCGGCTGCATGCGCGCTCAGTGAACCACCATTACAAGCTGTCATAAATATAAAGGGAAGGGTAAACCCCTTTGAAATCCCTCCTGGCCAGGGGAAAGCTCCTCTCACCTGTAAAGGGTTAAGAAGCTAAAGGTAACCTCGCTGGCACCTGACCAAAATGACCAATGAGGAGACAAGATACTTTCAAAAGCTGGGAGGAGGGAGAGAAACAAAGGGTCTGTGTGTCTGTCTGTATGCTGGTTTCTGCCAGGGATAGACCAGGAATGGAGCCTTAGAACTTTTAGTAAGTAATCTAGCTAGGTATGTGTTAGATTATGATTTCTTTAAATGGCTGAGAAAAGAATTGTGCTGAATAGAATAACTATTTCTGTCTGTGTATCTTTTTTGTAACTTAAGGTTTTGCCTAGAGGGGTTCTCTATGTTTTTGAATCTAATTACCCTGTAAGATATCTACCATCCTGATTTTACAGGGGGGATTTCTTTATTTCTATTTACTTCTATTTTTTATTAAAAGTCTTCTTGTAAAACACTGAATGCTTTTTCATTGTTCTCAGATCCAAGGGTTTGGGTCTGTGGTCACCTATGCAAATTGGTGAGGCTTTTTATCCAACATTTCCCAGGAAAGGAGGGGTGCAAGTGTTGGGAGGATTGTTCATTGTTCTTAAGATCCAAGGGTCTGGGTCTGTAGTCACCTAGGCAAATTGGTGAGGCTTTTTACCAAACCTTGTCCAGGAAGTGGGGTGCAAGGTTTTGGGAAGTATTTTGGGGGGAAGGACGCGTCCAAACAGCTCTTCCCCAGTAACCAGTATTAGTTTGGTGGTGGTAGCGGCCAGTCCAAGGATAACGGGTGTAATATTTTGTACCTTGGGGAAGTTTTGACCTAAGCTGGTAAAGATAAGCTTAGGAGGTTTTTCATGCAGGTCCCCACATCTGTACCCTAGAGTTCAGAGTGGGGGAGGAACCTTGACACAAGCAATGCAAATTGACTCTTCACGGTGATTTCTGTATATTCCAACTTGTGGGACACGGGGATGCAAAAGGTGGGCTGAGGAGTTCCAGTGAAATACAGGCAGCAGAAGTGCCTTCCCAGAGCAATCATTGGCTCTAGATGTCAAATTGAGAGAGTAGCTCTCCTTAAATGTGTGGACAGAACGCCAGGTAGCTGCCTGCAGGTTCCAAGCATGGGACCATTATATTGGCAGGCCGTCTAAGCCACCTTAGGCCCTGGTGGAGTGCATCCTATATTCACCCTCACTAGGCACAATAGTTGTAATCTAATCCACTTGCCCACGTGGTAACAGACAACAGGACAGCTGTGGATTGCCTGAGAGGTGCTCACTCCCAACAGCACTGGCTCTGTAAGTTTGCGGTCTAACATATCAAGTGCATCCATAATATTTCAGAGCTGGCAAACAGTCCTGCACTGGCAGGGGGATGGACTTCATGATCTAACAGGCCTCTACCAACTCTTACTTCTGTGATTCCGGGGAACCAGAGGCTGGGAGTTGCCAGTGCATGCAGCACTGGTGCAAAGAGCAGCAGTTGTCTAGCAAATGAAATTGAAGGGTTAGAAGAATCAGGTCTCCTGAAGGAATCTTGGAACCCACCCACCTCATCCTTTCCTCAAAGGCGTTATTCACACGGCAACTGATTTCCGTTGGGCTAATGAAACAGCAGCAGCAGTCAGGTGACCCAGAACCATTGGCCAAAGGCTTTTTTTCACTAATAAATAGCCACTGGCAGTCTCCTTGTCCTTGACCACAGAATGATCTAAGTACATGAACATGTAACTTTCCAACAGCACTAAGAAGACAAAGTAGGTACTAATTATTTAGTGCAAGGAATAAGTCCACTGGGAATGTTGGTCGCTCTGTGGAAGCTGCTATTATCAGGCCTTGGTCCTACCCCTCCTTATTTTATCATAAGAATATTTTTATATGCCTCAACTTCTGTCTGATCTCATGGGGAGAGGGGGAGTATATATGTGTGTGTCTATATCTTTTTTAAGGAATAGCAATATTAAGAGTTGGTAGCATTTAAGTCCAGGAATGACATAACGTTGAAGTTAGCAATAGAGAATACACAGTTAGTACATCTAGAGCAACAGCTCTTAGACTTTTTCATCATTTGGACTAGGTCTTAGTTGAGATCTTGGCCTGAGTTCACCTCCCCACCAGTTCGTGACCATAGGATTTCTCTATTGTTTTCATTCCTTGTATCCTAACCCCCAGATTGCACCACCTCTCTGGTCATTTTCAAGTGATCATGTAGATGCTTTTGGCATATAAATTAGCGTTATTTGTACTGTGCTGGGGCCGAGAAGCTCCAGTTGTAGACCAGGTCCCCATTGTGCTAGGTGCCGTACAAAACCACACAGCAAAAAGACAGGACCTGCTCCAAAAGTCTTACTGTCTAAGCAAATATAAAGCCATCCTTTTGTCTCTTCTTCACTTTCTCCCTCTCCTGTACATGTTGTGTCGGCTGTGGGAATTACCAGTTGTCAGTTATACTCAATAGATTAGAATTGCCAGCATCTGTTGCAGCTTTGATCTGCTTTGTTTCCAGTAGCTGTTGCATTTCTTAACATAACAGTATTCTTCCAAGTCTTCTTTTGTTTGGGAACAAACTCCACCTTCTGCCTTATTTTGTTCCGCTCTGTTATTTGTGTCAGGCAACACCTTGCTGGAGGCTCTTCTAAATAAACCTACTAGCTTTGAATCCAGAAAATAGGTACCCTCCTGCTTAAGTGAAGAGCTCCAACTGCAGACTCTCCTCGCAGAAGCTATCACAATGTGTGTAGGACCCAAATCCTCCTTTCAGCACCAACAATTAGCCTCCAGCTAATCTTCTCTTCCTTCTTTAGTACCAGAAGGAACTCCAAGAAGACCACCTGCATTTCCCCAGTCTCCACTTCTCTTCTTCAGGTGCCAACATGGTTCTGAATCAGATCAGTTCTTCCTCCTCCTCTTCTCAGGTGCACCCAGGCTTAGCGTGGGCTGCGTCGCCTGAGGTCACAGACCCAGCTCAGAGAGAGGGCTTTGTGAGGGGTCAGTGTGGGTGAGACTGGCAGTGATTGAGCCATGCTGCTATAGACCATGCAAGGAAGAAAAGGACCCCAAATCAATGGAGAACTTGCTCTCCAAAAGCTCTGAGATAACAACTGACTTCTCCAGTCTCAGGAAGCCACCTCCACCCATCTGGGAGATCTCGGAGATACAAGCCTCTCCGGACAACACTTTTTCTCTGGATGCAAGTGTAGAAGATCTCTGAAACCAGATACCCCATCTCTGGAGAAATCTGTACATGGTCTATAGCTTTTCTTCCTTGCATGTCTATAGCAGCATGCCCTCCTCCCGCTGCACTTAGGGCTTGGCTCCATGGGGTTCCTCTGGAAAGTCAAGCCAAACTAAGCTAACAGGGGAGTACGCCACTTGCCTTCTGAACAAGAGTGTCCACACAGGGGTATAATGCGCTTTAACTAATGCACTTTAAATTCACACCTTTAGTTAATTTGGCTTATTTTTCCTGAGTGTCACCATGGAGATAGGTCTTCCCTCTTCTCCCCTCCACCCCACCCTACCCGACCCAACACACAGGGTCATTCTGAATCAGGGCCTTATTTGACTATTTTTCATTTAGTTTTTGCCTTCTCTTCCTGGTTAATATTGCTCTGTTTGGATGATGATTATCTCCCTTCTCAGCACTGGGCTCACTCACATTCTGTGCTGTTGTATTGTACCACGCATCTTCTGGACATTAATTGGATTCAGTAAGACAGGTTTGGGTCCCTCCCCCACTCCAGTACACACTTGAATCAAACACAAGTTATTGGGCTCAATACAGGAGTAACTGGATGCACTTCCGTGGTCTGTGTTATACAGGAGTTCAGACTAGATAATCTAACAGTCCCTTCTGGGATTAACAGCTGTGAATTTATGAATTTTATTATGTTCTTCAGTATGCATAACTTTGTATAGTATTTCATATGATTTTATTTATACTTAACATTTTACTGCCTTCGATAGTTTGTCCCCTGCAAAGGCAGTTCAGAAAATAACCAGACTTTCTAATGCACTTTAACAATACAAAATGTTTGCACGTGGGAAAAAAATGAAATGTGACTTTATTTTTCTTTAACCAAGTTCAGTTCCCCTGTAGCCAACAGAGCTATAAATAAAAGTAGCTTTCAGGAGACAATTTACTCTAGCTGTATGAAAAGTTTTACCCACAGTGTGAAGCCAGTGAACGTTCTTGTTGACAGAAAGGTTAAATATGTCAGTCCTGCTTATCTGACTTGGTTTCCTTTGTTTTCTTTACTGAGGGATCAAAAGCAGCAGAACTCAGCCTAACAAAAGGGGCAGTGTAAAGAAAGGTCTTTCCAGTGATGTCTCAGGAGGAAGAAAGGAAAGAAATACCAAAGCAGCAGCTTGGTGAAGCAGTGAAATAGCTTTACTCCCCTACCATGTTGATTTCATCAGGGTTTTCTTTTAAAACCTAGGGTCAGGTCCCCAGCAGGTGGAAATGGGCACCACCATGGGCAAGTTTCTGATTTCATTTATCCTGGTACTGTGATTCTGTCTACTTCCGCGGAGTTATTCCCCCCTGACCCTGGTTTAAATGAGGGCAGATGGAGCCAAAGAGGACTGCATAACGGGAAGACTTTAAAAAGAACCTGGGAGAACCTCCTGATCCTGCTGAAGGTGAACATCAGGAGAAAAGAGAGGACGCAACCAGGCACTTGAACTCCTCTGTTATGCACAGATAGAGGCTAATGTGATGTGTCTGTGGGCAACTGACAAGCAGGAAATACCTGGATCTGATAGATATGAATTGTTTACAAATAGTTCACCAACCTCCTACAGTTAGTGCTGGCCTTTACAGATTGAAACCATGGAATGCACTCTCTTAAGACAGTTCCTTCTTTCTGACGACTCACCTCTCAACCGTGAGAACAGGACAGGAGCATACAGGTTAAAAGAGGGTGTAAGAACTCACTGCAAGCCTAAACAGATAAAAGAAGCCTGCAAAAGCCATTCAAATAACACATACTCACTTGGCAACTGAGCCCACCTCCTTGTACTAATCTGAGTACTAGCTGGGTCTCTAGCCCTACTGCTGGGTGAGTGTGTAGGGAAGGACTGTCTCTTAGACCCAGCAAACTCGCAAACAACGCAGCAGGATTTCTGCCCTAAATACACATTGCTGTAGGAGCCCTAGGTGGTAATAAAGCAAGTGAGAGTGGATCTATGTGAGTCTCTGTTTGCGGCTGATGGGGAAGGCAGTCCCTGCAACAAACCAATGTGCAAACTGAAAAACAAAAACCTAAGCTGGAGAAAGCAGACTCAATGCATTAGAGAAGGCATGTCACCCACTAAGGGCGATCTCTTGTATCTTAAAATGGTTAGCTTGTAGCAGGAAGATCTGCAGCCATCAGGGTGATGCCACTGGATTGGTGCAAAAGATACTCAAAAGGACTTTTTCTCCTTAAATTCTTTCTGTGTGTCTTAGTGCTCCCCTATCTATCTGTATCATAGAATATCATAGAATATCAGGGTTGGAAGGGACCCCTGAAGGTCATCTAGTCCAACCCCCTGCTCGAAGCAGGACCAATTCCCAGTTAAATCATCCCAGCCAGGGCTTTGTCAAGCCTGACCTTAAAAACCTCTAAGGAAGGAGATTCTACCACCTCCCTAGGTAATCGAAATGACTGGAGCCTAAATCCAGCGCCTTAGACCACTCGGCCACGCTACCACCTGTTGTCTCTTGTCTTACACTTAAATTATACTTATACTGTCTTTTTGTCCTGTGTCCCTACAGTGCCTAGCGCAAGAGTGCTGGTCCATGACTAGGGCTTTCTGTGCTACAGCAATAACAATGGGTCTAATGAGTCTGTGTGGCCCAGTGAATAGGGCAATAGACTGTGCAACGGTCTTCTGTTTTCAGCTCTGCCCTGCTTCACATGTCACTGCCCCTGTTCCCCCGCCCCCGGCCCTGTGTCTGTGTTGTCACAGCCCCTAGCACAATGGGGTCCTGCTCTTGGAGGGGTTCGCTAGGTACAACTGCGTGTTGTGCTGCATGGATCTCCCCAGGCGATCAGAGGCCTCGCTCAATAGACTTACCTCTCTGGATAAAATAGCACGAGTGAGTCAGCAACATGAGCCTGTCGAGGCCAGCCCCACTGGACGCTGGGGGGCTGTGAGGGCCTGAATGGCCCTTGGAGTAAATTAGAGCAGTCCCTGCAGAGGTAAGCTCCCATGGAGCCCCATAGAACCCCCCATAGCGCTCAGTGTTCAAGGTATGCCCACTCCACGCCCTGCCTCCAGTATGACCCCTACCACTGGGCTGCCGGGGGCAGTGGGGTTTGTGTATGGCCACTTATATCCGCCCTGCCGGGCTCCTGCACTGGGAGAATTCTCCCACAGCCACTTGCTGCTCCTTAACAGCTCCTGAACGCTGCTGTTTCTAGTCTTCATGGTTGCAGAGAAAAAATTGAAAATGTGACCCGAGTGCACCCTCCAAGCTCAGAAACCAGAAGGCAAAGCAAAAGCACCCAATGTTTATTATTCTTTTAAAGCCTTATGATCTTTCAGCCAATCTCATTATTGTTTGTGGGGAGAAGGGACTTGACTCCTGAATTTTGGACACATGCTGTTGGCCATAGTGCAGCTGTGACTTTGTAACCTGGGGCGTCAGTTCACAGCGTTGTGATGTGCAAGACCTGTGGGTGGTCCCTGTTAGCCTTCACTCAACCTAATTAAATAATTGACCTTGGCTACTTTGCTTAGGAAACACAGAGAAAGCATTTGGCCAGGCAAAGCAGAATCTCTTGGCTGTTCAGAGTGCATCATCCAGTAAAAAGCCCTCTCTAAGAACCCTGATGCCGGAGACTTTGATTTTGGTGGCAGGGAGCTGGGCAAGGCTGCCTCATCTCCATTATTATTTTCTATCCATCCCGAAACACTTGCTGTCAGGATTCACACTGAACAATAATGTGAGGTTTCTTGGCCTGGAGCAGACCAAAGCTCAAACTGAGCCCAGTCCTGCTTATCAATGAAAGCTTTGCCACTAGCTTCAATGAAAACAGGATCAGGCCGCGAAGGGAGACAGTGGGCCAAATTCTGCATTACATGCAACCCTCCCAGTGAGCCACCTGCCTCCTTCCCAGTTCAGGGCCCAATCCTGCAAGCCTTCACTCACTGACCATTCCTTATTCCTGGAACCAGCCTCACTGTCGGTGTGAGCTAATAATGGACAGAGAGGTACCTATCAGATGGCAGCATGGTCTAGGCTAGGAGACTCTAGGCTCTATTCCTGGCGCTTAATAATTGTCAGTAAGAACAATTTGGGTTTGTGGAATCCAGCTGACAGAATGGACAGGGGCACGAGATAGTACAGTTTTCAAGCATCCTAAATGAAGCGATATCTTACTGTATTAAAAGTGACCCATGAAGGGGGAAAAATTGGCCTGTTTTTGTTTGTTTGTTTTTTACTGATGTATAAAGAACCAAATTATTTTTGTCTGGGTGCTTTTCCTGCTTCGAATTCTCAGAACTGGCAAACCTGTTGCTCTCGGAATTTGCTCAGGTTCTCCAAAGCTATATGCGATTAATGCACATGCCTGAATTGCGGTGGGAATGATGGAAAGACTTCTTTTCTCCAAAATGTTAATTACACATTGAAGTTCAGTAGGCATCCAAACTAAATTAAAAAATAAAGAGTTACAGAATCCCTTTCTCACCCACTTGCTTCACTTGCACACTCTTGACTTGGGTGATGTCCCTAGCTGTCTGGGCATCATAGAATCTTCCAGGGAAGACAAGAAATGGATTTCTAATGCAGGAAAAAATATTGGAGGGGGGGAAGGGAATCCCTTTCAGGCCTTTATACATCATAAATCAAAAAGGGGCACAAGTCTGATTTTTATGAAGTACCTTTGGCACATCCTGAAGTGTCATTATTACTATTAAGAATAAATTAATTAAACAAAGGAAAAAAATTATTGCAGATGTTTTGCATCTCATCGGGATTTTAAAGGCTATGACTTGCTATCACTATGACTTGGACTTTTGTAAACACCATTTTATATTCAAAAATAAACTTGGCATTAATTATTTGAGAAATTAGGTGGGGGGGGGTTCTAGCTGCATTAACAATAGACTTTACAAAGTACAAGTATTTAACTAAAAAGAAAAGGAGGACTTGTGGCACCTTAGAGACTAACCAATTTATTTGAACATGAGCTTTCGTGAGCTACAGCTCACTTCATCGATGAAGTGAGCTGTAGCTCACGAAAGCTCATGCTCAAATAAATTGGTTAGTCTCTAAGGTGCCACAAGTCCTCCTTTTCTTTTTGCGAATACAGACTAACACGGCTGTTACTCTGAAACCTGTCATTATGCAAAGTATTTAACTGTTTCTGTTGATGAGAAAAACACATCAACCAGCTCCAAATTTGACACATTGATTCCTTGAGGAAACTGATCATGTGATCACTATCTAAAGGCACTGAGCTAACTCCAAAAGCAGCCACTGTTCTGCTAAGGCTTCTAAAACGATTGCCAATAACGCTTCTGTTCTTCTTTGAGGAGCACTGCAGTGTACAATACAGGAACTGCCTCTCTCACTTACTTTACAACCTTCTCAACCTCAAAGAGTGGAAATGTTTAAGGTCAGCTGAAACATACATTAAAATAAAAGGCCTCACTCTCCTTTTGTGAAAAAAAAATCAGGGTATCTGGGGAGGAATGTAAATCCTAAGAGCCCTCTATTTGCACAGCAAAAATTGAAAAGTGCTCCTTCTGTTACTGAAGGCAAGGAGAGCCCTGATGCATCAATTTTTGTAGAGGCAGCCTTAGATTATTTTTGCAATATTAAAATAGCCACCTCATTTACACATACACCCACTGATGCATGAGGCTGTCATGGCATTGCCGAGTAATGTTGCAAGCTGATAGGAGAAAAGGCACTAGCCATGTGGCAAGCGAATGGCAGGGACAATAATCAGAGGTGGCCACTTTATGTTAACCCACTTTATGTCAACCCACATGCCTCACTCCCCCAATACAAAACTGCTAGTCTCCTTATTGTTGCTGCTGTCAGTTAGCCCTTGCATCCCAGTTCTACAAGACGCAGTCTGTTTTGTTCTCCCCATTATCAGATGTTGATTTATCTCTGACCTTTGCACAGTTGTAAACACTGGGGAAATTTGCTCCATGGTGTGGGTTTAAGACTGAAGCTAAGAGTAAGAAAAAGATCTGTGTTTGTTTACTTAGATGCTCTAAGGCAGGGGTCTCCAAACTTTGAGATGAGGGCCATATTAGATTTTTGAAGGGGCTTCACGGGCCGACGCGACTGTGAAAGAAATTAAATATATGCAAATATATGCAAAATCGTTAAAAAAACAACACTACTCTACTCAGTTGGTTGGCACTGTTTGGTTCTGTTAGTGCTGTAGTTAAAATTTAACCATTATGAAATTGTTAATTTCCATCTTCTTTGCTCCATTTATTGGAGATGTAATTAAGTATCTGGCTTGTATTTTTACTCTAAGGCAGGGGCCCGTGCCTGCTCAGCTGCAGAAGCAACTCTCCCCTAAGTTGGCTCCCCTTCTGGGGGGACACTGGCTCCCGGGAGCCCTCACCCCACTGCACAGCTCAGCTATGCTGCCACCCCGCGTGAGCTGCTGCCGGCGGCCCCTCTCCCTGCCTGCTCGGCGCGCCTACTCAGCTGTTCGCTTCTCCCCAGCTGGTTGGAGGGCCGGACAAATGGAAGCCCCGGGCCGGATCCGGCCCGCGGGCCGTAGTTTGGAGACCCCTGCTCTAAGGTGCTCCTGTCCACGTGCTCCAGGCATGCCTGGCATAATGTCAACTTACATCCTGAGTGCTGCAGGACAATACAACGTAACCCACCACCAGCAAGCCAGACAAAGAGGCCTTGTCTTCACTGCCAAATAAAGCTGTGCTTTTTACCTTGGGGTAAGTAATGCGCGCAAATTATCCCCAGGTAGAAACACTGTGAAGACCAGGAACTTTAGTTTTGCTGAGAGGTAAACTCATTCAAGCCAAGGCCAGGCAGGGATGTTGGGCTGCCCTTGGCAAATTTAACTATGGTTTGACTAAAGTGCCTGGTCTTTGCTGTGTTTTCACCTCAGGATAGCGCATGTGTCTGAGGTAAAACACAACACCCTTCTTGGCAGTAAAGCCACGGCCTTAGACACTCAAATCCCCCTCCCCTCCCTTACAACCTCTCCCCGCCAAAAAAGTGTATGGGGGGAAGGTTGAGCTTTGTAGCATGCCCTCAGGGACATCCATCTGCGGCTATTTCTGAGCAAGGTAAGGGGCGAATTCCAACATGGGGCCAAGCAGGCCCTTCTCATGTATGCCAACTGCATTCCAGCTCAAGCACCCAGCTGATCTAATGTGTGGTGGAACAGCACGGAGAGAGAGACCTGTCTCAGGTAGGCAGGTTCAAAGCCACCTAAGGTTTTAATGGTCCAACCCAGCACTTTAGACTCCATCCAGAAGCCCCGGGGGAGCCAGTGCAGATCCCAGAGCCCTGGTCTCTTACACTCACGGTGAGACACCCCACTTACCATGCATCCAGTCTACACTGGCTTCAGTTTTCACTCTCCACACTAATGGCCCATTGACTTCAATTGAAAGCTTCCCACTGAGTTCAGAGCCCTAAATAATTGTCCTCAGATAACATTTCCTCCTGCTACAACAGAAGAGACTGTGGAGGGTCCTGGCAGGACCATGAACAACCTGGGAATTCAGCAACAAGCCAAAAAAAATGCCTTTGATTCTTTGCTAGGAGTTGAGCAAAATGCTACGTCACTTTATTTCACAGAGTACATATAACCATGGAACTATTATTTAATTGAATTGCAAATACCATGCATAGTAATTGCTTGTCCCTGTAATTTATTTTACAATTATAATTTACATTACTAAGGAAACCAAAGATTATTTACCATGTTTCTTGCATTGTTCAGATCTCATAATGCTCTACTTTAGAAGACAGCAATAATCACACAATGAATTATCCTGAGAATGCATGGTAATTACCATGTACTTACATGGTTAGTACCAAATAATATAATTCCAAACAGATCTATTTATCAGTGCTGTGAAATGCATGGATCTTACTGTGGGTAAAATATGTAGCATTAAAGAAGTTTAAGGAGCCTGATCCAAAGCCCACTGAAGTCAATAATTCTCACACTTCTAACTGGATAACTAGGAACATATATCTAACTTAGATTCAATAATTGTTCTACAAAGGTTTATTGAAATATTATCTAGTCTCTGTATTCTTAATGTGCACAATTGCTCTACTGTCTGATAGGTACACACACAAATACACCCCTTATCCTAAGATCTTATAACAACATTCATGGCACTTGGTGAAATGCAGCTGAATTTATATTACTGTACTTTAACAGGAAAATTGTTCAATTTAAAAAAAAATAATCTTTCTAAAATTTGTTTTTTTCTTCTGGAAAAAACACTTTTGACCCATTATAAAGTTCCTGATTTTCTCATTATTGTTAGAAACACACAGACTGTTCGAATTTGTATTCCTATAACAGAGGAGGACGATGATTACAAAGGGGACATGAGATGCTGACTGCAGGGAGAAGATAGAAAGCCTTGAGATTCTTGGAGGTAATAAATTATTAGAATCAGAAGCCAAGGCAGGGGCAACAGCAGTCTCGAGAGAGCTATCGTTTGGTTTCTGTGGAGTGCAGTGAAATGACAGATCCTAATACATGAGTGAGTAGGAGTCCCGCATATTTTCCAGCTGGGCCTGATTTCCAGCTGATCGGCAGTGAGAATGGCAGCAAAGGTACTTGTGCTTTAGCCTAGTATATTGCACATGTCCATGCTTGTATTTTCTTTCTAAATTCACTTCTATTCCATGATGCAGCACGGTGGTGGATTGTCATTACTCCTCAGAACGAGTGTCCCAGTGAACAATATATGTATTTGACTTATCACCAGCATAGCCTTCTTTATTCTAATGGGCTGGTAGCTTGAGATCACTAGAGCGTCCTTGTGTTTGAGGCCTTGTCAGAAGACCTAACAAATAGCTATTATACCTGAGATTGGGTTTTTGCCTGATTGCTGACTGACGGTGACTTCTGCCAACTTGCAATAGATATGTTGATGTATCATGTACCGCTGTTGATGCAGCTGTTTTAGACATTGATGTATCAGGTTCAGTAGTTAATGTAGCAAGTTTGTCTTCCAGGATATTTGTTTCTGTAAACTTTACACCACCTTTGGCACTGGCGGTTATGCTTCACCTGGTCCCACATAAAGATAGTGAAGACATATATACCTACACCCCAGAGTGACTGAAGAATGTCCAGCTGCATTGATACAGCAGGTACACTTCCGGGGTGTGCTATAGTTATCAGACTCTACTCTAGGATTAGCCGACATGCTTCTTGGTATGCTGGCACTGATGGAGAATGACAGAGGGTAAAATTAAAGAAGTGGCCACAGATAGCTGGCATTGTGATGCTATGTCCTCCTAAAATATATGCTCTAGCCCAACAAGTTATGGGACTGATGCAGGAATCACTATGGCTTGTGTTAAGCAGGTGATCAAAATATTTCCTGCTGGTCTTAGAATTTATGGGTGAAATTTTGGCCCTTGAAGGCATTGGCAAAACTCCCATTGACTTGAATGGGGACAGGATTTCACCCTACACAAGCACAGAAATGAAATAAAAGAGATGAAGATGGCAGAGCCTGAAGATAGGAGATACAGGATGGTACCAATTTTTGTGTTCCAAAAGGTGGACGATATAGGCTACTAATGGTAGTGTCCTGAAATTCTTTTCAAGTTGACAAAAAGCCACATATTTCACATTGATTCTTTTCACCCAACCCGTCAGTGGGAAGGTCAGGCACAATACTGAAGAGTTCTTTGCAGTGTATGGAGCTGATGTGACATGGAGGGGTAGATGTTCATTGTAGCACTGGTCTACAATAACCGGTTTGGTGGAAAATGTATTTCTTTTGGGAGCAATTTAGCAACTGTGATCTAGTATTAGAAATAATTGGTTGCATAGATGCTATATTTCTTAGCGTGAGGGAAGAATTTATTTCAAGAGGTAGTTAACTATTGCAGCATATTACCCATAGGAAAACCCAGTATGCAGAGAGTCAATGTGTTTTATGAAGGGTATGAAGCATGGAGTGGGTCAGTCATGTATAATAAATAATATATTCACTTCAGTGAATAAGGAAACTTCCAGATCATTCTGCATTATCCGTCGCATTCTGAAGGGATGGGAAAGGTTCTTACTGTACATGTCCTTAAATTCATTAAGGTGCCATTGCTTGCTCTAAAGCACAACAAGGAACTGGCCATGGTACAAATTGAGAGGTGGGGCTGTCATTTAGAGTGCTTTGTTAGCGTCGCAAGTCAATAAGAATATGCCAGAAGAAAATTCACAGAGAGACACGCAGAGACAATTTAAATTAAAAATTTACATTTTTAATTAAAAGCTTTTAAGGTTTAATTAAAAACTTTAATGAGTTTGCTTTATTGAAAATGCATTTGTGCTTGCATGATAAACACAGTAAGATCTGTATTTAACTAGCTCCTCTACCTCTCCCATACAACTCCCTTGACCCCCCATTGTAAACTGTAGAAGAGGCTCAAATGAAAGTTGTAAAATGGCATCAAGACATTCTAAACTTTTTATCCATCAACAGCTATGGCAATAGCATCCCCTAACACCACTGGCTGGAAATGTAGCATTTATGAAAAAACAGGATTACAGGCTAGACTACACTAGAAAGGTGTAGCCAGTATAGCTACACCCACAGAGCCCCTAATTGAGATGCAGCTTATACCAGCATAAGGCGATCTTTTGTTGGCATAGTTAAACCACCTCCCCAAACACAAAGAGTCCTGTCTATAACGGTCTTGGGGTTCATTAAATAACAAACCAGTGAATGAGAAAAGAATAAAACTTAATAAAACAAACTGGAGAGCAGTTGCTCCCAACCCCCGCCTCCAGGGTACATCTACAAATTCCAATGTTCATAATACTGTCCCTTATGAGGGAGCATCTCTGAATTACAATCTTCTACAAACATATCTCTACCTCTTCCCTCTTAAAGAAAAATTAACTCTTACATACATATTTATAAAACAGCTAACAACTATTTAATAACACATGCATTAAATTCTCAACCCATGTAGTACATTTCCATAAACCCAATGTGTCAACTACCTAGTAAGGAGACGTTACCGGCACATCACTCTCGAGTGAGTCTTTACCACTCACTTTCTTCAAATATCCCTTCTCCAGGCAGGTTAGCAAGTCTCTGAATCTTTCAGGGTGTTTAATCTCATGCTCTGATTTTCTCAATATCAGCCTTTCATTAGCGTCTGAGTTGTTCTCTTGTTCCTTGACAGTTTCTTCTTTGAGGGCCAATGAAAAAGGATCAGTCAGATGGGAAACGCCACAGTCCACTCTACTGTCAATGTGTTGGAACTTTCTGGGATTACTCATAAATCCCTTTGATTATGTCAAAATGTGTCCTCCTGGACTACATAATACCTTAGATGCAGCTGTTCTTGAATGGTACCCCTTTCGCCCCAAGTATTAGAGGTGTGATTTCCCAGGCACACTCCTTCACCTAGGTTAAGAGATGGGAGGTCATGGGCCCGTTTGTCAAAACAATATTTCTGCTTCTGATTTTCCTTCATCTTCTGTATGGTTTTATTGTTATGAGATTTCAGCAAATTATCACTAATTGGTAAATTACATCAGATTCTTATTCCCATTACCAGCTGAGCTAGAGAAAAGCCATTCTCCAGAGGTGTACTTTGGTAAACCAGTAACACTTTATACAAATCAACCCATACTGTCAAAAGTCTTTTTCATAAGGTTCTTTACTGTCCGTAGTGACCATTCCACAAGTCCTTTTGATTGGGGGTAATTTGGACTTGATGTTTTGTGATGAAAATCCCAATCTATGGCAAACTGCCTAAATCTGCAGCTCATTATCACTAAAGACTTCATCTGGAATTCCATGTCTGGAGAAGATTCCCTTCATGTCGGCTATCACTGACTTACTATTAGCATTGTGCGGTGTGCAAATTTCTGGATACAGAGAATAATAATCTGTGACTATTAAATAATCCTTTGATTGCCAGGTAAATAAATCAGTGTTGACCTTCTCATAAGGCCTTTGTGGAACTGGATGAGGTCTCAGTGGCTCTGCCTGTTGGCATGGCTTGTATCTCAACCATGAAAAGCAGTTTCCTACTACATTAGTAATGTCATGATTGATCTGCGGCCAATACGGAACTTCTCGTGCTTGTTGTTTGCACTTCTCAATTCCTAAATGATCCTCGTGGCTCTTCTGTAGCATTTCTTTTCAGAGGCTTATTGGAATTACAACCTTACTGCCCTTGAAAACCACCCCATCTATCACAGTAAGTTCATGTCTGCAGTTCCAATAGTCTCTTATACTTGGACAGCAACTGCTTATTTCTTCAGGTCACTCTTTAATTAGCACTTTTTAAGGATTCCCAACGATTCATCTTTTCCATTTCTTCTCTCATTTGTTGCAGTTTCCTGTTAGCTATGGGAATTGACTTTACAATCAAATCTACTTAGGCTTGTATCTGTGTCTCTAAAGTCTTCTCTGGTTTCATAGTGAGAGTCACTGCTCTGGAAAGGGCATCTGCAGTGAACATGAATTTACAGGGCATGTAGGTCACAACCAAATCATACTTTTGCAGCTTTATCATCATTCTTTGAAGTTAAATCTCCTTCACGGAGCAGTCTCTCTTAACACATTGTCTTTAATGCCACAAATGATTCTATCTCTGGCCAGAGGCTTTGTCAACTCACCAAAGTCAGAGGTTTTACTGAGTTTCCTTAATTCTGTGACACACTGTTCTATGGTGTCATCATTTTTTTTGCATACATCTAAAAAAATTGTCTCTCTCAAAGGTTTCATTCCTTTTTGGCATGCGATGTTCCTCAAATTTAGTCAGTATTTCACTTAACTTCATGTTTTCACCTTTGTCAAACTTAAAGTTGTCATAAATATCCAATGCTTTCTCCCCAACAACATGCAAAAAGATTGATGATTTCACTTTATCATTTTCCTGCTCTGCCCCTGTGGTTGCAAAATACAATTCAAATCTCTGTCTGAATTTTTTCCAATTCTCTGCAACCTTACCTGACAGTTGCAAACTGGATGGAGGTTGCAACACAGCCATTTTTGGCCTTCCCCCATCCCCTTTCTAAGCTAGTCAAGCTACTATTGTGCTGATCAAATACATGCAAAAGCCTCTATGCCTGGTGCTCCATGGGCTTCTCTGGTGCCTCCCTTTGTCTCTGCTTTCAATAGCAAACATAGGAATTACCACCAAAATTACTGCAGTTGCCTTCTCATTCAGCACTTCTGCCACCACGTAATGATCATGGGGTTCATTAAATAACAAACCAGTGAATGAGAAAGGAATAAAACTTTAATCAAACAAACTGGAGAGCATCTCTGGTGAACTGCTGCCCACAACCATGCAATGTTCCTAACCCCTGCCTTCAGGGCACATCTCCAAATTCGTATGTTCATAATACTGTTCCTTATGAGGGAGCGTCTCTAAATTATAATCTTCTACAAACTTATATCTACACTTTTGCCAATATAGCTGCACCTCCACAGGTGCTTGTGCCAGTGACTTGGCTTTAGTGAGGCTCAATTCTCCTTTCCTCACGCAGATGAAGCTCCAATTCAATGGAAATTTTGTCTGCGGCCTTGTCTACATGCAGAATTGCACAGGTTTCACCAAAGGTGTTAATTTAAATCAATTTTGTTTAAGAGACTGCATGGATATTATCAATATAAACCTGACATATCGATTTAGCTTAAGTCAATTAAGGACAGGTTTAAGCTAAGCCCCAATAAGCTGCTCTTACCCTGAAATAAGTGTCTAGACGGGGGTTGCACCAGTTTAAGTCAAACGAGTGCTATTTCTGCTTGGAGACAAAGACTCAGTCAGACTCCAACAGTGCAAAAGCATCAGTAACCTCCTGTCTCCTGCTAAGCTTTATGGCGCAGGCATCAGCAGTCTTTAGTAACACCTCCGTGACAACAGCCCCAAATGCTGATCTGCCAAACTGGTTGGCTACTGACTGATCACAATCAGGAGTAGTGAACTTCTGGATCACTTCTGGATCTGGTGGAGGGGAGCTCTCATGTAGGTGTTCCGGCAGGGCAGCTCCAGGGGAAGCTCCGCACAGATTTCTAGGAAAGTGGCCTTTGTCCTCCTGCAGTTCTGTCACCACTACTGGTCATCCCAGGTCTGCATCGCTTCCCTGTCCCACCAGTCAATGCTATCTAGCCAAGCCCAGAAGCAACGTCCATCAAGTGAAGCCACTCCAGGAAAAGTCAGCTGTTACGGGGCAGCAGTGGGAGTCAGTGTGAACATATGCTCTGGCCCTTGGCTCCAGCTCTCTGGCTTAGAGCCAGCAGATAACTCCCTCTGCTGCTGCTTCTGCCTCCAGCCATCCCCACATCCCAAACATACAGTCTCTGGCAGCCCTCACCCCACCGCTGACTCCCACTCAGGCAGCTCTGATTCTCCAGCTCACTGGATCTCTTCTAACTCACTGGGTCTCTCCCTGGATCTGATTCTCCCTGGTGCTTTAGAGCCTCAGGTGCTGACCACCCTCTCAATTGTCCAAATGGGAGCACCTGTCCTGGCGCAAGTGTGCTGGACCTACTTCGGACCCTGTGCCAGATCACCTTTGCACTCTACAATGCCTCCAGTTGCAATTGCCCCGCCCCCGTGTAATTTAGAGCAACCTTAGGACAGCTCCAACTTATGACAGCCTTAAACTGCATAAGGGGAACCTTCAACAGTCTGTTCAGAGCACCGTTAAGGCTGGAGAGGCCTCTGCATGAGCCAGAATCTGGCGGGCTGAGTTTTTATTTCATCCTGCCTTTCAATTAGTGAATGGCTTTCTGTTGGCCAAGATAACTGGCTTTCTGGCTCAGTGTAAAGCCACTTCCCCCATGCAAGAGCACGACAAGGCAGTGTTTTGTAAGCATAACAGAGCTAGTATTGATGTTTGTTGAGGGCTGCGTGGATCTGCCATCTAGCTGACACCCACCTCCTCTTCCCCTCACCTAGGAAGAGCTTTCAATACATTTCTACCCATGGCCAGGCTAATTTTAACTTCCACTTATGTTCAAGCAAAGCGAAACCAGCAGCTGCTGCTTCCAGATGAGCCCTTTTTAATGCAAAATGGATGACTGAACGAATCCTTGCCTAGCCACGTGGAGAAGCCATTTAAAGCCTTCAGCACCATTTTTCTAACTAGCTTTCTTTGCCTTATCCTGTCAGCAACACTGGCTACACATGCTCAGAAAATGGGTTTCATTGACAAGGGTTTAAAGATGAATATTTTGAGGGAGGAATTTCCTTGACTGAAAGGTAAATATTTCCAGCGCAACTTTTGCTCCCTGTTGCATGGGTCCAACTCGAGTGAAGCCAATAGGTCTTCAACAGTGTCAAGGAGAGCTATATTTGTCTCTTGGGGACACTTTTTGGGGGGCAATATTCATGGTGAGCACAGAGCTACTGCCCAGCTGGAGTGGAATGTTCTCTTGGGCTGATGAGACACAAGATTAGTAGTGGGACAAAACTAGCTTTAATTTTCTTTTGTTGGCTTGGAGGTGAACGTGGGATAAACACAGCCAGGTGACCAAAACTCAAAGGGAAGATGTTGGCAAGCATGTGCCTCTGAAGACTGGTGCACACTGTAAGCTGCTTACCCTAGAAGGTGAATTTTGAAATCTAAGACTCGTACGTACTGTGTGCTCCTGGCACTGTTATCAGAGAGGAAACAGAAACCTCAGCCTCTGCAATGCACAGGATGGTACATTGTCTGCATCTATCGATAGGTTTTGTTTAGCTGAAGTCTTCCGACACCTTTGACAGAGATATTTGTTTAGGCTGCCACAGCTGGAGGCTTGTTTGAGAGGATGCTGTATGCAGGAGATAATGCAGTGTTCAGCATCATGTCATTGAGGAAATTGCATAAGCATCTGTTTCTTATGAAGCTTGCTCTAGTGGATCGGGCACTGGAATGAGAGTCTGGAGACCTGGGTTCTGTCCTGGTTTTTTTGCCATTGACCTGCTGTTGACTTTGTGCAAATCACTTCATCTCCCTGGGGCTCTCTTTCCTCTCCCAAGCTTTGTTGGAATTGCAATGCCAGGTGCTTCAGAGGGAATAATTAGAACAGGGTAATTTCATCCAGTCCCAGCTTCTGGCAGTCAGAGGCTTAGGGGCACCCAGAACATGGGGTTGCATCCTTGAACATCTTGGCTAATACCCATTGACCTATCCTCCATTAACTTATCTAATTCTTTTTTGAACCTAGTTATGGTTTGGCCTTCACGACATCCCATGGGGATTAGTTCCACAGGTTGACTGTGTGTTGTATGAAGCAAAAAGAAAAGGAGTACTTGTGGCACCTTAGAGACTAACCAATTTATTTGAGCATAAGCTTTCGTGAGCTACAGCTCACTTCATCGGATGCATACCATGGAAACTGCAGCAGACTTTATATATACACAGAGAATATGAAACAATACCTCCTCCCACCCCACTGTCCTGCTGGTAATAGCTTATCTAAAGTGATCATCAGGTGGGCCATTTCCAGCACAAATCCAGGTTTTCTCACCCTCCACCCCCCCCACACAAATTCCCACTCTCCTGCTGGTGATAGCCCATCCAAAGTGACAACTCTTTACACAATGTGCATGACAATCAAGTTGGGCTATTTCCTGCACAAATCCAGGTTTTCTCACATCCCCCCCACCCCCATTAAATCCTTTTAGCCGAGTCTAGCACTTCCCCCTGTTCAGTCTTTATTTCTCAGGTGTTTTTTAGGAGTCTTCTTGTGTGGGAAGCAAAGAACACCAGATGATGTCACTCCCTGCTTTATATAGCTTTTGCATATGGTGGGAACCCTTTGTTTCAAAGCTTAGTTCTTAGACGGGTCTGTGGAAAAACACTGACATTCCAAGATGGGGTCCAGAGACATGTAGTTACATCACATGTCTTTGTAGAGTCATAGCAGCCATTACTCAGAGGCTGTCTGCAGCGTTCTCAGGAAGGCTCCCCAGGTGGGAGATAAGCTTCTCTTAAGGCCTATTGTTTTTTCCTAATGGCTTATTGCTCTGAATAGGCCCTTCCCCACCCACTATCTAGAATGAAAGCATCTTGTCTAGTGGTCGTTCCTCAGATGTAACTACATTTTGAAATACAGATGCATAGTCAATATTCACAACTTGAGATACAAAAATTATACATGCATAGAAATAGGATAATCATATTCAACAAATCGGAACCTTTCCAATGACACCTCACATGACTTACCTTGCATAAAATACATCATAACTATGTCATAATCGTATCCTAATAATATTACTGTGAAGAATATGGGGTGCAGTGTCACAGGCATACCATGGATTTATATAGTGAGTGTGATGTTTTCTATTTTACTATCTGTCCCTTTTGTAATGGTTCCTAATGTTCTCTTAGCTTTTTTGACTGCCACTGCACATTGAGCAGACATTTTCAGAGAACCATCCATGATGACACCAAGATCTCTTTCTTGAGTAGTAACAACTAATTTAGACCCCAGCATTTTGTATGTATAGCGGGGATTATTTTCCCATGTGCATTACCTTGCACTTATCAACAATTAATTTCATCGGCCATTTTGTGGCATTCCAAATGTTACTCCCACATTAACAGCAGCTGGAGTTAGATATAGGTTCAATTCCTTGTTCTGCCACAGATTCCCCCTGTGACCTCAGACAACTCACTTACATTCTTTGTGTCTCAGTTCACCAGCTGCACAATGTGGAAAATAGCACTGCTATATCTCACAGGAGCGGTGTGAGGATAAATACAGGAAAGATTGTAAAGTGCTTTGAGATCTATTGATGAAAACACTATCTAAGAGCTAGGTGTTATTATCTGAACTGAGTAGGTTTTGGAAAATGTTAGTGGTGAGTACAGAGTACTTAGCATCAACCAGCATTTTTAATTACCAGCAGAATTACGGTCACACTTAAATCCCAAAAGTTGAAAGCAATGGGAGCCACTGGGTGCTGGAGCATTTGTGAAAATTTGGCTAGTTCATGCAGATGCCAAAAGGGGAACTGAGCTCCTTTGAAACCCTGACCCCAATTGTGGGTGCTGAGTTCTTTTGAACCTCTGGCCCTGTCTGCTCAGACCACTGCCCATCATGTTGACCAGTACTGTCTCATTGTTTACCCCATTGGTCTGTCTGTATCCATCTGTTGTCTCTCGTCTTACACTTAGACTGAAAGGGACTGCCTGTTTTTTCTGTTTGTACAGCGCCTAGCACAATGGAATCATAATTCAAGACCGAGACTTCTTGCTACTACAGGAATACAAATAAAAATAACAATGCTGCTGATTCTGTGTCTTGCGACTACTTTTGTGCCGAGGTCATAAAAAGTTAAGGAGGTGATTATAAGCCCTTATCTTTGCTAGAGAAAAGGTGTGTTTCTAAAACATATTTAGATGTTTTAAAACACAACCTGTTTCCTAGTGTGGACACAGCCTGAGTGTCTAAGTAGGCCTGGTTGTAACTTTTTTCAGTGGTTGTTGACTACAGACAGCTGCAGCAGCACAGGAGCTAGCAAACAGAGCTGTAAACAGGGGAGTTTGAGTGGGAGTTCTGTTGGAGGAGAAGGTATTTGTGTTTGTTTGGCTTTGTATTGGTAGTATTTGTATGTGTAGAGGCTTGTAGGGGCTTTGTGCTGGAAGAGAAGCTGAGCCCTGATTAGGGGGCGGGGCTTCACTGACTAGGGGTCCTATAAAGGTAGCAGCCAGTCAGGCAGCAGCACAGACAGCTGCAGCAGCATAGGAGCTAGCAAACAGAGCTGTAAACAGGGGAGTTTGAGTGGGAGTTCTGTTGGAGGAGAAGGTATTTGTGTTTGTTTGGCTTTGTATTGGTAGTATTTGTATGTGTAGAGGCTTGTAGGGGCTTTGTGCTGGAAGAGAAGCTGAGCCCTGATTAGGGGGCGGGGCTTCACTGACTAGGGGTCCTATAAAGGTAGCAGCCAGTCAGGCAGCAGCACAGACAGCTGCAGCAGCACAGGAGCTAGCAAACAGAGCTGTAAACAGGGGAGTTTGAGTGGGAGTTCTGTTGGAGGAGAAGGTATTTGTGTTTGTTTGGCTTTGTATTGGTAGTATTTGTATGTGTAGAGGCTTGTAGGGGCTTTGTGCTGGAAGAGAAGCTGAGCCCTGATTAGGGGGCGGGGCTTCACTGACTAGGGGTCCTATAAAGGTAGCAGCCAGTCAGGCAGCAGCACAGACAGCTGCAGCAGCACAGGAGCTAGCAAACAGAGCTGTAAACAGGGGAGTTTGAGTGGGAGTTTGAAAGCGGAGTTTGTCTTGTGGTGCTTGTGTGGGGTTTGGTTTTGCTGTGGGTGGTGGTGTTTTGGTGTGGTTTGTGTTTCCCAGATTAACAGGATTTAGGTGGGAAGGCTATGACAGATTCAGAGGTGGCAGTGGGAGTGACCCATGTAGCAGATGACACAATGAAGATGACTGGATGTGGAAGCTGTGGTATGTACATGATCCTGGAGGGGGCACCTGGTAAGAGTTTTGTCTGCATGAAATGCCGTCTGATAGAGCTGATGGAGGAAAAGATCAGAGGTTTGGAGATGCAGGTGGAAAGTCTGGTAGAGTTTAGGAAGGGGTTTGAGCAGATTATGGAGCAAAGACATGAGGTATCTGAAGGGAAAAGCTCAGACTTGCAGATGGAAGTAGGACTAGGGAATTTTGAGGGGAGACTGGGTGAGGAAAGTGGTCAGTGGAAGCATGTGACTAAAAGAACTAGGCAGAGGAAAAGACGGGCTAGTGAAGGAGAAATAGAGCTTCAGAATAGGTTTGCAGAGTTGGAAAATGAAGAAGGGGCTCAGCAGGTAGTCACTGAAGGTGACAGGGCAAGGAAGAAGAGAAGAGCGGTTAGTCCTATAGGAAAAGGGGAAGAGTTAATGGAGATTACACCAAATATGAGCCCCAGGAGGATACAGGATGGGTTAAAAAGGATTACAAGGGAGAATGGGAATGGAAAAAACTTGCAGCCAGAGGGAACAGGGGATAGACTGGAGAATAGCACTGTCACTAGGAAAAGGCAGGTCTATGTGATTGGGGACTCTTTATTGAGAAGAATAGATCGGCCTGTAACCAGAGCTGATCCAGAAAATAGGAGGGTGTGCTGTCTTCCAGGTGCTAAGATACAGGATGTAGACCTGAGGTTAAAAAGGATTCTAAAGGGAGCAGGAAAGAATCCCCTAATTATCCTTCATGTGGGAACAAATGATACGGCTAGATTCTCACTGGACAGTATTAAGGGAGACTATGTTAGGCTGGGGAGGACGCTTAAGGAAATTGAGGCTCAGGTGATCTTTAGTGGGATTTTGCCTGTTCCTAGAGAAGGGCAACAAAGGTGTGACAAGATTATGACTATCAATAGATGGCTTAGGCAGTGGTGCTATAAGGAGGGCTTTGGGATGTATGGCCATTGGGAGGCATTCATGGATAGAGGACAGTTCTCTCGGGATGGACTTCATCTGAGTAGGGAAGGAAATAGACTTCTAGGATGGAGGCTGGCACAACTGATTAAGAGAGCTTTAAACTAGGAATTTGGGGGAGATGGTTGGGAGATGTCCAGGTAATCTCCACGCCAGAATTTAGCATAGAGTGGAAAGAAAATGAAGTAAGAGTGGATACAGCTGTAGGTAGGAGGAAGGGCAGTGTAGATACAAGTCTAATAGGTTATACTGGTAGTAAAATAACCGTGCCTAATAGGGTACAGAATGTGAGTGAGGCCAAACAGCAAAAATTAAGATGTTTGTACACTAATGCAAGGAGCCTAGGTAACAAAATGGAGGAACTAGAGTTACTGGTGCAGGAAGTGAAACCAGATATTATAGGTATAACAGAGACCTGGTGGAATAGTAGTCATGACTGGGCTACAGGTATTGAAGGGTATGTGCTGTTTAGGAAAGACCGAAATAAAGGTAAAGGTGGTGGAGTAGCACTGTATATCAATGATGAGATAGAATGTAAAGAAATAAGAAGCGATGAAATGGATATGACTGAGTCTGTCTGGGCAATAATTAAATTGGGGAAGAAAACTATTAGAGCCTCCCCTAGGATAGTGCTTGGGGTGTGCTATAGACCACCGGGATCTAATTTGGATATGGATAGAGCCCTTTTTAATGTTTTTAATAAAGTAAATACTAATGGAAACTGTGTGATCATGGGAGACTTTAACTTCCCAGATATAGACTGGAGGATGAGTGCTAGTAATAATAATAGGGCTCAGATTTTCCTAGATGCGATAGCTGATGGATTCCTTCAACAAGTAGTTGCTGAACCGACTAGAGGGGATGCCATTTTAGATCTGGTCTTGGCGAGTAATGAGGATCTCATAGAGGAAATGGTTGTAGGGGATAATCTTGGCTCAAGTGATCATGAGCTAATTCAGTTCAAACTGAATGGAAGGATTAACAAAAATAAATCTGCAACTAGGGTTTTTGATTTCAAAAGGGCTGACTTTCAAAAATTAAGGAAATTAGTTAGGGAAGTGGATTGGAATGAAGAATTTATGGGTTTAAAGGTAGAGGAGGCCTGGGATTATTTTAAATTAAAGCTGCAGAAGCTATCGGAAGCCTGCATCCCAAGAAAGGGGAAAAAATTCATAGGCAGGAGTTGTAGACCAAGCTGGATGAGCAAGCATCTTAGAGAGGTAATTAAGAAAAAGCAGAAAGCATATAGGGAGTGGAAGAAGGGAGGGATCAGTAAGGAAAGCTACCTTATTGAGGTCAGAATATGTAGGGATAAAGTGAGACAGGCTAAAAGTCAAGTAGAGTTGGACCTTGCAAAGGGAATTAAAACCAATAGTAAAAGGTTCTATAGTCATATAAATAGGAAAAAAACAAAGAAAGAAGAAGTGGGACCGCTAAAAACTGAGGATGGAGTGGAGGTCAAGGATAATCTAGGCATGGCCCAATATCTAAACAAATACTTTGCCTCAGTCTTTAATAAGACTAAAGAGGATCTTAGGGATAATGGTAGCATGATAAATGGGAATGAGGATATGGAGGTAGACATCACCATATCTGAGGTAGAAGCGAAACTCAAACAGCTTAATGGGGCTAAATCGGGGGGCCCAGATAATCTTCATCCAAGAATATTAAAAGAATTGGCACACGAAATTGCAAGCCCATTAGCAAGAATTTTTAATGAATCTGTAAATTCAGGGGTTGTACCATATGATTGGAGAATTGCTAACATAGTTCCTATTTTTAAGAAAGGGAAAAAAAGTGATCCAAGTAATTATAGGCCTGTTAGTTTGACATCTGTAGTATGCAAGGTCTTGGAAAAAATTTTGAAGGAGAAGGTAGTTAAGGACATTGAAGTCAATGGTAAATGGGACAAAATACAACATGGTTTTACAAAAGGTAGATCGTGCCAAACCAACCTGATTTCCTTCTTTGAGAGAGTAACAGATTTTTTAGATAAAGGAAACGCAGTGGATCTAATTTATTTAGATTTTAGTAAGGCGTTTGATACTGTGCCACATGGGGAATTATTAGTTAAATTGGATAAGATGGGCATCAATAGGAAAATTGAAAGGTGGATAGGGAATTGGTTAAAGGGGAGACTACAACGGGTCCTACTGAAAGGTGAACTGTCAAGTTGGAGGGAGGTTACCAGTGGAGTTCCTCAAGGATCAGTTTTGGGACCAATCTTATTTAATCTTTTTATTACTGACCTGGGCACAAAAAGTGGGAGTGTGCTAATAAAGTTTGCAGATGATACAAAGCTGGGAGGTATTGCTAATTTAGAGAAGGACAGGGATACCCTACAGGAGGATCTGGATGACCTTGTAAACTGGAGTAATAGGAATAGGATGAAATTTAATAGTGAGAAGTGTAAGGTCATGCATTTAGGGATTAATAACAAGAATTTTAGTTATAAGCTAGGGACGCATCAACTAGAAGTAACGGAGGAGGAAAAGGACCTTGGAGTATTGGTTGATCATAGGTTGACTATGAGCTGCCAGTGTGATATGGCTGTGAAAAAAGCTAATGTCGTCTTGGGATGCATCAGGAGAGGTATTTCCAGTAGGGATAAGGAGGTTTTAGTACCGTTATATAAGGCACTGGTGAGACCTCACCTGGAATACTGTGTGCAGTTCTGGTCTCCCATGTTTAAGAAAGATGAATTCAAACTGGAACAGGTACAGAGAAGGGCTACGAGGATGATCCGAGGAATGGAAAACTTGTCTTATGAAAGGAGACTCAGGGAGCTTGGCTTGTTTAGCCTAACTAAAAGAAGGTTGAGGGGAGATATGATTGCTCTCTATAAATATATCAGAGGGATAAATACCAGAGAGGGAGAGGAATTATTTAAACTCAATACCAATGTGGACACAAGAACAAATGGATATAAACTGGCCACTAGGAAATTTAGATTAGAAATTAGACGAAGGTTTCTAACCATCAGAGGAGTGAAGTTTTGGAATAGCCTTCCGAGGGAAGTAGTGGGGGCAAAAGATCTATCTTGCTTTAAGATTAAACTCGATAAGTTTATGGAGGAGATGGTATGATGGGATAACATGGTTTTGGTAATTAAATATTCATGGTAAATAGGCCCAATGGCCTGTGATGGGTTTTTAGATGGGGTAAGATCCAAGTTACCCGGGAAAGAATTTTCTGTAGTATCTGGCTGATGAATCTTGCCCATATGCTCAGGGTTTAGCTGATCGCCATATTTGGGGTCGGGAAGGAATTTTCCTCCAGGGCAGATTGGAAGGCCCTGGAGGTTTTTCGCCTTCCTCTGTAGCATGGGGCACGGGTCACTTGCTGGAGGATTCTCTGCTCCTTGAGGTCTTCAAACTACAATTTGAGGACTTCAATAGCACAGATATAGGTGTGAGGTCTTTTTTAGGAGTGGTGGGTGAAATTCTGTGGCCTGCATTGTGCAGGAGGTCAGACTAGATGATCATAATGGTCCCTTCTGACCTAAATATCTATGAATCTATGAATCTATAAATGAAAATTTTCACTGAAAGCTTCTCTTTTTCTCAAACGTTTAATTTTTTGTCAGATTTTTTTATATTTATAATACAAAGATAGCAGCTGTTTTCTTTGAAGGATAAGATTGTCTTTCTCCAGCAGCAAGAAGCAACGAAGAGCACAAATGCAATTTTGTTTGCTCTTCCATTTACCTTTAACTTTCTTCTCTGCTCCCTCAGGGTATGCCTCCACTTCAATAAGAGACCCACAGGGCCGAGTCTCAGAACCCGCTCAATTGACTTAGGCTCACAGGGCTCAGGCTGTGGGATAAAAATAGCTCCAGCCCAAGCCCCAGTATCTGCACTGCTCTTTTTAGCCCACAGCCCAAGCCCTGCGAGCCCAAGTCAAGTGACCTGGGCTCTGAGATTCGGCCCCATGGGTTTTTCTTTGCAGTGTAAACATACCTCAGGCAATCACCTCCGGAGCAAGCCTGCCATTGCAGCTCCTTTGTATATGAAAGTTTCCCTCTTGTACCCAATGAACAACAAACACTTTCTCTCATCTCCAGTCTCTCCTTTATTCTATCTAGCTGGAACTAAACGCCCTACCTAAAATTTACTGCCATCACATTCACACTCTCCAGACTGTTTGTTCTGATCCTGATCTCACCACTCAAAAAACCAAACAGAATGTTGGGAATCATAGGAAAAGGATAGCTAATAAGACAGAAAATATCATATTGTCTCTATATAAATCCATGGTATGCCCACATCTTGAATGCTGCTTGCAGATGTGGTCGCCCCATCTCAAAAAAGATATATTGGAATTGGAAAAGGTTCAGAAAAGGGCAACAAAAATTATTAGGGGTATGGAATGGCTGCCGAATGAGAAGAGATTAATAAGAGTGGGGACTTTTCAGCTTGGAAAAGAGACGACTGAGGGGGGTTATGATAGAGGCCTATAAAATCATGACTAGTGTGGAGAACGTATATAAGGAAGTGTTATTTACTCCTCATAAACACAACGAATGAAATTAATAGGCAGCAGGTTTAAAACAAACAAAAGGAAGTATTTTTTCACACAATGCACAGTCAACCTGTGGAACTCTTTGCCAGAGGATGTTGTGAAGGCCAAGACTATAACAGGGTTCACAAAAGAACTAGATAAAGTCATGGAGGATAGATCCATCAATGGCTATTAATGGGATGGTGTCCCTAGCCTCTGTTTGCCAGAAGCTGGGTATGGGCAACATGCAGGGGTGAAAGTAACTTAAAGGACTTACCCGTACGCCAGAGTCCTGAACAGGGGCGTGGCCTCAACTGGAAGAGGTGGGGCCTCAACCAGAAGAGGCGGGGCCTTTAAGATTTAAGGGCCCTGGGGCTCCAACTGTGGCTGGGAGCCCCGGGGCTCAGGGGTGATTTAAAGGGCCCAACCCCCACTACTGCAGCGGCGCTCCGGGCCCTTTAAATCGCTGCCCGAGCCCGGCTGCCAGAGCCCCAAGGTAGTGGTCGCAGGGCTCCGGTGGCACTTTCAAGGTCCCGGGGTCTCCGGCTGCTGCAGGGAACCCTGGGCCCTTTAAATCGCCAGCCTGGGGAAGCCGGACCGGACCAGCTTACTTTCACCTCTGGCAACATGGGATGGATCACTTGGTGATTGCCTGTTCTGTTCATTCCCTCTGGGGCACCTGGCACTGGCCACTGTTGGAAGTGGGAGGGGCACAGCCCAGCTTCACCCATTCCTACCCCCCACCCATCCACCTGCCTACCGTGGGGAGAATCAGGTAAGCCACCCCTGCTCTCGCCCAGGGCCAGAGTCTTACTCTGAGCAGGGGTTCAACAGAGGGCCCTGCTCCCTTAACTGCCCAGCACAGCTGAGAAGGGGCCACAACCATCCGGCCCAAAGGGAGAAACACAAGTAACAAGAGGAAGTGGCAGAGAGGTGTAGGCTGTCCCCCCAACGTCACATTTCTCCCATGGCAGGCGGTGTCCAACACAAGACGAAGGCAGAGGAGCCTCTGGGATTCCCAAGCTGCTGGGGCTTTTTCTTACTATTCTAGGTTTTTAATAAGCCGCCTTTTCCTATCCACATCAGTATGATAATTTTTCCCCTAGTGAAACACAATCAGCATGATTTCCAAGGCCTCTGATCCCCACAGGCTGCATCATTCCCAGCCCTCTCTCAGCAGCCACACACTGCCCACAGTGTTTGCTAAGAGAGTGATTACACAGCCAGGGAACACGATGAAAACCATTCGCAGGAAGGTCCAGTGACAAAAGGGCTTTGCTCAGGTTTCACGGGCTCCTCTGAAGCCCTCAAGTCGAGGATTTGTCTTTTGTTCCCATTTTATTTCGTGTGGAGCAGAAGGAAATAAACACCCTGATTGGGAAACCAAACCCTGAAGATGCCAGTGGGAACAATGGCTGGAGTTAAAGCTGCCATCCCTTCAGAGCTGGGTGAAGTGCATCGTGTAGAAAGGCGAGGGGCTACCTTCATCCCTGATACAACTCCACCACAGTCAGTGAGGTTATCCCACAGATGGGCTTGCCTCAGGCTCTCCATTCAGTCCCCAGCACAATGCCGAATTTGGCACTCCACAACAAATATCAATACCTAGCTCTTATATAGCACTGTTCACCATAGATCTCCAAGTGCTTTTCAAAGGAGGTCAGTCCCATCAGCCCCATTTTACAGATGGGGAAACTGAGGCACAGAGTAGGGCTGTGACTTACCCAAGGTCACCCAACAAGCTGTGGTCCATGCCAGAAATAGAGCCCAGGTCTCCTGAATCCCAGTCCAGTGCTCTGCCCACTAGGACACAGAGCTGCAGTTTTATTAAAGGTGACACATACAGCAGTGCTCTACCAAATGCGGAATTCAGCGTGGGACCGGGAGCCATTAAAGGTAAGAGTGCACATCACTGCGACACCAGGATTTGTGGGGGTGAGCGGGGGTTGATGCTGGCAGTGGCAGATCCCTTTTCTACACACACAGCGTACGATAGTTAGAGATTCAGGACAAGATGGCAGCAATGGGAGAAGAGCCAGAGACGCCATAAAGTCCTCTGGGGACTTTGGGAATAGCAATCTTATTAAAGTGGAAGGCGCCCAGATGCTATCATGAGGGGCAGAAGTAAAAAACCATATGACTGAGCATGAGGAGTCTTTAATTCCCCTGTGCAAACACCGCTCTGATGGTCCCATGAGTGCAAGGCTCTCACTAACAATGGTGTTAAGTTGGCAAGTCACCCCAGCTGCCCTCCACTCTGGCCATGGGGACTGGCCCCAAGTGGCTCAGAGCACCCACTGTGAGAAGGAGCAGCAGAACCCACCTTCTGCTGTGCTCCAGGATGCACTGTGTTTGCCTCAAGCCCCTAATTGCCTTCCTTAACTTATGCAGAACTTTCTGCCCATGTGTTTAAACTGAGCTGTGATGTAATTAAGCTCCAAGAGGTTTTGCTGAATCAGGCATGTGAAGGGAGCTGGGAAATTGAAGGAAAGCAGCGTGAAGAGACTTGCTGAAAGGCTGGTTCTGACAGGGGGAGAACTAAGGAAACAGGCAAGGGAAGGCACTTGTGTCTGAATGGGAAATAAATGGCTTGGACTGAGGTGAAAGAGATAATAGCAAAATAAATTATAACAGGGAGCAGTCATGGACCTGCAGGGCAAGGTGATGAAAGGAAGTCAGTTAATGGTTATGCAGATAATGGAGAAGCCTTTCAAAGGTTACAACACTGCTCCGTAGGGTTTCAGAAGCTCTAATGAGGGCTTAAACGAATGGCTAAGGAAGGGAAACCATCCCTTGAGGCAACACAGGCCAATGTGCAAAAAAACATGTAGTACAGCCGCTAAGACAATTTAGAAAAATATTGTTACCTCACCGGATGTCCCCCCACCCCCGGTGCGCAGCCACGCATGAACAGGTGTGCCAGGGAATTTCAGAAACGTCACTTGTGCGGGGGATGAGGGAGCTCATTTCTTTTAACTAGTGTCAGAACCAACTGTCCTTTGGTGCTATTGCTCTTCAGGCATGTGTGCGTGAGACAGACGGAACACCATGCTACGCTCAAATGCCCTTGCCCTTCGCATGGTCTTACCCACGTTTTCTTATCCGCCGTGAAGTTACAATGGTGAATCTTGAATTGAAGACTCAGAAATGGACCAATATTTGAAGAAAGAGATTCTGGAACCTCCACATCTCCAGTCACTGACGAAGCAGAATGTGAACACAGAAAAGTCAAAGTGGTGAGCTGATGTTCCTGTGAGAGTTATTTGCAGCTTGGATTGTCATTAATAGGTGATGCCATCTTGCAATCTTCCACCGTCTTGTGTGTGAGGAGAAACTCTCAAACCATGCAATGGTGCCAAGTCAGTTCAAATGACACCTTACAAGAAAACATCCATATCCCTTGCCAATAATTTGGATATTAGGAAAAACTTTTTCACTAGGAGGGTGGTGAAACACTGGAATGCGTTACCTAGGGAGGTGGTGGAATCTCCTTCCTTAGATATTTTTAAGGTCAGGCTTGACAAAGCCCTGGCTGGGATGATTTAGTTGGGGATTGGTCCTGCTTTGAGCAGGGGGTTGGACTAGATGACCTCCTGAGGTCCCTTCCAACCCTGAGATTCTATGATTCTATAAGGAGAAATATTTTTTCATGTGTTTGAAGGATCAGAATAAAAAATAAGTGCAAATGATGAAAGACTGTGTAACTGTTTCTGATAAAGTGCTGGAAGCAAGCTACTTGGTTGCTGAGCTTGTAATGAAGGCAAAACTGCTGTATATAATTGGAGAGACATTAATTTTACCAGCATGCAATGAAATGGTGAGGGTAATGTTACATCAATGAAATCGCAAAAGTTCCCCTTTCAGGTCATACAAAAAGTCACCACATTGATGACATGTCAGCTGACAGTGAGACCGTATTCTGAGAAAAATAATCAAATCAAATGGAAAATTTGCAGTACAGCTTTATAAATCACCAGATATCAGTGGTCAGGCTCAGTTCTTGGCTAACGTCAGGTACTTTGACGGAGGCAGCATAAAAGAAAAAATGCACTGGAAAAAATGTCTTAGTGTTTGCCCAGACATGACTGGCAAGCGAAGGGGTTTGTAAGCAAGGTCAAAGAACAAAACCCAGATGTGCTGGTAACCCACTGTTTCCTGCACCGTGATGCTCTTGGGGCCAAAACGCTACCAGAAGAACTTCCTTTAGTGTTAGATGGAGCAGTAAAGATAGTGAACTATTTAATAAAATCACAGTCCTTAAACATCACCTTTTCTGGCTATTTTGTGAAGAAATGGGAGCAGAACACCAGAATTTACTTTTGTAGGCAGAAATGTGCTGGCTTTCCCGTGGAAAAGTGTTCTCACGTTTGTATGAGCTGAGAGAGGAGTTAAACGTGTTCTTAACTTTGGATCGCTGGTGTGGCATGGTGTGCGAAACTTGCCTAGCTGGCTGATGGATTCCACCATCTCAATGAACTGAACAGGAAAATGCAAGGTAGAAACAAGAATCTTCTCTCCCGCATGGATACACTGCATGGGTTTAGATCTACATTAGCCCTTTGGCATGAAAAAGTAGCAAAAGGCACAAAAGAAATGTTCCCCCTGGTAAATCTGGCAGCATTTTGATCAATGTCACTGCTGAGCATTTGAAAAATCCTGAAGAAAAATTCAGCTCATATTTTCCTTCAACCGATATAGAAGATTTCGACTGGATCTGAGATCCTTGGCGTTCCTCTGCAATGGGAAGTACAAAGGATCTGGCCGTAATGGCTCAAAAGCAAGTTGCTACATTAAGGATAGACTCCACTTTTAGAATTAAGTTTGGCCACATGCCTCTGGACTCGTTCGGGCTGAAGGTGGCAGATGAATACTCAGGAATTTCAGACCATGCTGTCTCCATCTTCTTGCCATTTTCAACAACATACCTGGGGGGAGTTAAGTTTTCAAGCCTGAGGGCTTGTCTACATTACCTGCTGGATCGACAGGCAGCAATCCATCAAGCAGGGGTCAATTTATCGCGTCTAGTCTAGATGCGATAAATTGACCACGGAGCGCTCTCCCATTCAACTCCGGTACTCCACCAGGCGAGAGGCGCAGGCAGAGTCAACAGGAGAGCGTCAGCTGTTGACTTACCACAGAGAAGACACCGCAGTGAGTAGATCTAAGTACGTTGACTTCAGCTACATTATTCACCATTAGATCGATTCCCCCCCACAGTGTAGACCAGGCCTGACTTACATCCATAACAAACAGAGCATCTGAGGTGGGTGGAGCCAGAGCTCCAAGTTGCACTGCCAACGTGTCCTGCCAGGATTCAATGACTGCGCATCAAGGCTAGCTCAGATTTCTCATTAAACATACGTTTTGGTTTAATAATTTTAGCGCGGGGGGAGGAGGTGCGCGGCGCAAATCTTTTATTGAAGTAAGTGTGCCTTAGACTGGAAAAGCTTGAGAAACACTGACCTAAATGATAGCATGGCTCAAGGCTTCAACGGGTGTCACTTGGCATAGTCCCATTCGCTGCCATGGTGCTACACAGATTTATACCAGTCAAGGAGCTGACCCCTGGTATCTCAGAGCCATTGAGCACAATATTGAATTTATTTACACTTCACTCCACTTGATGTCAATGGAGGTCACTGCGAAGCCAGGCCAGTTAACTGAGTCCTTGTCTACACTCAGACCTTGTACTGGTTTTGCATTGGTTTCAGTACAGGTATGGTTACACTGTAGTCTCAGCCTGTGCACCATACAGCTATGTCAGCAGGTGGAAAGGGCATTACCCAAGTTGTCTTGTTACCCAGGTGTAAGCAAAGCCCTCCCTGTTAAGGTGTGTAACCCGGATTTCCTCCTTGGAGCATAGCTGTTGTTGGGGCATTGAGTGCACTGGATACAGTACACCACATGCTGGAATAGGCATGGATCTTGAAAGGTGTTTTGTGGTGGGTATTGATCATTCTAGCAGTGGAGATATGTCTGCAGGTTTTGCATCTGTTGTTCTGGCAGGATCTGGTACCACTTTGAGATGGTGTGTCCTCCTGGTCTGTGGGGAGCTTGCTTCTGATGATGAGCTTGGAGAGGTTGTTTAAAGGCCAAAAGAGGGGGCTCAGGAGAGATTTCTTTCAGGGTACAGTCTCCATAAAGTATGGGTTGTAAATGTTTAATGATACCCAGTATGCGATACCAGTGTGGGGTAGTAGGTGACAACTAGGCGTATGCAGTCAGAGGGTTTTGTTTTTTTCTGTATTGAAGCAGGTTTTCTTAGGATAGTTGGGTGGCCTGTTCCATGATGCGATCAATTCTCCGGTGGAGTGTCCTTGTTAAGTGTGTTACGGTGTGTACCCCTAACTTTCTCCTTGGAGCATATTCTGTGGTATCTGAGGGCCTGGCTGTATATAAGAGATTTCATGGTTTGTTTGGGGTGGTTACTTGATCTGCGGAGGTAAGTGTGGTGATCCAGGGGTTTCTTGTGTATGGTAGGCTGTAGGGTTCCATTGCTGAAGCTGATGCTGTTTTGGGAATGTTCTAGAGAGAGTTGGATGGATGGTGATTGTTGAAGTTGTGGTGGAAATCTATGAGGGAGTTTAGGTCGTCTGTCCAGAGGATGAAAATATCATCCATGTATCTCATATATCTATATATCATTGGTTTCAAATCAATGTCAAAGTCAAATCAGTGAAACGCTGCATGTGGAGAAGCCCTGAGGATGGGTGTGGCCCCCTACTGCCACCTCACTGGGACACTTCTGAAAGTAGGAGCCAGAGCCTCCCCACCCCCCATGTCTTCAGTATCCAGTTGTGGAATCTATGAGGAGCACACTAACACCATCCTAAGGACTGCCTACCCATTGAGCTCCCTTTAGCATCTCTCCAAAGGGCAGCAGAAGATATTGGGGTAAATGAGCAGTGTGGTATGTACGGAGATAGGTACCCAGCTCCCATCCTAAGATGAACAGGATGCGGGTCCTGTGGCCAAGCTAACACTCATCACATTCCATGCCAATGGTTTTAAGCCACAAGCAAGTAAACAGGAGGCATGAGACTTGGTTTGATTGTTAACTTTCCAAAATCAAGGAACTGAAAGCAACTGTGGTATATTGAAAACTGTGTTAAAATTACAAGCTATCAGTTTAAGTTATAAGAAGTGTTCCTAGTCCTGATTGCAAGCTAGGGAACTCAGTAGGGAAGCATACAATCTTGGTCTTCTGCAGTCAGTCGGCAAAGAGCCAGTCTATAGCAAGGATGGGGGGTGAGTTGTGCCTTTCTGCCTTAGGGAGCAGCCTGCTTTGCCTCTACCTGGTTTTGGTTCTTGTCTGTTAGTGTTCTGGGCTCTAAGATATAAAGTAGTGTTACCTGGCAACCTTCCAGAAAGACAAAAAACAAGAGACAGTCTAACTTCAGTGCATATGCTGTGAGCAGAACAGCAACAAAACTGGAAATGAAGGGAAAGCTCTAACAAATATATTAGCTCACAAGATAAGGGTTCAAAGTTCAGCTATATTTATTTTCCCTTTTAATTCGCCTTTCTAATGAGTATAGTGACATTCATGGCTGCATGTGTCTCCATCACGAGAACTTCTTTCTAACTTGGAAATACTCTAACCTCACCAAATCATATGCAGCCAAGTAATATGGCCAGGCAGCTAGTGTGCAGAGATCGCTTCTTATCATACCAGACATGGTTTGTAGAGAATTCTCCCCATTCAGGTGGACTGCAGTACTTCTCCACAGTGGGCCTCAAGGCCTTTTGGAAAAGAAAGGAATATACGAACACAAAAACTTGGTGACACTTGGGCTGCAGGCACAGACCAATATGCTGGGTGTATATTATCTACCAGCAATGTTAGAGTTAAAAAAAACCTAAAATACTAGAAATCCAGGAAATTTGGGAGTAAGGTCACACCCTCCCAACACATTACCAAGAACACTCAAATAATCACCATCACTTTAACTCTACCCTAGCACAGACTGCAAAACCCAACAGGCAGACTTGAAAATAAACCTAGCATGGGGATCAGGAAAAGCAAGTGAAGTGGCTGGGCATTTCTGCACATCTTGCTCACCTGGCTCCATTAAGGAGATCCAAGCCATTGACTCCAACGGATATATTGGTTCATGGTCCTGGTGAGCAAAGTTCCCCTCCCCACAGTCACCTCCTGTTTGCGAAAAGGAGAACTTTAAGGCTCTAAATATGTGATTATTAAATAGTGAGAAAAAGGCATAGAAATTTGTAAGGTAGAGACATGCCTAAGCTCCTTATAACAATAAGGATGAGGAGAGTCTTGCTTATCTGGAAATGCAATACCTGAATTGTTAATCACAATCTCTCTAGGCTGTTGGAAACCCAGGTCATTCTGAGCTATTGTCAAAAATAGATTGCAAAACAATTGTTTTTTTTCCATCTGTATTTACAAATTAAGCAGAGAATTCTCCCTGAGATACATAAGAACTTAAGTTTCATTAAAGCTAACAGGCATGCAGGTGTGTACATGGAAGGAGTGAAGGTGTGACTCTAGACTTGCAGAAGCATAAAATGAGGACTAAGAAGGTGGTGACATCTTTCAGAAGGAAGAAATGAAAGCAGAGACTTCTTTACAGGGTGATGGGCACTTGTGAACTCTTGCACTTTTATTGTGAGACTTATGACACTCCATGTTTTTCTCAAAGCCCCAGCTCCTCTGGTCTTGTAATTACAAAGACCCTCAGCTTCCATTTCTTTACAAAAGTAAGCAATTATGGAGAAGATGCTTGAAAACATGAACCCTGAAGGCTCAAAATCCAGAAAGCAAATAAATGCTTTCAACATTTCTTGTTTTTTTTAATCTTGTGATTTTTAAGCCAATATCTTGAATTGGGGAGCTGGCCTATGATTTTATAATGCTTGAGGTTGGCAATACTGTGTAATTTCCATTTGGATCAGCATCTCAAAGTGTGGGTATTTATCTCAAGTTTGTCCAAACTTATCTGAATGTCTTTGGTTTGCAGATGAGGCTAGAAATCCTTCGAGCTCAGGTTGTCTCAGGAGAGTTCCTGATTTGAACCAGTTCTGAAATTACCAAGAAAAGTTTTTATAGCGGATTTCTGTACCTTTTTCTTCACTGCTGCTGAAAGCAGGAAGTGAATCGAAGGAAAAGACCTATTAATGAGCCAGTACTTCCCCCTTCCAAAGGGCTGTTCTTTTAAATGTTGTTGTAAAATGTGAAAATGGAACAGTAAAAAAAATTAACCATACTTTTTCAAAATTCAGAAATAGTTCAATTCTGGGCTGGCTGTCATTTGATCTGAATCAGTTTTTGCCCATCCCTAATCATAAGCTCATTAATGTTTAAAATTGAGAAGGTGCTATGAATAGCAAATGCACTTCCAAGTGTGCTAAAAGAAGTGGGAGTAGAAAGTGGAGCAGCTTAAAGAGCAATTGTTGCAAGCTCACTCGGCTTGGGAGAGATCTTTGCAAACTTAAAAGCAGCCAGCATTACATTATTCTTTTTAAATGACCTCGAGGACCCACCCGGAAAACTACAGTCCAGTTAGCCAGTCAGAGAGAATGTTAAAAGTGCAAATAGGCAAACATTTGAAAAGAGCAGCATTTAATTAATAAAGCACATCGTTTCAGGGAAAGTAGGTTGAGCCATAGTGTTTTTGGAATCCTCAAAGCTGTCACTACCATGGTAGAAGACAGAGATTGAATGGGAATCATGACACCCTTAGATTTTCTGAGAGCTTTCAACATTTTGCACTAGGAGGGTAATGTCAAAGGTGGGACGTGACAGAGCTAAGTGCCAAAATTTGCAAATGGCTGTTAAAATTAGACGAAAGGGAAAGTAACATAGGATAGCCAAAACGGGAGTCTTTTCAAGCAGGACTGATGTTTTCAGGGCCATAGCAGGGCTGACACGCCAGTCTGTGTAGAAATCCTTACAATCAATTCCACTCGGATCGTGGCCACCCCAGGACCATGTGGTGAGCCCCACTTGGGGGGACGCAGAACAGCTTTGAACGGTAACCAATGGAAAGGCGTAAAAGCAGGAGGCCGAGAAGAGGAAAGATCTCGGCTCCTGGAAATGTTGCTGTAGCTCAGGCAAGGCCGATGCCACTCACTGTGCAATGTGCAGGTGACAGTAAGGAAAGCAAAGCGAACATTGGTTTGGATCGCTCAGAGTGTCGGGATGGTATCAATCAAATTAATGGAGGTATTGCAGCACACTAAAAAGCTCCCATTACCTTTCTCTTTGAGCTCTGGAAGCTCACGCCTGCCCCATGTCAGGGGCGAAAAAGCCTATAAAATCAGCCACGGTGCACATGCGGCTGCAGCCCAGGAAATTCACTCTGGTGCGGCAGCCACAAAACCTAGTGCCCCATTGAAACCTCCAAATGGGAGAGATGCGGGTGGAAGAGAGCTTCACCATGATTAAGTGACTCCAGTCGGCAAGCGGAGTGGAAGGGATGTCACCACTAGACCACACTGTACCTGCCTCCTGCCCCTAGGCTGGGCACGTGGATTTACCAGTTCTGCTAGGGCCTTTCTGTGGGTGGCATGAATACCAGCCTGCCTACTTTGACAGCTGACTGACTGACTGTCTGTGATTCCCCACCTCAGTGGGGAGGAGCTCCCTCAGTCTGGGTAGCAGGGCACATGCAATGGCTTTGTTTTCTCATGGTAAAAGACAGCCAGGATGCCCCCCCCCAGCATGATATCTGGGCACCCAACAGTCTCACAATAGGGCAGTGCTGTCATCCCCACTGGACAGATGGGGAACTGAAGCAGAGAGAGAGTAAGAGTCAGATTTTTAACGCTATTTAGGAACCTAAGGGAATTAAGCACCTAAATGCCTTCAAAATCTGGCCCTAAAGGACTTGCCCATGGTCAGGCATGAGAGCAAGGAATAGAAGCCAAGGGTCCAGTTCTCACTCTAGCCACCGGGCCCCCTATGCGCTCTGCTAAAATGAGAGGGAAGGCAGTAGTGACTTGGGCTTGTTCTCAGGACAAATCAAACCCCTCTTTTGGAGGAAATCTGTGTTCTTAAGGCTTGCGATGAATCCCAAGGGCAGTTAAATCAAATACAGGCATCGTCAGATATCACACAGACTGGAACGCTGCATGCATGCAGCGCCCAACAAACACATCCCTGTGGCGGGTCAGTCTGATGGCTGATTGGCCGAGCGGTCAGGCAGTGGCTGCGCAGTTCCCTTCAGTCCGCTCATTCTAGAGGGGCCCTGCCAGGGCATAGACAGCTGGCCTGTCCCTCCTTCATGTCCCTTCCTCTCCCCTTGGGGCCAGGGCCGGCTTTAGGGAGTGCAGGGCCCGACTGGAACACCTGCTTGTACTCACCCGCTGGCGCTGCGGGTCTTCGGTGGCACTTCGGCAGCGGGTCCTTCACTCGCTCCGGGTCTTTGGCGGCACTGAAGGACCTGCCGCCGAGGTGCCGCCGAAGACCCGGAGCGCCGCCGGGTGAGTAAAACTTTAAAAGGCGCCGGCACGGGGCCCTCTTAGGTGCCGGCGCAGGGCCCTCTTCGGGGGAATCGGGGGAATCAGCCTAAAGCCAGCCCTGCTTGGGGTTCTGTCAGGGAGGGGGAACAGGAAAGAGGGACCTGGGCTCTCCCACTCCACTGGCTCCCCATTGAGGGCCCTAACTCATTGGGCCACCCCAAGTTACACTTCTCCCTCCCCTCCCCCCCCCGGGTGTGGCTTCCTACCAGGCTGAGCCTCCTGAGTTTGGGGCATAGTCACAGTCTTTGCAGTGTCAGTGTCCCCTCCCTCAGGGCTTCTCCTGGGTTCCCAACTCAAAACAGGGGGTGGGGAATATAGATCACCATTTCTAGAGTGGCCTTACCAATGCTAAAGTCACTCTTCCCATAACTCCAGGCATCGACCTCACTCCCTGGTGCAGCCGGCACCTCCTTCCCCCCACCCCTAGGCTGCCAGTTACCCTTTAAAGCGACCCTCTGCCTGGCGCATGCCCTGCAGCAGCTGAGAGGTGGGTGTGATGGCTTGTCACCCCTGGGGTGCAGTTTGGGAGCCGCAGGAACCGCTGCGTCCCTTTAACCTGACAGCTGGGCTGGCCTTTCCTGCACTGCTCTGTTGGTGACTCACGGCCTCTTGAGGCCCTGTGGTCACCCAACACGACAGCAGGCGGTGCCACTCACCCAAACTGAGCTACCTGAGTGCCTTACTCAAAGACAGGCAGGAAACAACAGCCAACTTCCCAGCTCCTCCACCCTGCACCCTTGCTGGAGTATAAACCCAAAATTGTACCATCTTGCACTGCACAGGGATCTGTACAATGTAAGCTCATAAAGTTCGCCCTCCCCTCAATGTGGGAAGCATATGCACAATCCACTTGTGTTAACCAAGCTGAGATTTTTCCCCAGATGCTTCACTCAAAGGTACACTGGTTTTGATAAAGCAAAAACAAGTTTACTAACTACAGAAGGATAGATTTTAAGTGATTATAAGTGATAACAAACAGATCAAAGCAGATTTCCTATTAAATAAACAAAACCGCAAACTAAGCCTAAGATACTAGAAAGACTGAATATGAATTAGCAATTTCTCACCCTGACTAATGAAACAAGCAGGCTTGCAGATTGTCAAGGCACAAGTTGCGCTTGCTTTGCAGCTTGGGATCCTCACGCCCATTCCAAGTCCTTTTATTTGGAGCTTCTCTCAGGTGTTGAGTTGTGGGGAAGTGGAGAACAACCAACAACCTCACTCCTGGCCTAATATAGCTTTTCCATAAGGCAGGAACCCTTTGTTTCAAACTTGGTTGCCAGAGCAGTTTGTGGAAAAATACAGGTACCCAAAATGGAGTTCAGAGTCACGTGGTCTGGTCACATGCCCTTGCAGAGTCAGAGCAGCCATTACATACAGGCTGGCCAAAACATTTACAGGAAGGCTAAGCTATTCCACAGCCCATTGTCTTTGTTGATGAGCCATTCAAATTGAAGACTGTTGGCAGTTTTTCAAAGAGACATTATTAAGAGCACAAGAGTAAACTATCCCACTGCATAGGAAAGATAGGAAGTATGACAAGAGACCACCCTGGCTTAACCAGGAGATCTTCAATGATCTAAAAATAAAAAAGTAGAGTCCTACAAAAAGTGGAAACTCGGTCAAATTACAAAGGATGAATATAAACAAATAACACAAGTATGTAGGGACAAAATTAGAAAGACCAAGGTACAAAATGAAATCAGACTAGCTAGAGATAGAAAGGGTAACAAGAAAACATTCTACAAATACATTAGAAGCAAGAGGAAGACCAAGGACAGGGTAGGCCCATTACTCAATGAGGTGGGGAAATAATAACAGAAAATGTGGAAATGGCAGAGGTGCTTAATGACTTCTTTGTTTCAGTTTTCACCAAGAAGGTTGGTGGTGATTGGACGTCTAACATAGTGAATGCCAGTGAAAATGAGGTAGGATCAGAGGCTAAAATAGGAAAAGAATAAGTTAAAAATTACTTAGACAAATTAGATGTCTTCAAGTCACCAGGGCCTGATGAAATGCATCCTAGAATACTCAAGGAGCTGACTGAGGAGACATCTGAGCCATTAGCAATTATCTTTGAAAAGTCATGGAAGATGGGAGATATTCCAGAAGACTGGAAAAAGGCAAATACAGTGCACATCTATAAAAAGGGAAATAAGGACAACCTGGGGAATTACAGACCAATCAGCTTAACTTCTTTACCCAGAAAGATAATGGAGCAAATAATTAAGCAATCAATTTGCAAACATCTAGAAGATAATAAGGTGATAAGTAACAGTCAGCACGGATTAGTCAAGAACAAATTGTGTCAAACCAAGCTGATTGCTTTCTTTGACAGGGTAACAAGCCGGTGGATGGGGGGAAGCAGTAAATGTGGTAAATCTTGACTTTAGTAAAGCTTTTGATACTGTCTCACATGACCTTTTCATAAACAAACTAGGGAAATGCAACTTAGATGGAGCTTGTAGCGGGGTGGTCATCCACTCCTGCCCTGAAGGGCTTGAAATCAACTAATTCCCTGAGAGACCAACAGGAGGCCCTGCAGGCACTGAGTCCCACCCAGTTACAGAGCTACTATATGATGGGTGCAAAACTGGTTGGAAAACCATTCCCAGAGAGTAGTTATCAGTGGTTCAGTCATGCTGGAAGGACATAACAAGTGGGGTCCCGCAGGGAACAGTTCTGTGTTCAGTTCTGTTCAATATCTTCATCAATGATTTAGATAAAGGTATAGAGAGTACACTTATAAAATTTGTGGATGATACCAAGCTGGGAGCGGTTGCAAGAGCTTTGGAGGACAGGATTAAAATTCAAAATGATCTGGACAAACTGAAGAATTGGTCTGAAGTAAATAGGATGAAATTCAATAAGGACAAATGCAAAGTACTTCATTTAGGAAGGAACAATCAGTTGCACACATACAAAATGGGAAATGACTGCCTAGGAAGGAGTACTGTGGAAAGGGATCTGGGGGTCATAGAGGACCACAAGCTAAATATGAGTCAACAGTGTAACACTGTTAAAAAAAAGTGAACATCATTCTGGGATGTAGTAGCAGGAGTGTTGTAAGCAAGACATGAGAAGTAATACTTCCGCTCTACTCCATGCTGATGAGGCCTCAACTGGAATATTGTGTCCAGTTCTGGGCACCACATTTCAGGAAAGATGTGGACAAATTGGAGAAAGTCCAGAGAAGAGCAACAAAAATGATTAAAGGTCTAGAAAACATGACCTATGAGGGAAGATTGAAAAAAATGGGTTTGTTAGTCTGGAAAAGAGAAGACTGAGAGGGGACATGATAACAGTTTTCAAGTACATAAAAGGTTGTTACAAGGAGGAGGGAGAAAAATTGTTCTTAACCTCTGAGAATAGGACAAGAAGCAATGGGCTTAAATTGCAGCAAAGGAAGTTTAGGTTGGACATTAGGAAAAAATTCCTAACTGTCAGGGTGGTTAAGCGCTGGAATAAATTGCCGAGGGAGGTTGTGGAATCTCCATCATTGGAGATTTTTAAGAGCAGGCTAAACACCTGTCAGGAATGGTCTACATAATACTTAGTCCTGCCGTGAGTGCAGGAGACCTCACTCCTGTCCCTGTTATTTCATTAGTTGTCCCCCAGAATCACTTGGCTTCCAGGTCCTGTGGACCCTCCCCTTAGGCTGAGGGGGGGTCCTTTGGCCTCCACCCGCCCACTTCCTGGATCTCAATAGGATGAGTGCAGGGGACTGGACTAGATGACCTCTCAAGGTCCCTTCCAGTGCTATGATTCTATGTTTAGCACTGTCTGGTTTCTTCGCTGTTGTACCTGAAATGCTGGCGTGGGTGTTTTCCGAGTAAGCCCATTTGAAACACAGATCCATAGTCAATATTTCTAACTTCAGATAAAAATGATACATGCATACAAATAGGATGATCATATTCAGCAAATCATAACTTTTCCAGTGACACCTTGTATGACCCATCTTGTACAAAATGCATTATAATTATGCCGTAATCATATTATATAATATTACTATGACGAATATAGGGTGCAGTGTCACAGTGCAGTCTCCCTGTCCCAGAATTGCTCCATGCCTTGCTCTGGTTTAGCATGGGGACTGAAAACCCCAACAGAAGCCCCAAACACCCATATGCTGTTGTAGTTCCATATCAGCAGTGCTACGGCCCTTGCTTCCGTAACAACAGAGATACAGGGAAATAGAAGTGTCTGTGAGCTCTAGAGAGAGGTGGCTTTGTAAACAGAGACAGAGGAGCTCTCTGGTAGGGGTATCTTAAAAGGATCTCTCAAAACTGGGTGACTGAGCAACAAAATGGCAGATGAAATTCAATGTTGATAAATGCAAAGTAATGCACATTGGAAAACATAATCCCAACTATACATATAAAATGATGGGGTCTAAATTAGCTGTTACCACTCAAGGAAGAGATGTTGGAGTCATTGTGGACAGTTCTCTGAAAACATGCACTCAATGTGCAGCAGCAGTCAAAAAAGCGAACAGAATGTTGGGAATCATTAAGAAAGGGATAGATAATAAGACAGAAAATATCATATTGCCTCTATATAAATCCAGGTAATGCCTACAGCTTGAATACTGCATGCAGATGTGGTCACCCCATATGAAAAAATATGTATTGGAATTGGAAAAGGTTCAGAAAAGGGCAACAAAAATTATTAGGGGTATGGAATGGCTGACGAATGAGGAGAGATTAATAAGATTGGGACTTTTCAGCTTGGAAAAGAGACAACTAAGGAGAGATATGATAGAGGTCTATATAATCATGACTGGTGTGGAGAAAGTAAATAAGGAAGTGTTATTTACTCCTTCATAACACAAAAACTAAAGGTCACCAAATGAAATTAACAGACAGCAGGTTTAAAACAAAAGGAGGTATTTCTTCACACAATGCACAGTCAACCTGTGGAACTCTTTGCCAGAGGATGTTGTGAAGGCCAAGACTATAACAGGGTTCAAAAAAGAACTAGATAAATTCATGGAGGACAGGTCCATCAATGGCTATTAGCCAGGATGGGCAGGGATGGTGTCCCTGTCCTCTGTTTGCCAAAAGCTGAGAATGGGCAAGAGGGGATGGATCACTTGATAATTGCCCTGTCCTATTCATTCCCTCTGGGGCACCTGGCATTGGCCACTGTCGGAAGATAGGATACTGGGCTAGATGGACTTTTGGTCTGACCCAGTATGGCCGTTCTTATGGAGAATGACCGAAGGAAGAGGATTCCTACCCTGGGGCTGATTCAGATCCATTGAAGCCAGTGGGAGTCCTTTCACTAACCCCAAAGGGTGCTGGGTCAGGCCCATTGTCAGTGGTGTTTGTATCTTTAGCTTTCTTTGTTCATATTGGGCCTTGTCCTCAGCTGGTGTGACTTGGCCTCGATCCACTGACTTCAATGAAGTGACTCTGATTACACCAGTTGAGGCCCTGGCCCTCTGTGATGACATGTGGGGTCAGGTACTAAGTCACTTAAAGCATCCTTCACAAGTGAAGGGGATATCATCTAATTGCACAGAGTCACTTTGCATTTGGTTTTCCAGAGAACCTTGTTGCAGCTTGTTCTGGCCCTTCCATATTCGGAGATTCTCCACCTACCCCCATGGTCACTGTTCTTTAACTCAATTTGAAATTCCTCTCTTTCACGGGTGAATCTAGCTATGCAGGGTCCCAGGCTGTAAATACGAAAGGGATCCAATGTTTATCCTAGAAGCCCTCCCATTCCCTTCATTGAGAATTCAGGTGTGAGAGACTTGAACTGAAGGGTCAGATCGAAAGCCTATTGAGGTCAGTGAAAAGATTTCTATTGACTTCAGTAGGCTTTGGATCAGGCTCTAAGTTTTTGTAGGATCAGAGTGTTGTTTTTTTTTTAATGAAAGCTAAGAGTCTCCTCCACAAGGCCCAAAGGTCAGCTCTGCTAACAATGGGCTCACACGAGCTCCTACAATTCATTAGCAATCAGTCTCTGGGTTTACCAAGATTTCCACTGAGATCAAACTTCCTCTAAAGGCAGAACAGAAAAAGACTCAAACCTTTTGATGAATACAAACAGGAAGGCATTTTAGCTCTCCATTTCAGCTGAGCAACAAAATTTGTTGGAATTTGTGTCTGGTGACTTTTTGGGGAGAAGGTGATGGGGTTAAAATGCCAACAAAAGATGTAGCCTCTAAGGATGAGTTGCTGTCAATAGCAGTGAATTTTTAAGCCACTGAAAAAAAAAAATTCTCAGACTCCTCCTTGCACTCGCGACTCCGCAGGGAGTGATAAATTCATTAACCTTCTACAGTACCCAGACATCTCTGCAATTAGAAACATACCCAGCACCTTGAGAAAGCACCTTGATGTAGAAATGATCTAACATTCACAACCACATTCAGCCATAATCAGGAGACAAGGGGCAGGCAACTTATAAATTTCTGTCTCCCCAGAACACTGTTTCTCACAGTTGCCAGTAGTTTTCTCAGCTGAGGAGAGGTGTACAGCAGTCATTTTAGTTTGTGTTAAGCAACTGACAGACATGCATTAGTTTTCACTGATGACACAATGGACCAAATTCACTCCTTGTGACCTCACTGGAGTTTTGCATTCTTACACTGCAGCTGAATTTGGCCCAAGATACCGAATTAATTAAAATTAAAGCTAATTTCAAGCAGAAACATTCTCCATTTCAGACACTTTTTCATTTGCCTTTCCCATCTAATGTAATGCAGCCACTCTGAAGAGTTGGCAAACGCATGCACAAGTACTAGGCATTTCTGCAGGAGCATCTTTACTAAGGAAACAAAAGAAATGGCATATCTTCCTCTGGATGAAACCCTGACCAGCACTGTGACAGCGAGAATGTTTCCAAACCCAGTGTAGGCTGGGTCCTAATGCTGCATTAAATATCTGCAAATTAGGAAAGGAATGAACATACAAGTCAAATTAGTTATACTGTTATGGTTGATTCAACATTATCATCAGGTCTCATGATTTCCTTGTCCCTCTTCCTCTGCTTCCAGACATGTCTGCTCTAAGACAAACCGGCTTCAGGAAATACAAGGTTGATTATTTGAGTTAATAGCATGTTTTTATGTCCTCTGGCAATAGCATCTGAAATACCTAGTGATACCATTTTTTCTATCAGCTCTGATATCAGCAAAATTCTCTGAGCCTCATGCTCTATAAACTCAATGTAATAGCTTTAGGACAACAGTAAAGGTAGTTACAGAATACATATTGATTCAGCAGTCCGTCCCTATTCAGCAAAGCATGTTTATTTTAGGCACATGCTTTCCAGTGGAACTTAAGCACATGCTTAAAATTAAGCATGTGCTGAAAGGCTTTGAGGAATAGGAATGGATTTAAGCATGTGCTTAAATGCTTTCTTGAATGGGGGCCTAGATTAATCATTTGCAGGGGATAATCTAGTCAAGGAATTTCATCCCTTTTTCTGTTTGCAAATTGTCAGCAAACACCTTCCAGTTTTCTCCTAATTGCTGATTATTCACTGACTAATTTTGTGAATAGTTCTTTAGTCTGTAAGTCATCTGAGAGGGGTTCACTGGGGGCATTTGGAATTCAAACTCTGTTGGTTAGTTTTGATTGGCTATTTAGGTCCCATGCAATGTTTTTCCCCTGAGTGGATGAGCATAACTCTAAAGCTCAGGACTCCAGTGCAAATATTCACATTTACAAATTCAATCTTCTCTTTCCCCAAATAGTCACCATCATTTCCTTAAAATTCACCGTTTCCTTGAATGATCCCGACAGTAAAATTGTCAGCTAGATTATTTGTGGAAAGTGAATTCAAAAGGGCTATAAATAGAATCAAAGTGACTGTGTTTAAATCTGGATTAGAATATTGATTTTAAAACTTGTTTTGTAATATCCACGCAGCTTTACTTACGTCATCCTTTGGATTTAATTTACAGACTAGTATGAATGGCATTTGGCACTCAACACTTATTAATAACAGAGAAAGCTGTTCTCCTAATTCTGCAATCATTGTGTTAATTGCTACATTGAAGTTAGAGGTATATTATGGAGGCCCAGATCAGGATCAGGACCATATTCTGCTGGAAATCACTAGTGATTTCTGTAATGAAAGAGAATCTCATTGGGCTAGATCCTCAGCTGGTGAATAGCTCCATTGACTTCAGTGATATTTTCATGGTAACGATGCTATGGTGCTGCAGGGTGAGAGGTCATTTTTATTTCTAAACCCAGGTTTTTTCCAACACATGTTTTTAAAAAAGAGGGGAAGGGGCTGAAATTGATTGTGGTTCCTTAGCAGATAAATAGATTTTTTTAATATAATACAGATCTGTTCAGCTCTTATCCAAATGTGACTAAAGGCATTCTTCACCTGATATTTTTCAAATACGGTTTGTCTGGGGGGGTTCATGTGCTCAGATAACTCAAAAGCAGCTTTCTGTGAAAACTTTCAGAGTGGCATGTAGTACATCCCCTTCTGAACAGAGCAGCTATATTTTTTCCTTTGTTTGAAGAAATTTGGCCCATCACAGGATCTTTGCTGTGATGCGCTCTGTTTCCTTGACATGAACAATGAATGATTGACTTCAGGCAGGCACAAAATGGCAGTTTTCTATGACCAAAGCTTGCTTTGCAAATGCACTTGCCGAGACTTGTGATATGCTCTCTGCAGCTGATGTGTGACACACAGGGTGCCTAAGACAGTGCAGACAGCCCACCAGCCTCCCAAGTGATACTCAGCTTGTGTGCTAGAGTGAGTGATGTCAAACAAGGGAATTCATTATGGAGTTAGATGCTTCAGAGGGAGCGAACAGGACAGGGGAATTTAGACTGATCCATCCCCTATTGTCCAGTCCCAGCTTCTGGCAATTGGAGGTTTAGGGACACACCACTGACTATCTTGGCTAATAGGTCCATCAGTGGCTATCTTCCATGAACTTAGCTAATTCTTTTTGAACCCAGTTATACTTCTGGCCATCACAATATTCCCTGGTAACGAGTTCCATGGTTGACTGTGTGTTTTGTCAAGAAGTACTTCCTTCTGTTTATTGTAACCCTGCTGCCTGTTAATTTCATTGGGTGACTCCTGGTTCTTGTGTTATGTGAAGGGGTAAATAACACTTCACTATTAGCTTTCTCCACACCATTTGTGATTTATAGACCTCTATCATAACCCATCTTGGTCATCTCTTTTCCAAGTCCTCAGGTGGAAGCTGTTCCATGCTGCTAATCATTTTTGTTGCCCTTCTCTGTACCTTTTCCAATTGTAATATATCTTTTCTGAGATGGGACAACCAGAACTGCACACAGTAGTCAAGGTGTGGGCATACCATGGATTTATATAGTGGCATGATGCTATTTTCTGTTTTAATATCTCTACCTTTCCTAAGGGTTCCTCACATTCTGTTAGCTTTTTTGCCTGCCACTGCACATTGAGCAGATGTTTGCAGAGAACGATTCACGATGACTCTAAGATCTTTTTTGAGTAATAACAGCTAATTTAAATCCTATCATTTTTATGTATAGTTGGGAATATGTGCATTACTTTGAACCTATCAACGTTTAATTTCATCTGCCATTTTGTTGCCCAGACACTCAGTTTAGTGAGATCTCTTTGTAACTCTTTGTAGTCTGTTTTGAACTTAACTATCTTGAGTAATTTTGTATCATCTGCAGATTTTGCCACCTCACTGTTCAGCCCCTTTTCCAATCAGGTTCCAGTACAGATCCTTGGGAGACCCCACTATTTACCTCTCTTCATTGTGAAAACTGACCATTTATTATTACCCTTTATCCTGTCTTTTAACCAGTTACTGATCCATGAGAGGACCTTTGCTTTTATCCCACGACTGCTTACTTTGCTTAAAAGCCTTTGTTGTGGGACCTTGTCAAAGGCTTTCTGATCACCCTTGTTCACATGCTTGTTGACTCCCTCGAGGAATTCTAAAAGATTTGTGAGGCATGATTTCCTTTTACAAAAGCCTTGTCGACTCTTCCCTTGCAAATCGTGTTTATCTTCGTGTCTGATTATTTTGTCCTTTACTATAGTTTCAACCATTTTGCCGAGTAGTGAAGTTAATCTTACCAGCCTATAATTGCCAGGATCACCTCCGGAGCCTTTAAAAAAAAATGGGCATGACATTAGCTACCCTCCAGTCATCTGGTACAGAGGCTGATTTACGTAAGAGGTTACATACCACATTCATAATTATTAAAGTGAGCCCATCTCTGTACAGAGCACAGATAAAAACATGATTCCTGCCTAAGAGCACACAGTACAAGTCACATTTGTGGCACAGAGGGCCTGATCCAATGCCTAAGGAAGTCAACGGAAAGACTCCCATGAACTTCAGTGGGTTTTGGATCAGACACAATCATGCCCCAGAAGCTTCATGAATTTGTACTGGAAATGTGTTATTCATCATTCACTAATCTGCATTTTAATCAGGGAACAGAAAATATCCCATGTGGTCAATCACACACCAGGAACAGCCAATAATGAAAATAAACAGTCTGCACGCTGAAAGTTCACCAGCCTGAAAATTATGTGCTGAACTCTTTGGCCAATACTTAGGAGTACCGAATACATTCACAAAGCAGAAGAGCTTAGAGAATGATTCATGAGCCCAAAATAATGCTAAATTCATCACATTTTGGATTCACTGAATACTATTTACCCTACTTGATTCTCAAGAACACACGTTCTTTGTAATGTATTGTGATGGCACAATTTGCCTTGCAAATCCATTTTAGAGTAACATAGTTTGTTGTTAACGATAGTCCTCTTTCTACAAAGTGTGTCTCACCTTTTCTCTCGAATATTGGATGAGAGAGCATTGTTATCCCATAGTTAATTGTCGGGGGGTGCGGGAGGGATTTCAAGGTCACTTCTTCTGTGGAGAAGGAGGAAAAGTTTAATGAGTCCAGTATAGTGTGTTACTACAGTCATAAGTGGAATGAAGCTTTAAGTAAGTTGGAATCACTGCTCCCAGAAGATGTCCCCGTGCAGACTGTAACGTGAGGACATAAGCACAAAGAGTCATGCTTTAAGCAGCAACTAGGGAGCTCCCTGACCAGGAGCTTCCTACACGTATTAATCTCCCCGCTGCAACACATCCTGGTCCTCTCTGGTAACTGTGGAGGACCAGGAACTCTAAAATCAGTTCACATCTCCCTTTCTTTATAATAAAAAATTTAAATTATAAACCAAAGTGTCTACACACAACAGTTCAAAACAAACTTCAGAGTCCTTAAAATGCTTTACACTACTATGTCCCCTTATCAACTGCATTTCAGTAGTCCTGAGCAGCATTCTAAAGATCAAGTCTTTGAGGGGGTCTGATCAGTCTTCCCGACCACGTGCTCACTTCTGTAGAGTGTGTGCATGGGAACCGGGGGGGCCTCTCTTTCTGGGAAATATTGAAAATGAACTTTATTCCTCTGGAGGCCTTGTGGAGTCTCCATTAGGTAGGATTTGGGAGTTTCTGTCAAGTTCAAAACAGTTCCAAAAGTCTGGGAGTGTTTGAGCCAGGCTTTGTCCCCTGGTCGCAGTTCAGGGAGTGGTTTTGTTCTGTGCAAACACTGAAGTTTTATTGTTGTCAAACTTTTTTACTTCAGCATCCCAGTTTCAAAATTCCTTCAAGTTGGGGCATGTAGGGTTAAGTTGCATTGGTGCCACAGGTAAAGGCTTCCTTAGTTATCTTCCCACCAGACATTCTGCTGGAGCTAGTCCAGATGCAAGCCGTGTTGACCAACATGCCAGGAGTACTTTATACAGGTCCGTTGAGTTTTGCAGAGGTCTTCTTAAAGTCTGCTTTGATCTCGCCAACTTTGTGTCTTTTCTCTTTCCTGTGTCCGTATTGCCAGATCCCCTGTGCTGCTAGTGCGTAAGTCACTCTGCTATTTCTTTATGGTTTCTTGCATTCTCACTTTTGCCATAGCTTTTGCTAGTGTGAGATCTGGATCTAACTGAAATTGTGCTAATAAATTGGTGTCTCTTAGACCAGCAGCTATCCTGTCTCTTATTAATTCTTCATCAAACATTCCATATTTGCAATGTTCAGCAAGACTATGAACTGCCCTGATAAGAGTAGCAGCTGTTTCCCTTTTTCCTGGCACCTCCTATTAAATTTGGCCCTTTCATACATAATATTCTCTCTTCCTATGAAACAGGTATCAAAAGCCTCTTTCGTTTTGAAGTATTCTTTCTGAACCCCTCATCTGTGAGGGGTAGGACACACAGGATGTCATCAACAGCATCACACGTGGCTAATATCAGGGCATTTGCCTGTTATCCTGGGGCTTTCTCTGTTAAAACTAGAAGCCACCTGGAATTGCGCAAAGCTACAGATAAAGCTGCCTAAGTTGCCAAAATCAAACTTTGTCTAATAGATCCACTGGTGCTGTGGGCTCCATTGCTGTGCTGAGACAGGACTCTGCCTCCTCCTCGCAGCCCCTTTCACCGGTCTCCTTCCTGATTTCCCACTTTCCCCACTCACTCAGCACAGTGGCAGCCTGGAGGTCTCTCGTCTTTCCTTTACTCTTCTTTTGAGAGAGGGATCCACTCACTGCTGACTCCATGTAGCACGAGGACACACAGAGCTATGCTTTAAGCAGCAACTAGAGAACCCCCTAACCAGGAAGCGCCAGCGTTTACTAAGCTCCCTGCTGCAACACTCAACAACCACTCCCCATAGACAGTGATCATTGTCTAGTGAACAGGTTACTTTCATTTGGTGCATTGTTAACCTCAACCAGGGCTTCAAAACAAGTCATATAGTGTGGCCCAGGACTGCAACACCGACAGCGGGCAGGATTGAACTGGGGACCTCTAGAGCTTAGTGCATGAGCCTCTACCGCATGAGCTAAAAGTCAGCTGGCTGGAAGCCAAGGCTGTAGAGCAGACTCATTTTATCTCTCTCTCTAAGTGGTCTCAGTGCCACTCAGTGGGACAGAACACCACACCCAGAAGGTTTGTGGGTTACACAACTACATTACAAGAAATTCACTTAAGCTTTTGGAATCTCCATATTTCTATAGATTAGTTGTGAGCATGGCTGGTGAACCAAGGATGACATACGTTTCTAGACTGGCCTGCACAGACTCTAACCCTTTTGTTATGTCCTTATCAGGACCAGGATTCAGCAGTATATTTTCTCCACTTACTTTTCTTATGATCATGCTGGTATTGAAATTATCTTCAGCACATGCTGCCATTTGAACAGATGTTTCATCAATTTCAACTCTCAACATTTTTAACAAGTGACATGTGTTTTATGGTGCCATTTAGAGATGCTGTATTCTTAAACATAATCAGAGTGATTAACTGTTGTTTCTTATGTGAGCCTTTATTTTTTTAAGTTTGACATTTGAATAAATATTCTCTTTCACACCATAAAGTAGTAATGAATGCAGAACGGAGCATCTCTAATCGGATTATGTGGCATATAAAACAATATTGGATCACCTATGTAGTCTAAGTAAAACCATGAAAATATGCCTACAGACATAAAATGAGCGAATGTACACTTCTGTGCTAATCACTGGCTCTGCATAGTCCCTGTAGGTTCTGATCAACCGGCGTGAGTAGCTTCTCCTGCGCCTCCAAAAATTCTCAGCATCCTTAAGGAGACTCACCTGAATTCTGTAAGCCTTTGAAAGGATCTCAAAATTTAGATTGTGCTCCTCCCACAACACCTTTTCTTTCTGACTGGGCATCTGAACATTCCCAGGGTTCAGACGTGCTGGGAAATGTTGACTATAAACTCTCAGTTGCTGAATCCGCTCTGCTTTATTGTGTTCGTTGTCACCAAGTGGTGATTTGTAATGTCAGTGCTCCCTCCCCTGTGCCTGGGACATCAGGGACAGAGGTGGCTTGGCTGATTTCCTAAATCCACAAGCACCATCAGCCAGCAAAGGAGCCCGACTAGGGCAAAATCCAAACCCTTTCACATGATCACCCAAAAAGCAGTGAGTGCTGGATCCTACCCACAGTCACTCAGACCCCACTCAGCTGCTCAGCACCCATGACTGGAGCCAGATTTTCAAGAGCTCAGCACCGAACATGCTGAACGCTTTTGAAAATCTGGCCTAAGGCCTTGTTTCCAATGGGGGAAAAGGGGCGTTTCTAACACAAGTTAGCTAACTTGAGGGAAAATCCCAGCAAAGATGAAGCACTAGGTGGCCTTAAAGACAAAGGATATGTCTTCATTGCACCATTAACTCAGACTTTTATCAAAGCGTTACCCTGCCCGCTTTCCGACCACACACAAAACCACCTCACACGGGTGTGTGGTGCTTTCAGCCTGGGCTAGCTGGTCCATCTGGGGTTTATGCTTATGCTCAGGCTGGTAACCCACGCCCCCTGCAACGTGAATGCAGGCTAAACCACTGGAGTGCTGACAGTCCTCCAACATCTTCCCATAATTCCCCCGTTTACTGAGAAGGACAGCCAAATTTTCCCACTATTCATTGGGAAAGAATCACAGAGCAACTCAGATTAATGCAGTGCTGAGAAACATGGCATATGTCCCCAGAAGTCCTACCAACACACACAGGGGAGAACAGCACCATTGGGTCTGTCTACTCAGCAACTAGACACCCACAGCTAGCCCATGCTAGCCGACTCGGGCTCATACTGCAGGGCTGTTCCACCGCTGTGCAGACGTCTGGGCTCAAGCTGAGGCCTAGGCTCTAGGACCCTGCGAGATGGGAGAGTCCCAGAGTTTGGACTGCAGCCCAAACCCAGATGTCTACACAGCAATGAAACAGCCCCACAGCCCAAGCCCCTGAGCCAGAGTCGGCTGGCACAGAACAGCTGCAGGGGTTCCTTTGCTGTGTAGACATACCCAGTGAGGACACCCTAATTCAGGACTGGCTCTGTAGTGTGACTGTTCACACCTTTGCTCAGCCTATCCAAGTGCTCAGACCCAGGGGCAGATCACTCAGGTTAATTCTGCAAAGAAGACAGACCCTAAAGGGGAGCCTGGCACCTGCAAACATGAAAACTAAAATCTGCCTTGTCTTCACTCGGATTTTATCTAGAGTTAGCTAACATGAGTTAAGAACACATCTTTTTCATTAGTGAAGACAAGAGCTTAGGACATGTCTAAACTAGAATTTGTGGCGCTTTTGGAACTCAAGTGAAGCAACTGCCAGTTAACTAACAGCTTTGTAAATGCCAGTCTAGACATTGCTCAAATATTTGTCCCTAGATACAAATGTTTTTGGCTTACCCAAGGCTTCTAATCACATTTGATTCTAAATATGGCCAGAATTTTAGGGCAGAGCGATCTTATTTCAGCTGAACCAGTCTTCCTGTCCATAATAACCGTAATACACTGACCATAGCACTGAGCACGCAGTCATGACATTGCCTTTGAAAGGAATGGCTGCTATAAGGTGATATTAGAGCAGGAACCTAAAGCAGTTTATGATTGTTTATTTGTACCACTATAGTGCCGAGCAGCTCCCATCGTGGACCAGGACCCCTCTGCTCAAGGCGCTGTACTAACAGAGAACAAAAAGACATCCGTGTCCCACAGGGTTTATAACTGCAGTATAAGAAAAGAGATAATTGATGGCTACAGACAAACTGGTGGGGGAGAGTTTAGTTAAAAGGGGAGGCTGTGCTGTTTATGGTAGAGACTGAATTTCAGCACCCCTAAAGCTGCTGCCCGCAGCCTTGGGGTGGGGAAATGTGAATATAAAGTTTGGGGGTGCCAAGTGCATTTCTGAGGGCCAAATGGGTCACTCTGCGCCCAGTGGCTCAGTCTGCGCACACAGTTACTGTCCACACACATACCCTGTGCTTTGTGCACGAGAAAAAATGTATGTGTGAAAGACGCACAGGTGGAGTGAGGCAAAACTATGGCTCCCCCTTCTCCCAGTCCCGAGGGGAGAAGCTGTGATTCTGAAAGGCCCGTATGCAGGAGAGAAGGGGTCTGTGGGTTCCTTACCACAAAAGGATGCTAACCTGTGACTGGTAAATTACACTGACTAAACCTGCAAGGGAAAGGTAAGAGCACATACATAGACTGGAAATACATGTCTTGTGGGCCTTTTATGGCTAGTTAAGATGAAGGTCAAAAAATATAATGAAGGACAACACTATACCTTGCCCTGCACATCCATGCAGATAAGTAAGGGGTGCGGCAAGGTACCTCTGCCTCCCCTGTGCAGACTACCCACCCAGCAGGGCCCGCAGTCTCTATGGAACTGCCAGGCCCCCTATTGCACTGGTTGGTTAGGAGTGGGCGGGGACCCTCAAAGCTCCAGGCAGCACAGCTGAGCTGGTAATCTGCTGCTAGCAGAGACCAGAGGCAACGGGTTTCCCCCATATCGCAGAGGGAGCCAAGGGGAAAATGCTGACTCTTAGAGGAGAATCACCAATCCCTCTGCTCTGCTCCTAGAGCAGTGTAGTTCCACGCTGCCCCGTGCTCAGAGCAGGTTACAAAGTAACAGTTTAGCCCAAAGTTAGAGTAAAGAATGATCATTTATTCCACTGAGTTAGGATACCATGGAAACAGAATTTTTATAATTGAAGGTAGGTCATAACTCACCCTGGCTTCCCAACGCCACAGGTTTAAAAGCAAGTTTTTTTTGTAAAACAGACAGTATGCATTAAATGTATATAAAAATCCAGTTGCAAAGCAAAATGGCTTGTTCCTCTCAATGTTGTTGGCTGGTCTCTGATGTATATGAAAAGCAAGACACTGCTGTTTAACCTTCCACAGTCAGGGGATGTAACTGAAGACATCGGTCCCAGGAAGCAGGTGAAAAAACAAATGTTTTTCGCCACCTTGGCAAAAAATACAAAAGTTTTTTTTTTTAATACAAATAACAGAGAGGAAAATAACCTTTTGGCATGTGATCTTTAGAAGAGGTCACTCCACATCAAACTCCCCTGGGCTTTGTCATGCGGTAAGAAACTGAAAAGTCCAGTTATTCAGTTTCTGGGTTTTGCCCTCAAGGTGCTCAATCAGATCTGAACTCAATGCAATCCACTCTGTGAAAACCAGGGCATAAGTTCAACAAGATGAGACAATACCGCTTCAAAGACAGAACTCTGCTATTAGAACTGCGACGTGTCTGTAACCTGAGTTGTATTGTACATGTAAGTTCAGTGAGCGCATATCTGACATCGGGCTTCACTTGACAATCTGCCAGAATTCTGACGCCTACCAAACCGTGCACCTCTTTAGGTGCACTAGTTATCTGGGTTTGTAGCAGATCTCCAAAAAAGGAGCATAGCTTGACCCAAAACGGGTCAAATTACCAAAATGTTGTGAGCCTGATATTGATCTAGCCTAGGTCAGCGTAAACTCAGGAGCTGTTCCATTGGAGTCAATGGAGTTGCATCAATTATTTCTATAACTATAAGTATGAGAGTCGGAGAACAGTCAGACCCACAGTTTACTAGATGCTCCCAGTTCCCAACGGGGCAATTAGACTCTATTGTAGATCGATAAATGGCAACTGACTTTTGATGGAACAGTGTCTATCTCTAAGCCTCCTTAAAACTATTGTCAATTGCTATCTAAGTACAGGTGCAGGTGTTTTTAAAGTCCATGGGGCCTGATTTGCATCTTGTATCTACTTGATACTGGAGACTTCAGTGGAGTTATCCCTGATTTACACTGGTGTAAGTGAGATCAGAATCAGGCCCTTTTGGCTATATGTATAGCTTAAGAGCTACTTTATTGACTACACCATCTTTCTAAGGGCTGTAGCATTGGGAGTGTGTCCAAGGGGGAATCCATCCAAATGGCTGGCATCCACAGTTATGCATGTGGGGTTGGGAAGAGGACAGAGTTATTGAGGAAGGCCGCCACCAGAGCAGGGACTTCTGAATGGAATGGGTGACGAGAAGGCCAGCTGCAGAGGGAGATGCCCATCTCACCGCTCCAGTTGAAGGGATTGAAAATATGTCATTGAAAACAAACAAAGGCCTTTTTTATGAGAATTTTCCATGACTACTTTTGTTCCTTTCAAAACTTCTTTTTTTTTCAATTACCCCCACCCCCCATCCTCCCAATTGGTTTCTGGGTTTCAAATACTCAAAATGTTTTGCTTTCTGGTTTTTCCCCTTTCTCTCAAATGTTTTGCTTTCTAGTTTTTCCCCTTTCTGTCTCTCTCTTTTTTCCTGTTTCCATATGGCCACCATGGGAAGGGAGGAAAAGAGAGGACACAGAGAGAGATAAGGAAAAGCAGAAACATTAGAGGGACTGGGGTTTGGTTTGGTTTTTTCTTTGAAAAACTGAAAGATTTCCACAGAACATTGTGAAAGGAAAAATGAATTTTAAAAAATCCCATGAAGGGAAAAAAATCTGTTTGACCAGATCTGCTTTTCCATGAGCCTCTCTGAAGCTACTCTTGAAATCCCCTGCCACCAGGTTCATCTCTTCACACCCTCCACTCAGGGCAGCGCCTGATACGCACAATCTAGCTCCAAGAGGGAGAAGCCAGGTGAAGGAAGACCCTGGAGAGGGGCCCACATTTGGAGCTGGGTTCAGATTCTGAAATGCCTTCTTGCCCCTCCTCCAACAAAATTTCACTGGTGCTCATCTCTGGAATTTAGGGGCAAGTCCATTTTTAGAAGACACCACCGGCCAACCCAGCACTGCAAGGAGCACGACTGAAATGTAATGCACCCAAGAAATAAGTATGAAAGGGTAAGCAGGAGCCACAGTACAAATAAATGGACGGAGGACATATAATAGGATATTGTAAGGCTCATTTGGGAGGAGAGAAATAAGAAAAACATGGAGAAGAAAGATAAGCATAAATTATTCATTGACTGTGTTTCTTAATACTCCCCTGTACAGTAGGACTTCAGTTTCGATCATATATTTGAATGCTGAGGAGGACAGATCTGTAGTCTTCAGTCATTTTTATGGCAGTATTTATATGGCAGTGTCACACCACTCGCTTTACTTTGCATTTTCAAAAGAGCCATTTTATACCTCTATCATCAAAAAGTGCTCCCAAATTAAAATGTAGCTGGTGAGGTTTTAGCCAAGCTGGAGTACATTTCTAGTTAGGAAATTTGAAAACAATTGGTTTGGATGCTGTTGAGTTAAAATTCTGAGCTATTTATTTGCGATTTGTATATTATTTTTAATATGGGTTTAAATCCTTTAAAAAAAAGTCTATATATATATATATATATATATATATATATATATATATATATATATATATATATATATATATGCAGAAACTGATTATTTTAACTGAATTTTTTGTAGGCCAGAATCTGGATTAGTGCTTAAGTAAATGGAAACATAATAAGGCAATATGTTATTTTCCTTGACTTTGGGTCTGAATAACAAGCTGCATTCTTCCAAATGTTTGCACATATGTTTATCTGAATATGCACTCAGAGACAGGAGGACAGAGAGCTGCCTGGAGATTATATTAAGACTCTCATTGAAATGAGTAGCAGTGTTGCCTAGAGTCTGGAGCAGTGGCCTGAGACTCAGGGACCTGGGTTCTGTTCCCAGTTCTGTCACTAGCCTACTGGTTGACCTGGGGCAAGCCACATCACTGCCCCATGCTTCAGTTTCCCCATCTGCAAAATGTGGATAATGACACTGACCTCCTCTGAAAAGTGCTTTGCCATCCACTACTGAAAAGCGCTAGATAAGAGCCAGGTGTTACTACTAAAAATGAGCATGTCTCCGTGGCCTTTTACTGTAACAATAACTCTCCTTCCACTTGTTTCACCTGCTGAATGGATCTTGATAATCCTTTACCTGTTGTTTTCCTACTGTCTGAAGTCAAATTCTGCCCTCAGACACACCATAGAATAGAATCATAGAATACCAGGGTTGGAAGGGACCTCAGAAGGTCATCTAGTCCAACCCCCTGCTCAAAGCAGGACCAATCCCCAATTTTTGCCTTGATCCTAAATGGCCCCCTCAGGGATTGAACTCACAACCCTGGGTTTAGCAGGCCAATGCTCAAACCACTGAGCCATCCCTCCCACCCTTCATGTTGGGCTGGATTCTGCTCTCATTGACACAGATGGAGCCTCAGAGTAATTCCATTGGCTTCAGTAGAGCTACCATGGGCATAGGCAGGTGTGCATGAGAGTGGAGTGTGTCCTGTCCTCCAGCAGGTGCTGTGCGCATATGTAGAATCTGGCCCCTTGTTCATATTTGCCTGTGGTCTTCACTCTCCACACCAGGCGCTGTCATAACCAGGAATATGGACAGGGCTCAATCCTGCAGAGTCCTGAGCACTCTGTACCCAGAGGGAGTGAAGGGCACTCAGCACTTCATAGGGGCAAACCCCTGCAGTCAAATCAGGTCCCCATCTCTTCATAAGGTTGCTGCTGCGGCGCCTGAAGTCAGGGACTTCTGCACTGTGCCGGCTGCAGAGAGCGGGAGCAGGAGGGTTCCATGCACCCAGAGCACCCACAGTAGAGCTCTGCCGGGGGTGGGGGGTGGGGCATGTTATCTCTGTGTGACAATGGAGTGTGGATTGGGGGGCATTTGGGGAAACAGGTGAGGGCTGGCCAGGAGGTCTACAAATACCTCAGCCTGCTGGCCAAGTTCCCTGCCGTCTGGGGAGAGACAGAACGGCGGCAGAGGTTGTTCACTGAGTCCCTGTCAGTCACGTCTGTGCAAGCTGCCTGCGAGTTCTCAGATACCATGGTAATGGCATCCAGAGAGATACCAGCGAGAGAACCTGGCGTCCAGAGAGATACCGCCGAGAGAACCTGGCGTCCAGAGAAATACCGCCGAGAGAACCTGGCTCAGGGGTGTGATTCTTGATTGCCCTGCCATTCACCCCAGGGCAATGCTGCCATTTTGAGCTGGTAGCCTTTTCCCACCCATTTTGCACGGGTGTGACAACAACACGAGTTGCCTCAGGCCCAAATTGTTTATTTCTCCTCGTGTAGCCATTTACACTGGCTCTTTTCTATAAGCTGCTGCTAGGCTGAACTATGTGTGTCGCTTATTAGAAACATATAATAATGTCATTTTAGAGTCTTACCAGGTTATATTCTGAGTACTGAGCTCACTTGTTAGTATTGGTTCATTGCCCACGTTCTCTGCGGTGTTCCTGGAAAAGACATTTATTGCTGTGTAGTTAGCACTGCATGTGTCATGACACGGATTCTAAATCTATTACCAACAGCCTTTGAATTGGGTGGAGGTGCAAAGCAATATGTTGCCAGGAGCAACGTTTTTAAAAGGAAAATAAGTGGGTGGTAGGGGACCCTGGTCTTGAATCCATGCCTAGAGGGGTTTTAAAGGAAGCAGCTTTAGCCACCATGCCACATGAATGCATTCGGTTACCTGGGAATGCACAGACTTGGGTGGGCCAACTTCTAGAGTCCCAGGACCTGCTTCCTGATTGGCCACATGGTCTTGATCCTGATTGGCTGGTGACTATATATAAACTTCCTGCTTCCTTTCTGGTATTGTCTGAGAAACAAGCCATTGCCAGCTAGTTGCTACTTCACCCCACCTGACCCTTCCAGCCTCTTCGCTGTACCTTCCCCTGGGATTGGCTCTCCAGGCAATTAGACCCTTTGTGTGAACTCTGACCACTAATCAAGACTGCCTTTTGACCCACCTGAGTCCATGAGAAGGCATGGTGACAGATTTAATCAAGATCCTTCACCCATATCTCTCAGGCAGCTGTAGAGCTAGAAAAATAATAGATGTTTGGGTCTGTCATAAATATAAAGGGAAGGGTAAACACCTTTAAATCCCTCCTGGCCAGAGGAAAAACCCTTTCACCTGTAAAGGGTTAAGAAGCTAAGATAACCTAGCTGGCACCTGACCAAAATGACCAATGAGGAGACAAGATACTTTCAAAGCTGGAGGGGGGAAAAACAAAGGGTTTGCTCTGTCTGTGTGATGCTTTTGCTGGGACCAGAGAAGGAATGCAGGTCAGAACTCCTGTAAAGGGTTAATAAGCAATCTAGTTAGATAGGCGTTAGATTCTGTTTTGTTTAAATGGCTGATAAAATAAGTTGTGCTGAATGGAATGTATATTCCTGTTTTTGTATCTTTTTCTAACTTAAGGTTTTGCCTAGAGGGATTCTCTGTGTTTTGAATCTGATTACCCTGTAAGGTATTTACCATCCTGATTTTACAGAGGTGATTTTTTTTACTTTTTCTTTAATTAAAATTCTTCTCTTAAGAACCTGATTGCTTTTCATTGTTCTTAAGATCCAAGGGTTTGGGTCTGTGTTCACCTATGCAAATTGGTGAAGATTTTTATCAAGCCTTCCCCAGGAAAGAAATTGGTTAAAGGGGAGACTACAACGGGTCCTACTGAAAGGTGAACTGTCAAGTTGGAGGGAGGTTACCAGTGGAGTTCCTCAAGGATCAGTTTTGGGACCAATCTTATTTAATCTTTTTATTACTGACCTGGGCACAAAAAGTGGGAGTGTGCTAATAAAGTTTGCAGATGATACAAAGCTGGGAGGTATTGCTAATTTAGAGAAGGACAGGGATACCCTACAGGAGGATCTGGATGACCTTGTAAACTGGAGTAATAGGAACAGGATGAAATTTAATAGTGAGAAGTGTAAGGTCATGCATTTAGGGATTAATAACAAGAATTTTAGTTATAAGCTAGGGACACATCAACTAGAAGTAACGGAGGAGGAAAAGGACCTTGGAGTATTGGTTGATCATAGGATGACTATGAGCTGCCAATGTGATATGGCTGTGAAAAAAGCTAATGTCGTCTTGGGATGCATCAGGAGAGGTATTTCCAGTAGGGATAAGGAGGTTTTAGTACCGTTATATAAGGCACTGGTGAGACCTCACCTGGAATACTGTGTGCAGTTCTGGTCTCCCATGTTTAAGAAGGATGAATTCAAACTGGAACAGGTACAGAGAAGGGCTACTAGGATGATCCGAGGAATGGAAAATTTGTCTTATGAAAGGAGACTCAGGGAGCTTGGCTTGTTTAGCCTAACTAAAAGAAGGTTGAGGGGAGATATGATTGCTCTCTATAAATATATCAGAGGGATAAATACCAGAGAGGGAGAGGAATTATTTAAACTCAGTACCAATGTGGACACAAGAACAAATGGATATAAACTGGCCACTAGGAAATTTAGATTAGAAATTAGACGAAGGTTTCTAACCATCAGAGGAGTGAAGTTTTGGAATAGCCTTCCGAGGGAAGTAGTGGGGGCAAAAGATCTATCTTGCTTTAAGATTAAACTCGATAAGTTTATGGAGGAGATGGTATGATGGGATAACATGGTTTTGGTAATTAAATATTCATGGTAAATAGGCCCAATGGCCTGTGATGGGTTTTTAGATGGGGTAAGATCCAAGTTACCCGGGAAAGAATTTTCTGTAGTATCTGGCTGATGAATCTTGCCCATATGCTCAGGGTTTAGCTGATCGCCATATTTGGGGTCGGGAAGGAATTTTCCTCCAGGGCAGATTGGAAGGCCCTGGAGGTTTTTCGCCTTCCTCTGTAGCATGGGGCACGGGTCACTTGCTGGAGGATTCTCTGCTCCTTGAGGTCTTCAAACTACAATTTGAGGACTTCAATAGCACAGATATAGGTGTGAGGTCTTTTTTAGGAGTGGTGGGTGAAATTCTGTGGCCTGCATTGTGCAGGAGGTCAGACTAGATGATCATAATGGTCCCTTCTGACCTAAATATCTATGAATCTATGAATCTATGAATCTATGAAAGGGGTTCTAGGGCTTGGGGGGATTTTGGGGGGAAAGACGTTTCCAAGTGGACTCTTTCCCTGTTATTTTTGTTGGACGCTTGGTGGTGCCAGCAATAAGGTCCAGGGACAAAAGGTAAAATAGTTTGTACTTTGGGGAAGTTTTAACCTAAGCTGGTTAAAATAAGTTTAGGGGGTTTTTCATGCAGCTCCCCACATCTGAAGCCTAGAGTTCAGAGTGAGGAAGGAACCTTGACAGGGTCATTGGAAATTCTGAAACATCAGGAAAAAGTTGTGATTTTATTTTAATTTTCAGAGGATCAAAATGTCAGAAAAAAAGTTGTTTCGGGTTAAACAAAATGTTTTGTTCCACTGAAATAAAACATTGAAATTTGAGTTCAAGTGGATTTTTTTTATGTTTTTTCAATTTCTTTAATGAATTTTAATGAACTTTTGAAAGAGTCATTTCAAACTGAAAAAACAAAATATTTTATTTTGAAAATATCAAAATGAAGATTTTTTGGCATTTTTGTTTGTTTGACAAGAACAATTTGTTGAAATTGACACACATTCATGAAATGGTTGAGTGTTGCTGAATCTGCAACTTTTGCCTAAAAACGTTTCCGCAGAAAAATTTCACCCAATTCTAGGCAGCAGTATCTTTTCCTCGAAGCTCTGGGAGAGATTGGGATTCTCTGTCTGACTCCTCAGAACTGATCTGAGTTACACGAGTGCAAATCCAAAGTACCAATGCACCAACACAGCAGTCAAGGCTAGACAAGACTAGGAAGGATTCTTAAACCAAAGAGCCAAATTCTCAGTTACACCAGGATATCCCTGAAGTAAGTCCACCAACTCTGAATCTGGCCCTTTGGTTATACAGGAATCATAAAGTCATAGAATCATAGAATATCAGAGTTGGAAGGGACCTCAGGAGGTCATCTAGTCCAACCCCCTGCTCAAAGCAGGACCAATCCCCAACTAAATCATCCCAGCCAGGGCTTTATCAAGCCTGACCTTAAAAACTTCTAAGGAAGGAGATTCCACCATCTCCCTAGGTAACGTATTCCAGTGTTTCACCACCGTCCTAGGGAAAAAGTTTTTCCTAATATCCAACCTAAACCTCCCACACTGCAACTTGAGACCATTACTCCTTGTTCTGTCATCAGCTACCACTGAGAACAGTCTAGATCCATCCCCTTTGGAACCCCCTTTCAAGTAGTTGAAAGCAGCTATCAAATCCCCCCTCACTCTTCTCTTCCGCATACTAAACAATCCCAGTTCCCTCAGTCTCTCCTCATACGTCATGTGTTCCAATCCCCTAATCATTTTTGTTGTCCTCCGCTGGACATTTTCGAATTTTTCCACATCCTTCTTGTGTGGGGCCCAAAACTGGACACAGTACTCCAGATGAGGCCTCACCAATGTTGAATAGAGGGGAACGATCGTGTCCCTCGATCTGCTGGCAATGCCCCTACTTATACATCCCAAACTGCCATTGGCCTTCTTGGCAACAAGGGCACACTGCTGACTCATATCCCGCTACTCATGCACTGTAATCCCTAGGTCCTTTTCTGCAGAACTGCTGCCTAGCCATTCGGTCCCTAGTCTGTAGCGGTACATGGGATTCTTCCATCCTAAGTGCAGGACTCTGCACTTCTCCTTGTTGAACCTCATCAGATTTCTTTTGGCCCAATCCTCTAATTTGTCTCGGTCCCTCTGTATCCTATCCCTACCCTCCAGCATATCTACCTCTCCTCCCAATTTAGTGTCATCTGCAAACTTGCTGGGAGTGCAATCCACACCATCCTCCAGATCATTTATGAAGATATTGAACAAAACCAGCCCCAGGACCGACCCTTGGGGCACTCCACTTGATACCAGCTGCCAACTAGACATGGAGCCATTGATCACTGCCCGTTGAGCCCGACAATCTAGCCAGCTTTCTATCCACCTTATCGTCCATTCATCCAGACAATACTTCTTTAACTTGCTGGCAAGAATACTGTGGGAGACAGTGTCAAAAGCTTTGCTAAAGTCAAGGAACAACACGTCCACTGCTTTCCCCTCATCCACAGAGCCAGTTATCTCGTCATAGAAGGCAATTAGATTAGTCAGGCATGACTTGCCCTTGGTGAATCCATGCTGACTGTTCCTGATCACTTTCCTCTCCTCTAAGTGCTTCAGAATTGATTCCTTGAGGACCTGCTCCATGATTTTTCCAAGGACTGAGGTGAGGCTGACTGGCCTGTAGTTCCCAGGATCCTCCTTCTTCCCTTTTTTAAAGATTAGCACTACATTAGCCTTTTTCCAGTCATCCGGGACCTCCCCCGATCGCCAGGAGTCGTCCACCAGTCCCCTTTGTCTGGTCTAAACTGCAGAGGCAGCTCTGTAGGTCCAGGCCCCACCCACCACTTTCATACAGGAGCCATAATACCAGATAGACTCACGTCTTGTCTTTGGTTTTAACGAAGAAGAAGCAGATGTACATTGTAGGCTGGCCAATATCAATTTTCTTAACTATTTTTTCCGAGGGAAGTGCCATCAGAGAAATTCACTCTTTCAACCCTCTTTGGGCACTTGATTTTCTTTTCTATTTTATTGGGTTTTATGTGGTTTTGTTGGGTTTTGGATTGCTTGTTTTAACACTGAGTTTTATGTAAAATGCCTTGAACTAGAGATGGGGCTGGACTGAAAAGTTTGAATGTGGATCCAGCACTGTGGTTTGAGCCTATTTCTTCCTAGAACACCAATAATGGACAGGCACCAGGGGCCAAATTCAGGACTTGAATGTATGCTGACAGTAGCTACAATAGGTTCTGCACATGTCCATTCAAAGCAGAATTGGGATCCATTCAAAGAAAGGGCCAGATGCTCAGCTGGCATAAACTGGTGTAACTCCACAGATGTCAATAACAGTACAGTGATTTACACCAGCTGAGGATCTGGCCCAAAATGGGCTAAATAATTTCACATCTAATTCTTCAGACAGTGCTAGCAGTGGTACTCCGGAGATTTACCTTGTTATTTCTGGACAGACACATTCTTGCTGTTACCTGGTTTTCAAGGTGAGAAAAGTAGCTTGCTTTAAGAACAGCACTTCAAAAGAAAAGTGAGGAAAAACAAATGGCAAATATTCCTCCCCAAGGTTCACAGTATTTAGTAAAACGCAGATAACCTTCATGCCATGACAATATCGTCAGAACTTGGGTTTTAATCACTTGTATTTTTATTGATTTGAAAACCAGATGCTAAATGTTAATCTCTACAAGCCACCCAGCCATATGGGGATTTAAGACATTTTTTAAATAAGCTGGAGCTTTCATACTTGACAACATGGTTTCCGAATGCGTGTGGCTGGAGGATTATTTATTTATTTATTTAATGAAATTCTTCTCTTAATAAAATTGAATTCCAATTATTTTAAAAGCAAGCCCCACCCAGACACAAGCTGACTTCCCTTTTCTATGCACATCTTGCCTCGAAATCAGGAGAAGAAAAGACAAAACTTTTGCTTTTTTAAAATTTGCAGCTCAAAATCCCAGTCCTCATTCCCATTGATAGTGTCAGCTGAATCCAATGATGGCTCTGGCCTGGAACCTTGATATTGATTGATACATGTCGCTCTCCCAAATACTTGGAAAAGCAGATCTCTTATTCATTCTCGAGATGTCGACTCCCACCGATCAGCCCATGACACCAGCCTCCAATGCTCAAACAAGCACCTTTGTGCTTTCTCCCATGCCACCCCGCACACTTGGGAGGAGCTCCATATAAACATCGGCAAAGTCACCTTATTGTCCTCCTTCAAACTCTCCTTTGCTGTAATGCCTACACAAACGGTTTGCCTTGACAACGGTTTGACTGCTGGTGTGTTGACACCGTTGTCTGTCATGCCGACCAATATAGTTTCATTGTGTTTTTGTACTCCCCCATCAGTCTGCATCCATGTGTTGTCTCATGTCTTAGACTGTCAGCTCTTTGAGTCAGGGACTGTCTTTCTGTTCTATGTTTGTCCAACACCTAGCACAAAGAGGTTATGGTCCATGCATGGGGTTATGGGGCTCTTATGCACTGCCACAATATAAATAAATAACAACAATAACAACTTCAACTTGCATGATCTCTGCAATCCATTATTGCATCTCAGGACCCACATGCCATCGGATGACTTCTGCTCTCTTATAAATGTCCAATCTTGGTGTCCTCAGCTGAGAGCAGACTCCGGCTGTGTGGTCAGAAAATTTAACAAGCATTTCAGCTCCATTCTACCCAAGCCTAAAAGTAGGGAGGATGCAGGTCTATAACAAGGGGAAGAGAAAACTGAGTATTTTGAGATGGCTTATTTGTTCTGTATTGATGGCTTTAAATGACATGCCAGTACTGGCCTCCTGGATGACCTCGGAAAAGTCACTTCACCTCTGTAATCCTTATTTTCCCCATCTGTAAACTGGGGACAATGACACTGACCTCCTTGGTGAAGCACTTTGAGATCTGTCAATCAAGCATGCTATATAAGAGCTAAGGATTTATTACTTGTTATTAGCATTGCCTGTAACTGTGACAACGCCCTGTAGTCCTGTTACTCAATGACTCTTCGTCATGGTGCTGTGAGTCTTTTTATTACTTGTACCACAATAAAAATATTTTTAAAAATAGAATTTTGGCATTCTCCTTATGACCCCCTTCCTACCACCTTCCCCCACAAAACAGGCAAAGGAAAGTTGCTCAGTAATAATTGCATCTGTTGTAGCCTCCTCTTCCGTGGTCCTACAACAAAGACAGTCAGTGGCAGCTGAGTTTATTGCTCCACTTACCAGACAAAGTGAGTGTGACTCTCTCTACATGTGCGTCAGTGCACTTATCCTCTAGCCAGTGGAAAAAAATTTAGAGCAAGAGTAGACCAGAGGAACAGAAAAGTCGTAAGAACCAGCTTTCCTCAGAGCAGGTGAAGGTGGTACACAGCACGGGAGGAGAAACGGTCCCCTGTGAGCAAACTTTCCGTGCTGATCTGTTTCTCTTCTTCCTTCCTATGACAGGGACAGCTGGCAGATCTGGCAAGCTGTACCCCAAGGAAGTGAGCTGACCTAATTGTGGTGCTTGCAAAACCATAGGGCCACAGAAGGCACCTTGCACAGCAGGGACTCCAGCTGGTAGTGCTTTATGAACACAAGGGCTCACCTCTGAGACAGACGCCTACAGGCACCTTGCCACTCACTCCTGAGGAAGGAGAAACACTTCCTGCGTGCAGGCTGCCCCCAGGGACGCGGGTGGTGTCTGTAAGAGCACTCAGAACCACATAGTCAGGTTTGGAGAGTGGGGACACCGAGGAGGACAGTCTAGGGCTATTTGGGGCTCACAGGTCCAATGTTTAGTGATTCTTTGTGTGACGTGTCATAGGCCCTGAGCAAGGTCAGCCCTGGCTTCCTGTCAGTGAGTTCTGGTGGGCAGAGCACCAAGTCGGCGGGGAGAGCATGCTTCGATATCGAGCGACAAGACACTGACCTCTATCTGAGAGACGGGAAATGTTCTGTCTGGGCCTTCAGGAAGCCTGTGAACTATAGGAGGCTTTGGTCCATAGGCCTCTACCCCTCACACACTGTGCCAAGGATGGCTGAGTGTAACTGGGAGACAGTCTGAGGTTTAGCTAAAAAGGGGGTGAGTGTATGTTGGAGACAGAGTCCCTTGGTTGGGCCTTTGGGGCCCAGAGTGATAAGGGACAGGAGGGCAAAGGATTCTTGTCAGAAGATGGCTCTAAGACCTGATCTGCACCTTGGTGAACTCCAAGAGGGAGAAAGGTCCAGATCAAGATCTTGACAGCCCAAATCTGGGACCTCAGGAGAAAGGGTTAATTCTGAGGGAGAGCCAGGAGGACTCAAACGGAGACAGCACTTGCAGGGAATAGGGGGTCCCACAGGAGGCTGAGCTCAGGCAAGTCATATGCCAGGCAGAGTTGCCAAATCAGCAGCAGGCCTGCATTTCAGGGGCTGCAAAATCAGGAAGGAGAAGTTTATTGTAGAGCTGCTTGAAAGATTTTCATTGAACAGAATGTTGATGAAAAATGGTGTTTCAAAGCAATCAAAATGATTTGTGAAACATTACTTCAGCATGATGATCATCTGGTTCTGACCTCCTGCATAGCACAAACCAGAGAACTTAGCCCTATAATCTCCTATGCATGCAGCCCATAACTTCTGGTAGAAAGCCATCCAGTCTTGGCTTAATGACTGAAGTGATGGAGAATCCACCACATCCTTAGGGAAGGTGTTCCAATGGCTAATTCTCCTCACTGTTAAAAATTTACCCTTATTTATGGTCTGAATTTGTCTGTCTTCACCTTCCAAACATTATCTGTCATTATGTCTTTTTCTGTTAGATTAAAGACCTGTCTACTATCAGAAATCTCTCTTCCATATAGATACTTATAAGCCACGATCAAGTCATTTCTTAACTTTTTCTTTGATAAACTAAATAGCTTGAGCAGTTTTAGTCTCTCCCTATAAGGCAGGTTTTCCAAACCTCTGATCATTCTTGTAGCTCTTTTTCTGAACCCTTCCAAATTTGTCATAGAATCATAGGGTTAGAAGGGACTACCAGGGTCATCTGGTCTAACCCCCTGCCAAGATTCAGGATTTGTTGTATCTAGACCATCCAAGACAGGTGGCTATCCAGCCTCCTTTAGAAAACTTCCAGGAAAGGAGCTTCCACAACTTCCCTAGGCATCTGTTCCATTGTCCTACTCTTCTTACATTTTGGAAGTTTTTCCTGAGATTTAATCTAAATCTGCTATGCTGTCGTTTGAACCTACTGCCTCTTGTCCTGCCCTTTGTGGCAAGAGAAAACAACTTTTCTCCATCTTTTTTATTGCAGCCTTTCAAACATTTGAAGACCACTATCATGTCCCCCCTTAATCTCCTCTTTCCCAAACTAAATCTACCCAGTTCCTTCAGCCTTTGCTCATCTGGCTTGCATTCCATCCTTTGATCATCTTTGTTGCTCACCTCCAGGTCCTTTCTAGTTTCTCCACATCCTTTCTATACATTGGTGACCAAAATTGGACACACTACTCCAGCGGAGGCCTAACCAGCTCTGAGCAGAGCCGTACTATCACCTCCGGTGACTTTCATGCTATGCCTCTGTTAGTGCAACATAAAAGTGCATTTGCTTTTTTTGCAACAGCATCGCATTACTGACTCATGTTGAGGTTGTGATCCACCACAACTCGCAAATCCTTGTCAGTGGTGCTGCTGCCAAGCATCCCTCATTCTGTATTTGTGCATCTGGTTATTCTTCCCTAAGGGTAGCACCTTACGTTTGTCTTTGCTGAATTTCATTTTGTTGTTTCTAGCCCAGTTCTCCAATTTTCCAAGATCCCTCTGAATTTTAGCTCTGTCCTATTATTGTTTTAAAGCAACTGCATTTAGAACCAACTTCCAAACTGATGAAAACTGCTGCAACTGCGAGTGAAGTCTATGGGAGTTAGCCCAATCTACACAAGAGCTGAATGGGGACCTTTGTCTTTGTGTGTAGACAGGGCCCTGTTAAAGAACAATCAGTTCCTGCTGCCAGCCTAAGCAGGGCCCTGGAGCTCAGTAAGGGGCTTGACAGCAAAATTTGCATCATCTTGGCCCCTTTTCTCCTCTCTCCCAATCCCTTCCAGAGAGAGGAGGGCAGAATGCCTAGAAGTGGTGTCCTGCACCCAGCTATGGATATGTTGTGGGATAGTGCCTATGTCAAGCAGGAAGTGGGCAGACACACATGAAGACATGCCAAGTTTTGGGAATGCAAGTAAGACACTGTATTGTGTTTAATTCATTTTGCTGATGATATAATCGTTGAATAAAAGCCCACTAATTCCAAATAGAGACTGAACACCTTTATTATTGCGTATTTAGTAGAGGTGCTGCAGTTAGCCTACGGTGCTCTCACTAATCATGTTTGACAGTTTTTCCTTCAGCAAGGAAGTTGATGGCCAAGTGAATTTTTTAAGTTAGTTTATCCTCATGCTTGACAGTCACATCTAGACAAATCACCTTCTTCATTTGAAACTTGATGTTCTTGGAGCAACCCATCCCCAGCTTGTGTCATCTGCAAATTTGATCAGCGTGATCTCTATTCCTGTATCCAGGTCATTAATAAAGATGTTAAACAACACTGGACCCAGAACAGATCCCTTTGGAACTCCGCTTGAGACCTCCATCCAATCCGACATCAGTCCATTATAGTTTCTCACTGTTTGCAGTTGTTTAACCAATTATGTATGGATGATTTAGTTGGGGATTGGTCCTGCTTTGAGCAGGGGGTTGGACTAGATGGCCTCCTGAGGTCCCTTCCAACCCTGAGATTCTATGATTCATTTAAGGATAGTTCTGCCGAGCCTGTGTTTCTCCAGCTTACCTATCGGAATGTTGTGGGACTGTCAACAGTCTTCTTGAAGTGTGAACTCTGGAACTGTACAGAGTATTCCAGGAATGGTCTCAGCAGTGCTGAACATAGAGATAGTACAACTTTCCTACTTTACTTGATTTACCCCTGCTTATTCCTCCCAGAATCGCATTCATGCAAGGATCATGCTGGGACCTAATGTTCAATCGGCTATCTGCCATGACCCCTAAGTCCTTTTCAGCCCCACTGCTTTCCAAGATACAGTCCCCCACCTTATAAATGTGGCATATGTTCTTTGTTCCTTTTTTGTATACAGCTGCAGAAGTGAATTACAGCCCCAGCTAGCAGCCAGACATGATTAGCTTTCCCCTACAAATAACATACAGCTAATAGAATCAGTTGTGAGCAGGGACATCATAATTCTTCTGAACATATTGACAGTACTGAAGGGATGACCAGATTACAAAGGAAAGGGTTCCAGACTCTAGGATGTACCATGGCCCAGATCCTCAGCTAGTGTAAATCAGCATAGCTCCATTTACTTCAGTGTTAATAAGCCAATTTATAACAGCTGACGATCAGGCCCAATGCATTTTCAACGCAGAATGCAAGGGTTTATCTATAGCACTCCTATTATAACATCGGTGTGAGTAACTGCTAAATTCCTGTGCGCTGCTTTGGGAATACATCCCTAGTTATAAGTTATAACACCAGCAACATATTACAGGTGATAGCAGCGCAAAGAAAACACAAACAGATTTGGCATTTAAATCCTCAGAAGAAGAACCAGTGAATAAGGCTGACATCTGTTAACAAGAAAAGAAACATAAGGAACTTTTCTAAGGATTTATATATTTATATCTGGCTGGCATCATTCTCATTCCAGTCATGTTCATCTTCAGTCTGCTTCGTTGAGAGTCTCACATATGCCCCCATGATGGTGAATCTGTTTCCCCTGAATATTGGGACGCATCAGTTGCTATTACTCCCTGTTTATCTATTGGGAGGTCCCAGCTGAGATCAGTGACCCATTTTACTAGGCACTATATGCAAATGCATAGTTCACTTCCTGTATGGATAAGCTTGCATTTTTGTCCAAGGCGACATGTTTCTATTGCTATACCAATACCCATAGCTTTTGAGATGTTGGGGTATTCTTGTGTGTGTGGGTAGGTGGATGTGGCCATCAGAGCTGAAAAACTCAGGCAGGCTGCTTACTGCAAAAAAGCATTCACAAGCATTCTTTGGAACGCCAAAGGGCTGTTTGGTTTAACCATCGTCCTACCTCTCCTTTACTCACTGTTTGCATATGGCTGTTTGTTCATGCCAATGTTTGGAAATGCCTGTGTGCTGTGATTATTTATATTAAAATAGCACCTAGAGGCCTCATGCAAGACTTGTGCCCCACTGGCCTGAATGCTCTACACCAGGGGTGGCCAACCTGAGCCTGAGAAGGAGCCAGAATTTACCAATGTACATGGCCAAGGAACCACAGTAATATGCCAGCAGCCCCCCCCATCAGTCCTCCCTTCACCCCGCTCCCAGCGCCTCCCACCCACCAGCAGTCCCGCTGATCAGTGTCTCTCCCTCCCTCCCTGCACCTCCTGATCAGCTGTTTCGTGGTGTGCAGGAGGCTCCGTGGGGGAGGGGGAGGAGCGAGGGCACGGCAAGCTCAGGGGAGGGGGTGGGGAGGGGTGGAGTGGGGGCAGGGCCTGTGGCAGAGCCAGGGGTTGAGCAGTGAGGACCCCCCCGTCACACTGGAAAGTTGGCCCCTGTAGCTCCAGCCCCGGAGCCGGTGCCTATACAAGGAGCTGCCTATTAACCTCTGAAGAGCTGCACGGGGCTCCGGAGTCACAAGTTGGCCACCCCTGCTCTACACAGTCCCCGCCTCTAAGAGTCTGCAATCTAAAGGGAAAACAGAGAGGTGAGGTGACTTATCCGCACAGCAGGACAATGGCAAAGAACGCAGATCCTCTGTCTACTGGACCACGTTGCTCCCACAGCAGCAGTGAGTGAATGGCTTTACCGCATTATTGAATGGCTCCAGGGGCTTCTCAAAGGAAACAGAGGAGAGATTAAAATAGGGTGACTTGTAACTGTTGCTCTTTTCCCCCCATAAACAGACCATGTCTATTCACATAAATTGCCATGGGAATCCACTAGCCCTGATTATGCGGTCAGTAACTCCCTGCCCGCCCCCCCCCCTTTTCTTTCTTTTATTGTTATTCTGTTTGCTCGCAGAAAGCAAGAGCAGAGAAACAGAAATGGAGAAGAGTTGCCATGCACTCGGCAGCTTTTGTCAGTGTGTGGGTGGCTGCTGTTTATAGTGGAGTAGTGGTGAGCCCGGGTTTCCCCACCAGTCACTGGAAAAATGGCCAAAGCCCCGAGAATGTGATACGGCTCTGTTAGGAAGCCCAAGTGAAGGGCTGGATGTAAAGGGCCCAGAGATGGGGTGAAGACCCTGGAGAGGGTTGACAGTGTGTTGAATGCTTTGCAAACCCAGAAAAGATTCATCCATTTGACTGTGTGGCTTGGCTGGAGGACTGAGCCACTGAAGACCCACCAAGCAAGGTTGACAACCTACAGGGGATTCCAGGGGCAGGAAAGATTGAAGTACCATGCCCAGCCAATAGGAGGCACTCAGGAGATGAGTGCGGCTCCATCACATTCCCACATCATGGAAATCTTGGGGTGGGGCTAATGTGTGCACTTGGATTTATCTTCACAAGTGAGCAGTAATAAAATGAGAGCATAAGCAGCTGGGCTAATAACTTTATGGTAGTTGAAAACAGGACAAGCCAACTTTGATTAAATTGTTGTAGTAACTGGTGCCTGACAGTGAAACTGATTTTGTTCCTTATTTCCTCCATATTAAATCTACTAGTAAACTATTATTATTTGTTATTTGTATTTCTGTCACACGTACATGCCCTAGTCATGGACAGGGACCCACAAGATCATAGGATAAAAGAAAATTGATAGACATGAGACCAGTTCCTGCGTTTATGCTGTGGACCGACTCCGTTGTGGGCTTGTCGAGATAGACTGTGACGCAAAATATGCAGCTGAGACAAAAATCCATCTAACCCTCACATCAAGATACAGACCTTGGGAAAGCATGTGTGGAGAGTAAAGGAACCATGAGCAGGTTAGCTGTCTGCATCAGCCTCCCATAATTCAACATAAGGGGTTCATAGTGCAAGAAGAATATGTGTTTCAGAGAGTGTAGTAACCATTTGAAGGCAATGAAGTGTGTTCTGGGGAAACACAGTCAGGGCACCATTCAGGATGAATGTTTGTTAGCAGAGAGAATGAAAGCTGCCCAGGAAATCCAAAGGAGAAAGGACCAAGGCCTTTGCTATTTTAGGACAGTTACAATATCTGTGGTGTAGAGGAATAGTGTCTATAGAATCACGGGTATTGGTTTAATATAAAAAACAAGTGGAGGTTAAGCTAAAGGACTGGGTAAATGGAGGCAACCACATGGGCTTTTATATAAAGGAACGAGAGTTGGAATATTCTTTTATTTGCCTAAACTCAGGAAAAAAGAGGAGTGTACAAGTTTTCCATCTACTTAATGATGCCAAGTTTCATTTGATGAAGGACGACAAACATATGTTTCCACTTCATCCCATCAAACACCTTCTGTTCTTGGCATCCAGAGATGAAGCCAGTAATGGATGAGAGCAGGTATTAGCCCAGTTTATAACTTCAAAGTAAATCTCTGGGTATTGTCGGGAAGATAACAATTATGTCTGAAGGCCATTTGATCAGGCTGAATAAGCTTAGTTACAGCTTTGTCAAGTCTTTCAGACACAATCTTCATGAGAATATTAAAATCAACATTGAGCAATGAAGTAAAGTGAAGAGAAGCATATTCTTCAGCTGCTTTTTCCTCTTAGAGAATAAATTAGGGAGAGTATAGAGAAATGAATTATGAAAGGATCAAGAGAGTTACTTCAGCTGCTCTGCTGAAGCAGGCACTCATCATGGATTGCTCTGGGATGAGAATCATCAGCATACAGGGACACTTTTGGAAAGTTTTGAAGTTGGTCAGTCACAATGGGCCAGATCCAAAGCCCCCTAAGTCAGAGGAGCCTTTCCATTGGCTTGAATGGACTTTGGATCAAGCCCACTGCCAGTTCTTCCACTGGGATATGGTTTTGTAAGAAAAACATTTTGTGAGCCCTCAGAAAATGCTCTTTCTTTAGCACTGTGGTATATTCCCTGGGGGAAAAGAAGTGGGAATGGTGGCACTAGCACGTTCCTTCTTTTCGCTTGGGCAAAAAGACCTTCCATCTAACTTGATTCAGCTGGTTCTTGGACATCTGGTGAACCTCTAATGGGGAATCCATCTGCCTCAAGAGTTTCCTTGCATCACAAATCCATGATATCCTCATTTATCTCCTTGGTAGTGAAACTCCTGGATCCGGTAAAACATATTCATTTGGAATTGCTTTATGACTTCCAGGAAAGCTGGGGGGGGGTTAATTAAAAAGTTGATCTGTTTGTTTGTATTGCCATTTTAGTAGTTAGTGCTTGGGCATCTAAAGAAGACATCCGTTTGGGGCACGATCCTGCACCTGCTGAAACCAGTGGCAAAACTCTGACTTCAGTGGGTCAGAATCAGGTCATTAGACCTTTCTATCTTCTCCTTTTACCACCAAGATGACACTAAAACACGGTAGAGCTAATTCTAACTCCCTCTTCAGCAGTGTAAATGATCTTTTAAATGCATGCAAATGTACTTCATACCTATTTTAAGTGCCCTTTTCATTGTCAGAATGGTGTAAATGGAAATTCGGTACTTTGTTTCTCTGCTTGTATTTTGCCGAGTCTGACTACACTACATCAAAAATGATTGGGAGCTATTCCTGAAACATGTGTCTTGCTTAATGGACCAGATAACCCAAATATGCTCCAGTCTTCAATACAGCAATTTTAATAGTGAAAAATCCTTCATTTTGATCTTGTTGATAAATGCAAAGTAATCCACATTGCAAAATATCATCCCAACAATACTTGCAAAAAATGGGGTCTAAATTATCTGTAACTAGTCAAGAAAGAGATCTTGGAGTTGTCGTGGATAGTTCTCTGAAAACATCTGCTCGGTGTGCAGCGGGAGTCAAAAAGGTGAACAGAATGTTAAAAACCATTAGGAGCAGACAATAAGACAGTAAATATCATATTATCACTATATAAATCCATGGTACACCCACACCTTGAATACCCTGTGCAGTTCTGGTCACCCCATCTCAAAAAAAATGTATTAGAATTGGAAAAGTTCCAGAGAAGGGCAACAAAAATGATTAAGGGTCTGGAATATTATCCCTATGAGGAGAGATTAAAAAGACAGGACTGTTCAGCTTGGAAAAGAGACCCTTAAGGGGGGGTATGACCGAGGTCTATAAAATCATGACTGGAGAAAGTGACTAAGGGAGTGTTATTTACCCCTTTAAATTACACAATAAACAGGGGTCACCTAATGACATTAATAGGCAGCAGGGTTAAAACAAACAGAAGGAAGTATTTCTTCACACAATGCACAGTCAACCTGTGGAACTCATTGCCAGGGGATGTTATGGAGGCCAAAACTATAATTGGTTTCAAAAAAGAATTAGCTAAGTTCATGGAGCACAGGTTTATCAGTGGCTATTAGCCAAGATGGTCAGGGGTGCAACTCCTTGACCTGGGTATCCCTAAACCTCCAACTGCCAGATGCTGGGACCAGATGACAGGAGATGGATCACTTGATAATTGCCCTGTTCCTTTCATTCCCTCTGAAACACCTGGCATTGGCCACTGTTGGAAGACAGGATACAGGGCTAGATGGACCATAGGTCTGACCCACTATGGCTGTTCTTAGGTTCTTATGCCTAATCACCCCCCACTGTTCTTAGTTCCTGATATGTTCTGGTCACCGTCCCCTGTGGAATTACATACAATCCCTGGCCTACAATGTTACATGAACTCAGCACAGTAAGATCTTCCAAAGATATTGCAGGAAATTGCCATTCCCAGGAACTACGACATTTGCAGGTAATGGGCCAGATTTTCAACAGTGCTCAGCACCCATCATCTCCCAACATAAAGGTGATTCTGGGTCATGCCACTGGGCATGGAATCAAAGACCCACTGGGTGCTGAGCTCTTTTCAGAGCCTGGCCTAATGCCCCCTGCACCTTTGCTGGCCCCTAAACTCCTGTATTCCTTCAGACACCCAAGAGCCCCTTCAAGGTGAACCTCACTGATTTCCCATGCTCCTCTATTTCCCTCCCCTCTGTGGAAGGGGGTGATAGAACACAAAATCTTTTTCCCAGCTAAGCATTAATGTTCCTTTTATGACATGGGAGACAGCTGACAAGGCACAAGGGAATATACCCCAATTTTAGTAGAATCCTCTACTCTACTCAAACAGACCATGTTCAAGCTGGTCTTTTGACATGATGGGTTTCAAACCTAGGCCCAGGGGTTGCTAATGGAGAGCCTTATCTTCTGTGCCGCCATACTGCAAGGTCAGATGAGGGAACTGCAGCTAACCCCCCACTGACTCAGCTGGGTCAGATGCCTCGCAGCATACTGCTGATTGGACACGATTGAGCATGAAGCTGCCTGTTCCTGTCCCATCTCCTGTCTGAGCAAATGGTTGCTAGAGCTGCTGCTTACCAAACCTCTGAGACCAAGTTCATGTCTCCTCACCTGATTCCTGCTCCTTGCTCATGTTACCACGCTTTGTTCTTGCTTCCTTGCCCTAATTCCAGCAACTGACTCCAGCTTGACCTTTGGCATGACTTGTGACTCTGATTCTGGCTTAATCCGTGGCATGCTTCCAACTCCAACCCTAACACTGACCCTTGGCGTGGTTTCTGACTCTGGCTTTGACTTTTGGCATGACTTCTGACTGTGATCCCGACTTTGCCCTGGCTCTGACTAGGTCATACTGCCCTGATACCAGCCCTGACAGCTTGCTCAGACTGTCTCTGTCTCCCCCGGGACTGGTTGCTGAACCCTCAACTAAGTGTGGACACCACCAGGGCTGTCGCCCTGCTGTCGCCCCCAGGGCCTGTGAAACCACGGAAGCAGATTGCTGCTTTCCAGGCAGAAAACCACAAGCTGAGTAATCAAGAACTGCAGCTACAGACGACAAATCACTGCTTGCAGGAGCAATCTAAAGCACAGGAGACCAGTCCCGAAGTCACTCTGCCAGAGAGGTATAATGGCACCCGCAGTAAGTTTCGTGGGTTACTTATCCAATGCAGGCTCCCGTTTATGCTCTGCCCTCAGGAGTATGTCACAGATTGAGTTAAAGTGGGACTATTACTGAGCCTGCTTACCAGGGAGGCCCTGGTGTGAGCCTCTCCCTTTCTCGAGCAGGATCACACAGTGTTCACCAACTGGGACTCATTCTTACAAGCCTTTGCCACTGTTGACCATGAACCTCCCAAAGCCCGCACAGCAGAGACTGCCTTATGATAGCTTCAGCAAACCCTGGGGACAACCCCTTCTTATGTCACCCAGTTCAGACATATGGCCATAGACACTGCCTGGAACGATGCTGCACTCCTCCTCCTCAGTTTCAGGCTGGTCTTTGTGAAGCACTAAAAGATGAGCTGGCATGGGTGGACCCCCCACCATCCGTGTAGAAGCTCTACCCACCTCCTGCACATATTGAAAGCTCAGCCCTCAGGCCCAAGTGAGCTTGGCCTCAGTCAAGCCCATGCAAACTGACACGATATGGCTCCAACTATTTTCAGGTGAGCAAGAGTGCAGAATGCAAGAGAACCTCTGCTTCTATTGTGAAGAAGCAAGCTATGCAGTATCCAGGTGTCCTGTCAAAACCCCTGTTATCCCATGACAGGGAGAAGACTACCCCCACACTCAGTAGGGGTCCTGAGCCTGGGTACTACCATGGAGAAAGCGCAAGATTATGTTAAACCAGGAGTTTCTCTTCCACTTCCCCTTTGCAGATTCCCCTGCAACTGTGGGTCCCTCCAGTCAAGCGGGCCTTTCCCATACAATGGCCCTTGATTGATTCAGGAGTGGGGGACATTTTATGGATTTTTCCATGACCCAGGTCCTCACTCTTCCAGTATTACCCAAGGTTACCCCAGATCTGGTAGAAACAGTAGATGGGTTTCCAATGGCTTTGGGTCTGGTTACACAGGAGACTACACTGCTGGAAGTGGTGACTGGGGAACACCAGGAAATCCTACATATAAACCTTTTTTCCTTTTCACGTGTCACACTGATTTTAGGAGCACCCTGGTTAATCTGTCATGACTTCCATATTCTATGGTCCCAGTACCCCATCTCCTTCCTGACAAGCTTCTATAGGAAGAACTGCCTTCCCATTCCAGAACTTGGACCCCCTAGAAACCAAGCCAGAGGATCCCACTCCAAGAACCCAAATGTTTCCCCAAATAGCAACAACCCTATCAGAGCAGAAATGTCAATCCCACCAATGAACCATGTCTTCCAGTGAAATAGACAGACTACTGGGATGCCTTTGAAAAAGGCAACACAAGTTCACAACCCCCCATATCATGTGTACAGTTGCCCCATCAACCTACAGCCTGGAGCCACAGTTCCATTCAGGCACATATATCCTATGTCCAAACGAGAGCTAGCAGTAATAAGAGAGTACCTTCAGGAAAACCTAGATAAAGGTTTCATCTGCCACTCTACTTCCCCAGCAGGTGCCTTAGTACTCTTTGTAAAAAAGGATGGCTCTCTGAGACTTTGCATGGACTACAGGACACTTAATCCCATAACCATATGCAACCAGTACCCCTTACTGTTAATCTCAGAGCTCTTGGACTGAGTACAGTCAGCTTTGGTGTTCACCAAGATGGACCTTAGAAGAGCATATAATCTAGTTTGAGTCAGGGTGGGGGACTCGTGGAAGACAGCCTTTAGAACTAGATATGAACACTCTGAATATTTGGTAATGCCCATTGGACTCACCAATGTGCCTGCCAGCTTCCAGCATCTGATCAACCACATATTTCAAGATATCTTAAACCAGTTTGTGGTGGCATATTTAGACAGTATATGAATCTATTCCAGTAATCAAGCAATCCACGACCACCATGTCCATGAAGTTCTCACACAATTGTGCCAGCACAGGTTATATACAAAACTGGAAAAGTGCATATTTGAGCAAATCTCTGTTGAATTTTTGGGGTTTATCCTGTCACCAGATGGAGTACAGATTGACCCACAGAAGGTATCCACAATTCAGGAGTGGGCAGAACCCCGGAGGATCCAAGACATACAAAGGTTGATGGATTTGCCCATTTTTACAGGAGGTTTGTTTCAGACTTTTCAAAGGTCACAGCCCCTATAAATGCCATCCTCCATAAACCTGCAAGGTTTCACTGGTCCTCCAGGCCTGCCAAGCCTTTGAACATCTGAAGATAGCCTTCATCTCTGCTCCAGTGCTGGTCCAACCTGAACATGACCAATCCTTTATCTTTGAGGCTGACACTTATGATATAGCCATTAAGGTAGTATTATCCCAAAGAATGGGCCCAAGCAAGAGATGCACCCATGTGTGTGTTTTTCACAAAAATTTTCTCCAGCCAAACATAATTACAAAATCACAGAGAAGAAGTTACTCACCATCACAGCTGGATTTGAAACATGGCAACACTACCTTGAGAGGACAAAACACCCGGTCTTAATCTTAACAGACCATAAGAATCTAGAATATCTACGATCTGCCAACGTGCTGAATCAGCAGCAGTTACGTTGGGCCTTGAAGTTTTCAAGATTTGATTTCACAATCATGTACCATCTGGGCAACCAGAACGGCAAGGCCGATGCCATTTCATGAAAATGGGAATATTTTACAGAACCCGCTAGCCCTGAAGAACCACTTGGCATATTAAAATCATATCATTTTGTTTGTCCATATCCTCGGACTTTCTCACCAGGCTTTGAGCAGCCCTCATGAATGATCCTTTTTAAAACTTGTCACATCATCCAAGGAGGGTCTCCCCTGTACCATCATATGCCACTATTCCTGGGTCCATGACCACCTTCATGTCAACAGCAGCCTGAACTTCCCAGCCGTTCCCCAAGAGTTGAGGTGGTGCACATATACCATGATGCATCCTGGGCAGACCACTTTGGACGATCCAAAACTGCGCATCCTGTAGCCTGTTCATTTCAGTGGCCACAAATGTGGGATGATGCCTGATCCTATGTCAGTCCTCCGGCAGCTGTGCTCTAACACAGACCCCCTCAGACAGGTGGCCAGTTGGAATGAGTCAACCAGGAGCTCAAACAATACCTCTGCTTCTTCCTGAACCACTGTCAAGATCACTGGGCTGCATTGCTCCCGCTAGCTGAATTTGTTTAACACAGAGCACATCTCTACCCAATCCAGCCCCTTCTACTTCACCTACGGTTTTCATCCTTGTTTCCACCCCTCTATACCCTCATCCATGACGGTTTCCACTGCCTCTGATTTGGTACAGCGCATTCATGAAACCCAACCCACCTATCAGAGCACCAGGCCACCTCAGCCTACAAACACCATGCTGACAAGCATCACCAAAAAGCCCTGCCTCTAAAAGTAGGCTAAGAGGTGTGGTAGTCCACAAAACACCTACAGACCAGTCAACCTGCATACAAATTAAATTATCAGTATGCAGCTCCTTCACCATCACTTAGCAGATCAACCCAGTGGCACGTGCATTACAGCTCCGCCAATCCTGGAAGGTCCATCCTGTATTCTACGTCTCCCTCCTAAAACCTTCCCTTGACAATCTGTTCCCCGGCCAGCATGCACTATCTCCACCCCCGGTTCAAGGACAAGGCCATGAGGAGTACATCGCCCACAACGTTCTGGACTCACAAATGCACAGAGGGACCCTCTATTATCTATAGGGGGAGGGATAGCTCAGTGGTTTGAGCATTGGCCTGCTAAACCTGGGGTTGTGAGTTCAATCCTTGAGGGGGCCATTTGGGATCAGGACAAAAATTGGGGATTGGTCCTGCTTTGAGCAGGGGGTTGGACTACATGACCTCCTGAGGTCCCTTCCAACCCTGGTATTCTATGATTCTATCTGATTGATTAGGAGGGTTATGGGCCTGAAGAGCACTTGTGGGAGCTGGCTTGATATGTACACGTCCCTGACAAAGTACAGGCATCATCCTGAGAAGCCTGGGATCTGGGGATCACTCTAGGGGGGAAGTAGGTGTCAGGTGCCACAGGTCTCAAACCCAGGCTTGTGGGGTTGCTAAGCAAGAGACTTACCCTTTATGTCACAGCACCACAAGGTCAGATGAGGGAACTGCACCTAATACCCCACCACCAGAGGCTGGACCCACTGACTCAGCTGGGTCAGGTAACTAGCTGCAGACTGATGATTGGATACCACCAGGCATGAAGCTTTCTGTATATGTCCCACCCCTTGTCTGAGCAGCTATTTGCTAGGCCTGCTGCTGACCAGACCCCTGAGACCACGTTCCTGCCGCCTCGCTTGGTTCCTGTACCTTATTCCTGCTTCCTCGCCCTAATTCCAGCATCTGCCTCCAGCTTGACCCTTGGCGAGACTTGTGACTCTGATTCTGGCTTAATCTGTGGCATGCTTCCAACTCCAACCCTGACACTGAGCGTTGACGTGGCTCCTGATTGACTCTGGATTGACCCTTGGTGTGGCTCCTGACTCTGACTCTGGTTTTGCCCTTTGGTGTGACTTCTGACTGCAACCATGACGCCACCTCTGGCTCTGACCACTAGGTCAGACTGCCCTGTTACGGGCCCTGACAAATGCACAGAGGAGAACGGTAGCTGTGTAGAATGTTCGCACATGTGCACAGGGACAGGGGAAGGAGTCAGCAGAAGAGCTGCTGTATGTGTCACGCTCCCCTGTAAGACCTCCAGTACTTACAGTGGTTAACGCATTGCTAGAAGCAGCAGTAACTCCCCCTCTGTGCCTTTTTGTCACAGCACACAGAGGTTCTGTGGTATGAGGAGCTGGGTGAAACATGTAGCAATGCTATCAAGGCATGGAAGTGGGTTTCTACAGTGCCACAGGCCAGGGATACATGGGGTTATCCTACTAAATCCGCTCCCCAATTGCCCTAGAGGGAACAATGCAATGAGGCAGCAGCAGCCCAGGAGCCATGGGGCAGTTCTTCCTTTCAATGCCCCTTAGTGTGTAAAAAGCAGGCTTTGGCCCTAAGTGACCACTGCAAGCTGTTGCAAATGAAATACTCCATCTAATTTGCAGGTCTCTCTTTTCCATGTTCAGAATCTTTGCAGGTGTGTTACCAGCAATGGCCTCACTAATTAAAATCTTAGCACAGCCCATAAACCTGGTTGTTCTCCAGTAAGGTTAGAAAAGCGTGGTTAAAAAATAATCAGCCGGTACTGAAAACATGTAAGATGCCTTTGAAAATGAGTGTGTTTGCCAGTATACCGGTTAAATCTACTAGCTGTATTTGATCTACTCATAATGGAACTGCCCTTGCAAAGTAAGATGTCAATCCAATTAAAAGGGAAATGTCTGGCTGATCCATCTCCTAAACAATTTAGCATGTTTCTTTGAAGCTAAGCAGGCCTTCTGGAGAACAGCCATGTGTCCTTAACTGAGGGTTGTATTGTACCTCACTTGTAGCAGGACTAATCCCACTGATGTTCCAGGCAAAGAAACCAATTGATGGGGCACTTGTCTAAATATCCCTGGTATAATGGCAATTATTGCTGCTTCATCATCAACACTAGCTCGTGGTTCAGCATTTCTCACCACTCTGTGGGATGTTTTCACTAACCTCTAATTATCCAGCAAACTTAATAACTGACATAAGTCTCCATGAAAGAACAGGAGTCACAAAATGTGGGCTATTCTGTTCAGCAACTTAAGATGCTTTTTCTTCTCTGAGTATAAGTACTTGAGTGAAAGTCCTGCGTTTGAGAAGATGAATGCCACCAGGATTTTAGATTCTTTGCTTAAATAGTTCCGTACCAACATTCTGTGTGTATAAAACTTAAGACTTGGTTAAAAAAGCCTTACGGTTGCCGTGATGTTGTTACGGTTCAAAGTGTTTCAGTGGCGTCCAATCAAAAGCAAAAAATATAATTAAACTCTCTTTACTGAAAATCTACAACTTAAAGAAAAAAATTAAAAATCTGGAAACTTAGCAGTCCCTGGGTCCAGCCAGTGTTTCATTGCCATGGAATTCTTCACCCCTCTCCACCTCATCCCCAGCCTGACCCTGGGGGCCCCCCTGGTTTTGTTCTGTAGTGGGAAATATGCTGTTGGCTTTGTACGTTGTTTTTTTTTAAGTGTGGGGTAAAGATTTCCAAAGGACTCTAGCCCCAGCTCCATTAAGAAGTGTAAAGGTGCGTGCATTTTCTCAGCACGTGGCACATGGGCGAAGGAGGGTGTTTGTACCACAGGAAATGCAATGACTTGTGGTACAAGGCACGTTGATTATATGGTGTTGGAAGGGCGGGTATGGGAAAGGATGTGCAGCTTTCAAGGTTTTATTTCTATCTCTGTGACCGCTGGGACTGAACGCTGTGTTTTGTACTGAGCACTGTTGGGTGCGTAAGTGCTCTAGCACACTGGAAATAGATCTCTGGATTAGGAACAGGGCTAGTACTATGTTGTTTTCAACTTTGCATATATTTTTGCACATTTTAGGGGGCAAAGTTAAGTTTGGTAGGAGTCACTGAAGAAAGCTGTCTGTAGCTGTCAAGACCCACAAGGGGATTGACAGTAGCTCACGGGCAACTGGACTGTCCATGGAAAGGCCCCCCATCACGTCAATGGATCGGGCCCAAAATCAGCAAGGTGCCCTGATTATTTATTGGCTTAGGGTTCTCTACACCACAGTGGGAGGGTTGATTGCAGCTCATGTAGACATACTTGTGCAAACTTTAATCTAGCTAGCACAGCTAAAAATAGTAGTAAAGGCATGCACTTCATCATGAGTTTCAGCACAGGTATTCAAGCACACCCAGCACTCTGGGTATGTGCTTGGATCCCCAGCCCACACCAGGGTCCAGGCCACTGCATCTTCACTGCTATTTTTAGCTGTGCTAGCTAAATTAAAGCTAGCAAAGGTAGGCCTCCCCCAGCTGCAATCACGCCTCTGACTGTAGTGCAGAGAGATCCTTAGTCTCATTGAAATAACGGGTTGTTTTTATTCACTTTTATCATTTTAAAAGCAGTTACCTATGAATAAATGTCTGATTCTCAGAAAAAAATCAGACCAAATCTCACTTTAAAAAATGAAAAAGGATCATCCACTTAGTAACCTTATGAAAAAGTCTGATAGAATCTACCATCAATTACACCAATATATTCTATAGAAATTACTCAACCTCTAGGATTTAATGTATTTGCTATGAAATTTCTAAATCACCCTCTAGAATTTAATAGAGAATCCCTGCTATAGAACTGTATTGCTTAGATTGAAAACTTCACAGAGAAGTTACCATTCCCTATGAACTGAAGTAGGAGTTTCCCATAAGAGGAAGATAGACAGCATCAAAACTGGAAAATGACAAGTAACCTCAAGAAATACAGAAGCAATAATACATCAAAAAAGTCTTTGGACTGAATTCTTCTCTTGGATTGTAATTGCACCTCCTATTGACTTGAATGGCAGCCATATGCACTCATCCAAGGACAGAATTTGGCCCTTTAAAAGGTCAGAGTGAATCTAGTGTGCCAAGGTGCATTTAAGATGAGATTTTAAAAAAACCTCCCAGACAGTTAAATGATTTTTTAAATGCCAATCATGGTCCAAATTCTTCCTTCACTTGTGCTGGTGCAGCCCGACTGAAGCCAATGGACCTACAGATAGGTAGAATTTATCCCTGTATCTGTATTTCCTTTCCTAAGCAGATACAGATCCACTTCCCATTCCCTCAAACTTTCTGGAGGTTTGGATCCAAATTTAGATCTGGATCCAAGCTGAATGGTTCAGACCTGTCCCTATAAATTGGCTCAAACAGAAACTCCTTGGGGCAGATCCTCAGCTGGTGTAAATTGGCATAGCTTCACTGAGATGCTAGGAAAATTTACACCCATTATGTAAAGTCACCTCAAATCTTTGGAAAGCTGTGATTCAGATCTGACTCCAGATCCAAACTCTATGACTTGTCCCTATTGCTAGTCCTAAATATCGTCTTGAATCTACCTAAGAACATATATACTGTGGCAGAGCTCTGTCCTTGCCTCCATGGGTCCCATGTTACCTGGCAGATTTCACTAGCCTCAGAGGCTCACTGTGACCCTCCACGTAACCCTTCTTTCTCTAGAGACAAGGGTCACAGCCTACTGAGCCATTTTCATCATAAGCCAGCATGGGAGGTGAGGAGAAGTTATCCTTCCTTGCACAGTCTCTGTTGTCTCCCAGTCTCAATGATTAATCAGGGGGCAAAGCCCGGGGTGGGGGGGGGAAGAGCCCAGGCCCACCCTCTACTCCGGGCTCCAGCTATGGTAGCTGACCTTTTAGAAATATGACCTGTACAATTCCCTGGGCTACTTCCCCCACAGTAGCCCTCACTTCCTCAAGCTCCACTTTACCCTTACCTCAGGGCCTCCTTCCTTGTGCCTGATATGGGGTGTACTACTCAGCCTCTCCAACAGCGCAACTTCCTCCCACAACTCCTGACACGCACCCCCACCTGACTGACTGGGAGGCTTTTAACTAGTTTCAGCCAGCCCCTGATTGGCTTCAGGTGCCCCAATCAACCTAGCATTCTCCCTGCCTTCTGGAAAGTTCTTAATTGGCCCCAAGTGTCTTAATTGACCTGGAGCAGCTTCCATTTCACTTAACCTGGTACTAGGGATTTGTTTAGCCTGGAGCTAATATATCTGTCTCCCACTACTTTTCTATAGCCATCTGGCCTTGCCCCGTCACAATACAGAATGGGTCTTTATGATCAGAGACATGAACCCGGTCTGCGACGCACAACTACAATTACAAGAGAAAGAAATTTGAAATGAGGTGATTTCTTTCTTTTGTTCTTACAAAATTGCCTCCTAGCTGCATTTATTGTTATTACTATTTGTAATGCAGGAGTGCCTAGGAATCCAGCCAGGGACAAGGACCCAGTTGTGCTTGGCGCTGTACAAACACAGGGGAAAAAAGATGGTCCCTGTCTCCAAGAGATAGCAATGTAAGTATGGGTCAGCATTTTGTGTAAGTGCTACCAGCCACAGTTAGGAGGCTGATGCCAGGACTTGGTAACACAGTGGGAAACCTAGCTCTGAAATGAGATGAAGAGAAAGGTGTGAGTTTGGACATCAAGAATGCTCCTGGGACTATCCAAGGAGCAGCCTAAGAAGCTGCTCACCTTCCCTAAATAATCCCAAACCAGGAAATGAACTGCATTATTTGATTTAATAATGTTACATTAAATTATTTTAGTGTTTACTCTCTTTATTATTCCCCAAGCCGCACCACATTAGAGTCTCACTTTAAAATAAAGTAGCTGAGCTCTACACACACAGAAAGCAGAATGAGTTTCCCTAGCAACAAAAACCATGGGAAAATTCTGAACCCGGCTCCTGCATGCTCAGGTTTCCATTCATTGCAGTATGTTTTTTACACTGGCTTGCCTGAGAAAACTGGAAACCTGGCATCCTGCACAACCTCAGCAGAAAATCTAAAGTACAGCAAACAGTTTTGCAATTCATTCTCTGTGTGCCATGAGGAGCAGGTGATGCTGTTGTATTGACTGTGGGGCTGTGTGTTATGTTTCTGTCACAGTTGGCCTGCTTTTCACCTGGAGGACAACTATTAGCTAAGTGAAAGATCTGAAGCTGAAGGGTATTCTGTGTTGTAAGACGCAGAGCTAGGAGCCTCTTCAAAACCAGTGCAAAAAAAGAAAAGAAAACCCCAACATTTCTTTCCAGCACTCCTCATTTGCGGCGTAGCTCTGCTATCAGTGTACAGCCCTTTTGTACCCAGGAAAAGCAGAGGGTCTGCTCATCTAGTCTGGCAATGCTTCCTGCTGTAAACAGCATGCTGTGACCCTTTCTGGGACCTATGAGCTTTAGGAATGTGGGGTTGTTTATTGAATGTTTCAGGGCTAGATTTTCAAAGCAGCTGAACACCCAAGAGTTCCCAGTTCAGCCCATTCTTCTTTCTTCTAGCTCTTATAACATGAGTTATATTTCAGCTTCAGATCTTCTCAGTTAAATAAAAAGAAAAGGAGGACTTGTGGCACATTAGAGACTAACAAATTTATTTGAGCATAAGCTTTCGTGAGCTATAGCTCACTTCATCAGATGCATTCAGTGGAAAATACAGTGGGGAGATTTATATACACAGAGAACATGAAACAATGGGTGTTACCATACACATTGTAATGAGAGTGATCACTTAAGGAGAGCTATTACCTGCAGGAGGGGGGGAACCTTTTGTAGTGATAATCAAGGTGGGCCATTTCCAGCAGTTGACAAGAACGTCTGAGGAACAGTGGGGGGTGGAGGGGGAGAATAAACATGGGGAAATAGTTTTACTTTGTGTAATGACCCATCCACTCCCAGTCTCTATTCAAGGCTAAGTTAATTGTATCCAGTTTGCAAATTAATTCCAATTCAACAGTCTCTCGTTCGAGTCTGTTTTTGAAGTTTTTTTGTTGAAGAATTGCAACCTTTAGGTCTGTAATCGAGTGACCAGAGAGATTGAAGTGTTCTCCAACTGGTTTATGAATGTTATAATTCTTGACGTCTGATTTGTGTCCATTTATTCTTTTACATAGAGACTGTCCAGTTTGACCAATGTACATGGCAGGGGGGCGTTGCTGGCACATGATGGCATATATCACATTGGTAGATGTGCAGGTGAACGAGCCTCTGATAGTGTGGCTGATGTGATTAGGCCCTATGTTGGTGTCCCCTGAATAGATATGTGGACACAGTTGGCAACGGGCTTTGTTGCAAGCATAGGTTCCTGGGTTAGTGGTTCTGTTGTGTGGTGTGTGGTTGCTGGTGAGTATTTGCTTCAGGTTGGGGGGCTGTCTGTAGGCAAGGACTGGCCTGTCTCCCAAGATCTGTGAGAGTGATGCGTCGTCCTTCAGGATAGGTTGTAGATCCTTGATGATGCGTTGGAGAGGTTTTAGTTGGGGGCTGAAGGTGACGGCTAGTGGTGTTCTGTTATTTTCTTTGTTGGGCCTGTCCTGTAGTAGGTGACTTCTGGGTACTCTTCTGGCTCTGTCAATCTGTTTCTTCACTTCAGCAGGTGGGTATTGTAGTTGTAAGAATGCTTGATAGAGATCTTATAGGTGTTTGTCTCTGTCTGAGGGGTTGGAGCAAATGCGGTTGTATCGTAGAGCTTGGCTGTAGACAATGGATCGTGTGGTGTGGTCTGGATGAAAGCTGGAGGCATGTAGGTAGGCATAGCGGTCAGTAGGTTTCTGGTATGGAGTGGTATTTATCTGACCATCGCTTATTAGCACAGTAATGTCCAGGAAGTGGATCTCTTGTGTGGACTGGTCCAGGCTGAGGTTGATGGCGGGATGGAAATTGTTGAAATTATGGTGGAATTCCTCAAGGGCTTCTTTTCCATGGGTCCAGATGATGAAGATGTCATCAATATAGCACAAGTAGAGTAGGGGCATTAGGGACAAGAGCTGAGGAAGTGTTGTTCTAAGTCAGCCATAAAAATGTTGGCATACTGTGGGGCCATGCAGGTACCCATAGATGCGGGTGCTGCACTGATGACATCTTCATCATCTGGACCCCACATATCTATTCAGGGGACACCATCATAGGGCCTAATCACATCAGCCACACTATCAGAGGCTCATTCACCTGCACATCTACCAATGTGATATATGCCATCATGTGCCAGCAATGCCCCTCTGCCATGTACATTGCTCAAACTGGACAGTCTCTACGTAAAAGAATAAATGGACACAGATCAGATGTCAAGAATTATAACATTCAAAAACCAGTTGGAGAACACTTTAATCTCTCTGGTCACTCGATTACAGACCTAAAGGTTGCAATTCTTCAACAAAAAAACTTCAAAAACAGACTCGAACGAGAGACTCCTGAATTGGAATTAATTTGCAAACTGGATACAAATTAACTCAGGCTTGAATAGAGACTGGGAGTGGATGGGTCATTACACAAAGTAAAACTATTTCCCCATGTTTATTCCCCCCCTCCATCCCCCACTGTTCCTCAGACGTTCTTGTCAACTGCTGGAAATGGCCCACCTTGATTATCACTACAAAAGGTGCCCCCCCCCACAGGTAATAGCTCACCTTAAGTGATCGCTCTCATTACAGTGTGTATGGTAACACCCATTGTTTCATGTTCTCTGTGTATATAAATCTCCCCACTGTATTTTCCACTGAATGCATCCGATGAAGTGAGCTATAGCTCATGAAAGCTTAGGCTCAAATAAATTTGTTAGTCTCTAAGGTGCCACAAGTCCTCCTTTTCTTTTTGCGAATACAGACTAACATGGCTGCTACTCTGAAACCTGTCAGTTAAATAAGTGTCCAGATTTTCAAAAGAGCTCAACTCCAGTTTAGGCACCTAACTCTGAACCAAGCAGCTCCCATGGGGAACAATGGAGGATCCCCGCCCCGTCCCTCCCACAATCCAGTTGAGAACAATGGGAGCTGCTTGGTTGCTGGGCTCTTTTGAACATCTGGCCAGCACTGTCTCTTTTGTTTTGGTTTTGGCTTTTATTATCTCTAATACACAAGTAAAAGAGAAGATACGGTTTCACAGAACAGGATCTAATGATGAAGGGAAGAAATATAATATAAATATATTTGCATTGAACACTTTATATTACAGCGATAAATCCTTTATGCCTGTTTTGTATGGCTTAATTCTATTTATTGCACCTTCTGTGTAAGGAAGGTTGAAGAAGTAGGGCCCATCCTTATGCGACATGACATTAATTAGTTATCTTCAAGATTTAATAGTTTCCAAAAGGGACTTGGATTATCTTCAGATGTCTGAGCTGTTTTGTAGCCAGTAGATTAATCAGTCACAAGTTGCTGCTTCTGGTAAAGTTGTAATCCATTTCTCTGCTGTAGAATTCTTCCCTTATCTTCTCAACATCTGAGCAAATTGGTTTCGTGATCACAAAGCACATTGCTTCTAAAGTACAGTATAAAAAGGAAGCACATATGTTCTCCCTTTCATACTTCTAGACATCTGAGAAAGGACCAGTATGAGATTCAAGTAGCTTGCAGCCCACTCCATTTATACCCAGATCCTAGATTTTCCAGTACATAAGCTTTATGCCACCTTTGCAACACCCAGATTCTGTGGTGCCAGGGGACAGTTCAGTCCCAACATAAATCACAGCATCCTGGGGATTGATCTAATTTATGGTGGCCCCCCAAAGCTGCCTGCAGTGTTCTACAACCCAAAACGGCCATAATGCTGAACACTATGACCATGCCCCCTCAGGCTCCCCGCCTCAGATTGGCGCACTGCCTCTGCTGAGGGTAGTGACGTGGGGTGCTTACACTGGCTCCATGCAGCATCTGCTTTGGGGGAATTCATGCCCGGTCCTTTGTAGCCCTGTTACAGCCCCTATACACTGCTGCAGATTAGTATAGGGCCCAGCCTCCTGCTCTGTACTGAATATCACTCATGATTAGAAAGTTACTCTGGAGGTGTGCAGAAAACTTCCCATGTGTGTTTGTATTGAAGTGCTACATGCCCAGAGCCTCTCTCACCCCTCCTCTTGTCACCCTCCATGAAATTGTTGCCTCTGAAGGCACAGCAGCATTACCGAGGTTAAGCAGCAGAGCAGTAGCTAAGAGCCAAACCCTAAGTAAGATGAGCAGGGTTTGGCCCCAGGAAGCTGCAGCCTGGGAAGTAGGCTGCAGTGCAGCTGTGCTGCTGGAAGACAGTCCTTCTCCTTTGGCCTTTAAAGCTATCATGAGCTTCTGGGGCTAGACGGCCCAGGCCAGTGTAATTATTACCAATCGAAGGGTCTGGCTTCTGCCTTGGGCAGGAAAGGAGAATGTTCACAAAAACACAGGATCAGCCAAGCGGATGTGGGTTAGCATAACCCCACTGCTCGCTGTGCATCATATGTCCCCTTCTGTGCCCGATTCACTGTGGAGGTGAGTGTGTTACAGCTGCTAGAACGAGAGCCTGGCTCTTTAGCTCATGCAGTAGTGATTGAGGCTCCCAGTTCAAACCCCTGTCAGCCGAGATGGTGGCCATCACTGCTGCCCATAGCCTAACATTGGAAATTTGCCCATGGGGCAATTCATGCTCACATTCACTTATTTGCTGTGCCAGTGCCTTTCTCTCTTTGTGGCCCTCCATCCTACCAACATGTCATCAGGAAACCGTGGGTTCTCTTTTCTCCCTCCCTCCCCCTGAGAAATGCATGGTGGGAAAAAAGAAGGGGCACAGTAGTGGTCTATTTCTCTCTGCTGTCCCCACAAAGTCAAAAAACGGAAGAGGGAAAGGCAGAGCGGGAGCCTGTTCATGTACGACAAAGCCAGCCAGAGTAGCTCCCAAAGTGCTAGCCTGCCTGGAGAGACTGGGCTGTTTCCCAATTCCATGCAGCTCAGCTCCAGAAGGAAGCAAGAATCAAATCACTATAAAGTAACATGAACCAATAAAAACAAAAAGAGAGAGGGAGAGAATCAAAGAGTAAATATCCCAGGAGATGAAATCATCCAAGAGCAGATTTACAGGTAAGTCATTTTCCCTTCGACAATCATGCACCCTGTTTGTAAGCAAAGGCAGGGCCCCATGCCACTACTACAGTGAAATCATCTCAAATGATCTAGTTTGCAATATGAAATATCCTCTTAGCTTCTCTCTGATTGTAGTTTGTGTAAGAGCACAGAGGAATAAGGTGTTAATTGTTTAATGTCTTTTTGTCCTGTAGTGGTAATGATGTAAATTTCCCCTTTGTGCTTTTAGAAGAGTTATTGTCCAACTACAGGTAATCAGACCCACGTCTATGGGTCTGTGCCTCAGCATGCAGAATGTAGAATTATTTAGCATGCCCACCCTGGAGAATGGTTTGCCTGCAGGCATCTAGTGTTATAATAAAGGGTGCGTTTGCAAATGCTTGAGAGTAAATTAAGATTCTGTAATTTAGAAAGAAATAAATGTTACATGTCAATTCTGAACTTCAATGGACAAGTAAAGTCAGAATCGATAGAAAGAACTTCACGCAGTTCAGGGACCCCTTTAACTTGGTGCTGAGAAAATTCCCCCCCCCCCCAACCCCCACAGAAGCATCTAATAAGCAGTCAGAGTGACCTGCAAAGAAATACTGTGTACCTCTTTCTCTGTGTCTATTGCATTTCTGGGCTGCTTGTCATCACAGGACCCCTGCACTATCCAGATCAGCTTATTTAGCATTCAGCATATCCTCAGCTTTCCATGGTTCCAAGTTTGGGGGATTTTTTGGTGGGGGGGAGGAGTCTCTCTCTAACACTCTGTCTTCTTTTCTCTGCTACTCTCTTCCTCCACTGCTCATTATTCTTTTAAGTCCTGCTGCCCTTGTAGGGTTTTTGATCTTGGTGACTTTATCAGGGAGAACTTTAGCAAAGAGGTGGGTCTTGCAACTAGATCTGAGTCAGGCAGTGGGTGGGTGCGAGGGAGGGGCTGGGGTCAATGGGGCAGGTGGAGGAGTTGGAGAAGGATAGGTGAGAAACCATGCTCATTATGGGAAAAGGAGGAGGAGTAGGAGGGAGATCACAATAGATCATGTCTGCCTTTGAAGAATCTAAGGACGGGTGAAGGCTGCAGGGCTGGGAGCCTGCAAAGAAGTAAAGCTGTTCTCATTTTAGCTTCATTTTGAATTGAAATGTCCATTCTGCTTTGGTTTTCAAAACCCCAAAATATTTTGCTATTCCAATTTTGGGTTTTTTCTCTTTCTCTTCCTTTTCTATTGCTTTGCCCCTTTTCTGGGCGGAAAATAAACCCAAATGTCAAGTGAAGGAGCTGAGGAGGAGAGAGCAGCTGGACAATGCAGGCGGTGGCAGTGGGCAGAGGTCAGGAACTCAGAGACTGGCAGATTAGAGGAGGAGCAGTGTTTTCTGAAGGCAATGGGTGAAATCCTGGCCTCGTTGAAGTCAATGGCAAAATTCCCATTGGCTCAAATGGGATCAGGATTTTACCCAGTGTTGGGTAAATGGCCATTGTGATGAGTAGGAGAATAATCCAGGACTGAAGCTAAAGGAGGGAAGTGAGGGTAAGAAGCTGATGGGACATCAATGAGGAAGTTGAAGTCACCCGGGCTGAGGGCGAGGGATCACATTGAGCAGAAGTGGGAAAGTCAGCTGCCTACATCAGTGCAGCATGTGGTGGGTGAGAGGCTGAGAGAATAGAAGGTGACAGCTACACAAAATTGTATTTCAAAATCAGAGATGCTGCTTGACCATGTTACAACACATAAACGCTGCTGCTGTGATGCACAGACATTTCACAGACTTTAACCGAGCAAATGTCTATTTGAAACATAATACCTTGATCCCAGCTTCAGACTTGTCATGTAGCTTCGAGCACAAAACAAGTTGTAAACTCCTGAAAACTAGATCTTGTCCTGTAAATGATGATCTTTAACTACGTGCAGACTCTGCAACCTCAAGGCATGTGTAGTAGTCCCATTTAATTTACTGGAGCTATTTGCATGAGTAAGAATCACTCGCGTGAGTAAGCGTGGTAGAATTAGGCCCTCAGACCTATATCTTCAAAGGTATTTAGGTGCCTGACTCCTAAATAACTTTGAGGTTATGGGCTAAGTCTTCAGCGCAACTGCAAGAACATTTTATTAAACAAGGGACATAGACTATGTAAGGGTTTTTCTTAACCCTGTGGTTTCTTGTCCAGGTTATGATATCACAATCAAAATGACCTTCTTAGTGTCATCACTAATGTCCTTAGAAGAGACCCTCCCAGCACAGTGTCTGAGCAATGGCCCTGGATTTGAGTGGGAGAAGAGCTGGTCAGAAAAGAAATAAAAATTGTACATTTTGTTCAAAATTTTCTGGGGATTATTGTTGTGGAAAATTTTCTTAACAGATTTGCTTTTTTGTTTTGGGGCGAGGGAGGAACACTTCTAAACTGTTTTCCACTGGAAAAATTGAGGAGGGCAGTAAAGTGCGAGGAGGAAGTGACGGTTGGGTTTGTTTTTTTTCCCACCACAACAAATTTTTTCAAAAATCTTTGGCTGGGGCGCATTCTTGGTCTGAAAAAAGAATGTTAATGGCAAATTATTTTTTTTTTAGCAGCTCTGTGGCTACATCCACACCGGCGCTTGAGGTGTAATTTCCCCCTCAGCTTCACATACACACACTCCGTAGCTCTGATCAGGCGAGCACGCTCAAACCAGCGGCGTAGCTGCTGCAGTGCAGGCCGCGGGAGAGTCTAGCCCCGCTCAGTACAACCCCGCCTGGGACCCTCAGTACGTACGAGGCGGGCTAGCCTATGCTGCTGTTTTTAGCATGCTAGCTCAAGCAAAGCTAGCACACACGTCTACCTGCGCTGGAAATTACACCTTCAGTGTAGATACCCCCCTTCGCAGAATTGTCCCCCTTTGCGGGGGGGAGGAGGGCAGAATCAGGTCCCTTGTAAATCAAACTGGCATCTCCTGCATAGAAACCTGACAGTCCCAGGGTGCTGGTTGCGGGCGGTGGGATGAGACACGCTCCCATCCCAGCCAGGAAGGGGTTAACAAGCTCCTGTGGGTGCAATCAGCTCAAACCAGCGCTGGTGGGCTTGTTCTGCCTGCAGAAGTGCGGCTCCTCATAAGGAAGGCTCCAAACCCAGGGAGGAGCAGCACTCAGAGGGAAGTAAAGGTAGAGTGCAGCCCTGCTAGAGCCCACAGCGTGGCGATGGCTGACAACTAAAGCTGCTGCAGACCCTCTGCCACCTGGACTATCGCGCAGGAGAGTGACCATCTTTACTTCATTTCTTTCCTCTTTGGGTCAGGGATGCTGCCCTGGACTCACCCCTTGCTCAGAGGTTAGTACTCCGTAAGCCGCACAAGAGTAGTGGGGTGAACACAGACTGCTTAAGGGCAACAGGACTGTTGTCCTTTCCGTGTAGATTACCAATAGACCTCAGAAGACATGGAGGGAATTGACCCGAGACTCGTAACCTGAGGAACACGCTCCCACAGCAAACCAACTCTGTAGTAACACAGAAGGTGTTGGGGACAGAGTAAGTGCATAGCTGCACCCCCAGGGGGTGCTCTCAAGGCACGGCCTATGACAGGCCATATAAAAGGACAGCAAAGATACCAAGACACGTGACTGTGCTCGAAAATACAGTCCATAGCTTAACGCCTGCTAAACGAAGAATTCTCACTCCACATCAAACCCCCCAAGAACAGTGCTACACAATTGTCTGGTGCATTATTTAGTGGGAGTAAAAGAGGCTGTCATTTTCCACTGAAAAATCAGGGTGACCACAGGACTTTGGACTTGTCACGCAGCGCTAGTGTGACAAATACAATTGTTGAACACTTCAATCTACCTCGTATATCATGTGCCCATCCTGGTAGCACCTGATAAAACCTTCTTGCATGCCAGGTCTTTTGTACAATGGAAATGGAACCTTGAGGTTCTTTTCCCCAAGATCTTACAGTGAAAGGCACCTCTTGTCTCACAGATGTGTGCTGGGCTACCCCAGTATAAAGTAATTGCAGGTTTCCATATTCAGAATTACATTGTGGGAAGTGGGGAAAGGGGCGATTTCCTTGTAATTGGAACTTGCAAAATGACACTTTCCATTTCCAAGGGCTACTTATTGGCAACAGCATACAGATGACATCATCCTACACATTTTGTCCTGTGTCATCTCTCTGACTGCAGCCTGACATGCAATCCTCCCTGTTGCTTTTCTTCACTGCCAGCCTCCAGCACTGAAACCAACAGCTATGGGCAGTCACGAGGTGAGCTTGGCAGCAGCCTTAGCCAGATGTCAAGCCATGGAATGTATTTTTCTAGTACAGCCCTTTTGTGATGCTTCTTCTCTGGCTGTGTCCTAACAGCTAGTTAGCTCACATGAACTGCTTGGAAGGGAAACGGAGAGGAGGAATGAGGCAGGGTCACTTTGTCTGATCTACTCCTCCCGGAACCAATTTGCTTTCAGTCACCCGGTGCTTGAGGGCAGTTTTTCATATCAGAGTTGTGAGGATAGGTCTGTAAAGCTCATGTGGACCATGCTTAGATGTTCCGGGCTAATGGTGCTCATCTGTTTTTGGTATAAATCTTCATCTGATAGCCTTGGAGCTATGACTACATCTGGGGCGTGTCATGCTTCTATTTCACCGTGGGGAAGCAGGAGCTTCAGTGGCATGAGCTAAGAGGAAGTCCTTTTTTTCTTTCTTTTAGAAAGGCTTGGTTATATAAGGCTTATCCAAATCTTTCCCTGTTGGATGATGCACGAGAACAACAGGCAGGGATGGGGAGGGGAGGGAGTCCATAAGGTTAGATGATTTACTAAGGAAAAAGGACGTTGGTATTTAGGGAACAAGACCAACTGAGTAAGCATACATTGGCCAACTTCACAAAAGCTTGGCATTTACTGTACATGGTAGGCACAAAATCCTAGGGACCAGAACCTCAGCTGGTGCAAATCAACACAGCTCCACTGGGATCACTAGAGCTCATTTATTCCACCTGAGGATCTGGCCTTAGGAGTTCGAAACTTGGCAAGCTTCGAATAGAAGTTCCGAGTTTCACTGTTTGACCCGAAACCTCTCCATATATACCAGCCCCTCTCCTGGAGCCACTCTTGTGTGAAGATCTTGACTCCCTTTCGTTCATCCCTGGGGACAGGAGTGGGGTGCCACTGTTCCCCCCATAAACAATACCCCCCCTGACCCTCTTCTCTCACTGTACCTGTGATGTCTTCTGGGGAGAGGGGGGCCAGGGCCATACTGGCCGCGCTGCACAAACGCACAGGAATGGACAGCGCCTGCCGCAAGTGGACACAGCAGACAGGAAGGATTGTTATCCTCCTTTTACAGCTTGGGAACAAAGAGATCAAGGGGCCTGCCCACAATTGCACAGGAAGGCTGCTGTGGCGCCAGGAGGAGCGGAGTCCCGGTTGCCAGCATCCCGGTCCACCGCCTTAACCACAAGACCAGAGCTCCTTGGAGCCATCGTTTTTTGGGGTGGAAAACTGCTCCTCCCCCATCTGCTGTCCCTGAGGAGCCAGCATAGAGGCTGTTCCCCCCACCGCATCCAAAGAGAGGGCCTTGTGGGACCTGGAGGTCTTGGTGGTGGCTTCGTCCTGTTTTAATAAACATCATAGTTTTAAAAGTAAAACTCCCATCTCTCGGCTCACCGGTATCCCAAAGCCCTAGGCAGGACACCCACCCAGCGGGGGAACACGACTGCCATTCACATGTCGGTGGCTCTGGAACTGCTGAGGGGCCGAGGGGGCATGCCATGGTTTCACTGAGTTAAGGGGAAGCTGTGTCCCAGCTCAATGGAAACTCGTCTCAGCTCTGTCTAGAAGCAGGGCGTCAGGACCATGCCCTCTTGCACAGAGCACCCCCTTCAGGCCGTGGTGCACTGGCCATTATAGAAGCAGGGTCCCCTCTCAGTGCTAGATGGAGGCTCTGCCTGGGTGCTGCTCATGTGCCCTCCCGCCCTGCCCACCCTCCAGTGCAGAGCAGGTTATGGCACATAGCATGGAACCAGCTACCTGGGGACCTTTTTATGAGGTGGTTGTGGTTCACCTACACTTTGATGAACATTTCGCAGTGACTCAACCAAACCTGAAATCCATACTATATTTGCCACATCAGTGCTCTCTTGCTGCCCTACATGCAGGACACTCAGGGACCAAATGAAGCTATGGTGTAAATGGGAACAATTCCACTGATTTCAAACCAGTAACATTGACAATCGCTTAAAGGATTTCAGGGGCACCACAGCCCCTTGCACCAGAGCTACCTCTTAGCCGAGAGAAAGGTGTTTGATTACTGAGTAGAGTACCAGAGTCAAAAGGAGATTCCAGAGGAGTCATGCAGAGGTAGAAGGGATGACTAAGGTCTTGTCTGCATGGGAAAGTTTTTCTGGCGTAACCTAAGATGTGAATTTAAACCACTCCAGAGATACCTGTATGACCCCCGCCCCCGCCACACCTATGTGAACACTGCTATTCCAGGTTAGCTGATATCACTTGGGAAGGGATTTAAGCTAAACCAAAAAAAGACACTCTAATACTGGAATAAGCATATCCACACATCTGTATAACTATATTTGGTTTACTGGTTAGATTTTACTATGCAAGTAAGCCTTGTGGCCTGTAGCCCTAAAGCTGTGGTTTTCAGCCTGTGGTCTGCAGATCCCAGGGGGGTCCAAAAACTATGTTTAAGGTTTCAAAAGGGATCTGCATCTCCGTTCGAAATTTTTTAGGGGTCTGCAAATAAAAAAAGGTTGAAAACCACAGCCCTAAAGAGTAGAGAGCTCCCTACTGACATCTATTGGTGGACAGGAAGAAGAGCAGGGCTCCCTAGGGGCAGGAGCTCTCTGCTGGCCCCTGTTGGTGAGCAACAGGAAATGACTGCATGGGGCAGTACTTATTTGCATTTCCGTTATGTGCCAGTTGGGGGAATTTTTGTTAAAATACAGTTAAGGTTTGAGGGCAATAAAATGCTATTATCCCTGTTGGGAAATAAAAGGACAAGAGAACTGCACCAACTGTGCCTGAAGTCAGGGGTCACCCTGACTGGGCAGTCGGGCAAAGTTGGGTAAGGGAGCCTATGGTGAACAGAAAAGGCATTTCCTTTCTGTGGGGAATGGCTGTTTAGTGGGGATCATTAACATGTTCTATAGGTGTCTGATCTTTCTCAGAAGACTCAGAACAGACTCAGCTTCGGGACAGTTGACAGCTTTAGGTGGTCAGGGGAGCTGAGGCAGGTGGAGGTCCTGAGGGGGATTTGGCTGAAGCCTTGGGGTTTGTCTACACTGCAGTTAGACACCTGTGGCTGGCCAATGCTAGCTGACTTGGGCTCGTCAGGCTTGGGCTGAGAGGCTGTTTAATTGTGGTGTAGGTGGTCAGACTCTGTCTGAAGCCCAAGCTCTGGGACTCTCCCACCTCGCAGAGTTGGAGCCCAAGTTCCAGCCTGAGCCCAAATGTCTACACTGCAATTAAACAGGCCCTGCAACCCGAGCCCTGCGAGCCTGAGTCAGCTGGCATGGGCCAGCGGCAGGTGTTTAATAGCAGTGTAGACAGACCCACGAAGAGCAGCAGCCTGCCTGAGAGACTCTGACTACCCAGTAATCAAAGCTGAAATCAGCTGGGTCAGGTGGTGGAGTCCCACGAACAGCCTGGGCAGTAGTTCCGCAAGGGGTACAGGAGGCTGGACTCAGGAACAGGCCGGGCAGTAGTTCCCTCAGGGGAATGGGAGACTGAACTGCCAGAATCCTTGGACTTTTGCAGCCCAGGACAATAAACTGTAAGTAGGGAGCCAGGGAGGAGGGAAGTAGTTAGAATGCATCAGCCACTCACAGCTGCCAAAGGAGGACTGAGGTTGGGGCTATTATCAAGACATCTGGGGGAAGTTTTACCTCATAGAGTTTGTTGACTTATTACTTGCTGACTTTCCCAAGCTTATTCTGTTGTCTCCTCTCATTAACTTCTCTTTGTTTAAACCCCTGGATTCTGTGCTCGCCCATGGAGAGGTATTGACTACCAAGGTTTCTGGATGGGGGCTCAAGCTGGTGTTCTTTCCCTTTTCAGACGGAACACCTAGAAAATGGAACCCAGCCCCTTTTTGCTGCCAGCAACACCTGGCAGAAAGTTTACAACTGTGTAGATAAGGCCTAAAGCACCTTGGAAAAGATCTGTATGCCCAAACCTCGGAAGCAGTCTGGGAACACAAAGCAGTGCTGCCCTATTCTGCAATGTGAGTCTCGGGCTGGCAGAGCTTTCCTCCAAGTATTTGCCTTTCAAAGGATTCAGGCTGGGATTGCCAAAGAAGCCAAAAGCGATAAGGCAGCCAGCTCACACTGAAAGCCCCTCGGCCCTCTTTGAACAATCTGAGCTGGCAGTGTTTAATATGAATGATAGGTGTGGTGTATGAAAACTGTGTTAAAATGAAAAGGTGTCGCTTTAAGAATCAGGGGTTTGCTTGCAGGCTAGGGGGGCGGGGAAGCGTGCAATCTGGGCCTAGCAGCAGGCAGGCGGCAAACAGCCAGCCTACCAATAGGTTGGGCTGAGCTGTGGCTCTCTCTTCTAGGAGCAGCTGGTTTGTGTCTGCCCGCCGGCCTTTGGGTTCCTGTGTGTTAGGGTTCTGGATTCTAAGCCCTAAAGTAGTGTTACACTGCAATCTTCCATCAAGAGTTCTTTGTATTTTTATCTAACTTCTGTGTGTGTGCGCCATGAACGTAGCAACAGGATTCCCTCCTGGGGCAGATAAACTCTGCCCACTTCTGAGCTGTGCACTGTGGCTCTTTTCTTAGCCTCCTTTAGAAAAAAGAACCCAAATTGAGAGGGAATTTAGACACCAGACAGGGGTCCTGGCCTGAAAATCCTGATGTGGAATTTGACCACCCTGCGGCTTCTTTAGGGCTGGGGTTTGGAATTTCAAGCCAATTTCTAAGAGATGTAGGGAGAAGGAAAAAGGAAGGGGAATTCCCCATGATGGACATTAACCGTTTGAGAATTCTTTATGAGAAATGTTCTTCTCATGCATGAGATTGTCATTATCTGTATGGATAAAGGGCACATCAGACCAAATCCCTTCAGTCCTTATCCAACCCAAACTCCCATTGATTAAGTGAGAGATCTGCTTGAGTGTTAGAGAGTACTGACTAAGAGTTAAAGACGGCAGGATCTGGCTTGTGATTTCATCCTTAGGGATCTGTTCTGTCTAAGGTGACCAGAAGCAAGTGTGAAAAATCGGGACGGGGTGGAGGTAATAGGTGCCTATATAAGACAAAGTCCCTAATATAGGGACTGTTTCTATAAAATCAGGACATCTGGTCACCCTTTTTCTGTCCTGGTTTCCCCTGTGTTTATTTCTGTAATGTTATATTAAACACAAGGAGCCAGTCTCGACCCTCATGCAGAACTTGTGCAAGGCCAGTGACATTGACAATCCCAGGGGTACACCCTAAATCAGATTTATGCACAGAATCAAAATCTGTAACCTGCCTGGATAAAGTGCAAGAGACAGGGTGATTCTGTTGGTGAAAGAGACAAGCACAGAGGAGCTCTGTGTAAGCTGGAAAGCTTGTCTCGCTTGCCAACAGAAGTGGGTCCAATAAAAGATATCACCTCACCCACTTGGTCTCTCTCTAATATCCTGGGACCGACATGGCTACAACAACACTGCAAAGGACAAAGTGAGTTCTGTCGAGCATTTCAGTCCCATGGCAGGTTACACAGTAACTGGCATCAACTGGTGTGGCCAGAGGCTGTCACTTTCTTTGCCTGTGTAGAGTGAGGCTCAGATGACTATGGCATCCTTTACTTCCTTTGCAAACATCACAGACAATGAAATATTTTCTATTCTTATTTTCAGTGATCATTATAGATCCAGTCTTGCTCCTGCTGAAAAGCGGTGAAACTCCCATTGACTTTAACGGTGCAGGATCAGACCTTAGAAGCAAATGCATCAGCCCCAATAGGAAATGGCTTTAGGAATCTTAGATTTGAGTTGTGGAGCTGAATAATCTGCCTACATGGGAACAGCTACAATTGAACTCTACTGTACATACAGGATAATAATGCTAAACTACTCATTTCCCTTCCCTAGGGTAATTCCCCTATAAAATAGAAACCTTTTGTTATTCCGTATTAGCAGCTGGGACTTTAGAGTATTACATTAATGAGGATTTTTGGAATGTGAAAACAGGAGCTCCGGTGTGTTGTTAGATTAAAACAAACAATGGCATCTTGATCCAGAACATGAAATATCAGAAGGTTGAGGCTGGCTTTTTGACTGCTCCTGTCCACAGTCCCCTGGTGCAGTACAGTCTGACTTGTCACAACGATTGCAGTCAAAGGTCTTTGCCAAACTAATGGGAAATAATCTGCTATGATTTTTAACTAAGAAAAAGAGCTCCCCTGGATTGTGTTTGGTGTTCTGTACCCAACACTGGAGAGAGGAAGAAAGGAAAACAGTGTTTGGGATTTCTTGATAGCGTCTCTTTTATATACTTCCCCCACCTCACCCCAGGAAGATGGATTAAAAGGACGACTATATTAAGTAACAATTACTGAAGGAAGCCTGGGTTACAACTGTGTGATCCAAGGTGTTGTCACTTTTAGCTGTCAAAATATGTGTGTGTTACACTTTAGATGAGCCTGTCAAAACAGAGCAATATTGCAAAACTGACTTGGCTTATAAATTTGCCATGGTACTCATGCTAATGCAGGCTCAGACATGGCGGGAGCTGAGCTGGACAGCTTTGCACCAGTCTAACAACATGACTAATAAAGGTTTATAAATATCTCCTGTTACTGGGCTGTGCATGGAGACCCTGAGAGTTCCTCATTATATTTCCTGTTTGCCCTAGCAGACTGAACAGCTTTCAGGCCTGTCCTCAATAACAATATGAACTCTCAGGGATACTGTGCCACATCCTATCCCATTTTCTTTCTTGAGATGTGGGAGAGATTTAAAATACTTCTCTGATCTGTGCCCAGGAATATCTGAGTACAATAAGAAAGCCATGGGGACAATCAGGCCAATGATTATATTTTACCAAACCTCATTCAAATGCCATGTCCTTTCCCTACTTCCTTTCCTGTCAGCGTTCATTACTGAGAGGCTGTATTTGTATGGAAACAGATGCTCTCTTTTTTTCTAATCAACCTAGTACAGTCGGCATTGCCACCCACCATCCAGAGTCTGTTACATCACAATCATTTCCACGCTGCTATAACATGAAGGAAGATTGATAAATACAAAAAGGAAGTGGGTTTTTCCTTATGCATTTTGGACCAGAGTCTGCTACCCATAGTCACATTTCATAGCAATCTACTCCGCGAGTGCTAATCAAATCAACCGGACTTTTTCTGGAATAAGGTGCTGCTCAGTGTGAGTAAGAATACTAGGATCTAGCCCTTGACATGTATGTAAGTTTGGAATCAGTGCTGCAGTTTGCAATAATGCAGTGTGACTAGAGCTGGTTAGAAAACTGAAAAACTTTAGTTTAAAAAAATATTTTGCCAAAATTTCCCATAGAAATTTTTGGCAAAAAAAAATGTGAAAGCCAAAAATTGTTGGCTGAAAACTGAGCACTTCTATTTGGAAGTGCTACCGCATTGCCTCATAGGCATTGGACTTCAGGTGCCTATTCTCCTCCATGGGCTAAATTTTCTGCCCCTACCCTTTTAATTTTGGCATCAAAACCATTGAAAATGAAACTTTCTGCATGATTTTGATGGATCTTTGCTCCAAAATGTGCCAGGCTCAACCATGGGTGTAGTTTTGGGGGGGGCAGAGATGGTGTTCCCCCCCAAACTGAAAGCCTCAGGCAGGTGTGGAATTTGCCACCCCACACACGGCCCCGCTGGCCTGACTGGAGTTGGACCCCCTTCAACACCAAATCATTGGGTCTGACACCCTTGTGGACTTACACCCTTCTGAACAATAATTCCCCCTCTTCCTGCAGGAATCACTGGGTGACCTCCTTGGGCTGTGTTATGTATGTTATCACAGTGGTCCTCTGGCCTTCAAATCTATTAATCATTTTTTCTGGGGTGGAAAATGTTCATATCTTAGCAAAAAATGTTATACTAAATGGGCTCATTTATGAATCTGTAATTAAACTTCCAAAAATCCAGTTTTCAAGTAGTTTTGAATTTGACTGCAAATACTTCATGTGTAACTGCTCTGCATCTGTCTTCCTCTTTCACACCCAAACATTTGTATTTCTCTTTTACTTTGTGTTAAAGATAGAGCTGGCCAACGATTAAAAAAAAATGGCAATTAATTGTGAGATTTAAAAAAAGTGGCAATCACACTTTTAGTTGCACTGCTTTATATTTTGATTACGAATATTTGCACTGAAAAAAAGATAAACAACAGAAATAGCATTTTTCAATTCACCTCCAAGTACTGTAGTGCAATCTTTTTACTGTGAAAGTGCAAATTACAAATATTGAATTGTTTTTTTTATACATAACTGTTTTGGTTTTGAATGCAATGTAAAACTTTAGAGCCTACAAGTCGAAGGATCAAGGGGCATACGAATGTTTAGCGTATCTGGCATGTAAATATCTTGCAACACCAGCTACAACAGTGCCATGCGAACGCCTGTTCTCACTTTTAGGTGACATTGTAAATAAGAAGCGGGCAGCATTATCTCCTGTAAATGTAAACAAACTTCTTTGTCTTAGCAATTGGCTGAATAAGAAGTAGGACTGAGTAGACCTGTAGGCTCCAAAGTTTTACATTGTTTTGTTTTTGAGTGCAACTACGTAAAACAAATGTAGAATTTTTTTTTCAGTTTCACTTTCATGACCGAGTGCACTACAGTACTTGTCTGAGGTGAATTGAAAATTCTATTTTATCATTTTTACAGTGAAATATTGTTAATTAAAAATAAAGTGAGCACTGTACACTTTGTATTCTGAGTTGTAATTGAAATCAATATATTTGAAAATCTAGAAAAACATCCACAAATATATTTATAATAAATTTAAATTGCTATTCTATTATTGTTTACCAGTGTGATTAAAACTGCAATTAATCGTGACTATTTTTTAATCTAGTTAATTTATTTTGCGTTAATCACATGCGTTAACGGCGATTGACAGCCCTGCGTAAAGAGATATGGTCTGAGATTCAGCCCAGTTTGATTGTATAGTAAACCAAAAAAAATGAATCTGTGCCTGCTTTTTAATGGTATGGCCTCAGGCATCGCTGAGGTGAAATATCCCAAGGAGCCGTCTAGAATGAGATGCAAAAAAATGACTGCATTCTTATCTGTGTAAAATCAACACAACTTGTGTCAACAGCATGGCTCAATCCCTGGCCCTTCAGTGCTGAAAGCATAAGCCTCTTCCACCTATATTAGAGGAGTGAGTTTTTTAGCGGGCACCTGATTAACCTTTTCTGGGCGCCAGCCACTAGGAGAGGACAAAGACCCTCAATCTCCTAGTGTGCACTATGCACCCAAGTTTCATGAAATGACTTTCTTCTGGTAAATGTGCACACCTCCTTGACTTCGCACTAGGGAATAGAGATGCGTGAATCTGCAGCTTGTGATGCAGAAATGAAATCTCTGCCCAGTGGCACATGACAGCAGACAGAACTATAAAAGGAAAAATATTTCTTCCTCACTTCGTATGTCCTTTATAGTGAAGGTGCTGTCAGTGCAGCTGGCAGTTCTGAAGTGTTGGTGGTGACTATTTTCCTAGGAACCCATACACCAGTATTAGGCACTGTATCTCATTAAGAGTTACATGGAAATAGCCTTTATTCAGCCAGGCAGGGGAGTCTGGGGGAACAAAGTCCCTCCTGCAGTATGGTGAGTGGAACTGGGAAAAGAGGGTCAAGTTTCAGGAGGGACTTCATTTGCTGGGCCACTAGGAACTCAGGCATATAAAGGGGGGATGGGGCTCAGGAGACAATCACAGCATGTGACACAGGCTTCTGTGCATGTTCAGTACAGATTTCTCTCCTGTAAGTCTGCTTGCCTGCTACATATGTTATTGCTAAGGAGACAGCTTTCCCTACTCCACTGCTCAGGTTGTGACTAGCTGCAGAGGGGAGGGAGAGCCAGGGTTACTCATCTGAAACTGCCCCCCCCCTTGCAATGAGCAAGTGGGTGAGGTTAGGGCAGAGAGGAGTAATGAATGGGAGGAGCCCTGGCTGCACCTAGGGTTGCCACCCACCAGGATTGTCCTGGAGTCTACAGGAATTAAAGGTTGGTTTTTAATGAAAGATTATGTCATGTGATGAAACCAGCAGGAATACGTCCAACCAAAATTGGTAACCCGAGCTGCACCCCTTTACTAGCCTGTGGGAGTAGAGCTGGCATGGCGAGAGGAAGCTCCACAAGGAGTGGTGAAGTAATTTACACACACCCACCCAGCATGGGGCTGGCGGTGGAGGAATTATGACTGAGTCACCATATGTTCTCCAGGCTGCTCCTAGAGCAGATTAGCTGTGCACCACCCCTGACTCTGGACAGACTGTCGAGTTACCGCGTAGCCCCAAGACAAGCGTGCCCAGCAATTGATTGGTTCTTCCCCAGCAGAGTGTAAAATATTCCCACATCCTGGATATAAACAAATTGCAAGGCCACAGTTAGAATGAGCCACACTGGCACACTGGTTTAAAAGGGTTAATGTTGTTAGTCTTTGTCAGGTGAGAGACAAAGTAAACTGACTTGGTAGTGGTAGGCTGATCTGGCAAAGAAAGTAACTTTTTCCAGGAATGGGGAAGCTTTAGCTAAACTCTTCCAGGATGTAACTATTGATTCCTATTTGCAGTCCCATTCAATCAGTGGCTCAGATACTCTATAATGTCGCATATCACTAAGGCCTCACCGCTCAGATTAGCTAGCAGATAAAACATCAGCATGAGCCTTGGACTTTCTCTGTTCATTTTTCAAATCAAAGGGTCCTGAGAACGCACCTCTCTGTGTGGTGGCCGATGTGTCGAAAGCAGATTTGCAAGGCCACGTTGCACTCCCGCTTTTGTGACAGGTGGCCTTCCAGATGAATTTTATAGGATTTCTTCAGCCCAATTGGTCTCTTGCCAAATGTGTGTAGGAACATCTTGTCCCTACACGAATTAGGAGAGGCTTTTAGTAGAGTGGCATCTCTTTGATTTTCTTTTTAAAGAAACTAGAATTATTCCACATATTAACAGATGTCTTTTTTAAAATCTGGATTTACCTACGTTCCAGCCTAGAACGAGTTCTACCAAAGATGGTTTACACCATTGTGTGTAATGTTTAGTCAACATGTCGAGGGAAGGTTGCCTGAGGGAAATCACGATATGTTGTTAGTTGCATGAACACTCAGCTCAGTCCGCTCAGGCCTGTGGGAACATCGAATTCACATTGGGCTTGCTCACAGGGTTAACTGATATTAGCCCAGGGATTCCCATACTATAGTTTATTGTCTCATTTGCATAGTTACTCTGGTAACTTGATACCCGTTCTTAGACTGGCCCCGTAGGCGTTCAGATGGACAGCTGCATAGAGTATATTCTAGTATTTGTATTACTGTAACACCTGGGAGCCCCGCCATGGGCCAGGACCCCAGTTGTAGATGCTGTGCAGACACAGAACAAAAAGATCATTCGTGCCCCAAGAGGTTTACAACCTAAATATAAGTCAGGAGATGACTATAGACTGGTGATGGGCGGAGTACAAGGAGAACAACGAGACAATATTGGTCAGCATGATGGGCGGTGATCTCTGCATAGCAGCCATCTAAACTGTTGTCACAGTTTTTTGTAGGCATTCCAGCAAAGCAGGGTTTTGAGGGATTATAATATTGATAGATTCTTAAAAGAGTAAGAAAGGTTGCAAAGTTTTGCAGCGGGAAGAATTAGCTGCTAACTTTCAGAGCTCCAAATGTTTTCTGGCAGAACTAAATGACTTCTTGTTTGCTCTTTTATGTAAAATGGGCCTTATTGGTCATTTTATCCTATTACACAGACTATTTGCAGTCACGTCTGCCTAAGCACTTCATAGAGTTCTGTATACACTGTGTGATGCTCAGCTCTCCAGAGGTACTTCTGTAAGTTGCGCCCTTTCCACTTCACTCTCTTGTCTGATTATAGAGCCCCCTAGGCATTATGGTCTATACACACCCCAACAATGAAGGGTTTCAGGCGGGAGCCGTGGGTCATCACAGTTCACCATATGCTGCTGCTGCGGATCTAACCTTCATATCATCCCCACAAGCCACTTGAAGACTGATACTTCCTGGACACTGTTTCCTGGAAAATAATCAAGCTTCATTTTACCAACCTTCGGGATTCACCAATAGGCAGAGCCTATAGAAAGAGAGTTAAAGGGGGAACATTAGCTATCGGGGGTTTGGGTCTCTAATAACCGGACTGCTTTGTCTCAGCTCAGTCACGAGCCACTCTTTCAGAGGCGTCGGATGGAGCCTGTCTCACTACGTGCTCTTTCTTTCTCTGACTTTCAGATCATTGTGCGAGAGGTCTGAGCTGGGAACTGTGCACGAGCGTGAGTGTTTTAATTGCAGCGTGTCTCCGTGCAGGGTCATGCAATGGTACTTAAGTCACAATGTAAGGCTTCTGCTAAGCTACATATGGAACTTAGGGAAAGCGCCCGCTCCATTGTTTAGTCATCACGTGGGAAGCAAAACCTTTCAGGGGAAGGGTTTTCAGGGCATTCTCTACTTTTCTGGTGCTCACTGTTGAATGAGATCCCAACACTTGCTCTGCCTCTGGCACCTGCAGAGAGCTGCACACCTGCAGGAAACGAACCACTGTATTGACTCCCGGCTTGTGCCAAGAAGCCTATCTTAACATAAAGCACTGGAGGGATAGCAGCTGCCCTGTGATTTCTGAATGGCATCAGGAAATCAGCAGCTGTGTATTGACAGAAAGGATTAGTTATAATGACACAAGAAGCCCAGAGGTTTTCTAGCCAGTGCGGCAAATTTACATTAACATAGTGGGATGTCATAGCGCCCCAGGTTATGTGATCCTTTGGAGTTTACATATTTGCAGGGAAGGGGATGTTAATTTGTTATTGACTGTTTCTATCGGGGTGAAATTGATCCCAGGGGTAGAGTGTTAGCATGAGTCCTACGCCCCACATAGTCCTTGCACCTCTGCACAGAAGAGGGAATTTCAACGTTGGTCCCTGTTGCACTCTTTAAAAAAGTTTGCACCAACCTCCTTCCTGTAAATTCCTCTTTAACTGGTAACATGACCCCCTCTCCCCATGTCTCCATTCCCCTGTCAAATCAGGATCCTGCTGCATCTTCATGCTCAACTATTTGACTGTCTGAATAAGGAGCACAATGATACAACAGCGGCACTGTAACCATGCCAAAAGGTGATAAGTGATCGGACAGTTAATGACGGCTTGATCAAGGGGCAGATGGGGACAACTGATACGTTATAAATTGTACTTATTTATTCCTTTGTCCCTAACTTTTTTGTGTGTTGCTTGCCTGCATTGTCCCTTTTGGCCAATATTTGGGGCCTTGTAGGTTTGTTTCCATTAAGAGGAGAAATGGTGTATTTTGGGGTGCAATACTGTTTATTTCTGAAGGATGTGTTTGCCTGAATGCAGGAATAACAAACAGCAGATAGTTTCCTTGCTCACAATTTCCAACTCTGCCCCTCCAGTCAGTCCTGTGGCCCAAGGAGCTCTGTCTCTAGTCCCTCTCAGGGCCACACTCACCACTGCTTCCCTCCCTGTCGGCTGGCTTTTTCCTGGTTTTCTTTTGGCTTTCTTCTTCTCTCTCGCACATGCACACACGTGGATATGTGGATAGCCAAACAATCCTAGCCTCTGTGTTTGCAATTAGGAAACCCCTCAGCGTTAGCATCTAATCACATCTTGCCATGAACCCAAATGCTTTGGATGTTGGCTTCTGTTTCCAGCTATCTCACTACATAAAGGGGCTTAATAGCTCCAGCTGTTTAGCCTGAAAGAAGGATGATTAGCACATACCATGTTTTTAACCAGGTCTGTGATTGTCTATAGATCAAGACTTTCTTGACAGCAGCTATTAACATTTTCCAGCATAACATTGCTCAGATTGCAGGCTCTTTGGGGAAAGCACCTTGTCTTCTTCTATATTTGTATAGTGCTTTTAGCCCAGTGGGGGCTTGATCCCAGTTGGTGCCTATATAGACATTACTGCAATATAAATACTAAACTGAACAACAATAATCAATAATGGGTGATAGATGCACTCAAAATCTTCTAAAGACAAAGTCATTGCCCCAAAAAGGCACTACCCCATCATCATCATGGCAACTCCGAAGGGTGTGGCCTCCTTGGAAAATCAGTCTCTGGCAAGGTGGTCTCAGTGGTCTGACTGTATATTCAATTTATGTCCATCACTGGCAGTCTTGTCATGCCACCGGCACTTTTGGTGCCTGTGTGATCACTGGTTCATCCTTGGACCACATGCTTCAGGATTCGTTAGTCTTTCATTCTAATAAAATGTCCACACCAAGAAAGCTGCTGAAACTGAACTAGTGCTGATGGGGACAGCTGCTGGGTTTTGATTCGAATATCCTGATTTCTGATCTTGCCCTGCCATATGCTATGGAGCAGCTGATGGAGATCACGAGAATCCAGTGTTCTTCAGCCTTCCTCAGTGCCCACATCTCTCTTCCATGCAATAGAGTTAGTATAACTGTGGTTCTATAGATGGGCAGCTTTGTAGCAAGCTTGAGGCACTGTATAAAGGAGCTCAATTGCTCCTTCCTTTTAGCCTGAAAGAAGGGTTTCGCTTGGGCAGCCACCCATGGAGGCTAGACACTAACATTTTTGTTCATTAAAGAAAGCTGAGATGCAGCCATGTCTTGATTCCAGGAGTTGGGGCTTTAAGAAAAACACCCAGTATTGCAAGATTTGGCAACGCTGGGAGGCCTGGCAATCTGCAGCTCTGTCCTCTCTCCCCGCACACACAGGAGGGGATGTGGCAGAGGGACTGCAGATTTAAGGAAGTTGGGATTGGGGCAGCCATTTGCAGTGTTTTGGATATATGCATAGGTTGAAGCCAGGATTCAACCCATATGTGGAGGACATGCAAAGGATGCCCCAGTGGCTAGAGTGGTAGCCTGGGACTCGGAAGACCTAGGATCAATTTCCTGCTTTGCCATAGACTTCCAGTGTGATGCTGGCAAGGGCACTTAGTGTCTCTGTGGCTCAGTTCCTCAGCTGTAAAATGGAGATAACAACCCTGACCTGCCTTCCCAGGATGCTGTGAGGTTGAACATCGTGCACATGCCCAAATACAGTGATAGTGAGATTCTCAGATATAGTGCTGATGGGGGCCACGTAGGTAGCTGAGGTAGGTGGGAGACCAGGTTTTCCAAAGTGCTGTGCATCCAACAACTCCCACTGAGGAACCTAAAATGAGCAGACTGATTTTATAAGAGCTCCACTCCTAGGCATGGCTGATCAGCTGGTCTGCGGAATTTTATGGTGCACATCAATCTGTCTTTTGGAGAATTTGGTTCAGGAATTTAGGTTATCTCTGTGCTACATCGGGATGCTGGAACAATTTTTATAGTGGGGGTGCTGAAGGTAGAAACCATGTATTTGGGTTGTTAATACTACTTCAAGCCAGGGGTGCGGCAGCATCCTGGTTCCAGGACCTATGGTGGTACAGTGAAAAGTCCAATAGTCTGCATCTCTTCCAACAGAGCCATGCTATCTCCTGATGGAAAATTGGTTGGCCGTGTGTGTGTGTGTGTGTGTGAGTGAGAGAGAGAGAGAGCTGGAATCAGGATATGTCCCATAGAAACCATATCGATTACAATGACTTTGACCTCTGGGCTCCTTTCTAGAGGCCAGTATCTGACCATTCATATTTGTGCTTTATCAATGAAGTGTCACTTACACCTGTGCAAAGCAAAGGCCTTGTGGGTGTGGAGTTCTACCATGATGGTCTGCGAGAATGTCGCATATGGGTGTAATTGACAACACAAAGTGCAGGGCAGTGGAGAATCAGATCATCTGTTCTTACTCCAGTGGGACCTTTGCCTTAGGACCAAGGAAACACGGGATCAGGAGTTTAAGATTTGTCCTGCAGTTAGTATGAGAGTGTGACGTCAGAGCTGTGTTAATACCTCTTCAAGCTGCTCAAGTTTAAAGCCAAACTTAATGGAAGATTTTTAGAAAGGTATAAATAGAAAACCTCATGCACCTGTAGAATATGTTCTAAGGAGCCACTATGTGAGTGTGAATGCTGCTCTGTTCTGCTAACAACTTCTATTTGTTGATAGAAACAGAAAGCACGTACAGAGAGAATCACAACCATCTGCATTCGACCAGCCTGCATGCTAGAGGATTTGCTAGGTCCTGCAGTAAGGGTGGGGCTTACTTTGGGGTTTCCTGTCCTCTTAACCTGGGATCCTTCTCCAAACCTTAGACCTTTTTTCTTACTTAAAAATAAACAGGAAGGTCTCTTGATTTTATAGAAAGTGTGGAAGCTACTTGGACACCAGGCCCATTTTATTATTCTTCGCTTTTAAAATTCAGCCTGACTTTGATGCTCATCATGGGCTCAGTTGTTTCCATGTTCTGTTCCCATGGCGCGGAGCACGGGAGCCTGAGGTCCTAGCCTTTCACCCATTTGCATGGCCACCTTAGACATATGCACTGCAGCTTGACTTCAGCAGGAGCACAAGTGGGCTAACACTGCGTGCTTTTGAAAATCCCACCCTAAAAGATTAGTGCATCTTTTATCTGCCAGGTGTGAGCCTATGTTGAGCACAAAGATACATCGATTTGCAGCAGTAATCAGGGTAGCTGCAAATGCAGATTGCCTGTTAGATCCATGTATGCCCATGTGCTTGATTTGCATATGCACACCTACTTGCCTGCCACCATCTTTGAAAATCAGACCTATCTGTTTGAGCTGTCACATCTGAGTTAAAGGAACAGGAACACTCCTTTGTGCCCAGAAACTACATCAGGACACAGCCCAGCTTCTTAACAGTGTCCTCGATTCCCTTGACAAAGATGGAACTCTGTGGGCTGAATATCTCCATTGTCTCCATCTGCCTGTTTCCAGAATCCTCCAGGTCTCCCGCAGGCCAAACCATGGCAGAGTGCACCCAGTGATGATGAGCGGCTGTCAGTCACCTTGGTTCCTGCCTGATACTGAACTAAGGGAAGCTGTGATTGAATTTTGTGGGCTGTGTAAAACATAACCCTCAGCCCGCTTACAAGTTGGGCAGTAAAGGAAGTCTTGGAGGAGAGATGATTTGTCTTGGGTGGGGAGACTACCATCACACACTCACCTCCTTTCTCTGAGCATCTCCTACCCTTTGCCTCAAAATATATAGGCCTGGTTCTGACTGACCCAATGCACCCCACCCCTCGGTGCTGTCTTTAAGGTAACTGGTTTACAGTAAGATAAATCAAAGGCTGAATACTTTCCAACACAGTTGAATGGCGGCAGCATACGGCTTTCTTTCTCCTTCTGAAAATGCCATTGGCTGTGCAATAAACTTAAAGAAATAAGTGGTTACCTTTAAGAATGTTGCTGGTAGAATTGTTTGTTCGTTAATATTTACCATAATCATTAATCTCCTATTTCCTCCCATGCCTGTGTGTCTGCTTAGCTTATCGCAACCTTGGGAACAGTGCCAGAATTTGCACTTACCCTGACCCTGTGAAATCTGTCTCCTTGCCTGCCTTGCTTATTGCAAATTCCCTCTTTTATGTTCTTCCTGCATCCCAACTTTCCAAACTGCGCAAGGCCAGAATATACTAGGTAGCACTGACAGTGACGCCTGTTGTAACTTTGCCACATTTAACCATTTGGGCCGAAATTTTCCATGCCGGGTGTCTGCCTCAGAATGATTTTTTTTTTTTAATTTCTACAAAAATGGGTCCGCCTTTTCCAAGGAGGCCAGGGGAAAATACATTGCTTTACTCATGTTAAAAGAATTCTTACAACCATTTAATTGAGAAGCATTAGCCCCTCCATGCTTTGAAGCGAATACCTGAAATTTGTTAGGGGGTGCTGCACTGAGCTCAGAGAGGTGCCTTTTGCTGTCCCTGTGAAAATTATTTTCTATTTGGCTGAATGATAAGCCTCTGAACTTTTTTCCCTTTGCATGTGCTCTGTTGAGCTGCTTAGATGCTTGCTGCTAAAATGTTTGGCCTTGCTATCCGCACTGAGCATGCTCCAGCCCCAAAGGGCCACCAAACTGCCAACTGCACTAAGTATGTTCCTCACCTTTGCTGAGCTCCCGGCAGGAAAGGCACAGGAGCAGAACTCCAGATCTGGGGGCACAATCACACCTTTGGCCTGGGAAACGTGCTTGGGGTTAAGAGCCAGGAGGAGACCATGAATTCTCATCTCAGGTCCTCCAATGGCTGGTGTTAATTCTATACACTTCACAGCTCTTATTACTGAGCAAGGCCCCACACCTGTACTTTAGGAGACAGGCAACTATCATTATTACAAATAAGGTAATGGAGAGTCTCATTCACTCAGCCACGCTCCCTTTCAGCATGAATGTGGTAAATGTATGTGCTTAGCTGTGCCACTAGATTCTATAACCCACGCCCCTCCACAGCCAATAGTAGAACTCAGGATTCCTGATTCCCAGCAGTCTTCCACTGTCAAAGTATATGTTACATTGCCCTCTAGTGGCTGGTCCACAAAGAGGATAATAACCTTTTACTACTACCTTTTACTCTTAGCTCAAATGGTAGAGGTCTGTGCTGTGAATCAAAAGGTCCTTGGTCCCAACCCTGTTGATGCCCTATATAGGGGGTCACTGTGGTTCTATATGATGCAATTTCTGTTTTTCTAGTTTGCTGCTTTTTTTTAAAAAAAAAAAAAAAAAAGGATTAAAAGAACATTAAGGCTGCAAAGTGAAGCACTCCGAAGTCGCCCGTGTGCCCTGAACTTGGCCCATTTGTGCACTTGCACTATGCTACAGTCTTCAATTATTTGATCACATACTGTTTATTCAACAGGACCCTCTGCCTCATTCAGTGCCCAGGATGGACAGTGAATGCGGCAGCTGGTTTCAAGAAGACAAAAGATGTGGTCTTGCAACTGAAGCACTGGCTTTCAGCCCACCCACCGTTCTCTCGATATTGTTGAGGGTCATTTCTTTACATATGCAGGCTCATCTTGCAGATTCCTTTAGTAAGTCATTTCCTCTCTTTAAATCCCACCTTAAAGCCTTCCATTTGTCTTTATTTTATTACTGTCTTTCACGGTCCTTTGTGGGGCTCCCCCTGCAGGGTATATATAAAAATTTATGTTTTTATATGCTGCACCAAGTGTGTTGGAGCTAAGTAAGTCATGGGTAAAGTAAGTTACTGTAAGTCCCAGGCTGTAGGACGTTTGTTGAACAATTTTGAATGTCTTTGTTTCAGCGTGAGCAATAAACAAAACTCAGATTTCAGACAAAGCTCTTGTTAAATTCAAACACCAGACTCGCCACTCTGAAAATTACCATGGGAATTTTATTGATCATCTACGCGCTAACTTTCTTTAGCTGCATTTGGCTGGGCAGAGCTGTAAAACAAGGATATTTCAGACTCTTCACAATATTGTGCAGATTTGCAAAACTGGCCACCTAAACTGCAGCTGCAAACTCTATCTCTGTGTGTGCAAACAGGTATTTGCATGTGCAAAATGGGTAATTGAGCACCTAAATGCCCATTTCTATACACAAGGGTCTGTTTGCATGTACAAATTGGTGTTTGGTGGGTGGAATTTTGCTGTCCAGTTCTGAAAACCTTAGCCTGTGAATTTGCACAGGGGAAAGGAATCAGGTGAAGCGTGTTGCCACACCAAGGTGTATCAAACGAGTTGACCCATCCGGTCTGGACAAACATCCTCATAAACAGAGACACCATGCTGCTGACTGTCTCATCCACTGCATCATTATAGTATTGGAGCTGGGTTCTTACTGCAGTTGCATGAGTGTAAACCTGTGTAACTCCATTATACTGTGTAGACTTACTCCAGATTTATACCTGTGCAACTGAGATTAGCATTTGGCTCCTGGTATACTCAATGCAAAGCAAACCCTTTGAATCACTATTGGGGCAATCCCCTTTAAGAGAGATCACCCATCCCCTGCTTATTAAATGAATACAAATCTGTTGATGACTGTAGAAGGATTGTGCCTGTTTTCTGCCTGTGAGGCAGGGTTCTGCAGCAATGGAGAAAGTGAGATGTGGCACTGAATTGACTATGTTTCATTCTCAAGCAGAAAAGGCTGTGGCTGACTGCTGGCTACCTTGGACTATTGGCAATAATAAAAGAGCTAATTTTCTTACCACTGGCTCTCCCATCCCCTCACTGAGCAGCCGAGTGAAAATTAGCTAAGTGACAATCCAAAGAGAGGCACGATGTGAGGAACGAGACCTAACAAAGTGTGGGAAAATGCCTTTTCTGAAAATAACAGTTTTGTTCCTTTGTTTAATACTCAAACATTTCCCTTGTCAATGATTTACAGGGCAAGAAAGGGGAAACAATGGGAGGTCTGTCTCTGGACATGGAAAGGAAGCAGATCACTCATAATTAAGGGCTCTGGATATCACAGAGAAGCGAGGAGGCACAGTTGTGACGTTGATCATGCCCAGAAATGGCAAAGTCCACACAACGGGATGGGGTAATTAAAAACACCAACAAAATGGATGTTTTTCATCTCTAAAAATATGTTTTAATAGCTGACAACATGACTTCAGAGGCACATATAAAACCTGAACCCATGAACACAAGCCAGCCTGAAATTTCCATTTTAAATGAGAGAAAATTACTATGACATAATACCAGTACGCAGCCCAAGCTATGCGTTTTCCCTTTGGCTCAAATGACATATTTCCATGAGGTTTAGTTCAAACCGACCCCAAAATTACCTCCTTAGGATCTTGATTTGTTTCACATACTTACTATATAATTGAATCCTCCATGTTTTCTTCACAGAAAACAAAGATATCTTTGTCTGGAGGGTTTCTGCGATGAGACTTAGATGGGCCTGACTTATGATGAAAAACAGTGGTGCTTTAACAGAACTTTCTTAAAAATAAAACTAAGAGGCTGACGAGGAAATTGCATTTTAAGTATAAATACTCGGGGTTAAAGATTTATTCAAACTCAGTAGCGAGGGTAATAGGAATTGAGAGCTGGTTTAGTCACAGTATTCCCAAAACAAAGACACATCCGCATTTCAAAGGGGAGAGAGGGGGGAAATGGACATACAAGCATGTCTCTTCCTCAGTCCCACAATTCAATGACTTTCATATTCGGCAACAGCTTTCCCGTTGCAGATGAGACTGAGGCCGCATCTGCCAGGACACCACCCCAGCATTAACCCAGAGAGTACAAGCCTTCTGGTTTTGTAGATTTAGGGATTCAGGGTTTTTTAATGAAGTTTCTAGCCTTCCAAGTGTGAAATAACTTAGTGTTGCCTTACTGAACCCTCTGCATAAATGAACAGGGAAAATAGGTCTGAGAGATGTTAGACACACGGAATTCAGGCACCTGTTTACTCTGAAACATAATGATCATGGAAATATCACCAACCCCTAGCATTTAAAAATCATGAGTAAGGCCACCCAAAATCATTTGATTTGCTTAAGAATCATGCCATTTTAAAAAATAACAAATGTTGGATTCTTTTTATGGGTTTTGAGACTTCAGGGCAGGTGTTACATTTCAAGCTTTTTTCTGTAACCACGAGGGTGAGAAACTTACTTTTTTCCCACCCAAAGAAATCTGAGATTCTCATGCAATCACAAGACTCCAGGAGCGTGTGCTCTGAGGAAAAAGCCAACAAATATCACGAGGCTCAAAATAAAATAATGAGAGTTGGCAACACCGAAAAATGAACACTGTTAGCTATTGATGTGCTGATCATTTCAGCAGAACCATCCAGTTATTCTGGAGTCATGGGGAGAGTTTGAATAAACTGATACACTTTCTTTTCCCCTTCAGTCTGACCAATGTGCACAGTTTGCACTCAAAGAAGAGGTCCCGCTCAACATACTTTTGGGTGAGATCCTCCATTCCTCCTTGCCAGAGGATGGGGGTGAGGGCAGAGGGAGAAGATGTGCGTTTTCATCAGCACCTTTCTATAGTAAGGGGGGAGGGTGCAAAATCAACCAAATTCCTCTGCAATGTCTGAGGGCTTGTCTACATGGAGAAGTTATACCAGTATAAGGTAAGGTGTGAATTTAAACGGCTATAATTCTACTGGTATAACTCATTGGGTAGACACTCTTCTTTTGGTGTAAGAGTGACTTTTTTTTTTTTTTTTGGTTTTGCTTATGTCACTTTGAAAGAGGTTTAAACTAAACCAAAATTAGCCACTTTTATTCCAGAATAAGAGTGTTTACATTGGGAGTTATAACCAGCATAACTGTATCAGTTTCACTATACCAGTATTACTGGTAGACAAGGGCTGATTCTTTCCATTTTAAATCAGTAACACACTATAGAGCTTGGTTTTGATTGCATTTCCCCACCCTGCCTTTGCTTCTGCAACATTTTAATTAAGGCCTTTCCAAAAAGATAGGGAAAAGATAAGATTATACCAATGTGGAAAGTCCAGTGGGAGTCTGAAAAGGAGAGTGATGAATAGAGGTGGGTGAAATATTTGGGCCAAAACTTTTCTGTGACTGAAAAATGCAGATTTGGATTGACTGAAACATTTCACAAATTCATGTCAAATTTGCCAAATTGTCTTGGTCCAAAAAAACCCCCAAACTTAAAAAATATTGAAACCTGTTATTCTGACATTTTCTAAATGAAGCATTTTGACTTTTCATTTTAAAATGTTATTTAAATTTCATTAAAAAATAAAACACCTTTAAAATCACTTAGGGTTGAATAAAACATTTTTGTTTGACCCAAAACAATTTGTTTAATTCCATGTGGCCAACAAACCCCAAAGTCCGTTATTTGTATGGCTCTGCTGGTGCATAAAAGGCTGGTCTGTGATTACTCATGTCAGGTTCACCCTTGCACCAAAAGCCAGCATGACCTTTAAATGGTCCTGTAGGCACTGAATAAAATCCACTAGAGCTTATTTTAAGGACAACTCTAGGCCTCGAGACAGCTCACTCCCAATGGACTGTAGTTCATAGCAAATAAATGGGAATCCATCTACATAATAACTCTATTGAGTGCTTTGCCTCAGGACTGACCGAGCCTGGAAACTGAATCATGTGTCATTGCTAAAAGGGGTATTTTCTGGGTCAGGGTAGAGGTCAGTGATGCAGAAGCTCAAAGAGCAGCTCCCACCATCCTCCCCAGCTTGTGCATAAACCAGATATCGGCGTCTAGCGCTGCTTTCATCAAGCAAAGCAAAGGAGTGACGTAGTCACAGCCTCCTTCAACCCATGGGGCTGTGGCAGGTTTTATTGTACAAGGAAAGGGAGTAATGGGCTTTAATGTGATCTGATTTGTGTCAAAGCAGATTTAGGGGAAATTGTGTATGGGAACAGGAAGCCAGGCATAGGGTTAACATTGGTTAAAGATTCCTACCCTGGGCCTTCAGCCAGCGAAGCTCTAACCTGCAAGTTACTAGGAACAATAATGGCTGATCTGGATCTGCAAAGTCAGTCTAGACTGTGACTGTAAGATCCTCTGGGCAGGCACTGGGGGGGCAGATTTGTAAAGGCATTTAGGTGCCTAATTCCCACTAATAACTGCCTTTTAAAAGTCTGGCCCTGGGGTGTCACTCTTTGCGGAGCACTGTGCACACTGCTGGCACATAACAAAATGGTGAGAATAGTGCACAACTACTAACATTACGGGTACACTAATAAAAGTAAGTCGAATTTTTTAAACTCCAATTTTATTTTCGTTTTGATTCCAAATTCCCAGGAAGTCACAGGCCAGTACCTATTGGGCCCGAGTTTTAAACAAGCGGGGTACGTTATTGCATGCCTAATATGTGTGTGCAATTATTATGCTTGAGCAAGCACAATGGGAAAGTATGTCTGCAAATGATCATAGTTAGCCATTTGCATGTACTGGAGAAATGCCTGATCTGCCTACTTAGGCTCACTGATTGTTTAAAAATCAGGCCCATAATATGCCCAGTGTTTAGCATGTGCTGTAAATGGAATAAACCATGTTTGGATTAGCCATGTATAATTGGACCTACGGAGCACATGATGTATCCTACAGAAGTAGGTTCAACGCAAGCACCTTCCTGACCATCTCCCATTACTCATAGTTCATTGTGCTGTGTTCTGTGGCATTGCATTTACCTACAGGTCCATTACACAGATTATTTTTGGCCACATAACCTTAAGAGGAAAGCTGCTCTATAACAAAGGTAAATCACAACTATCTGTGGCTTGAGGCAAATCTTCAGCTTACTGAGAATACTGTGCTATGCTCCAACAGCGACAACCTGGCTTCATTGACATAAATAGCAAAACTTCCATTGATTTCAATAGAACCAAGATTTCACCCCAAATATTTAAAGGTTTCAGAGTAACAGCCGTGTTAGTCTGTATTCACAAAAAGAAAAGGAGTACTTGTGGCACCTTAGCCCTGGTCTACACTAGGACTTTAGGTCGAATTTAGCAACGTTAAATCGATTTAAACCTGCACCCGTCCACACAGTGAAGCCCTTTATTTCGACTTAAAGGGCTCTTAAAATTGATTTCCTTACTCCACCCCTGACAAGTGGATTAGCGCTTAAATCGACGTTCCCAGCTCGAATTTGGGGTACTGTGGACACAATTCGATGGTATTGGCCTCCGGGAGCTATCCCAGAGTGCTCCATTCTGACCGCTCTGGACAGCACTCTCAACTCAGATGCACTGGCCAGGTAGACAGGAAAAGAACCGCAAACTTTTGAATCTCATTTCCTGTTTGGCCGGCGTGGCAAGCTGCAGGTGACCATGCAGAGCTCATCAGCACAGGTGACCATGATGGAGTCCCAGAATCGCAAAAGAGCTCCAGCATGGACCGAACGGGAGGTACGGGATCTGATCGCTGTTTGGGGAGAGGAATCCGTGCTATCAGAACTCCGTTCCAGTTTTCGAAATGCCAAAACCTTTGTGAAAATCTCCCAGGGCATGAAGGACAGAGGCCATAACAGGGACCCGAAGCAGTGCCGCGTGAAACTGAAGGAGCTGAGGCAAGCCTACCAGAAAACCAGAGAGGCGAACAGCCGTTCTGGGTCAGAGCCCCAAACATGCCGCTTCTACGATGAGCTGCATGCCATTTTAGGGGGTTCAGCCACCACTACCCCAGCCGTGTTGTTTGACTCCTTCAATGGAGATGGAGGCAATACGGAAGCAGGTTTTGGGGACGAAGAAGATGAGGAGGAGGAGGAGGTTGTAGATAGCTCACAGCAAGCAAGCGGAGAAACCGGTTTTCCCGACAGCCAGGAACTGTTTCTCACCCTAGACCTGGAGCCAGTACCCCCCGAACCCACCCAAGGCTACCTCCTGGACCCAGCAGGCGGAGAAGGGACCTCTGGTGAGTGTACCTTTTAAAATGCTATACATGGTTTAAAAGCAAGCATGTGAAAGGATTACTTTGCCCTGGCATTTGTGGTTCTCCTAGATGTAGTCCTAAAGCCTTTGCAAAAGGTTTCTGGGGAGGGCAACCTTATTTCGTCCTTCATGGTAGGACACTTTATCACTCCAGGCCAGTAACACATACTCGGGAATCACTGTAGAACAAAGCATTGCAGTGTATGTTTGCTGGCATTCAACCAAAATCCGTTCTTTCTCTCTCTGTGTTATCCTCAGGAGAGTGAGATATAATTCATGGTCACCTGGTTGAAATAGGGTGCTTTTCTTCAGGGACACTCAGTATAGCCCATTCCTGCTGGGCTGTTTGCCTGTGGCTGAACAGAAATGTTCCCCGCTGTTAGCCACAGGGAGGGGGGAAGGTTGAGGGGGTAGTCACGCGGTGGGAGGAGGCAAAATGCGACCTTGTAACGAAAGCACATGTGCTATGTATGTAATGTTAACAGCAAGGTTTACCCTGAAAGAGTGTAGCGACTGTTTTATAAAATGTGTCTTTTTAAATACCGCTGTCCCTTTTTTTTTCTCCACCAGCTGCATGTGTTTCAATGATCACAGGATCTTCTCCTTCCCAGAGGCTAGTGAAGCTTAGAAAGAAAAAAAAACGCACTCGTGATGAAATGTTCTCCGAGCTCATGCTGTCCTCCCACACTGACAGAGCACAGACGAATGCGTGGAGGCAAATAATGTCAGAGTGCAGGAAAGCACAAAATGACCGGGAGGAGAGGTGGAGGGCTGAAGAGAGTAAGTGGCGGGCTGAAGAGAGTAAGTGGCGGGCTGAAGACAGGGCTGAAGCTCAAATGTGGCGGCAGCGTGATGAGAGGAGGCAGGATTCAATGCTGAGGCTGCTGCAGGACCAAACCAGAATGCTCCAGTGTATGGTTGAGCTGCAGCAAAGGCAGCTGGAGCACAGACTGCCACTGCTGCCCCTCTGTAACCAACCGCCCTCCTCCCCAAGTTCCATAGCCTCCACACCCAGACGCCCAAGAACGCGGTGGGGGGGCCTCCGGCCAACCAGCCACTCCACCACAGAGGATTGCCCAAAAAAAAGAAGGCTGTCATTCAATAAATTTTAAAGTTGTAAACTTTTAAAGTGCTGTGCTTAAAGTGCTGTGTGGCATTTTCCTTCCCTCCTCCACCACCCCTCCTGGGATACCTTGCTAGTCATCTCCCTATTTGTGTGATGAATGAATAACGAATGCATGACTGTGAAGCAGCAATGACTTTATTGCCTCTGCAAGCGGTGATTAAAGGGAGGAGGGGAGGGTGGTTAGCTTACAGGGAAGTAGAGTGAACCAAGGGGCGGGGGGTTTCATCAAGGAGAAACAAACAGAACTTTCACACTGTAGCCTGGCCAGTCATGAAACTGGTTTTCAAAGCTTCTCTGATGCGTACCGCGCCCTCCTGTGCTCTTCTAACCGCCCTGGTGTCTGGCTGCGCGTAACCAGCAGCTAGGCGATTTGCCTCAGCCTCCCACCCCGCCATAAACGTCTCCCCCTTACTCTCACAGATATTGTGGAGCACACAGCAAGCAGTAATAACAGTGGGAATATTGGTTTCGCTGGGGACTAAGCGAGTCAGTAAACTGCGCCAGCGCGCCTTTAAACGTCCAAATGCACATTCTACCACCATTCTGCACTTGCTCAGCCTGTAGTTGAACAGCTCCTGACCACTGTCCAGGCTGCCTGTGTACGGCTTCATGAGCCATGGCATTAAGGGGTAGGCTGGGTCCCCAAGGATACATATAGGCATTTCAACATCCCCAACAGTTATTTTCTGGTCTGGGAAGAAAGTCCCTTCCTGCAGCTTTTGAAACAGACCAGAGTTCCTGAAGATGCGAGCATCATGCACCTTTCCCGGCCATCCCACGTTGATGTTGGTGAAACGTCCCTTGTGATCCACCAGAGCTTGCAGCACTTTCGAAAAGTACCCCTTGCGGTTTATGTACTCGCCGGCTTGGTGCTCTGGTGCCAAGATAGGGATATGGGTTCCATCTATAGCCCCACCACAGTTAGGGAATCCCATTGCAGCAAAGCCATCCACTATGACCTGCACATTTCCCAGGGTCACTACCCTTGATATCAGCAGATCTTTGATTGCGTGAGCTACTTGCATCACAGCAGCCCCCACAGTAGATTTGCCCACTCCAAATTGATTCCCAACTGACCGGTAGCTGTCTGGCGTTGCAAGCTTCCACAGGGCTATCGCCACTCGCTTCTCAACTGTGAGGGCTGCTCTCATCCTGGTATTGATGCGCTTCAGGGCAGGGGAAAGCAAGTCACAAAGTTCCATGAAAGTGCCCTTACGCATGCGAAAGTTTCGCAGCCACTGGGAATCGTCCCAGACCTGCAACACTATGCGGTCCCACCAGTCTGTGCTTGTTTCCTGAGCCCAGAATCGGCGTTCCACAGCATGAACCTGCCCCATTAGCACCATGATGCATGCATTGTCAGGGCCCATGCTTTCAGAGAAATCTGTGTCCATGTCCTGATCACTCACGGGACCGCGCTGACGTCGCCTCCTCGCCCGGTATCGCGTTGCCATGTTCTGGTGCTGCATATACTGCTGGATAATGCGTGTGGTGGTTGATGTGCTCCTAATTGCCAAAATGAGCTCAGCGGCCTCCATGCTTGCCTTGGTATGGCGTCCGCACAGAAAAAAGGCGCGGAACGATTGTCTGCCGTTGCTCTGACGGAGGGAGGGGCGACTGACGACACGGCTTACAGGGTTGGCTTCAGGGAGCTAAAATCAACAAAGGGTGTGCCTGTACATCAAGGAGTATTTCAGGCAGGACTGCACGGAGGGTTCCAATAAGAAATGGTGCACCAAAGTTATCGTTGTTATTGGAACAAGGAGGTTAGCCTGGCCTCTGATTGATACATGGCTAGATTAACCTCGCTGCGCCTTCTCTGTGACTGACTGCAGTGTGATCTAGACAGGGGAGGAGGAAAATGAGTACAAAACAAATCTGGTCTATTTCTTGTTCTGACCCACTCCATCTATCCTTTACATCTTTGGCTGGCAGCAGACGGTGCAGAAGGACTGCATGCCATCCACATCTCATGGCTGCTTGGCAGAAGATGGTACAGTACGACTGCTAGCCATCTTCATCTCTTGCCTGCCTGGCATAAGATGGTACAATACGACTGCTAGCAATCCTCATCTCTTGCCTGCCTGGCAGAAGATGGTACAGTACGACTGCTAGCAGTCCATATCGCTTGCCCGCTCACCATAAGACGGTTCAATAGGACTGCAGGACTAAAGAGAATGACCTGGTCAAGTCACTCCAAATTTAGTCCCTGCGCCCATGTCTGCCCAGGCGCTCCCAGCCGACGTGGCCAGGAGCACCTCGGACACGACGAGGACGACTACCAGTCGTATTGCACCGTCTGCTGCCAGAAGGCAATGGGTTGCTGCTACTGTGCAGCAAAGCCGTACCGCGTCTGCCAGCACCCAGGAGACATAGGGTGACGGTTACCTGAGCGGGCTCCATGCTTGCCGTGGTATGGCGTCTGCACAGGTAACTCAGGAAAAAAGGCGCGAAATGATTGTCTGCCCTTGCTTTCACGGGGGGAGGGAGGGTGGGAACGGGGTCCTGACGATATGTACCCAGAACCACCCGCGACAATGTTTTAGCCCCATCAGGCATTGGGATATCAACCCAGAATTCCAATGGGCAGCGGAGACTGTGGGAACTGTGGGATAGCTACCCACAGTGCAACGCTCCGGAAGTCGATGCTTGCCTCGGTACTGTGGAAGCGCTCCGCCGAGTTAATGCACTTAATGCACTTAGAGCATTTTCTGTGGGGACACACACACTCGAATATATAAAACCGATTTCAAAAAAACCGACTTCTATAAATTCGACCTAATTTCGTAGTGTAGACATACCCTTAGAGACTAACCAATTTATTTGAGCATAAGCTTTTGTGAGCTACAGGTGCCACAAGGTTCAAGTACTCCTTTTCTTTTTGCAAATATTTAAAGGATATCACAAGATTTTTTTTTAACCAGAGAGAGATGATTTTATGAAGGCACACATAGAATGTTACACACACCTTCATATTTATCATTCAGATTATTGTAGAGAAAGAGAAAACCCTGATTTACCCCCAAACCAGGTCCATCTAAGTACTGAATGGGCGAGGTCCTGTGGAGAACAGAGCATTTGATCATGTAATTAAAGACTGCATCGTAGCACATACGCACGGAGGTCCCAGGGGCAACTTAAGGTCATACAGGCATTCTGGCTTTTCCTAACTTTTGAGTGTTTGACTTTGCATCGTTAATAATGTTTTAAATGTAGTGTTTGTGTGTGTGATTGCACATATACAGTGCTTTACATTTTCCACAGCAGCTTACAAACATTAACCATGTTAATTAATGTTATTAATGTCTTTTGTTAGAGCTGGTCAAAGCATAGTTTATAGGGCATGTAAGCATTTAACTGTATTCATGTTGCACTAGATTGGCCCACAGAGAGAGAAGAAAAATATTTAGAACTCATAAATAGTTCAAACAAAAACAAAACCCCTCCAGCAATCGCTTCCTTTTCAATCTTCAAATTCTGTAATTTGTCCAAGGCTGTCTGGAGGATGGGGAGGGAGTAAGAAATCTTCCAGCGGTAGAGCAGAGCACGTCTGACGCTTCTTGGGACAGCCAGGGCTGTGAGTCATCTTGTTGCCACCTGCCTCTTAGAGTGAGGGCGTCTTGTCCGTGCCAGCTGGATGTTAGCTCTTAACACAACCAGCCTGCAAGGCACTCAAGCGACCGCCTCTGGTCTGTATCAACCTGGCCTTTGACCTGCAGGTTGACAATAAATTTACCCCAACCCCCAAGTCCCTTCCAAGTTCCCAGCCCCTGATTCCCTGGTGACTCACTTTCACTCCCAGACCATACAGGCATCATTTTCAATCTAGCTACATTATTCCTTCAGTATTACCCGTACACCCATGTAACCATGATTATAAGTATTGATGAGTTACAAGCTTTCAGCAGAGCCCTCACAGGCTGTCCTTCGTGGATAAACACCATGAACACAGTGTCCTGGGTGCATAGGAATTGCTTGTAATGAACAGTCAGCACCTTGCCAGTTGGCACCATGGGGTCTCTGTATCACAGCATGTAAACCCAGAACACTGAGTGTGGCTGGTGAATGATGGCTATGTGATCTAGTGGGTAGGGCACTGGAGTGGGAGTCGAGACCTGGGGTCTATTCCCAGCTTTGGTATCAATCTGCTGTATGACTGAGGTAGGCACTTCCCACCTCGTGCCCCCCTCCCCCCCCGCTTGACTGTTTGTGAGCTCTCTTTGACTGCTTCTGTATGCCACCTCCAGACCAATAGGGGCCCATCTTGGTTGGGGTCTCTTGCTGCTACCGTAATACAAACAGATGATGATGATGTGAAGCATTGCAAAGCCTTCCTGCTGCTTCGTTACAGATTCCATTCCGCTACCATGCCAGCTTTACTTAAAACAGTGTTTTTGTGGGTCTACGTTTGTTCATTTTATCTGTCGTATGTCGTCTCAGTAACAGTCCAACCATGTAGATAGCATCCTTTAGACTACGGTGCAGCCATATGCTGTTGTGTCAGAGTGGACCTTAAAAACATGGAAGAGCGAAAGTCACTGTTTTATGCATACTTTGGCCCCAATTAAAAGTTAAGTAGCTCTGAGCTTAGAGTGGCCTGAGAGAGGGGAATACAGTCTTGGTGCCTAATCGGTCCTGCATATCTTTGTATCAAAAGACCCCATGACTGAGGGAAGGATGGGAGTGCAGGCTGCTATTGTCTAATGATCTCGGTGGCTCTGGGACCCTGAGCTACATTCTAATCCATGCGTGTGTGGTCAGAGTCCAGCGGTGATCTCCTGATTGCCTCTGTCACCAAAGCTATATGTGAGAAGCAAATGAAGACAGGGCTCAGTTGTACCTGCCTGTTGCCTGCGAGTTCCAGGAGTGGGAAGCTACCTTGTTTTTCTCTGTGAGGGCTACAAGAGTACGATCCCTGCTATTAACATTCAACTGAAAGGGCCCGTGGTACAATTTCCAAAAGCACCTTAGACCCATTTTCAAAAATGACTTAGGCCCAGATTCTCAAAGATATTTAGGCACCTACCACCCATTGGATTCAGTGAGGACCTTTGAGGAGCTGGGCCTAGCACTTGGGCTCTTAAGGGCCAGACTTTTAAAGGTATTTAGGTGCCAAAGGATGCAGATAAACATCTATGGGATTATCAAAAGCACCTATTGAAATCAGTAGAATTCAATAATAGAATTAGTGTCTGAGTTCTCCTGAAAATCCCACGAGGCACCTATCTGCATCTTTATGCACCCCAATACCTTCAAAAGCCTATCCCTAAGTCCCATTGAAAGTCAACAGGAGGTAGGCTCTGAAGTGTCTATGGGTTTATCTACACGGTGCATTAGTGCACAGCAAATGGGGTGTAAATTCTAATCCTCCCCAGCATGTTGCACATCAGTTGTCTGTATGAACCCTGCTAGCACACGCTAAAGTTCCCTAGTGCATGTTGATGTAGGGACTGCTGGGACTATGTCAACCCGAACCGGGAATCTTTCAGTGCGTGCCAGCAGTGTCCACGTGGATAGTTGGTGCACGACATGCTGATGTGCACTAGAATTTGCACCACAGCTGCTGCACACTACCCCACCATGTAGACAAGCCCTAAAATCACTTTTGAAAATGGGACTTAGGCTCCTGGGTCATACAGGTGCTTCTGAAAATTTTACCCCAGATTATAACTTATTTCTATAAAACATTATTTAGTGACAGACTGTGCCACTGTTACTCCCCACACTGGTGAGAAGTTACTCGTGTACTACTTGTGGTGTTCTTATTATAATTATTCATTATTAGCTATTAATTTAACATATCCATTGTGGTTGCACAGACAGGCCAACCTCATCAAGCCCCTAATGTGCTAGGGGCTGTACAGACACATAGAGTAAACGCCAGTCCCTGAGCTGAAAACCTATACTCTAAAACAGGCATAACAGGGAGAGCACACAAACCAGCAGGTGGGTGGGGGAACACAGGATAACAAAAACAACGTGGTGTGCACAATTCTTAGCCATTCAGCCTCAGTTGTCTTGTAAGATAGTATTTAACGTGAGTAAGGATCTCAGTCTGCCCTTTGTTTTTACTCAGGCAAACACCCATTGAAACCAATAGGAATTTGTCTAACAAAGGACTGAGGAAAAAGCGAGTATGTCCCTCCAGAATTTGTATAAGTTAAAATATTATCATACTTCTTGTGCCACAGCTGGCTGCAGATCAGAGTCACTGTATTGCCCAGCCCCAAGTGTTTAATCATCGTGAGTCAGCCCCCCCAAATCATGAGAGTGGCTTTAAAGTCATGAGTTTGGGTTTTTTTAAAGAACACGTTGGTTTCTTTTTCTTTGCCTGTTGGTTTTGAGCTGCCGGGGTTCACTCAGCTCATGTTCAGAAGCTTTTCTCCACAGCCCTGAGGACTAGAACTTACCTTCTGAAGTATTTCTCCAGGTGGGAGAGGAGCAACTTCAAAGACTGAGATGAGCCAAAAGGGGGTGGCTGAAAACAGCCCTTTTGCTCTGCCTGCGGTGAGCTGTCACTCACTCTAACAAGGAAAGAGGGAAGACCACCAAGGATGCAGCAGCGTTGCCATGACTAGCTCAGTTGGAACTGGTGGGCCTCCCCATCCAGAGAACAGTGAAGCCAGTGCCAAAGTACTTCACTTTGTAGACATTAATAAGCTTATCCTTGTAAATGAAGGGCTGGGTCCTGCAACATGCTGGGCACCTCATCTCCAATGGGAGTTGCAGGAGACTCGCAGCATCAGGCCCTTAAAAAACTGGCCTTCGACAGAGGTACTCCCGGTCACACCAACTGAGGATTTCAGTTGTGGTTTTAGGGGCGGGCCCAAAGCGGCGGTGTGTGTATTTAGATTTCAAATCTCCGAGTGCAGGAACGTTCGGACCTGGAAGTTTGGTTCATCCCATTAGAGAGCTATGGAACAGCTGTAAAATTGGGATCCAGACCCAGGTTCAGATTCCAACACCCTCCAGTGTCTGGCGATGATGACTTTTGGTTCAATCCCATCTTTAGTTAATCGGAATCTTAAAATTATCCACTCATTATCCATCTACAGTATTTAACTCTACGACCTAATGAATTCAAAAGCTGACTACTCACAGTGCAAAGGAGTATTTTCTGTTATTTAATTGACATTTACGTACCATTAACGTCATTGAATGAATCAATGTTCTCGTAATATGGGCCAGTGTGAAAAGGAGGGACTGATTTGTTTTTACTGTCCCCGTCATAGGCTTATACTCCCAAATTACAATCTTTTTAAGACACAGGTAAGAAAGACAACATGTTGCTTTTAAAACAATGTTAACAGGCTATTATAGTTGTGGGGGGGGGAACCTCAGAACATTTGTGCTATCCCTTTCAAAATTGTTAATTCCCAGGTAAAAATCTTTGAGATGGATTTAAGATAGAGAATACAGTATAGAAAGTTTTTATAGTAAATATAAAGGATAGAAATGAAGGACATTCAGTTAATGCTGAAGGTCTCATCTTCACTCTACCTGCCGCCCACCTACAGTGAGAAAACCTCACCAGTTACAAAGCTCGAGACCCCAAACGAGATTGCGCTACGTGTTGTACACACACATGATCTGAGCTAGTCCCTGCCCCCAAAGACTTTGAGATGGAAATAGACAAGACAGAAACAGAGCAGGGAAGTGACTTATCCAGCAGCAGAGCTTGGAATAAGGTGCCTAATACATTGGACCCCACTGAATTTCCGCCATGGCCAGTAGGGGTTTGGTCCAAAGCCCATCAAACTGAATGGGAAATGTTCCAGTGAGTTCATTTGGCTTTGGCTCAAGCCCTAGATTAATTCCAGCAGTATGCTTACTAGTTGTATGATGAGAGAATCTGCACCCAGCCATCGCAGCAGGAAAATACTTGAGTTTCATCCAATTGCCTGCATTGCCATCCATGACTTAGGACGCATTATGGATTTGCCATTTTAAAAATCTCCACCATGCTGCTTTAAGCCTCTGAAATAGTTCTGTGTGTAAGACTAGAGACAAGCCAGGTGTAGGGTGCTAGCAGCTAGTGAATTTCCTCAACGTTCAGGGTGGTACTTCCCTTTCAACAATAACTTGCATGGGAGGAGGAAATAACTATGTGCGTATATTTTTGCCAGACCTTCTTGTATCTTTTTTAGCATTATTTTCTACAGCAGAATTTATAACTGGATGCAAAACCTACATGCAAAAACAATATACAAAAAGCATAGCAACGCCATTGTAAGATCCTTGTAAAGTAGCTCTTACTAAATAGCACTGAAACTTGGAGACGTATTAAGGACTTACTATCTAACCTCCAGGTTTTCATCAACAGCTGCATTAGACAAATCCTCAGTATCAGATGGCCAGAAAAAAATCACAAATGAAAAACACCGGAGGAGAACGAAACAAAAACCAGTAGGACAGGAAATTACAGAATGAAAACGGTGATGGCTAAGGCATACATGGAAGAAATATCTGAACGATGTAATAAGACAGATATTAGTCTAGAACCCCCAGGGCAACCAGTGACAAGGTCAACCAAGAATATTGTGGAAAAACACAACAGAAACAGGTTTCAGAGTAACAGCTGTGTTTAGTCTGTAGTCGCAAAAAGAAAAGGAGTACTTGTGGCACCTTAGAGACTAACCAATTTATTTGAGCATAAGCTTTCGTGAGCTACAGCTCACTTCATCGGATGCATACTGTGGAAAATACAGCAGATGTTTGTTTTTATACACACAAATCATGAAAACATGGGTGTTTATCACTACAAAAGGTTTTCTCTCCCTCCACCCCACTCTCCCGCTGGTAATAGCTTATGTAAAGTGATCACTCTCCTTACAATGTGTATGATCATCAAGGTGAGCCATTTCCAGCACAAATCCAGGTTTTCTTTCCCTCCCCCACCCCCTCCCAAAACAAACCCACTCTCCTGTTGGTAATAGCTTATCTAAAGTGATCACTCTCCTTACAATGACAGGAACAGAAACAGAACTCAGGTTTCAGAGTAACAGCCGTGTTAGTCTGTATTCGCAAAAAGAAAAGGAGAATGCATCCGATGAAGTGAGCTGTAGCTCACGAAAGCTTATGCTCAAATAAATTGGTTAGTCTCTAAGGTGCCACAAGTACTCCTTTTCTTTTTGAGAAACAGAACTGAAAGCTATCAAAACTTTGAATCTCCTTCCTTAGATATTTTTAAGGTCAGGCTTGACAAAGCCCTGGCTGGGATGATTTAGTTGGGATTGGTCCTGCTTTGAGCAGGGGGTTGGACTAGATGACCTCCTGAGGTCCCTTCCAACCCTGATATTCTATGATTCTATGAAAACAACATGGGAAGAAGCTAAGACTGATCAGGAACAGTCAGCATGGATTCACCAAGGGCAAGTCATGCCCGACTAACCTAATTGCCTTCTGTGATGAGATAACTGGCTCTGTGGATGAGGGGAAAGCAGTGGACATGTTCTTCCTTGACTTTAGCAAAGCTTTTGATATGGTCTCCCACAATATTCTTGCCAGCAAGTTAAGGAAGTATGGGCTGGATGAATGGACTATAAGGTGGATAGAAAGCTGGCTAGATCATTGGGCTCAATGGGTAGTGATCAATGGGTAGCTCCATGTCTAGTTGGCAGCCGGTATCAAGCGGAGTGCCCCAAGGGTCGGTCCTGAGGCTGGTTTTGTTCAATATCTTCATTAATGATCTGGAGGATGGCGTGGATTGCAACCTCAGCAAGTTTGCAGATGACACTAAATTTAGAGGAGTGGTAGATACGCTGGAGGGTAGGGATAGGATACAGAGGGACCTAGACAAATTAGAGGATTGGTCCAAAAGAAATCTGATGAGGTTCAACAAGGACAAGTGCAGAGTCCTGCACTTAGGAAGGAAGAATCCCATGCATTGCTACAGACTAGGGACCGAGTGACTAGGCAGCAGTTCTGCAGAAAAGGACCTAGGGGTTCCAGTGGACGAGAAGTTGGATATGAGTCAACAGTGTGCCCTTGTTGCCAAGGAGGCTAATGGTATTTTGGGCTGTACAAGTAGGAGCATTGCCAGCAGATCAAGGGATCTGATCATTCCCCTCTATTCGGCATTGGTGAGGCATTGTCCAAACGACAAAAAGGATGTGGAAAAATTGGAAAGAGTCCAGTGGAGGGCAACAAAAATGATTAGGGGGCTGGAGCACGTGACTTATCAGGAGAGGCTGAAGGAACTGGGATTATTTAGTCTGCAGAAGAGAAGAGTGAGGGGGGATTTGATAGAAGCTTTCAACTACATGAAGGGGGGTTCCAAAGAGGATGGATCTAGACTGTTCTCAGTGGTACCAGATGATAGAACAAGGAGTAATGGTTGCAGTGGGGGAGGTTTAGATTGGATATTAGGAAAAACTTTTTCACTAGGAGGGTGGTGAAACACTGGAATGCGTTACCTAGGGAGGTGGTGGAACCTCCTTCCTTAGAGGTTTTTAAGGTCAAGCTTGACAAAGCCCTGGCTGGGATGATTTAGTTGGGGATTAGGTCCTGCTTTAAGCAGGGGGTTGGACTAGATGACCTCCTGAGGTCCCTTCCAACCCTAATATTCTATGATTCTATAAGACTACGGCAGGAGACTGGCAAAGATGGAAAGTAGTGATGAAGGCCCTATCCTCCACCATGGAATAGAGAGGCATGAGAGAGAAGAGAGTAGCTCCAGTTGGAGTTTGCCACTGGAATGGCTTTTTTAGCTCAGATCCATATTACTGAATATAATAATCTGCCCTAGAACTACAGTAGAAGATAAAAGAAGGGATATCAAGTGGCCGTGCTGATGTTTGAATCGCCAGGTTTCACACCAGAGTGTCTCATAGGGGGTGTATTCAGATTTGGGGTGTTTCATTTCTTCCTGAGCTCAGAGTGCAATCCCATTGGTTAGTGAAGATCTATGCAAAATAAATAAATATACAAAGTACCAAATGATATTTTTAGTTTCACATCCACTTCTTAAAATTTTAGGGCCAGATCCCCTGCTTGTGTAAATCAGCAGAGCTCCATTGGAATCAATAGAGCTGTGTCGCTGCTCTACCTGAGGATGTGACCAGTGATATTTCTATTACCATAGCACCAGTCACGCCAGGAGACCCATTTAGATGCAGATACCTGAAGAGCCTCTGCTGAAGTGCTCACCATTTAGGAAGGTAGCTTATTGCATACTTCTAATATAAGAGTATAGATTAGCTACAAAGTCTAAGGGAATAACATGAGATCACAAATTTAGGAGGAGGAAGGTATTGTTACCTGTAACGGGTGTTCCCTGAACGGGTAAGTTGTAATAAATCTGTACTCTGTAGTCTGTTCTCTCAGCTTGGCAGGAACTCCCATGACATCAGAGTTTGGAGGCCAACTATTGTCCCTTCCGTCCACAACAGCAGCATATGCTACACACCTTCCCAGGAGTCTAGGAGCTATTAGCGTCCCTAGCTGACAGTTAGCGAGAGTGTTAATGAATGTAAACACGTATCTCCAAATCTATAGGGAAGGTGTAATACTTGGACAACTTGTATCTTTCGAGGACAACAGTTACAGATAAGTAATTACCTCTTCTCCAAAGGTGCCGATTGTAACAGAACCCTGCTCCTGACCAGAGATATCTCCCTAGCAGAAGGGGGACACACAGAAGATTGGACCAAAGAGAAATCTCCAGACATGGCTCTCAAGCAGCATACTGATACGCAGACCTCTGTGCGCCAAGTGCCACATGGAAGCAAAGTGTCACAACCCCATGAGCTAATTAGAGAGACATTCCTCAGCCTTGAGGCATGTGAGGGCAGGAGAGCTGGGCACTTGGCCTGAGCATTTGCTGAGGAATCCGAGAGGGCAGCCTGGACTGGATCCAGAAGGACACGTCTGGATCGAAGAGAAGGGTCTGTCTGATGTCATTTTATAGCACAGCGTTCTATCCAGGAATAATAGCACATGCCGGCTCGGTGACTGACGGGAGGTGGTTTGCACCTGCTGGGGCCTAGGTTGGCCTCTGGGAAAGGCTAGGCTAGCCCTGACAACATCCTTCCTTCTGGGGTTTGCAGCAGCTGGTGATAGCCAGAGCACAGAATACATTTTCCTACTCCAGCACTCCCGCCATCCACCCCAGAACTCCCCTGACATGAGGGCTGCAGCGGGGGCGTCCCCTGCACTGGCGGTGTTCTCCAGGCAGGACTCTCACTCACAGGACTCCAGGAACTGGGGCTGTCAGAAAAACACCCAACATCATATGACTCATGAGAAAATCATGAGAACTGGCAACTCTTCAGCCCATCCCAAGCCCTGCTTCTGGAGAGCAAACCCCAACCACCTTCTCCCACCTGCTGCTGTCTTGGTCTCATAGATTCATAGATTCATAGATATTTAGGTCAGAAGGGACCATTATGATCATCTAGTCTGACCTCCTGCACAATGCAGGCCACAGAATTTCACCCACCACTCCTAAAAAAGACCTCACACCTATATCTGTGCTATTGAAGTCCTCAAATTGTAGTTTGAAGACCTCAAGGAGCAGAGAATCCTCCAGCAAGTGACCCGTGCCCCATGCTACAGAGGAAGGCGAAAAACCTCCAGGGCCTTCCAATCTGCCCTGGAGGAAAATTCCTTCCCGACCCCAAATATGGCGATCAGCTAAACCCTGAGCATATGGGCAAGATTCATCAGCCAGATACTACAGAAAATTCTTTCCCGGGTAACTTGGATCTTACCCCATCTAAAAACCCATCACAGGCCATTGGGCCTATTTACCATGAATATTTAATTACCAAAACCATGTTATCCCATCATACCATCTCCTCCATAAACTTATCGAGTTTAATCTTAAAGCAAGATAGATCTTTTGCCCCCACTACTTCCCTCGGAAGGCTATTCCAAAACTTCACTCCTCTGATGGTTAGAAACCTTCGTCTAATTTCTAATCTAAATTTCCTAGTGGCCAGTTTATATCCATTTGTTCTTGTGTCCACATTGGTATTGAGTTTAAATAATTCCTCTCCCTCTCTGGTATTTATCCCTCTGATATATTTAGAGAGAGCAATCATATCTCCCCTCAACCTTCTTTTAGTTAGGCTAAACAAGCCAAGCTCCCTGAGTCTCCTTTCATAAGACAAGTTTTCCATTCCTCGGATCATCCTAGTAGCCCTTCTCTGTACCTGTTCCAGTTTGAATTCATCCTTCTTAAACATGGGAGACCAGAACTGCACACAGTATTCCAGGTGAGGTCTCACCAGTGCCTTATATAACGGTACTAAAACCTCCTTATCCCTACTGGAAATACCTCTCCTGATGCATCCCAAGACGACATTAGCTTTTTTCACAGCCATATCACATTGGCAGCTCATAGTCAACCTATGATCAACCAATACTCCAAGGTCCTTTTCCTCCTCCGTTACTTCTAGTTGATGCGTCCCTAGCTTATAACTAAAATTCTTGTTATTAATCCCTAAATGCATGACCTTACACTTCTCACTATTAAATTTCATCCTATTCCTATTACTCCAGTTTACAAGGTCATCCAGATCCTCCTGTAGGGTATCCCTGTCCTTCTCTAAATTAGCAATACCTCCCAGCTTTGTATCATCTGCAAACTTTATTAGCACACTCCCACTTTTTGTGCCCAGGTCAGTAATAAAAAGATTAAATAAGATTGGTCCCAAAACTGATCCTTGAGGAACTCCACTGGTAACCTCCCTCCAACTTGACAGTTCACCTTTCAGTAGGACCCGTTGTAGTCTCCCCTTTAACCAATTCCCTATCCACCTTTCAATTTTCCTATTGATGCCCATCTTATCCAATTTAACTAATAATTCCCCATGTGGCACAGTATCAAACGCCTTACTAAAATCTAAATAAATTAGATCCACTGCATTTCCTTTATCTAAAAAATCTGTTACTCTCTCAAAGAAGGAAATCAGGTTGGTTTGGCACGATCTACCTTTTGTAAAACCATGTTGTATTTTGTCCCATTTACCATTGACTTCAATGTCCTTAACTACCTTCTCCTTCAAAATTTTTTCCAAGACCTTGCATACTACAGATGTCAAACTAACAGGCCTATAATTACTTGGATCACTTTTTTTCCCTTTCTTAAAAATAGGAACTATGTTAGCAATTCTCCAATCATATGGTACAACCCCTGAATTTACAGATTCATTAAAAATTCTTGCTAATGGGCTTGCAATTTCTTGTGCCAATTCTTTTAATATTCTTGGATGAAGATTATCTGGGCCCCCCGATTTAGCCCCATTAAGCTGTTTGAGTTTCGCTTCTACCTCAGATATGGTGATGTCTACCTCCATATCCTCATTCCCATTTATCATGCTACCATTATCCCTAAGATCCTCTTTAGTCTTATTAAAGACTGAGGCAAAGTATTTGTTTAGATATTGGGCCATGCCTAGATTATCCTTGACCTCCACTCCATCCTCAGTTTTTAGCGGTCCCACTTCTTCTTTCTTTGTTTTTTTCCTATTTATATGACTATAGAACCTTTTACTATTGGTTTTAATTCCCTTTGCAAGGTCCAACTCTACTTGACTTTTAGCCTGTCTCACTTTATCCCTACATATTCTGACCTCAATAAGGTAGCTTTCCTTACTGATCCCTCCCTTCTTCCACTCCCTATATGCTTTCTGCTTTTTCTTAATTACCTCTCTAAAATGCTTGCTCATCCAGCTTGGTCTACAACTCCTGCCTATGAATTTTTTCCCCTTTCTTGGGATGCAGGCTTCCGATAGCTTCTGCAGCTTTAATTTAAAATAATCCCAGGCCTCCTCTACCTTTAAACCCATAAATTCTTCAGTCCAATCCACTTCCCTAACTAATTTCCTTAATTTTTGAAAGTCAGCCCTTTTGAAATCAAAAACCCTAGTTGCAGATTTATTTTTGTTAATCCTTCCATTCAGTTTGAACTGAATTAGCTCATGATCACTTGAGCCAAGATTATCCCCTACAACCATTTCCTCTATGAGATCCTCATTACTCGCCAAGACCAGATCTAAAATGGCATCCCCTCTAGTCGGTTCAGCAACTACTTGTTGAAGGAATCCATCAGCTATCGCATCTAGGAAAATCTGAGCCCTATTATTATTACTAGCACTCATCCTCCAGTCTATATCTGGGAAGTTAAAGTCTCCCATGATCACACAGTTTCCATTAGTATTTACTTTATTAAAAACATTAAAAAGGGCTCTATCCATATCCAAATTAGATCCCGGCGGTCTATAGCACACCCCAAGCACTATCCCAGGGGAGGCTCTAATAGTTTTCTTCCCCAATTTAATTATTGCCCAGACAGACTCAGTCATATCCATTTCATCGCTTCTTATTTCTTTACATTCTATCTCATCATTGATATACAGTGCTACTCCACCACCTTTACCTTTATTTCGGTCTTTCCTAAACAGCACATACCCTTCAATACCTGTAGCCCAGTCATGACTACTATTCCACCAGGTCTCTGTTATACCTATAATATCTGGTTTCACTTCCTGCACCAGTAACTCTAGTTCCTCCATTTTGTTACCTAGGCTCCTTGCATTAGTGTACAAACATCTTAATTTTTGCTGTTTGGCCTCACTCACATTCTGTACCCTATTAGGCACGGTTATTTTACTACCAGTATAACCTATTAGACTTGTATCTACACTGCCCTTCCTCCTACCTACAGCTGTATCCACTCTTACTTCATTTTCTTTCCACTCTATGCTAAATTCTGGCGTGGAGATTACCTGGACATCTCCCAACCATCTCCCCCAAATTCCTAGTTTAAAGCTCTCTTAATCAGTTGTGCCAGCCTCCATCCTAGAAGTCTATTTCCTTCCCTACTCAGATGAAGTCCATCCCAAGAGAACTGTCCTCTATCCATGAATGCCTCCCAATGGCCATACATCCCAAAGCCCTCCTTATAGCACCACTGCCTAAGCCATCTATTGATCGTCATAATCTTGTCACACCTTTGTTGCCCTTCTCTAGGAACAGGCAAAATCCCACTAAAGATCACCTGAGCCTCAATTTCCTTAAGCGTCCTCCCCAGCCTAACATAGTCTCCCTTAATACTTTCCAGTGAGAATCTAGCCGTATCATTTGTTCCCACATGAAGGATAATTAGGGGATTCTTTCCCGCTCCCTTTAGAATCCTTTTTAACCTCAGGTCTACATCCCGTATCTTAGCACCTGGAAGACAGCACACCCTCCTATTTTCTGGATCAGCTCTGGTTACAGGCCTATCTATTCTTCTCAATAAAGAGTCCCCAATCACATAGACCTGCCTTTTCCTAGTGACGGTGCTATTCTCCAGTCTATCCCCTGTTCCCTCTGGCTGCAAGTTTTTTCCATTCCCATTCTCCCTTGTAATCCTTTTTAACCCATCCTGTATCCTCCTGGGGCTCATATTTGGTGTAATCTCCATTAACTCTTCCCCTTTTCCTATAGGACTAACCGCTCTTCTCTTCTTCCTTGCCCTGTCACCTTCAGTGACTACCTGCTGAGCCCCTTCTTCATTTTCCAACTCTGCAAACCTATTCTGAAGCTCTATTTCTCCTTCACTAGCCCGTCTTTTCCTCTGCCTAGTTCTTTTAGTCACATGCTTCCACTGACCACTTTCCTCACCCAGTCTCCCCTCAAAATTCCCTAGTCCTGCTTCCATCTGCAAGTCTGAGCTTTTCCCTTCAGATACCTCATGTCTTTGCTCCATAATCTGCTCAAACCCCTTCCTAAACTCTACCAGACTTTCCACCTGCATCTCCAAACCTCTGATCTTTTCCTCCATCAGCTCTATCAGACGGCATTTCATGCAGACAAAACTCTTACCAGGTGCCCCCTCCAGGATCATGTACATACCACAGCTTCCACATCCAGTCATCTTCATTGTGTCATCTGCTACATGGGTCACTCCCACTGCCACCTCTGAATCTGTCATAGCCTTCCCACCTAAATCCTGTTAATCTGGGAAACACAAACACAAACACAAACCACACCAAAACACCACCACCCACAGCAAAACCAAACCCCACACAAGCACCACAAGACAAACTCCGCTTTCAAACTCCCACTCAAACTCCCCTGTTTACAGCTCTGTTTGCTAGCTCCTGTGCTGCTGCAGCTGTCTCCTTTTACTCAGTCCCATTTTATTTTCTCTCTGGACTGTCTTGTCTCCATTTCTCACACTCCTGCCCCAGCCCTGCTCCCCTTGTTCCCATTCTCTCTGGGGAATTGGTATATTTTCACTAGAGTTGGGCTTGAATCAAAAATCTCCAAGCTATTTGGAGGAAGATTGGGCAAGCCAGAATCCAAACTTAGGTCTGGATCTAGTTTGCATCAGTCCCCTGTTATTATAAAAACCTCCTGTTCTGAACATGCACAAGCTTGAAAGCTAGCTCCATATTTTGTGATTTCAGTACAACCCTCCTTTTTCCAAAGCTGATCTTTGTTTTCCTTCGTGATCTTCCTTTTATCTTTTTCCAGCCTTAGCACTTTAACCTTCCTACGCTGTTGCTTTGCAGTCTTTGAATATTGTATCTTTGCTCATTAGTTATATTACAAATACCTTTTTCTTTGCCTTTTGTTTTACTTATGGTCTTATCCTGTCAGTTTAGGACTAGAGGAATAGCAAAGCATCCATAAGGCTCTTTTCCCCCCTTGTTAGCTGAGTGAGCTGGAAAAATATGTAAGGCGGTCCAGAGTTTTATTTCCTTCACTTGCAGCCTTGCTGATTCCAAAGGGCAGTGATTTCAGGAAGTGCATCTTAAGGGACTGACCAGATTGTAGCAGCAATGCCAAAATTACACTGGCTGTCAGGATATCTATAAATATTATAGAAGCCACACGTTGCAAGCCACTGAGTAAAGCAGTAACAGCTAGACACCTGACAGAAATTATAGCAGCGAATGATAATGTCACACATTATTAATCCAACCTCATTAGAATTTTGAGATTGGAACCTTATGAGCCTCCCAAGTTAAATCCTTAAAAATTAAACTAAGGTTCAAGACAGGCACTGGTTTTCTTATCCCTCTTCCTTGCCTTATTTCCATTTCAATTGGATCTGCACGGACGGAGTCATGCAGTTGCACGTTTTCATAGAATCATAGAATATCAGGGTTGGAAGGGACCTCAGGAGGTCATCTAGTCCAACCCCCTGCTCAAAAGCAGGACCCATCCCCAATTAAATCATCCCAGCCAGGGCTTTGTCAAGCCTGACCTTAAAAACTTCTAAGGAAGGAGATTCCACCACCTCCCTAGGCAACACATTCCAGTGTTTCACCACCCTCCTAGTGAAAAAGTTTTTCCTAATATCCAACCTAAACCTCCCCCACTGCAACTTGAGACCATTACTCCTTGTCCTGTCCTCTTCCACCACTGAGAATAGTCTAGAACCATCCTCTCTGGAACTACCTCTCAGGTAGTTGAAAGCAGCTATCAAATCCCCTCATTCTTCTCTTCTGCAGACTAAACAATCCCAGTTCCCTCAGCCTCTCCTCATAAGTCATGTGTTCCAGACCCCTAATCATTTTTGTTGCCCTTCGCTGGACTCTCTCCAATTTCTCCACATCCTTCTTGTAGTGTGGGGCCCAAAACTGGACACAGTATTCCAGATGAGGCCTCACCAATGTCAAATAGAGGGAGACGATCACGTCCCTCGATCTGCTCGCTATGCCCCTACTTATACATCCCAAAATGCCATTGGCCATCTTGGCAACAAGGGCACACTGCTGACTCATATCCAACTTCTCGTCCACTGTCACCCCTAGGTCCTTTTCCGCAGAACTGCTGCCTAGCCATTCGGTCCCTAGTCTGTAGCTGTGCATTGGGTTCTTCCGTCCTAAGTGCAGGACCCTGCACTTATCCTTATTAAACCTCATCAGATTTCTTTTGGCCCAATCCTCCAATTTGTCTAGGTCCCTCTGTATCCTATCCCTGCCCTCCAGCGTATCTACCACTCCTCCCAGTTTAGTATCATCCGCAAATTTGCTGAGAGTGCAATCCACACCATCCTCCAGATCATTTATGAAGATATTGAACAAAACCGGCCCCAGGACCGACCCCTGGGGCCCTCCACTTGACACCGGCTGCCAACTAGACATGGAGCCATTGATCACTACCCGTTGAGCCCGACAATCTAGCCAACTTTCTACCCACCTTATAGTGCATTCATCCAGCCCATACTTCTTTAACTTGCTGACAAGAATACTGTGGGAGACCATGTCAAAAGCTTTGCTAAAGTCAAGATACAATACATCCACTGCTTTCCCTTCATCCACAGAACCAGTAATCTCATCATAGAAGGCGATTAGATTAGTCAGGCATGACCTTCCCTTGGTGAATCCATGCTGACTGTTCCAGATCACTTTCCTCTCATGTAAGTGCTTCAGGATTGATTCTTTGAGGACCTGCTCCATGATTTTTCCAGGGACTGAGGTGAGGCTGACTGGCCTGTAGTTCCCAGGATCCTCCTTCTTCCCTTTTTTAAAGATTGGCACTACATTAGCCTTTTTCCAGTCATCCGGGACTTCCCCCGTTCGCCATGAGTTTTCAAAGATAATGGCCAATGGCTCTGCAATCACAGCCGCCAGTTCCTTTAGCACTCTCGGATGCAACTCGTCCGGCCCCATGGACTTGTGCACGTCCAGCTTTTGTAAATAGTCCCTAACCACCTCTTTCTCCACAGAGGGCTGGCCATCTATTCCCCATGTTGTGATGCCCAGCGCAGCAGTCTGGGAGCTGACCTTGTTCGTGAAGACAGAGGCAAAGAAAGCATTGAGTACATGAGCTTTTTCCACATCCTCTGTCACTAGGTTGCCTCCCTCATTCATTAAGGGGCCCACACTTTCCTTGGCTTTCTTCTTGTTGCCAACATACCTGAAGAAACCCTTCTTGTTACTCTTAACATCTCTTGCTAGCTGCAGCTCCAGGTGCGATTTGGCCCTCCTAATTTCATTCCTACATGCCCGAGCAATATTTTTATACTCTTCCCCGGTCATATGTCCAACCTTCCACTTCTTGTAAGCTTCTTTTTTATGCTTAAGATCCGCTAGGATTTCACCGTTAAGCCAAGCTGGTCGCCTGCCATATTTACTATTCTTTCGATACATCGGGATGGTTTGTCTCTGTAACCTCAACAGGGATTCCTTGAAATACAGCCAGTTTTCAGTGGGGGTCCAGGCTGGTGAGGGTGCCATCTGTGTGACCCCATATCAGGATCGAAACTGGGCAGGAGATGGTTTTCCCCTGAATGTTTTCAAAAGTTTGAAATCTTTTTCTACCTTGAATTGGAGAAAAAAGTTGAAATCTTGAAAACTTTGCAAACTAAAAAAAGATTTATCTGTTTGTTTCAGGCCAATTGAAACATTCATTTTGATTTTCACCTCTTTCTTTTTTAATCTAATTTTAGTCTAATTGGCTTAAACTTTGAAACAAACTCATTTTGAACAGGAAAAGCAAAATTTAAGTTTTCAAAATGTCAAAACCATTTCAAAAGACATATTTTGACAATTTTGAAACTTTTTCTCTCTCTTTTTTCGAGTTTGGAAATTCATTGAAACCAAACCTGTTTTTCAAACAGTTTTAGTTTCAGTGAATCAGCACATTTAGACGAAAAAATGATTTGTTGAAAAATTCCAAACCAGCTGTCGTCAGGATCAGAGTCTTAAATGGTATTTTCCAGTTATTAGTGATTGTTGATTGGTGATTAGTTTTGAGTAAGATGGCTGGGTCAAGTGAGATGACAAGATATGGGATATGTTGGCCAGAGAGTACAAGAACAAGTAGTCAGAGGATAAAGACCACAAGGGCGACCTAGAAAAAGGTGGTTCGAGGTACCAAAGGCAGACATGAAGAAGGCTAGTGTCCGCTTGGAAGACACACTTGGCAAGAATTCTTGGAGATCAAGAACAAGAGCCGCTGTTGACATGACAAGTCGAAGAAGTGTGGTGATAAGTTTCACAAGGAGACCTAGTCAGTGCTGTTGGTGGCTCATCACTTGGGATTTTCAAATGCCTCTATGGGATTAGGAGCACAAGTCCTACCAAAAGTCAGAGACTTGTGCTCCAAAATCACATAAGAGCTTTGAAAATCACACCTACAGTCACATAAGTAATAATTAGAATAACAAGGTCAGGTTCTGATCCTCTGACTCATCTTGAATAGCACCTTCCTCTGCAAATAATCCCCTCAAAGTCAATGGGACTGATCCAGAGAGAGGGGCTTGTGACCTGGTGTGCCTGGGGCAGCTCTCATTGGAAATGCCAAGGTCAGGGAAGTCTGCAAAAGGGAGAGCCAATATTCCCAAGACTGGTGGGTAACACTGAAGTTAAACTCCCCAAACAGTCTCAAACTGTGTTTCTGATCCCCACCCTGGTTATCAAGAAGCAAAAATAAAGGAATCACACAGCCCCCTTATTGCATTCCAGTTCTCTGGCTCTCAGTCAGCACATAGGTCCAGTACAGTGAGAAGTTATTTTAAAACTCTACTCACTGTACAAAATGTTCTTCTGACCCCAAAGGGCCAGCCATATTGCCAGGTCAGTATTAGGTTGGAAATACCACCCAAAATACCATGCGCTGCCAGTCAATCCTTTAGTGTCTATCAAGGTTCCTTCCTCACTCTGAACTCTAGGATACAGATGTGGGGACCTGCATGAAAACCCCCTAAGCTTATTTTTACCAGCTTAGGTTAAAACTTCCCCAAGGTACAAACTTTTGCCCTTGGACTTTATTGCTGCCACTACCAAGCGACTAACAGATATATAACCGGGAAAGAGCCCACTTGGAAACGTCTTTCCCCCCCAAAAAATCCTCCCCAAACCCTACACCCCCTTTCCTGGGGAAAGCTTAATAAAAATGCTCACCAATTTGCATAGGTGAACACAGACCCAAACCCTTGGATCTTAAGAACAATGAAAAAGCATTCAGTTCTTAAAAGAAGAATTTTAATTGAAGAAAAAAAGTAAAAGAATCACCTCTGTAAAATCAGGATGGTAAATACCTTACAGGGTAATTAGATTCAAAACATAGAGAATCCCTCTAGGCAAAATCTTAAGTTACAAAAAGACACAAAAACAGGAATACACATTCCATTTAGCACAGCTATTTTATCAGCCATTTAAACAAAACAGAATCTAATGCATATCTAGCTAGATTACTTACTAAGTTCTAAGTCTCCATTCCTTTTCTGTTCCCGGCAAAAGCATCACACAGACAGAGAGAGCCTTTGTTTCTCCCCCCTCCAACTTTGAAAATATCTTGTCTCCTCATTGGTCATTTTGGTCAGGTGCCAGCGAGGTTATTCTAGCTTCTTAACCCTTTACAGGTGAAAGGGTTTTTCCTCTGGCCAGGAGGGATTTTAAAGGTGTTTACCCTTCCCTTTATATTTATGACAGTGTCTAAAACTAAAGGTTTATTATAAAGAAAAAAAAAGAACAAGAAGAGAGTTGTTAAATGGTAAAGCAATGACATGCATACAAAGACTTCAAAGTCCATATATATCAGGTTCTTAGCAGTATTAATGAGTCTGCTGGCTTGAAAGTCCCTCTGGACCACATCCACAGCTTGGAGGAGTCATTCAGTCCTTTGTTCAGAGCTTTGGTTTATAGAAAAGTTATTCCGGAGGTAAGAAGCAGGATTGAGGACAAAATGGCGATGATGCAGCTGCCTTTTATAGTCTTTTTCCATGTGGCTTGTACTTCCTGTGTCCCAAACACAAGCTGCACAGCACATGGCATGGAAAAGCCTTAGAGTTCTGTCCACCGGCATGCCCCTGCATGTCTTGCTGACTCATAAGACGTAGTCCCTGGCATTTCAATGGGTTCATTGTACCGCTGATGGCTCCTGATGAGACATCGAACAGGCTAGGCAGTGTTGATGCCAATCTGTTTGGAGGACAGAAACACAGCACAAGTTTGGAAATACAAATATACCATACATAACTATAACTCACAATACAAAGGTGATACAAACATATTAACAAGATCATCATACTTGGCAAATCATAACATTTTTGCAGATACCTCACACAGCATATCTGGCACAATTCATTGCAATTTTATAATATTGATATCAACAGTATCATAAAGTGTCTCTCATATTCCATACAGTGTCACAGGGCTATCCAGTGTGAGTAGGGGGATCTGAATCCGGCCCTTGGTTTTTAATGGAAAATGCCAAGATAAGGCTAAATCTCACACTCGATCCGTGATGTAATTTGACCTCATCTTTTGCCCATCTCTTTTCAATATGATTTATTTTCCTGTATGTTAATTTTGATGATCAAAAGAGTAAGTGCCTCCACTCAGCAAATTCCATTACTTGGATTTCACTTTTTAATGTCCACCTTTAATTTTCTATGGATGACTTTTCTATTTGCACATGCTTGTAAATCTTGCTCGTTTGCGAGTAGCCTTCTGTCACATTTGAAGTTAAATTGTGTTTAGATCATCTCCACTGCTGGATGAGCTGTGGCCAGTCCAGTGACTCTAACAAATTAGCAAGATCTTATTTGTATGCTCAGCTGCACTTTGTTTTAATCATGTTTATGCTCTAATATGTGTAAAATTTGCTGGCCCTTGTCCCTGAATATCCGTGGTATCTGCAACTACTTGAGCTCAACATTAGTTCTGTTTGCACATATTAAATTCTAATGTATTTTCCTAGTGTGTTTTCAGATTTCGATTACTGCCTACACTGTCCTATATTGCTTTGGCTGTAGCTCAGATGTCTTTATAAATGACACAACTGATTGCTGAGCAGAGCTCTGATTTCTGAGACCCTTTCCTGCAGAAACATGTCAAAACAGAATAAACCAGTAATTTTATATTTTAAAAAAAAATCCAACATTCTATTATTTACCTGTTTCTCCTGTGTTATTTACTTCAGGAGGAGAGAAACAAACAGAGTTAGAATTCTTACATAGTCTATTAAGGACTCCGTTGCAATGTTTCCTCCCGAGCAAGGGCTTGAAACCTGATGTTTGGACCAAATTCCAGTTGGAATGGATTACATTCTGCCTGTGTGAATTCCCCCGCACAGTATGGATGGGATGAGATAGCCCTGCACTTCCTGCCCTAGGTTGTTTGGCTAGGCTGATGTGCATAATTAAACAGCTGCCAAATTCCACTGCAGGCCACATTTCAGTTGAAGTGATCCTTCTATTCCGTAGAGTGCAATGGAAAGTTCATCATTAAGAAGTCAACATTTGTCACCTGTCACCATGCAGCGATACCTCAAATCACCCCCGAGTTTATTTTCCAGCTACATCTTATAGAATCATAGAATATCAGGGTTGGAAGAGACCTCAGGAGGTCATCTAGTCCAACCCCCTGCTCAAAGCAGGACCAATCCCCAATTAAATCATCCCAGCCAGGGCTTTGTCAAGCCTGACCTTAAAAACTTCTAAGGAAGGAGATTCTACCACCTTCCTAGGTAACGCACTCCAGTGTTTCACCACCCTCCTAGGGAAAAAGTTTTTCCTAATATCCAACCTAAACCTCCCCCACTGCAACTTGAGACCATTACTCCTTGTCCTGTCATCTTCTACCACTGAGAATAGTCTAGAACCATCCTCTTTGGAACCACCACTCAGGTAGTTGAAAGCAGCTATCAAATCTCCCCTCATTCTTCTCTTCTGCAGACTAAACAATCCCAGTTCCCTCAGCCGCTCCTCATAAGTCATGTGTTCCAGACCCCTAATCATTTTTGTTGCCCTTCGCTGGACTCTCTCCAATTTATCCACATCCTTCTTGTAGTGTGGGGCCCAAAACTGGACACAGTACTCCAGATGAGGCCTCACCAATGTCGAATAGAGGGGAATGATTACGTCCCTCGATCTGCTTGCTATGCCCCTACTTATACATCCCAAAATGCCATTGGCCTTCTTGGCAACGAGGGCACACTGTTGACTCATATCCAGCTTCTCGTCCACTGTCACCCCTAGGTCCTTTTCCGCAGAACTGCTGCCTAGCCATTCGGTCCCTAGTCTGTAGCGGTGCATTGGATTCTTCCGTCCTAAGTGCAGGACCCTGCACTTATCCTTGTTGAACCTCATCAGATTTCTTTTGGCCCAATCCTCCAATTTGTCTAGGTCCGTCTGTATCCTATCTCTACTTGCCACCATATCTACCTCTCCTCCTAGTTTAGTATCATCTGCAAACTTGCTGAGGGTGCAATCCACACCATCCTCCAGATCATTTATGAAGATATTGAACAAAACCGGCCCCAGGACCGACCCCTGGGGCACTCCACTTGACACCGGCTGCCAACTAGACATGGAGCCATTGATCACTACCCGTTGAGCCCGACAATCTAGCCAACTTTCTACCCACCTTATAGTGCATTCATCCAGCCCATACTTCTTTAACTTGCTGACAAGAATACTGTGGGAGACCATGTCAAAAGCTTTGCTAAAGTCAAGAAACAATACATCCACTGCTTTCCCTTCATCCACAGAACCAGTAATCTCATCATAGAAGGCGATTAGATTAGTCAGGCATGACCTTCCCTTGGTGAATCCATGCTGACTGTTCCTGATCACTTTCCTCTTGTGTAAGTACTTCAGGATAGATTCCTTGAGGACCTGCTCCATGATTTTTCCGGGGACTGAAGTGAGGCTGACTGGCCTGTAGTTCCCAGGATCCTCCTTCTTCCCTTTTTTAAAGATTGGCACTACATTAGCCTTTTTCCAGTCATCCGGGACTTCCCCCATTCGCCACGAGTTTTCAAAGATAATGGCCAATGGCTCTGCAATCACAGCTGCCAATTCCTTTAGCACTCTCGGATGCAACGCATCCAGCCCCATGGACTTGTGCACATCCAGCTTTTCTAAATAGTCCCTAACCACCTCATTCTGTTGGCCACCTACTCCCCATGCTGTGGCTGGCCACCTACTCCCCATGCTGTGTTGCCCAGCGTAGCAGTCTGGGAGCTGACCTTGTTCGTGAAGACAGAGGCAAAGAAAGCATTGAGTACATTAGCTTTTTCCACATCCTCTGTCACTAGGTTGCCTCCCTCATTTAGTAAGGGGCCCACACTTTCCTTGGCTTTCTTCTTGTTGCCAACATACCTGAAGAAACTCTTCTTGTTACTCTTAACATCTCTTGCTAGCTGCAGCTCCAGGTGTGATTTGGCCCTCCTGATTTCATTCCTACATGCCCGAGCAATATTTTTATACTCTTCCCTGGTCATCTGTCCAATCTTCCACTTCTTGTAAGCTTCTTTTTTATGTTTAAGATCCGCAAGGATTTCACCGTTAAGCCAAGCTGGTCGCCTGCCATATTTACTATTCTTTCGACACATCGGGATGGTTTGTCCCTGTAAGCTCAATAGGGATTCCTTGAAATACAGCCAGCTCTCCTGGACTCCTTTCCCCCTCATGTTATTCCCCCAGGGGATCCTACCCATCAGTTCCCTGACGGAGTCAAAGTCTGCTTTCCTGAAGTCCAGGGTCCGTATTCTGCTGCTTACCTTTCTTCCCTGTGTCAGGTTTCTGAACTCGACCAACTCATGGTCACTGCCTCCCAGATTCCCATCCACTTTTGCTTCCCCTACTAATTCTTCCCGGTTTGTGAGCAGCAGGTCAAGAAAAGCTCCCCCCCAGTTGGCTCCTCCAGCACTTGCACCAGGAAATTGTCCCCTACATTTTGCAAAAACTTCCTGGATTGTCTATGCACCGCTGTAGTGCTCTCCCAGCAGATATCAGGATGATTAAAGTCGCCCATGAGAACCAGGGCGTGCGATCTACTAGCTTCTGCAAGTTGCCGGAAGAAAGCCTCATCCACCTCATCCCCCTGGTCCGGTGGTCTATAACAGACTCCCACCACTACATCACTCTTGTTGCTCACACTTCTAAACTTAATCCAGAGACACTCAGGTTTTTCTGCAGTTTCGTACCAGAGCTCTGAGCAGTCATACTGCTCCCTTACATACAGTGCTACTCCCCGACCTTTTCTGCCCTGCCTGTCCTTCCTGAACAGTTTATAACCATCCATGACAGTACTCCAGTCATGTGAGTTATCCCACCAAGTCTCTGTTATTCCAATCACGTCATAATTCCTTGACATCACCAGGACCTCCAGTTCTCCCTGCTTGTTTCCAAGGCTTTGTGCATTTGTATATAGGCACTTGAGATAACCTGCTGATCGCCCCTCATTCTCAGTATGAGGTAGGAGCCCTCCCCTCACAGATGTTCCTGCCTGTGCTTCCTCCCGGCTTGCCCACTTGCCTCAGGGCTTTGGTCTCCTTCCCCCGGTGAACCTAGTTTAAAGCCCTCCTCACTAGGTTAGCCAGCCTGCTCGCAAAGATGCTCTTCCCTTTCTTCGTTAGGTGGAGCCCATCTCTGCCCATCCCATGGTCAAAGAATCCAAAGCCTTCTCTCTGACACCACCTGCGTAGCCATTCGTTGACTTCCACGATTCGACGGTCCCTACCCCGGCCTTTTCCTTCCACGGGGAGGATGGAAGAGACCACCACTTGCGCCTCAAACTCCTTTATCCTTCTTCCCAGAGCCACGTAGTCTGCAGTGATCTGCTCAAGGTCATTCTTGGCAGTATCATTGGTGCCCACGTGGAGAAGCAGGAAGGGGTAGCGATCCGAGGGCTTGATGAGTCTCGGCAGTCTCTCCATCACATTGCAAATCTTAGCCCCTGGCAAGCAGCAGACTTCTCTGTTTTCCCGGTCAGGGCGGCAGATAGATGACTCAGTCCCCTTGAGGAGGGAGTCCCTGACCACCACCACCCACCTCCTTCTCTTGGGAGTGGTGGTCGTGGAACCCCCAACCTCAGGACAGCGCATCTCATGCCTTTCAACCAGCGGAGTCTCCTTCTGCTTTCTCCCCCCAGACGTATCATCTGGTCCACTCTCCGCAATGGTACCTGTGGAGAGAACATGAAAGCGGTTAGTTACCTGTGTCTGCGTTGCTGGTACCTGGACATTCCTCTTCTTCTTCTGGAGGTCACATGTTGCCACGCTTCTTCACTGGCCTCTTGGCTCCGCTGTGCAACCTGCTCTAAATCTTTAGAGCTTTGTGCCCATAGAAGCATATCCTGACTTTTGTCCACTACACTATAAGCGAAGGGTGTGATTCCTGCGCTCGTGTACACATGCTCATGGTAGCTGCCCTCAAACTAGTGTGAGTATAAATAGCCATGTAATCATAGTAGCAGGGGTAGCAGCAGCAAAGGCATGGCTTAGAGGGGGTACATACCCATCCGTTTGAGGTGGGTTTTTCAGCATGGCTGGGCCATGTGGGATGGCTTCTGAAAGCCAGCAATAGTCAGTGTAAGCAATGCAGTGTCTATACTGATACTGCATCGACCTAACTACATCATGGAGTTGCAGTTATGAAGTCAGCAGAGCAGGCGAGTTACATTGGCGAGAGTGAAATTTTAGTGTAGATACTCACATGGTTAGGTTGTTGTAAGCTGCCTTGTGTCAGTTTAACTCTGGCCCTAAACCAAATGGTGCCCCCGGTGAAGAGCATCTTCAGCGCGCCCCCCTCCATTTGTTAAATTTTTGGATACCTTACAGCACCCTGAGCCCAGCGCCCCCAAAGCCTGGCACCCTAGGCAGTCACCTGGGTCGCCTGCCCCTAAATCCAGCCCTGTCAGTAGTGTACACCAGGGCTTATACTCATGCTAACTATCCTCATTGAGAGCTAGCATGAGTTATGAGTACATGAGCCTGGGAATCACACCCCTAGCTCATAGTGCGGATGTAGCCTTACATAGAAGCTATGCATTCTACCTGCCTGATAACCACAAATAGCTGATGGCTTTTTATTAGAACTGGGCAAATAAATGATTTTTCCATTAGGAGCTGAACTGAAAAACCAAAACAAATAAATTTCAGTTCAGTTCAAACAAAAATGGGACTTTTTCAATTTTTCTCACAGAAATGAAAAACCAAAAAAAATCATTTGGGGTTGAATTAAATTTTTCAGTTGACCCAAAATGAATCTTTTAAATAAATATTGCTGAATTTCTAAACAAAACATTGTTGCAAAATGAAAAGTCAAACATTTTAATTCAAAGTGATCAAAACAAACCATTTTGACTTTTTTTTGCGGGGAAACAAAACTGTTTTGTTATCAGCCAAAACTCTGCCAAATTTGACCCAAATTCACAAATAGTTTCAGTGCCCCCCAAAATGCATTTTTTGGGGAATTTACCATTTGCCAAAAAAATGCACCCAGATCTACTTTTTACTGGCTTTTGGGGTAACTTGTAAGCATGTTGGGATTGCCATGGGTGAAAAGTGCTAAATAATTGCACAATCGTCCAATCCGTATGTTTCCCTATATATGTTGATTGTTGTGACAAATAAGAAATTGTTGGCATCCATAGATATTTTATTTCTACAGCAAGGCAGGAACTCCATTTAGATCCATGTGCTTTTTTGAACTGGCACTTGTTCCTCCAGGAACGGTACATGTAAGTCGTCTTAAAATCTGCTTAGGTGGCCTGGCCTTTTATTCCATATAATACCTACTCTGCACTTAAGGAAATTTCACCTAAATTCCTCTGCAGACTGACCCTGACATACTATAGCTTAAGTGCTTGTAACTGACAGAAGCTTAAATAGACTTGTGGCATGCACAGCCCATTCTCTGTTCCTTTCAGGATCTTACGTATTTCAATAATCTCCCCCTTGGTGAAGAATGCAGACATGGTTTCAATAACTTTTAGAAATAGCTCAGATCCTTCACTGCCTGACACACGGTGAGGGCTCTTTGCTGCAGCTTCCCTGACTTTTTAGGTAATATTTTTCCCTTTTGTGAACAGAATATATACACAATATTCTGAATATAGGCTCATTTGTCCCGTGTACAGGACTGGGATATTTCTGAGGGTTTTCTAGGATCATTCTGGTTTCCCCCAATCAATGCTTAGTGTCATACTAAGCTGTATGTCCCGGTGTGGCCTGGTACCTACCTTCCTTGGGCACTTTTCAAAATCCCAGCCCTCCAGATCCCATTATTTTTAGGGCAAGATGTTTCTCCTTCACCCGTACATTGGTATGTTGCCTTGTAACGTGAGCCCATTGTAGTCAACAAAGGTTCTTCCATTAATTTAACTCGGTGTTTGTTAACATTAATGCCTAGCTCTGACATAGCCCTTTTCAGCAGCAGAATGCAAAGGCTTTACAAAGATCAGTATCATTATCTCCATTTTATAGATGGGGAAACTGGGGGTGGGGGGAAGTGACTTGCCCAAAGTCACCCAGCAGGCCAGTGCAGAGCCGGGAACAGAACCAGCATCTTCTGCCTTCCAGTTTAGTGATCTCTCCACCAGGCAAAACTGCTTCTAATCCCAGGCCCTAGCACAACTGAGAGAGCCAAAATTACTCTCACCCATAACAAGCTGAGCTCTTTTTCCCCCCACCACTAGAAACAGAGGCAGGTTCAGGATGGTTTAGGGATGAAGTCTGGGTTGAGCTCTCATGTTATCCAAACCATCTCTGCCTAATTCCCTCATACATATATGTATTAAATTTACAGCCTTTGCTTTGTTTTGCAATCTTTTGTAACTGACTTAATTAACAATAGCATACATAAAAGGCACTGAGGAAATAGAGGAAATCAGATAAACACCAACAAACAATAGAATTGAATGTAGCTTCCATGGAGGAATCATCAGGGTGAGAACGTTTAATACTATATCAAACCAAGTTAATTGAGTGTGAAAGATAATTATGATGAAAGGGGTGATGGCACTGAGCAAAGATCATCATCCATATAGCTTCAAAAACATGTTTTTAAAAGGATAAATGTCAAATGAAATCCAGTTGGAGAGTCTAAGGGCCCATCAGGAACTAATCCTAAAATTAAATCTCTTTCTCAAGATAAAGTATCTGGGACTTTGATTATTAAGGGTAGACTGTACCCTGGTCTTCTACAACTAAGTAAAGGCACCCCCTAGCTTGCTTGGTCTATCTGGATTTTGGCTCCAACATTGGTGTAGAACACAGCCTCGGCTTTCAGGACAATCTGCCCCCTGTGAGAAAGTGGGCAGGGAGAGAACAGGTAGTGGGTGAGGCTGGGCTCCACCCCCTCACTCCCTGGCTAGAGCTGGTGGCTAGGTGTCAGGTTACATTTCTTTGCTGTTGTTCTGCAGATCTAAAGGGAATCCTGGGCGTGTTCTCCTCTGAACCACTCCTTTGGATGGCCCGCATTCATGCAGAGGGCTAGAGATCCACCCATAGCACAGAATCCAGAGGATGATGGCTTTAGTTCTCTTAAGCTTATAAAACCTCTCCGGATTTTACAGAGTGCAAAGACAAGATTTTTTCTTGCATATTACAAGCACCAAGAAGAAGACGAAGAAGAAATAAATGAATTGAAATGCCTGATATAAATTTAGATTAGATAATGTAGGTAGACGGGTGTGTGTAGATAGATATTCTGTATGGATAGAGGGTAAGGCGCTGATCCTGCATTTTGTTGTGCTCAGTGGACTTCAGCACTCTGCCTATGGGTTGCTCATTGCACAGAGTAAGGCTGGCAAGATCAGACTCCAAGTTCCATAGCTATAAAATTACAGGGCATGCAATTTGGAAATATAAATTGTTCTCGTCCACCTTGGTCTTCCCAGGACACCACGTAGTCACAAATGTTTCCAGTTGATTATTCCTCTAGCATATAAGCTTTCACATTTGAATGTCAAGTAGGGAATTTGTCCAGTGATCAATATTTAATGGGGAGAGGTGCTCCTGGTGCTGTAGAATGCTTTTTATTGCAGCACGTGAGCTATGAAATATTTTGTGCTTTTATTTACTTCTTCTGCAATGCTTGTTGAATTGAAGCCAGATCCTGCCACCCTTACTTGTGTTGAGTAGCATCTTACTCCACATGGTACTGCTCAGTGTGAGTAAAGCTCGCATAATCTGATCCTTAAATATTAATGAAGGCAGACTCAGTATCAGAGTTGCTGTTGTAATTATTCTGCATATAGTCGCCTTCCATCCCCTTGTAGATAGGCAATAGTATTAGTAGTAATACGGCGATGCAGACTCCCAATCACGACCCATGGTGCTAGGCACGCTATAAACACATCGTCAGAGACAGCCCCTTCCAGAAGGAGCTTACATTCTAAATAGGGAGGAGAAAAGATAGGTTAGACATTATAGAGAGGAAATTAATACACCAGGAGGGGGAGCATAAAGCTGAAACACAAATATTGATTGTGAATGCCATCCACTTGGAAACCATTAATGCTGAGAAAGACATAGGTGTGTTGAGGCAAAAAGGCATATGACACCGTAGGGTTCATTTTCAGAAGAGACACATGACAGGCCAGGAAGGTGATAGTTGAAACTGGAACAGGTCTTCAACCAATAAAAAAAATGCACCCCTGATACCACGTGTGAGCAAGAGCATCTACCAGGAGGCTCTACAAACACAGCCCAGTTGTGTAGGCTCCAAGGTTGTTCACTTCCAGGGGGCTGGCTTTATCAACAAGGAAAACACCAAGAAGATATAAAGATCAGCTCCAACTTTCTCCTCTGACTTGACTGCTCCGAGAGCTCCTACCAAAGGACTTGTCAGCCCACACCCTAGATCCTCTGTCCGCACAGAGCCACTCCCACCTCCCTTATATACAGGAGGATTAATGAGCAACCTGCATCAGTACAATCCATTTAACCCATTCCCAGTAAGATCAGCAGGATGTGGGGACAGGGAGGGCAGGTGTTTCAGGCAAAGGCTGTGAGCCTGTTACAAGGAGTTATAAAAAATAACAAGTGGTCATGAGAAGGCAAATCAGACACTCCTCTTTCCCCCAGCCCTCTGCTGTGTCTGGTGTCATTTAGATGAGAAAATCTTTGGGGTGTAGACGCTGAGCTGTATCTTTGTACGGCGATGTGCCTAGCGTGCTACCGGGCACTGTGAAATAATCAGGCAAGCAAAAGCACCCTTTGTAAGACGTGGCACCGGATTGGACAGCCGGTGACGGTGCACAATGCCATTGCCTTGTCACACCTGTGTCAGGAGGACGTGACTCCAGCAGAGAATTTGGCACAGGTTCATAATCATCCCCAGGCCCAAACTACATACTCTTCTGGCAGGCCTTTTACAGGCCTTTCTGCTGCTAGCTGCAGATTCGCAGTGCAAGCTGGGGTTTGGCCTCAGTCGGCAGAGCTGCCTCAGCCCTAGGATTCAGTGGCTTGGGTCTCCCAGTTCCTTGCTGATACATTCTCACGCCAATCCCTAACAGCGTGTCTGTGGTGTGTGGGGGACTTCAGGGGAATGTTAGTGGGAGCGGAAGGAGAAGAAGTGTATTGCGGCTGGGCCGGGCAGGGAGTTCTGTGGGTGTTATTCCACTATATATTTTTGTATGCATATTTTAAAATGAACTCTGTGCCTGGAGCTCTGGACAGATATTTGGGAGAGAGCGAGACAAAGTTAACGGATGTGTTGTGGCGCTCTCTGTTCCCATTGTCTTCGCTCTCACACAGACTGCTCAGTGACCTTCCTTTTGAAGGTACCACCATGTTGCATGCAGCCGTACCATTCACACAGTCCTTCAGCTTAACTACCCCTTCTCCCAAGGGGTGTGGGTGGGGAAAGTCTCTCTGCACAGAGAGCTGCCTTTATCAGGCCCGCCCACCTACCTACTCACTCTCTCTCTCTCTCTCTCTCCTGCTTCCTCCCTTGCCCCTCCTTTCTGTGCTCTTTTATCCAATCCCCTTGTTAATGGGCTAACTAGCTCATTAGCTACTCATTACCCCAACCTGAGCCAGTGACAGGAACTCCTCTCCTTATTCAGGCCTTCCTCAGGGCCTACCTGGTTAAACAGTGGCCAGAGTGTTGGGTCAGTTGCTGATTCCCAGCACCTCTGCCACAGACACGTTCTTCCAGTTCCATCCGCAGGACCTTCAATCCACATTATCTCATGAAGGAAAACACATGGCCTTGATAATGCATCCACTTAACTCCGAGTCACCAGAGCGCACACAAGGCTTCATTCAGTCTGACTCCATCATTGGACACAAAGGACCATGTGCCATGACCTACATACTGTGCAGCTCTTGGCATACATTTGGCACTAGGAACATAGGCACTGCCAGATGGGATCAAACCTGGGGTCCACCTAGTCCAATATGCTCTATCTAACTGTGGCAACACCAGATGCTTCATAGGAAGGTGTGAGAAATCCTGCTGAAGCCAGTAATGGGTTAATCTGCATATCAGAGAAGCTTCTTCCAAACCCTCAATACTACAGGTTGTCTTAGGCCCTAAAACATGGGGGTTTGTGGTTGGGATTTTGAAAGGGGTCTAATGGAGGTCAAGTCAATGGGAATTGGGTGCCTAACTCTTTAGGCTGGATTGCAAAGTCCAGCCAAGATCCTTCCCAAACCTTATATTTTAAACCCCTACTATCATAATTCTGGATGGTCCCAGTGTCCAGGCAAATTTTGGATCCTTTCTGGAACCCTGCCAATGACCTCTTATGGCAGGGAGGTCCCCTGTATAAATGAAACAACAACATGTTAGGGAAGACAGCAGATACAGATCTTCATGCACTGTACATTGGCCATACTGGCCTCCTGAGAGAGACATGGCTGTTACAACATACCTTTATAAGACACCTACAAAGAGCATTAAGGGACAGATTTTTAAAGGTATTTAATTCCCATGGGAGTTAGGAGCCTGAATGCCTTTAAAATTCTGGCCTTATGTGTTAACATTTGCTATATCTGTTCATAAATATCTTTCCCCCAGAAAACCAATAGCGCCACACCAGAGTGAGCAGAATCCCCTTTTGGACATCTCTGCCAAATCCCCAGTGCACTGGAAATTTCATTGTTGCTAGTTTGATGCATTTTAGCCTCTTCTAGAAATAGCTCCCCTTCGAAAATGTAAACAAATAATGCCTCATTTTCTTTCTTCAGCTACAGGTAATCCTGCCGTAACATTCAAACCCATATAAGGCTGCAAATGTCCCAGGATTACACCACATTATGCATGTTGAAGCCAGAATCAATAACTGGTAATAGCAAAGGGTCATACATGAAATCTGAAGACATACTGAGACTAGTTTAATAAGGTTTGTGCAACAGCTTCACTTGAGGAATTTCAAGATGTAACACAAAAGCGGCTGCCTGCGGAGAGGTCCAATATAAACAAGCCACTCCTCTCCCTGAAACTGAGTTTATTAGCTTGGAGAGCTGTAGTCTAAGGAGCAGGAGAATATTTTTGGAATGCTCTCAATTAAGTGACAATCTAATATCCTCAGACTCGCAGCAGACAGCAGGGAAAGCTTCAAATGAAAAACCCTCCTGATAATAAATGTGTCATCAGGCAGGTCTTTGGGCAGGTAGGCTTCATGGCTGACTCTATCATTGCTCTTTGAGTGGGCTCTACAGAACAATGTGGTAAGTATGTCTATGTCTATGTTAACACTTGTCAGAGTATAATCTTAGGGTCTGTGCTACCAGTAACAAGCAATTTCCAAACACAAATTGACATAGAAGACCCCCAAACTATGGGGCCTATTCTTCCACGCTATTGGGTCTGGAAGAACAACCTGGGAGCCTGGCTCTGAGATGGGAAAACTGAATCTGCCCATGTGCACTCCAAAGCTCTGGCTTTATGTGGGTGGAGTGGATTTTACCTATAACAGGTAAAACATTCCAGCCCCAAAGTGCATGTCTCTAAGGGACATTTGATTCTTTATTGCAATTACACTGGCCTTTTTGGCACATGATATGAAATCACAAAAGAAACCATAGGATCATTAGTATAAGAAATGGTCTTGGAATGGTCATGGAGTCGTAATTTTCTTGTGTTTTGGGCCAATGTTGTGCAGAATGTTTTGTGCCTGCTTTGCGGGAAGGGGGATGCATCTTAACAAAATGTGTCAAGTATCAGAGAGGTGGCCGTGTTAGTCTGGATCTGTAAAAGCAGCAAAGAGTCCTGTGGCACCTTATAGACTAACAGACGTATTGGAGCGTATTCGTGGGTGAATACCCACTTCGTCGGATGTATGTAGTGGAAATTTCCAGAGGCAGGTGTAAATGTGCAAGCAAAATGTGGTGCAACATACTTAATACACACACCTCCGGTGTTGGACATGACCAGGTGTCTACTTCTCTATGATGTCTTCACAGTAATCAGTAGCCACTAAATGATGCTATATTTGACTGATGTACCAGGTGAACTCAGCTGCTAGGATTCAGTGCGTGTTGAGTTTCTTCAAAGTCTGTTTCAAACAGGCATCAAAGAAATGGACATCACTTAAACTAACACGATACGCAACCTTTTCCTTTCCAGTAATTCTAGAAAAGCTATTAGAGCTGGTCAGAATGTTTCATGTAAAATACTTTAATGACAAAAATGGCTTTTTTGACAAATCATGAATGTTTCTGTGGGAAATGTCTGGCTTTTGACTAAATTTGAGGTGTTTTGTTGAAAATGAAAATAATTTTTTTAAAAAATGTAATTGGGCTTCAGCAACTGAAAATAAAAAAAAAAAGAATCTGTCAGAAACTAAAAAAATTTCATTTGTTTTTTCAACAAAAACCTGCAAATGTTTGATAAAAATTCTTGATGAAAACCAAAACATTTTTCTTTTCTGTCTTGGTTCCCAGGAACAAGAAACTTTCCATGAGCAGATGTGTGATCTGTTTTCAGTTTCTGCTTTAATCAGAGTCAGAGCTGGAGCACTAGCCGCAACAATTGAGGGTTCTGACGCATTTCCAAATGTTTTCAGTTGCTCACAACTTTCAGAAATTTTCAGGCTTTGGGCTGAAATTTTCAAGGCCTGGTCTCTGCTTGGGGGTGAATTTTGTCAGAAATTTGAGTAAAAATGCTTCATCCATCTTCGTGATGATATGGAGTTACAAAACAACAACAAAACCTTTCCACGCTAATAAAATCATTGCGATATTTTTGGACCAGCTCCAGTGCTGGAATGGGTGAGGCTAGAGAGTGAAATTTGGCAAGGGAATAGCTCCTGGATTGGCCAGGTGCCTTGTGCGCTGGTGAAAATGAGTTTGCATTTAGCCAAGTTAAGAGATTTGACAACCAGTTTTGTGTAAAAGTGCAGTAGTTTTGCTTTGAAGGCTGCACTGAGTTGCATGTTGCCAATTCAGACACAGATCAGGGACTCAGAAGTTCTGTTAACCTCATTCCTTGGCCACCTGCACTGTGCATTTAAACCTATGCAACGAATGAGATGGCTCCTGTGCAAATTGTAGCCTGCAAGCATGTCATTAAAGGTAGCCTAATGATCAGGCATGGGGTTGAGGTGGCATGTAACCTTGGCATTTCTTCATTTTGGGGTGCTTGGCTTTGCAGTCTTCACATTCTCTATAGCGAGCATTGTCTCTGAAATTAGATCAGCCTGAGATATGTTTCCTGCCAAGAGACAGTGGCCTTCTCCCCTTCTTCTCCTGCACAAAGTTTTGGAATGCTGGGGGTTTTCTTCTCTTTGGGGGCTGAGAATGGTGAATAGAAACCCTGAGCCTTATTGTCAGTTGTACTTAGGCCTCCTTGCACCATTCTGGCAACATAAAGGGGCCTTAAAGTGTATGGAAGTGGCCCCTGAGAACTTCCCCAGTGCAGGGGGTCCCCCTACCCAGTGTAGGGCTAGTAATAAAGGTGCCCTGCTCCCACGTTGGCATATGGAATTCTCTGTGGCATGTCAGGGATGGCTGGAGTGCACTGCTCTAGCTCTTCTCTGCTTCCAAGGGAGACAAGGGTAGCAGAGGGTAAAGCAGAGCGGTCCTGAGGCTGCTCTAACTTATGCCAGGGGTCAGGTAGGCCCCAGCCCAGCCCCAAAATACAGGATTGCAACAGTGTCTTTACACCCCCAGCGCGGGAGCAAAGGGACTTAGAATCAGCCCCACTAGACTTTACCACCTAGCTGTAGGCCGTGACCAACCCAAGGCCTGGTAGGAAAGCAGCTTGGGGAGAGTATTATGGAATAGTATTCACAGGCACCAGAGCTAAGCTTGAGTCAAATCAAATCAAGGTCCGGGGCCTCCCGACATGGGACTGGAGCATGCCACAGGAGTCACTGTGCAGAGGAGAGCTCCGCACACAAACCACCCCTGCCTGGGCAGTGGAGACAGCCCCTTTCACACTCACAGGGGCCCAGCAAAGGTGTCCTGTGGGGCCAGAGATCTTCAGGGAAGCGGAGCCACTGGGGGCTCCCTGCATCCCTTGCCAGCCCTGTGGGTTCCCCTGCTTCCAGCCCTGTCACCCTTCCTCAGAAGTAGAAAATCCCAGGGCTGGGACCTGTCAGGGGAGCCTTTTGGAGTCAGGTTGACAGAAGTGGGACACGGCTGTGGGTCTCTGACAAGAGCCCTAGTCCCTGCACATCAGCTGGATGGATCCATGCAATGATCTGGGAGAAGAACCGGGTTGCGTTCTCCTCCCTCTGACCCCTGCTTCCCCCACGGTCAGGCCAGCAGTGCCCCACTGCGTTCGTTAGCGACTCGTGAAATAGCTCCAGTACAGTCCCAGCAGCTACCACGCACCTGCCACGTCCAAAGCAGGCCGTCCGGGCTCAGCCAAGGAGCACAGTGGCCTCTCTGTCCCAAGGGAGTTCTCCCACTGCCTTTGGATCAAGGCCCGAGTGAGTGGGCGCCTTTGCTTCAGAATCCGCTCCGTGCTGGAGCTGATCCCTAGGTCACATCTCTGATGGCGAGATGGGCAACTTCCCATCAGTCTCCACCTCAGGACACGGGCAACTTTTCTTTCCTGTTAGTTTGACACTCTGCAGCATGAGCCTAGGCTCATTGCAACCTGGGCTGCGCGTGAGATGCTATTGGTTTATGGTTCATATTGGATTATAGCACATAGCACAGAGCAGCCCTTTCTACTCCCCAGGCATGGGCCATTGGTTTTTCAGTGGCGGGGGGAATGAGGGAGGCTCACTCTCCTGCTTGGTTTTCAGAGGTTTCAGAGAGACATGCTTGTGACAGGGTTTGGAGGGGAGGAGGTTAAATGTGGGGGTGATGTATTGTTGGCCCGGTAGAGGTAACACAGGTACAAAGCTCATGCAGACCCTTAGGGCTGCCTTTCTTGTCTGGCTTGAGCGAACAGTGTGCTCTGAAACCCCCTTGGCAAAGAATAACAATAAGAGAGCACACGGCAAAGGGATTTCATCTGCAGGCCACATCTCAGCACCAGCCACCCCCCTTCACTGCTCTTCTGCCCTGTGCCCTCAGGAATCAGACCCAGCCTCAGGGAGCCTCCCAAGGAAAAAGCAAATAGTTGCCCCTGTGACTTCACAGGATGTATCCCCAGAGGCCCTGAAGCAGCAGCCAGCACTGCCTTAGAAGCATGATGTGTTTCCTACTTACTCTGCCGCTGTTAAGTCCAGTGTCTCGAGGGGAATTGTAAATCTAACAACAACCGGTGAAGGACAAAAGGGCATTGGTGCTCACCGCCAGGCCGAGCAAAGCAGCAACAAAGCATAGCCGGGGAGTGTCACATAGACAGTTGCAGTTTTGCTTTTGACAGCCACAATCTTGGCCCACACCAGGCTTTGAACTGGGAACCTCCAAGATCTCTGCTAGAGCTGGGCAAATAATGAACTGTTCTGTTCACTGGCAATTCCCCAAAATCCCACACCCCCCAAAAACAAGTTTTGGGTTGACCCCAAAATGAAAGTTTTCAAATTTTTCAGCAAATTGAAAAGTTGAAATTTCACCTTGTGTTGAACAAAACATTTCCCATGGATTTTGAGCATTTTTAAGGGTTTGTTTTGGGGATGGGGGTTAAAAAAGTTTAAAGATAATTGAAGGAAATTTCCAAGTGGCAAGTGGTTTCAAATGGAAAAATCCAAACATTTCCTATTGAAAGTGTGGACTTTTTCCAATTTTTTTTTCCAGTAGGAACAATTCAGTGAAACTGACATGAATTTGTGAAGCATTTCAGTGCTGCCAAACCTGCATTTTTCATCCAAAAAAACCCAGTTTGGACTGAAACATGTCTCCTGGCTCTAGTCTCTGCAGTATGAGCTAACAAAAGCCTCTGTCTCAGGCCTGTTCACCTCCTCGGGGGGCATCAGGTATACAGGGGGCAACGTCACAGACGCTGACTGGGGGACTGCAGCTGCACAAGGGAGGACAGGGTGGAAGAAGTCTTCCCCTCCTGTTCCTCTTCCCCCACCTTACACCTACAGCCCCCGCTCCTCCTGTGATCAGTCAGGGTATTCTGGTTTGTGGGCTTGGTCTGGGTCAGCCTGTGAGATCTCTGCTCCTATTGGTGACCAGGTACTCAGTCCCAATGACTGGCAGTGAGGGTTCGGTCTGGCCTGTTCGAAACACTCCTAATAATAAAGTTCACTCATGAAGTTAGAACATTGCTGGGGCTTTTGTGGCAGGGGACAAGCCGGTCACCACATGGGATAAGAAAGGCATTTCCCTTCTGGGTGTGCACCCAAGATTCAGAGCCACCAAGCTATGCACATAGCTAGCCTGTGTATGCATGGCACCATTTTCCCTTCCCTTCCCTTCCCTTCCCCCCTCATTCTCATTGTTGTGCATCTTGCATTAGATTGTAAGCCAGGGACGGTACTTTCTGATGCGTTTATACGGCACCTAGTGCAATGGCGCTCCGATCCTGATTTGGGCTTCAGGGTGCTCCCAGAATATAGATAATAAGTCCTATGATAATATCTACAATTATTATTATTATTATTATTGATGTATTGTTATTAATAGTAATAATTGATATGTGCATTACTGTAGGATGGGTTTGCCTTCCTCCGAAAGATCAGTTACTGGCCACAGCTGCAGGAAGGATGCCAGACTGGATGGATGAATTGTTCTGTGTTCCTGTGGCTGGTAAGCTTCAGGTTCCAGCATTTGTTCCAGTGACCCTTCCGGTACTGCACTGAACTATTTCTAGCCCCCATTCCCTGCCTTTCTTCTCTGTTTTGGCTAAAGACCTCCTCTTTCAGGTTCCCCGCTCTGGGGCGACTCTGCTGATTTCAGACCTGATGTAGGGTTGGTTGGAGGTACTCTCCACACAGTGCATTCAGTAACTGGTGATGGATTCCTCAATAGAGGCCAAAGGCCACGACAGCAGTAATCCATCCCCTCCACGGTCCCAGCCCTAGTTACGGTAAATGACTTGGCAACCGGTCGAAAGGCAGCTGATGATGACTAAAGAGCCAGACAGCTACCACAGTCTAGATGGTGTCCAGTTACAGAGCTAAATAGAGGGGATGAGTACCGCCGACATGAGACTCTATAAAAAGAGGGGTTTAGGATGGGCCAGTCCTGGGGACCCTGACTAGACCAAAGTGAAAGAGCCAGAGAAAGAAAGGGGCATGAAAAGCAACAATAAAAACCCTCAAGAGAATAACTGGGGCTGCTTCCCAAGGGAAAGTGAAAGCATAAGCTTTCGTGAGCTACAGCTCACTTCATCGGATGCATACAGTATGCATCCGATGAAGTGAGCTGTAGCTCACAAAAGCTTATGCTCAAATCAATTGGTTAGTCTCTAAGGTGCCACAAGTCCTCCTTTTCTTTTTGCGAATACAGTGACTTACTCTGCACGAACCCCTGACTCATCCTCCCCAACTGCTTGTTTCCCGGTGATCTTAGGACTCTGGGGTCTTCAGCAGTGCTCAGCTCAAGATGCCAGTAAATAGAAGATTTTAATTAAAGAGTTAAAAGGGCTTTCTTTCTTTCTTTCTTTTCTTTTCTTTCAGCAGAAAAAGAATAAATGGGCCAAGGGAAGCCGTGGAAGAAATCAGCTTTCTGAATGCAGAGAAACAGAGCAATTAGAACCTGTTCCCCAAAACTTAGCCTAATATAAAGAGAAAGCATTGTGAAGGGGTTGTAAAAATCTTTGCTCTCCTAACATTTGGGGTGGAGTTTTCCAAGGGGTTTAGGAGCAGAAGGCCCAGTGACTTTGAATGGGACCTGTGCTCCTGAGTCAGTTAGGCTCTTTTGAAAATCCCACCTGGCTTTGTGTCTTTGTCCCTGTCTCCACATCCGGGAGTGTGATGCCCCTGCACTAGAGCTATAACAGCAGCTACAAGGGTGACTGGCATAGTGTGACACTGTCTTCCTCCCAGCCAGCTTGCCTCAGCCTCAGACTAGTGCAAGGTCCCTGGGAGTTTCTTCTGCCCCTGGAAAAAAGTGATGTGAGGAGCAAGGCAGGTCTTAAAACCCCATCTCAACACAACCTTGCCTGTCAATCTTTTGGCAACTTCACCAGGAACTTATTTTGGGGGGGCCAATTCTGATACCCTTCTTCATACTGCATGGCCCCCAAGTCCCTGCTGATTCCAGTAGGACTAAATTACGCCTCTACATGAGCAAAGATGGCAGAATCTGACCCTTAATGTGCATATAATTTATCTCTTGCGTGCCTGCCTTCTTCTGTAGTCCCCTCTCCCTCCCCACCAACCCACAGTACCTATTGATTTTCCTGATTTGCTTGCCTGTGATTACATTATACTCTTTTTTTCTTCTTTCTCGGTCTGAGGGAGATAAATTAGACTCTAAAAGCCAAATGAAACACAAGAGAATAGATGAAATACAACAAAACAGCGAGTGGAAGGAAAATTGTAGGCTTGTTTCTTTTCCTCTTGATATATATGTTTTTATTTCATTGTTCCTATTTACACCAGGCATATATATTCTCACTGCAGCCCACACAGCAGTACAAATGGAGTGAACAATAGTCACAAAATCCTTCCTGTAAAGCACTTGAAAGTCCTTGTTGATTCTTTAGGGCATCTAAACGGATCTGTTAGTATCCATCCTAGCCTCGGGTCACACAGGGTGCTGTAATTTATAGAGCTGGGGGCTAAGCCAAGGTAACATGACCTGCTGCACTAAGAAGTGAAGGTTTTGTTAAAGTTTTGGGAAGTGCCGATAAAATCACAGCCAGAAATGGAACAAAAAACGTCTGTCTCCCACATTCGAAACCAAGGCAGCTGGAATGTGAAAGAGAACTCACAGAAGACCTCCTGGGGTTGAGGGAGATGATCGTCTATCATTCAAATGCTACTCTTCAAATGTTAACTTTAGACCTGCCAAAACATGGTATATCACGTTTCTCTGGATCAAGGTGGGCCGAGGTGTTAAAACAAGGTGCTAACAAATGTAGGGAGGGCACCTGAGAATGAAATGATGGTAAATTTACTATCCTGACTTCTGAGAGTGTACGGTTTTCATGTTTCCATGTTGTTTCCTGACCCCACTAATCACATCAGGAATCATGATATGGCCTCAGCAGGTTTTGCAGGCTAGTTCTTTAGGTGAACCCCTAGGGAACAAAAGAAAAGGAGGACTTGTGGCACCTTGGAGACTAACCAATTTATTTGAGCAGAAGCTTCCATGAGCTACAGCTCACTTCATCGGATGCAATGGTCTGGGAACCAAGTTGCACGCTAGATAATGCACGACGAGTTGCTCCACTGGTAGCAGAGTGAATTGCACCCGAGTTGCAAGGAGCAGTTTTCAGAGCAGTGTCACTGGAGGGGCTGAGAGAAAGGGATCTTAAAAAGATTCACAGGAAGAAATTCCGGAGTGCATCGATTTGAAAACCAGAGCGTTCTAATCGGTGATATCTGCAGCAGGCCCGATTCCGCTCATATGTGCACAATTGTAAATCAGAACGCCATGAAGTGACAGCTGGACACAGGGGATGGGGACTCCCGGGGACAGCACTTTTAACAGCCTCAGGTTCCCTGATATTGTGAGAAATTCTGGCCACAGACTTGGTTTTGGGTCTGGAATGGGTAAGCGAGAGGGACACAGAGCAGGGAGCTAGGTATATATCGCATATGTCCCTCACGTCATGTGTTTTTATCCCAAAGTTTCACTCAAATTAATGTTGACAATGACTTACTTACCCTAGCAATGCAGAATCATGGAGTAGAGGTTTGAGAGAGAGCTATTTACATCAAAGGAAGGATTCCCGCATCACATGACATTCCCTGCAGGAATCATTTTTTGTCCCCCTCATCTGGGGATTTTGTCACACCTTGGGTCTCACTTGGGGGCTTTGGCAGGGCAAGGTTACATTCAGGTCATGAACAGGCTGCAGGGACACCCTCACAGTTGCAGTGGCATCAGTTCAGTGGTGATGAGGCTGGGAGCAGGTGGCTGACTTTTCATCACCCAGATAGTCTCTTATGCAAGGGGAATCCTTGGCTGGCTCCTGAAGTGAGATTTTGGCCCATTTTTTGCAACAGATTTAAGGCCAGAAGGGAGCAGTCTGATCAATAAGTCTGACCTCCTGCATAACGCAGCCCAGAGAATGTCACCTAGTAATTCCTGCATCAAGCCCATATCTTGTGGTTGAGCTAGAGCCTCCATTTCTGCATGTACAGCTGGCATGCACCAATCATTTGGGTGTGCAGTTTTGTGCACTATCACTGGTGCACCTAAAGGATGGGTTTTGCATGTGGAAAACACATTCATGCTGCTACTGCAAGTAAATTCTCATGCATATAAATCCTGTTATTTGTGTGCACAAATGATAGTGCTCCGTAGTTACATATGTAAATGAGAGAGATTTGGCCCTAAACACCTTGATGATTTTCCAGATTAATACATGCATATGCAAGGTCAGTGTGCTGACATGTTGGTCACTGCAAATGTATAATGTGGGATTAAGCATATAGGGCCTGATTCTCCAATGCCCCGCACCTTCTGTGGTCATTTATATCTGTGCAAGTTGGAGTAAAATGATACCAGAGCGGACCAGGAGCATTTTACACCTACTGTGAGCAGGTATAAATGACTATCCAAGGAGCAGAGGGGTGGAAAATCAAAGTCCCTAAATTGGATTTATTAGAATCATAGAATATCAGGGTTGGAAGGGACCTCAGGAGGTCATCTAAGTCTAACCCCCTGCTCAAAGCAGGACCAAGCCCCAATTTTTGCCCCAGATCCCTAAATGGCCCCCTCAAGGATTGAACTCACAACCCTGGGTTTAGCAGGTCAAAGCTCAAACCACTGAGCTATCCCTCCCTAGAAACTAGACAACACCTTTTGAAAACATCCCATAATGAAAATGCAGAGCCCCAGCTATATCAAAGTAAACTACAGTGACTTTGCTTGTATCTCTGTCCAGTTTGTGGCGTGTGGTCAGTGGCACTGTTTTAAAGATGTAAAGTTTCTATATGATAGACTGATAAAAGAGCATATATAATCTAACATCCATTATATTGGAACTGGCAGAAAGGCTTCAGGAAGTAAAGTAAAGGCAGTTTAAAGGATTAGTAATTTACTTGCTCTAAATCAGGAGTGGGCAAACTACGGCCCGGGGGCCGCATCTGGCCCTCCAGATGTTTTCAGCTGGCCCTCCAGCTCCCGTTGGGGAGCAGGGTTCGGAGCTTGCCCTGCTCCAGTGCTCCAGCCGGAGAGCAGGGTTGGGGGCTTGCTCCACTCCGCGTGGCTCCTGGAAGCCGTGGCATGTCCCCCCTCTGGTTCCTACGTGTAGGGGCAGCCAGGGGGCTCTGCACGCTACCCCCTCCCTAAGTGCCACCCCACAGCTCCCATTGGCCGGGAACCATGGCCGATGGGAGCTACAGGGGCAGTGCCTGCGGATGGGGCAGCGCGCAGAGCTGCCTAGCCGTACATCCGCATAGGAGCCGGAGTGGGGACATGCTGCTGCTTCTGGAAGCTGCTTGAAGTAAGCGCTGCCTGGAGCCTGCACTCCTGACCGCCTCCCACGCCCCAACCCTGATTCCCCCTCCCACCCTCTGAACCCCTTGGTCCCAGCCTGGAGCAACCTCCTGTACCCCCAACCCCTCATCCCCAACCCCACCCCAGAGCCCGCATCCCCAGCCAGAGCCCTCACTCTCTCCGGCACCCCAACCCCCAATTTCATGAGCATTCATGGCCCACCATACAATTTCCATACCCAATTGTGGCCCTTGGGCCAAAAGGTTTGCCCACCCCAGCTCTAAATCATGATCTACATACATTCATTTGAAAATGTTATTTTCTTGTAATTATTTGTGACAATTTTCAATTCTAATTTAAAATATACTGGCACTTTCCTCGGGTCACACACATTTTCCCCCTCTGATCTCAGTAAAGCCAGGGGAGACGGGGAGATTAATCTTTTAATCGTGCTATTGGCATGTTTTACTGAAAGAGGGCTCATGCATGGGAGATTTATTGTAAACTTTTTGCTGGGCTTTTAAGGGGCGATGCTTTGCTACTAAAGAAAATATAACCAAATGCAAACACAGAGCGTTAAAGAGAAATGACATCTTTGAAACCCACATCGCCTTCCATCTAAAATCATCAGGAATGTGCCAAATTATAAAATAAAGCTTTTTATTTTATGTTCCCTGGACTCCTTTGCTCCTACAATATTCCAGCAGCTAAAATGCAGTCCTGCTGCTGACACTTGGAAGACTCATTAATAAGTCATATGAGGAATGTTGTTCAATGACTTCCAGTTTCTCATTAGTAAATCAGAATCTGGTGTTATTCTGCCTGGATGGAGGGTGGGGGAAGGGGGAGGGTATGTCGGAATAAGCAGCCTTTGGCACATAAATCAGGTCACATCTTCTAAATGAAACCTAGAACAGCAGTCACTCACATGATTAACATTCTTCTCTGCACTGGAGGCATGAAAAACCGTTAGGGCCTAAAGCATTAAGGTAGCCACAGTGCACATTTGCAATCTGTATTTTGCAAGGAAAAGCACTGTGCGGCCGAGTCCATATTTAATGAGGAGTCGGGGTGAGAAAGATTGGGAGCTGCCATGGGCAGAATATACTTCTGTCCCAATTAACAGCAAATGTGGCTGCTCTTAGGCAAAAGCTGCTTTAAAAAAAAGAACAAGATGTTATTTATGGTGGAAATTTAAGATCTTATGAACTGGTTTCCCACATGCAGATGGGCTCTATTTGCGAGGAAAGCCGTGCAACTTTTGCTCGGTCAGAAGCCCATTGGAGAGGGCATGGTGCTGCATATAACTCGCCCTCCTCCCAGGCTATTTAACAGCAGCTCAAGCTAGGCTAAGGACACTGTTCTGGTGAGTTCCTCTGCTGGTTTGCTCTGAGAACCCCAAAGGGGGTGGAGACAATGGGCCAAGTCCCCGGATGGCATGTATCAACATAGCTCCATATGCTTCAACCCGACACCCACTTAGCTGTCCTCTACTATGCCTCGCACGACTAGGCCAAAGCCTCTCCTTTTGCAACGTGCAGGGTGGTTGGAAGAGAAGATCCCTTCAGTTTCTTTGTCATACAGCTTTACAGTCCTACCTGGGCGCACAGCGAGCATTTTGTTCTCAGATTCACTGCCGCCTTCCCAAAGAGACGCTCAACATCTGCATGTTCTAATAGACATGACTTTTCTTCTTTCTTCCTTTCATTTAAAATAATTTAGGGGCCTGCCTTGAGGACATGTAAAGGGGCCAGGATGTCAAAGGGTAGGTGCTCAGCAGATGCATTTGGTGCTCAGAACTGCTTTTCTGGCCACACAAATTCTTCCACTTATTTCCACTGCACAGTTAGGCCATTTTCGTAGCTTCCTAGAATCTAAGGCCAGAGGGGATGATTAGATCACCTAGTCTGATCTCCTGTGCAAAACGGGCCATGGAATTTCTCCCTGTTCCTCCAGCACTGAGTCCAGTAACTTGTGTTTGACTAATGCATCTCTTCCAGAAAGGCAGCCAGTCTTGATCTGAAGACATCAAGAGATGGAGAATCCATCACTTCCCTTGGTGGTTTGTTCCAGTGCTTCATCACCTTCTCTGTTAAAAATCTGTGCCTGACTTCTAATTGGAATTTGTCTGGCTTCAGCTTCCAGCCATTGGTCTTGCTCTGCCTTTCTCCGCTAGATTAAAGAGCCCTGGAGTACCTGGTACTTTCTCCCCATGAAGGTCTCATGCATTGCAATCAACTCACCTCTCAATTTTTGTTTTGATCAACTAAACAGATGGAGCCCCATAAATCTCCCACTGTCAGGCATTTTCTCCAGCCCTTTGCATTGTGGGGAGTGACCATGGGCCCAATCCATCCCTAGTGTAATTCCATTGACTTAACGGGGTTACACAAGGCATGAGCTTGGCTCCGTAAGCTTGGCTCCAATTGCACAGCTTTGCCAAGGAGCCCGTTGCTAGTGACAACCTTGCCACACTAGCACTGCCCTCCTCCACGCCCTTCTACTGAAAGAAACACCTGAGGTGTAAAGGATCAGGAGACACAGGGCTCCTGGGCAATAGAGGAGAGACGGCCTGGGACTGGTGGGGAACTCATAACAAACTCTGGAGGGTGGCCAGCTAGCCCACAAGCTGTCAGAGCCCGGGAGCCAATAATCTGGCTCAGTGGTGAGAACCAGACTGGAGGGGCCAGGAATCAGAGCCAGGGGCCAAGGGTTGGCGCCAAAGACAGGAACCAGAAACAAGGGCTGAAGCCAGAATCAGGAGCCAGGAACTACAGCCAAGGTCAGATCCGGAGTTAGGAACCCGGAAGGGGACAAAGGCTGGAGCAGGCCAGGAGCACGAGCGATCATAGGTGGGGAATAAGCATTGAGCAGGCCTGCTGGCTCTCTTCAGCCAACCAGGCGGTCCTACAGCAACCTTCATCTACTTGGAGGCTGGCCTGGCTAGCCCTCAGACTCAGCTGGAAGGGCCTCGATCCTGACAGCAGCACTCAGTGTGAGGGTGACAGCAGGGCAGGCCGATTACAATGCTGCTGAGTGCATTGTAGCCCCGTCTCGTGCCATGGCCCCAACCCCACCCACCCTTGTGCTGGCGGAGACTGCTCAGATGAAAGCTGTCTGCTGGGAAACCCGCCACCACGCCTCTTTGCTCAAACTCGACCTTCCCCCTCCCCACACTAGTGCTCCCTGGCGAGCTGGGATCTACCCTGGACGAAAAGAGACTCAGCTCCTACTTGTCCAAACAGAGAGCTCTGTGTGTAGGGCCTCTCCAGACACCACCCCCGCAGAGCTATGACAGCAGTCGCTGCTGTGGGGGAGTGATAGGGGCAGCCCCAGAGCAGCAGATTTCAGCGCCAACAACCCATGAAGGTGAATGGGACAGGTCACCCCTCTCAGAGCGATTGTCTCAGGCTCTCTGCAGACTCAGGCAGGTGTTGCATTGCTGCATCAGTTACATTTGGGTCATGTTTACAAGCTCTTCGTACCACCCACAAGGGCTAGAGACAATCTTTAAATGGAAGCTGAGATTCTGTTGTTATCGTGTAACTGCAGGAGTCGGGTCCCTAAGCATGGGCTGATCGAGCCTATGCCTTCATCCGGTCAGAATGGAAAAGTCACCTGAGTGTATACAGCAAGGAGGCCAAAGGCCGTCACTCTTAATAGCTTTGCAAGCCTCTCTCCAGCTGATTGAAAACCAAATTATTTTTTGCTATCCGCTCCCCAGACACACTTTCTGGTTTGGTCCCTCTATGGTGTCACCCTTGCACCTTAAAATGCAGACTTGAATGGGTGCATTATGCACTGAGTTGTGTGTGTGTGAGAGAGAGAGAGCGAGAGAGAGCGGGAGAGCGCTCACTGATTTGATCCAATGGACTAGCTTTTGAAAGGGGCCTTGGGCTGGCCTCCCATTTGCAACAATGAAGCATCCGAGACATGCAGCTGCAATTACTGCAGTGTAGCTTTCTAATTACCAAAGTGTGCCCATAGATAAGGCAGTCGTCTTTTTGTTCTATGTGCAGCCCCTAGCACGATAGGGTCCTGGTCCATGCTGGCAATACTGCAATACAAATAAATAAAGGATACTAATAATGAATAAAGGACATCAGTGGTGCCTGTATTTATATGTGCCCACAAAACTGCCGGCACAAAGTGAGAGGACGCCTCTTGAAAACAAAAGCAGACCCTAGAGATCTTTCGATATGTTGATATGCCACCATTTCCCATCAGTTCTCCCTTCCTTAGTTTGTCTTATCTAGTTAGATTGGACGGTCTTGGGGGCAGGGACTCTCTGTCACTATATATCCTTCAGTGCCTAGCATACTGAATGCAAACAGGAATGGGAGAGCTCGCAATGCTCTTGTTGTTTTTGAGTGGGCTCTGCCTTTCCCCCACCTTTGCTCCATTCTCCCCACCAATCTGTGTCTAGCACGGACGATAAACACTGGAAAGGAGGCAGGGTCATCACCATGTTCTGATGTGGTTGTCTTTGCCTTGTGCATTTCCTAGCAGCTGGCATCTAATTTTGCAGCCTACGTTGTCTTCAGAGATGTTCTAAATATTTTGACTGAACAATCAAGACCTCCTGAAGGTCAGTGCAAGGGGTGACATAGGCTCCCGGGACTGTTACCCTGTTGTGAACTGAGGCAGCATTCCTATGCCCTGTCTGCTCTGTCTCAGTGAATGTTCTATCTCGCTGTCCTGTGTCTTGTTCCAAAGCTCTCCGTGGTTCAGCCCAGTGTGGGTTGCTGCTGTCAGGCCTGCTCTGGGGGGGCACAGCATTGTGGAATGATTGTTGCTTATGCTGGGACTTAATCGCTACTTGGCGTACCAGCTGCTCCATGGGATGACAGGCTTCTCTCCAGGGATGCCTCCTTTTCCAGCACCCGCTGTTTATCTCCCATCCCTGCTACTGAGCATTAGACAGCCGCCTTTCCTTTATCTCTCTCTCCCAGCATGCCCTACTGCTGGGGGAGGGGGCCTTTTCTGCCTCGTGCCAGTGAAAAAGGGCAGCTTCTTCATCACATTCACTGTGGCAGGAGCTCAACATTGAGCTTAAGGCAGGTCAGGAACCTACTCTGAACTTTTTGCCTCTCAATAGTGCAGCCCCATTTCACCAGCTTCCTACCCTCTCCTAGTAGTGCCTGGCTTGTCCAGCAGTTGAACAGGTACCAGTCAGCTCCCTGCCATGCGTGGTTTGGTCTCACGGGTGTATTTTCTAATATGACAGTATTCTTATTTTCAAAGACATTTTTAATCCATCGGTGTATTTTTAAAAGCAAAACAACAACCAACAGCACAACATTACACAAGCTGCTCTTGGCCTCCCTGGGCATGCTTCTGTCCATGCAATTGATCAGTTGCTCAGGACAGACGCTGCGGAGACAGCTGAGAGCTCACGTCCCCACCGGGGTCTCTGATGCCTTTTCCTACATGGCCAGGACAAAAAGCAATCCCACACATTTTGTTTTGTCATAAAACCTCCCTGCAAATTGCATCAGACACGTTGTGCAGGATGTTCTACCCCTTCCCCAGCCACCCCCGTGTCTGTCTTGTCTCCACAGACAATAGTGTCTCATTGTTTCCTTGCACTCCTCCGTCTGTCTGTATCTATCCGTTGTCTTTTGACTTACACTGAAATTGGCAGCTCTTTGCGGCAGGGACTGTCTCTTTGTTCCGTGTCTGTTTTGCACCTAGCACAGTGGGGCCCTGGTCTATGCCTGGGGCTCCTGGGCGGTGCTGCAGTACAAATAATAAAGAGCAATTCAATTCAGAGCACCTCTCTTTAGTTGTCTCTCCCGTTATAAACCATCAGACTGATCTGCTTCCATTCCACTCCTGCTATTCCTTGACATCAAATTGTGGATGTAAAAATCTAGACTTTGCTTTCCTACACCAAGCAATTAACCTCATGCCCAATAGTGCTACTCTGTCTGTGTGAAAAATCGGGTGTCCATCCTAATCCATTCTGGTTTCACCTTTGACCTTGCATGCATCGCCAGAACAAGCAATCTGTGTGCATGAGCCCTAGAGATGTGCCTGTTCATTTGTCTGCCTGATGGTCCAGAGAGTCAGGAGCATCTGCGCTTCCCCATTTGTATTTGTAATATGTCTCTACTAACTGAATTTCTTCTCCAGTCCAGTGTCTGGGGTTCTGGCAGGAGGGGGTAGCTTTTGGTGAGCAATGAGGACCTGAGTAAAGCAATTCCTATTCCACTGCTGCTTCAAAATTAACATTCCTGTTTTATGAGCAGCACTCTCAGCCACTCTGAAACAGAGGGCATATGCCAAAGATTGGGGGTGGGGGAGAGCTCTCCATGCCCTAAAGAGCTGCATGGAATCTGGGTCGCAGTCTAAGCAATGGACGCTCATTGCCTTTTTTTAAAAATATGTCCCTTTTCCCAGCTTCATCACAGGACAAAGCCTTGTGAAATCAGGGAGTTTGATAACCCTGAGACTGCAGAGCCACTCTGCCTCAGCCAGACACGAGAGTGACGCACGCGGTATACGCTCTATTTCCCACCCCTACCATCACCAGGCGAGAACGGGAGCATGGCCTCCAGGATTCTCCCAGCTGCAGCTGACACAAAATTAAACAGGAAGCCAGATCTCCCTTGTAGCTGTTTGATACATCAGCTGACATTAAATACGGACCGATGTTTGTTTAGTCATAAAACACAAATACACACACACACATACACACACCCAAGCACGCACATACACCCTTTCCAACACAGCCCCTCTTGTGAACTTGTACACACAAACTTCCTCGTGGCTGGATTTTACTAAAACTAGACAAGCCATTTACAATGCACACTTTGCTTCTCTACAAAAGAAAAAGGACACTAAGCTTTCTAAACTACTACATGCTACAAGGGGCCACAGCAATGGTTCCCTCAACCCACCCAGCAATATTGTTAACCTATCCAACTATACTCTCAGCCCAGCAGAAGCAGCTGTTCTATCTCGGGGCCTCTCCTTCTGCCCCTCCACCCCCACGAACATGATACAGTTCTGTGGTGACCTAGAATCCTATTTTCGACATCTCCGACTCAAGGAATATTTCCAAAATACCTCTGAACAACATACTAATCCACAGAGGTCTCCCTACCAACACTACAGAAAGAGGGATTCTAGGTGGACTCCTCCTGAAGGTCGAAACAGCAGACTGGACTTCTACATAGAGTGCTTCCGCCGACGTGCACGGGCTGAAATTGTGGAAAAGCAGCATCACTTGCCCCATAACCTCAGCCATGCGGAACGCAATGCCATCCACAGCCTCAGAAACAACTCTGATATCATAATCAAAAAGGCTGACAAAGGAGGTGCTGTTGTCATCATGAATAGGTCGGAATATGAACAAGAGGCTTCTCGGCAGCTCTCCAACACGAGTTTCTACAAGCCATTACCCTATGATCCCACTGAGAGTTACCAAAAGCAACTACAGCATTTGCTCAAGAAACTTCCTGAAAAAGCACAAGACACACCCCTGGAACCCCGACCTGGGATATTCTATCTACTACCCAAGATCCATAAACCTGGAAATCCTGGGCGCCCCATCATCTCAGGCATTGGCACCCTGACAGCAGGATTGTCTGGCTATGTAGACTCCCTCCTCAGGCCCTACGCTACCAGCACTCCCAGCTACCTTCGAGACACCACTGACTTTCTGAGGAAACTTCAATCCATCGGTGATCTTCCTGATAACACCATCCTGGCCACTATGGATGTAGAAGCCCTCTACACCAACATTCCACACAAAGATGGACTACAAGCCGTCAAGAACACTATCCCCGATAATGTCACGGCTAACCTGGTGGCTGAACTTTGTGACTTTGTCCTTACCCATAACTATTTCACATTTGGGGACAATGTATACCTTCAGATCAGCGGCACTGCTATGGGTACCCGCATGGCCCCACAGTATGCCAACATTTTTATGGCTGATTTAGAACAACGCTTCCTCAGCTCTCGTCCCCTAAAGCCCCTACTCTACTTGCGCTATATTGATGACATCTTCATCATCTGGACCCATGGAAAAGAAGCCCTTGAGAAATTCCACCATGATTTCAACAATTTCCATCCCACCACCAACCTCAGCCTGGTCCAGTCCACACAAGAGATCCACTTCCTGGACACTACAGTGCTAATAAACAATGGTCACATAAACACCACCCTATACCGGAAACCTACTGACCGCTATTCCTACCTGCATGCCTCCAGCTTTCACCCTGACCACACCACACGATCCATCGTCTACAGCCAAGCTCTGCGATACAACCGCATTTGCTCCAACCCCTCAGACAGAGACAAACACCTACAAGATCTCTGTCAAGCTTTCTTACAACTACAATACCCACCTGCAGAAGTAAAGAAACAGATTGATAGAGCCAGAAGAGTTCCCAGAAGTTACCTACTACAGGACAGGCCTAACAAAGAAAATAACAGAACGCCACTAGCCGTCACCTTCAGCCCCCAACTAAAACCCCTCCAACGCATTATTAAGGATCTACAACCTATCCTAAAGGATGACCCAACACTCTCACAAATCTTGGGAGACAGGCCAGTCCTTGCCTACAGACAGCCCCACAACCTGAAGCAAATACTCACCAACAACCACATACCACACAACAGAACCACTAACCCGGGAACTTATCCTTGCAACAAAGCCCGTTGCCAATTGTGCCCACATATCTATTCAGGGGACACCATCACAGGGCCTAATAACATCAGCCACACTATCAGAGGCTCGTTCACCTGCACATCCACCAATGTGATATATGCCATCATGTGCCAGCAATGCCCCTCTGCCATGTACATTGGCCAAACTGGACAGTCTCTACGTAAAAGAATAAATGGACACAAATCAGATGTCAAGAATTATAACATTCATAAACCAGTCGGAGAACACTTCAATCTCTCTGGTCACGCAATCACAGACATGAAGGTCGCTATCTTAAAACAAAAAAACTTCAAATCCAGATTCCAGCGAGAAACTGCTGAATTGGAATTCATTTGCAAATTGGATACTATTAATTTAGGCTTAAATAGAGACTGGGAGTGGCCAAGTCATTATGCAAGGTAGCCTATTTCCTCTTGTTTTTTCCTACCCCCCTCCCCAGATGTTCTGGTTTAACTTGGATTTAAACTTGGAGAGTGGTCAGTTTGGATGAGCTATTACCAGCAGGAGAGTGAGTTTGTGTGTGTATGGGGGTGGGGGGGGATGTGAGAAAACCTGGATTTGTGCAGGAAATAGCCCAACTTGATTATCATGCACATTGTGTAAAGAGTTGTCACTTTGGATGGGCTATCACCAGCAGGAGAGTGAATTTGTGTGGCGGGGTGGAGGGTGAGAAAACCTGGATTTGTGCTGGAAATGGCCCAACCTGATGATCACTTTAGATAAGCTATTACCAGCAGGACAGTGGGGTGGGAGGAGGTATTGTTTCATATTCTCTGTGTATATATAAAGTCTGCTGCAGTTTCCACGGTATGCATCCGATGAAGTGAGCTGTAGCTCACGAAAGCTCATGCTCAAATAAATTGGTTAGTCTCTAAGGTGCCACAAGTACTCCTTTTCTTTAAGGTGGAAGAGTGGCGTGAAGCTCTGCAATGATTAACAATATGCTCTTCTAGTCCATCAGTCAGTCGTCTGTCAAGCCATTCTGCTTTTATGGGTGCAAATCAGGGGGTTTCACAAAAGCCCATGGAAAAGCTTTTAAACTCTTTTTCTGCCAGCTATTTTCAAATTAAAGCATAAAAAGTGCTGATAAAGTCAGAAATGACATTTCACTTTGTTATCCGCTGAGGAATCTACGTCCTTTGCTAGGCACAGTTCATCTGGGCACAGCCAAGTGTCATGGAGAGACCTCAGTGGAGAAAGACCAACAGCTTAGTCAACTTAGTTTTGACAGTGACTCTTATTACTGCCCTAAGGCACAGGGGTAAGCAACGGAGAAAATGTGGCATCGTTGTGACCTCATCCATCCAGAAAACCAAGTCCTTGGAGTGAGATCTGGCAGGGCTGCATTGGCTAGAAGAGAAAGACACCCCAGGCAAGGTGAAATTATAATATAAATTAAAGTCAGAGTGGGACTGCAAGAGAAGGCATGTCTTCTCCGAGTCCAATTCTGGCACCCTTACTCAGACTGAATAGCACCTGGCTCCATATGCGGTTTCTTTGAAATCAGTGTAGCTATTCACAGAGTCAGGTGTTACTTTGAGTAAGGGTGCTAGAATGTGGCCTTTAAGGATTATGTCCCAGACAATATTGTATGCCTTGCTGCTCACTTGCGTACATGTGTCGAAAGAATAGTAAATATGGCAGGCGACCAGCTTGGCTTAATGGTGAAATCCTAACGGATCTTAAGCATAAAAAAGAAGCTTACAAGAAGTGGAAGGTTGGACATATGACCAGGGAAGAGTATAAAAATATTGCTCGGGCATGTAGGAATGAAATTAGGAGGGCCAAATCGCACCTGAAGCTGCAGCTAGCAAGAGATGTTAAGAGTAACAAGAAGGGTTTCTTCAGGTATGTTGGCAACAAGAAGAAAGCCAAGGAAAGTGAGGGCCCCTTAATGAATGAGGGAGGTAACCTAGTGACAGAGGATGTGGAAAAAGCTAATGTACTCAATGCTTTTTTTGCCTCTGTCTTCACGAACAAGGTCAGCTCCCAGACTGCTGTGCTGGGCATCACAACATGGGGAATAGATGGCCAGCCCTCTGTGGAGAAAGAGGTGGTTAGGGACTATTTAGAAAAGCTGGACGTGCACAAGTCCATGGGGCCGGACGAGTTGCATCCGAGAGTGCTAAAGGATCAATATCTTCATAAATGATCTGGAGGATGGTGTGGATTGCACTCCCAGCAAATTTGCGGATGATACTAAACTGGGAGGAGTGGTAGATACGCTGGAGGGCAGGGATAGGATACAGAGGGACCTAGACAAATAGGACGATTGGGCTAAAAGAAATCTGATGAGGTTCAATAAGGATAAGTGCAGGGTCCTGCACTTAGGACGGAAGAACCCAATGCACAGCTACAGACTAGGGACCGAATGGCTAGGCAGCAGTTCTGCGGAAAAGGACCTAGGGGTGACAGTGGACGAGAAGCTGGATATGAGTCAGCAGTGTGTCCTTGTTGCCAAGAAGGCCAATGGCATTTTGGGATGTATAAGTAGGGGCATAGCGAGCAGATCGAGGGACGTGATCGTCCCCCTCTATTCGACATTGGTGAGTCCTCATCTGGAGTACTGTGTCCAGTTTTGGGCCCCACACTACAAGAAGGATGTGGATAAATTGGAGAGAGTCCAGCGAAGGGCAACAAAAATGATTCGGGGTCTGGAACACATGACTTATGAGGAGAGGCTGAGGGAACTGGGATTGTTTAGTCTGCGGAAGAGAAGAATGACGGGGGGATTTGATAGCTGCTTTCAACTACCTGAGAGGTAGTTCCAGAGAGGATGGTTCTAGACTATTCTCAGTGGTGGAAGAGGACAGGACAAGGAGTAATGGTCTCAAGTTGCAGTGGGGGAGGTTTAGGTTGGATATTAGGAAAAACTTTTTCACTAGGAGGGTGGTGAAACACTGGAATGCGTTGCCTAGGAAGGTGGTGGAATCTCCTTCCTTAGAAGTTTTTAAGGTCAGGCTTGACAAAGCCCTGGCTGGGATGATTTAATTGGGGATGGGTCCTGCTTTTGAGCAGGGGGTTGGACTAGATGAGCTCCTGAGGTCCCTTCCAGCCCTGATATTCTATGATTCTATGCCTCGGTGGATACAAGTATTTCCCATCATTTTGCGCACCAGAGAGACATATTTTACCCTCAAATATGTGCACGTTGGCAGCCGGTGTCAAGTGGAGTGCCCCAGGGGTCAGTCCTGGGGCCAGTTTTGTTCAATATCTTCATAAATGATCTGGAGGATGATGTGGATTGCACTCTCAGCAAATTTGCGGATGATACTAAACTGGGAGGAGGGGTAGATACGCTGGAGGGCAGGGATAGGATACAGAGGGACCTAGACCAATTGGAAGATTGGGCCAAAAGGAATCTGATGAGGTTCAATAAGGATAAGTGCAGGGTCCTGCACTTAGGACGGAAGAACCCAATGCACAGCTACAGACTAGGGACCGAATGGCTAGGCAGCAGTTCTGCGGAAAAGGACCTAGGGGTGACAGTGGACGAGAAGCTGGATATGAGTCAGCAGTGTGCCCTTGTTGCCAAGAAGGCCAATGGCATTTTGGGATGTATAAGTAGGGGCATAGCGAGCAGATCAAGGGACGTGATCGTTCCCCTCTATTCGACATTGGTGAGGCCTCATCTGGAGTACTGTGTCCAGTTTTGGGCCCCACACTTCAAGAAGGATGTGGATAAATTGGAGAGAGTCCAGCGAAGGGCAACAAAAATGATTAGGGGACTGGAACACATGAGTTATGAGGAGAGGCTGAGGGAGCTGGGATTGTTTAGCCTGCAGAAGAGAAGAATGAGAGGGGATTTGATAGCTGCTTTCAACTACCTGAAAGGTGGTTCCAGAGAGGATGGTTCTAGACTATTCTCAGTGGTAGAAGAGGACAGGACAAGGAGTAATGGTCTCAAGTTGCAGTGGGGGAGGTTTAGGTTGGATATTAGGAAAAACTTTTTCACTAGGAGGGTGGTGAAACACTGGAATGCATTACCTAGGGAGGTGGTGGAACCTCCTTCCTTAGAAGTTTTTAAGGTCAGGCTTGACAAAGCCCTGGCTGGGATGATTTAATTGGGGATTGGTCCTGCTTTGAGCAGGGGGTTGGACTAGATGACCTCCTGAGGTCCCTTCCAAGCCTGATATTCTATGATTCTATGTGCACATCCGATAGATTTCATATCAATGCTATCAATAGACAGAGCCATGCACATGCATTTACAGTACGCCCATCACCATAGTATGCAGAGGGCATGAGCCAGATCCTCAGCTGGTGTGAATGAACCCAACTCCGCTGCAATTCATGCCAATCTACACAGCTGAGGATGTGGCCCTCTGTACATCGTTAAGGAATACATCAGTTCCATCTGAAAAAGGATTGCTCCGCCTCGCACTGCCTCAGTGATAGCTTTGTTTTTTGTTCAGTGGAGACAAGGAGCTTGGACTCAAGGATGCACACACATGCTTGTTATCCATGTATGGGGCTGACTATCAAGGAACTAATGACGAGGGGCCTGATCGAAAGCCCTTGATATCAATAAGAGTGCCACAGGCTCAGGCTGGCCTCTGAGGATCAGCCACCCTCCCAGCTGAGCCTGACCGGCTGGGGAGCAGGTGGCCTTGGGTAATGACTGGGCCCACTTGAGAGATCTCAGCTGCAGGAGCTGTAGGAAGGTGTCTACAGCTTGAAACTGGCCTGGGTGGGTGAGGACAGCAGGGGGAAGGAGGCCAATGAGAGAAGGCCACCCATGGGTAGATGGGAGCTGAGGATCCAGAGTAGCAGGGGAGACTTGTGATGGACTAAAGTTCAAGCCCGGGAGGGATGGAAGTTGTTCCAGTTTGTACTGCTGTTTGGGATTTGTTGGAGAACTCCTGGTGGGGGGAGTCCTGTAAGCCATGGCCCTGAAGGAAAGGTGAAGCCTGATACCTTGGGGGAGCCTGAGAGGAACACAGGTATAAAGTGAGCCCAGGAATGGGCTTTGGAAAAGGCCTGTGGACAGGTGGACATAGGGAGAAGCCCAGGAAGGAAGCAGGGAGCCTGAGCAGACAAACCTCAGCGGCTTACTATAGGGTCCCTGGGCTGGAACCCAGAGGAGAGGGCGGGCCTGGGTTCCCCTCTTGGCCATTGGAAAAGGTGGTGCAAAGACCCCAGAGACCAGGGGTGAAAGGACTGTTGGCCTGGGACTCGGGCCAAAGTCTTGGCAGGAGGCTGTGGGACTATTGTGTGCTGGACTTTTTGGTTACCCTGGCAGGGGAGGGACTGAACATGACCTGGCTGGAGGCTGGGTCATGAGACGAAGTAGGGGATGCTAGATGATGCCACATGGAGCCACAAGGGGGTGCATGAGCAGTGGGTCCGGCCTTCTACAGGGAACCTTTATGGGTGGTAATGGACTTTGAGTCAGGCCCTGTGTGTGCTGGAAGTGTGGATATTAGATACTCACAAGACTCTTATGGTGGAAACAGAGTTTCTAAAGCGCTGACCTGACTTAGGTACTTTTGAACACCCTCTGTCCCCTATCATTATTGTGAGAGATGCACACATAGACTGTATCTGGCACCAGAATTTATCCCAGTCATTGCAATAGGTAATCTTGGTTTGCCTCTAAAGAAAACTACACAGATTTCCTTTCAAGGCAAACACCTTTGCCGGATCATCATCAGCACTCCTGTTGCTTCTCTTCCTGGAGAGGTTAAAAAGGAAAGTTTAGGGAGGTTTTCTGCATCACCAGAGTGTGCAATCTCTGCCTGTCTATATGGCTCAATAACTCTTTTCACCAAAGTGACTCAGTGTGCCATGGAAAAATACATGTAGTTCCATGAGATTTACTGATCCGTCAAGCAAGAACATCAATGTCACTCTTTAGACGATGCCTCAGTGGGTGGCTTTTGATTTTAGTGGCTGAGTAGGTGATTCCACTACTACTCGCTAAATATTCCCACCTAAAAGCAAAGTCCGGCCTCCCCATAAACTGGGAGTCTGTGCTTGTCAGTCCTGGGTGTTCTCACTTTATAGACACCTGGTAAATTCTCTCTGGGCCTCAGACCCACGCAGTAAGTGATGATGGGGTCTGTAAGTGAAACCAATTTGAAAAGATTTTATTTCTCCTGAGAAAGCAGCGATTCATCACTATGCACTGACAGAGAACCACCCCCCACACCTGTGAAGGATAAAGTTAGGCAATCAATTATGTTATTTGGGCAAAGTATAGTAATAATATCCACTGACTCTATAACTCATGATGTATTAGTAGAGTCTGCCCTCTTCTCCTCTGTAACTATTTTTCAGTCACTGTGATTGACGGTCCCTCTGTTCCTAATCAAATGCCCATTTTCTGCTGGACTCCATGCTCTTGCTGTTTGCTCTTTGCCCTTTTATGAATGTACACCACTATTTAAAGGCAGACTTGCAATGGAGCATTGAAAACTGACCCAAGTCCATACAGAATGCTCCTAATAACCAGGCTCAGGGCCCTAACAATGCATATAAACTAATCTTTCTAAAGATTCTTTATAGGCCCTTGCTTGGTTCCATATCTGCTGTTGATACCATAGAATGCAACGTTCTGGGGTGTCACTAATATTGGAAAACTTCACAAATTAGAGATGGGCCCATGGCATCAAGTTTGGATACAGATGTGGATCCCAATTTTCCCACAGTTCCAAGGGGTTTGGATCTAGTGTTCTGGTTTGGGCCCATCTCTTGTAACAGGGAACATTTCTTCTGCACATGGCCTGGTATAAATGATAGCATTTGTATAAACATGCTGCTGATCTAGGGCTCAAGCCGGGAATGAATGTTGACTCTGCCCACTAGAACCTCTTCTATGGCTCTTTCAGCACCATCTCCAATCTAGGGACAGATAGAAGATTCCAAATGAGTTCTGCTGGCCTGCAGAATCATAGAATCATAGAATAACAGAGTTGGAAGGGACCTCTGGAGGCCATCTAGTCCAACCCCCTGCCGGGCCAATCCCAACTGAATTATCCCAGCCAGGGCTTTGTCAAGCCTGACCTTAAAAACTTCCAAGGAAAGGGATTCCACCACCTCCCTAGGTAAAGAGGTATGCAGGAACTCAGGTCACCTGAGGGCAGGTCTCCCTGAGCACAGGAATTTGCCATAAGGCTTTTTCTGACACTTGTAATCCACCCAAACCCATACAGCATGGCTGTGCTGGGTTCTTGTGTTGACCCAACTTGTTAGCAATTGTTAGAAACCTGCATAAAGCTGCTAGCTTTCCCTTTGTCTGGCTCCTTGTAGCACATTTATTCCCCTTTCATACAAACAAAGTAAGAATTGGGAGTTGGGACAGGCAAGGTCCTGCAGAGAAATCCTAGGAGAAGATAAGCTCCAGGAGGAACCTTAGACTGAGGTTTATGTTGTGGTTTTGTTTGTGGATTGCCAGGAAAGCTGAACCCCGGGGAGGGAGTAAATTTGGGCACAAAATCAGAGTCTGAGTACTCTGTTGACTCAGCCCATTCACACCATCCAAGGTAGTGTGATTTGAAATTGTTCACTATAGGTCCTTCCTTATATTAGGTTTCGGAGTAGCAGCCGCGTTAGTCTGTATCCGCAAAAAGAAAAGGCACCTTAGAGACTAACAAATTTATTAGAGCATAAGCTTTCATGAGCTACAGCTCACTTCATCAGATGCATTCAGTGGAAAATCTCCAACTGAAATGCATCCAATGAAGTGAGCTGTAGCTCATGAAAGCTTATGCTCAAATAAATTTGTTAGTCTCTAAGGTGCCACAAGTCCTCCTTTTCTTTTTCCTTTTATTAGTTAGCAGAGGAGATATTCACAAGCTCTCTCTGTGTTCTTTGCAAGGGATTTGGTAACAAAAGCTGCATCTATGGGTGAGCTCAGCATCATTGCAATGGTTTCTTAAAACTTATTAAGACACAAACTTTTTTGCCAATGGGATCAGAAAGGACCTCTGGGCTGTCCATAGGGAATGCGATGTACTTCGCTATCATGGTGAGATGATGAGACATGGCCATTTTCCCCAAATAACAGTGGGCACTAGAGCTGGTAGAATAGCGTAAAATTCTGCTGGGAAACAGTTCACCATATTAGAAACTGGGTTCAGGGCAGAGTAAAGGGTTTTTCTCTACGGGTGTGTTTTCACTAGGAACAAGTTGTGTTCTTACGTTGTGTTAACTAACACGAGAGAAACTCCTCATTAAGACAAGGCTGTTTGTAGTTTTAATACATCACCTTGTTAAGGCAAAGAGTATGAGGGTGTCTTGGGTTTCACAGGACTTGCTCATTCATATTAAAACTACAAGGTGCCCATCACACCGAATGTTCATGCCACTGCACTGTTTGTTCCAGATAAACAGAGCAAATTCTGCCCCATGCTGCAACATGTCTTGAACAAACATCTTGTAGCTATCAAAAAACCTTTTGACTGATTGAAATGAAACAATGGGGCATTTCAGATGTCCTGAAAGAGTTTCTGGGACACCATATAAAAAACAGGACTGCCCCCCTAAAACCAGGGCATATGGTCCACTTTATTTGGATGGCATACTCCTGTCAAAATCACATCTCCCTGCTCCACATATCACAAGCACAAGAGATTCCATATACTTGGAATAAGCAATGAATAGGGGCCTCCCAGATGACTGTCAATAAGGGGAGTATTTAATTGCTCTGCTGAAATCCTTGCTCAGCAGATTCAATCAGGGAACACATTCAGTGAATCTCATTGAAGACATTAAGGCAGATGAAAGCTCCTTTTTATCATCTTGTTCGGATACTTTGTGTAGCCTCACTTTAGCTTTTTCGCCAGCTGGATGAAACCAGGTGTAGATCCTTTAGGGTATGGGCTAGCCTCTATTGTAGTCTACGAAAGAAACAGCCTCTTACATTCTCATCGCTGATCCAGGTAGTTCCGGTCTGCACTATCTCCCTAAAGACAACACGATAGTGCCTGGACAAAATACAGTATGGCCTGACACAGCAAACCAAGGGCCAGATCCTCAGCTCTTCCGTGTCGCTACACTGGCTTCAGTGGAACTATACCCATTTACACCAGCTGAGAATCTATATTGTGAGCTACGCTACGTCTTAGGACTTTACTTTTTATCTCCTGGGATTCTCCCACCGGCTCAACCCCTCCGTCCCCAGGATGGGTAGAAAGCAATAGAACTAAGACGGGGGAGGGAAGTTGCCTTACCATTGCTTGCTCTGTGCCATGGGAAAGAAAACAATGAAATCGCTCTCATAATGAATAGCAGTACTTTACATAGCACTCTACCCTGTCCGTAGCCGGCACTAGGCATAAGCAGGCTAAGCAATCGATTAAGCCCCGAGCCACTCAAGGGGTCCCCTATTAATTAGTAGTATGTGTTGGGGGCAGGGAAATATTCCTGCTCAGGGACTGGGCAATGTTCACATCACATCCTCGCTTTGCGGATGGTCGGACAGAGAATTGGAACGATGTATTCAACATCATGTAGTAACTAAGCGTCCCAGCCAGGAGATGAGCCCAGTTCTTTTGATTTATTAGTAATAGAACCAGTCAAAATATTTTTACTTAACAATTTTTCATTGAAAAACTGAACTTTTTAAAAAAATCAAAATGAAAAATGTTGCTATTTTTTTAAATTTTTTAAAATTTTGTATTTCATTTTTTTGTTATTTCCCCACCCCCCTTTTAGCCCCTCCCCGTCTCCCTTTTTCCATTTTTACACCCAACACAACAGAATGAGCAATGTCCAGGCGGGGGAAGGAGTTCTTGGGGTTTTCTCTTTTTCGTTTCTTTTGCCATTCTGTAACTTTTGAGAACTTCCTCTGCTTTGGAAACATTCCCTAATGGCCCAGGAAAAATGAAAAGAATAAAGAAAGAAATGGGGGGGGGAGAAAAAAGTCCAGACTTCATTTGTTCAGTTGTGTTCAACAGGAAAAGGGAGGAGATATATTTGGTGGGTGGGTGGGTAAAGAAAAAAAAACAAGAAAAACCTACTAGGGCTCTTCTCAAAAGGGCACAACTATTTTAAAACAAAGAATGTTGGTTTTCTTCCCCATTCTCCTCCCACTCCCAAACGCCTCCTTTGGGTAAAGTCTAGAAACCAAGTTTGGAAAAGTTCAGGTTGAAGGTAGAGTGACCAGATGTCCTGATTTTATAGGGACAGTCCCTATATTAGGTGCTTTGTCTTATATAGGCACCTATTACGCCCCCACCCCCGGCCCAATTTTTCACACTTGCTGTCTGGTCACCCTATCTGAAGGTGAATACTATGAGTGACTGAAAACAGGGTCACAATGGAAATGCTTGTGCAACTTTACTCTTTGGCATCATGATTAGCTCTCACTGGAGTATCAAACGATCTATATCTGTAGATCTCAAAGCACTTTCCCAAAGCTATGGTATTATTATCCCCATACTACACTTGGGGTAATGAATCCACATGGAAGTGAAGGGATTTGCTGAAGGTGACAAAGAGCAGCAGTGGCGGAGACTCTTGACTCTGTTCCGTCCTCTAGAGCACAGCTGTCCCTCTTAGCTTGTGGTTGACATTAAAAATGCCTTCCGCTTCCTCTTTATCTTATCCTAGGTGCTTCCATAACTTGGACTGCAGGAGGCATCATCATAACTTAGACTGTATGTTCTTTGGGCAGCGACTGTCTCTTTGTCCTGTGTTTGTACAGCACCTAGTGTGGTGCGTCCAGGTCCATGACTGAGAATTCTAGGTGCTACTGCAATACACATTAGTAATAATAATAACATTAAATATTTATCACACTTTTAAATAATGATAATAATAATAATAAACTAATTGTTTAAATAATTTTATCTGGCAGAGTTCAAAATAAGGTAACATGGTTAAACAACCAAGCCCCTCATTTGCCCTGCATCTCTCTGCTGCAGAGAATCTCTCGGAGCTCTGAAGTGCAGGAAAGAACAAAAACAGAGAAGCCCATGCCATGGGCAGGCAGTGTTCCCCTTGCCAACTGTGCTGTAGCTTCCCATTTGCCTGGTGACTGGCACATGGTCAGCTAACTAAGGCCTCTTTGATCACAATATCTTTATTTTTTCCAGAAGAGTAGCTAAAAGCTTTCTAAGATTTGAATCTGAGCAAATGGGCAGGAGTAAAATGAACGATTGCAAACAGTAAAAAATACCTGGTGCTTTGGCTCGCATGTTGGAAAGCAGTAGGGGCTTCTCAGTTTGTGTGCTGTGGCTGATACAATTAGCAAAGAAGCAACAAAAACTATCAAACTGTCCCATTTCTTTCTCACTCGGTCCACAGTGGTTTCCCCATATTAACCATAAGCTGTCCTGTTTGCTGGCTTATGCAATGGAATGCATGCTGAGAGACTATTAATGAATATTAATATTAATATTAATTTGTACTAAGGTGACACAAAGAGGCCTCAACTGAGCTGAAGGCCCCACTGTGCTAAATGCTCACATACTAGACTGACCAGATAGCAAGTGTCAAAAATTGGAACAAGAGGTGGGGGTAATAGGTGCCTATGTGAGAAAAAGACTCAAAAATCGGGACTTTCCCTATAAAATCGGGACATCTGGTCACCCTATCACATACCCAGAGTGAGCGATTCCCTGTCCCAGTGAGCTAGCCATCTACACAGACAAGACAGACAAAGGAAAGATTGAGGAGTACTTGTGGCACCTTAGAGACTAACAAATTTATTTGGGCATAAGCTTTTGTGGGCTATAACTCACTTCATCAGATCATAGAATCATAGAATCATAGAATATCAGGGTTGGAAGGGACCCCAGAAGGTCATCTAGTCCAACCCCCTGCTCAAAGCAGGACCAATTCCCAGTTAAATCATCCCAGCCAGGGCTTTGTCAAGCCTGACCTTAAAAACCTCTAAGGAAGGAGATTCTACCACCTCCCTAGGTAACGCATTCCAGTGTTTCACCACCCTCTTAGTGAAAAAGTTTTTCCTAATATCCAATCTAAACCTCCCCCACTGCAACTTGAGACCATTACTCCTCGTTCTGTCATCTGCTACCATTGAGAACAGTCTAGAGCCATCCTCTTTGGAACCCCCTTTCAGGTAGTTGAAAGCAGCTATCAAATCCCCCCTCATTCTTCTCTTCTGCAGGCTAAACAATCCCAGCTCCCTCAGCCTCTCCTCATAACTCATGTGTTCCAGTCCCCTAATCATTTTTGTTGCCCTTCGCTGGACTCTCTCCAATTTATCCACATCCTTCTTGAAGTGTGGGGCCCAAAACTGGACACAGTACTCCAGATGAGGCCTCACCAACGTCGAATAGAGGGGAACGATCACGTCCCTCGATCTGCTCGCTATGCCCCTACTTATACATCCCAAAATGCCATTGGCCTTCTTGGCAACAAGGGCACACTGCTGACTCATATCCAGCTTCTCGTCCACTGTCACCCCTAGGTCCTTTTCTGCAGAACTGCTGCCTAGCCATTCGGTCCCTAGTCTGTAGCTGTGCATTGGGTTCTTCCGTCCTAAGTGCAGGACCCTGCACTTATCCTTATTGAACCTCATCAGATTCCTTTTGGCCCAATCTTCCAATTGGTCTAGGTCCTTCTGTATCCTATCCCTCCCCTCCAGCGTATCTACCACTCCTCCCAGTTTAGTATCATCCGCAAATTTGCTGAGAGTGCAATCCACACCATCCTCCAGATCATTTATGAAGATATTGAATAAAACCGGCCCCAGGACCGACCCTTGGGGCACTCCACTTGATACCGGCTGCCAACTAGACATGGAGCCATTGATCACTACCCGTTGAGCCCGACAATTTAGCCAGCTTTCTACCCACCTTATAGTGCATTCATCCAGCCCATACTTTCATAAGATGAAAGCTTATGCCCAAATAAATTGATTAGTCTCTAAGGTGCCACAAGGACTCCTCATTCTTTTTGCTGTTACACACTAACACCGCTACTCCTCTGGAAAAAAGAAAGATTATCACCCCCATTTTACACATGGAGAATTGGGACCCCTGGAAATTCAGCGAGCGCTTGATGCCTAACTCTGTTCGGCTCCTTTGACCACCCAGCTGACGTGGTCATTTGGTATTAATCTGTTGTCCCCATCTTTTTACGCAGGTCTTCCAGGAGGCCATCCAGAGATAGTCAAAACATAACAGTTTTTTTTCAAATGAAATTTTTTTGGGGGGGGAGGGGAGGAGAGATTCATTTTTTTTAATGAAAAAAACTAAATCTGAAAACCAAAAAATGTTTGTTTCTCAAAAGGTGTTTTCCTTTAAACAAACACACAAAAATATCAGTTTTCAGTAAAAATATTTAGTTTTCAAAAACCTAAATTTTGTTGTGCTGAAAACTGAAAATTTTTACCAAAAAACAATGCTTTTCACTGAAAACCATGAAAATTTTTGACCCAAAATGAAAATGTTAATTTCAGTAAAAAAAAAATTCTCAGTGAAAAAAATGTCTACCAGCTGTGAGGTTATCCCTGCTTTGAGATCACTCCTCCTCCTGAGGTAGCCAGGTAGGCCACAGGAATGCTAGCAGGATAGATGGGTGGATAGCGAGGGAAATTCTAGACCCCTAGTTTTAAATCTAAAAGAAAGAACACAATGTACTTGGGGGAAAGTGCTTTGCCAGACAGAGCTGTGTACTTAGTTATTGTTATTTAATTACATCTCTGAACAGTTCATCTGTGTGTTTGTTTAAAACTGAGATGTCCTAAGCATTACTAACACTATCAGCACTGACCAAAGGGCCTGGACAGACTATTTCAAGACATCAAAAGAAGAGTGGGAATTAACCTTTCGGTGGTTGGACAGTTCTATGTCGAAATTACTTGGCTCAATACTAAACCCAGTTTTTCTTCCATTCTCTGCAAATCCGGGATTTTTCCTGGCTAATTTCCAAAAGGTCATTTTCCCATTCCATGGAAGCTAGTGTGCTTTTCAGGGCTGATCCAACACCAATTCAAGTCAATAGAATGGCGCCTTTTAACTACAGTGGGTATTGCAATGGGATCACATTGATCCTTCCTCCCCCAACTCGTCCCTTTAAAGACACAGATCCTGTTTTCATCTTTCGTTTGAGGCCAGCTAGAATGAGGTGTGCGCTACAAGCCACAGAGCCACAGCGACACACAGGCAGATGCCGGAGAACCTGAACCAATCTATGAGGCCACTGGATGGTGTTTGCAGGGGGAGGATCCCCTTAGAAAACAGGTAAAGCAGGGAACAAAGTGATTTTGGAAGTGAGAGCTCATTCTGGGTTATTTACATAAAAAATACATTTCCTGGTACACCACAGAATAGTAACAAATACCTCAGATGTCTGACCTGTGCAAATGTACCTGAAAGTGACATAAAGTATATTGTCCTTGATTCATGCGGACAGCAACTACTGGCACCAGTGGCAGATCTCACACTGTTTATCTCTAACTTACACACGGTCACTGAGGTCCAGACTTTTACCTGAGAGTCTGAACTGAAATGGCGAAAGGTCTGTTTCTCTAAGAGTCATATAATATCCTTGATCTGCACTTACAACGCCTGCCAATGTCATTTTGTGTGGTGCACGTGAATTTAGCTAGAACCTCAATCTCTCCTGGGGTTCCCCCAGAAGGAGTCTGGCTTCAGACATCCCTCTGATGGGTGTCCACCCCACACAAGGCCTGAAGGGGTAAATTAGGCCCATTGACCTTAGGCTACCCTTGGAGGAAACCTAGGGGGTGCTAGGTCTAAATGAAGATGAAGTCCAGCTGTGGGGAGGAGGTGGGCAGGATCTAAAAAGAGAGGAAGTTGGCCGGCTGGGGGAGGAAACCTGCAGTTGCACACCCTGATACGAGGGGGAAGAGCAGGAAGCTGCAAGGACAGAGGAGGAAGGAGCAGTGAGGACTGGGAGAGTAAAAGCCCGGAGCTGCTGGGTGGAGGGTCCCTGGATTGGAACCCAGAGCAGAGGGTGGGCCTGGTTCCCCTACTAGCCATGGCAGCGGGGAGTGGACTGTCTGGACAGTTTGCCTCAGAGGACTTGCGATACCCCGGAAGGGGGGAGAACTTCCATGTGACTTAGGCAGAGGGCTAAGCTATGGAGAGGACAATGCGTTTAGATCCAGGAGACTGGGGGGTTCAGTTCTCCACTGCCATTGATTCATGTGAGGGTGTTGTGTTACAGCCTGGGGACAGCCTGGAAGAAGGCATGAAGACAAGAGTGGAAGAAGGATGAAAAGAGAGCAGGTCAGCAAGAGGCTAATGCTGTGTAAAGTGAGATCTAACTAGCCCCATCAGTGGTCCACAGCCTGGGGAACTCTCTGTCACTAGTACTCCTGTTCCTGCAGAGCAGGGAAGGCTTTTGTGTTGGCTCAGGAAATACTGGCTTGATCACTGGCTGTGTATTAGCAGGTGTGATGATTTGGGGAAACTGTCTGTGTACATCGTACATTGTTGTATGCAGTGTAGTTGTACTTGTGTTGGTCCCAGGATAAAAGAGAGATTAGGTGGGGGAGGTAATGTCTTTTATTGGACCAACTTCTGTTGGTGAGCGAGACCAGCTTTCGAGCCACAGAGAGCTTTAGATATTACCTCACCCATCTTGTCTCTCTATGTACAATTTATGAATTCTGAGGGATTTTTATGAAATTGCTGTATCACTGAATGTGTCGGTGGTATGGAGTCAGCCATATGCTATCAGGGCTGGTGCCACCTTTCTCCCAGACTGGGAACACTGGAGAGTTGTTAACATGAGTGGCTCCCATTCAAATAGGAGCACCTTAAGACAATGGGATGGCTGAAGCCTAGGGAAACCAATTCAGCCTAGATTGTCTGCAAGGAGGGAGTTTGGAGTAGTGGAATTTCTCCAGAAAGGGGAAACAAAGAAACCAGATGTTGGCTAGGATTTATAAACTCAAAGAGATTCAGAGAGCCACAAAGGAATCTTGGAGCAAAGAGAGAGGAACAAAAGGACATGCTTTTGTAGCAGAGGAGACCTTTTCTGACTGTGGGACCAGACAAGGAAGCTGTGTGCAGGAGAGAGAGATTCCATGATTTGGAGGAGAAGCCCTGTTGCAAACAGGAGAGGAGGATCCTGGATATCCTAAAGGACTCTACCCAAACCCCAAAGAATGCTCCAGAATGGTGAGGAAACTGAGACAAGGAAATGTGTGTAGGTGATTATTATTTTGTCTGGATCTGTGTAGTTCTTGTGCTAAGTAAAGAGTTACTGTTGTTCGGCACCTTTCCAAAGCCTGTATGTTAGACGCTCCCACTATCTCATGTCCCTGGAGCCATCAATTGTCAATCAAAGCACCCACAGAGTTGGTGTTCCGGGCAAGGGTGTGCTTACACGACTGGGCGGACTTAAGGGGTGTGTATCCTGCACTGGTCTGGGGATGGAGAGTGAAAGCAGCTGGGCTTCAGGTTCCTACTACTGTGAAGGGGTAATAGACAGTCCATGCCTGGAAGTGTGCCAGAGAGCCCAAAGAAAGAGACAGAGCTGGAGCCTACCAGATCCAGGGAAGCTTAAGAGCACACAGGTCCAGCTGTGTGGGACCCAAACACAGTAGCCTGGAGCATAACCAGCCAGGAGAGCTTGACCAGAGCTGGACAGCAGGACATATCAGATCCCCTAGCTCAAAAGACTGAATGTTTTAAATGGCCCCTATTTCTAGGTTAAAGGATGTGAAGCAACAGTGAATACGCCAGCTGTTAGTTTCAGTCTGGTTCAAAATATTCAGCTCTGGGTCAGTGGATCCCTGGCTGCTCTTCCAGCTTCGCCTTTCCTGTCGTCACAAGTTGTCACTGTAGTACATGTGTTTCATTGCAGCATGCTCCTTTGGCTGGGGACCTCTTCCCACTCCAAGGGGCAACAGGGACGCTAAGTTTTGCAAGCTGCCCTGTTTGGTCAGAGGGAGGAAAATTAACCCCTGTGCAGCACTTACCACCTGATTAGAGGCCTAAGGGATGTAAGTGGGACCTGAATGGTGTGAAAGGTTTGGCCGCCTTCTGCCCTGGGATGAATTTAAACCAGAACTGAATCCAATCCAGCACACCCCACATGGCTGTGGATCCAGCCAGGGCCCTGACCCTCCTTGTGGTGGCAGCCTGTGGAATGTGGCAGTTTACAGCTCTTCAGGCTATTGTTTCAGGCTCTCTGCAGACTCAGCCAGGCATTTTTCAATTATTTCTTGGCATCCCAAAGGGCTAGAAACATTTTGCTCACTGAAAGCTGAGAATCTGATATCCTCACGTTACTCCAGCAGCTGGGGCTCCAGGCATGGACATTTGAGGCCTGTAAACATAGTCTAGCCCTGATTCATAGATTCATAGATATTTAGGTCAGAAGGGACCATTATGATCATCTAGTCTGACCTCCTGCACAACACAGGCCACAAAATTTCACCCACCACTCCTACAAAAAAAAACCTCACACCTATATCTGTGCTATTGAAGTCCTCAAATCGTAGTTTAAAGACTTCAAGGAGCAGAGAATCCTCCAGCAAGTGACCCGTGCCCCATGCTACAGAGGAAGGCGAAAAACCTCCAGGGCCTTTTCCAATCTGCCCTGGAGGAAAATTCCTTCCCGACCCCAAATATGGCGATCAGCTAAACCCTGAGCATATGGGCAAGATTCATCAGCCAGATACTATAGAAAATTCTTTCCTGGGTAACTCGGATCTCACCCCATCTAATAGCCCATCACAGGCCATTGGGCCTATTTACCATGAATATTTAATTACCAAAACCATGTTATCCCATCATACCATCTCCTCCATAAACTTATCGAGTTTAATCTTAAAGCCAGATAGATCTTTTGCCCCCACTACTTCCCTTGGAAGTCTATTCCAAAACTTCACTCCTCTGATGGTTAAAAACCCTCGTCTAATTTCTAGTCTAAATTTCCTCGTGGCCAGTTTATATCCATTTGTTCTTTGTCCAAATTGGTACTGAGCTTAAATAATTCCTCTCCCTCTCTGGTATTTATCCCTCTGATATATTTATAGAGAGCAATCATATCTCCCCTCAACCTTCTTTTAGTTAGGCTAAACGAGCCAAGCTCCCTGAGTCTCCTTTCATAAGGCAAGTTTTCCATTCCTCGGATCATCCTAGTAGCCCTTCTCTGTACCTGTTCCAGTTTGAATTCATCCTTCTTAAACATGGGAGACCAGAACTGCACACAGTATTCCAGGTGAGGTCTAACTATAACAGTACTAAAACCTCCTTATCCCTACTGGAAATACCTCTCCTGATGCATCTCAAGACCGCATTAGCTTTTTTCACAGCCATATCACATTGACGGCTCATAGTCATCCTTTGATCAACCAATACTCCAAGGTCCTTTTCCTCCTCCGTTACTTCTAATTGATGCGCCCCTAGCTTATAAATAAAATTCTTGTTATTAATCCCTAAATGCATGACCTTACACTTCTCACTATTAAATTTCATCCTATTACTATTACTCCAGTTTACAAGGTCATCCAGATCCTCCTGTAGGGTATCCCTGTCCTTCTCTAAATTGGCAATACCTCCCAGCTTTGTATCATCCGCAAACTTTATTAGCACACTCCCACTTTTTGTGCCAAGGTCAGTAGTAAAAAGATTAAATAAGATTGGTCCCAAAACTGATCCTTGAGGAACTCCACTGGTAACCTCCCTCCAGCCTGACAGTTCACCTTTCAGTAGGACCCGTTGTAGTCTCCCCTTTAACCAATTCCTTATCCACCTTTCAATTTTCCTATTGATCCCCATCTTATCCAATTTAACTAATAATTCCCCATGTGGCATGGTATCAAATGCCTTACTAAAATCTAGGTAAATTAGATCCACTGCGTTTCCTTTGTCTAAAAAATCTGTTACTTTCTCAAAGAAGGAGATCAGGTTGGTTTGGCACGATCTACCTTTTGTAAAACCATGTTGTATTTTGTCCCATTTACCATTGACTTCAATGTCCTTAACTACCTTCTCCTTCAAAATTTTTTCCAAGACCTTGCATACTACAGATGTCAAACTAACAGGCCTATAATTACCCGGGTCACTTTTTTCCCCTTTCTTAAAAATAGGAACTATGTTAGCAATTCTCCAATCATACGGTACAACCTCTGAGTTTACAGATTCATTAAAAATTCTTGCTAATGGGCTTGCAATTTCTTGTGCCAATTCCTTTAATATTCTTGGATGAAGATTATCTGGGCCCCCCGATTTAGTCCCATTAAGCTGTTTGAGGTTCGCTTCTACCTCAAATATGGTAATGTCTACCTCCATATCCTCATTCCCATTTGTCATGCTACCGTTATCCCTAAGATCCTCTTTAGTCTTATTAAAGACGGAGGCAAAGTATTTGTTTAGATATTGGGCCATGCCTAGATTATCCTTGACCTCCACTCCATCCTCAGTGTTTAGCGGTCCAACTTCTTCTTTCTTTGTTTTCTTCTTATTTATATGACTATAGAACCTTTTACTATTGGTTTTAATTCCCTTTGCAAGGTCCAACTCTACTTGACTTTTAGCCTGTCTCACTTTATCCCTACATGTTCTCACCTCAATAAGGTAGCTTTCCTTGCTGATCCCTCCCTTCTTCCACTCCCTAGATGCTTTCTCCTTTTTCTTAATCACCTCTCTGAGATGCTTGCTCATCCAGCTTGGTCTACAACTCCTGCCTATGAATTTTTTCCCCTTACTTGGGATGCAGGCTTCCGATAGCTTCTGCAGTTTTGATTTAAAATAATCCCAGGCCTCCTCTACCTTTAGATCCATAAATTCTTCAGTCCAATCCACTTCCCTAACTAATTTCCTTAATTTTTGAAAGTCAGCCCTTTTGAAATCAAAAACCCTAGCTGCAGATTTATTTTTATTAATCCTTCCGTTCAGTTTGAACTGAATTAGCTCATGATCACTTGAGCCAAGATTGTCCCCTACAACCATTTCTTCTATGAGGTCCTCACTACTCACCAAAACCAAATCTAAAATGGCATCCCCTCTAGTCGGTTCAGCAACTACTTGCTGAAGGAATCCATCAGCTATCGCATCTAGGAAAATCTGAGCCCTATTATTATTACTAGCACTCGTCCTCCAGTCTATATCTGGGAAGTTAAAGTCTCCCATGATCACACAGTTTCCATTAGTATTTACTTTATTAAAAACATTAAAAAGGGCCCTATCCATATCCAGATCGGATGCCAGCGGTCTATAGCTCACCCCAAGCACTATCCCAGGGGAGGCTCTAATAGTTTTCTTCCCCAATGTAATTTTTGCCCAGACGGACTCAGTCATATCCATTTCATCGCCTCTTATTTCTTTACATTCTATCTCATCATTGATATACAGTGCTACTCCACCACCTTTACCTTTATTTCGGTCTTTCCTAAACAGCACAGACCCTTCAATGCCTGTAGCCCAGTCATGACGACTATTCCACCATGTTTCTGTTCTCCCTAGAATAGCTGGTTTCCCTTCCTGCACCAGTAGCTCTAGTTCCTCCATTTTGTTACCCAGGCTCCTCGCATTGATTTACAAACATCTTCATTTTTGCTGTTTGGCCTCACTCATGTTCTGCACCCGATTAGACACAGTCATTTTACTACCAGTATAACCTATTAGACTTGTATCTACACTGCCCTTCCTCCTACCCACGGCTGTAACCACTCCTACTTCATTTTCTTTTCTCTCAATGCTAAATTCTGGCGTGGAGATTACCTGGACATCTCCCAACCATCTCCCCCAGATTCCTAGTTTAAAGCTCTCTTAATCATTTGTGCCAGCCTCCATCCTCGAAGTCTATTTCCTTCCCTACTCAGATGAAGTCCATCCCGAGAGAACTGTCCTCTACCCATGAATGCCTCTCAGTGGCCATACATCCCAAAGCCCTCCTTATAGCACCACTGCCTAAGCCATCTGTTGATAGTCATAATCTTGTCACACCTTTGTTGCCCTTCTCTAGGAACAGGCAGAATCCCATTAAAGATCACCTGAGCCTCAATTTCCTTAAGCGTCTTCCCCAGCCTAGCATAGTCTCCCTTAATACTTTCCAGCGAGAATCTAGCCATATCATTTGTTCCCACATGAAAGATAATTAGGGGATTCTTTCCCTCTCCCTTTAGAATCCTTTTCAACTTAGGTCTACATCCTGTATCTTAGCACCTGGAAGACAGCACACCATCCTATTCTCTGGATCAGCTCTGGTTACAGGCCTATCTATTCTTCTCAGCAAAGAGTCCCCAATCACATAGACCTGTCTTTTCCTAGTGACAGTGCTATTCTCCAGTCTATCCCCTGTTCCCTCTGGCTGCAAGTTCTTTCCATGCCTATTCTCCCTTGTAATCCTCTTTAACCCATCCTGTATCCTCCTGGGGCTCATATTTGGTGTAATCTCCATTAACTCTTCCTCTTTTCCTATAGGACTAGCCGCTCTTCTCTTCTTCCTTGCCCTTCCACCTTCAGTGACTACCTGCTGAGCCCCTTCCTCATTTTCCAACTCTGCAAACTTATTCCTGAGCTCTATTTCTCCTTCACTAGCCCGTCTTTTCCTCTGCCTGGTTCTTTTAGTCACATGCTTCCACTGACCACTTCCTCACCCAGTCTCCCCTCAGAATTCCCCAGCCCTGATTCCACCTGCAAGTCTGAGCTTTTCCCTTCAGATACCTCATGTCTTTGCGCCATAATCTGCTCAAACCCCTTCCTAAACTCTGCCAGACTTTCCACCTGCATCTCCAAACCTCGGATCTTTTCCTCCATCTGCTCTATCAGAGGGCACTTCATACAGACAAAACTCTTACCAGGTGCCCCCTCCAGGATCATGGACATACCACAGCTTCTACATCCAGTCATCCTCAGTGTGTCTTCCGCTACATGGGTCACTCCCACTGCTGCCTCTGTATCTGTCACAGCCTTCCCACCTCAATCCTGTTAATCTGGGAAACACAAACCACAACAAAACACCACCCCCCACAGCAAAAAACAAGCACCACAAGACAAACTCCCCTTTCAGACTCCCCTGTTTACAGCTCTGTTTGCTGGCTCCTGTGCCGCTGCAGCTGTCTGATGTTACCCATGGAATAAAAAGAGTGGCATAGAAAACAGCCTGAGGGAATGGACTTGGCTAGTATATTTTTCGATGGGCAAATGGCAGGAATTTGTAACTTGTCAGAACCAGTGGTGAGGAGCATCAGGCCAAGTAATAAAAGACCTTTCCAGGCAGTATAGACAGAGAGTCTGATTCAGGTCAGAAGTGTAAAGCTGGGAGCAGAGTGTAAAGAAGCCCAGGAAGAACAATTTAACATAAAACCTGGCAATAAGGGCATTTCATCAGACTACAAGACATTAGTGTATGAGGCAGGAGAAAAGGACAGCGAGAAAAACAGACGTAGTAGCACTCCCATGTAATACGTAGCTGGAGGAGAAAGTGGGAGTATTACAGAACATATGGCCCATGAGATGGATCAGCTCTTAGCCAGATTTGAAAAATTAAATAAGCAAAATGTAGAGAACGTACAGCAGACAACATTACTAGATACATGCATGGAAACTGAACTAGATGAGATCATGCACACTAAGACTGGATAATTTGTGCACTGCACCATCTAAAAATGATTATACTTGAAAGAACAAATTAACTGTGTCTTTATTTTACTGCAGTTAATGAGTATAAACAAACAGAATGGGGAGGTCGCATGACCTGGGGAATCCACACACTGCAGTCCATGTTAAAATACGCTCCTAACCTGCCAGCACGACTGGAATAGTGTGGGCAGCACAGTCAACGCTGGGCAGTCACAAATCATGACTCAGGCCCCCAGTAGTCATGAGAATGATGTAAAAATCATGAGATTGCTAAAAGTGAGACATGTTAGCATACGCCCCGACTCCGTGGGTGCTCCAGCCCTGGAGCACCCACAGAAAAAAAATAGCGGGTGCTTAGTACCCACTGGCAGCCAGCTCCCCCACTCCCTGCCAGCACCTCCCGCCGCTGGTGGCCCTGCCGGTCAACTCCCCCTCCCTCCCCGCGCCTTCTGCCTCCCAGCAATCAGCTGTTTCAAGGCATGCAGGAGGCTCTGGGAGGAAGGAGGAGGCATGCTCCGGGGAGGGGGCGGAACTGGGCAGGAAGAGGCGGGGTGGGGGTGGATTCTTGGGAGAAGGGGTGGGGTGGGGACAGGGCATAGGGAAGAGCGGGCGCGCGAAGCGGTGGGATGGGGATTGGGTCTTGGGGGAAGGGACCAAGTAGGAGCGAGACCTGGAGCAGAGCAGGGGTTTGAGCACCTCCCGGGCCTGGAGGAAGCTAGCGCCTATGCACCCACACACTGTCTGTCTGTCTGTCTCTGTCTCTCACACACACACAGAGACACATCTACTGCTGTCTCTCTCACACACATACACACTGCCTGTGTTACACACACACACACTGTCTCTGTCTCACACACGTATACACACGCATAGTCTGTGCCTCTCACACGCACACAAACACACACTGTCTATCTCACACACATACATGTAGTGTCTGTGTCTCTCTCTCTCACACACACACATACATACACACACACGGTCTCTGTCTCTCACATACACACTGTCTCGGTCTCTCATACACACACACACACACACACCTCCGTCTCACATACACACTGTCTCTGTCTCTCTCTCTCTCACACACACACACTGTCTCTGTCTCACACATACACACACTATCCGTGACACATACACACACTGTCTCTGTCTAACACATATACCCACGCTGTTTCTGTCTCTCTCTCTCACACACACATACACACACACATTGTCTCTCTCTCTTTCACACACACACACACACATACACACACACTGTCTTTGTCTCTCTCTCTCACACACACTCATACGCACTGTCTGTCTGTCTGTCTCTCTCTCACACACACACACACACAGACTGTTTCTGTGTGTGTGTCTCTCTCACACCCACCACTCAGTCTGTCTGTCATACACTCACACACACACATCTATCTCTGTCTCTCTCACACACACTGGCTGTGTCACACACACAGACACACAGTCTCTATCTCACACACACATACATATACAGTCTTTGTGCCTCTCACACACACACATACACACACACACTGTCTCACACACATACACACACACACACACTGTCTCTCTCACACACATACACACACTGTCTCTGTCTCTCTCTCACACACACACTCTCTGTCTGTGTCTCTGACACACTCACTTACCAACACATACTTGTGTTGTTGTTGTTGTTACTTCTTCGTACTTCCTGCAATGCACATATATTATACTCTGTAATTTTATTTTTTCAAAGTGCTTTTATTTCAGTTTTTTGACTGGTCTATGCATTTCAGAATTTTATTTCTCTCTTATGCTTAAATTTCATTCTTTGAGTAATGAGTTCTAAAATGCCTAACCTATCTCGGCTGGAGTAATTATCCGTATGGTAACTTTTAAAAAATATATATTATATCTAGGATTTTTGTTTCTACTGGTGGTGCACATCCGCACATACCTCAATATTGGTGCAAATAAAATTCATTCTGCACATGGATGGAAAAAATTAGAGGGAACATTGGTGCAGTGGCTACCCCGCTGCTTCTGTGAGGGCTCCTGTTTTACCCCTCTTTAAAAATCTGACCGTGGGAATCCAGTGGGAGAAAGCTCCCCGTCTCTTTCCCTCCATTTATAAAGCTGTCAACCATATAGTCCTGATTCTTGCTGCCTGGAACCGCTCCATGAACCTTATCCAGGAGTGGCATATATTCTTGTGAAGAGGCACCTTGTGTCTGTTATGATAAATATTCTAAAAGCACATGCACTTAAATGTAGTGTTATATAGTGATAATAATTCTGAGATTACCGAGGTAAATTCAACTGTATTGTGTGTCATAGTGTCCCAGAACACTGAGACATCATGTGACCTACCAGCAGGCACACACTATATTAAAAATATTAGGTATGTGAATGGGGATGCACTGTTTCAATATTTGGACCATCAATTGTAGTAATGTTTGTAATGGGAAAGGGCAAGCTCTAATCAAATGTGATGTATAGCATAAATACTGATTCATTTTTAATTGGCAGTCGTAACTGTGACATTAGAAAGTTAAATCTGGCACCACCACAAGCCTGCTGGAGTCAGATAGGATCATTTTGCTCTCGAAGGGTTTAACTGATAGAAGGATAGATGATAAAGACAAGAGAGAGTCAAATATCTTTGAAAAGACTGAAACCAGAGTCTTACAGAGGGAGAATATTTCCCCTGAGTACTTTTCCTAAGAAGACCATTTGAATGTGTGATCTTTGTATGTTGCGTTTTTAGACTAAAGATGGGGTGGATTGCACAGGGAACCCATTGTCACCACCGTTCCTTCCACATTTTAAAAGATTATTCATTTAACTGAGTATAAAATTAAACGGACTTATTTTTAAGGGTGAAAGCCTAAGCGAGTTTTAAGTGGGACTGAAAGGGTGCATAAGCCTCATGCTGACCCTCTGCACGGGGTGAATTTCTCCCTCTGTGACATTAGTGCTGCTAAAAACTCCTGACGGACAATGCTGGAAATGGAAGTCTTGTGTTTAGCATGGAGACTGTGCAGACAGCATTTTAGGTTTTTGCAAACAGCCCTCCAACGTGTCCTAACCTTCCTGTCAAGAGGAACCCAGAATAGGGTAAGAGTGCAGTTCAGCACAACCTAGTACAAACAAAAGTGAGTGTGTGTGTATGTGTGTGTGTGTGATGTAACACTATAATTGAGATTTTAGCCCCCTTCTGCCCTGAAAAAGGACATTCAAACTTATGACTCTAACATAGCCCTACTCCAGCCCCTTGTACAAGTGTGATGCTTTGTAGCATGGTGCTAACTTTCAAAGGAGATAGGAAGGTTGCTTTTCCACCTGCTTAACCCCCACCCACCTTACCTGTCCAGCAATAAGTCATACACATGCATGCCTGCTGCAGCTCTCTCTTCCTCTCCCCCATGCAGCTGATAGAACTGCTCCAGTCCAATCTGCGGTTGTCAGACAGAGCGGGGCAACGGTTTGTTCATCACTGTGGTTGGCTCTGATGAGCTGGGTGGGCCCATGGTGCTGGCTCTCCTTTTTGTTTCCAGTTAGAATGCAACCAAGGACACTCTAAATACTTTCCAGTTGTGACTCTTCCATGAAAGCAATTGCTGTAGCTGCTATGGGGTTGGTGTACGATGGGGAATGGTCTATCTGATATGATGCACGTGTGGTCCATGTTGCAAAAATTACTATTTATTCATTATGTGTACTGCATTAGAACTGCAAGGATTAGGACCCACTGTGGTAGGTGCTGTATGCACAACTTTGAGAACTGCACTTAGGGACATCAAGGAGCTGCAGGCAGGCAGGCAGGATATCTTAGTGGTTAGAGCAGTGAACTGAGGCTCAGGAGACTTGAGTTCTGTCCTGGTTTTGTCACAGGCCTGCTGGGTGACCTAGAGCAAATTATTTCACTGCTCTATGCCTCCGTTTCCCCATCTGTAACAATGGGAATAACGATGCTGACCTCCTTTGTCCAGCACTTTGAGATCTGCTGATAAGACCTAGGGTTTTGTATTATCACAGAACGTGTTGCTGCTGGTTCAGTGGGCGTATTCTTCCCTGTAAGTCAATATTGAAGTGATAAGCTAAATATGGCACTGTGTAAAAAGGTTTCAGAGTAACAGCTGTGTTAGTCTGTATTCGCAAAAAGAAAAGGAGTACTTGTGGCACCTTAGAGACTAACCAATTTATTTGAGCATAAGCTTTCGTGAGCTACAGCTCACTTCATCGGATGCATACTGTGGAAAGTGTAGAAGATGTTTTTATACACACAAAGCATGAAAAAATACCTCCCCCACCCCACTCTCCTGCTCGTAATAGCTTATCTAAAGTGATCACTCTCCTTACAATGTGTATGATAATCAAGGTGGGCCATTTCCAGCACAAATCCAGGGTTTAAGAAGAACGTCTGTGGGGAGGGAGGGTAGGAACAAACAAGGGGAAATAGGTTACCTTGCATAATGACTTAACCACTCCCAGTCTCTATTCAAGCCTAAGTTAATTGTGTCCAATATGCAAATGAATTCCAATTCAACAGTTTCTCGCTGGAGTATGGATTTGCAGTTTTTTTGTTGTAATATCACAACTTTCATGTCTGTAATCGCGTGACCAGAGAGATTGAAGTGTTCTCCGACTGGTTTATGAATGTTATAATTCTTGACATCTGATTTGTGTCCATTTATTCTTTTACGTAGAGACTGTCCAGTTTGACCAATGTACATGGCAGAGGGGCATTGCTGGCACATGATGGCATATATCACATTGGTAGATGTGCAGGTGAACGAGCCTCTGATAGTGTGGCTGATGCTATTAGGCCCTGTGATGGTGTCCCCTGAATAGATATGTGGGCACAGTTGGCAACCGGCTTTGTTGCAAGGATAGGTTCCTGGGTTAGTTGTTCTGTTGTGTGGTATGTGGTTGCTCGTGAGTATTTGCTTCAGGTTGGGGGGCTGTCTGTAGGCAAGGACTGGCCTGTCTCCCAAGATTTGTGAGAGTGTTGGGTCATCCTTCAGGATAGGTTGTAGATCCTTAATAATGCGTTGGAGGGGTTTTAGTTGGGGGCTGAAGGTGACGGCTAGTGGCGTTCTGTTATTTTCTTTGTTAGGCCTGTCCTGTAGTAGGTGACTTCTGGGAACTCTTCTGGCTCTATCAATCTGTTTCTTCACTTCCGTAGGTGGGTATTGTAGTTGTAAGAATGCTTGATAGAGATCTTGTAGGTGTTTGTCTCTGTCTGAGGGGTTGGAGCAAATACGGTTGTATCGCAGAGCTTGGCTGTAGACGATGGATCGTGTGGTGTGGTCAGGGTGAAAGCTGGAGGCATGCAGGTAGGAATAGCGGTCAGTAGGTTTCCGGTATAGGGTGGTGTTTATGTGACCATCGTTTATTAGCACTGTAGTGTCCAGGAAGTGGATCTCTTGTGTGGACGGGACCAGGCTGAGGTTGATGGTGGGATGGAAATTGTTGAAATCATGGTGGAATTTCTCAAGGGCTTCTTTTCCATGGGTCCAGATGATGAAGATGTCATCAATATAGCGCAAGTAGAGTAGGGGCATTAGGGGACGAGAGCTGAGGAAGCGTTGTTCTAAGTCAACCATAAAAATGTTGGCATACTGTGGGGCCATGCAGGTACCCATAGCAGTGCCGCTGATCTGAAGGTATACATTGTCCCCAAATGTAAAATAGTTATGGGTAAGGACAAAGTCACAAAGTTCAGCCACCAGGTTAGCCGTGACATTATCAGGGATAGTGTTCTTGACGGCTTGTAGTCCATCTTTGTGTGGAATGTTGGTGTAGAGGGCTTCTACATCCATAGTGGCCAGGATGGTGTTATCAGGAAGATCACCGATGGATTGTAGTTTCCTCAGGAAGTCAGTGGTGTCTCGAAGGTAGCTGGGAGTGCTGGTAGCGTAGGGCCTGAGGAGGGAGTCTGCATAGCCAGACAATCCTGCTGTCAGGGTGCCAATGCCTGAGATGATGGGGCGCCCAGGATTTCCAGGTTTATGGATCTTGGGTAGTAGATAGAATATCCCAGGTCGGGGTTCCAGGGGTGTGTCTGTGCGGATTTGATCTTGTGCTTTTTCAGGGAGTTTCTTGAGCAAATGCTGGAGTTTCTTTTGGTAACTCTCAGTGGGATCAGATCCCCTAACGCCCCTACTCTACTTGCGCTATATTGATGACATCTTCATCATCTGGACCCATGGAAAAGAAGCCCTTGAGAAATTCCACCATGATTTCAACAATTTCCATCCCACCATCAACCTCAGCCTGGTCCCGTCCACACAAGAGATCCACTTCCTGGACACTACAGTGCTAATAAACAATGGTCACATAAACACCACCCTATACCGGAAACCTACTGACCGCTATTCCTACCTACATGCCTCCAGCTTTCACCCTGACCACACCACACGATCCATCGTCTACAGCCAAGCTCTGCGATACAACCGTATTTGCTCCAACCCCTCAGACAGAGACAAACACCTACAAGATCTCTATCAAGCATTCTTACAACTACAATACCCACCTGCGGAAGTGAAGAAACAGATTGATAGAGCCAGAAGAGTTCCCAGAAGTCACCTACTACAGGACAGGAACAAAGAAACTAATAACAAAGAAAATAACAGAACGCCACTAGCCGTCACCTTCAGCCCCCAACTAAAACCCCTCCAACGCATTATTAAGGTTCTACAACCTATCCTGAAGGATGACCCAACACTCTCACAAATCTTGGGAGACAGGCCAGTCCTTGCCTACAGACAGCCCCGCAACCTAAAGCAAATGCTCACGAGCAACCACATACCACACAACAGAACAACTAACCCAGGAACCTATCCTTGCAACAAAGCCGGTTGCCAACTGTGCCCACATATCTATTCAGGGGACACCATCACAGGGCCTAATAGCATCAGCCACACTATCAGAGGCTCGTTCACCTGCACATCTACCAATGTGATATATGCCATCATGTGCCAGCAATGCCCCTCTGCCCTGTACATTGGCCAAACTGGACAGTCTCTACGTAAAAGAATAAATGGACACAAATCAGATGTCAAGAATTATAACATTCATAAACCAGTCGGAGAACACTTCAATCTCTCTGGTCACGCGATTACAGACATGAAAGTTGCGATATTACAACAAAAAAACTTCAAATCCATACTCCAGCGAGAAACTGTTGAATTGGAATTCATTTGCAAATTGGATACAATTAACTTAGGCTTGAATAGAGACTGGGAATGGCTAAGTCATTATGCAAGGTAACCTATTTCCCCTTGTTTTTTTCCTACGGCCCCCCCACACGTTCTTGTTAAACCCTGGATTTGTGCTGGAAATGGCCCAACTTGATTATCATACACATTGTAAGGAGAGTGATCACTTTAGATAAGCTATTACCAGCAGAAGAGTGGGGTGGGGGGAGGTATTTTTTCATGCTTTGTGTGTATAAAAACATCTTCTACACTTTCCACAGTATGCATCCGATGAAGTGAGCTGTAGCTCACAAAAGCTTATTCTCAAATATATTGGTTAGTCTCTAAGGTGCCACAAGTACTCCTTTTCTTTTTGTGTAAAAAGGGCCATCTTCAGATGAGACTTAAAACTATGGTCCTGATTATATGTGGTTACTTGAAATATCCCAGAATCCTTTACCCTTTCCTTTTATTCTGCCATGACCTCTTCCCCTGTTTCCATTGCTCATCTTAAATTGGAGGGAGGCCAAGGTTCTCAGAAGTCACTAGTGATTTTGAGTGCCCAACTCGAGACACCATAAAGCTGCCTGTTTTTCAGAAGGTCTCTAGCACCCATCCCCTGAACATGATCTCAGGTTGGGCACTGCCAGCCTCACTAGCTGCGTGTTGGCCTATGTTCTTCCTTCTGCTACCTCTCCGCCCCCTCCATGCCACACGGCCCTTTAAATCCAGCGCACCCATCTTCATGGAACAGAGCACGGCTGGCAAAGAATCCAGCATGACAACTTCCTTTATGGCTTTGTATTTGCCTTCTCCCCAGTTCACACTGTGCTCTTTGCAGCAAAGCAGTGTTTGTATCAAGTCCATTTTATCTCATTCATAATTAGAGTTGGGCATTTGACCTGTACAAAAATAATTGGTCAATTGGTAAAATGTTGGTCAAACATTGGTCCAATATTGTGAAATAATGTGAAAAAGGGTCAAATGTTTTAAAGTACTAATATATTAGAACAGGAACAACAGGACAAATGAGGAAGAGTTTATGGTCTCCAATGGGCTTAGTCTTAGATACTCAAGCCTAATTATAGAAAAAAACAAGTTACCTAACTGAAAGTAATTTAAGTCAGAAAAATGCGAAACACATTGAGATGAAGTTCTAAAAAGTGAAAAAGTGGCACCATGATGCAATCAGAAAGGTAAGCTGCCATCTGTATCAGGGCAATCTTACTGGAATGTTTGACAATATTTGACCATGGTCAAATAATAGATGGTCGATTGACGGACTTGCCAAGTTTATTCCTCACATATATAAAATAGTCCCTATGCTTGATTCTCTCCTTTGTCTCACTGACTATCCAACTGCTCCAATGTCCTGATGGAAACTTTGCCAACAAAAAGAAAAGGAGGACTTGTGGCACCTTAGAGACTAACACATTTATTTGAGCATAAGCTTTCGTGAGCTACAGCTCACTTCGTCAGATGCATTCAATGGAAGTTTCTGATTCTCAAACTCCAACCTCCTCCTCCTCGTCTTTCACCATCCTCAACCACCATTGCCACCTTCCCTACTGCTGCTTCTTTCTGTTTTCATGCCCTTGCTGCCAGGTGACATCTCACACCTCATAGTCCTGGCCATATCCTAAGGCTTATGACTCTTGTAAATCACAAGAGCGCCATTGAAGGCAATAGAGCTATACTGATTTACACTAGTTCAGAATTCCTCCTTACTACCAGCTCTTCTCCCTTCTGTCACAACATTTGTCATTTCTTCCTTTGTTTCCAGCTCTGTCCCTTCCTTCTTTCAAAAAGCTGGCCTTTCTCCTAGCCTTAAAACCATTCTCTGGATCACACCCTCTATGCCAATTACAACCCTATTGTTCTCCTCCCGTTCCTTTCTGAAACCTAAGAACAGCTCTGCTTATTCGCACATTCCCCTACTCAGCATTCTCTCCTTGATCCTTGCAACCCAGCTTTTGTTCTAGTCATTCTACTAAAGCAGCCTCACTGGAGCTATTAATGACTTGCTTGTAGCTAAATCCAAATGTCTCATTTCTGTTCTGATCCTTGTTAGTTAGCAGCTGTTTTGACACTGTGGATCACTCTGTTCTTCATTGTCTCAGCATGTCTGCTTTCTCAGACCCTGTACTTCATTGCCTGTCTTCTGACTTATTTGATCAATCTTTCAGGGTAGACTGCTACTTTGTCTTTGTCTCTCTGGCCCTCTCTCATTGGGTGAGGTTGTCTCTTCTCATGGCCTAAATTATCTCTTGTACAGAGATCACGCTCACTTGTTTTCCTCCTTTCCTTCCTTTTCACTGTGTGTCCTGACCTGTTTCATATTTTCATTTGGATAATTAATTTAAATTAGACAGGGCCAAGAGTGAAAATTCAGTGCGTGAAATCCTGGCTTCACGGAAATCAGTGTCAAAATTCCCATTGACTTCAGTGGGGCCCAGGTTTCACCCACTGATTCTTCTCTTTTCCACTTCCTGCATTTCTCCCCATCAGCAAGGTTCTCATCATTCCATTTGTCCCCAGGACCTTGATATTGTTTTTAACCAGAAACTTTATTTCTCAGGTTGTTGTATCTGGCATTTTTTAACCTCCTCGTGTGTATTACTTTGGATACAGTCAATTCCTGGCCCACACGTTGATCTCATGCCTTGATTAGTGCAATGTTATCTATGGTGCTTTTCTGAAAGCCCCTTTGCAGTCACTCCAGTCGGTCCCAAAGGGTGCTGCACAGAGCTGCCCATTGAAATTGCATCTCCTCTGTGCCCTTCACTCTAACCACTTGCATAGGACACAGTACTTTATGTCCATTTTAATGGGAAGGGGTGAATTTTGGGCCTCATTCAGCTGCCATTAAAGTCAATGGGATTGTTTTTAATTACTTTAATGCAAGCTGGATCAGGTCGTCAGTGCTTATGAAAGGTGCTATATTTACAGAGCAAGGGATAAAGCTTGCTGCTACACTAGAAGATCCTGAGTAACTGCTGATTTCAGAAGAACAATGACTTCTGAACTCTATGCTCCTGTCCACAGAACAGGCACAGAAAGGCAGTAGTGGTCAGTGAATGCTTCCCACAGGTCTCTCCACATGTCTTGCCCTGACCTGGAGGGTCTGGTTCTTGACAAAGAGCTTTGTGAGAACGCGGATGGGGAAAAGGAATGAAGTAGATCCTCCTGAAAACTCCCTGGAGGCAGAGAAGCAGTTGTCTATCCCTACTTTCTGGGAAGGCAGCCATTTCAGCCTACGGTGTCTCTGAGGCAGGATAGTAGCATACTAACTATCAGATCTGGTGGGTGGGCCCATAACCTGCATGTGGACATTCTGCACCTGTTCACCTGCAGCAGGAGGTCCTCTGTCAGTGTAGCCAGCAACCTTCCCATTTGCTGTCTTGGTCAGAAGCCCAGCTAGGAGGAACCAGATGATTGCATTGGGCAGATGTAGCTCTAAGAAGCATAGAGCTAGCTTTCCAGTTGCCTTATGGATGGGTGGTAGTGGGCGATGGTCTAAAGGACCATTAGAGAGATGCTTTCACTACATTCCCATGTTCCCTCTGCACCACAGTGCTCTCTGAGTCTCCTTCATGCACATGCGTATTATGGAGGCAGCTTTGGAAACAGCTCCTAGCAATTTTTCAATGTACATGTGGAAAGGAGAAAGCTATTAGCTAAGGTGTAGAAACCAGTTATTCACTGTCTGTCAGGGAAGACTCTTTCTGTGAGTTACGGTGTACTTTGTGGTTCACTTGGAAGGAAATGCATTCATGGAGCATTTTGTATTATTATTACATTATAAGCACACTATTGTCCTTCGAATTATGGGCCGAAAGTCCATTTGCAGTAAACGATAGTGTGGCAAGAGTTCCAAGTGAAACTGGTATAGCAACAAATCAAATTTGGATGCCAGTCTGTGAGTCCGTAGAGTGTCCAGTTGTCTGTAAGGTTTGGGTATTTGTTACTAGCTATTAATGGGCATTACACAAAGAAAACATCATTTAAAAATATTGTTGCCAGGTTGCATCCCAGTGAATCTGTTCAACCCTATTGCTTTGTTCAATGTTTCGTCTCCTTGCTCCTGTGTTCAATGCAAAACCTGTCCTCTCTAAACTTCCATGCTCCAAACCGGGATCTGTGCCATATACACATCAGGGACAGTGGTTCTTTTTGTTTTTAAAAAGACAAGGTGGCTTGATCTAAAAAGAACAATTTTGCTTCAGTGTATACCAATTCCATATTTTCCCATCCTAAATGTGGCCAAATAGCAGGCTGTGTCATGCTGTCAGGCACACAAGGTATTCTGAGGACAAATAGCTGCTATGAAACAGCTACAGCAGAAGCCGAGCCAGCAGGGAAAAGGTGGACAGTGTGTCCTGTACCCATATGTACGCATACAACAAATGAGTTAATGGAAGGTCAGAGAGCAATCGCTAGCAATCCAGAACATCATGTGGAAGATACGTATCCATATTTGTAGGAATAAGTAATAGGTTGTTAAAGTTAATTGTGAGTAAAAACAGAGCTCTAAAAATTACAGGGAGCAGTTGGCGCTTTGGGAGAGAATTATAATAAGAAAGAGAAGGACAGCAAGGAGGGCATTGGCAGAACAAAAAGGAGAAAGTGTCCCCTTTTGGTTGCTGTATGATATCACTCACGTTGCAGAGAGCACAATCCAGAGTAACTAGGATAATACATGGAATCAAGGGGCTTAGATCTGATGGAAAACGATAAAATTGGGCTTATTTCTTCTTGAGAGAAGCCAATTAAGAATTCTCATGAATGAAGTATTTAAATTAGCCGGCAGTTACTGTAGAAGTGTGCTCGATGCTTGAGGTCCTTGGAGAGATCAGAACGAAATGGACAAAGGTGTAAGTGAAGAGGTAAGACAGATACCTGCACAGAGGGTGGTGACTAGGGGGAATGGAATCCTGTTGAAATGGGGGAGCCATGTACTGTTCCTCTATGAAAATAGAAGCTGGATGGGGTGTACTCCAGTGTTGCACTCTCCATGGGGCATTTTGCTGTTAATGCCTTTTCCCTCCCTCCCTCCCACCGAGGCTGACGGTGCCGTTCTTGTTGCATTTTGTTTGTCTGGTTTGCATGCTTGGTTTTTGTCAGCCCCTGGTGCAAAGTGTTAAAACGTTGCGGATGAAATGATCTGGCACAGAGATGGCTGAGTCAGCATCAAGCGGTTGCAGACATGGCCTTCTTCTAGCCCTACGCTGCCATATCACCATGGGTCTGACAGAGATGCAGGCAGTGGGACTGTCTCACCACCTGATGACGATCCTGCCCAGGACCTGAGGTACTCCGGCAGCTAGCCTGGGCCACCGTGGCTACGCCACTCTCTTTAGCGAGCTAGCTCCAATACCTCTACACGTGCTGTCCTGATTGCAATGTAGACGGATCCTAGGGTCTAGGGTGGGAGAAGAGAGATCAGTATGAGATGTTAGATGGGGTGGGATCTGAGTTACCCAGGGAAGAATTTTCTGTAGTATCTGGCTGGTGAATCTTGCCCATATGCTCAGGGTTTAGCTGATCGCCATATTTGGGGTCGGGAAGGAATTTTCCTCCAGGGCAGATTGGAAGAGGCCCTAGAGGTTTTTCGCCTTCCTCTGTAGCATGGGGCACGGGTCACTTGCTGGAGGATTCTCAGCTCCTTGAAGTCTTTAAACCACGATTTGAGGACTTCAATAGCTCAGACATAGGTGAGAGGTTTTTCGCAGGAGTGGGTGGGTGAAATTCTGTGGCCTGCGTTGTGCAGGAGGTCAGACTAGATGATCATAATGGTTCCTTCTGACCTTAGTATCTATGAATCTATGAATCTACTGTCCTGCTGGTATGCAGAGACCAGAAAGAACTGAGAGAAGTACTTATTCTCCACTGATTTGAATCAAATAATAACTTCATAAACTATAAGAAACTGTTGTTTTTCCTACTCATGAAAGCAAATACTGAAGCTTTTTTGTCTTCCAAAATATTAGGCAACGATCCCAAACTCTGGCTTAATTTGTTCTTCCAAAATCAGGTTTCTGTGGTTGCAAAGTGTCGAAGTTCTGCTGGCTTCAGAGACTTGGACAGCCACCCTCATGCTGTGCCATATAATCAGCGAGGGCCTAAAGTGAGCTGGGCTCCCTGATGTGCCCTGCCAGTACTTTTTGCCAGCTGTACGTACGAGGGATACTGCCAACTCAGTGACAGCCAGAGCGTAGCTTGCTTTGTGCTAACCGCAGAGGAGTGCTCCGACTACTCTGGATTACCCCAGCCAGAAGAAACGTTGCTTCTTCCAGTGCGCACCAAAGATCACCAGCCCTTCCATGCAGTGGGGTCTGTTTACAGGGAGTTGAATGAAGGGGGCGGATCGGTCCCCCAGGACTGGAATCCTGCTATAGGGCCTTTTTGCTCCAGCTGCAGTTTTTTGGGATGGTTATAGTCCTCTTCAGGCTCAGTAGTTCCAGACACTCCACAGCCCCTTGCTGAGCCCCCAGATGGAGTGTTCAGAGCTGCAGCCTCTTTAAAATTCTTCCTCAGATGATGGGCATCCGTCAGCAAAGAAATCACCCTGTGTTAGGACCTGGAGCGCTCTGACAAGCTCAGTGGAGTCCTTTGACTCCCATGTATTGAAAATGGGCTAGGCAACATCTGTGACTCCCCTGCTAGGAAGGGGAAGCTACAGGCAGCCATATCGGGTCACCTTTGTGACTTGGACTATGCCCTCCATGCAGGACAATGTGAGACAGTAAGGTCCCTCCTTATCCTCCTGCGTGGGCTACCCGGATCTTGGGCCCGGGCATGCAGGAATAAGTGATACAGTGGGCAGGGATTGGGGGAGATGCCTTGGCTCTACTCCCCGCTTGCTAATTACAGCCTCTGAGCCAGCCTGGGCAGGAGCACAGTAATTTGTTGCTGGAGATGTCAATCGCCCCCACACTCCACCCCCGAGCAGGGGGACTGTAACTCAGAGAGGTGTCTGTGTGTCACACTGCCTCCGGGAGCTGCTCCTGGGGTGGTGCCGCTTACGCATCACTCCTTGCACACAGAAGTGCCTAAAGTAACAATCTAGCTCTTTATTATTTGTACTGAGGTAGCACCGGAGACCCCAATCAGAGAGCAGGATCCCATGTTTCCAGGTGCTGTACAGGCACGTAACAAAGAGTCTCTGCCCCAAAGAACTCACAATCAAACGAGGCATTATGCAGTCGCTGGCATGCGCATCAGGATTCTGCGAGGCCTATCTGGCTTATTCTGTTCTATTCTGTGTAGGTTCTTACACCGCACCCATCACGGGAGTATCTAAGCACTTTCCAGCAGTGCATTAAGTGATACGACTAATATCTGTCACACGTGTTCTCACATCCCTCTCCAGGATGGGATGTGTGTGCAGTGGAGTGTCATGTGTTTTGGTGGGGCTCTTTTTCACTATGATGGTTATTATTTTTAATATACACGTGTTGCTGTGTATTAATGTTGGAGATGGCAAGGTGAAAGAAATTAGCCTGGCACTTGGAGTGGAAGATGATGAGGTTTGGGATGATACTTGGTTCCTGGAGGAGTTTTTTCCATAGTCCCAGACTGTCCCCTAAGAAAGCTCTGTTTCCCGCACAGACAACCTTTGCCCTTGGAGTTCAGGTGTGCCAGGAGATAGAGATTAGCAGCTGCAGACGCTGCTTTTCATGGGAAGCAGGCCCCAGTTGTTGGAGGACATCGGTACACAGGACTATAGGAATTGCCAGGTTGGCTCAGCCCCAAGGTTCATCTAACCCAGTAGCCTGTTTCTGGCAGTAGCCAGCACTGGCTGCTTCAGAGGAAGGTGTAAGAATCCTGCAGTGGGAAGATGCGGGATAATCTGCCTCCCACACTAGGTCTCATCCTGGTCTCTAATAGAGATCATTTTAGGCACTGAAGCTAATATCTATAACATCTAATATCCCTTCTGAAACTTTATCACTGTTATTATTTAGTACTTTAATTCCTGTAGTAGTCAGCTATAGTGCGTAGTCCTTTACAGTGAAAGGAAATATGGAGGATTATAAAGAATGACCTCATGAAATTTATTTAAAAATGGTGATAGTTTATTATTAATTAAAATTATCCAAACCTCATAATGAGAGAGTTTTATACGAGTGTGAAATTACCACAAGTTGCCCTTTTCACCAGAGAGGAATATCTTTAAAACATCAGGGCCTGTCTACAGATTAACATAAATTCTAGGTAGTAATTACAAATATTTAATTTTAGAGCAGGAGAGTATTGTTATAATTTATAGGGAAGATAAAAATAATGCAAATTTGTGACAATGCCTTCCAGTGGCATGTAATGACATTTCACTGCAGAGATGTACAGTACAGCACGGTAGGAGTATTCCTGTTACCAGAGCATATGTTTAATTTGAAGCATTTGGCTGTTAATTCTGTTAAACAGGTTGAATGGGATAGAAAGCATTTCTTAAATTATATGGGATTATTTTATGACAAGTTTGTCATTTATTGATATGATTCAATGTAAAGAAGTTTTATAGGCCTTTTTTTGGGTGTGGATTCCAACCCCTTAAAAGACCTATGAAATGAACCTTTGCCTGCCTAGATGGCTTTCTAATGCAACGGTCAGCTAGCGTACAGACAATGATGGAAACTGGGATGTGGATCCTGGTCCACTAAGAACTGGACCTAAGGTCTCCTCCTGCCCCTGGAAGCCTATAGCAAAGCTATCATTACTTCAGTGACACAGGCTCAGGGCCTGAGGCTACATGTTAATGTCACACAGGTCACTGAACAGCTGCCAGATGGTAACTCCGCCAATCTGGACTGGATCCAGTGCCCTAGAGGTGAAAGGCTGCCTGTTTCATTATCAGCCCCCAGAGCCATCCACGCCCCAACCTGAACTGACAGTCAGTGCACGTGTGTCTCCTGTCTTAGTTTTGTCTCCCTTCAGTTAGTATGTGAACAAACTGGAGGAGTCCAAGCCAACTAGTAGGGAAAGAGATGTAGCTCCGTGTCACCTGACCTGAGCACTTGATAACCTTCTCATACTCCAAGGCTACATCTACAGAGCATGCTTCTTTCAGCGGCAGGTAGTGGCCATGGGTGTGTAAACCCCCTCCCAACTCAGGTATAAATAGCAGTGTAGACCGTTTGGCGTGGCTTAGGCGAGTGGAGTTAAAGACATGCCTGAAGGGGGTGGATATGTGTGCGAGTACATACCACGCATGCTCTCTACTCGCCTAAGCCCCTCCTCCCCGTCTATGCTGCTATTTTTAGTCACGTAGTGTCCCTCAGCCTGCTGGAGCCCTTCCCTGTTGCAGTGAAAGACTCTAGGAGAAGGGGTGGGCAGACTACAGCCCTCGGGTTGGATCCGGGGAACCGCGGCCAATGGGAGCTTCGGGGGAGGTACCCACAGGCGAGGGCAGCGCATGGAGCCCTCTGCCACTCCTCCCCCAGGGGCCGCAGGGACGTGGTGCCAGCTGCTTCCGGGAGCGACGCGGGGCTAGGGCAGGCAGGGAGCCTGCCTTAGCCCTGCTGCACGCCGCTGCCACCCCAGAAGCACTCCAAGTAAGTGGCACCAGGCCGGAGCCCGCATCCCGAACCTATCCTGTACCCTGCACCCCAACCCCCTGCTCTGAGCCCCCTCCTGCACTCTGCACCCCCTCCTGCACCCCAACCCCGTGCCCTGAGCCCCCTCCCGCACTCTGCACCCCCTCCTGCACCCCAACCCCCTGCCCTGAGCCCCCTCCTGCACTCTGCACCCCCTCCTGCACCCCTGCCTTGAGCTCCCTGCTGCACCTTTCACCCCTCCTGCACTCCAACCCCCTTGTCCTGAGCCCCTTCCTGCACACCACACCCCCTCCCACATCTCGCACTTCTTCTCGCACCCCAACCCCCCTGCCCCAGCCCTACATTCATGGCCCTGCATGCAATTTCCATACCCAGATGTGGCCCTCGGGACAAAATGTTTGCCTACCCCTACTCTAGGAGCAGGGAAAGGCTCTGGCAGGGGGAGGCAGCAGGGAAAGGCTCTGGTAGCTCCCCATTGCTGGAGTCTGTCCCTACAGCAGGGAAAGACTCCAGCAGCAGGGAGCTCCCGAAGCCTTTTCCCACTGCTTCCCCTCTGCCAGAGCCTTTCACTGACACATGTAGCTACACACGGCAGTGTGGACGCAGCCTGCTTTTCACTGTGGCATGTAGCTACATGTATCCCAGTGGTGTGTGGGGTAAACGTAGCCAAAAAGACTTTGGTGCTTGAAGGTATTAACTTGAGAGAGTTGTGCCAATCCGTCTACGTGCACAATCCTGAGACATGTTTGGTGTTGTCTCGCTGACAGTGGGTGATATTCCTTAATGGGCATTGCAAGGGACATGGCCTGGGACTAGCTGGCAGTTAGTGATGGAAAAGTGGGAGGTGAAATCCAGAATCCCATTACAATACTCAGATTTTGGGTGAGAAACCTACTCCCCGATCTCCTTTTCCATTCCCCCTCCCCCTCCCCACAGGTTGTTGTTGGCTAGTTAATTGTCCACCCATACTCTTCATGCTCTTGGGACCAAGATCCTCCCCCTTAATCCTGCTTCTGCACAATCAGCAATGTAGAAAATAGGGTTTATCCAGTGCTGAGTGAAGTTAATGTAAAGACTCACTGGCCTCTGAGCATTGGAGGGTAGCAGCATGTAGGAGATCTTTCCTCCTAGACAGTCGTGTAGGTGCCCCATACATAGCTTTATTGTGTTTGTATAAATTTGTCTCCAGTAGAAGGCTGGATCGCTGTTCTGAGTAAATACACTGTGCTAAACAAGGCCCAGAAACAAAGATTTTCTAACCTACTTGTCTAAAATTAAGCTCCTAAAGCCACATTTTGGCATCTAAATAAAGTTTCATTTTCAAAAGTGTTAGTCACCTACCAGAGTCTCGAAGTGAACAGGGACTATGGATACTCAGCATCTTTGAAAATTAAGATGCTTATCTAGGTTTTAAAATATGGGCTTTGGAGTCTAACTTTAGACAATCAGGTTTGAAAATTTTGACCTACATTTTTACTCCTACCATTTATACAGTGCAGGATGTGTGTGTGGCATCATACAATGAAACATGTGAAGCACAGAATAGCTTCCCTGTTCCAAACAGCTTTCGAGTTTGAGGCCCCTATTCAAAAAGCACTTAAACACATGTTTAACGTAAGTGCTTTCCTGAATAGGGATATTTACCTGAACAGGGTCACACATCCAAAAAACACAGTGTAGAGGAAATGGTGGCTGGCAGTTGTTATAGCTGGAACCTTCATGCAGATTCTAGATCATCATAATACAATGAAATTGGTGGAGCACTGCGACAGGGTGGCTGGCCCCTGTAAATGAAGTAGGTCCAGTGCCCCTGGGCCACATCAGGTGCTCCCATTCTGGCCAGTGAAGAGGGCAGGGTGGACCCTGGGTCTATAACGGATCAGGGCACCAGGTGTGGGCAGAGGAAGGGAGAGACTTGGTGAGTCGGGGCTGCCAGAGTGAGTCAGGAAAAGGCAGAGAAGAGCTGCCTGGTCAGTCAGAAGGGGCAGATGAGAGCTGCCAGAGACAGATGGTGTTTTCTGGGGGAAGGCTGAAGGCAAGGACAGAAGCCAGAGGGGTCTGCTGGCTGACTTTCCCGAGCCAGGGCTGAAGGCAGGAGAAGCAGCCGAGGGAGTTGTCTGCTGGCTCTAAGCTTGATGAGGGATGGGAGAGGGCTGAAGGCGGGGAGCTGCAGAGTGGCTTACCTGACAGGGCACAGTGAGAGGGCTGGGGTGGGGTGAGGGTTGCTCGCCTGGTGACGATGACCTCCCAGCGGAGAGGCTGTGGGGGTTCCGGCTGGGAAGAGTGGGGTTGCACTCCAGCTGGAAGAGCTGCGGGCAGCTGTCTTGGCAGAAGGACAGAAGAAGACTGACAGAGTCTGGGTGTGGCAGAAGGTGCTGGCATGTGGTATGTCGGGAATTGAGGGACAAGATGTCTTGGGATTCTAATGACTACTTGCACTGGGGTGATAAAGGTTTGGGGACTCTTGTTTTGGACTGTCTTGGTAATAAACCAGCCCCAAGGAGGGGTATTACTGAGTCAAGAGAGTCCTTGAGTTCCCTGAGAAGGGAAACTGAGGAAAGTGCACCTGTTGTGCTGCACCTTGCACAGGAGGCCACCCTCTGACAACTGTACAATCACATCTGTCTACAGAGCATGCTTATTCCATAATGGTAATTTACTGTAAAGTACAGAAAGCGTTTTCCCAGTGATGAAGCGTACCATGTAAGTTCATTGTCCTGCTAGACTCTGTGTCTGCCTGTCAAGGCTCAAGCTATCTTCCTGAACTGTGTCTTGTGCAATGAGAAGGCAGAGTTAAGGAGACTGTCATAGCCTTAATTCACTTTTTTTTAAAGGTTTGTTTGTGTCTTACTTTTGAGAGATTTCCCAACTAGATTATGACACTGTCAAGGGATTTTTCATTGTTTGCAAAACCTCTTTTCCTTCTTCGAGTAGTGTCCCTGTGGGTGCTCCAGTCTAGGTGTTGATGCGTCCCTGCACCGGAGAGCAGAGAGTTTAGGTAGCAGTGCTGGGTCAGGGCACGTGTGCGCAGCAGCCGTCTCGCGGTGCTGTTGGCTCCTCATGTAGCGCCCACACGACCTGACCCCCTCAGTTCCTTCTCAACCGTCCTCGGCTGCAGATGGAGCCCAATGGGAATGCTGCCTCTCCAAAATCTTTAGAAAAGAAAATTGTTTACATCCTGGCTTTAGTGTTAGAGCTCTTTGGTGGTTTTAATTAGACTTTCCTTAGCCAGTTATTTTAAAAAAAAATGTTTTTTTCCTTTTGGTTCCTTAGCTTAGCGGTAGAAATAGAGTTTCCTTTAACCAATTTCTATATATTTTTTTCGTCTCCCTTTTCAGTTGGGAAAAATTAACAAACGTAATGCCGGGCTCACCCAGTTTTAAGGGATGCAACTCTTGCCTCTGACGGCAACGCATCTTTTGTCGATTGCCTGTGGGAAACTCATATCCCCCAGAAATGTGCTCACTGTAGCAATTTAAAGGCGAGGGCACGGCGAGACAGATCTCTGCCTTAAAACGATTTTGATGGAAAAGTCTATCCAGCCTCCTCAGAAAAAAAGAGCAACTGAGTCACAGAGCAGCAAAACTTCTAACAATGTCAATGCTCAGCCTTCCAAAGCGAGCCGCGACCTTCCCGAAATGGGATACTCAGAGAAAGAGGAGTTCCCCAGCGAGGTCTTTGCCCTCGGTGCCGAGCTCATCCAGAGAGAGCACCTACGAGGCCCTGGGAGCCTCCGGCACCGTCCCCTCGCAGACCTCTGCCGAGCCTGATGCACCAACTCGGAATCAAGACGCCGGGTTTCCTCCACGGCACCAATGACCCCAGTGTGGAACCCAGTGCCGAAAGCATTTCCGACACCCATGCCGTCACCGACTCATTGGTCGGCACCGACAGACAGACCCCAAAGAGCACCAACTGCCGCCACAAAAGCTGACCGCAAGACAAAGGCACTGGCATGATTTTTGCACCAGTGGGACATAGTGGTCTCCTCGGTACCGCAGTCGCCACTACTCAGCAGCGAACAATCTCTGGGCCAAAGAATGGAGCAGCCCCCTGCGTCTCCCGCCCCTCAGTGCGTATACAGTGATGAGGAAGGGGATGCACAGGGCAGCCATTTCTCCTCTCAACACTCCTCACCGGCAGAGAGGAGACCTCCATGGGAGGCTGCCAGTACCAAGCCTCACCACTCTGGACAGATGCATCGATGGTATGGGCAACCCTGGCCCTGTCCACCACTACCCTTCCCAATGCAGTGGCCTCCCTGGGATCCATGGGCTGCATATAGAGCCCACTACACCCGATCTCTCACCCCAGCCAGACGGGAAGTCAGATCACCTCCACTTTCACCAAGCAGGGAAACATCTGAAGTTCCCGAGGGAGGGATAGAGGAGGAAGAGGTGATTTCAGAGATTGAGCAGGAAGACACGTCACCTGCCCACAACTCATCCTCCTCACCGGATGAAGCTGTTATACCACCAACTCCAACGACATCTGATGACCTGAAGCAGTTTCAAGAACTCTTGAAAAGAGTGGTGGTGTAGCGTTGCGAGACTCACCCCTGCGGCGCCTCCTGCTGGGTCGTCCAGGGAATTAGCTCACCAGCCTCCGGAGCGCCCCCCGCCGGCTGGTGTCTCGCTTGTCGCTGGCCCCGGTGCCCCTTTATCTGGGGTTCTGCCCCAGCAGTATCCCCCCCAGTCTCCGGGTCTCCCTCCCTGGGAAACCCCCAACCCCCTAATCCCATCTTGCCTCAGCCTATGGGCTACTGCCAGTCACCACCTAGCCCCCTTTCACTGCGGCCGACTGCAGTCTGTATAAGCCAGTCATCATAGGCAAGGGGGGTGGGGGTCAGACCTACTGCCTCTACCCAACCCCGGCTGCCCCTTTGCAGCCCCAGAACCTGTTTAGGCCCTGCACAAGGCCCTGCGGCCTCGGGGGTTTCCAAGCGGGAGCTCCCCAGCACCTCTTGCCTTCCCCCAGCACTGCCCCACCTCAGGTTCCTATTTAGCTCCCAGGCAGCAAGGTCCTTCCCTCTCTGCAGTCAGAGAGAGACTGCCTGCTCCTGGCCCACTGCCCTCTTATAAGGGCCAACTGGGCCCTGACTGAGCTGGCCACAGCTGCGGCTGCTCCCTTACTCAGCCTGGGCTTTTCTCCCAGCCGCTAGCCCTCTCCCAGAGCTGGCTTTAACCCTGTCAGGGCTGGAGTGGGTGACCACCCCGCTACCGGCGGCCAGCCAGGAGATCACACTAGAGGAGGTGCAAGAGAAACAGCACAAGCTGCTTCAAATCCTCCAAACATCTACCTCAGCCAAGATTGCTCTTTCCATCAATGAAGCCATAAGGGAGCCTGCAGAGACCATATGGCAGAGACCTGCATCAGCACCACCTACCAGTAAAAGGGCTGACAGAAAATACTTCATCCTAGCTAAAGAGATGGACTTTCTTTTCTCCCACCCACAGCCCAACTCCCTAGTGGTGGAAGCTGCCAATCACCACAGCAAGCAACCCCAGTTCCGCTCAACACTACAAGGCAAGGAACATAAACGGTTAGACCTCTTCAGTTATAAAAGATACTCCTCAGCCACACTCCAAATTCAGGGTTACCAACTATTCTGCCCTCTTGGCAAATTATAACTTCTATAACTATGGCAAACTGCAGGAACTCATAGAGTATCTTCCAGAAGAGAAACGTCCCCAGCTCAAGGCCATCATGGATGAGAGAAAGATAATAGCCCGCACTGCTTTACAGGCCTCAATGGATGTGGCAGACACAGCTGCACGAACAACAGCCACAGCAGCAGTGATGCAGAGAGCATCCTGGCTGCAGGCGTTGGGAATCCCGAAAGAACTGCAGCTGAAGGTAGAGGACCTTCCGTTTGACCACGAAAAATTCTTTTCCTCTAAAACAGATGAGGTCTTACATACGATGAAAGACTCTCAGGCCACATTACATACCTTAGGCATATACACGCCACCTAATAAACTACACCAATACACATCATATCAAAGAACAAGAGACACATCTTTCCACTGCTAACAGCAGCGACATTTTGACCCTAACCGGAATAAACAACACTCTCAAAGACATAGAGCCCTGCAAAATCAGGCCTTGTCTTCTCAACCATCAACAACCAAGTTTGTTCAATTTTGAAGTCTTGGTCGAGGGTCTGAACGACCTCTCCCAGACTATAGCGCTCTCGGACACTCCTACCCAAACTTTTGGCCACCGCTTACGCCCATTCTACCACGCTTGGGCAGCTATAACAATGGACCAGTGAGTGCTGGAGATCATAAGGTCGGGTTATGCCATCCCCTTCCTCTCCATCCCACCCACCCTTCCCCATCCCTCTTCAGGGACCCTTCTCACGAGCACCTCCTACAACAGGAAGTGGCCCACCTCCTACAGCTGGGTGCCATGGAACGAGTTCCAAATCAAAACAAATCCTCAAACTGTTTCCTCACCAAAAAGAAAAACGGTAGATGAAGACCCATCTTAGATCTTTGGAAGCTCAACAAATTCGTACGCAACCACAGATTCAAAATGGCCATAATCATCCCTGCGCTAGACAGGGGGGACTGATTTTCAGCCCTTGGCCTTCAAGGTACATATTTTCATATTACGATACATCCGGTCCACAGACGATTCTTGAGATTCATGGTAGGACCCAACCACTACCAATACCAAGTACGACGTCTTGGCCTCTCCACTGGCCCCTTGAGTTTTTTTCAAAAACACTTGTGGTAATAGTAGCAAACTTACGACGAAGAGGGGTGATGATCTTCCCATACTTAGACGACTGCCTACTGAAAGGTATGAACCAGGAAGAAGCAACGCACATGGTACAAACAACCACAGAACTATTCCACAAGTTAGGGTTGCAGGTAAATACAAAGAAATCTACTCCAAACCCGACACAACACCTGGAGTTCATTGGAGCCTACCTTGGCTCCGTACAGGCCAAGGCAATACTACCAAACCCCAGGTTTGTGACAATGAACACACTCATGTCGATGGTCACCACCAGTCCACAAACCTCAGTGAGGACTTACCTTCAGCTCCTGGGACATATGGCAGCCAAGACATTTGTCATAAGGCACACAAGACTCCATATGAGCTGTCTTCAGGGCTGGCTGAGCACTGTGTATACGCCCAGCAAACACAGCTTAAGCAAAAGAGTGACATTGCCCCAAAGGCCATCATGTCACAACACTGGTGGACAAAACCAGAAAATGTCTGCACAGGGATCCCCTTTCAACAGGACCCTCCATCACTCATTATCACAACGGACGCATCCCTGATAGGTTGGGGTGCTCATTTGGATCACCACACCATACAGGGCAAGTGGTCAGGGATGGAAACTCAATTTCACATCAACCTCCTAGAGCTCCAAGCAGTACACAACACAGGCTGTCACTTCCTTCCAATCATACAGAACAAATCAATTTGCATACTAACCAACAACATAGCATGCATGCTCTATATCAATCGACAAGGAGAGGAGTGCTCTCACTGTCTATGCACAGAAGCCCTGAAATTATGGAATTGGTGCATCCGCAATAACATAAACATCACAGCATCTTATCTACTGAGGTGCCAGAACACAACAGTGGACACTTCTTAGAGGAACATGAATGGGAAATACACGACAGTGTCCTCAAAATGATATTCAAGAAATGGGGCTACCCATCAATCGATCTGTTTGCATCAGCAACAAACTACAAGTGCCCACTCTTCTGCTCCAGAGCGGGCCTAACACCCAAATCACTAGGGGATGCCTTCCTCATATCGTGGAACACATCACTCCTGTATGCGTTGCCGCCAATACCCCTAAACTTGCGAGTCATTCACAAGATACCAGCCGACAAAGCACACATCGTTCTGATTGTCCCCACCTGGCCCAGACAGACTTGGTTCCCTTACCTGTCACGCCTAGCAGTGTGTGCTCCACAAATGCTTCCCTTGCAGATGGATCTTCTTTCACAGAACAGGGGCCGAACACTCCATCTGAATCCGGAGAAGCTCTTCCTCAAAGCATGCTTCCTATGTGGTTCCAGAATGGAGAACTAGACTGTTCAGAAAGAGTGAAACAGGTATTATTAAACTGCAGATGATCTACCACTAGAAATACTTACCTCCAGAAGTGGAATGGATTCTCGCTATGGTGCCAACAAAAACAAACAGATGAAGTCACGGTGCCTCTACCAACTATATTAGATGACCTACTAGAACTGAAAGAATCTGGCTTAAGCATAAGCTCGGTCAAAGTACATCTAGCGGCCTTTTTGGCCTTTCACCATAAGGTAGAGAAGACATCAGTCTTCGCTCACCCAGTCACAAGACATTTCCTAGTGGGTATATAGGACATGTATCTGGAAGTTCGACAACCTACACCACCATGGGATTTGAATCATGTACTCAAATGCCTGACCAGACCACACTTCAAGCCATTAGCTTCCTGCTCTCTCCTACATATGTCAATGAAGGTCGCATTCTTGGTGGCGATCACGTCAGCCAGAAGGGTCCATGAAATAGGGGCACTGATGGCTGGACCTTCCTACACGTGTTCACTCAAGACAAAATCATGCTACGACCATACCCGAAATTTTTGCCGAAAGTAGCTACATCCTTCCATGTAAACCAAACCATACACTTACCCAAGTTCTACCCTAAACCACACAGGGATTCTCAAAAGGCCTCTCTCCACACACTAGATGTCAGGCGAGCCATAGTGTTCTATTTAGACAGAACTAAACCCTTCCGTAAATCACCAAGACTGTGTATCTCCACAACAGAACGATCCAAGGGTTGTGCAATATTGACTCAGAGACTATCTAGATGGATCTCCACCTGTATCCAAACCTGCTACCAACTACACAATAAGAGCCTCCCTCGGGCATCAGATCCCATTCTACGCGGGCTATGCCTACATCAATAGCCTTCCTAAACAATCTCCCTTTCATAGATATATGTAGAGCTGCCATCTGGGCATCAGAGCACACCTTTGCTAAACACTATGCCATCACCCAAAGCACGGTCAGACGAACTATGTAGTTAGCCTTACCGTGCTCTCAACCACTTCACGTATAACTCCGAAGCCCCTACCCTCCACAGTGGGCCACTGCTCTACAGACACCTAAAGTGGCGCACCCCCAGGGACACTACTCAAAGAAGAAGTTAATCACCTTGTGCAGTAATGATGGTTCTTCAAGATGTGTGTCCCTGTGGGTGCTCCACTGCCCACCCTCCTCCCCTCTACTTTGGAGTTCATGCTACCAGGCTCCGTGGTAGAGAAGGAACTGAAAGGGTTGGGTCGTGCGCCCTCTACATGAGGTGCTAATGGCACCGTGAGACAGCTGCTGCACACGTGCACCCCGACCGAGCACTGCTACCTAAAATCTCCGATCTCTGGCACAGGGACGCACCAACACCTAAAGTGGAGCCCCCACAGGGACACACATCTTGAAGAACCATCGTTACTCTGCAAGGTGAGTAACTTCTTCTTTCTCGCTATTGCTCATAGTGACTTTATGGAAACTTAACATTGAAAAGTGTTTTCTTTTAGTAATTTCTTTCCCATGTCTAGGAGCAAACGCTGCTTTGTGGCTGTTGGATGGTGGGGGGGTTTTATCGCGTACAAAGACTACGTACACTGGAACTGTCTCTCTGGGCCTGTTAATAGCGCTGGGGATCAAGCACACGCAACAGAGGCAGCAGAGTCCTTGATGTGTCAGTTCACACATCTCTGGATGTATTCCCTTTCCCACTTTTATCACACAGTGCATTTTCACGCTCCCTTTAAAAAATAGGTAGAAAATAAATGGAATTTTTTACAATTGCATGAGAAGGAGGGAGAACAGCAGTGGGCTGGCATCATGCCGCTGGTTTCCAGTGCCTCTCACACTATTACAGGCAGTATTGCCTTGGGGTGGGGTGCAGCTGCATTATAAAATTACTCTCTTGTTAATAAAGCCAGGCTGTCCAAGCCCTCGGGACAAATGATGGACAACCACATACAGTCGCCGCTATCAAAATCATTAAAACACTGTAAAGCACGGCCTAGAAAAACGAATGTAAGGGGTCTGTTGGCCTCTTACTAAAACTCAGTGAGCGGCTTTTGGTTGGCTAGCTCCCAGTACCAAAAGAAAGGGGAAGGGTTGATGGGAAATCAGGACCCTGAGACTGACAGTCCCCAGGAGCAATGGCAAGACGACAGTGCTGCAGGTCAGCCTGATTGACAGGGCAGGCAGGCTAATGAGGGAGTCAGGAGGCCGGGGGGGGTTCTGTCCTCTGTAGGGTGACCAGGTGTCCGGGTTTCGCCTGGATCACCCAGTTGAAAAGGGACCCTGCCGGCTCCAGTCAGCACCGCCAACCGGGCCATTAAAAGTCCGGTCGGCGGCGCTGTGGACCCTACCTGTCCTGGCACCGCGCTGTGCCCTGGAAGCGGCCAGCAGGTCCGGCTCCTAGGTGTGGGGGCCACGGGGCTCCGCACGCTGCCCCTGCCTCGAGCACCGGCTCTGCACTCCCATTAGCCGGTTCCCGGTTCAATGGGAGCTGGGGGGGCAGTGCCAGCAGACAAGAGCAGCGTGCACCATGGAGCCCCTTGGTGCCCCCCATTGCCTAGGAGCTGGACCTGCTGGCTGCTTCCGGGGCGCAGCGCAGTGCAGTGCCCCAGGACACGCAGGCAGCCTGTCTTAGCCCCCCCGCGGTGCTACTGACTGGGAACTGCCTGAGGTAAGCCCGCACCTCAACCCCGAGCCCCAACGCTCTGTCCCAGCCCTAAGCCCCCCCACCCGTAACCCCATACTGCACCCCAAACCCCTCATCCCCGGCCCCAGCCCAGAGCCCACACCCCTTCCTACACCCCAACCTCATGCCTCAACCCACAGTCCCCTCCCACACTCCAAATCCTTCAGCCCCACACCCCTAGCCTGGAGTCCCCTCCTGCACCCCGCAACCCCTCATCCCCAGCCCCACCCCAAAGCCCTCATCCCCAGCCCAGAGTCCTCACCCCTCCCACACCCCAACCCCCTGCCTCAACCCACAGCTCCCTCCCTCATTCCGAATCCCTCGGCCCCATCCCCGAGCCTGGAGCCTCCTCCTGTATCTCAAACCGTTCATCCCCAGCCCCACCCCAGAGCCTGCACCCCCAGCCCAGAGCCCGTAACCTCTCCTGCACCTCAACCCCCAGCCCTGAGCCCTGACATTCCAGAGACGCTGGTTGTGATGTCCCCGTGCCTTTCCCATTTTTTCCTTATTTTTTAAAATTGGTTGCTGTTTAATAAATTGTATTTGCTTTGAACTATATGCGATGATCAGGGGGTCAGGGAAGCGTCCAGAACAGAGAGAGCACCCCGGAGTGGGGACACCGTAGCTCCTGCCCTAAGTGGCCACAACAAGATTGGGGGTCGAACCCCTGAGGAATCCTGGGCCCAGCCTCTGCCACACAGGAGGGTGGAAGGGGAGCCCTTGAGGTCAGGCAGGCCTCTGGGCAAAGGAAGTGGGAGCGAGGACTCAGATCCTTTCACTAGCCCATTCCACCGGGGTAGTGTATAAGCCAGGAAAGTTCCCCACAATAGTGGGACCATTCCCCCTCTTAAAAAACCAAAGCCCTATGTCTGCCGAGAGCTTGCTGTGCTCCCAAGCACTGCTGGGTGTGGCTGGCAGACAAGGGGCAAAGGGCTCCTAGACAGGGCCAGCTCTGGGCACCAGCAAAACAAGCAGGTGTTTGGGGTGGTGCATTTCTAGGGGTGGGATTCCAGCGCCGGCCATGCCGCCCCTAGAAATGTGCCCCCGGTGCCCCAGCTCGCCTCCGCCTGCTCCCCTGAGTGCACCACCGCCGCTTCTCCCCTCTCCCTCCCAGGCTGGCCGCATGCGAAACAGGGCAGGGCGGGGAGCGGTTCCTCTACCCCCCCCGTTACTTCCTGTGCTCCCCCCCCCATCGCTCACCTCTGCTCCGCCTGCGCCCCTGAACGCGCTGCCTTTCCCTCGCCAGAAAGGAAGGGGGGAGACGCAGAGCAGCGGCGTGTTCAGGGGAGCAGGCGGAGAGGAGGTGAACGATGGGGGGGGGGAGCCACAGGAAGCAATGGGGGGGGAATGTGGCACACCCGGGGGAGGAGGCGGGGCTGAGGATTTGGGGAAGGGGTTGGGAAGGGGCAGAGTTAGGGCGGAGTTGGGGGCAGGGGGCACGAAAAAAAGCGGGGGCGGCCAAAAAATTTTTTTTGCTTGGGGCGGCAAAAATCCGAGAGCAGGCCCTGGCCCTAGAGCGTTGTAGATGCCCTTCTGTGCACAGACCATGTGCTGGGGCTCAGACCCTCAAAGAGGTGATTTCAATGGAAGTTAGATTCTCCAAAGGATGGAGGTGCCTGGGTCTGAGACTCAGCAAGGCTTTTTGTGGGGGAGGGGAAGCAAATTAGGGAATTGAAATTCTCTGTCTGATGTGCTTCCCTCCAGAGCTGGCAGATTTCAACATGGAAACCCACTCGTAGTCGCTTCCATGAATTCCCCCTCTGTCTGCACATCTTCCCAACCTGTGGCTATGAGGCAGCTACGGCTTAGGGGAAAGAGCCTGCAGCCATATGGCTCCTGATGAATCATGCTGCTGGAGGGGCTAACAAATGGAATTGAAAGCCTGCCTGTCTGTGCAGAGGTCCACAGATGCACACCCAGGTTGCCTCATGGATGCTGAGGTGCCGCACAGTTTGAAGGCTGCACCCTACATTCTGTCTGCAAAGCTCTTTCTTATCCTGGAGGCAGAAAGCCTCTGAAATGCCACCAGCTTTACCTCGCAGAGTTTCTAGAGCACTCCTCCCCACCCCCACTGTGTGGCTTCTTCACAGGAAGGGAGCATTTCACCCTCATAAATCAAGCCTTACTACTAATTAGACAAGTCCATGCCAATGTCTGGCCACCAGCTGGCAGACACAACAATACACACACACACTCACATGCACGCGTGCAGGCATGTAAAAATACAGACGGGAGAGCCCCTGGGAAGCAGGCCAGAGTTATAGGTGGGATAAATGGAGACACAGAACGACATTAAATCTGGGAGATGGGAGCTTAAAGCCCTTCTATTCCATTCAAAATCCTAGCCGAAGTCACAAGTCGTCAGGGACAGAACTGAGAGTAGCATCCTACTCTTCTGCCAGTGCTTTGTCCCATTAGACTATGCTGCTTTAAGGCATAAATGCAGGTCTGGAAATAAAATGGATGAGCCCCCAAAATTGGGCATGTTCTGTGAATTTTAATTAATTGATTTCCACATTCCTGACATGTTTTATAATAACTGTCTTTAACTCATCAGCAAAGAGGGGAGAAAATTGTATCCTCCTTATGTTTCTTTCCTTCCTGTTCTCACACTATGGCAGGGTGTCTACTCCTGTGCAGAGATCATTTTGGTTTAGCTTTGGAGGGCAGCCAACTAGGGGAGGAAACAGCAGGACATTGGGAATTCCCAGTTTCCTTCTGCTGATCTCGGAATCAGCCTTTCTGTGCCTGAAAAGGAAAGAGGAGAGTGGAATGTTTTGGAAATAGCAAATTTTATATCACATGCTCTCTAACAAATGTCTGGATACCCCAGCCCCCATAGTGAGCTGCAGCTTGTGAGCATGGCATGCACGGGTTGGGGGAAAGATAGTTTTCAGTCACCTTTGTGCCCTTTGTATTGTGGACTCTGTTATGCTCACAGAGAAGTTAGATTAAAATCATCAAATATTCTTGCTGGAAGGATGCAATGTAGCACAAATAGTTCACTTACTCGGGGCTACAGTCTGTGGAATTAATTCCCCCAGGAACTCAGGATCATCACAATCCTCCCAGTCCTGGTGCAAGGTGCATTTCTTTGACCGGCCTTCTCTAACAAACATGGAGGAGCATGTACATTTAAATAAAACCAAACCAAAACCACCCAGTGTTAGTCGCCTTGATTAATGCACTGCATGAAGGGGCTCAGATACTGTGGTGATGGGGTGGGGGGAATAAGAACCTACAGAGCACAGATTTGGCCCCCTGAGACCAACTTTAATCTACATGTTACATTTTTACATAAGCCAAAATACCGACTCATTTCAAGATGTCATTTTAATCAACTAGGGAAATGTTCATTGCAAACTGTAATAAAAAGGCTGAATTATTTTCCTATGAAAATATATAATTCCTTAATTGCTGAATTTTTCAGTGTTCTGAATATGCCAAGGATTTTTTTTTAATCGACCTCTTTTAAATAGGATCGTCGTTCAATGTGGCAAAAGAATTTGCAGTGTAGCATCGCTCACTGAATTGTACGAGAGGGAGGGTGTAGACGTTGCAGATTAAACAAAGGCATTCTTTCTCATTGCGTTGTTCCATCCAATCCCCTTTAGAAGAGAGTCTGCGTCTTCTCTGTCTCACTGAATATTGGCTTGGGACTGTAGCTGAGACCACTGTGTGCTCCATTTCAGATCTTGTTTACTGTACAAGGTCAGAATGGGAGGTCAGGTGCCATTCTTCTCAGCGACAAAGTAAAAGGCTCTCTTTGAAGGGAGTTAAGAAACAGTGATTTTTTTTTCACAGCTTGCAGACATCAGCTGATAAAGGGCAGACACAAACCTCTGAGAAATCCCTGGATGCTCCAGATCCTTTCCTCAGAACAGCACTTGGAGTAAGGATAACATAGGGGATGTGGGTCGGGGGGAAACAGACAAATCTGGATGTAAATTATCTCCAAGAGGAAAAACACTAGGGGTCTGAACCAACTCCTGTTAAGGTTAGTGGACAGACTCGTACTGACTGCTGTAGGCATTGGATCAGGACACAGAGAGAAGTGCTACAGAAATATGCTCCCTCTTTGTCTCCCAGCTCCTTTTCCCACCCGCAGCAACTATTGTGAAAACACAGTTTGGAAGGGACGCAAAACTAGTAGGAAAAGACTGAATTTGCCTTCTTCAAGAGCGGTGAAGACTGGACAGTTCCCTCTCACATATGTGGCTACTTCTGTGAATGCATTTAGAAAATGTGTTTGCAGGCATAGGTGCCAACTCCACAGGTGCCCCGGGGCTGGAGCACCCATGGGGGAAAAAAACAGTAGGTGCTGAGTCCCCACTGGCAGCCCCCCAATCAGCTCCTCACCCTCCCTCCCACTGCCTTCCACCCATGGGGCAGGCGGGGGCAGGTAGAGGCAGGGCAGGGGTGGGGCGTTAGGGGAAGGAGTGGAGTGGGGGCGGGACCTGGGGCAGAGCAGGGGTCGAGCACCCCCCAGCACTTTAGGAAGTCAGTGCCTCTGTTTGCATATGATTGAAATGTAACGGTTTAAGAGCTTACGCCTGTTCCCTTGGAAGTCCACAGCATAACTCCAGTGCTGGATCAAACCCTAAGGGCTTGTCTACACTTAAAATGCTGCAGTGGCGCAGCTGCACCACTACCTATGTCAATGGGAGGGGTTCTCCCAACCTAAATTCTTCGTGTAAACCAGACCTGTTGCTTGGACAGTCCTCTGGGGTGGAGTGGCTGGGTGGCCGGAGGCCTCCCCACCGCATTCTTGGGCGTCTGGGTGAGGAGGCTGTGGAACTTGGGGAGGAGGGCGGTTGGTTACACAGGGGCTGTAGTGGCAGTCTGTGCTCCTGCTGCCTTTCCTGCAGCTCAGCCATACACTGGAGCATACTGGTTTGATCCTCCAGCAGCCTCAGCATTGAATCCTGCCTCCTCTCATCACGCTGCCACCGCCTTTCAGCTTCAGCCCTCTCTTCAGCCCACCACTTACTCTCTTCAGCCCGCCACCTCTCCTCCCGGTCATTCTGTGCTTTCCTGCACTCTGACATTGTCTGCCTCCACGCATTCATCTGGGCTCTGTCAGTGTGGGAGGACAGCATGAGCTCGGAGAACATTTCATCACGAGTGCGTTTTTCTTTCCTTCAAATCTTCGCTAGCCTCTGGGAAGGAGAAGATCCTGTGATCCTTGAAACACTTGCAGCTGGTGGAGAAAAAAAAAGGGACAGTGGTATTTAAAAAGACACATTTTATAGAACAAGGGGTACACTCTTTCATGGTAAACCTTGCTGTTAACATTACATACATAGCACATGTGCTTTCGTTCCAAGGTGGCATTTTGCCTCCCCACCAGCGCGTGGCTAGCCCCTCCTCCCTCCCCTCTCCCCGTGGCTAACAGCGGGAAACATTTCTGTTCAGCCACAGCCAAACAGCCCAGCAGGAACGGGCACTTCTGAGTGTCCCCTTAAGAAAAGCACCCTATTTCAACCAGGTGACCATGAATGATATCACTCTCCTGAGGATAACACAGAGAGATAAAGAACGGATGTTGTTTGAACTCCAGCAAACATACACTGCAATGCTTTGTTCTACAATGATTCCCGAGTACGTGCTACTGGCCTGGAGTGGTAAAATGTCCTACCGTGGTGGATGGAATAAGGCTGCCCTCCCCGGAAACCTTTTGCAAAGGCTTTGGGAGTACATCCAGGAGAGCCACGAATGCCAGGGCAAATTAATCATTAAACATGCTTGCTTTTAAACCATGTATAGTATTTTAAAAGGTACACTCACCAGAGGTCCCTTCTCCACCTGGCGGGTCCGGGAGGCAGCGTTGGGTGGGTTCGGGGAGTACTGGCTCCAGGTCCAGGGTGAGAAACAGTTCCTGGCTGTCAGGAAAACCAGTTTCTCCGCTTGCTTGCTGTGAGCTATCTATAACCTCATCATCATCATCTTCCTCGTCCCCAAAACCTGCTTCCGTGTTGCCTCCATCTCCGTTGAAGGAGTCAAACAACACGGCTGGGGTAGTGGTGGCTGAACCCCCTAAAATGGCATGCAGCTCATCATAGAAGCGGCATGTTTTGGGCTCTGACCCGGAGCGGCCGTTCGCCTCTCTGGTTTTCTGGTAGGCTTGCCTCAGCTCCTTAAGTTTCACGCGGCACTGCTTCGGGTCCCTGTTATGGCCTCTGTCCTTCATGTCCTGGGAGATTTTGACAAATGTTTTGGCATTTCGAAAACTGGAACGTACTTCTGATAGCACGAATTCCTCTCCCCATACAGCGATCAGATCCCGTACCTCCTGTTCGGTCCATGCTGGAGCTCTTTTGCGATTCTGGGACTCCATCATGGTCACCTCTGCTGATGAGCGCTGCATGGTCACCTGCAGCTTGCCATGCTGGCCAAACAGGAAATTGAAATTCAAAAGTTCGCGGGCCTTTTCCTGTCTACCTGGCCAGTGCATCTGAGTTGAGAGTGCTGTCCAGAGTGGTCACAGTGGAGCACTCTGGGATAGCTCACAGAGGCCAATACCATCTAATTGTGTCCACAGTACCCTAAATTCAACCCAGCAAGGCCAATTTCAGCACTAATCCCCTTGTCGGGGGTGGAGTAAGGAAATCAATTTTAAGAGCCCTTTAAGTCGAGAAAAAGGGCTTCGTCGTGTGGACGGGTGCAGGGTTAAATTGATTTAACGCTGCTAAATTCGAACTCAACTCCTAGTGTAGACCAGGTGTTAGGCATAGTCTACATTTAAAGTTATGTTGGAATAGCTATATCAGTTGTGGGGGAGGAATCCCATCTCAGACTGCTGTTCTCCCAGTCTCCCCCATCAAAATAAGATGCCACTCAAAGCAGAGCGTGCAGACCACAACAGGCTTGCGTGTAGATGCAATTATGCTGCCATGACCTGTTTCTTTTGTAGAATTGGTACAAATTATACTAGCTAAAGAACTCTTGCCCATATAAGCTGGGTTTCCACTCGGAGGGTTTGCTGGTGTAGCGATACCAATAAGGTTATCACCGTAAACCCTTTTTCGTGTACACAAGGCTTGAGTTAAACTAGTGCATAATCCTCTGTGGAGACACTTACTTCAATATAAACCTGTCATAGTGGGTACAAAGGTGCTTTATACCAGCATAGCTTATTCCCAGCTAAAGGTACAGGTGCCAGCGGAACCAACAGTGCTAGTTCTAGGAACACAGGAATGGCCAGACCCATGGCTCACCTGGCCCAGTGTCCTGTGTCTGATAGTAGCTGACACCAGAGGCTTCTGAGGAAGGCTCAAGAAGGCCTATGTTAGCCAACCGTGGGATAATCTGCTCCTTGGGGGCAGGGAGGGTGTCTCTTCCTAACCCTGTAAATATTGGCGTAGATGCTGAAGCATGAAGTTTTCTGTCCCTTCTAAAACTATCTTCTTTTCTAGTATTTACATAAATGAGTCCTGATGGGGCTTGGTTTGTGGTGTTAACTAAACTCGTTTCCAATCTGACTTCAGTTAAACCTGTGAAGCTTCCTTGTATAGATGCAGCCCGTGAAAGGCATGGATTTGAAGGTAGGGTTCTTTGCTTGGTGCACAGAGATACGTCAGATACTGCATCCCTGGACTCCTTCCTACCATTCACCTTACTTCTGAAGGCTTCTCTCAGTCCTGCTCTACATACAGTTTTGTGAGAGGGGTGATTGTTTTATTTTAACCAATATTGTTATACCAGTACAACAGCTAATGTGGACATGGATATACTGGTGTAAAGATGTCTGATATCTGTATAGCTTCCTCCCATAAATTTAAGCAATACGGTTAGAAGTGCCTTTTTCTGATGCTCTAGCAGCATCCACGTTCAGGGGCCTGTATTGCTTTAACTACACAGGTTTCAAACAGATATAGTTAAAAAGGTACCGAGCAGACAAGTCCTTATGTGCTTTCATCTTCTAAGGAATAATGAGTGCCGTCATGGCCTAGATCACTGCTCTTTGGAGGCAGGGCTGTGCAAAGGGGAGCGAGGAGATGTGTCACCCAAGCCATGCTGTGTTAAGAAGGGGTAAAGGCCAGTGCCCCATCCAGATGTCCCATCTCCTACGCTGTTAGCCATCCATGGACCATTAATCCTCACCTCCACGTGTATTCTCCTGCACGGGCAGCAAGCATGTGGCTGGCTGCCTGGATGGGGCCATCTCCTGTGTCGAGCACACTTCTGCAGAGGCAAGTAAACGTGGCCCCATGAGCATGTGCACTCACACATGTACACCTGACTGATAGAGGAGCCGGGCCCAAATGGAAGGCCCCACATCCTGGGTGCACTTTGTCTGACAACGTAGAAGCAACTGATGTGCAGTTTCACTGGTGGATGCTGGTGAAAACAGGGGCTAGTCCGCCCAAAACTTCAGTCAGCCACACTGAGCCCACAACCTGCCTGGAAAAGCAAGGCTGGTTGATGAGCAAACGGCAGACACTGGGGCACAAACAGGACATGTGACAGCATGGGGAGGTAGCTAGAGTGAGACATACACTTTGACTGAACCCAGCAAGGGGCTGGTTAACAAGGGGGGCCTCAGCTGGAGCCTTAATTACTCTGGATTTCACAGCATTTTCATGACTATCTGTCAAAGGGGCATGGAGCACCACTGTCTGGACATAGGGCCCAGTTCTGCTTCGGTTGAAGTCAATGGCAGAGAACCCCTCGACTCCAGAGGGAGCAGGATCAGACCTCTAGTGAACGCTGCATGTCACCCCAAATACACACGCTGCTAGCTGCAGATGAACAGGCTTCAACAAAATTCCAGTGAATGGTAGTAAGTTGTTGTGAAGGATGGTTCAGTGGTTAAGATCTTGGGAGACCCAGGTCTAATTCCCTGCTTTGTAACGGGTTTCCTGTATGAGGATCTGGCTAACACTGGCTGCAAAGAGGTGGGAGATCACCCTGCAGCTCACCCTGGGACACAGACTCAGTGATGAGGCTGCACCCAACCCTGACACAGCGCAAGGACCAGGCCTGCCCCAGAAACACCCAGGGGCCCTGCCCCTCTGTGCCAGGTGTGGGCAGGCAGGCTCAGCAAGGCAGGATCCAAGTGTGGAGGGGCTTAGTGTGGGGGGATTCAGGTGGAGGTTGAAAGGGTTTTGTATGTGGCAATCTGGGTGCAGGTGGCTCAGTGGAGGATCTGGGTGTGGGGGGATCTGGATGCACAAAGATTTGTGGGGGGGGGTTCTGGGTGCAATGGTAATGGGACTCTGCAGCTGAAGGTGGTTGGGGCTCAACAGGCAGGGTCTGGGTATGGGGGGTAGAATTAGGCTGGGGAGTCTGGGTGTGGGGGGCTCAGTGGGAGGGTCCAGATTCTGGGGGAGTGGGGCTCAGGAGGGTGGGGATCCAGTTGCAACGTGTTGGGGCTTGGTGCGGTGGGGATCTGGGTACGGGTGGCTTGTCAGGGTGGTGCAGGTGGAGTGTGGCTCATTGGGGGGGGTTCTGAGTGCAGGGGGGGTGAGGCTTGGTGGGAGGGTCTGGGTATGAGGACGTCTGGATGAATAGGGGTTGGGTGGATGGAGGAGCAGCTCCCTGTACAGAGATCCCTCCCCCTCCAGCTGAGGAGAAATGGGTACAGGAAGTGGGTGTGGGGGGAGAATTTGCAGAGCTTCCTGCAGCTGGGGGAGAAATCTGGGGGTGGGTCTGACCTGGCCCTGGATGCCATGCAAGGGAAGAGTAAGTCCCGTCCTGCCCAGCTGGGACTAGCAGCTAAGCCCGGCACAGGGTAGGAACCACCAGCCAGGTCTTCCCCAGTCCTGCTCCCTGCCCCACAGTGATTTACTTCTCTGCCAGCTTCCCTGGGCACCCGAAACATACTGCTGAGAAGGGTCACACAGCTGCTCTTGTGGCTTCCCTTTGCTTCCCCGTCAGACACTAATTTTTCTGTGGGGAAGCAAAGAAATCTGTGAGGAACATAAATTCTGAGCATGCACAGTGGTGCAGAATTCCCTCAGGAGTAACTATCTCCAAAAGTCACATGCCAACAAAGAGCAGAGACATCAACGCTCAATGCTGCAAAAGCTTTTACTATATGTGAGTGAGTTGTTCCCCTGACGTCACTGGGACTATTTATGTGCATAGATGTACTCGTGCATAAATGTTTGCAGGTTGAGGCTCAAATGTTAAAGATTTCTTCCATTAGTAAGTAGTCATCACTTCCTCTCCTCTTCTGTGTATTTCTGTTTGTTTGTTCGTCTCTGTCCTTCAGACAGAATAGCAAATCTGTGTACTTTCAAGGGCATTTTGCTGAAGTATAGCAAATAAAAAAATTCCCTTTAAAAAAGGAGATGGGCACAAAATGTGATATCACATCTTGTTTAACAATATGTCATGTTACAGGATGTAATGTTGCACCTTAAAAGTGACCTGCAAAGGAGAGAATTTAGTCTTGTGTCTTTTTTGTGATGTATAAAGACCTGCAGGTCTTTTTTCTTCAGAAAGATCTTTCTACTCATTTTATACACTAGAGATTCAGGTCTGTACTAACCTGGAAGACTCTATGGTCTTGTCCACACTTGCAAATTCTGCAGTGGCATTTAGCCATATGTAGCCAGGGTGCAGCTGTCACAGTATTACTGATATTTGAAGCTGTACTGTGGGCTGGGTGCTAGGGATTTTAATACTGTGTCAGCTAGCCTAGGTCCTGCTTAGAACTGGCTAACACAGGATGAGTATTAGTGACATGTGCATCCCACATACACTGCAGCTTACAATGGTACCAGTACCCCTGTACTTAACACACTAGTAAAATGGGCTCCAGTTGATGGAGCCCACAACGGTGAGTGAGAAAGTGGCATGGTGAAAGTGAAGCAAATGAAGGTCTGTCTTCACTGCAGAGTTAACTCAGGTGTTGCCCCAAGCCCCCTTCTGTCCAGCCAGAAACACCCCTCCTGAGTGTGTGGGTGGGTGCTTTATACCCAGGCGAGCTGGCCCAGCAGGGGCGACAGGCTAAAGCCCAGGTGCTGCTTCCACTTGGGCTGGTAACCCGCATTGCAGTGAGGTCACAGGCAAACCCACTCCAGTGCCAATAGCCCTCCAGTGCCTTTTCACAGTTCCCCTGTGTGCCCAGAAGGACAGACAAGTTCTCCAATACCGCAATTCACTGGGAAAGCAACTTAGCGTGGCTCAGGTTACTGTAGCACAAAGAACCATGGCCTGCGACCCCCGAAGACACACAGGTGAGTGCTGCATCGGTGAGGACACAGTAACTTGGGTAGGGCTTTGTAGGGTGGCTGGCCACACGAGGGCCAGGCTAACCTGCTTGCCAATCATCTGAGTTAAATCCGCAGCACAGATGACGCCTCAGAGGGGAAAGGGGTTTTAGTCCAAATTTTTTTCAACTCTTCATTTTGTTTTTCCTTTCTTTTTGTTAACACTGATTTTCAAGTCTATAACAGCCTAACAATTGGAGGAAGGAAGTCTTTTTTGGAAGGCTTAGCACCTGCTCACCTATTACTGAGGTCTGAGAGCTAACAATACACATCCTCTGAAACTCCCAACAAGCATTCCCGTAAAATCTGGGAGGAGGAGTTGGCACCAGTTTAACTTACATTGTCTCCCTCTGCATGTTGCATGTGGTGAAAGTCACATATGATAGACACATTTTTCCTTTCACTGTCCCATTTTGCTGTCTCCTCTGCTGCTGTACTGTGCAAACGCTGTGGCCCTACTCCAAAGCCTATTCAATCTTGACTCCAATGGAGTCTTTCCATTCACTTCGGTGGGCTTTGGCTTAGCCCCTATGTGCGGCATAGACTGAGCCCTTTCTTCCCGCTACACACTGGGGGTGAAACTTGAACCAGTGGCTCGTGCACTTCATCCTCACTTCAGTCCTTAATGTGGTGTTTCAGAGCTCCATAAGCTCTTATTGCAATTTTTAAAATGTTTACAGTGTCCTCCAGTGTACTAGCTTCTCTACAGGACAAGCCAAAAGACAAAGAGCTTGCAATCTAACTCTAAACATGACACAACGAGTGGTGATACCAAACAGCAGGTAGTGTATGGAGGAAGAAGGACAGGGTTTGCAGCAATAAGATCATGTGGTTCTGGGCTGGATTGGCAACCTGACACTGGCGGCTAGTTCTGCAGAGGCTACATTTTTACAGGTAGGGGAAAAAAGGACTCTCTAGCCCTTATGGTTGCAGAGAAAAAGTTGAAAGCTTGACCCGAGTGTAACCAGTGCAGAGAAGCCTGCCTGTATCTGCGGAAAGCCTGAAACCATAGCTCTGAGAGCTGTGAACTGCCCTGTTAATCGAAATGGGGCTAACTCAGATGCCCACTGATGAGGAATTTAATGACCCTTAACTATTTCACTGCTGATCATAGAATCATAGAATCATAGAATATCAGGGTTGGAAGGGACCCCAGAAGGTCATCTAGTCCAACCCCCTGCTCAAAGCAGGACCAATTCCCAGTTAAATAATCCCAGCCAGGGCTTTGTCAAGCCTGACCTTAAAAACCTCTAAGGAAGGAGATTCTACCACCTCCCTAGGTAACGCATTCCAGTGTTTCACTACCCTCTTAGTGAAAAAGTTTTTCCTAATATCCAATCTAAACCTCCCCCACTGCAACTTGAGACCATTACTCCTCGTTCTGTCATCTGCTACCATTGAGAACAGTCTAGAGCCATCCTCTTTGGAACCCCCTTTCAGGTAGTTGAAAGCAGCTATCAAATCCCCCCTCATTCTTCTCTTCTGCAGGCTAAACAATCCCAGCTCCCTCAGCCTCTCCTCATAACTCATGTGTTCCAGTCCCCTAATCATTTTTGTTGCCCTTCGCTGGACTCTCTCCAATTTATCCACATCCTTCTTGAAGTGTGGGGCCCAAAACTGGACACAGTACTCCAGATGAGGCCTCACCAATGTCGAATAGAGGGGAACGATCACGTCCCTCGATCTGCTCGCTATGCCCCTACTTATACATCCCAAAATGCCATTGGCCTTCTTGGCAACAAGGGCACACTGCTGACTCATATCCAGCTTCTCGTCCACTGTCACCCCTAGGTCCTTTTCCGCAGAACTGCTGCCTAGCCATTCGGTCCCTAGTCTGTAGCTGTGCATTGGGTTCTTCCGTCCTAAGTGCAGGACCCTGCACTTATCCTTATTGAACCTCATCAGATTCCTTTTGGCCCAATCTTCCAATTGGTCTAGGTCCTTCTGTATCCTATCCCTACCCTCCAGCGTATCTACCACTCCTCCCAGTTTAGTATCATCCGCAAATTTGCTGAGAGTGCAATCCACACCATCCTCCAGATCATTTATGAAGATATTGAATAAAACCGGCCCCAGGACCGACCCTTGGGGCACTCCACTTGATACCGGCTGCCAACTAGACATGGAGCCATTGATCACTACCCGTTGAGCCCGACAATCTAGCCAGCTTTCTACCCACCTTATAGTGCATTCATCCAGCCCATACTTCCTTAACTTGGTGACAAGAATACTATGGGAGACCGTGTCAAAAGCTTTGCTAAAGTCAAGAAACAATCCATCCAGTGTGTAAGAGAGGAGAGAGAGTGTCAAAAATGTGTATAATCTACTGTGTGTGGCATCTGTTTGGTGCTCCAAGATTGGGCTGGGACTACCCCCCTTTTCTTCCCAATCTGACGTGTTACCATAGGAGGAAGGAACAGAGCCTGGGGGTGAATGCGAGCACTACCAATGGAAGGCTAATCCCACCTTGCATAGGAGGTCTCCCAACCAAGCCTGCCCTATCTCGGGAGCAGCAGGGGTCAGGTCTGCTCTGGACATGGGGATGGGATCAGGCAGCTCTTGTCCTGGTTCTAGTGACAACTGTTCCTCCCTTTGCTGGGGCTGTCTGCAGATTCAGGCAAACATCACTGCTTTGGTTATACTCAGTTCATGTTTTCAAGCTTTTCTTCTCAACCATGAGGACTAGAAGCAGGTGGGCTTGGGGAGGGGGAGTTGAAATGATAGCTGTCATTCTGATGTGATCACATGACTCTGGGATCCAGGACCATAGGCATGTGCATACTGTGCCAGTCCCTTAATCAGGCCCCGCCCAGGGGTGTAGCCAAACCTCAGGGAGGACATGATCAGATTTTGAATGTCTGCATGCTCTGGTTTGAGGGGCATCTTATTTTGGTGTCTCAGATGGTGGAGATTGGGAGAGCTGCAGCATTGCTGTCCCTGCCCCATAATTTAAGCCATAATGCAGTCATGCTGTTTAGGCAGGTGCACGTCTAGAGTGTTTGATTTAAAAAACAGTCAATACTAATGTTAATGATCTGTTGTGAACTGCCTTTTCATAGGCATCGTGGAAGAAGAGCAGGGCCTCGTGCTCATTCTCTGAATGGAGGTGAATTTCACTCTGGGGAAGGCACCTTGGCGCAGCTGGATCTAGGCTCCACGCCTGGGTCTGCCACATGACCTGAGGCTAGTCACTTTACCTTCCCATGCCTCTGTTTCCCCTTCCACCCTCTCTCTCATCTATGTAGGTTATCCAGAGTAGGGACTGTTTGTACAGTACCTAGCACAATGGGGCCCTGATGTCAGTTGGGTCCTCCAGACCACTGGTTCTAGACCGTGGCGGTACGCAGAGGTCTTCCTGGGGTATGTCAACTGAGCTAGATATTTGCCTAGTTTTACAACAGGCCACATAAAAAGCACTAGCGAAGTCAGAACAAACTAAAATTTCATACGAGTTGTTTATACTGCTCTGTATACACTATACACTGAAGTGTAAGTACAATATTTATATTCAAATTGATTTATAATTATGGTAAAAATGAGACAGTCAGCAGTTTTCCAGTACTAGTGTGCTGTGACACTTGTATTTTTATGTCTGATTTTGTAAGCAAGTAGTTTTTAAGTGAGGTGAAACTTGGGGTATGCAAGACAAATCAGACTCCCGAAAGGGGTACAGTACAAAAGCGACACAGCACACTACCACTGAAAACCTGCTTCATTTTTCATTTTTACCATATAATTATAAAATAAATCAATTGGAATATAAATACTATCATTACATTTCAGTGTATATATAGAGCAGTATAAACAAGTCGTATGAAATTTTAGTTTGTTCTGACTTCGCTAGTGCTTTTTATGTGGCCTGTTGTAAAACTAGGCAAATATCTAAATGAGTTGATGTACCTCTGGAAGATCTCTGTGTACCGCAATGGGTACACAAACTCCCGGTTGAGAACCACTGATCTGTGCTTCCTTGTAAATAAACAAAATTGCATCAAAGAAATAACTGACTCTCACCAATTTCTCCTCCTAACTGGAGCAGCTTATAAGGCTCTGAATTTTTGGCTAACCGCTTGGATCAGAAAGGATAACCATATTAATTCTACATCCAAATAAATGATCTTCAATTGCATAATGATAGGAGGTTCTTAGGACCCTGCAGGTGACAACAGATGGAATCTAAAGAGTAAATTATGTCACATGCTGCCACCCATAAACTCGTTTTTTCCACATCCACAGGCAAAACATTTCTCGTAACCTATGTTTCTTGCTTCTGTTTGTTTACTAATAAGCAAGTAATTGTACATGCTCTTCGACTGTGATGTTGCACAGCTTCGCTTTTCTTTTTCATCTCCTTACATGAGATGTTGCCGCTCAGTGAAATCTATTTCTTAGCTTTACTTTTTTGTTGTTGTTGTTGTTAAAGATGAGTGTAGCTACGTTAGATTGAAAATAATTAAGCTCAGCACCAGTACGTGAACCTAGAGAAGGGAACTGTAGGGTAGGCTACATGTAGATGTTCCAAGACTTCTGTGATGCTTTTCAAAGTTAATTTGTATTAGGAAAATGTTTTCTCATTGGAGAGATAAGGACTCAAATACAGTTACATGCAATACAGCTGCCAATATTTGTTTCCTGGGAAATCTGTTTCCTTGAGTGACTCCTGAGAATCCCTCATTTTCTGGTCTCCACATTTCTAATTCTGCCCTGTGACTAGCATTCTTCCAGCTTAGGCCTATATGGGATTCCCCCTTTTGGAACTCATTAACACAGCTCCTTGTGGGCCCAATCCTGATGTCTGCTGAGTGCTTTCATTTCCTTTCAGCCTGGAGTTGAGAATGTTACACGCTTGGCAAGACTGGGCCCTCACTAAACAATGACTAATCACCCTGTCTCTACAGAGAGCATAAGGGGTCTATGGGAATGGAACATATATAATATAACCCCTTGTAGTAAGTTATATTAGGCTAGTGCATTTAGCTCCACTGCCCATGCAATATACTGGAAAGGACAATTCTCTGTCTTGCGCATGATGACAAATCAGAGCACATCATTGCAAGAGTTGTCAGTTCTTTAATTTCTCAAGTCTTCAACTATTTTAATTGGTGGTGGGGGGACTACAACGCTGGTTGTGCATTTCCCCTGGGGAAATGGCCGCCTTCTTTATTGGCCTATGGAGTTGAAAAATCTCTGTAGAGATGAGGTAACTAATGAACACATTCACCATATCTTCTGGTTTTTTCCCCAGCCTACCAGTGTCACAGCAGGGTTGGAATGAAACATTAACCAGACAGCCTTCATCCATGCCCCCCTCTCAGCCAGGACCTTGGGAAGGCATTCAATAGCACTAGCTGGGTCAGAGGATACACATAATTAAAGCATTCAGGGTTAAAATCACCCAGTGCAGAGGGTTTACAAAAGGCCTTAAGCACCACTTGAGCCTTTATCATGGGGCTTAAGTGATACCTAGGATAGGTTCTTCTACGGGGTGAGTTTAATTCTCAGTGAAACAATATCTAATATAATCATTTCCTATAGTGGATTACACTGGGAACAGTGAAAAGCACATTACAGGTAAGATTCTGATAGAAGATTAGGGATTTTTATTGATTTTATAGGACATATACTTCACTTTGCTCAATTATGTTTTTGTTTTTAAAAGAAATTTGTTAAAAATAGTTGCTGTGGGGGAAAAAATAACACACCAAATAATTACTCCCGATCTGCAGTAAAATTTTCAACATAAAATTTTCATTATTCACCAAACTGATTAGCTTTGACTAGCTTGAAACTAAATGAAATGTTTAATATTTAGATTGTCATGGATTTCTGATCACTGCAGTATTAAGAGTGAAAAGGGGATTACATAGAAAACGACAGACATGCTATCACATTCTGGAGTGCAATCCAGAACAATGAGGGGTTGTCACTACCTGCCCTGCAACCTGGGGTTACCTCACAATGCTTTGCTGTTATAGATCCTAGCCTGGGGTGCTCGCAAACATCCTAACAGCATGCATGTCACATCCTGAGTCTGTGTATAGCTACAGACTTGGTCCAGCAACTCTGACCCCTGCAGTGACTCAGGAACACACCAGCCACGCTCTGGCTTGCACCAGCCTTGGTTACTACCTGCAGGGTGACCTCAACACACTCCAAGTCCCAGATTTCCCCCCACAAACATATTTTGCACTGTCCAGCCCTTTCCTGGACAGTTCAGATATAAAAGGTCCATTGTGCCCTGTAAGGGGTCAATATCCAACAGTTTGGTATCTCCAATTGAAGTAGGAAACAATTCAATTTAAACATGATGTTGGATTAGTTTTGATTGAATAAGCTTGTTTTATTTTTTTAACTACATAGATTTTAAGTGAGTACACGTAGTAGGCATTACAGTCAGAAATGGTTACAAGAGAAAAAGAAAATGCTTTCTAGTAACTAAAACTTAATAAACTAGACTTTGGTTCTAGGTAAAATCCTTAGCATGGGTTTGTGATGTTACACTCCATATTCTTTATGGAAATATGCTTACGATATGGCATAACTGAGATATATTTTATGCAAGATGGGTCTTGTAAGGTATCATTGGAAAGGTTATGATTTACTGAATGTGATTATGCAATTTGTATGCATGTATCACTTCTGTATCTGAAGCTGGGAATATTGACTTTGTAACAATTACAACTGGATGTATATTTGGGGGAATGCCCACCAGATAGTAAGCAATCAGCCTGGATGAACCATTTAGAAAGGATAATAGAACTTTGGAGATACTAATCTCCCACCATCCTTAGGAGTTTCCTGGGATGTTGCTTTGACACTACAAGGTCATCTGATGATGTCACTTGATACAGAGTCACACCTTGGTCACTGCTGGTACTTTTCCACTGGAACCAAAGGCTTCCCACCTTATGTAAATTCTGTTTATGGCTGGGAAGGAAGGCATTCCTGGCTCTCCATTTTGCCAGCCTGCCCAAGAAGAGGGATTGCTAAAAACACTAAAGGGAAGGCAAAAGGGGGGAGTCCAGACTGAGACAGGGATCCAGTCTGTAAAGAGAAATAACTGGAACTGTAAGCTACAGAAACTCGACAACCTGCCTAAAATAACATTTAGGGTAAGAAATTACACTCAAGAAACAGGTTACAAAATGTATTAAGCTTAGCTCATGTATTTTGTTTTATTTGCTCAGTAATCTGCTTTGTTCTGTTCGCTATCCCTTATCACTTAAAATCTGCCTTTTTATAGTTAATACACTTGTTTTTATTATTAAATCCCATTTGTGCAATTTCTAGTGGGAGGGGGACAAGAAGCTGTGCATATCTCTCTTCACATTAAGGGAGAGGACGAATTCTTATGAGCTTTGCACTGTATAAATCCCTGTACAACGCAAGACAATATACCTTTGGGTCTGCACTCCAAGGGAGGTGAGCACCTGAGTGCTGGGGCAAGTCCCTTAAGATGAGTCTTCCCAGAGCTGATCTCAGTGTCTCTTTCTGCAGCTGGGTGAGGCCCTGCTTGCATGTGTGCTAGAGGAGGCTTAAGAGCCTGGCTCAGCAAGACAGGGTAAAAGGGGGCCCAGGCTGGCAGTACATCAGGTGGCACCTTAAAAGGGGGGCAATCCATCACAGTGTTCCCAACAACACTGCTAACCAAATTTAGCATGTCAGGATCCTAACAGGATCCAAAGTCAAAGTGCTGGTTCCTTTGTCATCTTAATTGAAAGGGAGAGAAAGAAAGAGAGAATACCTAGGGTGTTTTTTGCTCCTTACTTTTATAGTTGTCACCCTTTGAAATGCTTTTCCCAAGGGCTAACCCTACATAAAGTTCCTTCCCACTGTGAGGATAGACACATACAGTCTCATGGTGAAAGAGGTTCCAAGTTGTTAAAAATACAGATGAATCTGTTCCTGCTCGCCTCCCCTCGCCATCACCAAAGAACGGCCACCTCACCGGTAAGTGCTCATCAACTTTGACAGCTGCCTTGAGGCGTCAGCTCATCCTTTGTCTCTGAGAAACAGGTTTACCCCTCCCTAGACTTGTCTGGTCAAATATTTCAGTCATGATTTCAGCTCATATTCATAACTTTACACACAATGTCATTACACACATTTCACCATGTCACTGACCAGCGAGTCATTAGTTTGCAAAGATTACCTCACAAGGCATATTTTGTACAAAGATTATTACTATACCATATAGGGCGTGACTATAGGGTGCATTTGGTCACATATTGCTTAGATTAAAAAACTATTAATAAATGGACCCTGTTAGTACCATTTTGTTAAATGGTGCACGGTACCAGTTGTCTTCATCTCAGAAGTGGGAAAATGTCTTTATGTAGCCATGCACTGAAAAAAGCTGGACCTAACCCAACAATTGTATTATCTTAAAAAGTCTTGGTTTAAATTTAAACTAACTTTGTAAGGAAACGCAACATAACTCCAGTAGTAAATAAACCATCATGTACCAGAAACTTTGTGGTTTTACAGCTCCATAACTTAGACCCACATATTAAAAGTACAGCTTGCCCTGAACTTCCGGATGGTCTGCAGTCTTCTCATTTCTACTGGAAAGACAAATATTTGAGTGCACATTAGATAAATGGCCAAAGCAGCTTGATAATGCAGAGCTATCCTTTCTTTACCTATTTGTGGAGGCAAATTAATGGAGTGAGCCCCTTTGGAAACTTTGTTCTGTAGGAAAGAAATCCCCTAAGCGTTGACCCTACTCATTTTTGGAGGGCTTGTGAAAGGGTGAATCTGTGCTATGACTCAGTAATATGTGCTATTGAAAGCACAGGAACAATTTAAAGCAACTTCCCCAGAGGAATGGACTGGAAGATGTCATCAATAGCTGCCCTCCAAATCCTCCTTTGTTGCATTGCCCTTCCTCCATAGTCTTCATGTGGTGGTGTGGATTGTGAAGGGGCCTGCTGGACACTTGGTTCTCAGCATTAGCCTGCAGGAAGCTCAGTAGTCCTGTCTGGCAGGTGATGTAACTGTTGCCATTCTTTAAAACGGAAAAATAGCAGAACCCTCTTCCTACTCAATATATTGTACCATGTGTTGTGTAAAGATGGCATTGTTACAATGCAGCATGCAATGAATAAGATTTTGGTAAGTTTAGATAAAGAGCCAAAAGTAAATGTCCTCATTAAAATACAACACAATGCTTGTCTGCTTCCAGGTAGTAAATCTCATTGTTAGTTACCAAGACTTCCTTTTTGTTTCTTCTTCTTTGGTAAAATGTCACTTTTTCACATTATTTTCTTTACTATCCCTGAAAACTGTTTTTTGAACTGCATAACATTGAAGATGTGTGCATTTGCTTTAACATACACAACTACTGTAAGGATTTTTATTGTAAGGAAAAAAGTACTCTCTCTAACCTCTTGGTATCTTCATGTATAAGGATTAAGGGAAAGATGTTTTGTCATTGATATGTTACCAACACAATATGCTGTATATTGCAGAATACAGTCACATATTATAATTAAAGCTTACTGATTTATTAAACTCTCTATATAAAATGGGAATATCAACTTAATCCCTAGCACCAAGAGATAGTAAAGTGCAGGTCTGGAGAATTTTACACCTTCCAGAACTAAAACAGTGTTTTTGGGAGCAAAACAAGGTAATTTAAAAGTCATGTTTTAGCCTGGCCAAACATTTCAATTTTATGTTCTTAAACAAAATTAACTGTTTGTTTTTCCAGACACCTTTCCTGATTGATTTTGACAGCAGAATTGGGCATCACTATGCTAATTAAACATCTGGGATTATTAAATGAAAATTAATCTTCATGGCAGGAGCCTGCATTGGTTGACTGTAACCCCCATGAGAATTTGAAGTCCTACTGCACTCTCTGCGGATGAGAGCGCCATTTCTTTGAAGGTAACAGTAATTGACCTGCGAGTCAGGCAAGAGGGTCTGAAACCACTAACCGATTAAGCACACACTTCTTCACCCTCAGAGGGAGGAAAAATTAAAAAGGGTGAGTTTTCAAGATTACTCTTTAGTCCTGAAAACCCATGCACCCCTGCCTTGCACTATGAAGCCACAGCAAAGTGCAAATTCTTCTATACGCACCACCACCCACGCCCCCATTAAATCAACATTATAGTTAATTTTCTGTAACAACCCTGTTGGGGTAAATGCACTTCTTCCAAAGGTTTGCTCCCTGCACTAGGTGCATGAGCAGCACAAGGGTCCTAGGCCGCTAGGGGCAGGATCTCACAGCAGCGGGGCTCGGCGCCATGCACACACCCCGAGGCAAGACTCTCGGTTTCAAGGAGCACCCAGCAGTGGGGCAGGTGCTGTTAATAAGTTGGGGGCAGGGCAGCAGAAGCCAGCCCCGGCCCTGACCACAGGCCGCTCTGTCCTCAGCCCCTGCAACGGCTGCGGAGTATTTGTAAATCATTGCTTCCTCCCCCTCCCCCACCACCCCCGGCCCTGGCTCGGTCCAGCGGCTGCTCGCCCAGCCCTGCCGGGCAGGCTGCCCCCCACGAGCGCTGGCGCGTGACGGACGGCGAGCCAGCCCCGGCGCCGAGCGAACAGCCCTGCGCAATCGCCCAGCCGCCCAATCGATCGCAGCAGCGGCCGCCCGCCTCCCCCGTGCGCCCCTGCAAGGCGCGCCGGCTGCAGGGCGGGGGGGGCATCAGGCACAAGGGTGCTGCAAACCTGCGGAAAAGCAGCAGCTTTCGTGCCCTGCACGCGTCCCAGTGCAGGGCGATTCCCTTCAGCTGCGCTTCACAGCCACGCTGCTCGCTCGCTCGCTCCCCCCCCGGAGACGCTGCCCGGCCGGTGGGGAGAGCCTTGATGGGCTGCGTGTGGAAAACGGGAGACGCGAGAGCTGGCTGAGCACAAAAAGCTGCAGGCGGAATAAGCAACAGCCCCGGGTGGTGATTCCCCCCCGCGCAGGGCTGGGAACAAAGGGGGGAAAGTGAAGGGGGCTGATGATGATGCCGGGCTCTGCGCGTTGGGTCTGCTCAGGGCTCTCCCCGGCTAGTGATTTCTGCACGTTTCTCCCCTCCCCCCCGGGCAGTGTGTGTGCGTGTGCGCGCGCGTACAACTGCTCGCAGGAGCCCCGTGCCAGCGCTCACCTGGGCGTGCAAAAGGCACATGCATGGAAAGTCTGGGACTACGGGCAGCCCTCTGTTCTCCCCAGCCCCTTCACACCGTTCAGACCAGGTTGGAGCATGGCATTGGCGGGGCTGGGTTTATTACACACACACACACACGTGCGTGCACGCCTGTACTACAGTAGCCGAGGTCTGTGTACAGGCATCTAGACCCATGCGTGTCCAGACACCCACAGGCCAGCACACTTCGTTTTGTTTTGCCCTAGAGCTTTTTTAAAAGGGCGAGGGGGGGAAGAAACTGGACAGGCAGCTCTGGGTTCGTACTAGTGCCCCCCACCCTCCTCGCCCGGCCAGCTCGGGGGGCAGTACAGTGCCCCCCGTCCTCCTCGCCCCCCTGGCCCGGCCAGCTCAGGGGGCAGTACAGTGCCCCCCGCCCACCTCGCCCGGGCAGCTCAGGGGGCAGTACAGTGCCCCCCACCCTCCTCGCCCGGCCAGCTCAGGGGGCAGTACAGTGTCCCCCGCCCTCCTCGCCTGGGCACCTCGGGGGCAGTACAGTGCCCCCCGCCCTCCTCGCCCCCCTGGCCCGGCCAACTCGGGGGCAGTACAGTGCCCCCCGCCCTCCTCGCCCCCCTGGCCCGGGCACCTCGGGGGCAGTACAGTGCCCCCCGCCCTCCTCGCCCCCGGCACCTCGGGGGCAGTACAGTGCCCCCCGCCCTCCTCGCCCCCCTGGCCCGGGCACCTCGGGGGCAGTACAGTGTCCCCCGCCCTCCTCGCCCCCGGCACCTCGGGGGCAGTACAGTGCTCCTCGCCCCCCTGGCCCGGGCACCTCGGGGGCAGTACAGTGCCCCCCGCCCTCCTCGCCCCTGGCACCTCGGGGGCAGTACAGTGCCCCCCGCCCTCCTCACCCCCCTGGCCCGGGCACCTCGGGGGCAGTACAGTGCCCCCCGCCCTCCTCGCCCCCCTGGCCCGGCCAGCTCGGGGGCAGTACAGTGCCCCCCGCCCTCCTCGCCCCCGGCACCTCGGGGGCAGTACAGTGCCCCCCGCCCTCCTCGCCCCCGGCACCTCGGGGGCAGTACAGTGCCCCCCGCCCTCCTCGCCCCTGGCACCTCGGGGGCAGTACAGTGCCCCCCGCCCTCCTCGCCCCCCTGGCCCGGGCATCTCGGGGGCAGTACAGTGCCCCCCGCCCTCCTCGCCCCCCTGGCCCGGCCAGCTCGGGGGCAGTACAGTGCCCCCTGGCCCGGGGAGCGCTGGGGGGGTCACTGTGTGGAGCAGGGGGTGGGAAGCCCCAGCAAGGCGATTTGAAAGGTTCCCGCCGATCCCCCCAGCAGCAATGGGCAGAGCGGGGCGGGCTGGGCTGGACCCCGAGCTGCTAGCGCGGCTCCCCACGGAAGAAGTGGGGGGAGGCCGAGCAAGCAGGAGCCCTGGGAGAAAAGTTTGCGGGTTTGCTGGAGGGGAGCCCCGGGCAGTGCCCTGCGTGCGCTGGTCTGTGCCGGGGACGCTCGGCCCCCTCGCTGGCCGGCCGGCTCCGAGCGGCCGGGCTGGGCGCGGAAGTGGGACGGCGCAGGGCTGGCGGCGAGCGAGCCGAGCGCCCCGCGGTATAATTTATGCGGGGCGGCGAGGCCGGGCGGCGCCGCGGGGACGGAGCCAGCCCAGAGTTTCTTTCCCAGGGCGGCGGCGGCGGCGGCAGCAGCAGCAACTTCTCCCCGCGCCCGGGCGCGGTGGCGCCCCCCAGCAGGCCGGAGGCGGGCCGAGGGACGCGCACACAAAGGCGGCTGGGAGCCGCGGGCGGGCGGGCGCACGCCGGGCGGACAGGGGAGCCAGGCGGGAGTAGGCGCCGCCGGGAGGGGCGGCGGAGCGGCCGCCCCCTGCTCCTCGCCTGCCCTTCGCTTTCGTTTCCGCGGCGCGGCGGCTCGCAGGGAGGGGGCACCGCGGGCGGGCAGCCGCCTTTGTTTTCTCGCGCGCGCGGCTGAGCCCCCCGAAACCGGGCGCCCCCCCCCGGGTCCCTCCCCGCCGCGCGGCTCCGCTCCAACCCCCCTCCTCCTCCCCCCCCGCAAAGTAAGTTTCCCCGGCGGGCTCCCCCTCGCGCCCCGGCCCCGCCGTCTCCCGGCCCCGCCGGCCGGGCGAGCCGATGCCGATCGCCGCCAGCTCGCAGCCCCGCGCGGCGCAGCCCGACGCCCGCCTCTTCCCCCCGGCCCGGCTGCGGGAGCGGGACCCCGCCAAGCCGGGGGCCGCCGGCGCCGAGGAGCCGCGGGCCACCGGGCGCCTGGATCCCCCCGGCCAGGCCGGCGAGGCGGCCCCGCCAGCCGGGCTGATCGGCAGAGCGGCGGCTCCTCCCGCCGCCCCCTTCCTCCCCTCCCCGCCGCTGCCGCCCGCCTTCCAGTCCCCGCCGCCGGCCCCCGCCGCCGCCGCCTCCCCGCCGCCGGCCCCCTTCCTGCTGCTGGAGCCGCCCCGCACCCGCTCCCGGTCCCGCTCCGGCTTCCTCACCCTCGCCATGAGCGGGGCCGCCGCGCACTTCCAGCCGCCGCCGCCCCTCCACGGGCCGAGCCTCCCGGAGCAGGGAGTCCGCAGCCAGGGCAGAGGCAGCCCCGCCGGCCACGGGCACCCACGGGCCGCCCCCGCGCCAGGTAACGGGGAAGGGGAGCCTGGGGGGCGGAGAGGGGGTGTACTGAGGGCAGTGGGGATGTGGGGGAAGGGTGGGGTGGGGGTGACTGGGGTGCAGGAGGAGTGGGGTATGTGGAGGGACGGGTAGGGGGAAAGCCGGGGAGAGGGTGTGTTGGGGGGAGTAGGGCATGTGAGGGGGTTGATAAGGGGTGTAGGGGGAGTGGGTGCTGGGTGGGGTGCACGGGAACTAAAGAAAGGTTGGGGAGGCATTGCTTGGGACATGCGGTGCTGGGGGCCTGGGCTATGGGGTACTAGGAGTGCTCCAGGGACAGGGATAGGCTGCAGGGATTTCAGGAGGTGGTGGTAGGAGGGCGGGGGGGGGGGGTGTTACAGGGACTGAAGAGTTTGGTGGTGCCGGGGGCTGCCATAAGGGATCATAGGAGTAGCAGCCCACTTTGTTTTCCCAAAGTTGACACAATCTGTAACACTTCTCCAGAGTTGTTCAGCCTTAGCTCTTCCAAGCAATCGCTCTGTCTGTATCAGTCCCCATAGGGAAGATGACATGTGTCTGTCTGTACAGCGTGGTGGTGGGTGGGTGTATATAATATCAAGACGTTAAACATGCTTTCTGCTTACTTGTGGGAAGTTTGGTGCAGAGAAATGGAGACTTCTGTGTGTGGACGCATTTTGCTACCCCGCATTCAACAAATTAGGGGGTTTTCTGTTTGTGCCTGTCCCATTTCTGCTGGGGGAAACCTTGATCTGATGAGTTCAGCTCTGAGCTCACAGTTACTTATGGACACTCACAGCGTTGTCACACAGACTGAAGCTGTGAGGTTATAAATCACCAGGATGACATAGTAGTAGCTCATACAGGGAGAAGAGAAGCTCAGATCCCTAGGAAAATGACTTTAAAGGAAGTATCTTGAAAGAATACAACAAAGTAAATAAACTGGTTGTGATTTTATTCAAGTTTTGCCTCATGGTAACTTTCAGAACAACTGAAACTTTTATGTTAATCAAAGTGAGAAATAGACTAGCCAAGATCACTGTGGATCTATGGAATCTATATTTCCTCTCCTTCTTTACATATGTACTCACAATATTTGTGATGCTGGAATGATTGAATTGTCTGCCCAAAGGATGCTGTTTAATTCTCTTGCTGCATATACTCTGTTGGGGTAACCTCTGCCACATACATTGTATTCTAAAAGTTAGGATAGAAGCATTTAAAATTATTCCATCATTTGTGATGTTTCAGGGTTTTTTTCTTAACGTGAGATGCAGAATTATAAATTATACTATTGTGGTAGAGACTGTGTAGTTGAAGTTGAAATAGCACATCTGTTATTAATATAATAATATATTGTCATCTTTATTTTTTCTAGCCTATAGCTATAGTAGGTCTTTCAGTGTACTTGAGGTTACTTTCTCTTTACATTGGCTTCAGCTGTGGCTATGCCCTCATACAATATTTTGTTAAATATAGACTTGGAATCCTTTAACAGAACTTTGATAATAATACTCAAAGGATATCCACTGAACATGGTAGCCATGTGAGATTCTGAGATTGTTCATGGCGAGCACGGACTACTGTGGGAAAGAAACCACTAGGTAATAAAACTGATTTAGTGTTAATAACACACAGTTTTTAGCAACTATACGTGTAAAATACTCTTATTTAATTTTAATGAGTATTTGTGACTGCTTTAATTTTTGCTGTCCAACAGCTTTTTGTCTTGGCATCAGAAAATCAGTTTTCATAGAAATAGCATTTTGATTTTTATTCAATATAAATATTGAAAAAAATGACAGTTTTTGGGGAAAAAAATGAGTCAGTTAGCAGTGATGCTTAGTTTTGAAAATATATGGGAGAGGATTACTGTGTCTGTGTGTAAATCCAAAACAGAAGCTAATTCTTTAGGTTATATTTCTCCCTTTCCTTAATTTCTAATAAATATGCCAATTAAAATGGGTGAGTTCTTAAATTCTTGTATATCTTCATAATGTGGAGATTATTGGAAAACATCCTTATTCTTTTGGAAACACTGTCTGCCTTCTTAATTACCACTTTATATTGGGCATTTGACACCTGACACTTTTTAAATTATTATATTTATTTATTTATTTATTTTATTTAAAGAGTCATGACTGTTTCCTATTAAAAATGGCTACACAGTATTACCCCAGTGAGGAATAGTTTTTGGCTGCTCCCTTCAACTTTATTTTGGTGCAAAAATGTTAAGGCCTTAAATCTGCAAACACTTAAAAGCATGTGAGTGGTCTCCTTGACTTCAGTGGGACCCCTCGGTGTTTAAAATTAGGCATGTGTGTAAGTGTTCACAGGATTGGGGCCTGTGATGTTTTTTCTTCTCAGAGTTGTGTATGGCAATAGGCTGTTGTGTTTTTTATTAGCCAAAACCTTTTGCTTAGAAACTCATTTAAACTATAGTTGCAGAGTTGTTGCAGTGAGGAAAGCTTGTAGGGCCTGTGTATAAAAATAGTACTTAGAACTGTGTTAAGGCCAGATTCTTCAAAAGAGATTAGCTCCTATTTAGGGAGCTGCCTAATTGAAGCTGGGTTTTTTTTAAAAAATCTGGCTATTTATGTTTACTGATCAAGACTTTGGTGGAAAACTGATTAGTCTTACAAAAATACATTTTAAGGCCCCAATTATGCAAACATTTATGCACATGCTTAACTTTGCTACCATGTGCTGAAGCATTTGCAGAATCGGTGCCAAAATTTTTTGTTTTACAGTTGATAAAGATTTTCTGTTAGTCACATTATTGAAAGTAATAGTTTTCAATTAGTTTGCTATTTAATCAAGTCTCTGTTCTCAAAAAAATGAAATAACGATATTATGAACTTATGTTTAGATTTCAATATTAAGAAAACTTAGTACATTTTACAGACTGCCAGAATCTGTAGCAAACAATTACTGCCCCCCCCCCCCCCCCCGTGTCTAGTGAAGTATGGTTTTTTGTTTCTCATTTGTGTTTTCCCATTAAATATACATGTCAGCAGATGCAAAGGGCTTTATTCAAGATTGTCAAATTAATAAATGGGTAGTGGAATGGAAAACATAGAGCTGAACTGCTGACTCTTCTTTTCATCCAGGAAATTGATCCTAATCTTAAGAGGCACTTTCAGGCAGAACTAGAGGAAAGTGCGTTACCTCTGTCACTGTAGGCATATCTTGTAAGTGAAAAAGCTGAGAACAGGTAGAGACATGGTTGTCAGTTTGTAAGAGAGGTGTGGTTTTAATGGAAAATTTCAGTCCTTTTCACCTTCATTTTTTTGTAAGCTCCCATCTATAAAATTATTTTTGTTATTGTGGTATTTAGGGAGGAAGGAACCTTAAAAACATTAGAATAAAGTACTTTCAGTGAGTGGTAGACTACGCATTTTAAAGGTGGCTTTTCTCTGAAATGTTTCTACTTAGGAAAACTACCTTTTGGCTGACTCCTGGTAGCTGCACTAAAATCAATTAACGCTGCTTGCAATTTTCAGCCTTGTTGTTTTTCAATTTTAGATGGAATAGTTCTAAAACTACAAATTAATGATGTCACAGAATCACATCAGTCACCAAAGACTATTATTATGAGGGGTGGTGGGAGATACTTGTTTGGGCAGATAAGCAGCTGCTAAGAGTTTTAGTCTGGAGGAATTGAAACTGCTGATCAAAAGATCAGTGTCTGTTTTCAAACATACGCAAAACTGCAGGGTGTGAGGGGATGGACCTGCTTGTAAGAGTGCTGCCATTATTTGTATTGAAGTGAGTTGGAAAGCTCTTACAGTTCATAGCGATTTTGCCTGATGCAGCTGTATATGCTAAACATTGCAATTTAAGTACTGAAAACTCCCAATAAATTTCAGATTGTCACATGCAATTTTTTTATGCCTTTAGCAGTTATCTGTGTGCAGTACGTATGGTTCTGTTTTTGAATTGAATAGCAGTTACAGTGATTTTTATGGGGAGTGTCATGCTTAAATCTTGCATGCTCAGAGATGTGGGTCTTCTTACTTAGGTTACCCTGGTTCCTTCACAGCTTTATGACCCTCTTAAGTAGAGCAAGATGCAAGGATATCTCCTTAGTAATAATAAATGAAACACATTCAATACTTGCATTTGGTGGATAAAAATCTGTTCTTGCACCTTTTTATATTCAAGGCTAGTGTATTTTAGGTGAAATGATTGTAGTTTGATGGCAATCCTTAGTGAGAACTTGCTCAGAATTGTAAACCCAGAGTGTGTAATACAGCCTAATCTTTGGGTAGAAATTAGCTAGCTTGGATACTAAATTACAATTTACCTTTTGGGTTCTCTAAATTATTTAGTGAAAACTTTGGAAAGTACGGTGGGTTTGTTTTTTTTAAAATCTTTAATTTCCAGTGCTTGTTATAAACAGCTTTTCAATAGAAATAAATTAACCACAGTATATGGAATTACCCATTTCAAGGGTTTAAGCATTTAGTATATTTTTAAGAATGTTAATGCCCCTAGCCAAAGGGAGATAGATTTCGGGGTTGTTTTGGGAAATGTACACATTCATTTGTATACTTGTTTTCCATGATGATTGTTTTCAGATAATATGCACCTTTCCGTAAGAATCTCCTATGGATCATCTTGATAAGTTTCCCACTTAGCTCCTAGTTTCTTGAGCAAATTAAATATTTATTAATATATGGTGAATATAAATATGTTCACTCAATTGGGAAAAGATTCTGTGAAAACATGGTATACTAGGCCAGAGATATGCTATGTTGCTTTGTCGGAACATGTTAAGTTGATTAAAAGGTACAGTATGGAGGAGAGGAGATGGCAGTTGCTTGGGCTAGTTACTGCTGCTTTCCTATAGCAAACAGAAACTACTGACAAACTTATGTTTTTCAGGTTTATTTCCCATTATTCTGTTAGTCTGATAACATGATGGCTCTACTTTAGGGTGCATTCTTTTTAAAACTGCAAGACAAATAACTGTAGAGACCGTTCAGGTTTCAGACAAACATAATGACATAAACCACACTATTGCTACATGACAGGTTTCAGAGTAACCGCCGTGTTAGTCTGTATTCGCAAAAAGAAAAGGAGTACTTGTGGCACCTTAGAGACTAACCAATTTATTTGAGCATGAGCTTTCGTGAGCTGTAGCTCACGAAAGCTCATGCTCAAATAAATTGGTTAGTCTCTAAGGTGCCACAAGTACTCCTTTACTATTGCTACAGTTACCAGAATATGAATACCCTGAAAGTAATACTTGCTGGGGTAGAGTAGGGAAATCTTTCATAATTAAGAAAAATCTGTCTTTTCTATCCCATAGGACATACTCCTATTTAATATTGGGAAGGGGAAGAGCGGAAGTATTTAATTTTAAAATATGTCTTTTGCTGTGCAACATCAATTTAGGTTGCTTAACAAATGAAGGCCTAATCCATCAAGGCGCTGAGTGACCTCAGTTCCCATTGATTTAAGTAGGAGTTGAATGACCTTGCAGAATCAGCTTCTAAAACAATAGAGGGGCAGGCTCCTTGGGTGCAATGCCAAGCTTGCCGAGGTACAGGACAGGGCTGTGGTGTGCTGGCAGCCCATTTTGGATGGTACAAAAAAGATCTCTTCTGAATATTACTAGCTATTTTAGCTGAAACATGAAAACTAGTTAGCTGTAGAATATACAATAAATTCGAGTTGCAGTATTTACCTATGGTGTACACCCCCATCCCTGGATCTTGACTACACTTGATAAAAGACTGGGTCAGGTGCTTCTGTCAACAAGGGAACTATTGCAAAGCTACATGTGAAGGTAATGGGCGTGACTCTTCTCTTGTACTGGTTTTACACTGGTGTAACTACATAGACTTCAGTGGAGTTATGCCTGCTTTACCGCTGTGTAAGTGAAAGGAAAATCAGGCCTAGTGTCTTATAGTTAGCATTAATTAAATGGCTCTATCCTTTTTGGTTTAAAAACTAGTACTTCCAATTAAGTTGAAAAATACAAAGTTATCAATTACAAGTCATTTAATGAAATACAGCAGAGCCTCAATGAAACAAAAGTATCTGAAAGAGGCTCAGGCCCACCCAATGTCTAATAGCAACACTGAAAAACGCCTTGATGATTGAATGACTAAATTCAGCTATCCATAATTATTCAGTACCCCTTTTACGATTGGATAGTCATGGGTACATTCTTTAGTTTAAGTATCGGGGTAGCTGTGTTAGTCTGTATCCACAAAAACAACAAGGAGTGTGGTGGCACCTTAAAGACTAACAGATTTATTTGAGCATAAGCTTTTGTGGGTAAAAACCCCACTTCTTCAGATGCATGGAGACTCCTTGTTGTTCTTTAGTTTAGTTTATGAAACTTCCTTTTTTCCCTGTATGCAATTTAATATGTTTGAAATTCTGGTGTTCCAATGTGTGCGTGTGTCTGTCTGTCTTGTTGCTGAGACATAGTTTGTCTGAAGAGTGCATGTGTTGCTTGAACTCCTAGCTAATTCATTCCAGTTTCATATTACCTTTAGAAGATAAACCAGCAAAAGGTTTTGTACTTTTTCTGGTTTATCTGTATGTTGTGCTTTGGGGCAGGTGGAGAGGCAGAAATATTATGGGTGATGATCTGCTTGCACATACTTAAGGTGAAAAATAGTCTTGTCACCAAAGGGAGCAGGAAGAAATGCTTTAACAAGAGTACTAATAAGCATGTCTGTGAACATTATATAAATCCTTGGGGGTGGAGGGGGGAACAGGTTCAATTTTTAGAAAGATTTTGCTTACCTCTTTATATTTTTAGTCTTGCCACTTCTCACCCACAAGATTATCTTGGCAAAATGAGGCCCTTATGCATACAAAATCTTTTAATTCATGATTTGATATGAAAGATGGTGTTTTAAATCTTGTTCCACTAATAACCTTGCAACCTCAGCTTCTTAAAATAACTGAAGCATGAGAATTACAGGTGGTTTCTTGTTTGGTTTCTAAAATGAATCAGAAGTTTAGGTGGAGAGTTTTGACTAAAATGTCAGTAAGCCCAACCTGAAAGGTGTAGTACAGGAGGAGGAGGGGACTATATGGAACAGGTGAGAATACAGGATATTAAAGAGCTAGTCTTAAAAAGTTTGTGGTCTTTAATTAGTAACTAAATTATACTTCATGCTTGTGGCTTACTATTGTGATACGTTGTTGATGCAGTTAGAGGTGAGATGGAACTTCCATTCTGTGCATATTTTTTCAGTGGCTTTTTATTTGCTCTAGAGATACCTTTTGGTTGAAATCTCTCGTGCTTGTTCTGAAGTACTCTTTCTGTCTTGTGTGCACAAAGCATAATACATATCCATTTGGTTGTTTGCGCTACCTGAACGTGGAAAAACATTTTTTCAACTGATGAGAACTATTGGTTGGTCTTTCTGTGCTCTGATAACTTAACAATATAACTTTCTTTTAGCACTTATTTGACATATAATGTAGAATGAGAAAATGCATGCTCTCTGTCCTGTTTGGAGGGGGAAGTGGTTTTGAAATAGCAAAGTTATAGGTATTTTAAGAAGTATTTTTGAGCATGCTGAGTGTTTTGTTTTCTCAGCTGCTGACACACACGCATGGTCTAGTTGTTCACTTTCTTAAAACATACTCTGCCCCCACCTCCCCAGCTGAAGGAAGTGAGCTCGCATCTGTCATCTCCTGTAGTTGCTGCTACCAATATGCCACCTTCTTATTTTGGTTGATCTTTAGCCTGCTTACCAAGGTTCACTTGTAACTTTGGTTTTGGCCCAATGAAAAGGGATGTGTGTCATCAGCATACTGATGACATAACACTTTCATAAATCATAGAATATTAGAGTTGGAAGGGACCTCAGAAGATCATCTAGTCCAACCCCCTGCTCAAAGCAGGACCGATCCCCAATTTTTGCCCCAGATCCCTAAATAGCCCCGTCAAGGTTTGAACTCACAACCCTGGGTTTAGCAGGCCAATGCTCAAACCAATGAGCTATCCCTCCCCCCCGAAACTTCAAAACATCTTGCTAACTTCTCCCGCATCCAAGCGAAGATAACCCATGCTCACCAGGCTGTCGAGCACCTGTAACAGTCTTGTTGGGAATCGTTCTTTCATAGATGGACCAATAATATGTATGTGGAGGCTTTTAAGCACATAAGAATGGCCCTACTGGGTCAGACCAAATATTATTTAATATTATTATATTTAATAATAATAATAATATTAACAACATCAGCCACACTATCAGAGGCTCGTTCACCTGCACATCCACCAATGTGATATATGCCATCATGTGCCAGCAATGCCCCTCTGCCATGTACATTGGTCAAACTGGACAGTCTCTACGTAAAAGAATAAATGGACACAAATCAGATGTCAAGAATTATAACATTCATAAACCAGTCGGAGAACACTTCAATCTCTCTGGTCACGCGATTACAGACATGAAAGTTGCAATATTACAACAAAAAAACTTCAAACCCAGACTCCAGCGAGAGACTGTTGAATTGGAATTCATTTGCAAATTGGATACAATTAACTTAGGCTTGAATAGAGACTGGGAGTGGCTAAGTCATTATGCAAGGTAACCTATTTCCCCTTGTTTTTTCCTACCCACCCCCCCTTCCTCTTCAGGCGTTCTTGTTAAACCCTGGATTTGTGCTGGAAATGGCCCAACTAGATTATCATACACATTGTAAGGAGAGTGATAGCTTATCTAAAGTGATTACCAGCAGGAGAGTGGGGTGGGGGGAGGTATTTTTTCATGCTTTGTGTGTATAAAAAGATCTTCTACACTTTCCACAGTATGCATCCGATGAAGTGAGCTGTAGCTCACAAAAGCTTATTCTCAAATAAATTGGTTAGTCTCTAAGGTGCCACAAGTACTCCTTTTCTTTCTGCGAATACAGACTAACATGGCTGTTACTCTGAAACCTTTGTTTTTTATGTTTCAGATCTTGCTTAATAATAGTGTTTGATTTGGTTCTTGCTTAATAATCAGCTTGCCGTTATTCTACTGAAGGTTGTAATTTTTCAGCTCTCATAAATTAAGCCATTGGGCTTGGTCAGTAGTTGCATGGGAGACTTCCAAGGGAAAAACAAACTAAAAGGAGCTTTTAATGCAACGTTGCTTGATTCTAATTGCACAAAAGTCAGGTACGCTTATTTTAAGGTTTGCACTTAATCTCCATTCTTCCTCCTTGTGTATATATATGCATTATAATAGGTGGACTTCAGGCCAAATCGGGGCCACCAGACACTTTTGAACAGACCCCAAAATCTTTTTATTTGCTTACTATTATTGTTGGGATTTTTATTGCTCTCTCTGGAGTTTGGACCTTGACTGAGAAATTTGGATCTTGACAAAAAATAGACTACTTCTGCAATAGGGTCTTCCCTTGCATGATTGCACAATACTGAACAGAGCAATATGTTACTTGAATGTCGGCAAATAATAAATACTTTACAACTGTTCAAAGAAATTGCACTATAATAGTACATGCACATATGTAGTATTTTGTATTACAAGATATATCATATGATCATGTCTTAAAGTACACTGTCTTAATGCAAATGTACAAGGGACAGAATTTAACTCTGAATTTCATGACTTTTATTAAATTTCAATTCTAGCCCATGGTCTACACACTCCCCTGTGTAGGCTTCTTTTTACATTTTTTAAAGGAATAGCCTAAGATTGTGTATGTTATGTACCATGCCATCCAGGTGTGGAGGAAGAATGGCTATATATCCCGTACGGGTTGTGGCCAGTAACACTCATTGAAAAGATAGAATTGCAGGTTCTGTGCTGGGAAAGTTACGGACCACTTCATTACTACATGTGTGGCAAAATTTGTAGTAAGTGACGACACGTAGCAAGGTGCAGCAAACTATTCCAGGGCTCTGGCAGTTCTTGGTGAAGTACTGCTCCCTCACCACTGTTTACAGCTTGCCCTGTGTGTATGAATGTCAGCTGAGGTGTGTATGTATTTTGCCAATAGCAAGTTCCTGCTGTTCAGAGCATAAATTTGCTGTTTTCTGTAGTAGCTTAGTCCCTGATCCTATAGAAACTTTATTAATGTACTTTATGTATGGGAGTGGTCCCATTGATTTGGCTAAGAATCTGTGCAAATGCTTGCAAGGTTAGAGCTATACTTTCTTTTCCCCTGCGGTAGCATGTGTTGTACTTTTAGCTTCTTCCTTACATAATCAGACTATTTTGCCTTTTTGGAGTTTGCAGATATTCTGGTGGATCTCTTGTGTGGGACCACTTTTTTTCTCTTATAAGTTGGTGTGGCAGAAAGCCAAGCAGGAAGAAATGGCTTGTGCATGGAATTTGGAGGCAGGTTTTGAAGTAAAATGCTGCACTTTTTGGCTCACAAGCCATGGGAGCATATGGATGCTTCATGGTGCAGAAACACTGCATGTGTATTTTTAATACATGTATATTTATATTTCAAGCAAAGTTTTGATTTTATATTTTAAAAAAGTTTACAAAATTGATAGGAAAACAAATATGGCAGATACTATAATTCTCTTTAAATTATGCCTATGGATTAGGGCATTTCAGGATTTTCAGAAATTTTTAATGCTTTATTTTTTAGGGGAGAGAGAAAGCTCTTAACTAATTAAGAGAATAGTGTAACAAAAATATCAAGACTGTGTGACAGTAACATTTATATTTGTGAAGAAGTTTGTTGAACAGTATGGTATAAGCTGAAGTATCAATTTACAAATAAACAAGAAAAATTTATATTGGATGTTCTTCATTGATGTCTGTTACAGCTAGTAACAGAAATGAGGAAAATTCTTTCCTCTTTTATTGAAACTTTTAAATGTTTGTTGAAAATTTCCAGCCTGGTCTTGTCTGTTATGTCTTGCACGCTTTCACTGCTCACTATGTAGTACATATATAAGCTTTTAAATTGTATTACCGTACTTGGATATATTCAGTAGGGTGTCCCATTAGTTTATGTTCATTTCTAATAGAAGAAAAAGTGTTTTTACAAGTTGTTTTTAAGACACTTCATGTTCTCGTGTATTTTTTAATATTCTTTATTAATTTGTAATATAACAAAACAAACTGTTCTTGGTTTCCATCATAATACTCTTGTGCTCCTTAATTCAAAGTATTGTGAGCATATCTGTGTGTAAGCTGACAAAGCAATAAAGCACAAAAGTGCAGGTCAGCCAGATAGATCCCTTTTCCTGGGGAAAATTTTATCTCTTGGTCTCAGAAAAACAGATAACAAACATAAAAATGTAACACACAGATGTTTCTAGGCTCAGAGTTTACCCAGTCCTGGGTTCAAAGAACAGCCTTCTCTCAGGCGAGTCCCTTTGTTCCTGGAGCAGCTGCTTCTTTGCAGCACCTTCATGAACCTGAGTTGCTATTAACTCCTCCTTTTCCAGGCACAGGATAGGGTCTCTGAACCTGGGAATACTATGCTTTGAGTATCAACCATATTTAAGAATCTGCTGCCAATAAAGGAGTATGTTCTTATTGTCCATTCAGTAGCAGATCTGAGCGCATGATGTCCTAACCCTCTGATGTCCCATCATCTGCAAGAAAATAAATCCTGTGTGAATACAGGCTGCTTCAGTAAGTGTAGATAATGTCAGTGGAGTAGAACAGTTTGTAAACTGGAAACTCCTTTTTGATCAGTTTCAGTAGATAGGTTCCTGTCATAAATATAAAGGGAAAGGTAAACCCCTTTAAAATCCTTCCTGGCCAGAGGAAAAACCCTTTCACCTGTAAAGGGTTAAGAAGCTAGGATAACCTCGCTGGCACCTGACCAAAATGACCAATGAGGAGACAAGATACTTTCAAAAGCTGGGGGGAGGGAGAAAACAAAGCCTCTCTCTCTCTGTCTGTGTGATGCTTTTGCCGGGGACAGAACAGGAATGGAGTCTTGGAACTTAGTAAGTAATCTAGCTAGATATGCATTAGATTCTGTTTCCTTTAAATGGCTGAGAAAATAAGCTGTGCTGAATAGAATGGATATTCCTGTCTGTGTGTCTTTTTGTAACTTAAGCTTTTGCCTAGCGGGATTCTGTGTTTTGAATCTAATTACCCTGTAAGGTATTTACCATCCTGATTTTACAGAGGTGATTCTTTTTATTATTACTTCTATTAAAATTCTTCTTTTCAAGAACTGAATGCTTTTTTCATTGTTCCTAAGATCCAGGGGTTTGGGTTTGTGGTCACCTATGCAAATTGGTAAGGATTTTTACCAAACCTTCCCCAGGAAGTGGGGTGCAAGGGTTGGGAAGATTTTGGGGGGAAAGACTTTTCCTAATGGGCGCTTTCCTAATAAAATAAACCTGGATAAAACGTTTGGTGGTGGCAGTGGAAGTCCAAGGGCAAAGGGTAAAATGGTTTGTACCTTGGAGAAGTTTTAACCTAAGCTGGTAAAAGTAGGCTTAGGAGGTTTTCATGCAGGTCCCCACATCTGTACCCTAGAGTTCAGAGTGGGGAAGGAACCGTGACATGTTGTTTTCTCCCTCCCCCCAGCTTTTGAAAGTATATTGTCTCCTCATTGGTCATTTTGGTCAGGTGCCAGCGAGGTTATCCTAGTTTCTTAACCCTTTACAGGTGAAAGGATTTTTTTTCCTCTGGTCAGCAGGGATTTTAAAGGTGTTTACCCTTCCCTTTATATTTATGACAGTTCCCCTTCCCCACCCCTCTGTTTTTCCAGTTGCAGAGATAACAAACTTTGGAAATCTAATCTGATGATACTTATGGTGTTTTTTTCCGATCGTATTTATAGTTGCATTTGCATAAATGACCATCTGAAATTGTTTTAATATCTTTGTGTGCCCTTTCCTTACAGAACTTGTTTTCTGTGGCAGGCTGGGATTGAGCTAGAAAAGTGTCTGGGAGATGATGATTCTACCTCCAATTCTTCCTGAGGCTATGACACTTCTGTAACAGGGTGGTCGGAATAGGATTGAAGCTGGTAACAGCAAATAGTTCTCTTATAGTATGAGAGGATAGTGATCTTAATTTAGTAACCTAGATTAAATATACCATTTTGGCATACCATAGGCCAAACAACAAATAAATACATATCAGTCCCTAAAATAGACCGATAAGTCAGATTGTCATTCCCTTATTCTTAAGGGTGTAGCATAGAGTCTCCAGTAGGGAATGCTAAGACTCCTTTTTCCTGTGATACCTGTAGTTTAAGATTACTGACCCAAATAAATAAATAAATGCACAGGAATTGCCTAATGATTTGTCTGGGTATTTTTGTAATTGGCTGGCTGGGTCAGAAGGAGGTTTTTTTAAAAAGTGGTAAGGCTTTAAATCATAAAGGTATAATAATCTTGACTATTCGCTTTCTACAGGTGGGTTCAACCTCTGAGTGCAAGAGAGAGATTTGCTAAACTGACTGGATTGTGTGCGTGTATGTGGAGTCTCTTCTCTCATTTATTTTTTAAAATTCTTGTGAAATAGAGGTTAGCTATTCAGAATAGATATTCCCATATTTGAAAATCATATCACCCATTTTAACTGAAATTCTGCTGATGGTGATTTTATTTATTTTTGCATGGGAGAGTCCATTTACTTTTCTCTCTATCTATAGGAGTAGTCACTGATCTACGTAAACTGATTTTGAATCCTAGGCACTATTCCTGTTATTTCAGAAGTACCTGTAACAAGGGTATGGTATCTTAAAAAGCATTCAGATAAGTAAGTCAATCTTTTGTCTGTGGCTTCCTATCTGAATTCATGATATTTTGTTTTGAACTGATGGCTATGGCTAGAAATTCCATTACAACAGAGTGTTTGGGGCAGGAATGGGAGAAAGCACAAAATATAGAACACAGACTGCTTACAGAAGTAGGTATTAGACCATAGTACTTGTGCTGCAATTTTGCAAAAGTACTTCCTGGCTCCAAATGGAATGGTTGCAATATTCCAGCAGGGTCACATAACTGTTCCAAATGACTGATTCCAGTCTAAAGAAGTGTGGTGAAAGATAATCTGTTTTTGTTTCTTCTAAACTTAGGATGTTTCAGAGGAGAAAAAATTGCCAGTCCACTGAATTCTATTGCTTTAATTGGAGATCTTGTGTACTATTATTGATTTTGTAACTTTATAATATGCTGGCTGGTTATGATTTGACAAAAGTACGACCGGTACTCCTATTTTTGAGATGCTATCAATGATTACTACCACTGCCACTTGTGTTTTGTGGTCCAGAACAATAATCTTGAGGGGTTTGTATGTCAAGCAAAAGTTACCAAATGGGTTGTCCTGTGTTTTGGCTGCTCCTATTGAATGAGGAGATTCAGAACAAATTAATCTACATAAGAGAGCAGATGCTTATATTGCTAACCAGTGATTGGCATAGTAAACTCTGAGGATTAGAGAAGAAATTTAAGTAAATGCTAAAATAGCGGAAGAATGGGGCCTATTACTTTCAGCTTCAGGGATCCCTGCATCAGCCACAGTAAGTAGAGATGAGCTAGTACTGTGTAACTGAAATACCCCAGCAATTGAAAGTGGTGGTGGAAGTTCTGATCTGTTCAGAAACCTGCCAAGTGTGATTTTATTTTAAAGTGGGGCTTCAGTTGGTATCAAAACTAATTATTTTGAAGAGAGGCCAAGAAAGACTCATTTATTTTAAACACTGTTTGTATTTAGAGGTTTGCTGAAGGTGGGGTTGGGGAGGGAACTGGTGCTATCTCTCCTCCCCTTTCTTTTTCCCTTCTGTTTTATGATGTATAAAGAGATCCTGAAAGGTTTCCTTCTCCCAGGGACTGTCTGTATGGGGTAGGGTGGGAGTGTTTTGGTTTTTTAACCTTAAATGTGTCAAGAATGTCAAGTCTCATCTTCCCGGTTTTGCTGGGGGACTCCCTTGGAGGTCTGAGAGGCAAATGCGGAGCACTTGTACCCCTTAACCAAAGTGGCAGGGATGTTGAGCCTAACTGCAGTGTTCCAAATTTGTCAGTCGTTTGAGTTAAATCTATGCAAACAAAAAAAAGAAAACTTCGGGAGAGGAAGCAACTTAATCAATCAATCCTCACTCGAGCGATATCCGTGACATGATATATCTTCTAGTTATCCAGTCATGCATAGAGTTTTCCAAGTAAAGCAGGGTAGACAAGACCTGGTCATTTCTTACTTCACAAATTCAGAACAAAAGAATTAGGATTCTGTTTCTCATAAACAAAAAATGCACCCTTTTTTCCCTTGCAAAAAACCCCCTCTGTGTGTGTTATAAAAGATGACTTGCAAAAGAAAAGAGGTGTGTGTGTGGTGTGAATTATGTAATATGCCATATATAGCTAGATGTGTGGAAACTGGGCATTTCTTTGTCTGTGTGTGGAGGGGTAAGAAGAAATGAAAACAAGGGAAGAAGCTGAGTTTTCTGGAGAGTTTGAATCCCAGATTAATGTGGAGCAAATGTAATCTTAAAACATTTTGATGCCAAGAGACTTGCCAGTCTTCCCATTGCTTCACTTTATCTTATTGCTCTACATTAAGAGAAATAATTTGGGGCTTTCCTATCAATTATGTCTTGGGTTTTTTTTGATGTAGCACTTCCTGTCTGGCACGAACAAGAGGAGCATTTATAAGAGCATTTTCCTTCTCTTCATGACTCTACTTCTCCTGCTGTTTACCTTCTCTTCTGGCTTTAGTCAGTCTTCCTGACAGCATGAGGAACTTGGATTCAAGTTTAATAATAACTTAAACAGGAGACTACATTGTCCAGTTGCAGCAAAGAAATCTAATAAGATCCTGGGCTGCATCAAAAGGAGTATTATAAACAAGACCTGGGAAATCATTATACCATTGTGCGAGGCTATGGTGTAGCTGCACCTTCAGGGCACTGTATCCAGTTTTGGGGTATTCTACTTCCATAGGGATATACAAATTACGGAGAATTGTCTGGAGAAGAGATACTAATGGGCAGTTCAGAATGTTTTAACTACAATACTCTGAAGAGCTTAAACCTATGCAATTGGAGAAGAGGTGGCTGTGTGTGGTTTATTGCTTCTATAAAGAGGGACCAAAATAATTGAGCAAGGATTTAGCTATCTATTCAGGCAACGACAGGAAAAAAACACAACTTCTTAAACAATTCAAGTTTAGCAGGTACTGGCAGAACCGGTGGTGGTTGTGGAGGTTTTTAAGACAGTTTGGTATTGAGAGTGTCTTGGGTTATAATTTGTGATTTAGGGCTTGCCGGCACTAGAAAGGTTTGCTGTTTTAACTATATTGGGAGTTTCAGGAAGTGAAATAAGTGATAGTGGTATAAGGCACCTTCTATACCAATATAACTGCATCTATAGTAAGGTCTGTACTTTTATAACTGTATCAGTCAAAAATCACACCCCCAGCTGACAGTTACATCAATCTAACTTTTCTAGTGTAGACCAGTCCTTAGATGTTTAATGTAATTGATTCTTGCTCACATTGTTTGCTTTGTTTTGGATCAAGAAGGAACTTTCCCTCCAAGTATATTAGGGCTCTTGGAGCTTTCCTCCCTTTCTCTGGAGCATTGAGCATCCTCTGTTAGACTCAGGTGGGTGAATCCCAAAGATATTCTCCCCACCCATTGTTACTCTTCTCCAGTGCCTCTTCTTTTGTTGTTGACTGGCTTCTCCTATGCATATATGTTCCTCTCAACTTTCCCCCTCTCCCCTGCTCACCTATCCTATGGGACATGCTAGCACACTCTGCTGGAATGGTCCAGCTTGATGTGTATCATATGTGTTGAAGGACAAAGTGATATCTTGATTCAGCACAGCACTTTCTTGCTGATTGACAGGGAACCCTGCAGTCAGCCAAGATGTCAGTGCAAAAGCGAAGGCAGATGGCTTGAGGTTTCCTAGGCTATTGCCAATAACAAGGTTCTAAAAGGTATTCAAATTTTGCTTTAGTGAGTTGCAGCACAGTTTTAACACAGATGATCTCATGCCAAAACATTTTAGTTGGGATAGTTTAGTGGCTCTGTAGCTCAAACTGTAGCAGCTTGTGTTTTTTGATGTTGTGAAGGCCAAGACTATAACAAGGTTGAGGATAGGTCCATCAATGGCTATTAGCCAGGATGGACAGGGATGGTGTCTCTAGCCTCTGTTTGCCAGAAGTTGGGAATGAGTGACGGGATGGCTCACTTGATGATTACCTGTTCTGTTCATTCCCTCTGGGGCACCTGGCATTGGTCCCTGTCGGAAGACAGGACACTGGGCTAGATGGACCTTTGGTCTGATGCAGTGCGGCCGTTCTGATAGCATTGTCCGTTCAAGTTGTCGGAGCTCTGGATAAATGCTAGCTAGCTAACTGCTGCTGCAGCACTAGCTTCTCTCTTTGTGAAACTCACAGAAATAGTGGCTGTTTTATTCTAACTTTCAGTGGTGGTAAGTCATTTTTTTGAGAGAGAGACAGAAAGATGACATTTAAGATGGCTTCCTCATCTGCTAATCATTTAAAGTTGCATCAAGTTTTGAACACTTACATGAGAACATAAGTGTGGTCTGTCTAGCCCAGTATCCTGTCTTCTGACAGTAGCCAGTGTCGGATGCTTCAGAGGGAAGGAATAGAACAGGACAATTTTGAATGATCCATCCATTGTTGTCCAGTCCCAGCTTCTGGCAATTAGAAGTTTATGGACACTCACAGCATGGGTTGTGTCCCTGCCCATTTTAGCTAAATAGGTCCATCAATGGTTATCTCCCATGAATTTATCTAGTTCTTTTTTTTTAACCCAGTTATACTTTTGGCCTTTATAACATCCCCTTGCAATGAGTTCCACAGGTTGACTCTGCGTCGTGTGAAATAGTACTTTCTTTTGTTTGTTTTAAAACTGCTGCCTATTAATTTCATTGGGTGACCCTTGGTTCTTGTGTTATGTGAAGGGGTAAATAACACTGTCGCTGCACCATTCATGATTTTGTAGACCTCGATCACACCCTACCATAGCCATCTCTTTTCTAAGCTTAACAGTCCCAGTATTTCTCTCTCCTCATTTGGAAGCTATTCCACGCCCCTAATCATTTTTCTTCCCTTTCTCTGTACCTTTTCCATTTCTAATATGTCTTTTTTGAGATGGGGCGACCAGAACTGCATGCAATATTCAAGTTGTGGGCATGCCATGGATTAATATAGTGGCATTATGATATTTTCTGTCTTATTATCTATCCCTTTCCTAGTGGTTCCTAACATTGTCAGCTTATTTGACCACTGATGCAGATTGAGCGAATGTTTTCAGAGAGCTGTCCACAATGACTCCAAGATCATTCTTAATTCATAATAGCTAATTTAGACCCCATCATTTTGTATGTATACTTGGGATTACGTTTTCCAATGTGCATTACTTTGCACTTATCAACATTCAGTTTCATCTGCCTTTTTGTTGCCCAGTCACCCAGTTTAGTGATCAGAGGGGTAGCCGTGTTAGTCTGTATCCACAAAAACAACGAGGAGTCCAGTGGCACCTTAAAGACTAACAGATTTATTTGGTCATAAGCTTTCATGGGTAAAAAACCTACTTCTTCAGACAATCTTCCACTGGACAATCTGAACAAGTGGGTTTTTTACCTGTGAAAGCTTATGTTCAAATAAATCTGTTAGTCTTTAAGGTGTTACCGGACTCCTCGTTGTTTTTCCAGTTTAGTGAGATACCTTTGTAGCTCTTTGCAGTTGGCTTTGGACTTTAACTATCTTGAGTAATTTTGTATAATCTGACAACTTTGCCACCTCACTATTTACTCCTTTTTCCAGATCATTTATGAATGTGTTGAACAGCACTGGTCCCAGTATGGAACCTTGGGGGATCCTGCTATTTACCTCTCTCCACTGTGGAAACTGACCATTTATTTCTACCCTTTGTTTCCTGTCTTTGTAACCAGCTACTTTTTAAGTTCTACAGAGGACTTTGCCTTTTATCCCATAACTGCTTGCTTTGCTTAATGGCTTTTGGTGTGGGACCTTGTCAAATGCTTTCTGAAAGTCCAGGTGCATTATATTCACTGGATCACCCATGTCTGCATGCTCGTTGACACCCACAAAGAAATCTAATAGATTGATGAGGCATCCTTTACTAGATTTCCCTTTACTAAAGCTGTTTTGACTTTTCACCAACATATTGTGTTCATTTTCATGTCTGATCATTCTGTCCTTTACTGTCGTTTCAGTCAATTTGCCTAATACTGAATACAGACTAACACGGCTGTTACACTGAAGTTAGGCTTACTGGCCTGTGATTGTCAGGATCACCTCTGGAGCCCTTTTAAAAAATTGGCATAACATTATTACTTATCTGCCAGTTATCTGGTTCAGAGTTTGATTTAAGCGATAGATTACACACCACAGTTAATAGTTCTGCAGTTTTACATTTGAGTTTGTTCAGAACTCTTGGGGTGAATACCATCTGGTCTTCGTGATTTATTACTGTTAAATTTATCAGTTTGTTCCAAAACCTCCTCTACTGACACCTCAACCTGGTTCAGTTCCTCAGATCTGTCACCTAAAATGAATGACTCAGTTGTGGAAATCTCTCTCACATCCTCTGTAGTGAAGACTGATGCAAAGAATTCATTTAACTTTTCCACATTGGCCTTGTGCTCCTTTAGCACCTTGATTGTCCAGTGGCCCCACTGATAGTTTGGCAGGCTTTCAGCTTGTGATGTACTTAAAAATATTTGCTGTTAGGTTTTGTGTCTTTTGCTATTTACTTTTCAAATTCTTTTTTGGCCTGCCTAATTATACTTTTACACTTAGAATCATAGAATCATAGAATATCAGGGTTGGAAGGGACCCCAGAAGGTCATCTAGTCCAACCCCCTGCTCAAAGCAGGACCAATTCCCAGTTAAATCATCCCAGCCAGGGCTTTGTCAAGCCTGACCTTAAAAACCTCTAAGGAAGGAGATTCTACCACCTCCCTAGGTAACGCATTCCAGTGTTTCACCACCCTCTTAGTGAAAAAGTTTTTCCTAATATCCAATCTAAACCTCCCCCACTGCAACTTGAGACCATTACTCCTCGTTCTGTCATCTGCTACCATTGAGAACAGTCTAGAGCCATCCTCTTTGGAACCCCCTTTCAGGTAGTTGAAAGCAGCTATCAAATCCCCCCTCATTCTTCTCTTCTGCAGGCTAAACAATCCCAGCTCCCTCAGCCTCTCCTCATAACTCATGTGTTCCAGTCCCCTAATCATTTTTGTTGCCCTTCGCTGGACTCTCTCCAATTTATCCACATCCTTCTTGAAGTGTGGGGCCCAAAACTGGACACAGTACTCCAGATGAGGCCTCACCAATGTCGAATAGAGGGGGACGATCACGTCCCTCGATCTGCTCGCTATGCCCCTACTTATACATCCCAAAATGCCATTGGCCTTCTTGGCAACAAGGGCACACTGCTGACTCATATCCAGCTTCTCGTCCACTGTCACCCCTAGGTCCTTTTCTGCAGAACTGCTGCCTAGCCATTCGGTCCCTAGTCTGTAGCTGTGCATTGGGTTCTTCCGTCCTAAGTGCAGGACCCTGCACTTATCCTTATTGAACCTCATCAGATTCCTTTTGGCCCAATCTTCCAATTGGTCTAGGTCCTTCTGTAGCCTATCCCTCCCCTCCAGCGTATCTACTACTCCTCCCAGTTTAGTATCATCCGCAAATTTGCTGAGAGTGCAATCCACACCATCCTCCAGATCATTTATGAAGATATTGAATAAAACCGGCCCCAGGACCGACCCTTGGGGCACTCCACTTGATACCGGCTGCCAACTAGACATGGAGCCATTGATCACTACCCGTTGAGCCCGACAATTTAGCCAGCTTTCTACCCACCTTATAGTGCATTCATCCAGCCCATACTTCCTTAACTTGCTGACAAGAATACTATGGGAGACCGTGTCAAAAGCTTTGCTAAAGTCAAGAAACAATACATCCACTGCTTTCCCTTCATCCACAGAACCAGTAATCTCATCATAAAAGGCGATTAGATTAGTCAGGCATGACCTTCCCTTGGTGAATCCATGCTGGCTGTTCCTGATCACTTTCCTCTCATGCAAGTGCTTCAGGATTGATTCTTTGAGGACCTGCTCCATGATTTTTCCAGGGACTGAGGTGAGGCTGACTGGCCTGTAGTTCCCAGGATCCTCCTTCTTCCCTTTTTTAAAGATTGGCACTTGATTTGCCAGAGTTTATGTGCCTTTCTATTTTCCTTAGTAAGATTTGACTTAGTTTTTAAAAGATGCCTTTTTGCCTCTAACTACCTCTCTTACTCTGCAGTTTAGCCATGGTGGCATTTGTGGGTTCATCTTACTGTATGGTTTGATTTGGGTATACATTTGATTTGACCCTCTATTATTGTATTTCTAAATTGTTTCCATGTAGCTTGCAGGCATTTCACTCTTGTGATTGTTCCTTTTAATTTCCATTTAACTGGCTTGCTCATTTTAGTGTGGTTCCCCTTTTTTGAAGTTAAATGTTACTGTAGTGGTTTCTTTGTTTTCTCCCCTAGAAGTATGTTAAATGTAATTCCGTTATGGTCGCTGTTCCCTAGCGGTTCAGGTATGTTTACCTCTTGGACTAGAGCCTATGCTTCACTTAGGACTAAACCAAGAATGGCCTCTCTCCTTGTGGGTTCCAAGACAAGCTGCTCCAAGAAGCAGCCATTTATGGTGTCTAGAAATTTAATCTCTACATCTTGTCTGGAGGTGACATGTTCCCAGTCAATATGGGGATAGTTGAAATCCCCCTCTTTTTTTTTTTTTTTTGGTAGCATCTCTAATCTTCCTGGGCATTTCACAATCATCACCACCATCCTGGTCGGGTGGTCACTAGAAGACTCCTGCTGCTATACTCTATTCAAGTGTGGAATTTCTATCTATAGAGATTCTGTAATACAGTTTGATTCATTTAAGATTTTTACTATAATTTACTCTGCTTTCTTCCATATATCATGTCACTCCCCCGCCAGCATGACCTACTCTGTCATTCCTATGTGTTCTGTAATACCATGTCCCATTGAGTCTCATCCTTCCACCAAGTTTCTGTGATGTCTATTTTATTAATATCTCCATTAAATGCCAAGGACTCTGGTCACCCACCTTAGTATTTAGACTTTTTGCATTTCTATACAAGCACTATAAAATTTGTTGATATTCAGTTGTCTGCCTTCATGTGATGTAATTAAATAGGACTCTTTTTCGTTTCACTCGTTCTCTTCAGTTCCTTCCTGTGCTTTATCAACTTCTATCCTCTCCTCTTTACTAGGATATAGAGTATCGCCTTTAATAAATCCTCCCCTAAGAGGATTGTCTGAACTGTGTGCTCCTCTGCACCTGTCAGCTTTCTTCCAGTCCTTAGTTTAACACTCCTCTCTGGCCTCTCTAATTTTATATTCCATCTGTCTGGTTCTGTTTTGGTTTAGGTGGAGCCCATCCTTCATGTATAGGCTTGTCCTTTCCCAAAAGCTTCCCCGCTTCCTAATGAACCTAAATCCCTCCTCCCTAGACCATCGTCTCATCCACGGATTGAGACCCTGCAGTTCTGCCTGTCTTCCTGGCCCTGTGCATGGAACTGGAAGAATTTCAGAGACTGCTACCATGGAGGTCCTGGACTTCAATCGCTTACCTAGCAGCCTAATATTTGGTCTCCAGGACCTCTCTCCTACCTTTTCCTATGTTGTTGGTACCTACGTGATTGTCGGTTCTTCCCCAGCACTGCACATAAGTTCATCTAGATGTTCATCTAGATGTCTTGAAACCTTTCCACCCAGCAGGCAATGAACCATGCGGTTTTCCTGGTCATCACAAACCCAACTGTACATGCTTCTAATATTTGAATCCCCCATTACTGTTTATTCAGGGGTATTCTCAGTGTGAGAGGAAACTATGACCTTATCTGGAAGGAGGGTTCCAACTATGGGATCATTTTCCTCCTATCCAGCTTGATGTCCTCCTTCCCTGAGACTGTCGTGCTCCTCAGCAGCTGTGGGAGTAGGGGTGGGTCCGTTCTACTGTGTCCTTGAAAGTCTTGTGGGTGTACCTTTCTGTCTCCTTTCACTCCTCTGGTTCAGCCACTGTTGTCTCATGAGCCCATACTTGGTCTCTGAGGGCCATGCATTCCTTGCACTGAATGCACACGTAAGTCCACCACCTGCCCATAAGGCAGGTAATCATACATGCTGCATTCAGTGCAATAAACTGGTTAGCCCACACTCAGCTGCTGGACTTCTGCCTGCAGTATTTTTACTCTTGCACAGTTTTTGTTTTGTTTTGTTCTTTGTTTTTTCAGGGGGTTATTGGCCTTAGTTTGTTAGGTTTATTTACCTCATGTACTCCCTTGCAAAACGCCCATTTGCTAGCTTCTCTGGTGCTGGCTTTTAAAGCCCTGTTCTCCCGGAATATACGGTCCCCTCCATGTTGAAGTGTCCCAACTTTGAAGCATTAGTTTACAGTCTGCCTCATTTCTTTTTAAATGAAAGGGGAAGGGTTTTGGTGGAGTCTGGGTTACCTTTCATATCTAGAGGATTTTTAGTACAGTAGACTTATCTGACCCAGACTGCACACAGCATTTTACTCTTTCTAGTACAGAATCTCAGACATTTAATGTGTACCAAAGACATTTGTGTTTTTGTTTTGTTTTTCATTTGACAAACTGCAATTCAATGCAGCACCTGAGAGCATTTATTGAGACCTTTAGAGAAGGGTCACCCAAGTCTGTAGATCTTTAAACGATGACGTGTAACATTGCCCCCAACTCGCGATGTAAAATGTACAGTCGTTGGGCTGGGCTCAAACAGATGTGACTGGGGCCCCTCTTGGTGGCATTTGGAAAACTTTTTTGTAACCCTGCTAAAGAGAGAGCAGTCTCAAAAAACCTGAACCAGCCTAGGTGCAGGCAAGCATTTCAGACCGGGAGCCAGTAGAACTGTACAAACCTATGTATCCTGTGGAGTTGACAAGTTTTATGTTTAAGTACATATGATTCTTGAAAAAGAGAAGGGAAGTGGGTTGCTTTATTTTTAATGTTTGAAAGAATGTGAAAAAGTAGTATATGCATCGGTTTTGATTTTAACACATCTGAATTCCAGCAGTTTTCTGCCAGATGTTGAATGTATTATGTTGCAAGAGTTTGAGTTTTGAGAAATTAAATCCTTAATTTATTCACTTAAATTTGTGTAGCAGCTAGCCCACAAACGCTTTTCCAGGAAGTATTGTGGAAAGGGAGCAGATGCGGTCAGATTTTGGGCGGGAGGGGGAAGGGAGAACAAGGCTGGTACTAAACTTGTAAATGTTTTTCTGCAAAAACTATCCCTTCTTCGAGTGCTTGCTCGTGTTGATTCCATTCTAGGTGTGCGTGTGCCCATGTGCACAGTCGGAGATGTTTGCCTTTGCAGTATCCGTAGGGTCGGCTGTGGTGCCCTCTTGAGTGCTGCGCTCATGCACTGGTATATGAAGTGCTGCCGACCCTACGCCCTCTCAGTTCCTTCTTACCGCCTGTGATGGTTGCTTGGAGTTCCTTGTCTTGCATTGCAAGAGCGTTAGCGGTTCTTACAGTCCATTGTTCTGTCTCCTCTGTTGTTAGTTGCTAGGTACTTAGACCTTTAAGTTAAGTGTTAGAGTAGTTGTTTAGAGAGTCCCGGCTGGGACTTCACCTCGGAGCAGGGCATGCCCCGTTCCCCAGGGTTTAAGCCATGTTCATCGTGCAGCCGGCTGATGCCCATTAGTGACGCCCTATTTAAAGTGTTTGGGGGAGTCCCATGGAAAGAGATAAGTGTAGGATCTTCAAAAACTTCCGCCTTTGAACTCTGAAGGCGCGGGATATCCGCTTGAGGGCCCTCCTCATGGAGGCTGAACTTCGTCCTACCTCGGAGCCCTCTCGATCAGACTCCGTGCTTGGTACCTCGGCGTCGGCGCACCACCGGCACCAGAACCCTCCCAGCACCGTTCCCCCTTCGCAGTGTCTAAGAACTGGTCGAAGTCGACAGGTCTGCCAGCACCGCAGAAAAAGGGGGATTCAGGCAAAGGACCTAGTGTCAGGCCATGTGCCCGCCCTGGAGCTGCTCAGGGGTATTGCTGTGGGTCAGGGCTCCATGTCCACTTCCGGACTCCTGGGAGAGGCAGAGGGTCTGGGGCCTAGTAGGGTCATTATGGCAGAAGCGGGCCCGGTGGCCAGAGTGCAAGCAGGTCGACTGATGCTGCAGATGCCAAGGCCCCGGCATCTACGGGCAAGCCAGTTATGGAACTGTCCCCTAAAGCAGCGGAGTGTCCCTGGACTGCAGGCGTCGGTCCCCATCACCGCAGCCTCATACCCCAGCACCTCAGCCTTGGTCCTCAGTTAGGGATTCCATGTCTCCAAGGTCTCGGCCTGCAAGGCACAGGACACCTGAGTTGTGACACTGATCCTTATACCTATGGTACCATTGGGCCTCCTGCCAGAGTTCACCATGGCGCAGATCACCATTACCTAGGCGGTCTCCCAGGCATTGATTCTCTCCCCCCGCCCCTCCAAGTGGGATCATTCCCAGTCAAGGCACCGGTCTCCAGCTCCCCAGTACCAGTCTTTGGGCAGGCACTGGACCTCGCCCTCGCCTTACCGGTCGCCGACAAGGGTCAGTCTGCAGAGTAAGGCATCTCTGGCTCCACTCTGGTCACCAGAAGGGCAATGGTCCAAGCCTGAAGGGGAGTTCAGCCCCTTGCTTATAAAAGGCGAGACCATCGCAGCCCAGTGGCAGTACTGGAATGCATGGGGTGTACCTGTTACGCCAGTCCCATACTCCCGCCATTCCTCCCAGGCCGCATCGGACAAGCTGCCCCCAGCATAACTCGCACCTGAGTTGGAACATGGTGCAGAATCTGCCACCTCTCGCTGCTGTACAGTCATCTTCTTCATCTCTGGATGAAGCGGTGGCAGGCCCCTCACAAATGAGCAGCCCCCCTTCCTCACCCCACCCCCGATGACTTCAAGGAGCACCAGGCCCTGCTCAAACGGGTGGTTGCCAACCTAAAAGTGGAGGAGTCTGACCACTTTAATGTTATACGCTCCTCCACCCTGGCCCGGGTCTCACTGCCCATCCACCTAGGGGTCCTTAAAATTGCCACGTCTGTGTGGCAGACCCCCTCTTCCATTCGACCTTAGAAGTACTATGTCCCCGCAACGGGGTTTGAGTACCTGTACACCCACCCTCCAGTGGGGTCTCTGGCCCTGCCCGCTGTCAACAAAAGGGCCAGGCGAGCGTCACGCAGAAAAATAAAGATGCCAAGAGGCTGGACTTGTTTGGCAGGAAAATTTTATTTGACAGCCAGCCTACAGTTTCGGGTGTCTAACCATCAGGCTCTGCTAGGCAGGTACAACGTCAACATCGGCAAGTTTAAGGAGGTTTCAGAGTAGCTGCCGTGTTAGGCTGTATTCGCAAAAAGAAAAGGAGGACTTGTGGCACCTTAGAGACTAACCAATTTATTTGAGCATAAGCTTTCGTGAGCTACAGCTCACTTCATCAGATGCATACTGTGGAAAGTATAGAAGATCTTTTTATACACACAAAGCATGAAAAAATGGGTGTTTTAAGGAGGACCTCCCACATGACCAAGCCCAGGAGTGCACCACCTTGGTGGACGAGGGCAAAGTGGTGATGAGAGGCGCCCTCCAGATGGCCTGGGACGCTACTGACTCGGTAGCCAGGTTAGTCACCTCGTGGTGGTCATGAGGTGCATCTCCTGGTTACAGTCATCTGGGCTGTCCCAGGAGATGCAGGCTGCCCTTCAGGATCTCCCATTTGACGGAGCAGAGCTCTTTTCGGAGCTGACCGCTGCACAGCTCCCTGGCTTTAAAGACTCCCATGCCACCCTCCATTCCTTGGGCCTGCACGCCCCTCAGCAGGCTAGAAAGACTTTCCGTCTGCCTCTGTCGGGGTCTTGGTGTGTCCCCCAGTCCAGCTCCTACGGAAAGAAGGCTAGAGACAAAGAATTTAAATGGCGTCCCCCTTTGTCTTCCCGTTCCTCCGTCCAGCCTGGTTCTTCCAGAGGCTAAGGAAACCAGAAGCAGTGTTCTGCGGATGTGCCTGAGGATGGTGCCCCAGTCACTTGCCAGGATCCCCCCCCCCCCCATTGTTCTCTCCTCAACCACCTGTGCCCCTTCTGGTCAGCCTCATCACAGCTGATCTTGGGCCGTTGTGTGCTCAACATAATATCTTCGGGCTACACCCTGCAGTTCATGGCCGACCTTCCCTCCCACCCCCCATCTCTCTTCAGAGACCTTTCTCACGAGCAACTCCTTGTTTAGGAAGTCGAGACCCTTCTACACCTGAGGGCGGTAGAGGAGGTTCCCTCCAGGTCCCTCCCACTATTTCCTAATCCCAAAAGCAAAAGGGGGCCTGAGACTCATTCGGGACCTGTGCCATATCAAGAAGTCTCTCAAGAAGTTAGTTTTTCACATGGTCTCTCTGGCCTCCATTATTCCCTCCCTGGATACGGGAGACTGGTACACCTCCCTCAACTTGAAAGACCCGTATTTCCATTTTCCCGGGTCACAGGCATTTCCTCCATTTTGTGTTGGGCCACTGCCATTTTCAATTCACAGCACTGCCCTTCGGTCTCTCGTCAGCCCAGAGAGCATTTACAAAGTGCATAACACCAGTGGCTGCTTACCTGAGGCACTGAGGGGTACAAATTTATCTGTACCTCAATGACTGGCTTATAAAGGGCCAATCCTGGGATCAGGTGCAGTGGCATCTTGATCTGGTTTGCTCCATTTGTCACAACCTGTGGCTGTTGATAAACGAGAAGAAATCGACCTTAATGCCTGTACAATGCTTAGACCGCATTGGAGGAACAGTCCTCAACTCTACTCAGTACAGAACCTTCCTCCGTGAAGCTCAGTTCCAAGCCCTGGCAAACCTGATCTTGTGCATGCAAGCTCACCCTCTCACCACCACTCACATGTGCTTACGATTGTTGAGCCACATGGCAGCCTGCACTTATATGGTCTGGTACGCGCAACTCCACCTCAGGCCCCTACAGGCATGACTGGCGTTGGTCTGTGTTCCCAACAGACACAGCATGGACCATGTGGTCAGGATCCCGGGCCACGTATTGTCACTCACATGGTGGTGGAATCCTGCATCGGTGTTGGAGGGGTTCCCTTTGTGGTGCTGTCCCTGTCGATGACCCTTGTCTTCGATGTGTCGGACCTGCGGTGGGGAGCCCACCTGGGCAATCTCGGCATGCAAGGCTGTTGGCCGAGTCACGATTGGTCCTTACACCTCAATATCAGGGAGCTCAGAGCAGTTGGACTGGCCTGTCAAGCCTTCCTACCACACATAGAAAGCTGGGTGGTCCAGGTCCTGGTGGACAATACAGTGACTATGTTCTATATCAACAAGCAAGGCTGGGCCAGGTTGTCTGCCCTTTGCCAGGAAGCCCTCAGGCTTGGAACTTCTGTGTACAACACGGCATCCATCTCATAGCCGCACACCTCCCCGGGGCCAGGAACGCTTTGGCAGATTTGCCTCAGCAGCACTATCTCACCTTGCCACACGTGGTCCCTCCATCCAGAAGCGGCCAGCTTCATCTTCCAGAGGTGAGGAGCTCCCCAGGAGGACCTGTTCGTGTCCAAGCAGAACAGGTAATGCCACCTTTTCTGCTCGATTCAGGGGATCGACAGAGACTCCCCGTTGGACACTTTTCTGCTCCCGTGGTCGGGGCGTCTGTTGTACCTTTCCCTCTGGTGCCGCTGATTGACAGTCCTCACAGCGCTGGCTTTGCCGCACCAGCACTGGTTCAGCATGCTGCTGGACCTCTCCATGGCTGCTCCATTACAGTTCCCCTCAGGCCGGACCTGCTATCCCAGAACTGTGGCAGTCTTCTACATCCGAACCTGGTGGCACTGCACCTGACGCGTGGTTAAATGCGGAGGAGCAGGAGTGTTTGGCTGCTGTCTAGCAGGTCCTGTTAGGCAGCAGAAAGTTCTCCACCAGAGCGATGTACCTGGCCAAATGGAGGTGGTTCGCTTGTTGGACTTCAAATAAAGGTATTCGGCCCGAGTGGGCCTGGCTGCAGTTGATCTTGGACTGCCTTCTGCATCTCAAGCTCCAAGGCCTGTTCCTTTCATCTGTCAAAGGTCCACTTGGCTGCTATTTCAGCCTTCCATCTGCTGATCGAGGATAGCTCGGTTTTCACCCAGCACATGACTGTCAGGTTCCTCAAGGGCATCGAGCACCTCTACCTGCACATCCGGGACCCTGTTCCACCATGGGACCTGAATCTTGTGCTGTCACGGCTCATGGGACCCCCGCTTCAAGCCTCTGGCTTCCTGATCTCTCCTTCTCCTGTCCTGGAAGGTTGTGTTCCATCTGCCCACCGGGTCTCGAAGATTAGAGCGCTTATCTCAGAACCGCACTATATGGTCTTCTACAAAGCCACACCCAGCTTTTCTGCCCAAGGTTGTCTCTCAGTTTCATACAGGCCAGGACGTTTACTTTACCTGTCTCCTTTTCCAAATCCACATAAGTCAGAGGAGGAGCGCTGTTAAGGGGCTTATTCCTTCACCCACTTACTTCCCTGGTCCTTCTCGCATGAACAGAGAGCAACAATACCCAAAGTCCAAAGGTGCAAACAATTCGATGTTTATTGGGGTGAACTTCCAGCAAGCTTGATTCCAGTTTCCTTCCTTAGTATCCTCCTTCCCAGCTCTGACACCACAGAGCCTTACACCTGTGTCCCTGTTCCGATTCCTGCCCTTAGCCAAGCATGATTCCAACTTCCTTACTCCCATTCCCTGTTCCCATTTCCCCCTTTAGCAAAACATGATTCCAATTTTCTTACCCCCATTCCCTGTTCCCATCTCACACACCCACATGCCCACCCCCACCCACACCCAGTCACTTCCTCATTGACTACAGATTATATAGTAAAACTTGAGTTCTGCTTAGCTATACCTTAACCAATCATTTTCCTGAAATTTAACTAACCAATCCTAACATATTGTAACATGATTATGTAACCAATTATATCCCACCACCTTAATTAGTTTACACCCAGCAAAATTAATTATACAGCAGACAGGAACAATCACAGAACCAGACAGAGATTATACAGACAAACAACAGCAAAGTGGGAACTATAATGACAAGACAATACAGAAGTGAGGATTTCACATCCCAGCTATTGATAAGTGAGTTCTTGCCAGACAGGATGCTATCAAACTAAGTTTCCTTTTACATTTTCTAGGCACTTCCCTTTCTCTGGAGGTGACAGGAATACAATCCTGTCCTGATAGTGCCTAACAGCCCAATAGCACCTTATTTCAATGTGACTAGTTTGGAATGTGAGGATGTGACCGTTCGCTTCCCAGCTTATGGCTGCCTCTGCTGCTTAGCCAGAGGCCTTAGCCTAAGCACAGGGCCTCAGACTGTCACAGTAAGAGAAGGCCCTTACACCAGCAGACAGTGATTTTGATTCTTTCTTTTATACCTCTATCACTAGCCAAGTGATAAGAATACACCTAAATTCTTAGAGTATAGGCCTTTACAGACAGGCCTGAATATCTATATCCTAACAAGCGCAGGTTGCATTCCCTAGATGTCAGGAGGGCGCTAGCCTTCTTCATTGAAAGGACCAAGCCATTCCGCAAGTCGACGCAGTTGTTCGTTGCGGTGGCCGACAGGATGAAAAGTCCTCCAGTGTTCGCCCAAAGAATTTCTTCTTGGATCACTGCCTGCATTCGCTACTGCTATGATCAGGCAAAGGTGCCACTTCTGGTGATCATAATTGCCCATTCAACTAGGTCGCAAGCCTCCTTGGCAGCTTTCCTAGCCCAAGTGCCTATCCAGATACGTAGTCGTCTGTCCACACGTTCGCGTCCCATTATGCATTTACCCAGCAGGCCTGGTATGATGCTGGCTTTGGCAGAGCAGCATGACAAGCCGCTAGACTGTGAACTCTAAGCCTGCTTCCGAGGATACTGCTTCTAAGTCGTCTAGAACGGAATCGACATGAGCAAGCACTCGGAGAAGAAAAACGGTTACCTACCTTTTTGTAAGTGTTTCTCTTTGAGATGTGTTGCTCATATCCATTCCATTACCCGCCCTGCTGCCCCTCTGTTGGAGTTGCTGGCAAGAAGGAACTGAGGAACTGGCTGTATTTTAAAGAATCATTATTGAGGTTACAGGGACAAACCATCCCGATGTGGAGAAAGAGTAGTATATATGGCGGGCAACCAGCTTGGCTTAACAGGTGAAATCTTTGCTGATCTTAAATACAAAAAAGAAGCTTACAAGAAGTGGAAGATTGGACAAATGACCAGGGATGAGTATAAAAATATTGCTCGGGCATGCAGGAGTGAAATCGGGAAGGCCAAATAACATCTCTTGCTAGCTGCAATTCTAGGTGTGAAGAATAACAAGAAGGGTTTCTTCAGGTATGTTGGCAACAAGAAGAAAGTCAAGGAAAGTGTGGGACCCTTACTGAATGAGGGAGGCAACCTAGAGACAGAGGATGTGGAAAAAGCTAATGTACTCAATGCTTTTTTTGCCTCTGTCTTCACAAACAAGGTCAGCTCCCAGACTACTGCACTGGGCAGCACAGCATGGGGAGGAGGTGACCAACCCTCTGTGGAGAAAGAAGTGGTTTGGGACTATTTAGAAAAGCTGGACGAGCACAAGTCCATGGGGCCGGATGCATTGCATCTGAGAGTGCTAAAGGAGTTGGCGAATGTGATTGCAGAGCCATTGGCCATTATCTTTGAAAACTCATGGCGATCGGGGGGAGTCCCGGACGACTGGAAAAAGGCTAATGTAGTGCCCATCTTTTAAAAAGGGAAGAAGGAGGATCCTGGGAACTACAGGCCAGTCAGCCTCACCTCAGTCTCTGGAAAAATCGTGGAGTAGGTCCTCAAGGAATCAATTCTGAAGCACTTAGAGGAGAGGAAAGTGATCAGGAACAGTCAGCATGGATTCACCAAGGGCAAGTCATGCCTGACTAATCTAATCGTCTTCTATGACGAGATAACTGGTTCTGTGGATGAAGGGAAAGCAGTGGATGTGTTTTTCCTTGACTTTCGCAAAGCTTTTGACACTGTCTCCCACAGTATTCTTGTCAGCAAGTAAAAGAAGTATGGGCTGGATGAATGGACTACAAGGTGGATAGAAAGCTGGCTAGATTGTCGGGCTCAATGGGTAGTGATCAATGGCTCCATGTCTAGTTGGCAGCCGGTATCAAGCCGAGTGCCCCCAGGGTCGGTCCTGGGGCCAGTTTTGTTCAGTATCTTCATAAATGATCTGGAGGATGGTGTGGATTGCACCCTCAGCAAATTTGCAGATGGCACTAAACTGGGAGGAGAGGTAGATACGCTGGAGGGTAGGGATAGGATACAGAGGGACCTAGACAAATTGGAGGATTGGGCCAAAAGAAATCTGATGAGGTTCAACAAGGACAAGTGCAGATTAGGACGGAAGAATCCAATGCACCGCTACAGACTAGGGACCGAATGGCTCGGCAGCAAAAAGGACCTAGGGGTGACAGTGGACGAGAAACTGGATATGAGTCAAGAGTGTGCCCTTGTTGCCAAGAAGGCCAATGGCATTTTGGGGTGTATAAGTAGGGGCATTGCCAGCAGATGGAGGGACGTGATTGTTCCCCTCTATTCGACACTGGTGAGGCCTCATCTGGAGTACTGTGTCCAGTTTTGGGCCCCACACTACAAGAAGGATGTGGAAAAATTGGAAAAAGTCCAGCGGAGGGCAACAAAAATGATTAGGGGACTGGAACACATGAGTTATGAGGAGAGGCTGAGGGAACTGAGATTGTTTAGTCTACGGAAGAGAAGAATGAGGGGAGATTTGGTAGCTGCTTTCAACGACCTGAAAGGGGGTTCCAAAGAGGATGGCTCTAGACTGTTCTCAATGGTAGGAGATGACAGAACAAGGAGTAATGGTCTCAAGTTGCAGTGGGGGAGGTTTAGGTTGGATATTAGGAAAAACTTTTTCACTAGGGAGGTTATGAAACACTGGAATGCGTTACCTAGGGAGGTGGTGGAATCTCCTTCCCTAGAAGTTTTTAAGGTCAGGCTTGACAAAGCTCTGGCTGGGATGATTGAATTGGGGATTGGCCCTGCTTTGAGCAGGGGGTTGAACTAGATGACCTCCTGAGGTCCCTTCCAACCCTGATATTCTATGATTCTATGGGAGGACGTACAGTTGACAGCGCCTAATATACTGACGCATGAGTGCGGCACTCAAAGAGGCACCGCAGATGACCCTACAGATACTGCTAAGGCAAAAAACTCCGACTGCGCACGTGGGTGCACGCACACCTAGAATCGGTCGGACGTGAGCAACACTTCTCGAAGAACAACAGTTACAAAAAGGTAAGTAACCGTTTTTTCATGATTCTACATTGTGAATCAAATATAATGAGAACAGAGAGCCGGGGAGCTATTGATCTCAGTTTGCTGATTTCATGTGTTATGCATATGGTTAAAGCAGGCATATCTGTTTGTGACATGTGAGCTCTGTATTTGGGGGGAGGGGAAGGAGTGACTGCTCATGTAGACAGCCCAATTGCAGATCTCACTTACATGGTTTTTCTTTGGCCTAGGACTCAGTAAACAGAAGGTACCAAAAGAAAAAAAGCAAAGGGTAGTGCGCTGAATGAAAGATTGATATCCACAGGTTTCAAAGCCTGTTTTAAATATGCATTTACATTTCTGTTGAATAGTGAATGAGTATTTTTCCCCTGCCATTATTTAGTGTGCTGCTAGCATATGCATGCTCTCAAAGAAGGGTTAAGAGTTCAGAACATGCACAATGATGATAAAATCTAGCTTCTTAGTGGTCTGCATCTCTCCTCTCCTTTTCTTGCATCTGTTTTCCGTTGTTCATTTGATGCTAGAAACAAACACCCCATGCATATGGAAACATTTGTAGGCATGCGCACACAGTATATCTACAGATGCAGCCATCTCTGAATATTTTGGATGGATCTTCTAGTTTGGCAGTGGCAATGTTTCTTGATTTCTAATCACCTCAATGCATTATTTAAGAGAAGAGCGATGAAAAGAGGTACCATTGAGGAGGGAATTAGCTCTACAGCATCTTGGATTTATGTATCTGTTAAGTGCATTGTAAACTTTATAGGATTCTTTGTGGAAATGCGTAGGCTATATAATGCTATTTGCTGATGACTACTGCTGTTAGGACTGGCTGCTGGAGCTGATTCCATTTCAGGTCTAAAGACTACCTTTGCAAGGTCCTTTAGCTCTTTGCTGCAATTAAAAATGGCTGTACTGACCTTTTTATTTATTTTTTAAAGTGTGCACACATAACAGTTAGAATTACAGAGCTATGTGCCTATTGTATATTTTATCTAATCCAGAATACTTCTCATGTGTACCACAAAAGCAAAATAGCAAAATAACAACCCACAAAGACATCTGTGAAAGCAGCCAGAGTCTTAAAAGGTTAGCCACTGATGTGGCATGTTAGACCAGATATAATTTGAGATACCTTGCCCTCCTGTTCAGAGCTCCTATGTATCCCTAAAGGGTTTAATCTAATATGGATGTGTTTATCACTATTGCATTGTCCATAGTTAAACTATTATTGCATCTAAATTGGCTTTTTTGGTACCTTTTGTGGAGGGGATATGACACTTACTTTTAGAGGATGATAATCCAACTTCTAGCTAATGAGGGTTAGAAGGAAACTTTCCCTAGGGGCAGGTTACCGCACAGTTGCCTATTGCCGTGTGTATGGCACCTTCCTCTGGGACTGTTACTGCTGTTGGAGGCAGGGAACTAGACTATGTGGACCGCTGATCTAGTCCAAGTGGCGTCTCCTCTGTTCGTGTGATACAATTATTTTAAAATTTTAGATCGTAGCAAGACTCCACTCAGCTTGTCAGGTCTTTGGGGGAGGGCCAGTTTTGTTCTGTGTACTGCACCTAGCACAGTGGGGTCCGGGCCCATGACTGAGGCTGGTAGGTACTACCGCAGTGCACATAATAAATCTATAAATGCACTGGGAGTGGGGGTGGGGTAGAGTGTGGGGGGCAGGGTGAAATGACTGGCAAGTCGGGGGGAATTTACACATGTTACTGAAAATAATACAAAAATTAGGAAAAACTTTGGGCCTAATATTAGCCACTGAATGATACATTCAGCTTCAGTAATGCAGTGGGCACATTTGGACTGACACAAAATTGAAATCTGCTACTGAATTCCAACTGTTAATTTATGTCTTGTGATTTGGCTTCACATCCCCTTGTTAATAAACTTCTAGATAGAGACTACTCTTATGCAAAACTTATTAAAAATATTTAGCCCGGTGGATGTGTAATGGGACACTGTAGAGTGATGTATCTTCCCCACTGCGTGCACACGGCTTGCTGTCTGAATAGCTTTAATGTTTACAAGGGACGGGATGGAGCATTGGAAGGTTGGGAATTAGGCATTTAGGGGGAGAGTGTAGTGAGAGCCTGTGGAGGAGGCTAGAACGGGATAGTCAATAAGGAAAGGTTAATATTAAGCAGGGTACAATCAGTCAAGTTGGTAGACAAAGTTAAAAGGAGAAGAGCGAAAGAAGAAAGTAATAGAAGTAGGGAGACAGCAGGCACAGAGAAAGAAAAGACGAAGAAATGAATAAGCTCCCGGGTATTACTCTGTAGCTCTTACTTAGTTGGGAGGTTTTATGAAAGGTTTGAACTGTCAGCTGGCGTTTCCGTTTCTCCTCCCACAGTGGAACATATCATAGTCTGAGCTTGATCCTGCTCTGGCATAAGCAGGCCTGCACTCAGAGTATGTCCTGGAGCAGGCCATTTGTGCAACACTGCTAGTGTACAAACAACTAATGCAGGTGAGCAGAGTGAATTCAACCACCTGGATTGTACTGCATGTGACTCCTGAGATCTGTAGCCAGGCTATAGAGAATAAAACATGGATGTGGTCAGGCTATGGAGCAGGCTGTCTGGGCTCTAGGTCTTGTATCCCAAATTGAAAACGAGCTGTGCAGCAGCCATATTGCAGATGACTAGTAGTTCCCAGCTGGAGCTGGAATTACTGTGTACATGCAGAATTTGCTAAAGTCAGGTTTTGGATCCTACAAAAGTTCTTCCAATTCTAGAAACTATCAGTAGCCTAAAGTAGGGTTGCCAACCCTCCAGGTTTGGCCTGGAGTCTCCCAGAGTCTGCATCAATCTCCCGGTGACTATTGAAAGCAACCCAGGAGATTTTAATAGGCTATTTTAAGAAAATGACATTGTCATGTTTGGGGGCGGGGGGAATCTCCCAGAATAACTTCCGTCAGAGATGGCAACCCTAGTCTAAGGGTCAATACTCCACATGTCGAAATATCTTTATCATATAAAAAATCCTGTGTCGAACAAAAAATAGTGATCCATTTCAGAAGGGGTGGAAATATGAAATGTGAAAAACTACATTTTAGAGATCCCCCGAAGACATGGCTTTTGGGTTATATCTGTGGGAATTCAGCGTTTTAATTTGCCCCCCTGGAGGGCTCCCATATTGTTCTTTCAGAACAAAAAGCTTCTCGATGGACTTATTCTGTTTTATAGGCTTTTTAAGCACAGTGATCAGAGAGAGATTGTTTTAGTTCATAATAAAGTCCACTTGCATGCAGTTTTTCATGAAAATCACAGCTGATCTGCTGTTCTGCTTCTTGAGGAAAATGCTACATTTTACCTATTAAAGTTTTTGTAAGTACAGAATCTCCTAATTTTTTATTTATTTATTTTATTTTTAATTTACAGTGGAATCCTCTAATAGGAATTGATTTGGGCAGTTCCTGCCTTGATGGTTAAATATCAATGAATGTTACATCCAGATCCATAAGAGTGACTTTCCCAAAGCTGTCACATGCATATAAGCAAGAGTTCCATCATGCAAGGACAGAAGGAGCTCTGCTAGGTGTTTTAATGCTAGGCCAGGTCAGTCAAGTTATAATTGGCGCTGTCAGTTGAGTAAAAGATAATATCCTTCACCTATACCAGGTGACACTCGGAAATGTGTAAAAAGAAAAGGAGTACTTGTGGCACCTTAGAGACTAACACATTTATTAGAGCATAAGCTTTTGTGAGCTACAGCTCACTTCATCAGATGCATCCGATGAAGTGAGCTGTAGCTCACGAAAGCTTATGCTCTAATAAATGTGTTAGTCTCTAAGGTGCCACAAGTACTCCTTTTCTTTTTACGGATACAGACTAACACGGCTGCTACTCTGAAACCTGTCAGAAATGTGTGAAATCCTTTTCTACCTCTGGAGTTATGAAAAAAATTATTCCAGTTTGATCTCTCTGCTATAAACAGAGCAAATGCATTTGCCCCGATAGTAGTTGATCCATAGAGCTGAATGAATTATGATTCTAAGTGAGGGGTCATTAAGGATTCATCTTTATTGTAAAAATAAAAACAACCATATGCCATTTTGGGGGAACTGTGTTACAACGCAGTAGTCCCAAAGCCTGGTTAAAACACCGTTCTCCCTTGTATTATAGACTGGACCATAACTGTGTTCCTGTCTCATGTTAGCTTTAACACAGTTGGAAAGATGTTTTGAAATATGATTAAAGCCCCTCGACACTACTGTGTTTTAATTGTGTTGTGGGTAATGTACTCTGACCAGGTCCATAGATTTGGTACATGGTTGATTTCATAGCAAAGCTGGGCCCTAAAGATATATTCTGCTGTGATGTTTGAGAGAGAAGGTCTGCTCAGGGGGAAAAAAAAGAAAAGACAACATCATTGATTAGTGATCTCTGATGATATGCCAGTTTCTCCTTTCCAGTTCAGTATTGGTTATGGCTTTGGAACTTGTTCCAGCAGGTCAAGGGAGGAAGCTAGAATTTGGACCTTCCGGACATGCTGCAAGACCCCCTGCTTTCCTAAGTTTTCCTTGGGGAGATTTTGACTGACATCAATTTTGGCAATGGCATCGCTTTTGCATTGCTTTTGTCGAAGAATATGACAAGCCTCCCCCCCTTCCCTCCCCCACGCTCCCTCCTCCTTAGTTCTGACCATTTCAAAGAATCCACAAACCATTCAAGCTTCCTTGCCTACCTATTTCTGCACCATTTCAGATCCAGTCACTCAGATGAAGCAGGCATTAGTCCTGTTAGCAACAGCACGAGCACAGGTTTTGCCTGTACCGAGTGGTCCAAAGAGAAGTACTCATTTGGGGGCTCAATCCCAAGGCTAACACACCTCTCAGGATGAAGCAGAGGGGTTTCAAGCACTTCTGTTTTTCAGTCTGTTCTTTGCAGCCACCAGCATCATTGTAAGTGACATCAGTTTTTTCCTCTGCCTGCATAACAGTTGGGTCCCTTTGAGGCATGGGATATGGTGCTGGAAATTGTGGGGGGCGGTTAAGTATGAACATCTTTTATTGGTAAGCTGGAAGTAGTTTTACTGTGAGGAGGGAGTCTGTCAGCTTTGGGGAATTATTGGGAAATACATGTTTTGGACAGGCCCAAAGCGCTAGATGTGTGCTTTGTAAATGTGCGTAAATATTAACTGTAACTTTATTATGTGCAGCTTGGCTTTTGGTTATTACTTTGACTCTGTGGGGAGCAAATATACTGGTAAGACCGGAGGGGGAAAAAGTCTGATTTCCTGTTGGCCTGCACCTCGTTTACACTAGTGTGAAGTAAGTGTAAGACTCTATACGGGTGTGAATTGGGCTGAAGGTGTGGGTAGCATTTCCTCAGCCTGCCAATTAAGAACAACATAAAACTGGTGGTGGTGTGGTTGGATTGCTCTTGACTTCTGCACGTATTTAAATTCTGCTTCGTGCTGGATGGTTTTATGGAAAGGTCGCTCTTCAGGAGCCTGAAGCTATGGAGAACAGTGCCACTGAGGTAACATTTTATTACAAGATCTCGTTTTTTCATCATTGCTACCAAAACCACAGACTTGTGTCTGCTAGCCCACAATTACCAGCTGTGATTGTTGTAGCGATCTGCTCTATGACTTGTCAACACTTTCAAGAGGTCCTCATGGGTATGCTAGTATTTGTGTTGCTTCTGTTCTCACAGGCAGTTATCAAGTAGTAGAAAGTGCATTTAAAGAAAATGTTACATGAATTTTAGATGGCATTTCAATCTTACTGAATAAAACAAAGAAAATTGAATATTGTTGAGCCCCCCCCCCAAAGTGTGGTAGGCACTTGACCATAAACATGATCAGTACAGGCCCTATCCTAAGCGAAATCTCTGTCTGGTAAATTTTTTTGGCTGAACTGTTCGTTAATATCGTTCCACCATCACCATTGTTTTCAGCTTAACACATGCTCTGACAAGCTCTAGCACGGTTGCCAACATTGGGAGAACACAATTTCCTGTTATAATTGGGATAATTTCCTGTCATGAGAGAGTTGCTTCTGTTATGAAAATAAAATAGGATAAAACATTGGCAAATAGACACGTGAGGATCTGTGTGTAGAAATCCAGAGCACAGCGTAGTCATTTGACTTGAGAGGGACTAGCAGTGAAATGCTGTTTGAATCAGGTTGCTGGTAGTGCTCGAGTCGTAAGGGCCAGGTCCTGCTTCTCATCCTCAAGAGATGGATTTCAGAAGAGGGAGAAGTGAGACCCAGGACAACTCAGGAAAATTAAGCAGGGCCATCGTTGTTTCTGGTGGCTTGTGAGAGAGTTCCTGCATTGAGTGCACTTACTTCCTTTTCATCTCTGCTCTGAGATAGCAGGACTGGTCCCTTTGGAGGATGCTCTTGTGTGCTGCTACTGCTGGCTCATTTCATGGGGGTGGTCCGGGGGAGGGGGCATTTAAATGCCAGTGCCTTTTTAAGGCTGGGGCACTCACTTCAGCTCCTTCCTTCCCACATGCTGTCTTGCTACTGTTCCACAGGTAACTCGTGCCATTCGTTTTTTAATCCCACATTATGTTCCCTTGCATTCCACTCTCCCCACCCCCACTCCTTTCCCTGCAAGTGTTTCAGCTGGAGGGAACGGCAAAAGAATAAAAGGAAATTACTTGCAAATGACTTCTGCCCTTTTTCTTTCCCTCCTCCTCCTCCTTCTTCCTAAAGTATGGATGCAATAACCAGAGAGAGAGCCCTGAGCCCAATAGGCTCTCATTAAGGACACCTCCCAAAATGGAAAACAAACTGAGCCCTTCACCATGTGCACCAGGTTTCGTCCTCCTGCCCCCCAGCAAAACCTCCAGCACTACACTACTCAGGCCCCAGATGAGTGTCAGTTTTGCCGTTTTACTGGCTTTGGCTTTCCAAGTGCCTGAACTGTGAAGCCAGGAAGATGGTACATAGCTGCCATACTCCAGGCATGAGCAATCCAAAGAAATGTCAAGCTTTCCCACCCCCCACTAGAGATCAAGACCAGCCATTTGGTCCTGTCCCAGGAAAATCACAGGCTGTGTAGGCTTTTAAAATGGAGTAATGTCTCTTTCCCCCTGTGACATTGCACTCCATATGCTTTATGGAAACATGCTTATGATTATGACATAACTGGAATATGCTTCAAGCTAAATACCCCTTGTACGGTGCCAGTAGAAAGCTTGTAATCTACTAAGTGTGTTCATCCTATTTGTTTGCACGTATTTCTGTATCTGGAGTTAGGAGAATAAGATATAAACTTGTATCACTGATGTAAACATATTAAGCGGAGGCCATTAAGGGTGCTCCAGAAACAATCAGTTGTAAATGGCCTTAGTTACTTGAAAGCCTTCCTGTGGGCCAGCCCATGGTGAATGGAGACTAGGGGTCTTACAGTGACTTGTGACCATGTCACCTGATAATGAAATGCATCTTAAATCCGGTACTTCTCCATTTAGAAGGAGGGGTGGAGACCCAGAGAGAGAAAAGATTCCCGCCTTGTGCCAAAGCTATAATGGGGGTGGAGCAGGACAAAGAGGGAAAGTCATAAGAAAAACCCTGCTTACCACCTGAAATGTCTGCTGGATCTAACAAAGACTGTACCAGGGGAAAGGACTAGGAAGGCGTCTAGGAAGGAGTCTAGTCTGTGAAAGAAGCTAATTTGGACATCTTTGAGGGTGAGATATTGCCGATAATCAGTTTCTTAATGTATTAGGCTTAGACTTGCGTGTTTTTATTTTATTTTGCTTTGCAACTTACCATCCACCCTGGTCCAAATTGGGCCAGAGAGAGGAAATGGATACTCTGGTGTCGGTATGCACTTGTTTCAGTGACCAGGACCCACGTTCTTTCTGGAAGGTCGGAGGCAGCAGGGTAAGCCTTGTCCCTGGTTGATAGAAATAGCCGGGCCTCCCTTAGTGGGGGCACCCTGAAACATTTGATCGTCTGACCCATCCTCAGAGCAGAATGGTGTGCTGAGTCATCCTGGGTCAAAGCTTTCTCTCTCATGGCAAAGGGAACATGGAATGGATTCCTTCATGAATATCTTAGTCTTCCCACTAGCTTCAGGTCACAGCACAGAAGTCACGCAGGCTGCATGGTTGGGCAGCCCCCTCGCACCAGTGGACAGAGGTGAAACAACATAGATTGAGTAGCAAGAGCAATCAGCCACTGCTGGTACCGTTAGTCTTGAGAGATGGCTGACCCACCTGTCAACCTCTGACAGACTTGCAGTTGCATGAAGGTGTTTGAGTTTGTTCCTTTCCATCAGGCCCCATGAAGTAATGATGGGCAGCTGCTTCTCAAGAGCAATGGCTTGCACATCTTAAAGACTGCTTTTCTGGTACCACTTTTAACATCCAGGTGCAACTGCTAAGGGATTTCCAAAAACATTGCACGCTACAGAGCCAGCAATATATTGAGGACCTGCAGCTCTGTATCCTCCCTGTCCAGCACAGACATCCACTGTCTGTGTGTGTTAGCTATCAGAGCATGGCTTATGCTGGACCTAGAAGAGACTAGAGTAAGGCTGATTGGAAGTGGGCTACTCTTCTAAGAACCAGTGAGACATGGTTGTGAATCGTGACCCTCCCTCTGTCCTGTTTCTTACAAGCTTGCCATCTTCAGATCTCACTGGAAGAACTGCCTGTTCCCCAAAGTATTCTCTGAGGGCCCACAGCAGACTAATGTAGGAAGCATGGTTTAGCTGCAGCGTAGGATGGAGAATTGAGGATCTTGTAACCCCTGTAATGATTCTAGATACCGCTGTGAAAGGTGCTTTAGAAATACTTAGTCACATTCATTTGCTATGTTCCCATTTCAGCCTTTGTTGTAGTGCCTTGCCGTAGAATTGTTTTTTTAAATGTTTTTTAACCAAACCAAAATAACCCACTAGTTCCTCGAAAGAAGCAAACCCAAGAAATAGGACTTGAGTCTCAGTTCTGTTTTCCTTTAAATAGAGACCAAAGGATTAGTCTCTGTACAGTAATGATCATTGGAGCAGTGTTACGGGTTGTCTTTTTTTTTTTTTTTTGAGTGGGTGGTTTAGGTAAGGTTCACAGTGTACGACGGTGGAAACGTGTCTCCTGAGTTTATGGGATCTGGCAGTGGTCTATTATAGGCGGTTCTCTATAATCTGAAAGCTGTAGCTTTTGGAGGCAGAGTGACCTTTGTGCTGGTGATTGGTTAGTATGTTCACAAACTTTCTAGGGTGTTAACAACAGTGGTGGGAGTTCTGTTGCCTCTCTCCTGCTGTGAAAGGCATAAGGCAGCTTTAGAATCTTGATTTGGAAGATAAGGGGTAAGAAGGCAAGGCAGAAAAAGTCGCAACCAGTAAATTGCTGGACTTTCATAAACATCCTTGCCCCGGCAGTCTTAGTTGCCAAAGGAGCCTTCTCTGGAGATCAGAGCCTGCTGGCACACGGCAGCTAGAGTGAGCATTGGAAGAAAGGCCCTAAAGAGTATTGCAATAAGAGCAATGGGGGCTAATTTTGGATGACCTGAAGAAGAGCTCTGTGTAAGCTCAAACACTTGTCTCTCTCACCAACAGAAGCTGGTCCAGTAAAAGATATTACCTCACCCACCTTGTGTCTCTGATATGCTGGGACCAACACGGCTACAGCAACCATGCATACTTGGATGGGTTAGTGGCAGATTTGCTCATCAAGGTTATGAATGCTCAGAGGTTTTTGGCTGCCAATAAATCATACAGTTAAAGCAAGATGTTGAGTAACAATTAGTGCACGCTTCACTTTGGAAAATGCACAAGTTACCATTTAATGCTTTGGGAGTTAGTGCAAACTTTGCTGTAGAAGGTTCAGTATGTTTCAATTTTATTTCTCTTTGGTTCTTGCTAAATCTGTCTCTGAAGAGTATCCCTTATTGACTTATCATGGAGTGTCAGGCTGATTGAGTAACGGGAATGCTAGTTAGTGATTTGACAAGCTGGCTTACGTGGTGCCAAACTGCCAGTCATTTGGGAAAAGAAGCCGTTTATGAAGTACTGCCTTTTTCACTCTGCAGTGGGTGGGCTTCTTCCGTAAGGTTTCATGCTGTTAATAGCTTCAGCAATTCATACCAGCATACTAGTGGAAATACTAACTTTGATTTCGCTGGGTACCAAAAAGATTTTACAAGTATAAGAATTGTGATGTGTAATACAAATCCATTTTTTCCCCTTTCAGTTGTTCCCCCTCATATGTTCTTGCTGGGTATAATCTTTTCAAAATTTCCCTCCTAAATCTTAAAAATCATCCAGTGACCTCCCCATCTCTGTGCCCTCATCTTTCTATTCCCCACTCCATTCCCCATACTTTTACAATAAAATTCTTCCCCCTCTCACAACTACTCTTTTCAGCTATTTTCAAATCTCATCTACCTTTTCAGGTGTGTAACACTTAGCTTTCTTGCTGATTCCCCCAGCAAAAATATAGTTTAATACAAAGGTGAAGAGTGTATGAAACTTCCTTAGTTTCTGAATGATGCTCCTGTGCCTCTGCATAATTAAATTCAAATTCCCGATCCCCTAAATTTGCTCAGTTTTCTCTGAAATTTGGCCTTTGTTCCTCTTCACTCCACTCAATCCCTGTTTTTACCATATGTCGAGATGCCACTTATGAATAGCAAACTCAATTTTGTTGGTATTTGCCTGTACAGTAGAATGTCAGAGTTACAAACACCAGAGTTACGAACTGAACAGTCCACCACACGCCTCATATGGAACCGGAAGTGCGCAATCCGGCAGCAGCAGGGACAAAAGAGAAAATGCAAATACAGTACAGTACCATGTAAACCACTAAAATGCTGCTTTCCCTTTATTTTTTTTTCTCTTCTGCATAGTAAAGTTTCAAAGCTGTATTAAGTCCATGTTCAGTTGTAAACTTTTGGAAGAACAACCATAATGTTTTTTGTTCACTGGTACGAACGTTTCAGAGTTATGAACAACCTCCAGTCCCAAGGTGTTCGTAACTCTGAGGTTCCACTGTAATTATAAATCCTTGTATGCTACTGAATTATTTGCACCATTTTTTTTTTTGGTACTTTAACATCTATTAAAATACTATGGAGCGTGGTATAAAAAGTTTTAATTGCACTTTGTTTTCAGTTTTGATGCAGGCACTTCAGAAAACGGCAACCTTCCCTAGGAAACTAGTTGCATCAGGATTATGAGCAGAGTAGTTTAGACTGCCACAAGTTGCTATGTTCTAATGAGTTGCTCACAAGGTTACCTTCCACAGAATGCAAATGGCAATGACAACATACAGAGGCAAGGGGGGGGGGGCGGGGGGCGTAGAGATGCAGTTTCATTAAATTAGGAATATTTTTTTTAAGAAGTAGAGTTAAACTATGATTCATAAAAGAAAGAGAAATCAATACTTAGCTGTCTATATGGGTATGTACATATAAATATATCTAAACTTGTGACTGCACTGACTGTACCATGTTTTCAGCTTTGCTAAGAGCCTGAATGCTAGTGACTGTCAATACAGACCACGCTAGGTTAGTGAAGACCGAAGTTCTGTGCTGTCCGCAGTAAGTAACCGGATATTGCCAATAGAGCTGACGATTTGGATTGCAAGAGTGGAAATAGCTCACGGTATATAAAATATGTCCTGACAGTTTGTTTAGTTAATTGATTTTTTGTGTGTGCGCACTTTTCTGCTGCCATTATAGGTCCAGGTGTGGTACTTCACAAGGTTGATTTTTTCACCAGAGAACAGGTTTTTTTATAAATTTTTAGTGTCACCAACAGTTGTTCATTGCATTGTTTGAGCTATATTGTCCTTCGTGAATTGTAAGCATCTCGGAGCAAGACCTTTGTCTTCTTTGGACAGGTCCAGGCACACTCTCAATCTGTAAATTTTAGGTTTCAGAGTAGCAGCCGCGTTAGTCTGTATTCGCAAAAAGGAAAGGAGTACTAATGGCACCTTAGAGACTAACCAATTTATTTGAGCATAAGCTTTCGTGAGCTACAGCTCACTTTTTTAGGACACTTTTTTTTAGGACACTTTTTGTGTTCTTTTTCTGTATTTTATGGACTTAAAACTTGAATTGGGATGTTCATGAGAACTTACTTCCTGGATCAGGGTACAGGGACATGTACAAATGCTTGGAGGGCTTGTGTACTGAGCTATGTTCTTAAAGTCTGTGTCTTAATTTCTAGTACAGCTAACGGGTCAGAAGTTGCAGTTGTATGGGACACCAGTTTGCAAAGCATGTTGCAACGATAAAGCTATTTGTTCTTCACAGTGACTACCAAGAAAATTCTTGGGAGAGAATTTCAGCCGCTTCATGATTGCTGAGTATAACCACCATTTTATTGTATTTTATGGAGCCACCATGTGAACGGAGGTGCCAGAAAAAGTCTGTAAAAGCAAAAGTAAGGGTGATTTCAAAAGGGATTGTTAAGGAGAATGCTGTCAACCTGAAATCTAATCAATAAAAAGAATGAATGCATAAAGGAGTGTCAACTACTTCCCCTGTCAAAAGGTGTAATTTTTGCAATCCTCCTTTACTACCTTTTAAAAATAAATGTTTTGCCTCCCCTGTTCCTGTGTGAAAGACTCCAACAATGGAGTAAGCTGACTGTCATTTTTCCCCTTTGTAGTTGAAGCCCTGTCATAGGCTCACCATAAAATGGAGAAATACGTTCTCTAATTTCTTTCAATTGTAGGCCTCTTAGTGTTACAGGTAACAACTGGACGTTTAAAAGAATCGGGCAGAGGTGTGATACTTCTTTTTAAGTTGATGATGCCTCTCCCTTCCTAACATGCATCACTTATACGCTGTTATGAGTTGTGCTTGCTGGGATGTCGTCTTGCCTCCACCTTCCCTGCCTTTCCCTGTGCGTTCCACTTCGTGGTATTGTATCTGCCAGGGTAAGGTCACAACCGAAAGAGACTGAAATGAACAGCAGCAGAACAGATATAATTCTGTTCCAGAGAACTTAGCTGAGTTTTAAAAACCCAAATACAACCTATTGGGAAAAGCAGTTCCTCAGACCAATTTTCTATTTTCTTGGAACTTGAAAAGTATGTTAATGAACGCACAGAGTACAGCAGGTGAAAGCTACTTAATTTCATTTTAAATGCTTCAAGACATCCAAACACATACAACATCTGTTAACAAAATGTTCTTGAAATCTTTAACTATTATAGACACACAGGCTTTATAACAAGGCTAAATGCTGCTTCAGTTATTTTATAATTGTTTGATTTAAGACAAACTAAAACTTTGGATGATTGTTAATTTTTAAAATATATTTCACAGTTTTGTTCTTTTGCTTCTCCCAAGATTTATAGGAGATGTAGCAGTAACTCCATAATTTAATTTGACATGCTTTATACTGTAAATCTAACTTTTTAAAAAATCGTATTTACAATGTGTAAAGTAGGTCATAATGTGTTTTACCTCGTTCCCGCCAACTTTATCACTAAAGCTGTTCTGTGGTTGAAATTTTGCATGCTAAATCTTAGTTCGGAAGGGTTTATTATTTAATTTTAAGTTTACAATAGAATTCTCCTGTTCAGAGCTCTCTGAATATTTTTGGTTTGGGTGCGGGGGGGGGTGGGGAGGGGGAATCATTTTGGGTCAAACCAAAATGAAAATGTTTCAAATATTTTGGCAAAATGAAATGTCAAAAATGTTTTTTTTCATGTCAGCCCCCAAAACACATTCTGTTTTGAGGGTTTTTTTTGAAATGTTTTAAAATGTTTTTTCATAAATTTAGGTAGGGCTGCGGATTAATTGCAGTTAACTCATGCGATTAACTAAAAAAATAATTGCAATTAAAAAAATTAATCGCAGTTTTAATCGCACTGTTAAGCAACAGAATACCAACTGAAATGTATAAAATATTTTTCTATATTTTCAGATATATTGATTTCACTTACAACACAGCATACCAAGTGTATCACTGCTTACTTTATATTATTTTTGATTATAAGTGAGCACTGTACACTTGGTATGCTATGTTGTAATTGAAATCAATATATTTGAAAATGTAGAAAACATCCAAAAATATTTTAAACAAATGGTATTCTATTATTGTTTAACAGCACTATTAATCTCGATTAATATTTTTAATTTCTTGACAGCCCTAAATTTAAGGGGAAATTCCTAAACGAAGAGTCAAAATGTTTAATTTTGGAAGTGCCGAAACAAACCATTTCAACACAGGCAACCTTAATTCAAACTTTTCCTAATTCTTGAGTGCTTCACTTTGCAATGTTAGCATTGTTTTATTGTTTTGTGTTATAATGGGAAAATACTATGGAGAAACTGGTGAAGCCATGTAAAGTATAAGGAAGCTTATTAGAACTGGCTGAAACTACAAAAAAAAAACACTTTCACAGAAAACTCACTGGGTTTTTTTTTTCAAACCCTTCTACTTACTGTCTATTTTGATAACCCTTGCACATAAACAAGCTGAAATAAGGTGCATGGGGTATACTGGTTGAAAAGATTTAGTTCATATTTAAATATAATTATCCTTTTTTTTTTAAAGGGATAATTCTGAGGTTGGTTAGACTTAAAATATTCTTCTTTTAAAAACACATGCATACATATGCCACTTCTCTGCAGTGTCTGTTTTTGATTTTATGAAACAAGAATTCTTTTCTTTAAGGTTTGTATACTTGTGAGGCATATGAAGTTCAGAGTGTGTCAACTCTGACAGTGTCCTTAGATTTAAATATTTTCTCTTATTTTACTAGACCTATTATTATTTAGATTGCATCAGAACATAGGAGGCCCAGTTATGCACCAGGACCTCCTTGTGTTATACATTTGTACAAATGCATAGCAAAGAGATGGTCCCTGCCCACAGAGCTTACAATTGAAGTGTAAAGTTTTGTACTAACAGCTTCTTCTGCAGAAGTCACTTCCCGTTCATTATTCAAGGAAGTCATACTCTTGACTTTGCATTCCCTTAGAAACAGATTTCCATTCTATAAACTGAGAAAATCAGCTTTTATGATTCTTGCTTGAAAATCCACTGGCTATTGTTTTTTTAAGTTCATATAAAATATATGTTCTCACACATCCCTTTTTTTACTGTAGTATGGAAGAAAAGATGAGACTCCAGTCTGTCAATAAGCCTTCACTCGCTTGGCAGGTGATCTGCTGTTAGGTTAGCAGGTGTGAAAACATTTAGAAAACTGTGTCTTAAAGACTACCCGTTGAATGCATGACCTGCAATGTTATGTATGCTGTGCACCTGCAACCACTTCCTGACAGGTACAAAACAGAATTGTTAGGAAAGTACCGCACCTTGCACTAAGTTCTGTTCCGTTGAAAAATGTATTGTATGTATGTCAAGAGGGACAGGGTCAGCTCAAAATGGAATTAGTTTTTCTCTCTTTACAAAGTTCTATATGTTCATGCTTCCAAAATAAATTAGTTTAATGCTATTTTTTTTAAATTGGCATCAGTGGCTGAACATGGTTTATTATAGCACAGATACTAATGTAATTTAAGTGTGATTAAGGAAATAAAATCCATTAACTGATCTCATTTTCAGGCTTCTTGGTGGCAGAGGTAAATAAAGGAGAAAAATTAAAATCTTTGTTTGAATTATGGGATAACTTGGAGACCCCAACCAAGATAGGGCTGTTTTATGCATTTGCACGCTGCCTAGCATACTAAGAGACAGCATTTGCCTTCAACCAGACAGACAAAAAGTAGGAGAGAGGATGAATTTTGATCCTTATTATATAATGTTGTGAATTGAGGCACACAGTGTATTCTGGCTTGCCTAGTCACTCAGGAAGACTGTCAGGGCCAGGAATGGATCTCAAGCTCTGTTGAGTCTTAACTATGAGACCTCCTTTCTTTTCACATCCATGTCCTCCTTTTTTTTTTTTAAGAATGAAATATCAGTTTTTTTTATTATTGGTTAAAGAGTTATTTTCAAGTTCCAGCTTCAGACACGTTTTCAGCAATTAAAAAAAAAGAAGAGAGTGCAGATGGCAAGAGACTTTCTATGGGGTTTTATTTACTAAAATGCCCTGGATATAGTTTCACTTTGTCTGTGCTCAATATTGATTATGATTCCACCTGCCATGAAACAAGAACTGCAAGTTCTGTTCTTTGATAAACAGGGTGGAAGGCAATCCAGTTTCTCTGTAGCTGTAGCATAGGTAAGTACTTCAGGAACCTCTGCTGAAATACTCAGATGTAACTTTTGCGATTCACTGAGTATTGGACTAAAAATGCCACCTCCCAAAGAAGGATTGTCCAGTGGTTAGGGCATTAGTCTGGATGGACTACTAGCTATACTCTTTATGAAGTGGTAGATATTTTTCCTCTCCAGACCCTCTGTCTTTATCCATAAGAACAAAATGTAATGCTTTGCAAAGGAGGGTAAATATCTCCATTTTTGGATGGGTAAACTGAGGCACAGGCAGGTTAGGTGATTTGCACAAGGGGGGACAACAAGTTGGTGGCAAAGGTGGGAATAGACCCTAGGACTCTCTTTGGAGTGTGAGCTTAGTCTCCACATTCCTTTCCTACAAAAGCCATCATGCATGGATTAGATGTGAAGAAGGTGCTGAAGTTTTTCCTGATCAAAACTTAAGAAACCAAAAATTACTTTTAGGACAGGTCAATGGGATGCTTATCTTCAGGCAACATCCTACTAAGTAGTAACATATGTTGTGTAATGCAGGGACAATACATTGCCCTTTCTCAGACAACTTTGGGCTCACTTCACCAGCTGTGAGGCAGCTGCCAAAATATGTTTGCACTGAGTTTCTCTAGCTGATGTCTCTAAGGTAGCCAACTGGGAGGAGTTTTGGTCACCATAACTATTCAGACTCAGGGTAGGTCACATGCTTAGGTTGGTCAATTTCCCTGACTATTCACTGCAGAGTCCGTCCACCCCCCCCCCCTTTTTTTTTTTTTGTCTCTGTGACTGAGATTCCATGAAGGCAATTGATAGAGAAAACAAGCTTACTCATCTGTAATTGGAGTCTTGCAAATATATTGCTTCCACAGCATGACAGTCCACCCTTGCTTTATCTTTGGAGTTCTACTCATGACTCCTGTTCATAGATACAGTCTTAATACCTCCTAGTGAATGCAGTGAGGTATGGAACCCCTGGAAGGTTTTGAGTTTGTGCAGGTTCATATGCTGTTCCAGGAGGCATACGCTGTAAATTCAGTATAGTCAGTGAATCCAGCTGTATAGCCTCTTCATGCACTTGCAGTGCAGATGCTGTATACAAATGAATATTTGTGTGCCTTGATAATTTTGCCTCATTAATTGTACAAGTTTTTTTCTGATGTGGGGAGGAATTTTGAAAACATACTGTGAAAAGTGATTCTGGAAAAGTGGCACAATTGGGTTCTGTGTTTGTGTGTCAGTGATTTCCTTATCAAATGCACTCAGTCCAGGGATAAAGAAAGATTTGCCTGACTTCCAACCCTAAGCTCTGACATCCAAAGTCCCCCTAAGCTCTGACATCCAAACTGGGTTCTTTCTGCATTTTATTTAATAACCAATAATAAAGGTCCTGCAGGCCAAATTGTGCCCTTAGTTACACACACGCTGCCTTGTTGCTTTTCCGTGGTTTTGCACAGGTGTAACAAACTGGAATTTAGTAAACGATCCTGAGGATTCACAAGGGGTAGAATCTCTGCCACTTCTCCCTCTCTCTGAGCTGTGTTGGCTCCATATTGCTAACATGGGTAAAAACTTTTTTGGCACTGAAGTTAACAGTAGTGACTCAGCACACAGGAAGCAACTCTGCTGAGGTGAGAGTGTACCATTTTTATATAGATTTCAGAGTAGCAGCCGTGTTAGTCTGTATCCGCAAAAAGAAAAGGAGGACTTGTGGCATCTTAGAGACTAGCAAATTTATTTGAGCATAAGCTTTCGTGAGCTACAGCTCACTTCTTGCATTCAATGGAAAGGTATATAGGTACTCCAAGGAAATGGTGGACCAACCCTTAAACATTCATTTCTAATATGTTAGTCTTGAATTCAGAGCACCACTTCTAATTACATGGACTCCGTACTTTGAAGCTTTTGGTTTTTGAAGGCAGAATGCCAGATAATTATTGGTCAGTGATCAAATGAATTCCTTAAAACAAGGCATAATTTGTTGGTATGACTCTGCAGTAGAAAATGTGTATGTGTATACTGTTCACATTGACTTGATCTGTGGTTGTACATCTTAATTTGTCTTGTGATCTCTTACAAGCTATTAAAAAGAAGGGCCAAATAAAAATCTGGTGATTTTATTTCTAAATGAATGTTTTCCTTCTCCCCCCGCCCCATAAAAAACCCCAAAAGAGAGCTTTTTTTTTTTTTAAAGGCTTTATAAGGTTTCCAAGTTCTTGTGAGTGAAGGCTGCCTTCAGCTCATAGTTCCTTCTAACTTTGTCTGCAGAGCAGCCAAAAATAATAGATTCTGCATACTTAGAATTGTGGGTCTAGAAGTCTTACCACAGCCCAGCAAGGTCAGCAAGTTTCTCACAAATGGTGCTCCCTTGAAGTCAAGACTTAAGAGTTCTGCATGAACTACAGCTATGGCTATCTGCTAGCGTTAATCTCCACAGGAATATGTAAGTCCCCCTCCATTTGCTTATGAGGGCTGACTGTCTGTAATTGGAGGAATGTTTTGGTTGTGCATTTGACCTTGCTTCTGTATATCCCTGCCCATTTTCTTCCTCCTTTGGATTATAGTTTTTATGTATGCTCTTCAGTGTATATAGTTATATATCTCTTACCAATCTTTTCATGTGCTGTAATACATAGTTATATATATTGCTTACTGTATTTTTTTTCACTCCATGGATCTGATGAAGTGGGTTTTAGCCCACGAAAGCTTATGCCCAAATAAATCTGTTAGTCTCTAAGGTACCACAAGGACTCCTCATTGTTTTTACCTTTCTCTCTGTGTTTGGTGTGAGTAAGTACAATGAAGGCACCTAGCTAGCAGAGGGAAGAAATTGGAACTGCTGGGTTTTCTTCCATTTTTTCTTCCCTGTTTTCCAAATAGGCAGATAGCAGCATTGGACTATCAATTGTTTAATCTTCTCCCCTCTCAATCTAGTTCTGTCTCGTTTCTTTGTGCACTTTAACCTGCTGCTGCGTCATCCGTGGTCGCCCACTCCCCAGCTCTCTGTCGCTATTCACAGGTTCTGTGCTTTTTGACTGGAAATGGCTGGAACGGCTAACAGAAAAAGATGGAATTGTATCTTCTACAGCTCAAATGAGTTTGGCTATGGGATTCTTCTCTTTTGCAAGGACTTGCTGTTGCTGTTCCCCAAGGAATTGGTAGTCACACTGGACCTATTCTTTTATGCTCAAAAGACTGGCTGCTTCTCACTCCTAAGGGAGGCGAACCCTTTAGCTCGAACAAGCCATACACTTCCTTCTTGTACCCAGGGCTGGTTAGCTTTTTTTAAGGCATTTTAAAGAAGTCTCATTGTTTGGAATATGGCATTCCAGCACTTGGTCTAAACACAAACAGGTGTGTAAGTGCTGGAGAGGTGGATTTGAAATTCCTCAAAGGTCACAGGTGAAGACTAATTCAGGTGTTAGATCAGAGTTTCCCTTCTGGAGCTGGTGAGCATCTTCCAGACTAAGAATCGTTTCCTGCTGCTTCTGCCCATGAGCAGGTGACACTTTGTAACTAGTGTTAGTCAAAAATTTTCAACAGAACAGTTATCTATCAAAAAATGCAGTTTCACCAAAATCAACAGGGTTTGTGGAGTTTGTCGATATTGACAAACTTCATTGGTTAAAAGTCTGAACAAGTCATTTAGACCAGGGGTGGGCAAACTTTTTGGCCTGAGGGCCACATAGAGGTATGGGGATGAGGGGTTTGGAGTGCAGGAGGGGACTCCAGGCTGGGACCAATGGGTTCAGAGGGCAGGAGGAGGAATCAGGGAGGGGGCATGGGGGGATGTGGGCTCTGGGGTGGTGCTGGGGATGAGGGGCTTGGGGTACAAGAGTGGGCTCTGGGCTGGGATCGAGGGGTTCAGAGGGTGGGAGGGGGATCAGGGCTGTGGCAGGGGATTGGGGCGTGAGGGTGGCTCAGGGGTGCAAGCTTCGGGCAGCACTTATCTCAAGCAGTTCCTGTTAGCATTTCCCCCCTCTGGCTCCAAGGGTCTGGACCAGGGTTTTTAGCTGCATGGATGGATAGAAGAGGCTGTAAATAAGCATTCCCCAGTGAGCATTCTGGGCTAGCATTTCAAAAAAACCCAGTGTTCTTAAACATCAGCAGCATACCACAGAACATCTAGTAGCTGTATTGCACTAGAGATGTCGACTGTCTGCTTTTTCAGTTGAATTTCTAAGTAGTCCCTTACCCCGAGCTTTGAAAGCTCAAAGACATCCTCAGCCATGTTTGTCTCCCCCACTGCATGAAGCAGGAATATTTGAGAAAGGTCTTGTGTGTGTCTTTTTTTTAAAGGCCTCAATTTTCTTCCAGAAATGATCTCAGGCTCTTTCTGTACCTAGATGTTTGGTTTCTAAATGTTGTAATAATTTAGAAGGCTTCATGCTCAAGCTGCCAGCATCTCCGAGCACAGTATATGCTCTGGTTTCAGATTTGTCAATGTAAAACTATCGTGTATCTCTCACCATTCAGTTTTTCCTTTCTGAGCTATCCCTGGAACAACTTGATACTGTAATATCCACACAATGATTTATCTTTCCAAATTGCCCACTGGCCACAATTAAGTTTTAGCAAAGACTGAACAATTGATGCAGTGCAGTCACGGAGGCTCAACAGTACCCTCAAAGCCTGAGCAATTACAGCTAATATGTCCACTGTTCAAATTCATTGACGTGCGTGTGGATGCTACGCTTAGTTTTGTCCATACTATAGAATGATTGTAATGGTGAGTGCGCTGTTTTATATGTGATCTGTCCAGGCATATGCTCAGGTACACGTTTAATACTGACTTTATTAGTAGAAACTCTGGTAGCCTGCGGCACACACGTATGTCCTGTGCTAGTCTGCTGTGGCCCTTTTGCTAGGCTCTCAGATTACAATAATATGGTGGCTTTAAAAGGACACATTTCCTATCCCTTTTTAATAACCATATAAAGTCTATGGAGTTCCTTTTTCATTCCTCTCCAAACTCCTGGTCCCTCCTCTAGGACACAGGTCATGTCCCATGCTTTGGGAAACAACTGCTCTCATTGTCAAAACTCTCAGGAAGGTTTATTGGGGGGGGGGGGTGGTTTCTGATCCACATGTCTCCAGATCTCCTGCTTGTGTCAGGACAGGGCTCTTCCTCCTTCCTGATATTCTGAACCTTTTCTGCCAGAGTGGCCCATCTTCCATAGCAGCCTAGAAAGAGGACAGCTTGGTTTGGCATATGAGAAGAAATATGTGAAGAGTTTCCTTTAAAGGGGAATTGTACTTGTGTCATCTTTGAACCTTCCAAATTTTCTTCATTGTACGGGACATTTTCTCTAAGAGCTTGTCTACACAGGAAGCTTAAGCCAAATTAACTAAAGCTGTGAATTCAAAGCACATTAATTGAAGTGTGTTTAAACCCCTGTATGGATGCTCTAATTCAGATATAAAATTGCCTTGCTTTAGCAAATGTGCTTTAAAACTAATGTGCTTTAAATTCACATTTTTAGTAAATTTAGTTTAACTTTCCCCAGTGACCCTATATATCCATGCCCCCAGTGATGTTCTGTCAGCTTTGACCACTTCTAAATCATGTTCATTCTGAACAATGCCACTGTGTCTTGAAAAGGGATCAGGGTAAGGATTTGGGACTTTGAGTTCTTGGTATTCTTTAAAACTGTGCGCTGGGCGTTAAAGGAGCTTTTGGAGGCCTTATAGATTTTTCTGTAGGTTATAATGCGGCTTTTTCCTGTTTCTTGTTATCCGTAGCCAGGAATAGACATCATAATTAAGGTTACCACTTCTTGGAATTTTAACATAGTTTGAAAAAATTGATTTTGCTCCCCCCCTCCCTCCCCCCCCCCCCCCCCCGGCCCAGTTCCATACTTTGGTTCTTTTTACTCTCAAAGATGCATGGATTTGTGGTGATGGTATAAGTATGCAGATGGATAGTTATCTCCATTCACCGCCTGACTAGAGCTGTGTGGCGATAAGGTAACTTTATTTTGCAAAGGATTTGATATTTTGAAATTTGGTTTTCCGATTTGGCACAAAACCCCCAAACTTCAGAATTCTACAAAAGGGAGTGGCACCCCAGCCCTGGGCCACTCTGCCGGATCGGCTTCCCCAGAGCCGTGGTCTCTGACTTTGGCACAGTTCGGCAGGCAGACTGCTGAGGAGCCAGAGGATGAGCTGGGAGGAGATGGTGGTTTCTGTCAGAAGCTGCCTTGGAGTCCCTCCAAACTTCATATAAATCCCAGCTGTCTCTGTGACACACTTTTTTTTTTTATTTTTGACAAATCACCAAATTCCAAAGGGGATGGGGGGGAAGGTTTCACGGGATTTCTTACCAGCTCTACTTGTAACCATCAAATTAGCCCTTTTGGTCTGTTCCCCAGTGCAGATCCTCCACCTTCCTTCCACTCTATAGCCAGTAATAGAACCTGAAGCTTCTCCATTAATTTTCCTGTGCTTTCCTGAGCGACAGTGTTGTGACTCCAGAAGGAACTTTCCAGCTAGAAGGCTAGTCTTGTTGTGACTTTTTTGAGAAGTTTCAACTCTTGAAGTGCTTCTACATTTCTATTAATGTTCTCTTTTACATCAGAGTTTATATTTCCATTCATTTAAACTCTGGTTTAAATGATTCATAAGACTGGGACTTTTCATCTGGGAAAAGAGATGACTAAGGGGGGATATGATAGAGGTTTATAACATCATGACTGGTGTCATGAGAAAGTAGATAAGGAAGGGTTGTTTACTCTTTCTCATAACACACAAATTAGGGGTCTCCAAATGAAATTAATAGGCAGCAGGTTTAAAATAAACAAAAGGAAGTATTTCTTCACACGACGCACAGCCAACCTGTGGAACTCTTTGCCAGAGGATGTTGAGGGCCAAGACTATAACAGGGTTCAAAAAAGAACTAGATAAATTCATGGAGGATAGGTCCATCAATGCCTGTTAGCCAGGATGGGCAGGGATGGCGTCCCTAGCCTCTGTTTGCCAGAAGCTGGGAATGGATGACATGGAATGGATCACTTGATGATTCCCTGTTCTGTTCATTCCCTCTGGGGCACCTGGTACTGGCCACTGTTGGAAGATGGGATACTCGACTAGATGGACCTTTGGTCTGAATCAGTATGACCATTCTTATGTTCTTACGGTTATTGTCACTGTTTAGATAAGGTTGCTGATATCTTTAGTCACAATTTGAGTCTTAAATTTGTGGTTTTTTTAATCTTATGCTCTCTCCTGATGTCTGTAACCTTCTTGTGAGTTAATGAGCTATTTTAAGCTCTGAGGTGATCAAGGGTTGTGTATTGCTCTTGCTAATTAGAGAAACACTCTTAAATTTCTATTAACTGAAATTCTGCAGAGGGTAAAAAGCTTTTTAAAAACATTTATCTATAGAGCCTGAATAAGATGGGTCATGTCAAAATCTTTGTTTTCAAAATTTCCTAAATTAAATATCCATGAAAGTAATGATTCTACACTATAGTGTAAAAATGTTGTTTTTTTTTTTTGAAACTGTGCCACAGAAAGCCATTGAAGATGAAATACAGGCTCATTAAAGAAATTTTTGCTGCACAGGGACCACTCTCCTGTCAGAGGTGTTGTGTTGTTGTCCTGTCCGCAGGGCTACCAAGTAAGCTGTAGAATGTGATGGTAGTAATTGCTAATATTTCTGAATGGAAAGTGCTAGTAACCCAGCTTCTGCTGCTTTATGTATATTCTTCAGGTGCAAACAATGGGAGCGAACATTGACTGACTCAGATTTTCCTGGGTCCAATACACTTGTAAGCAGAGAACTAACCAAATGCACACAGCAGAGTCTAAAAGTTTCAAACTTTCCAAGCCGAGCTAGATAATGCTAAAGCATTATCTGGTGCACTGATTAAAAAATAATAAATGTTCTTTGGCACCATCAAATACGGGTTCTGAAAAATTGTTAAATGTACTATCTTACAGTGGTACTCTGAAACCTATCTTACAGCATGTGAAGCAGCTGCCAGGGGGCAGTCTCGCTGGAGGAACTGATATTCTTAAGCATGGCTTTGCAAACTAATTTGACTCCTGATTTGTATTTTGCTACCCTCTCTAAGCCTTTTAGAAATAGAAAGACTTCAACTTCAGCTGTGATGGGAAAATAGTATCTTTTCCATATCTTATATCTTTAAAAAAAAAAAATCTCCAAAAGGAAAAAGGACAGGACTACGTCACCTGTTCTGAGAAAAGTGGACTATGGTGTATCAGACTAGATTCCAGATTTGACTAGAATCACACAGGCTTAAATAAACCTCTCTGTTCTGGATGTATGGAGTTGGTGTTTGATATCTATTTTAAGTTATTCGATAGTGGCTCTTGGTGTAGTATTTAAGCCCTTTCCATCTGCTGTTTCTTTCTTCCCAGACATACTAAGGCCCAATGAGAGCTGAGGGCATTCAGCCCCTTGCCTGGCTTTGATGTAAGAATGCTGTTTAATTATAAGAAATTTTAGTTTTTGTTAGGATCCCCTGCAACTCTTAGCTTCCTCCCTGTCCCTTGAAAACAAACGAATGTTGGGTGATGAGGGAGCATGGCAGAGAAGTGGATAACTCTGAGCCAGGTAGGGAACAGTTGGAACCTCCTAAAGGTTCCAGAGTTTGGGTTCATCCCTGTTGTAATGTTAATTCTTCTCTTGACTGATGTCTGTGTCAGGTTGATTCTGTATGTTGTGATCTGAAACCATTTTTTTTAACTTAAGCTATTAGTGATCTATTTTGTTCGAAACAGTACTTCATTTACTGATCATTTAATTCAGTTTATTTTATAATATGGTGAATTATGTGTAAGAGAATCCTATGGAAAAGTTTTCAGAAACTAGATGGAACTGATATTTGTTTGCCAGAAGTCTTGTTCTTTAGCTGTCTTTGTCATTTTTTCCTCTCTCTTTCTGTAATTCACAGATATTGTATGGATTTATAGAAGTCTGCAAAAGATAATATGATACATTAGGTGTCGTGGTTAGATTCCCTCAACCTTACCTGAACATAACTTAGGAAGAAACATCATATGAATTCAGAATTCAGATCTCTGACAGGTTCTATGTTGCATTCTCTTAAATTCCAGATGCTAATTTTAAGATAATTGTAGCTAGCCCTTCTTTTGGAGAGAGATAGCTGCATGTCCCATGCTGGGAACATATACATTAGAAGCAAGGTTGTCTGCCAGTTTTGGTAGTTTTGGGGAGAGGGGGCTGAGGGACATAACTTGGGGTCAATTGCCCTTGAAGGTGTGCTTCAGAGGATATTTAAAAAAAAAAAAAAAAAAAAGTCTTGTCATTCTTTTACCAAAACATCCTGTAAATAGGTGTGGGCATCACGTTTGGGATGGGTTGTTGAAGTATTTTTTCATGCTTTGTTTTTTATCTTTTATAAATATCAGGAATGTCAAGTTTGGTCTTCACTGGTTTTCTTGCATGTCTCAGAGCATATTGTTTTACCCTACTTTAAGTGAGAGGATAGGGTTTTGCGTCTGAAGAGATACTCTTTCTCCAACAGTCTGACTCTAAAATTCCCTCCTCTGTCACATGCTTACCTTTCATTCTCTTGACTCTGATGTTACCATTTCACTTGTTCTTATATCATCTTTTTTTTGTTTGTTTAATGTCATAAATCTCCAACATTTCAGGCCTTTTCGTATGTCAGAAAGAAGCAAAAAAGGGGCACAAGCTAACTACTTCTCTCCGTTGCTTGTCATCTTTAACATGATATTTTAATAGTGTATGTGTAGGGGGGAGATCTGTAAGTCTTCCAGTAGCTCTTGGGGTGAAGGCGAATTTTTTCTGTTCCTTGTCCAACACCAAGGAAGCCAAATTAGTCAAATAATCTAAATTAGATAACTGGTAGTCTCTCAGGGAATATGGTGTTTTAACTCCTCAGGCTCTCAAATTTAGGAGATGAAGTCAAAGCTTCCTGCAATTGTGGCTTTCCAAATAAGAAACTGATCATTCACACAATGTTTAATTGTTTGATTTCTGGGATTTTTTTCAAGCCTTTCAATCAGATTAATTTTTTTGGACTGTGTCCACGAAATGTTGTAAATTAGCATTTTTATTAGAAAACTTTAGAGTTTAGAGCTCTAAAGAAAAAAAAATCACACTTCTGTCTGAATTTAAGTTACTAGTACAAGTAACGCACACAATTTCTAGACCTGGAAAGAAAGTACAGGTGCTGGGAGAAGTCTGTCTTCTTCTCTTTTGTTTACTTTGTGCATTTGAGGGCACTTAGTATACAGTCTTGTTTGTTTTTCCCCTCTATGGTCTGTTGGTTTCCTGTGGATTTTTTTTTTTTTTTGGTGTGGGCCTTTCACACAGCAACAGTAGAGGGCGAGAAACATTTTCATATTTAAGAAAAAAAAAATAAAGATTGCAAAACCGCATTTGGCAGGGATGGGCTCAGGTGTATATGTTGAGAGTGAAAAATAGTTTCTGGTACTCTTCGGAAACTGACTAGTTTTAAAAATACATTTTCCCTGTGGACCCCTTGCAGAGATTCTTGGGCATCATGGTGAAAAGGGGAGAGCTGTGATGCTGGGTAAATGAAAAAGTAGTTCTTTTCTCTTAGTTGGAAAAGAAGTTAGTCAAAGTTTCATTATTGCCCTTATGTAAAGAGGTGATGACTTGTGTAGTTTTCTGAGTATAACTTTTGTAATTTCTGATTAAATTAGATCAAATAGAGATGTCACCTTCATCTTGGGCAGTCGAAACAGAAATTGAAAGCTGTTGAAAGGAACTACAGTGTCTTCCCAGGTTTTGTATAGAGTATGAAGTAGGTTCCACATGGCTTGATAATGATTTTTCTAATATCATGGACAAGTTCAACCCTTGGCCCATACAGATATTCCTATTGTCAATATGTGCGTAACCTGCTGTGCAATTAAAGGCTAAGAGCCTTAGCCTTCCCTCGTCATACTTGAGAAGATTTGTTCAAGCAGGTACCACAGTGATGTATGGTATAAATGTGTAGATAATGTCTCTCTGTAGGCTGTGAAACCCTTCTTGAAGGTTGATGGGAGTTTTGTTTGGGAAGAGTGGGGTTGCACTCCAGCTGGAAGAGCTGCGGGCAGCTGTCTTGACAGAAGAGGACTGACAGAGTCTGGGTGTGGCAGAAGGTGCTGGCATGTGGGGCATTGAGGGATGAGATGTCTTGGGATTCTAATGACTACTTGCAATGGGGTAACAAGTGGGCTATGTGTTGGGTCAGGGAAGGCTGATGGTGTGGTACAAATATTAGCTGATCAGTTAATACCAAAGCGGTGTGGGTTCCATATCTGGATTGGAATGAGTGACAGAATTCTGTCTTTGCCTCTGTCTAGAACCCTGATTACAGTAGCTACAAATTGAGGTTATGTTTATTAGAAAAGCAATTCTTAATGTGCCCCCCAAAATCCCCAGGAGACCAGTGCAGTGCATGAGGCAGAATGCTATACTGAATTTATATTTCTCCTCTGTGTTCCTTCGTGGCCATTTCTTCAAGTACATATGCTGCATTTTGAACATGTGCAGGCAAAAAAAAAGCATGTTTGCATGTGACTGATGCTGCAGAGTGGGTCTAATTTCTGAGGGGGGGGAGCACCTAACATCAGCTCTGTTCTCAGCCTTGCCTTACCTCCCCACCCAAAAAGTCCAAAGCCAAGGAGGAGGCAATTGAAATCCTCCTGAATTGTTTTACATAAGTCTTCAGCTTTTATGTTGTACTCTTGAATAGCTAGCTACAAATATTTTGTGCCTCTTTTTAATAGTTAATTGGCAAAGGGTAGCATGAGCCTCACCTCCGATCTTCCACACAACCAGCCCAGGTGCTGTCCTTTCTCAGATGAGCTCTCTTGCTGGCCTTGCCCAAGGCCTCCCCCACTGATAAAAACAACAAGGATGCTGCACCAGAAACTGTGTTGCCCCTACCAGTTAGTTCAGACGCATTGGTACCACTTTGTGATGACAGTGCCCTGCATAATCAATATTTATTTCTTGTAACTAGAGATTTGTACCCTTCAAATATGATTAAATAGCCACTTTGAATGTACTGCTGAAGCTGTTTGCCCGCTTCGGGTGTTTCAGGGGCGTGATGCAACCACGCCTTCGCAAATGCTTGGTAGCGGGCTGTGTGCATTTAGTAATAAAAGGAGCCTTTGCCCTTACACAGAGAGAAGATAGGGTAGCTTCTAACCAAGCCCTTAGCTGTGTATTCAGGTATTGAGCTGCCCCCCCCCCCAGCACTTTCAGGTCTACTTTCTGGGAAGGAGATGGAGTTGGGCCCTTGGTCTTCCAGGCCTATGCTTGTCTCACCCTTTTGTATGCTGGACATCAGCTGTTGGTCATTTTGGGGTGCTCTGTGCAATCTCCCTGCTCTCCGACTGCATTAGTGGGATGGAAGTCTGTTTGGTGGCTGCTCCTGTGAGTGATCCCCTCCTCTCCAGATATGCCATCAGATATCTTACAGCTTGCATGCCTGGGTGACACTCCTCCCAGCACCTTTTCTGCCCTAACTCTCTCACTGCTCACGCCACTCTTCCCTCATCTGCTGTCTGCATCCTGTGTCATATTTAAGGGTATTCACATCGTCCTCTTGTAGCTGTTGTAATGCATTCCCCAGTGTGAACTCTCTGTCATTACAGCATTCATTTCACTGGCCCTTTCCCTCACCCTCATGTGGCTATAATTACTCACGTAAGCAAGTGCAGTCTGACAGCAGCATGGAAGAAAGACCCTCCAAAGAAGTATACTGAACTGCATCCTGATTTGTAGCTTTCTTTGCTCTCTGTTGCCATTGTTTTGTGGGGTCTTTCCACTTGCTCCCTGCTCCGTTTGTACCACATGGCCCTCTCTGCCCAACCCACTGAAAGAGTCTGCTGCAGCCTGAGGTTACACAGCCTGGCTCAAGCTATTGACTCATGGGTGTAGTTCTGAAGGTTCTTGGTTCATTCCCTGGTGTGTTGGCCAAGATGGCATCCATCATGTGCACAGCATAGAATCGTGCCTGGTTTGGGATTGTGTATGTGCAATTAGAGATTGAGGGGCACACTTTCATAAATCAGCAAATGAATTGAATAAACACAATTTAGCGGGAATCCCAATCTTTGAAGTGTCAGAGTGTATCAGAAATCATGACTCTAGCAAATTCTGCTTTGCTGCCATGTCTGGATGTAAAAGACATAATGAAGAGCAAAACGACCTATCCGCGCACCATAGGAGATGTTGCTACAGTAAATGCCTATCTAGACCCATACCCAGGCTATTGGTATGTAATCTGGCCACACAAGACACACAGCAAGACAGAGCAGAAATTGAACGACAGCTTTAATTACGAAATTCCTTGCTTCTGAGTGTGTTAGACTCGTGGTGAGATTTTAACATTTAGTCTAAGCATAGTGTTTAGAGAAGAAAATGTTTGTCAATTCATCTTCTTACCAGTTCTGTCCTATAGCTCTATCAGATTAGTCTGGTATAGGAATATAGTTACAGCTGTACTATAGGTTTAATCTCAAGTATAGGTTTAATCTTTACATGGAGACACTACCATTTACATAATTTTGAATCCCGATACTTCTATTCGTGTCAGCTGAGCCATCTTAATTTCATTGCAGTATGGTATGTAATGGGAACCCTTCAGATTCAGAGTGGTCCAGCCCTTTTCAGTACCGTGGGCCAGATGCTAGTTTGGGGGCACTTCCACAGGCCACACACACAAATATATCCTCAGATTTCAGAAGCAAATTACTTTTTTTAGGGTTTAGCCTTTAAGGCAATAATGGGATTAAGAAGTAATACAGTTAAATTAAGATGATAACTTGGCTATTAGTGAGAACCCTGAGGGAAAAAGGCTTTTTTCCACACAAGTGTCGATATCGATGTCAATAGTGGCAAGTCTGCAGCTAAGAAACTCCTTAGTAGGGCCATAGGCTGGCCAGCGTTCAGACCCCCACTTAGTTCCTTCTGACAGAGACCGAAAATCAGAACTTCAATGACGTATCAAGGGAGAGGCGCCCCCACAAATTTTTCAGTGGTACGCATGCCCCTCCCCCTCCTGGCTCAGGGAGGAGACTGGCAGTGGGCACACTGTGATCGGGGTGTGTGCTGAGACCCTTTGGCCTGTGCAGCAGGAAGGGGTGCCATCTGCACTGACCATAGTGGAGTGAGGAACAGGGACCCAGCCTCCTAACTTGCTCCCTTTGGTCAGCTCAGCAGAGACCCAGCAGCCACTGCCTCCCCTCCTGGCTGTGCCCAAGACAGCAGTGCGGGCAGCCCTGCAGCCAGGGACCCACTGCCTGCCCAGGAGGTAATGGCCTGGGGCACCTGCTGGAATCCTGGCTCTGTGTGCTGGGAGGGGACTGGAGACCCCAGCACTTCCCCTGCCCCTGGTGGAATAGCTGTGGGGAGTTGCAGCCTGGATGCTGGGACTTGGCACCAAGTTTATTTAAGCTGCATACACAGTGTGTACACTTGGCCTTCTCTGCTTTATTTCTGCAAACCAGGAGGAGATTGAAATTGACAAGAATCCTGCTTCCTTGAGCAGTGTGATAAATATATCTCTCCTTTTCCAGAGCTGGGGATTGTTAACCCCTTCTGTGCTATGGTAAAACATTTGTGTGTTGGTTGGCATAGAAATTAAGTGAGCTTGCTCTGTGTGTAATGCTGCCATAAATAAACGAGGTGTGTTTGAATATCTGATACCAAAAAAATTCCAGCAGTGAAATTATATATTCTAATTTAGTTATCCTTACATCACTTTCATGTGGGGATTAGTATTTGGATTTTGTACAGTTTGTTCCAGGTGGTACCTAGACAACTTATTTCAACCTTAAAGTGCAGGTTAGTCTTGCTTTTTATTTTAAATAGAATTCTGGTTGGAGTGAAAATTCCGCTCTTTTGTAATCCTTGTAGTGCTTCATTACAGGCAGAAGTCCAGTGGATATAGCAATTGCAGTCCTGGAGGCTATTGTGTATCAAGGTTGTTTGCTAGCAAGTCTGTCCTCCATTCCAAGAATCTCAAAATTAAACTGACGGCTCTGACTAGCAGTATGTTCACAGGTGTGTGGAGAAAATTTCTGGCTAGCAATGCTGTAATGTGGGGAACCACTGATAACTTTTCCCCTTCTGTCGGAGAGTTAATTTATTAGTCCAATATCTTGGGAACACTGGTTAAGTAAATTGTCTTGACGGGGGCGCTGGAGCAGTATGTGGTGGGGGGGTGGCTGAGAGCCATTGACCCAAACTGCGAACTCTGTATATAATGGAAACCACTTCAAGACAGGGGTGCGGCAGCCCCCTCCCCCCCACACCCCAATTCCAGCACCTAAGTTTCTTGAGGTCTGGAGGAATGGAAAACATTTGAGTGTTTGTAAGGAGACTACTATGTGGGTGCCTAAACTTGGCTACACAAAGACACATTAGCCACTTCAAGAGCATCTGGGCTGTACTTGTTTGAATCAGAAATGCCTGGGCCACAGTATTGCTGGCTCTTATATTGTGCTTGGTTGTGGATATAAATTGCTTGTGTCTGTTTACCAGCAACAAAAAGCAGCAGTTGATCAGCTTTGTCTTCACCCTGCAATTACAGGGAGAGGGCAGCCAAGAACCAGCCATATATCAGGAATCTGTGGGTTGAATTTGGCCCTCAGGCTGCATGTTGTTCATTCCTGGTTTTATTGCTGACAGTCTTTCAGTGAAGTCTCATTTTATTGGGCGTTTTGTAACAGGCAGAATAGAGAGTTTGAGAATCGCTCCCTCTGTACTTCCTTCAGTAGGTTTTAAAATGTGAGAAAGTTGGGGAGGGAATGAAATCTTAGGATCTAAACTGTATGTGGAAAGTAAAGCAAACCTACTTAGGACATTAACATAAACATACTGATCCAGTTGTAACATGTAAGAGAGGCACACCTGCAGAGTTCTGAAAGGAGACCTTGCAGTGACTTGAAATATGCAGATGCAGGTTGTGTGCCTGTTTGTATAATGGGAGAGATTGTTTATCCCGAGCATTAAAAAATTGATAAACAGATACTTTAGATTACCTCTGCTTGCAAAGTGAAAATATACTTGTGGTATGTTGTGTGTGTTTGTTTGTTTGTTTGTTTGTTTGTTTTTTGGGCAACTGGAAGCTGAGTAAAGATAGGACTCCAGATAAAAGTGATTTTTAGTTTCCTCAGGAATTCTCTGTCAAACGGGAGGATCCTCTGCCCATTTTCACTAGATGCTCGATGTCATGCCCAGCTTCCTTCCAACAGAGGACTAGCTGGGGTTCCTTCAGTTGGCTAGAGAAGAGGTGCCCCGAGCAATGTAAGGCCTTGAATTGTTTGCATATGGCGGCCCAAAGAGGGAGAGAGTAATTTTTACCTTTGTAAATTCATGGTTTCTTTAGAGCAGTTGAGTAAAGATTCTTAGGTTTAGAGAGACCCTCCTGCCACATTCACCTTTTCAGTCTGTCACCAGTGGGGCTTTTGCCAACGGTGCTTTTTTTGGCACTTAAGCGCGTTTTCTTAATGTTTCAGATTGATCTATGATGCCCTTGGAGATTTTTCTAGCTTTCTCACTTTACAGCTCACAGTGAAACGTACTGTCTAAAATGTTTTTTCTTCACTTTTGTCTTATTTTAGTGCAGTTCAGTCTTGTTGCAAAAATGATTGTTCCAGTACGTGGCTGCAAGCATGCTAAGCCTGGCTGTGTTCCTCCTTAGCCGTGAGCAGATGAGATTGTTTGTTTGGTCCCATCCCTCCTCTTCTCTCCCCTCTCTGCCCCCTGTTCCTTTCTGCTGCACGAGCACTAGGCATGTCTGGCTGAGGCTGGACTTCTGGCCTGTCATTCTTGCTGCTTTTGCCAGATGTAGGTCAAATGGAGCAAATGCCATGATTGTAACTTGGCCCTGCAGGCCTCTGTTTTAGTCTGATTTTTCTCTCTTAATAAATTGGTTTTAATGAGACCATTTGAGTTTTGGATTGTATTTGAGGGTGAGTTGAGGGAAAAGGTGGTTTATCATGGAGCACTCAGCTGATGCAAGTTGCTAAGAAAAGTGCCTCTTAGTCACTGGGTGCAGTCAGTAGGAGCTCAGGGGGAGCCAGCTGACCATGGTGAGTGGCAGGATTAGAGGACCTCAGGTTGTCTGCCATCTGAAATCAGATTCCTGGCTCTTCCCTTCAATGGCACCACCCTTTTTAGAGTAGTAATAAATTCTGCCCTAATGGAGAATAAACCTTGGAGGCTTGTTTGCAGCCATGTCGCAGAAAAAACAATGCTTGGTGAGTTGTTTTCTGGGACATAGCTACAGCACAGTGCAGAAACCTACTCAGAATCCTCATCCGGCGTCAGTCACTGGCACAGTGACTAGTAATAAGTGGGTTACAATGGGCTAACTTTTGAGCTTTCAACTTTTGGAAGCTCTCAGCTGGGGAGCCAACATGGAGGGAAGAGGAAGTGGTGTGTATAAATCTCCTCATCTAATCACTTGCCTTCTGAATGGCAGCTAAGGAAGAACATACCCAATGCCTGCATCATTTTGGCTGTCCTGGAAAAGCATTACCAAGGAAGAGCATTGGGTCTTTGCAGTGAGAATATGTTGAATTTGCTAATTTCCTATCCCTGTATATTTTTACCTCCTGTAGAACTGATTTCTCTTGATGATTTAATTGGGGATTGGTCCTGCTTTGAGCAGGGGGTTGGACTAGATGACATCCTGAGGTCCCTTCCAACCCTGATATTCTATGATTCTATGATAATTACTGGTTGGATAATGCATTTAGTGAGATAACGAATGTCTAACTTGGAATTTGTTTGGCTTGCCATATATCTTTTCGTTCAGCTGTGTCTGTTACAAAGGTTTTCACAGGAGCTCAGTATCATTTTGCTTAGGTAATTTGCACTCTGAAAACTTAGTTTGTAAAGAGTAAAGTAGCTTGAATGCTTTAAAGGCAATGAGTATTGGGAACAGATCATTCAGAGATGATATTGCCGCGGAAGCCAAAGAGACTTTTAAGTATTTGGCAATATTGAGAGTTTCAGGTAAATAGATTCCAACTTGCTGATATGGAACAGTGACAGCCTGTTGTCCCATTTGTCCTCTGATCAGCTTATGGAATGTTGTTGTATGACAAATGTAACTGTCTGTTACCATGGTGTTTCAGTCAGTGGCTATTCATCCACATTTCTCTTCTCTAATACTAGTCCCATTAAGAGTTTGTTTATGGGGCCAAATATTCCCTGTGTGTCCAACAGTCTGTCTTGAGGGAGAGCACAGATACGGCTGAGTATGCCCAGGTCATAAGAAATCTTTTCAGCTCAACACACTTGGGATCATGCTTTACTGCTGATTTCAGAGTATGCCACTCACTGGCTGGCTGTGGTGTTCGCTGCTGACGGTAGCATACGTGATTCCTGGCTTGGCAGAGAAGCATGTCTCTGTCCCCCTTACATCAGGGGACACACCAGAATGTATTTCTTAACACCCCTTTGTGTACCATGGTTGAATTCTGTCTAGCTGTATAAAAATGTACACAATCCACTAGTATGGATTTGTGGGGGTGTGCTTCATTTCCTCCCTTGCACACCACACAACTAAGGGGAAGGATTTAGTCCATAGTTTGAGAAATGAAAAATATCTCAAAATAACAGTCCAACTTAAAGGGTCCTTTTGAAAAACTACCTGCATTTTGACATCGACCCAGTACAAGGTGAGTACTGTAGTTTCAAATGATACCATTCAGCGAAACATGGTAGATGGAATTAAATTCTCCTGGGTATCTTCTGTAGTTCCTTTCTTGGTTCCTGTGTGAAAACACAATGTGGAATCTTTAGTCATCAAAATATTTTTCTAACTCCTCTTACTGCTTCATTGCTGCCCGTGTTGTCTTTTTTTTTTTTTAATTGTACAATGACAATGCCTTGACACTGTGACTTCGCAGGAGTGACATCTGGAAAGAGGCAGTGACTTGTGCGGGAGAAATTCTTCCTTTGAAATTACATTACATTTGGGGGGAACATCCTTGGTCATTAACCTCAGATCTCAAAACAGGGTTTTACTTTGTGATCCTTGTTTAAAAGTTGCACTCATTAGTAACACTGTAGTTAGAAATTGCCTAGGTGTGTCCATTACAACCTCCTCTATGGCAGAATTAATGACTTTGTGACATACTTCAGGCAGTAGGAACGTGGCATTCGAGGTTTGAATCCAAGGAAATGTTGTTGTTTTAAATTTGGAAATGTGATCCTACTTTGATTTATAGGTGTCAGGTAATAGCAGTATAGTGTTTTGGCCATTGTTTGTGGTTCCTATAGCAGTGTTTTTTGTTCGTGTAATAATTGCTGGGTCATTAATTCCATAATGTGATCTAATTTGTTTTCATGATATGGACACAGTGTCAAATTTTACTTGAGTGTTTGCTATTAGTTATGTTTTATCAAGTACAGGTAAAACATTTGGGGGACTCTTTGTTTTGACATATTATATAATTTTAACATTCTCTTGGGCTGGCTGATCTGCAGAGATTGGAGGATTCTTTGCCTGCATACTTAAAATAGAGTGAGATGTGAAAATTTAGGGCCCAATCCTGAAATCAGCGGCACTATCTGTCTGAGTAAGGTTTACAGGCTCAGGCCGCTATTATGTGAACAGATATCTTGGTCAGCTTGTTTGCAGCTGAGTCTGTCTGTTAGTCTGCATTATACTTTGCACATGATCATCTTCTTTTTTTTTTTTTTTTTTTGATCAAGTTATTTTGCAATTGAAAGTTTTTATATGCTTCTGACTTGGCGGACGTTTAACCTAGATCATGTGAGTAGCCATGTTGCTTGTGTCCTATTCGCTCTAGCTTGGTATGCTGATGAAGTGAGCTGTAGCTCACGAAAGCTTATGCTCAGATAAATTGGTTAGTCTCTAAGGTGCCACAAGTACTCCTTTTCTTTTTGCGAATACAGACTAACACGGCTGCTACTCTGAAACCTGGTGTGAAAATGTGTGGGAATATGTGGCTAAAGGGTGTGGTGTCAAGGAGGGAGTCAAGAAAGAGGTAGTGGATGGAGACTAAGGGTATATCTACATAGCAAAGAGAAACCTATGGCTGGCCCGGGCTCCAGCTCAAGCCTAGAAGTCTACACAGCAATGAAACAGCCCAAACTCTGCAAGCTTGAGTTGGCTGGCGTGGGCCAGTTGCGGGGTTTTCTTTACTGTGTAGATGTACCCTTAGAATATGACTGTTACTGTAAAAACAAAATTATGCTTTCCCTGGACATAGGGGTTCTAGGAATAGTTCTAACTTTTTTTTAAAAAAAGTAGTGAGAAATCAGCTTTTTTTTCTTTGCATTCAAATACTGTACTATTCTTGTATATGTCATGCTTAGAAGCTTCCTATCCCACTAGAGCCTGAATCGTACCTAAGGCCCTACCAAATTCACGGCCCATTTTGGTCAGTTTCATGATCATAGGATTTTAAAAATAATTTCATGATTTCAGCTATTTAACCCTGCAATTTCATGGTGGTGTAACTGTAGGGGTCCTGACCCAAGAAGGGGTTGGGAGGGTCACAAGGTTATTGTAAAGGGCGGGGGGGGGGGGGCCTGCGGGACTGCTACCCTTACTTCTGTGCTGCTCCTGATGGTGGTGCTGCCTTCAGAGCTGGGCAGCTGGAGAGCAGTGGCTGTGGGCCGGGAGCCCAGCTCTGAAGGCAGAGCCGCCGCCAGCAGCAGGGCAGAAATAAGGATGGCGCAGAAGTAAGGATCGTGTGGTATGGTGTTGCCACCCTTCCTTCTGTGCTGCTGCTGGTGGGGTGCCGCCTTCAGAGCTGGGTGCTTGGCTAACAGCCACCGCTCTCCGGCTGCCCAGCTCTGAAGGCAGTGGAGAAGTAAGGGTGGCCATCCTGTGACCTCCCAAAATAACCTTGTGACCCCCACCCCCCCGTAACTCCCTTTTGGGTCAGGCCCCTCAATTTGAGAAACGCTGGTCTCCCCTGTGAAATCTGTATTGTATCAGGTAAAAGCACACACAAGATCAGACTTTGGGAGGGAGGAGACCAGATTTCACAGTCCGTGATACGTTTTTCGTGGCGGTGAATTTGGTGTGGCCCTAATCCTACCACAAAGCCTGCTAAGCAGCTTAACAGATCTTAAATCAATATGGTTGTATACCGAGTAAATTGGGACAGACTGTGGCCCAGAAACGGCAGTATTAATTCACTAGGATTAATGAATCAGCTCCCCAAGAAGTGAAGGTGTTATGCCTTTGACCGAATGCCTCACGGCATCCCTAGTGCATACCCCAGTTGCTCATTAATGCAAATCGTGGGGCTAGCATAGCTGGAGAGGCACAGCTGTACAGATGTAGCAGCACCACTGTGCCAACGGGAGGAGCGCTCCTGTCCGCCTAAGTCCTCCACCACCCCAGCCGGCACAGAGCTCCTTCCGCCGCCATAGTGCTGTCCACACTGGTGCGTAGGTCGCTGTAAGTGACGTGACTCGGGGTGGCTTTTTCACACCCCTGAGCGACTTCAGTCATACGAAAGTAAGCGCTAGTGTGTACAGGTCCTTGGTTCTTAGTTGTAGTGCTGGGAAACGTATCCTGGCAGAACCCATGTTGTATGTGTTCTGTGGATAAATAGGATTTTGGCCTCGAGCTGCCAAACTGGCACCTTTCTCAAGGGCTAAATCACTCTGGAAATTTTTTAAAGGGATGATTTATCAAGTAATTGTAGGAGACGCTGAAATAATGGAATTAGGAGAGCTATATGGGAGATGAATAATGAAGCTGGGAGAGTAGTTTATTAACAGGGTGGATTTATCTAGATTATAAATTCATCCAGATGTGTAAACTCTTCAGGCCAAGGTTCATGGTTTTTCCTGTGCCAACTGCCCTGTTGGTGCTTAACGAACAATCATGTTCAGATTATTTGTCAAATTACTTTTTATGGTGCCAACGGGCACTTGACAGAGGCATAATGAAAAGGTCCCTACCTCACTCCACCCTACCATAGGGAGTTTACGGTCTTAACACCTGCTTGATTGAGAGGTTTTGCAAGGGAGCTTCCATTTACTATTGAACTGGATAATCTTAGGTAGGACATGCCTTCTCACCCCCTTCTTTGGAATAAAAGGAGGGTTTTTTTTTAGAGTCTGGCTTGTTTTGCCCAGCAACCTTCTGCCAACTCTTTGATGATCCCCTTTGGCTCACAAGAGGTGGGGCAGAAGGGGGAAAGGATGAACTAGGGGGGTTTATAACTGCTGGGGGGAGAATTGGTCTGAGGGAGGAGGTGCTTGTGCTGCAGCCGCAGAGGGCAGCAGAGAAGGGAGATGCACCCAGAATGAAACTACAAGCCGGTGACGGTGAGTGAGAAAACCGGGATGAGGCTCCAGGAGCTTGAGAGCAGGTGACAGCGCAAGACAACCAGGCTCCAGTTTAGGGCAGCAGGGCATGTGAGCGGAGCAGCCCTGGAGTCCGCCAGACAGAGATGCAGCCACTTACTTCGGTGTGGATGGGGGACAGGGATGTTGCAGGGCCGGACTACTGGAATTCAGAGCACAGAGTGTGATAACATCCAGTCAGAGGCCACTGATGGAGGAGTGTGTGACTGGGGGTCAGGGGGAAGTGGGTAGATGGCTACAGGTAAACAAGAAGAGCAACAGAGAGTTCCTTTCTTTCATTAAATCTGAGTAACTTTGAATTAAACCCCCATCAGGAGCAACACCATTCCTTGTTTCGCAATGGGGGTATGGGGATTGAGACCTGAGCCTGAAGGGGATTAGCTGCCGAATGCAAGGGGAGCTGAATACTCAGCATCTCTTGGAGTCAGACCCATGTAGCAAAGGGGTGCATTCGGGGTGGACTGGGGATAAGGCTAGTGTAGCATGGTGCCCATCTTGTGGTCCCTGCAGATGCCAGACAGGAAGTGAGCTAGAGAGAAACACACTTCCTTCAGAATTTTATAGCTATGATTGCCTAGAAAGACATGTTTTAAGTGCCAAGATGAAAGAAGCTGGAAGCACATTTATTAAATAAACCATATACGAAGTAATAACATGAGTCTGGTCTGGTCAGCCTCTCTTCCCTCTTTGCTTGACCCTTCGGTACCTCTGTGCACTTACCCTCAACAGCGGGTTAAGGCTGATCAAATAGGAACCTTCCAGCAACTCGTGGAGCATCTTCAACTTTTATTGGCTTATGTGGTAGTTCAGTCTGCTCACTGCTTTACGGGACTGGTTTTATATCCTGGCAGTCCAAGTTCCTGCCAAAACTAAGCAGTTTGTACGTGGTGAAATAATAATAATGATTAATACTTAGCACTTAGCAAAGGTGGGTAAGTATGATCATCTCTATGGTATAGATGGGTAAATGAAGCACAGAGAGTTGAAATGTCTTTCTCAAGGTCACAACAGACAGAACAAGAAGCAATGGTCTCAAGTTACAATGGGGGAGGTCTAGGTTGGATATTTGGAAACACAATTTCACTAGAAGGGTGGTGAAGCACTGGAATGGGTTCCCTAGGAAGGTAGTTGAATCTCCATCCTTAAAGGTTTTTAAGGCCCAGCGTGATAAAGCCCTGGCTGGGATGATTTAGTCGGGGTTGGTCCTGCTTTGAGCAGGGGGTTGGACTAGATGACCTCCTGGGGTCTCTTCCAACCCTAATCTTCTATGATTCTATGAACAGGCTAGTATCAGAGCTGGGAATAGAACCCAGGTTGCCCTTACCTAGGCCTTGTCTTAAACCCTGGCATGTTTCCTACAATATCCCCCTGGTGGGAGTACTAATGTACGGGCTCTTGGTGCCACAAGCATTTTTCCTGCTGTGTTGTTTAAACCCCTGGGCCCAGTCCATGCTGACTTTCTCACCATTGCTAGCACAGGCTTCCACAGACAACACAACAGTGGGCGATTTTGTGAAAATGTATACGTTGGCAAGGCCTGGTCTGTTATCCTATCAAGTCCCTTACTGCCTCACATAGCTAATAAGAGAGGACTTTCATTGTGGAAATGCTGCATAGGCTGTGCTCTTGTTGGTTTGTGGGGCTATCTTGGCTGAGCAGCGCCACTTCAGTATTTCCTGACCGGCTGGAGTGCCCTGCTTCCTGCCCCCATCTCTGTAGTCAGCAAAGCAACTAGCTGGCCGTGGCTGCTGGGGAAGGTGGCAAGCGCCTGCCTGAGGATGTAGGGTGCCATCATGCCTCTTCGGCACATACACAGATTCAGCCTCTGCCACTTCTATCTGCAACTTGGCAGTTGCAATTAAGTATTTCTTGTATGAATTTGAGTTTGAAAGGGGCGGGGAAGTAATTTGAAGGCTTCTCAAGCTTTTGTGGTGTGAGCTAATTAAATGTTTGGATTGTTAAACTAGTTAATATTTAAACTATGAGCTGCTCAAGTTAGTGAGTCTGTTAGGTAGGACCAGATTTTATAAATCAGTCTATGTTACCACTTAAGCATGATAGTGATTTGTGTTTTTTGTCTTTAGTTATAATTACGCTGTTGCACTTTGTTAGAGGGTTGGTGTTCTCGTTCTGTGCTATCAGCAGCTTTCTTTTCCGCCTAGAGAGACCATCTAAATGTAGCAATTCACACTTTTTTAAAATAAATTACATTGATGTAATTTCTGTTTACTTAACTATGTGTCTGATCTCACATCTTTACTTTTGGCTTTAGAACTATTACTGTAGATAGGATTATGATGGACTAAACTGCATTACCAGGTCAAAGGTTTTGAGATTGGGGCTGCTAAAAATCTAACTGAGAATAAAACTGAACCATATATTACATGCATTTGGGGGGGGGGGGGGAATGCTAAGGTTGTATGGTTAAATACTCAAGTCAAGATCTTCCAAAATTAATCTTCCACTCACAACTTTGTCTTCCTCCCCTTATGCTTATGCATTACAGTACACGCTTTAATTTATATGATCACAGTAGTTCTCAAATATAACATACAATTTTTATAGCCTTGCATACACGTCTAGCATCTTAAAGCACTGTGATCTTCCTGTGTGTCTGTCAGCTCATAATGTCATTTATCTTAAATTTACTGGGTAATTTTTTCTTACATGACACACTTCAGATTAAGAATAACAACCTTAAATAATAGTGGACATTTTGCTTTAGTATATTGGCTAGTTAATTTTTTAGTTAACTGCTTTATTGTGAAATTGTGCCTAAGGAAGGCAGTTCTGGTGGTTGAAAAAAAGATTTATAATGTTGCTAACTGAATTATTAATGTACATACCTTAGAGAAAGAGTTTACCATATTAAAATGTCTATCAATAAAGAAAAGGAGGACTTGTGGCACCTTAGAGACTAACCAATTTATTAGAGCATAAGCTTTCGTGAGCTACAGCTCACTTCTTCAGATGCATATCGTGGAAACTGCAGCAGGCTTTATATATACACAGAGAATATGAAACAATACCTATTCCCACCCCACTGTCCTGCTGGTAATAGCTTATCTAAAGTGATTTCCAGCACAAATCCAGGTTTTCTCACCCTCCACCCCCCCACACAAATTCACTCTCCTGCTGGTGATAGCCCATCCAAAGTGATAACTCTTTACACAATGTGCATGACAATTAAGCTGGGCTATTTCCTGCATAAATCCAGGTTCTCACATCCCCCCCACCCCCATACACACACAAACTCACTCTCCTGCTGGTAATAGCTCATCCAAACTGACCACTCTTCAAGTTAAAATCCAAGTTAAACCAGAACATCTGGGGGGGGGGCGGGTAGGAAAAAACAAGAGGAAACAGGCTACCTTGCATAATGACTTAGCCACTCCAAGTCTCTATTTAAGCCTAAATTAATAGTATCCAATTTGCAAATGAATTCCAATTCAGCAGTTTCTCGCTGGAGTCTGGATTTGAAGTTTTTTTGTTTTAAGATAGCGACCTTCATGTCTGTGATCGCGTGACCAGAGAGATTGAAGTGTTCTCCGACTGGTTTATGAATGTTATAATTCTTGACATCTGATTTGTGTCCATTTATTCTTTTACGTAGAGACTGTCCAGTTTGACCAATGTACATGGCAGAGGGGCATTGCTGGCACATGATGGCATATATCACATTGGTGGATGTGCAGGTGAACGAGCCTCTGATAGTGTGGCTGATGTTATTAGGCCCTGTGATGGTGTCCCCTGAATAGATATGTGGGCACAGTTGGCAACGGGCTTTGTTGCAAGGATAAGTTCCTGGGTTAGTGGTTCTGTTGTGTGGTATGTGGTTGTTGGTGAGTATTTGCTTCAGGTTGCGGGGCTGTCTGTAGGCAAGGACTGGCCTGTCTCCCAAGATTTGTGAGAGTGTTGGGTCATCCTTTAGGATAGGTTGTAGATCCTTAATAATGCGTTGGAGGGGTTTTAGTTGGGGGCTGAAGGTGACGGCTAGTGGCGTTCTGTTATTTTCTTTGTTAGGCCTGTCCTGTAGTAGGTAACTTCTGGGAACTCTTCTGGCTCTATCAATCTGTTTCTTTACTTCTGCAGGTGGGTATTGTAGTTGTAAGAAAGCTTGACAGAGATCTTGTAGGTGTTTGTCTCTGTCTGAGGGGTTGGAGCAAATGCGGTTGTATCGCAGAGCTTGGCTGTAGACGATGGATCGTGTGGTGTGGTCAGGGTGAAAGCTGGAGGCATGCAGAGACACTTAAGCATTAATAAGTATAAAAGAATGGGAATAACGCGATGCATGTACCTATGGTCGGCTGTAAAAAAACAAAAAAAAGGAACAGAAAACCTTGTGGTGTCTGTTCATACATACCTGGGTGGAGTTAAGTTTGCACATATTAACTGTTTCTTGATTTTTTTGGTAAGTACTTCACTGTGGAACTTCAGTGTCTTTGGTGGATGTGTTTTGTATGGAATTTCCTGGGGGGGTGTGTGTTGTTTCTTTTTTAAAAGAAAAAAGATGGATGGGAAGAAAAAGCTTAGAAAGGAACTTTTTTCCAGGACTGAAAAACTCTTTTATAGCTTATAAATATTGCATGTCAGTTCCAGATTGTGGAACTCTATAGCCAGGTGCCACTGTACATACTTTTCGATGCCCCCAAGAGGGTGTCACCTGTAGACCTTGAATTAACAGGGGCCCTGCCTCCAACTCTTCACCCCTTACAAAAGCAACAGAGACCCTTCCCTTAGCTTCAGTTCTCCTTACCAATTTTATAATATATAGTTGACTGTGAATATAACTTAGCTGTGCAGCTCAGCCTGCCTTAGTTATGCACTTCACAAACTTGGTGCACTTCACAAACTTGGTACAAAAACACCCAACAACAAAACAAGAACAAAAACCTGTCTGCTGTAAATGCTCAGTATAGAGATTTCAGACACTCAAGAACTCTGGCAACTCCGAAGGATATCTAACAGATCATGGCCAGGCGCTGCTCCTCAGTAAGAACTAGCGCCAGGCCAGATTTCAGCTTTTGAGTCTTATCTGTTTTGGCTGCTTAAAACAAGCAAAAAAAAATTTTTTTTTTTTTTTTGGGTAACGGGGGAAAATGTATTTTCTTCTTGTTCAGAAATGGCTGAATCTTGTTTTCACTTGCCCTTTCCTCTTGGGTAGGAAAGAATCTTAGAAAACGTCATCCTGAATTGTGAAAGCTTCAGAAAGTTATGAGCCACTGCATACCAAATGGGTGTGGGGAAGGAAGATTTTTCATGTAGAAACCAACCTGTAGCCTTTAGCAGGCCTACTGCGAGTGCTACCACTAATAACTGGCATCTAACTACAATGAAATATGTTTTTTAAAACAATATATATGTATTAGCTTCTACTTCTGTTTTAGTATTTCAGTTTACAAAATTAACCCATCTTTCATGAGCTGACATGTTTCTATTCTGTATACTCTGAAGATTCTTGTATTGCATCCTGTTATCTATGCATCTAATTTCTTTCAGGAAATGTTGGGTTCTTCAATAACATGAGTTTGTTTTTCAATTGATAAGGCTCGGTAATGAGTGGAAGCAGGAAAGGCATGCTAAAGAATTACTGCATTTTAAAATCTAATAGGCAGCAGGATGAAGAAATGGAAAATGACTTAAACATGCTGGAAAGTTGCCTTATTAGTATTCAGTAATGCAGAGCAGGACTTCCTTTGGCACAGGAAAATAAGTCCGCTTAAACCCTGTCTCTTCTCCCCTCTATCCTAGCATATGTACACTTGTGGGCATTTTTAGAGCATGTGATTGAGAATCATTTTATGCCTTGTAATGTCAGTGTGGACTCTTATATAAACGCTAAACCATAGAGGACAAAGTGGCTAGACAGAAGTCATGTGTGGCTAGATAAGGCATTAAGTTCTGAAGTGTGCAATAACTATGAACATTGACAAGTTGCTCTCTCCAGTGGGAATGGTGGAAACTCAACTTCGTTGTTTGGTCTGGAATTCTTAACATAATTTAAATGGATTAAAAAAGGAAAACCAGCAGAGGCTACAAGAAACAAAAAAGTAAATGGCAATCGGTAGTGGTTTTAAAAAAATTATTTCAGTGTGGTTTGGGAAAACGTTAAGTTGTGCATGTTGTCAGTTAAACCATGTAAGCTTGCGATCTTATAGGTGGGACTGGTAGCACCACCTTTGATTAAGGTTGCCCAACACTTTCCATTATAAGACCCCGTTTTCACTTATAACTTTGCCAAATTTTAACTGTTTGGGCTGATGTTTTCTATGCCAGATGTCTGTCTGAAGCTGGTTTTTGGGGGAGGGGATATTTCGTGTTCATCCACTTCTGGGAATGAGGCTAGGGAAAAATTCTGTGCGCTGAATGAGGTGATGTCCTATGTGGGGAAATGTGCTCATATAATTTAAAGATAATTCATCCCCATAGTGCATATGCATTATGAGACTAAGATGGCACAGGCAACCATTTTTTACCTTCTCTCCCCAATATGTTGGGTATCATTGTCTCAATTTGATTTTGCTTGTTCAGTGAATTAAAATATTTCTGCAGGTTTGATGTTTAGTAGAACTATAGTGTCTAGTTGCTGATGGCCTTTGTTTGTGGGCTTAATAAAAAGGGGAAGGCAGAAGTAAAATGCTGAGTGTGAACATGCCCTTCTTGGAAACAAGTCTGGGACAGATGCTCACTAATTGGAGCGAGACCAAGAAAGATAGGGAGAGAAAAAGTTAATTTATGTTTGACGGGCCATGAAATAACTTTCTCATTTTGTCCTAGCAAGTCAGTCCAACTGATTATTAATGTGAGTTGCAGTAATAAGCACTTCATCTGCTGTAGGGAGATTGGGGTGGGGGGAGAGCTCTCTACATGGTAACAAAATGCCACTTAATTTTGGTCCCTTTGAAGTGAGACCGGTTTTAATTGTATTTAGGGATGTGCCATTTTAGGAGGCTAGCCATATTGAGATAGAGGTTGAGAATTTCCTAAAGATGTCCCTTTTAAAGATCTGATCATGCAACGTGCACGTTGGTAACCCTGTTTCACCAGGTAGTCCTGTTGTTAGTCTTAGGCTGGTTCCGAAGGAAGCGCTACTGCTTGAACAACGATGTTGTAATCTTTGAATTTTCAAACTAATCACAAAGCAACAAAGATACATTTATTCTCCATTTTTGTTTCAAGAGTTTGCTGACATTTTTACTATAAAAATAGAAAATTGGGAAAACGGGTCACAAATGTGCATACAAACAAGAGTTGTGTACTTCACTGGTTTAAAAGCTGTGAGAGTCAGCTGGAGTATGATCTTAGACATTCTCTTCCTCTCACACAGGCTTTGTGTGGTAGCTTTTTATAGCTTTTCTTTTCTAAATAGATGTGTGCGCATATTCTAATAGGCAACATGCAAAACAAACTGAACGTTGGTGCGATGATAAAGGTAGCACTAAAAAGTCAGGAAGATGGTGAGTTAAGGTTGAAAGCTCAAGTGTAACTCTGCCCCCTTGTGCTCTGTCAATTAATATATGATCTCTTCATTATAAATAACTTGTCAATTAATCCATTCTACAGTTTCTTGTACAGCTTTGTGTAAAATAAGTTGCAGTACAGTCCATACAAGTCTCTCTTTGATGTTGAGTTGTCAGTGAGAGCTACAAAACAAGGTGAGGCTGAAGAAAAGTCAGTTAGGTAGTTTCTGTTATGAACATTTTAAAATTGAATGGCCTGGAGTTCAAGGCAGTTCTAGCTTTTACATAATTACTCACTTCTGTCAACCCAGTGACTGTGACAGCCCAATGTTCCAAGCCATTATATTTAATTTGAGCTTAAAAAAGGAATGAAAATGTTTTAAATCTTATTTATTTAGACCATCGTAACTTTAAAACTATTGAACACTGTTTTTGTTTTCAAACTAAGTTTACAGAGACTGAAGTTAAGAGTAAAGAGTCCCGAGTTAAAATCCTTGTGTTGAGAATGACTGACTGACTGTGAACAAGACATGGAACAATATTTACCCTCTTCCAGTAGAGATGTTCTGAGGTCTAGCTACTGTTCGTAGAGTGCTGTGTACATATCAAAGCATCAGTGGCACTTGTGAGACTAAAGTTCTGTAGTTCCTTGTTCTCAGTCCTGTAGTAATTCCTCTAGTCTGTATGGGTCATAGAGGTTGTCATTGCTACTGCTGTTCCAAGTTAGTAGTTTCCCTGCCAAATTCTGAAGGTGTAAATTTTGGAAGACTTTAAAGTACCTATACAGTGAGAGCGAAAGCACTTTGAGTTCAATCTTAAGAATTTCTCAGTGTCTCTGATTTTCTAAAGTTCTTAAGAACCTAACAGCAGATACACCTGCAAATATATGAAAAACTTGTAAACACTACTAAATCAATTTACTTCAAAGTTAGTTTGTTCCTTCCAAATTAGCTTTTCTTGATGAAAACTGTAAAATAAGCCAGGTTCGAACTGGATTGGTTCGATCTATTGAGTTATGCATATGCAAATCTGTTTGCATCCTCTGAGAAGTCCCTCTTTTTAACCCTACAATAAAATGGTTTAAAGGATTATGCTCATAATTTATACACCATGACACACGCACAAATCACCTTTGGAATTTGTTGGAATGTTACGAGTAGCTGAAAAAGTAGGTTTTAATAGAAGCTGGAATTCAACTTTGCTTATATGTTTTGCTGCTTTGGAAGCTGTAATTAGCTATATATGCATCCAAGTAATAGGAAGATGTGCGAAGTGATAGAATCATAGAATATCAGGGTTGGAAGGGACCTCAGGAGGTCATCTAGTCCAACCCCCTGCTCAAAGCAGGACCGATCCCCAATTAAATCATCCCAGCCAGGGCTTTGTCAAGCCTGACCTTAAAAACTTCTAAGGAAGGAGGTTCCACCACCTCTCTAGGCATTCCAGTGTTTCACCACACTCCTAGTGAAAAAGTTTTTCCTAACATCCATGTTCATCTGAAAACTTCCTTTCTTTAAGTATTAAGGCCCTCTGATCTAGCTCACGGTGAGTCTGCCGAGGCTTTCATAGTTTGGTAGCTCAGAGGAAATATGTGCTCATGCTTTATGGTAGGTATACTTCAAATGACAGTTTAAGTTGATGTGGGTCAGTTGAATACAGTCACGGTGGGCGCCTGTCCATGGCGATGCTGTCAATAGGTTGGCTCCTCAGGAAGACAGGCTAATTAATCACTGTGCCAGTGTGTGACAGGTGTGGTTTTTATCCCCAGAGCCATAGTCTGATTGCAAGACCCCTGTAGGATATATAGACCCTATTTCATAGAGAGAGGAAATCTTCGGTTAAGCACGGAAACATTTTCCTAAAATGTGCAATGTGGCAAGTTCATCACTCTGTAAGAATCTTAACTCTTCCATTTTAAAGTATTATATATTTTTAATGTGATTAAATGATTCAGCAATGTTCCTTGACTGGGCCAACTTTTAATTTTTTTTTTTTTTTAAATGACAAGGTATATGTTAAGTCACTATTCAGCATGTGCAGTAATTTGGTTTTCATGGGGCATTTTACTGTGTACACAGTTGGGTTTTCAAAAATTAAATATGAACTCTGACTTTAACAGTTCTTGAAATGTAGGGTTTTGTATGTTCATTTTATTTGGAGCCTTACCTTAGCTGACAGTTTGCTCCAGGCAGGCTGGCTAGTACAGTTTATGCATATACATCTTAAATGGAAATAGTTATAAAAAATGATGTTGTTGAGTTATTACGTGCTCATTAAAACTCTTTGCTTATCCAGAAACGCTGAAATCTCAGTTGAGCGGGGGAACATTCCTTTGATGTAATAGTAGACTTTAAACTTTAATAGCACACTAAAGATTTAATTTTGTATAAATCCCCAAACCGTATTTTAAAAAAAGAGGTGGGGGGGAGGGTTGGAAGAACTAGGATCATTTTGGTCTCAAGGCCAGAGCTTTGCTAGATGGGTTTAATAAAGGGAAATGAAGTAGACGTCTGAAGCCCAGCACCACGAAGGTCTTCGCAAGCATTTCAGAATGATGTATTACGTTAGTACATTGGAAAGCAGTCTAACAAAATAGGGCCCAATCCTGCAAACACTTATGCATGTGAGAAACATTGACTTCAACAAGATCGCTCACATGCTTAAAGTTAAACATCGAGTAAGTGCTGCAGGATGTATTCGACCACGTAGCCCAGAATGACGCGCAGCCCCCAGCCCCGTGTCGATGAAGTAGGTGTCCTGGAAACTGACTATACGCCCAAGGAAGTGATGGCCAGACTCTCAAAAACACAGCTCCTGGGAAAGACTGCATCCCCTACAGCCTCCTGAAAAAGCGAGATCCCGGCTGCCTGGTCCTCGCCACGCTCTTCAACCAATGCAAGCGATTCTGCCGGACTCCCAGCTCCTGGAAAAAGGCCATGATGGTACTGGTGTACAAGAAGGGCGAGCGGGATGACCCCAGCAACTGTAGGCCCATCTCCCTCTGCTCCACGATGTACAAGCTCTATGCCAGCTGCCTGGCTTCAAGGATCACAGAGTGGTCAGTGAGCGGGGGAGCCATCAGCTCCATCCAGAAAGGCTTCATGTCCTCAGAGGGCTGCTATGAACACAACTTTGTCCTCCAAACCACCATCAAAACGGCCAGAAGGGCGCTGAGGTAGTGCACAGTAGCGTGGCTCGACCTGGCTAACGCCTTTGGGTCCTTGCCCCACCACCACATCTTTGCCACGCTCCAGGAGTTTGGGATGCTAGAGAACTTCCTTCGTGTGATCCGAGAGGTGTACGAGGGATGCAGCACCACCATTCGCTCTGTCAACGGGGAGACTGCTAAGATCCCGATCCGGAGTGGAGTTAAGCAGGGCTGTTCCCTCAGCCCCATCATCTTTAACCTCGCCATGGAGCCATTGCTGCGAGCGATCTCCAATGGCACAGATAGCTTCAACCTCCACAGTGAGAGTGTGAGCGTCCTGGCTTACACAGATGACCTGGTCCTGACAGTGGACGACCCAGAGAGCCTCCAACGTATGCTAGATGCCACCAGTCGAGCCGCCGACTGGGTGGGGTTCCGCTTCAATGCAAAGAAGTGCGCAATTCTCCACATTGACAGCAGCAAAAGGGACTCGGTGCAGACAACGGGGTTCCAGATCCAGGGCAAGCCTGTCATCTCCCTGGCAGAGGGGCAGGCGTACCAGCACCTCAGCACACCAATGGGTTTCCGTGTCCGGCAGACACCCGAGGACACCATCCAGGAGATCTTGCAGGACACCGCCAAGATTGATGCCTCTCTGCTAGCACAGTGGCAGAAGATAAATGCCCTGAACACCTTCCTGATCCCTCACATCTCGTTCGTCCTAAGGGGATCCGCCGTGGTGAAGGTACCCCTCAACAAGGCAGACAAGATTGTCTGGCAGCTGGTGAAGAAGTGGCTGTTCCTTCCCCAGAGAGCCAGCAACGAGCTGGTCTACATCGCCCACAGGCATGACAGTGCCAGCATCCCCCGCATGGGTGACCTGTGTGACATCACGGTGATCACCCACGCCTTCTGCCTGCTGATGTATCCCGACGCCATGGTAAGAAACATCGCTGCAAATGCCCTCCATGACGCGACAAAGAAGCGGATAGGCAGAGCCCCCTCCAACCAAGACATCACCACCTTCCTGAGCTGTTCCCTGGATGGCAAATTCGGACGGGACAGGCGCGACATCGCTTCACTGTTGTCCCGCGCTTGCAATGCCATGTGTCGCCTGGGGAAGCGCATTGGCTGCTGCTGGGAGTTGTGCGAGGAGCACCAGGAGCTGGGAGTCCTGATGCCACAGATCAGGTCTGACGACAACACCATCGTCACCCCGAGTGCCAGGGGCATGCTGGAGAGGATCCTGAAGGCAGCCATCCACTCACTGTACATGGAAACACTGAAGTGTAAACCGGACCAGAGTAAAGCCTTCGAACTGACCAGCAAGTGGGACGCCAGCAACCACTTCCTCGCTGGGGGCGGCTTCACCCATTTCGTCGACTGGCAGTTCATCCACCGTGCCCGGCTCAACTGCATCCCACTCAACTGAGCCGTCCACCACGGGAATCGAGACAAGCGTTGCAGGAAGTGCGGCTACTCCAACCAGACCCTGCCCCATGTCCTGTGCAGCGGCAGGCCCCACTCCAGAGCCTGGCAGCTGCACCACAATGCCACCCAGAACTGGCTGGCGAAAGCCATCGCACCGCGCCTGGGGGAGGTCGCCATGAACTGCGCAATCCCAGGTACTGACAGCAAGTTGTAACCTGACATGGTAGTCACAGAAGAGGCCCAGGAAAAGATAATCCTCGTCGACGTCATGGTCTCCTTTGAGAACAGGACCCCTACCTTCTGTGAAGTCCGCGCTCGTAAGCAGGAAAAATACGCCCCCCTGGCTGACACCCTGAGAGCGAAGAGCTACGAGGTGCAGATGGATGCCCTGATCGTCGGAGCCCTGGGCGCTTGGGACCCCTGCAATGAGCGTGTGCTGCGGGCCTGTGGGATCGATCGATCGCTACGTACGGCTCATGCAGCGCCTCTTGGTCTCGGACACTATCCGATGGTCCAGGGACATCTACATCGAATACATCACCGGCCACCGACAGTACCAGGAGGTGTGAGCTGGTACGACATCGTGCATCAACTATGGGAAAGGGACCGAGAGACTTTTTCCATTGGACCATATGAACTGGAACCATAAACTCACTGAACATTAAATCTTACCAAATGAGGGTAAATCCATCCTCATCATCGTATCCACTCGTTATACTCCACACCTGAACATAGCCATTATATGGACAACATACCCCCATATCTCAATGTCTGTACTTTGACTCATTAACCTTTTACCCCCAATCAGGGAGACTGCAGATTATGTATTCCTTACGCCACCCGTTCCTAAACCGAACTTTGCACCCCTTGATAATCTGCACCTTATTCCCTCATAACCAGAAACTTCTGTGCTTTAAACTCTGTACTGTGTTCTTTTTATTTTAACATCTTAATAAAATTATTAAATATGTTCTTAGAGGGTAAAGACATAAAACAGTAGCTTCTCCACAGAAAATAAAACAACTATAAAAAAGAATGAACCAATGCACCTGAAGTAATGGGTTAGAACTTTATTCATACCAACTGGCTTACTAAGGGAGATGGATGGAGCTGTTTCCACTGCAGTTAGCTGGGAGGAGCAGTTGAGACAAAATGCCTCCTGTACTTGGAAAACAAGTATGTGCTCGTCTACATGTAAATGGAAACTGAAATAACTAAACTGGTTTAAATTCATACCTTGAGCTGTTTTGCACAAGTCTGTGTGTGGATGCTCTTACTTTGGATTAAGAGTGTCCTGTTTTGAGTGAATTGAAATTGGTCGATAACTAAGTTCAGTTGAAATAAAGCTGCTCTTAATCTGCAATAAATGTCAGATTTCCACTGAATAACTAAAGGCGTGAAATAAAACCAATTTAGTTATTTTGATTCTGGTTTTTGGGTGGACAAGCTCTCTGAAGGCTCAGTATTCAGCCTTCTTTCTCAGATAACTGCTCCCTTTTAAAAACTCTTTTTTATATATTATTTTCATTACATGGTTAGTTTTAAAATCCTAAATATTTCTTTTTGCTTTTTTCTTGAGCTGCTGTGCTGATGCCACTCATTGGGAAGGGGGTGGAGATATTGGGGGAAGGGAGTATCTCGGGTTTATCTTACCATTCAATGCGGGGGCTGCTTTCCAACTCCCCAGCTCATTGGTCATCTCATTCCCACTGCCCTTGTCATTCCTCCTCGTCCCCCTCACTTGTATATTTTGGACCAGCAGTCCAATTACCAAATCAGTGCTGAGTCCCAGGTTTGGATGCTGGCATTCGCACATCCCAGCTCCTGCTGGGCAAGGCCCAGTACTGTTGTCATGGCTTTGGAAAGGTAGCAATAAATATTTGTTACGTTTGAAATACTCTTGTTGTTTAGAATGGTGCTGCCATAAATTGCTAAAAGCCATCAGCAGTAAATAAATGGTACTTTATGGTGGGAGGAAAGGCGGTGGAGCCATATCCAAATCCAAGAGTCTGGGACCAGTGATGGCATCACTTGAGAAAGGGCTGGAAAAACCCAGGAGAAGGAGTAGCATGCTTGCATGTGCATGATGAAGGGCAGCAAGGAGAGAAGAAAGAGGAGACCTGGACTTGACAAGTGCCTCCCAGACTTAAACTACGTAGCCCGGTCCAGCAAAGAATCTCTAGCTGCAGTGGAGAGGCAGCCTCAGTTACTTGGCATCTGGGGTAGGGAGGAATGTCGGGGGTTAAATATATAAGTGGTGGTCTCCAGTAACCCCAGGTTGTCCCTGGCAAGGACTTGGCATTTTGATTGTTTGAGCTGAGTTCTGGACTGACATGCTGGTGCCTGCTCTCTGGCTCTGCGCTGAGAGTGCCTGAAGGGGTGCTGCCATCAGACCGTTGGGAAACACTAGCTGTGTAACAAGCACATACCGCTCTCCTGCCAGGACTCCATCGGGTATTTTTTTTTCCTTTTTGGGCAAAAATTGGAAAACCGCTTTGCATCAGTGTCTGCATCATCCCCTTGTAGCAATCTCTTCCAGGACGGGGGTGTTGAGGGCATCCTGGAGTGGGCTGCACTCTGTTCCTGGGCTGCGTAATGGCCCCTTGGGGTGCTGTCAGCCAATGTAACTTAGAACAGCCCAGAGGCTGCTTGCTCAGTTGTGCTAGGGACTGAGCTGACCCTCAGCTGCATCCAGGATTTGGCACCACAAAGGTGGGTTTAAACCAAATTTCCCCCTTTCGCATCAGTCCAGACCCAAGGATCGGACCCCCAGTTCTCACCAAGCTGCCATTAAGTTCCATGGCTGCATCACGATACAAAACTATTTGGGGGTGCGGGAAGTGAGAAGCTGCTGAGGTCTGGGTTAGGGACTCCTTCCCTGCTGACCTCCCTCCCTGGTGAGAGAAACCCCCACTGAGCTATTTGTAGACTTCCTCTCCTCCTCCTTTTGAGGCATATTCTTGCAAATCAACCATTTCAGAAAAGTAATAGTCAGAAATGTGTTTTTTTAAAAAGAAAAGATCCTGCTGGAAAAGCATCTCTGCTGCCAAAACTAGGTTGGATTGCTTGGAGACTCAGAGCACAAGCTTCAGCCAGTGCACCTGTGCATCATGATCCATTATTTCCATCCTCTCTGCTCACCTCCTCCTAAGGGGTACATTTTCAGTGCATTGTGTTTGAAAACCTGTCCAGTGTCTGCAGTGTTGTGCTGGATGAAAGAGGGCGCAGGTGAGCTTGCAGGATAGCCAGTCCATCAGTTGACACAGTGTAAATGGGGTACATGTGACCATCTTTGACCTTGCACTTCAGGGTCATATTTTGTTACTATTTTTTTTTCTTTCCTTTTGCTATAGAACCATAACAGGCACAATGGAAAGACAGTACAAGTATCTGGAAAAGGTCTGAGGTTTGCCATAGGCTCTGCTTTTGGTAGTTCCCTTAAAGTGTGATCATGTATGTATTTTTAAATGGACCAACATTACTTGGTCTCAGTCCAACCCTGGAGATTTCCAGAGAGCTGTACTTTTTTGGCAAACGTTTGAAAATCGCTTTACATCTGATATCTGATGATCTCCTGCTGTGGCCACTAGATAGTATTCTTGAAAAATACACTTGTTGAGGGAATGGTCTATGCGCCCTTCCATTACTTAAAGATGGGCAGCACACTTATGAATTCATCATGGGATAGATTGTCAGAGTGGTGCACAAGGGTTTTAGATGGGCAACGCATGCCCCACCCACAAAAAACCTATCCTCCATGACCAGACATCTAGAAACTCAAAGCACCAGTATAAATTAAAAAAATGATTTAACTGAACTTTGTCGTTTCATTTTTTGCTCTCTGTAGTTTTTATATAAAGGCCTCTCAGGTTAATTCTGTCCCTGATGTGATGGCCAAAAAGCCTTCAGCCCTGGGGCAAGGAGATAAAAAGCTTGGTAACTCTGTTTTTCGTGTCAGCACCTTCTCTGTAAACCCCACTGTCCTATGATTTTGAGCGTGCCTGTTAAAAGTGCCATGAAGATTAATTCAAAGTCCAAAGCTCAGAGAGTTTTCTTTCTATATATGCTATGTATAATATATAGTTATCTATATTAGAATTAAAGGTTTTGGAGTCTAAATGAAAGAGAACAAAGGATTCAAGATATTTTGGATTTCTTTTAAAGTGAAAATATTTTCATTTTGAAACTTTGACCATGGAACTTTTCTCCTACTTTGCAAGTTTTTTTTTTTTTTAAGATACTAACTGCTTGGACCAATGTGTGTGCACAGCAGTTGGATTGATGTGTTTCATGGAATCATGACCTGATGAGCCAATAAAGATGGCACTATTGAGTCTTGCAATGAAATGCTTCCTTTTCAATGGGATGAGTCAGAAAAAAATTCATTTCACAAAATACGGTTGGATGGAGGGAAATATACAACTTTCAAATATATATATTCTTGTCAAAATAAGCATTTTGTTGACAAAGCATAAATCCTTCCTCTATTGAAGTAAATAAAATAGTTACCTGAGTAGAAAATTATGCTTTTAAGTCTCAGTACGTGTTTACATGAGCCTAAATATAAGTTTATCCAGGGGACTGGAAAACCACTAGTTTATGTAATTTAAAGACAAAATTGTTTTTCAGTTGTTACTTGACAATAGCAGACAGGAAATGAAAGATTAGGACTGATGCTTCAATCTAAAGCTAACAACAGTGAAATGATCTCCTCTATCCCTGCCCCCACCTTTCACAATGAGTTGAATTAAGAAGAGTGTGTTCCTGCTCACCTTAACACTGAATGTCTTGGATCTGGTGGTTTCTATCACAATCATAAAAGACCCTCAGAACAGCAGTCGGTGTGTTCCCCCCAAGAGTGACTTAGCCTTTCATCATCTCCCTCTACACTTCATCCCTGAGAAACTTGATTGCAATATGTAGATTTAAAGATGACGTGCTCAGGAAAAAATTCTGTGCTCCTTTTTGCTGCTTGAAGGCATGGGAGGAAAAAACTAAAGAGAAGCATGGGGTGGTTTTTCTACTTGTTTTTTTCTCTAGAGTTATCATTAAGGGTACAATTCTGTCACAGCGGTCCTGAATTCTGTGACTTTCCGGGACTACTACTGGGGCGGGGCTGAAGCAGCAGCTAAGGTTGGGTCAGCACCCTTGGGGCTGGAGCAGCTGCTGGCAGTCAGCCCTGGTGTTGCTGGAGCAGGAGCAGCATCCCTTGGGGCCGCCTAAACAGCTGACCAGTAGCCAGCCCAGGGTCACTTGACCGTGCTCTACTTGTCCCCTCCCCAGGTATTTTTAGTAAAAGTCAGGGACACGTGGGCTTCCGTGAATTTTTGTTTATTGCCTGCAACCTGTCCCTGATTTTTAGAAAAAATACCTGTAACAGAATCTTAAACTTAGTTATCATGGATGTCAAGTGTGGTTTTTTTTGTTTTACTGGAGGACTTGTTAGAGATCTCAGAGATGTGGAACATGAGCTTTCTCCTCCCTTCATTGAAGGGGTGTTTGAATATTTAACAGCCATCTTTTCTCCTAGGTGTTTTTCAACTACCCGCTTCTTCTGTGTAGCTTATTAACAGTACCTAATATAGGGTAATCATCAAGTTACATGTATTTAGTCTTGCAAGCAACTGCAATGTTGTACTGCCCTTGCCCTATCCCCCTGCCGGGCAGGAGTTGGCTTTTCCTACTCTCAATTTTACTGAGACAGTGAACTCATCTGGACAGGGACTTGATCTAGTCTGTCAAGCAGCATGCATATTTGTGCAGCTCTGTAAGTGAAAAAAATAACAGAGCTTTGGAAAGAATTCTGCTTGCGAGTCATATTTTCTGTAGTCCCTTTTTTGTTACTACGGACACTTGTATGAAAATATCTTGTTTTTCACTAGTTCATCTGCTCCTCCTGGCTGTTCCTTAACTGAATTCATGTTCCCTTCCCAGCAACTGGTTGTGATGTCATAATTAAACAGTGGATTATGACTTCAGATGGAGGATAAACTGCGGGAGCAGATGAACTATCAAGAAGCGAAGATTTACATTTCATGTAAATGTCTCCAGAACTATCAAACCAGGAGAGAATTATTTGTAAATAGATTTTGTTTTTCAGTTTTAATTTCATTTACACCTTACGTGCCACAAATATTCCATCTGTGAGAAAACGTTTATCTGTAAATTGAAAGTAACAGCAAAGATTTCTTCACGTAGCAAGCAGCAAGAAATGGATATAACTTTCTTCATACTGAATGAATTTTAATCCCTTTCCAATAAGCAGGATTGTCAGTGTTAAATGTCAGGTTTCCCATTGAGAACATCCAGCAACAGACTCTCACAGCCAGCCTGTCACAAGTACTGATTTTTTTTTCCCCCTTTTCCTCCAGCAACCAGCTTTGAGAGTATCTTTTCGCTGTCACTACATAATGATGTTGGGGAGCCCAGAGGAATGTACTATTGTTGAGGGGTTTCTTGTCCGTTGTAGCTAAGAATTTTCAAGGAGCAGTACCAGCCACCCTTCCCCAGTAGCAAAAATCCAAAACAGCTTTGCTAAGACTTAAATGTACAGATGTGGCCAAAAAAGCATCTCCTATTGTAACTTGAATTCGCAGCTTTGAACATACTTGTATACCTATTAGGCCAAATTTAGCCCTGGTATAAGCAGACACAACTTTGTTGACTTGAACAAATTTGTGCCTGCGAACACTAAGGCTAAGCTTCATCCGTATTTATAAGATCACATTGGGAGCTATGTTATTTTTGCATTACCCTAAGGGGGTGTTAGTGTTTTTGCCATTAATTTAATATTGTTGGTACCCAAGGTAAAATAGCCACAAAAGTGAGAGCCCAATGACAGGAGAGGTAAATAAAGGAATTCATTATAATGTGGTGGTTTTAATTGCATGAATTTGGGATGGCCCTATAACACACTTGTGGTTTTGCTGAAAGTGAGTAATGCAGGTTATCTCAAATGAGTGCCAAGAAAACCTTTTATACTCTCACCACACCCATGTGAGTTTGCCACATACTTTACCAAACCCGTTTTAGAAATGTTAAGTGTAGAAACATTTTTGCTATTATTTTTCATTTTCCACTTCCTATAAAGATTAGAGCGTCTTCGCTATTATGAGTCTGATTGTACCGGAAAACAGTTATAACTAATAAAATGTAGAAACCCCCTAAAATAACTTTTTATGTAATTACACTGTGACTTTCAGTACTGCGAATCCAGAGTGCTGAAAAATGGAGTCAGGTCCCTCCAAAATCCTGAAATTGGCTTAAAATCGTGAGATGTTTAAACAGTAATAAATGTTGGATCCTTTCCTTTGTCTTGTTTTGGAAACTTTAGTATTCATTCACATCATGATTTCAAGCTTTTCTCTGAAAGCATAAGGGCCAGAAACGTAATTTTTTTTTTTTAAATGATAGCTGTGATTCTGAGGTGGTAAAATCACTCCGGAAGCTAGGTCTGTAAGAAAAACACCAGATTTTGCAAGATGAGACAGTAAAATCACCAGCACAGAAGTAAGAATGGCCTGGTATGGTATTGCCACCCTTACTTCTGTGCTGCTGCCTGCAGAGCTACGCCCTCAGTCAGCGGCCACCACTCTCCGTGGTTGGCATCTCTGGACTCCTTGGGTGTGCTGACACAGCAGGTGGGCGCGAGTCTCCCAGCCTGGGTAGATGGACTCATGGTAGCTCCACTAAAAATAGCAGTGTGGGCGTTGTGGCTTCTGTGGCAACTTAGGCTCTCAACCCCCTCAACCTCCTGAGTTTGAGCTCAGGTGGCTGACCTGAGTCTGCCAGAGCCACCATGTCCACGCTGGTAATTGTAATGCGCTATCTCGAGCCCTGCTAGCATGAGTCTTTCTGTCCAGGCTTGCTCCCAGCTGCAGTGTAGACATACCCCTAAGGTCTATTACCTCAGGATCTACCAGGGCTACAAGTAAGTTCCGTGTGTCCCATTGGAAATTCCTGAATCTTCAGTTTTCTATGGCATGGCACGGCACCCATTTTTAGCCCTGATGTGTTGCCAGATATCTGATCGCATACCTGTTACTGACCCAGGAACTCCCTGTTGTAGTTCATGGGCCTTGGGGCAGTCTAATTTGGGGGAGGAATTCATATTGGGGAGGAAAACAGGACATCTTCTCTGGCAGGCTGCTGTTTTACATTATATGTGGTAGCTGTTTGCAGTTGCTCAGTGGCTCCATCTACCCTTACAGCTGGGGTGTGATTCTCAGTTCAAATAGACATACTTGCACTTGTTCTCATTGAGCTAGTGCTCTAAAAACAGTAGTGTGGCCATGACGGTACGGATTAGCTGCCCCAACTAGAAATCCTCCCGGACCCTGCGGATGTACTTGGGTAAGCTAGCCTGTGCTGCTGCTCATTGCTGTCCGTGTCACATTGTTGTTTTTGGCATGCTAGCTCAACGAGAGTGAGTTTTGTGGTTTGCCTCTTGGTTAGAAACTGATTTATCATAGAGGCTTATGACTAGATTGTTCTCTTCTTACTTTTCTCCTCTACTTTTACCCCACTTCCCCACCCCTTTGTACTCTGAGCTTTAAAAGCATCGGTTAAATAGTCAGTCTTTCTCACTGATATTAGGGATATTAGGGATACTAGAATGTTGTTTTCAGTGCACCAGAGTTGTGTGGTTTATAGGAATTTTTCAAGTGCATTTGATCTCATCTGTAGCTAACATGAAGTGCTATATATATTCTGAGATTCACCAGAGCCAGTTTCTGAGGCACTAGGAAGTGGAAAATAGGAAAACGTGTGGGCCTTCTGCAGCAGTGATAATTGCTGGTCTTCTGTAGAATTCTACGGAGCTTGCTTTAGCTTTCATCATTTCATGACAACAGTATTGCTCCCTGGCTTCAGAATGTATTTAACCCTTCAAGTGTATTTGGACGAATCCCTCAGTCTCTGGATTCCTGTGATGCATGTGCAGCAAGCAAACAAGGATTTACGATGCCCCTGGCTAGTGCATTTTTGATGTTGATCTTGCTTTTGAGATTTCTGAAATGTTCCAGTAGTATCACAGCCCTCTACCCTGGAACTGTACCTGTGACTAACTGCTCTTAAATGAAATACACCGGTGGGCCTGGTTCTTAACTGAATCAATTCACACCCTTTATTTTTTTTGGGGTATTATTATTAATCCTTTTTGCTGGTTCCACCACAAATTATATCATTACATAATACATGGTAGTACAAAAGTGTGTGTGTGTAAATGGAATATCAAGAAAGCCAGGCTACTTAATGCCAAGTTTCCCACAGCATTCTTAGCGCTGTCCGTTTGCACATATCCATTTATCAAAGAAAAAGGGGTAAACTAGACTACTACTTAGTTTGCAAAACTACTCAAGATAGTTAAGTCCAAAGCTGACTGTGAAGAGTTACAAAGTGATCTCGCAAAACTGGGTGACAGGGCAACAAAATGGCAGATGAAATTCAATGTTGATAAATGCAAAGTAATGCACATTGGAAAACATAATCCCAACTATACATATAAAATGGTGGGGGTCTAAATTAGCTGTTACCACTCAAGAAAGAGACCTTGGAGTCATTGTAGATAGTTCTCTGAAAACATCCACTCAATGTGCAGCAGCAATCAAAAAAGCAAACAGAAAGTTTGGAATCATTTAAGAAAGGGATAGATAAGACCAAAAATATCGTATTGCCTCTATATAAATCCATGGTACACCCACATCTTGAATAGTGCGTGCAGTATGTTGTTGCCCCATCTCAAAAAAGATATATTGGAATTGGAAAAGGTTCAGAAAAGGGCAACAAAAATGACTGGGGTATGAAATGGCTGCCATATGGGGAGAGACTAATAAAACTGGGACTTTTCAGCTTGGAAAAGAGACGACTAAGGGGGGATATGATAGAGGTCTATAAAATCATGACTGGTGTGGAGAAAGTAAATAAGGAAGTGTTATTTACTACTACTCATGACACTAGAACTAGGAATCACCAAATGAAATTAATAGACAGAAGGTTTAAAACAAACAAAAAGAGGTACTTCACGCAACGCACTGTTGTGAAGGCCAAGACTATAACAAGGTTAAAAAAAAAAAAAAACTAGATAAGATCATGGAGGAAAGGTCCATCAATGGCTACTAGCCAGGATGGGCAGGGATGGTGTCCCTGTCCTCTGTTTGCCAGAAGCTGGGAATGGGCAACAGGGGATTGGTCACTTGATGATGATTCCCTGTTCTGTTCATTCCCTCTGGGGCACCTGGCATTGGCCCCTCTCGGAAAACAGGATACTGGGCTAGATGGACCTTTGGTCTGACCCAGTATGGCCGTTCTTATGAGGGTCTTTTGTTACATGATGATTCCATACTGGGCAGTATGGCACATATATGTTTGGGCTGACTCTGTGATGGTACTTGTATGTCAATTTGTGAAAATCTTTGAGAGGTTGGCTAGGAAGTTATCCGGGGGAAGGGTGTTGGGGGAGAGTAGAGTTCAGCCTGCCAAGCAATATTGTGTGTGACGGTGTATATGCATGCATATAAAATAGAAAATTTCTAAATAATTAAACACACAAGCCTGGAGTAATCATACATATAATAAAAAGTTCATTTTAATATTTAAAAATATAATGGAAAAGGATACTCCATGCCTTAGACCTGACCAGGTAGGAACTTCTGTCACTCAGTCTCTGAAAATAGTGGCTTGTGTAGTTATTTAAAAGAGTAAATGGAAATATGCTCATTAAGCTAGATTGTCAGATCTGGAAATTGAAGTCTTCTAGCTATAGAACTGGAGTAGTATGGACAGCAGGAGGGCAAGCTTCACTGCCATTGCCACGTGCTGTGTATTCACCCTGACCTGCTTAGTCCACATCTAACTGGCCTTGCCAACAAGGGTGCCAGGTGTTATTGGTGGGCTTTGCAATGTGAGCACACATCCTCTAAGAACTAGAGTAAATCCACGAATTCACTTTACACCAGCTGCCAAACCACCCTTGGAGTGGTTGCCAGGCTAGGCTCGACAAGAACTATGAATAGGGCCCCACCAAATTCACAGCTGTGAAAAATGTGGTCACGGACCATAAAATCTGGTCTTTTGTGTGCTTTTATCCTATACAGATTTCACAGGGGAAACCAGCATTACCCAAATTGGGGGTCCTGACCCCAATGGGAGTTGCAGGGGGGGTCGCAAGGTTATTTTAGGGGAGGTCACAGTATTGACATCCTTACTTCTGCACTGCCTTCAGAGCAGGGCGTCCGCAAAGCAGCAGCTGTTGGCCAAGTGCCCAGCTCTGAAGGCACAGCAGTGCAGTAGTAAGGGTGACAATACCATACCGCGCCATCCTTACTTCTGCGCTGCTGCTGGCGGCGGCTCTGCCTTCAGAGATGGGATCCCGGCCAGCGGCCACCACTCTCCACCAGCAGCACAGAAGTAAGAGTCGCGGTACTGCAACCCCCTCTACAATAACTTTGTGACTCCCTCACAATTCCTTTTTGGGTCAGTACCCCTACAATTACAACACCGGGAAATTTTAGATTTAAGTATCTGAAATCATTACATTTATTATTTTTAAAATTCTATGACTGTGAAATGGACCGTAAATTTGGTAGGGCTCTCACTATGAGCCTAAAGCTGGAAGGCTCTTTATGCCATTGTCAGTTCCCTGAGCGACCAGTTCCCCTGTAAATATGCACTAAAAACAACAAACATTACTTGATTTTATGTGTCACGTTCAGAATATATGTGACAGTTCAATATGTGGAGGTGAATTTCTTGCCTTCTTAAGTAAGGCTGTACTCTTATTTCATCCATATCACCTAGACAGGCCAGAATATTATCAACAAGGAGTGTGAATTTAGGATCACTTCAAACCCTGCTTGTGAGCACAGTTGCTAATAGCCTTAAATAGGCTCTTGCAGCTGGGTCACGTTTTTAATTCGGATTCTGAGACCCAACTGCCCCTCCCCTCCCATCTCCAAAAGGTAACTGGTGCCAACTGTGTAAGCTCAAGCCAAAAAAAAGTACTGCTTTGACCCTTTTATCTGGGTTTAGTGGTTATTAAATTTATGTGCTGTTCAGTCTGTATGAAATAAATAATTTAGATATGGTAGAACTATCACTTTTTGCAGAATAACAAGGATCCAACAGATTTTTTTGACACCCCCCCCCTTTTTTTTTTTTAGTAAATTTTGGGAGAGAAAATTGCAGGATTATTTAAAAACTTGACTGCCATTCAACCTGTGAACAGTTCTCCCATCCTGGAACGTGTACATGTGTGTTTCAGTCTTGCAGGAAAATATTCCCTGGACCATGTGCACATTCCAACTTGTTGCAAGGGGGTGGGTGTGTATAATGCTCAACGGGCCTTGCTAAATTTTTTTTATTTGAAAATTAAGAGATAACAGTATTTTCAGGTAAGATCTTTGTAACTCACTCTGATGCTCAAGACACCTGAATAAAATAATATTCATTAGCAAAGTAAATTTTCATACCAACAAACTCAGGCCTTGATCCTGCAACTGGATTTGCTGAGGTATAAGAGGTTACGCAGGAGATAATGTTGCCTATTTCTTGTTTACAGTGTCACCTGAAAGTGAGAACAGGCATTCCTGTGGCACTGTTGTAGCTGGCGCTGCAAGATATTTATGTGCCAGATGCACTAAAGATTCACATGTCCTTTCATGCTTCAGCCACCATTCCAGAGGACATGCTTCCATGTTGATGGTGGGTTCTGCTTGATAACGATCCAAAGCAGTGCAGACTGATGCATGTTCATTTTCATCATCTGAGTCAGATGCCACCAGCAGAAGTTTGATTTTCTTTTTTGGTGGTTCAGGTTCTATAGTTTCTGCATCAGAGTGTTGCTCTTTTAAGACTTCTAAAAGCATGCTCCCCACCTCATTCCTCTCAGATTTTAGACAGCACTTCAGATTCTTAAACCTTGGGTTGAGTGCTGTGGCTATTTTTAGAAATCTCACCTTCTTTGCGTTTTGTCAAATCTGCTGTGAAAGTGTTCTTAAAATGAACATGTGCTGGGTCATCATCCGAGACTCCTATGACATGAAATATATGCAGAATGCAGGTAAAACAGTGCAAGAGACATACAGTTCTTCCCCCAAGGAGTACAGTCACAAATTTAATTGACGCATTATTTTTTTAATGAGCATCAGCAGCATGGAAGCATGTCCTCTGGAATGGTGGCTGAAGCATGAAGGGGCATACGAACGTTTAGCATATCTGACACGTAAATACCTTGCAACGCCAGCTACAAAAGTGCCATGTGAATGCCTGTTCTTACTTTCAGGTGACACTGTAAATAAGAAGCAGGCAGCAGTATCTCCCGTCAATGTAAACAAACTTGTTGGTCTTAGCTATTGGCAGAATAAGAAATCGGACTTAGTGGACTTGTAGACTCTAAAGTTTTACACTGCTTTGTTTTTTAGTGCAGTTATGTCACCAAAAAAAAAATTCTGCATTTGTAAATGCAGTAAATTCTGCATTACACTTTCATGTTAAAGAGAGAGCACTTCAATACTTGTATGAGGTAAATTGAAAAATACTATTTCCTTGGTTTATCATTTTTACAGTACATATATTTGTAATAAAAAATATTAAGTGAGCACTGTGCACTTTGTATTCTGTGTTGTAATAGAAATCAATATTGAAAATGTAGAAAAACATCCAAAAATATTTAATAAATTTCATTTGGAATTCTATTGTTATAAGTGTGATTCATCTCAATTAATTTTTTTAATTGCAATTAATTTTTTTGAGTTAATCGCGTGACTTGACTGCAATTAGTTGACAGCCCTACTTGAGTATAAAAATGAAAGCTAAGTAAATTGCCTTCTAGACTTAAGAACTGAGTACAGACCTGGAGCTTGCCTGCTTTACAGCCCCTTTAAAGCAGATATTTGTGTACATAAGGCATTAAAAGTAATCCTGCTGCTGTTCTACTGAGTGTATTTAAAGTTTATTGTACAGCTTTTGATAGACAGTGTTAACTTAAGAAATATGTCAAGTTTAAAAGAGAACATAAAAACACAAATGTGGAAAAGAGAAATTATACGCCTCTGACATTTTTGGACAAATGTTTAACAATACTTTTCAGAACACAGGCTACTTTATTTCTATAAATAAGGTGAGATGGGCATGTTAGCAGAATTTTCTTGTGGAGGTGGTTTGGTTTCTTGCAAGAATGTTAGGGTTGGTTTGGTTTTGTGGTGGTATAAGAAAAAAGTGTTTTAGGTGGTGAGGAAACATACTTTGACGTTTGTCGAGATTAACTGAATTCAGCCAGCATGGGGAACTTTAATCTTCTGGACAGCAAAACTGGAAATTTTATGAAACTTGGAAATCCCCAGGCCAGTATTTGAATGCAGCCATGACATGAACTGTTTCCCAGTAGCTGTGGTAAAGTCGGATAGTCTGAAAGTGGTGTGATTCAAGCCTAAAACGATGCAAATTGGCTGTGTTCCATCAATGAACATCATCCAGAGGCCAACTATTGGATGGGGCTCAACTGTTTTCACCCACTGTTAGGGTAGTGGCTATATGATACCACACTGCTTTTTCCATACTCTTTGCTAGATCGTAAGAAAAGAAGAATATGTAAAAACAGTAGAAAAGGAAACCTAAAAAACCCCCAAGTTATTAAAATTCCTGTGGCATAATAGCAGTAGCAATTGCTGTGGAAAATACAGACCATTATATATTCTGGGTGCACAGCAGCATAAACTACAAGAACATACTCTGCTTTGTTTAAGAGTGTGGGTGAAGGAGTGGGAGAGGGGACTAACTCTTCTTCAGTCTGCTTTTTCCTCTTCATGGAAATTTCTTGTTTTTCTGAATGCAATGTGAAAACTCTCTTGCATGCAATTAAATACTGTATATGCTTAAGCAAAAGTAAGTAAAATAGTTACTGTAATGAAGAATGAAACACACAAAAATAAAAGATGGTTATTCTGAAAAAGTCGTGATAAGGGGAGAGAGGTTTAGAGAGGTCTTGCAGTAGCAGTCACTTCTGGCTACCTTCCTGTATTTGTTAAGCAGGCTTACAAGCTTTCAGAGGGGTCGTCTTATGGCTGGAGCAGAGTGTGGACTTCAAAGCTCTATTAAACACTATGGTTGTGAAATGGCTTATAGCTTGGAGTAGTCTTTCAAAGTGGGAATCTGTGCACTGTCCTTCAAAACTACAGCAGGAAAAGAGGGAGGAGAGGGGCTGAAAGAAGTTCTGGTCAGAAGTTCTGCCCAGGAAGCAGAAAGAAAGTAGCTTACAGATGAGATTTTTCCGTATTTTAATAATGTTTCTTGTTCCATGTTGGGAAGAGCAATTTTTGTCCATTGCTATATGACATGCAGACTCAATACATGTATTCATTTGCATGTTAGTTGATAACAGTTTCAGGCCTCTAATAATTCTGATTACGAGCTTGGGTTTTTGCCTACTTTGTTTCTAACATGACTCTGCAGTTCTTCAGACTGCAACTGCTAAAAAGTGAAAACCCAATCATCTGTGCCATCCCAATGTAGCTGAGAGTCCCAGTTTTCCAATGGTATAAACCCTGTGTATCTCAACACCAGCAGTTCCTGAAAACTGCTGCTAAAATCATGTTGGAATTGAAGATGACAGGAGGAAAAGTCAAGGCAGAAATCCGAATGGGATTATAAAGGCTGATATGTCATGACCTATATGAGAAATAAAACACTTACCTGGACCAGAACAAATTATTTTGGGACTAATAAACTTTGCCAAACTTTTATCCTAGGTCAGCGATCAAAAAGAAAATATTTTGGCACTGTAATGTGTTATGTTCTGATAGAATAAAATCCTTTTACCTTAAATAAATAAATATCTGGGTAAGGCATACTAGAATGATGTCCCTCTAGGGATGGTATAGAAGAGAATGGAAGGGAAAGTGGTTACCCCTTGGTTTGCTAAGCAGGTAACTGACAACCTTCATTTGTATTTGCAAAATGAATATGTGCTTGTGGGCTCGTGAGTTAGAGCAATTTTTAAAATAAAATTGGGTTCGCATGTTAGCCATTGTGTTGCATATTTTAATTTAGCTTTGTTAAACTCCAAAAAATAAAAAGGGAACATCAGCAGAGTCTCTTCTCTCAATTTGCTAAGCCAGATTGCTTTAGTGGGGATATTACTGTGCCTTTTTCAGGGAGGAAACAAATGTATGAAATAAATAAGACTTTACAAAACGTAGCTTGCACTGTAAAAGGATTTAAGATTTTTTTTGCACACATAAATGCGTATTAGGGTGAACTCCAGTAGCTGCCATCCTTCTTCTAAACAAGTCTTGTGGTCTTGCACTATTAAGTCCTTGCCAGGGTTGATCTGCACCATAGCCTGCCACATACAAGAATATGGGTAGGAAAGACTTGCACTAAGCTATTGGCTGGGGGGTGGGAATTCCAACCTGAACAAGAATCAGAGTAGCAGCCATGTTAGTCTGTATCCATAAAAAGAAAAGGAGGACTTGTGGCACCTTAGAGACTAATGCTCTAATAAATTTGTTAGTCTCTAAGGTGCCACAAGTACTCCTTTTCTTTTTACTGAACAAGAATGTTATCAACAAAATGATGATTCTCTCTGCCTCTTGGTCCTAGCTATTCTAAGTTTTGTCTTAGCAAAAGGAAGTATTCTATTTCTTCCCCTGGGTTAACTACCCATTTGTTAATAACTGGGTAACCTAGTAGAGGGGGGACACTACTGTAACACAGTGTGTGTAGCTGTTCTTGACTTATGTTTGTTGTGTGTATTTTGCTGCTTTATGGCATATGTTTGTTTTGGATTAATGAACAAGTACTAATTTTGTTCTGTTTAAATGTTTAAAAAAGTCTTTGAGAAGAGATCTCTGGAACATAGTGAAAAATGTCTCTGCTGCTTATCCCATCATCAGAATTAAATACAAGAGCTGTCTGACATAGATGTTTGGCAACTAAATCTCTCTGCTGTGTGAAAAAAATTCTGGCTCCTACACTTGTCTGTATTTATTTTTAGTATTCCTAGGGATTGGGTTTCCAGTTCTAATTATTTTTTTTCCCGCCCCCCCCTCCCCTTTTCTCTTGTAGGTAGTACGGGTGCTTCCTTCCAGTGCCAGTCAATCCATCAAGACCACATTTGTAATGATGACAGTGACAAGGTGAGATCTGTGTAAATTTCCCCTTTAGGGAAGGTGCATGTCATTCTTTTGCAGATTGCGTTGCTTTTATAGACTAATGGTTGTTTTCCAGAGCCAAAAGCTAACTTTATATGAAATACATGTTACAATCTGAAATAGCTCTGGTCTTTTAAGAAAAATGTATATTTCACTCAATATGATCTTTTAGTTGATTAAGGAGACACTAGTCTTGTAATCTATTTTTTTCTGCTTCCATTCCCTCATTGTTCTCAATTTTTCTGGCTTACCACACTGACACCCACAGGTAATAATGGGTGGTGATTCCCCTATTGGCTTTGTTATATATAGCAATAATGTCTTATTACTGTCATTTTGTGACTTGTGAAGTTTGAGCTGGCTTAGCATGCTGAAAAGAATATTCTATGTGTGCTGTAGGTTTTCTCAACCTATCTCATGTGTTTTGGAGATAGGAATTTATTTTTTCACACTGCAGCTTCAAAATATCAATCCCTACCTGGCAGTGTGCAAGTGTTTTCCTAACCTTTTGGCAAGAGATAGTGTTGATGCACTAGCTTTAAGTTAATAAAGATGTTCACTGGTATTTTTTGTTAGAAATGTTCTGTGAGGGGTTGGATTAGTTATATAAATGACACAAATACAAAAATTGGATTGGATTGGATCATTCTCAAGTCAGATGGGGGGGCAGGCGGGTTCCTTAAAAATTTTAATGTCCCTTTCAAAGTAAATGAACTATGGGCCACTACATAGTGCATGTAAGTGGTACTTTGTCATACTTGTAAATACTGTATATAAGCTCCTGTCTGGATAGGAGTGGGATGGGAGATGTATACTAAATTCAGAATTTAATTAAATACAGAATTTGGTAGGAACATCCCAAATCTAGATAGGCCTGTTTGCTCAGCTGCACAGTTTAAAGGATATTAGCTAATGTGGTGCTATTATGTACAAATGTAGACTGATAGCCTTCCTAGCAAGGGCACTTGCATACAAAGTCCTGTCTGTCTTGCTAGTTACATGTCCTTCTGTATCATCTGAGTGCCTGAGTACTTGGGCCAATCTTTAGAGGTGTGGTACAGGTAAGCCTCTTCAGAATTATGCAAATATTGGACAAAAGTGCTGAGCAGAATATGCCAGGATTTTCTAAAGAATCATAGAATATCAGGGTTGGAAGGGACCTCAGGAGGTCATCTAGTCCAACCCCCTGCTCAAAAGCAGGACCCATACCCAATTAAATCATCCCAGCCAGGGCTTTGTCAAGCCTGACCTTAAAAACGTCTAAGGAAGGAGATTTCACCACCTCCCTAGGCAACGCATTCCAGTGTTTCACCACCCTCCTAGTGAAAAAGTTTTTCCTAATATCCAACCTGAACCTCCCCCACTGCAACTTGAGACCATTACTCCTTGTCCTGTCCTCTTCCACCACTGAGAATAGTCTAGAACCATCCTCTCTGGAACTACCTCTCAGGTAGTTGAAAGCAGCTATCAAATCTCCCCGTTTTGATTCCGTTTGGTTCTGCAGTCCTGCATTAAAGTCAAGTTAGCGTGGTTATTTTCCCTGACTTCATTTTCAAAGTTTGTGAGCTCCCTTTAAAACTAAAAAAGAGACATTTTATTCTAACAGCTTTACATTCTGTTGATATCTTGTCTCCTCCCCTTTGTTATAGATGGTTCTATCCTTCATGCTGCTGCTGGTCTATCTGTTCTCAATGGGAGTAGGAGAAGGAAGCATATAGAGCATTCCAGCTTAGCCTTCTGCAGCTGGTACATTTATTTGTTCTGTATGGAATCTTTAATGTCCTCTTTGGACCAAGAGGAACTCACAGGGCTGGAGGGCATTTATAATGATGGAATGACAAAAGTGGTACATAGAGGATTCATATGAGGAGGGGGAAAGGGGCACTACTGGAGTTGGAGATGTCTTTCAGTGTCTGATATGCAGCCAGTACTCGCCAGTGGGTCTACTGGTGCTGTTTCTGTGGGCAGACAACTTAACAGTGGTTGTTTTAAATCTAATCGATCCTCTCATCTCCTTTAGTCTCATAGCTCACTCTTACTTCTGGTGAATCTTGGCACCAAGAGGGTCTGTGGATGGGGAACAGACAGTGGTAATAAAGTTCCCTTCCTGTGTACCAATGTCTAGTGGCTAAGGTACAGAACGCTTTCTTTACATTGCTTCGTCCCTTCTGCTGCTGAAAGTGAGTCCCCCAGGAGTGACCGCCTCATGGGAGGTAAACTAATCTGTAACAAGGAAATGGAGACCAAACTAAAGGATGAAAACACACAGAGTAGTTAAAAATGTTCAACAGTTGTTTTAAATGCAGTTAGGTGTTTTGCTTTGAAGGTGCTTCGCAGCTCTTTAAATTGCAGCCGGGAAAGGTAGCCTGTTAGACTCAGAAAGGTTCATGACCATTTCCAAGTCACAGGATGTGAGGCACCTCCACAGCATTCAGAGAAAACACAAAAATGTCCTGGCTCTGTTTGTCGGGTGGGGTAAGAAGGGGGAGGCTGGGGGGGGGAAAGAAAGTGGGAAACCATCCCTCCTCTGTGTATTGCTCCTATGCATACCTGTAAAAGTTGAGTGGAGTAGATCTGTTCCAAAGAGCATGATGAAGAGTGCCATTTTGGAAGCACCGAGGAGAAATCTTTTCCTCCAAATGACAGTCTTATGCAGTGGTGTCTTTGATGGTTTCTCCCATTTCTAAGCGCTCACGTGGAACCATCTGCCATGCACTTTGTGTTTAGAGACTGGTAATCATGTAGTAAAATGGCTGCTTGTTCAGGAAAATTGTGAACACCCTTGACAATGCACATCTGTGCCAATGCGTACTGCATCCACCTTTTTATTTTTACAGGGAGGATGAAGAGAAAGCACTGGTTCTCAGTTAATGGCATTGAGGAGTATGTGTTAAATTTACATCTTTCCTTTGTTAGAATCATTCACAGAATTTTTTTATGGACATAACCCCTATATGTGGTGCTTTTTTTTTTTTTTTAAAGTTGGTTACATTATTAATTTATCCTTTTTATTTAATACATCCTCTAGCACAAATGCATGTGACAACTCAGGGATTTTTGGTTTGGGGGGATTTTTTTAATGTGTTAAATTCTGATCCAGAGCCGATGTGAATCAGTTTGAAAATAAGAGGTCTGATTGCACCATCATTCGATGGGGGAACTCCAGTTAATAGTGATGGGAATATCTCTTGAATAAGGAATGCAGGATCTAGCCTTAATTTACAAGCAGAAATACGACTCATAGTAGACTGGATACAGAAAGTAGGGTTTTTTGTTTTTTTTTTAAATAATATATAAAAAAGGATAGCCGTCCACATCTTCAACTTCTGCTAACTAATGCACAGAAGTCTCAGTAAAGTCCTACACTGCCCAGTCTTGTGTGTGATCACATCACCAGTCAGTGCACTATATGAGAAACTTAAGGTATAGCAACTGACTGCCAGTTTTGTATGTGTATTTTTGCAGTAGCTTCTCCACAAATCCTGGTATACATTTCTTGGAAAGCAGGTGATATAGGAAATGTTCTGTGCAACACACATTTAAATGAATGTTGCAAATTTAATGAAAACTATTCCCAGGCTTCCAATCCAATTATTTGATTTTTGTTGACTTGGCTACATAGGAATCTTGAATACATGTTCAGTCAGATCAGCAGGAAACCAAAGACTAGAATTTTTCAAGTGTGGCCTCACTGCATTAAAAAATGAATAATTGGCTAGAGTGTTATTGGTAATATTAAGAATCTGTTTAACTTTACAGGTTCAGAAAGAAGCATTTTTGCCACTTCCGATAAAATCTTTACTTGAATCTGTGATATACTATAATTTCCTTTTTATATGCAGTTTTAAAATGACTATTATGGAGACAAGTCTTAAAATAATTGCTGTTTTGGGGGTGGTTGGGGGAGTTGAAGTGTAATGTATAAATCAAAGGCCCATTTTTTCATGTTAGTAATGTCTTTGATTCTTAGAATGACTAGTCATTCATATTTAAACCGTTAATGTGCTGTTCATTTAAGAATGATTGGTGTGATTTTGGACTAAGACTGGAAGTGTTGTTACTAAAGAAACAGAATTCTGTAGTCTAAGCTGTTCTTCAATCGGTTCATGTAGGGGAAAATATTTCAAAAAGGTCCCTTTATTACTAAAACGCTGCTGGTTTTGTTTTAAAACCAAACAGTGATTTCCCCTTGAACACAAGAAAAATGTTCTTCACAGTGCATTTTCAACCATATTCAACTTGTTTATGGCTATGAAAGCTATTTGGTTTTTTTTCTTCTTGCCCTTTATTCAAAAGGATGCACCCCAAGGTAAGATGAAGTGTGTGGTCTCCCTATTAGACAGCTTATATTAGTGAAAGAACAGGACCAACCTGACTTGAGGTTACCTGTTTTTTTCCTTGTCTTTGCAAGGGTTTGTGCTTTACAGCATGAAGCGTATCATAAAATGCAGCTTGTGTTTACTTAGACAATGTAGCATCCAGTCTTCAGAAATCCACTGGGGCCTGGCAAGTTGAGAGAGGTTTAATTTGTGTAATGATGTGGAAATATTTAGGTATTGGGCAATGATTGTTTGTTTATTACATACATGTTTAATTCCTTACTATTCTTACTTGTAAACAAATCATCCTCCAAACCTACAACTTGTAATGTACAAACTCTACTTCTGGGAAATCTCCTAAGAGACCTGACCCTTTTATCAGTCCCCCACTCCCCACCCAAATAAAAACAAACAGACTAACCAGGAATAGTGGGGAAAAAAAAAAACTGTGAGAGTAATCTAATGCAGGGGTTCTCACAATAAAATTTTTGGTGGCCTCAGAGTGCGGCCACCAACTCTTGCTGGTGGCCGCTCTGACAATTTTTATAAAATAGTTAATTAACTTTAGGAAAAACAAATAAATATGTACATATACATCTCCAAATCATTGTAATTTATTTATGTAGGTTTGGTTTTTTTTGCAGACTCAATAATAAAAACAATGTACAGTTTTTGCTTTTCTTTACTGGACCTAAACAGAATAGAAACACAATTTGCATGTTCTTGTCTTTTTTTCTTATTGTTTCTTTTAAGTTGCTTTTTTTTTTTTAATTGAAGATTTGCTAGCTACTAAGTCTGCTGTGAAAAGTGATATTAACAAACACACAAATGTCGTTTTTCACAGCAGACTTACTCAGCCCTGGCAATTACGGGGACAAATTGAGCTCTGGATGGGGAGGTGGGTATGGAGGCAGCGGGAGCCAGGGGCAGTGGGAGGGGTGGTGAGCTTGGGGAATGGAGCCCAAAGCCCCATGGCTGGAGCCTGCCACCCCAGGCTGAAGCCTGACCCCACTGCCCCTGGGAAGGTGGGGAACTCACTGGCTGCCTGCTCCTCCAGGTTTTGTGTCTCCAGAGGGGCCACTGCTTTGCCCCCTCCCCCACACACACACCAGTAACTACCCAGAAGGCTGTGGCCCCAAGAAAAGCCCCTGGTGGCCGCATTTGAGACATGCTGACCTAGTGGGTCTGCCTGCATTACGGTCTGCAGAACCAGGCCCTAAATAAGGGACAGATCACATGCATGCATATGAAAATCCCACTGAAGAAATCTGGAAAGCAGCCTCCAGCATTTTCCCTATATTTGTTGGTGGGAGGAAAAGAAGTGTTTGGATAAGTTTGCTTTCCGACAGACACACACCCTCTTTCCACCCCGCCTTCCCCTGGAGAATCCATAAAAGGCAGGGCATGCACACTCCTGGAGAATCCAGAAAATGTAGGGCAGTCTGTGTACTAGGCCCGGCAGCTGCCTTCACACCTGCTCTGGGACTTCTGTTCTCCCTGAAGCATTAGTAGAGACATGTTGCCCATGAGGTTTTCTCTCTGTCTAGTACTTCTCTAGGACTTTCTCCCATCCCTCAACCCTTCCTTTAGGGGGCATACACAGCACAGAGAAAAACTGCACAAAAATTACTGCAACCTTGCACCACTGTATTGCCATTTTTGTGGCATGACCCCTCTGATGTCAGTTGGTCAGCAAGGGACCAAGCAGGAGCAAGAGACATGGCACCAACCCTTTCAGGCTCTCTGTGTCCATGCTCCCCAGAATCTTCCTGAAACTTGGTGACGAGGATAGTAAGTCTTCCTTGCTGAGGAGTTGAAGGTCATCTCCATTCTTCTCAATGACATGTTAACTCAAGTCCAGGGAGGGCAATTTAAATGTTAGCATTTACTATTTCATGTTATTGGCAGTGTAGTTGTAGCTGTGTTTGGTCGCAGGATCCACGAGACAAGGCGGGTGAGGTAATTTCTTTTATTGGATGAGCTTCTATTGGTGGAAGAGACAGGCTTTCAAGCTTACACAGCGTTCTGTCACCCACCTTGTGTGTGTCTCTTTCCTATTCATTTTGTTAGAAACATCCAACCACTTTGGGATTGTCAGTAGTGTAGCTCTGCTCCCTCCTCAGATCTGACCCTTAATTGAGAGTATTTAAATGCTAATGTTAGGTAAGAGCTGTTCATATTTTTCTTTTTTTAAGAAACAAAGATCTGAATAACAATGCTGCTGGAAAACATTACTACAGTATTAAGTCCCCAAAATGTGTAGATGGACAGTATAAAACTTAAGATGTCATAAGTAGTAATTCATCTGTTTTGAACATATGCAGTAGTTTCAGTTCTTTTTGCCAGTTAAATGTTTACGTTAATATATTACTGTTTTGTTGTAAAATACATACCATGAAAAATGCAGAAAGTGCTACAGTCAGATTAGCAGTGGAACCTTAACTTTTGCCTTTCCTTACATATGTGGCTTTGACGATCCAATTTTAATGTTGTATTAATGTAGTTTTGTGCATGTTAATATTTCCTAGTGCTTTATCTTGTATAGTTTTAAAGTATCCTCCGGAGTGGTGCTTCTGAAACTTTTTTGGAAACCTTTCCTATAGTTATATACATCTTACTATTGGAAGGGACTATCCTTGTGTCCCGTTAGTCACACATTTTCCCTTCCTTGAGAACAGAATGAAATCCTGCTTTTTATACCCTCTCATACCACCTAATCAATTTCTCTCCCTCCTTGGTGCCTACATCTTTCAAATGTCTAAGATATTATGTCTCCCAAATGATACCTAATCTTTCAATCCATCTTGGACTGAGTTTTCCAGACCTTAAATAACTGTTGTTGCTCTTCCCTGCACTTGCTTCAGTTTGTCTATCTTGTGGTACTGAGATGCTCAGAAGAGAGAGTTTTCTGGGGGCCATATCTTCTTCCTCGTTGTGCATTTTAAAAAAGTGTGGAAATGAAGATTTCACCAGAAAAAGCTCTAAAGCGTCTAATCAAGAATATCCTCCATATTCTACCGTGGTGGAGCAAGGCTAGGGGTTAAGCTAACAGAGCTGTTCATAGCTCAGGCTTTAAAAAGTAGTTCAAGAATCCATTTCAGAATCCTAATTTATTAATGGACCTACTTACTTATCTGTAAAATAGGAATAATGACACCCACTTTCTGTGAGGTGCACTGTGATCTACTGATGAAAAGCAATATATAAATTCTAAGTATTTTTATTTTCTGTCTAGTATTCCCCTTCCCCCGAATTATCACTGTAAAAGCTCTTTCTGTTCTACTTAATTCATCGTCTTGTTTTTTGCTCCTCTTATCTTTTTCCTGCAAGTCTTAATTGACTCTATATTCTTGTTGGGTTTCCTTTTCCCTTTTCCATTTCCTATGCAGGTCTGGCAGATAGTACTCTGCTCTTCATTTATTGATTTGACCCTCTTGCATGCTGTAGTGAACTATTGACTACTGTTGTCATTTTAATTTTGGATATCCTCCAGGGGTTTTTTGTTTTTACTGGTTGCATGCAGATGTAAAAGCTGAGGAGTTTTAATGTTCACCTCTTATCTGTGACCTGGGTTGGTGGTTGTATCAGTTGCTGGATGCTAACTTTGAACCCTCAACAAATGGGAACATAATGGTCTTGCTGCCTGGCAGTGTTTGCCTGAGAATCCTTCTTTGTCACCAGGTGATGATCCTGCTAGAAAATATTCTATGTTTCATTGACCCACTGTTACAAGTGCTCCTCACCCTGTCTGAATATAAGGGAGATGGGAGTCGTTCAAGAGAAAGAGAAGACCTAGGTTGTGAGCTGAGAGGAGCCAAGAATAGAGAAAAGGCTTGGGTTGTATTTTGAGTTGTTTCATTTTGAGTTCCTTTTTTAATAAAACCAATCCCTAGGATGATATGCATTATGAGGAAGAGTTACGTTTGGGTGAAACTTTAACAGAATTTCCTGACTTTTGGGTGATTGAAATAGCATTCTGTGTGTGTGTGTATCCAAAAGTCAGGAAATTCTGTTAGTTTCACCCAACCGTAACTCTCTCTATATTTATTTCTCATAAAAGACATGGAGGGAGTTAGTTGTTGTGCCAGACTCTCTGGAAGATGGAGATACGCAGTGTTGCATAGATATAGCTGTTTGAGAGTGATTTTTAGTTTACTAATTAGTTTCTGAAGCTCACTTCAGTTGACATATAAAGAGTTTTTACTGAAATAAAGTGGGGAAATAACTGACAATGCTGTTTGAGCCCCAGTTCTATGGCCCAGTCCTGTGGATTTTGAGCACCCCAGATCAGTGGATGCATGTAGTATGCAGGACTTTTCTTTAAAATTTTTTTTAAATGGATTTGAGGAAGAACAGACCAAGAATGATATAGAAAAACCTGTAAAATAGTTTAGCTCCTACTAACTACCAGGATATTTTCCCCTCTACTACATCTATACTGATTTTTCTTGGAACTGCATGTGTAAGAATGTGGCAATCGAAGAGTAACATTTACCGATGTGAAAAGAAACCTTGAGGGAAGAAAAAACATTTGAGTGTCTTAAAAGAAATGATGGCAGACTGGGAAAATGAGATTGTCTATCACAGTAGCTTCTGGCACCTTATGTCTTCACTTGACTTATTAAGTGTTCTGACATTTCAGTACAGTGTAGAGCTGAACTATTACTGTCCCATAAAATGACTTGGGTCTGTAAATGAAAAGACTGTTTTGTACATCTTTCTAAATTAAATGACTTACCTGTGTCAGAGGCAGGTTTCATTGCCTGTGCTTTGAAAGATGAAGAAATTTTTTAAAATACTGTTTAGTAATGTTCCCCGGGAGTGGGAGGATTAGGAAATATTGTATATAGCTAGTGAAAATTACAGGGTTTTTTTACATTCGACTGAAGCACATTCAACGTTTGCTGTGTATTCTGTGTGAGAGGCAGGACGTGTATGTCTTGGTTTATTGATAGAAATAAACATCTTTGTATTGTTGTACAATGCTTTCTGAATGGGAGCATAGCAAAAGCGATCTGTTAAGTCAATATTTCCCAAACTTTTGAAAGCTAAGCCATCTTTCAAGAAAACATAACCATTCTCATCCCTCAATCTTAATTTATACATCATCTGCATCCTCCCAGCTAGTCCTTCAGGCCCCACAGTTTAGGGAACGCTGACTTAAATGCTCCCATGCATATGAAGAAGTGGGTTTTTTACCCACGAAAGCTTATGCCCAAATAAATCTGTTAGTCTTTAAGGTGCCACCAGACTCCTTGTTTTTGTGGATACAGACTAACATGGCTACTCCTCTGATGCTTAAATGCTCCCAGTTCTCATAGCTCGTTGCTGCTGTGTTCTTCATACAGTGGCTTGACCTGGTAGTGACCATACTGTGAATCAAAATGATGTCATGCCAATGGACTGGAGGGGATGTCTCAACAAACCATCATGTGGAATACTGCACTGTGAGAAAGGGGAACAAGAAAAGAATGTGCTGCTGTGGAAACTTGGCAGTCTAGACCAACTTAGTTTCATGTCACTCTCCATTCAGTCAGCACAGTGAGATGTTGCGCTTTGGATACAATCAGGTGTCTATTGATTCAGTTCAAAATCCCACTAGTTGAGTCAGTAGAAGTTACCTTTTTATAAGACAATGCCAGTTATCTTATGTAGCTCCCCTTCTTTCTTCAGGCAGCATTTTGAGATTTGATTTAAATCGGGGCTTTAATTTTGTTGTTTTAGGAATGGTCTCTGGTACTTTATTCTCCCCTCCCCAAAAAGTCCCACAGATACATGGGAAGGAGAAACAAGAATTTTAATGTTTACACCTTAGCTCCCTCTTTTCCCTCACTCGCCTCCTTTTCCCACTCAGGACGGTCAGTCGGGGAGGAGGCCAATATGCAAGATTGCTGTGGTTTGTAAATGTCAGAGTACTATAGAAGTTCAAAAAATGAAAAAACCCAATAAACACAGTAAGGAGAGGTGGGGAACACCATTAAATTGTCACAACCATACTTGGAGGGAATAAGCAGTTTCTCTGCAATGTCAGGTCAGTGCTTTGCCTTTCCTGGTGTCCACTGCGTAGTACAGCCCCCTTTCTCCTTGTCTAGCGTAGGTACCACTAGTTCCCATTGAGACTGGCAGATGGTAGTAGATGCTCATTAGCAGCTGCCAGGAGAGGCAGGTATTGCAGAGAGCTCCCTGCAAGGTTCTCCATCTCCAGTCACCAGAAAGGAGTTGAGAAAGAAGGCTGCCTGGCCAGCTGCCAGGCTGCTATAGAGTGTTGGGAATGCAGAGGAGTAAAGTATGAAGTCCAGCAGCATTCAGCTGGGGAGAGTGATTGCAAAGGCAGGCTTGAAAAAAGCACAATCACTGTGGCAGTAGGCTGGTTTTAAAGCCCTAGTGTTGCTCGTCAGTGGCTGCTATCAGCACTAGTTACTTTGCACTACCCCGATATTCAAGAGAGGAGTCGTCTAACCAGAGGTCACCATCCGGCATCTTGGCAGTGACTTGGGAAAATGCCACAGAGCAAGCAGTGATGCTCTCTTGATGCACAGTGGTCAGCCTTTATCTGGCTGACATGAAGAGTAGACTTTAGGAAGGCTTCAAAGAAGTAATGATCTCAAACATTTTGTTGGTTTCTTTCCAAAATGACACTTCCTTAGATCAACTGGGGGGACATGTATGTCAGCCATTTTTTCACAGCTACCTCTTCCGTCAGTGTAAGAGTAGAGGTAAATAATTTGAATGGCTCTGCCTAATAGAACAGTGGAATGGGGGAATCTGTAAATCAGACAGGAGCAAGAAAATAGCTTTTTGCTGTGAAATTATTTTTAACTATCCCCAGAAAATGGCCAGAGAACAGGAATCCATCCAATACATTTGCTCTCTCTCCCACACAGTTACTTTCTGTGCTTGTTAATTTTTAAAAATGGTATGGGTACCAGTTAGAGAAGTCTGGAGTCAGACCTTCACTGAGACTACTTGAAAAGAACCCTTTCCACTGCACCACAGATGTTGGGAATTATAATGGCTTTGGCTATCAATGCCTTAACCAAATATTGTAATGCTATAATCCTTCAAATTTAGACAGTAGATTGTCATTACTTCAGAGATTTTTTTTCCCCCCATAATACAGTGGAAGTGAATGAACAAGTATTTTGTATATACGTATGGACTTTTGCTCTAACTGAAGTTTTTTCCACCAAATCATTCCTAGTTCCTAGATTCTCCATCACTGACAATTATTAAACCCAAGATTGTATGTTTTTCTAAAAGATCTGCTCTAGAAATTTTTTTGGGGAAGTTCTCTGGCCTGTACTATACAGGCAGTCAGACCAGATGGTCACAATGGTCCCTTTTGGCTTTAGTATCTGAGAATAGCTAGACTGGTGCATTGCTCAAGTCTAGTGAAGTAACTGTTACTCTACAGACACAAATGAGTTTAGGATTCTTTACTGTGGTAGGTTTGCTGCGGGATGCCAACTCCGTAATAGAAATCCTTCTGGTGACTTCAGTGGACGTTAGATCATGACCTCGATTTTCCGAACAGAGCAGGTCTACTTTTCTGAGGTGTAAAAAAAAAAAAAAATGAGGAGTCCGGTGGCACCTTAAAGACTAACAGATTTATTTGGGCATAAGCTTTTGTGGGTAAAATACCACTTCTTCAGATGCAACAGGTATGTCTGAGGTAAGTCAATCTCATGCAGAGCAAGAGATCTGGGTAACTAATGGTCTTGCATTATTAATCATTGCTGAAATTAGGTTGCTAGAACAAGGGAGGTCACACTCATTGGGCCTGATTCAACACAACAAATATCCGTTTTCCACAGCATCCAGGCTATTTTTTTCATTTTTGGAGGATTGGGGAGGAACTGATCTTCTGTAACATATCATGGATGTTGGACATTTAGCAGAAAATATATTATTCAGCATAAAACAGAAGAGATAAAAAGATGCGATACCAAGGAAAAAGCTTTAATTTGCTGAATCTTTTGGCTCCCAAATACAGGTGGAGGATGTCGGATCCACTTCTAGAAAACGTTTAGAAAAAAAAATCTGGATTGATGTAAATGTCTAGTATGTGTGTAGGGTATCATGATTTTCTTCCTCTGTTACATTTGCACACTTTCTACCTTATGGAAAGCCAGAGTAATCTAGTCTATTTCCTGAACTCAGACAGCTCGTTTTGGATATATTATTTCCTCTCTGTGCTTGACAATAGGTTTTGGTCAAAGCACCAAAATGTTAAATGGTTGTCCCACTTTCAAAAAGGACACTCCAACCTTCCTCCCCATTCTTTACTTTATTCACTCTGAATGGGGGGAGGGGGGAGTATGTTAAGTGTTTTGTTGTTGTATTGCCTATTTCTGGCTAACCCTGGGTTTTGCTAGGAAGACCAGTTGGTTACCCATGAGTACATTCTGTGCCTCTACTCTGTCCCTACTGTCGTTGTCTTCTGTGAATCGTGACTGCCCACTCCACAGTGATCTTCTGCACCTGCATATGCTATTGCACCAGTACAGTGCACTGAAGCAGCTTGTAAAAGAGAGAATGTTCTCTGTGTTTACTGTTCTTGATGGGTAGGAATTGCATCTAGTAGACTTTCCTTCATCGTCATGCAGATTTAAGACTTTTTCCTTTTTTGAAAAAGGTATCTGAAATCAGCTCAAACCCAAGGTCTCATTCTTTTGTCTCTTGAAAGAGAGTTGCTACTTTTGTGCCTTGTATGAGAGATTCCTAATAAACTCTGGATATTAATTTTTGAATCAAGTTGAATATAGGAAGTTGACATTCCTTTCTGTAAAAGTGCAGTAACCGAAGAGTAACTTTTTGTCAGTGCAGATTAAAATACTTTTTTTTTTTTTCTGAGGAAGCCTGGTATACACTCTTCTGTACCAGTTGTCTACCTGCATTGAATGCTGTAATTTGACAAAACCATGGAGAGTGAGTTTGTGTGTGTGTGGGGGGGGTGGTGAGAAAACCTGGATTTGTGCTGGAAATGGCCCAACTTGATTATCATACACATTGTAAGGAGAGTGATCACTTTAGATAAGCTATTACCAGCAGGAGAGTGGGGTGGGAGCAGGTATTTTTTCATGCTTTGTGTGTATATAATAAGATCTTCTAAACTTTCCACAGTATGCATCCGATGAAGTGAGCTGTAGCTCACGAAAGTTTATGCTCAAATAAATTGGTTAGTCTCTAAGGTGCCATAAGTACTCCTTTTCTTTTTGCGAATACAGACTAACACGGCTGTTACTCTGAACCATGGTCTCTTTGGTAACACCCTTTTAAATGTTATTTTAAAAAAAAATGTTAAGTTCTATGTTTATTTCTCAATGATTTCCATGCTGAATGTGTTTTCATTTAAACAACAGTGCTAATGGGCATTTGGGGCTCTGGCCAGGGCTCTGAAAGTCAAGCAGCATATTTTCAAAAGTTGTGTGTTGTCAGTGGTTGGGAATGTCTTTTAATTTTGAGGCAAGTCCTTACAGGCTCAGTCCTAGGGAAGCGGTTGCTGTAGTTGACCCAGGACTGGCTCAGGCAGTGATCCTCTCAGCAAGGGGCAGAGACCCAGGACTAGCTCAGGCAGTGATCCTCTCAGCAAGGGGCAGAGACCCTGGCTCAGCCTGTGGGGCCGAGCACCCCTTACCTGTGGGGCCTGTGCTGGCGTTTCAGGCAGTGGTGCGGCTGCTTCTGGGCAGGGGAGAGATCTGTGTGTAGGAATGTCAGACAGGGTCTGGTATGACCTGCTAGGAATGACTTGGACAGTCCTGGGCCTGGAGGGTGGAGAGACCTGGAAGCGTGACCCCTAGGCTGCCCCTGGCCCCGGCACCGGCCCCAATTCCCTAGGGGGGATGGGAGGAGCCTAGGTGTGAGTCCTGGGGGAGGGGCAGAGAGCGGGGTTGGGTCAGGACCCCCTGGGGGAGGGGCAGAGAGCGGGGTTGGGTCAGGACCCCCTGGGGGAGGGGCAGGGCATGGGGTCCTGGGCCCATAGAGTGTGACTCCTTTTCCCCCCGCCCTGCGCTGGGCTAAGGGTCCCGTGGGCGGCCGGGGGCAAACAAACTCAGAGGGGCGGAGCAATGGCGTGTCACTCAGGCTCCGCCCCTTCTCTTAAAGCGGCAGGGCAGCCGTCTAACGGACACCAGCCTGGTCGCGGTTCGCCCTCACGCGCAGGCCCAGGGCGCCTTGTTGCTGTTGGCGCGTGCACCCGCCCCCCCTCCGTCAGCGTGCTGCTGGGGAACGCGTTGACGCCATCGGTGTTCGCACGACGCTGCGGCCCCCCACATCGCACGCCTCGAGCGAAAACAAAGGGCGCTCCGCGGCGCTTGTGAGGAAGGGGGCGGGGCCCTGGCGGCCCCTCCCCGCGCCCTGATTGGCGGGCGGGGCAGCCAGGTGGGTGACGCGCCGCCGTTGCTGGAGGGGCGGCGGGGTGGGAGCGCCCCTGCGATGGCAGGAAGGAGACGGGGTGACGCTCCCGGAAGCGATTGCGCGGCGGGGGCAGGCAGAGCAGGCCCGGTCCAGGCGGCGGCGGCGGCGGCGGCGACCCGGACCATACGCGAGGAGGCGGCGGCGGCGCGTTGGCGGTAGCCGTGGGGCGGGCGGCTGAGCGGCCGCAGGTACCGGGCTCCCGGCTGGCGGGGGAGAGGGGATGGCTCTGCTGCGAGCCCCGCGCCCGGGAGAGCGCGCCCGGAGCTCGGCGTGCCCCCTCCGGTGCGTGCTGCCGGCTGGGCCGCGGGCCGCGTGTGAGGCAATGGGCGGCGGAGGGCGCGGCCGCGGGGCCCGGGCCGGAGCGAACCCTAGTGCACGGGCCGGGTACCTCAGCGGGCGGGCTTGGCCCTCCCCGCGGCGGCCAGGCTGGAGGCGTTGCTCCGGGGGTCTCGGGCCGCTCCGCGCGGTGCTGCTGGGTGTCCCGGGCCATGGCTTGTAGCTAGAATTACGGAGCTGGGGACCGAGCGCCCTGGTCCTGTGCCCTGTGCGGAGTTCTCCGGGCCGCGGGAAGGGGGGGAGGGACGGAGCCGGTCTGGGAAACAGCCCCCCCCCCCCCCCCCCCACCGTGACCTGTCAGCTCTGGGGTGGGGTTGGAGGCTGAACACTCCCCTCCTCTCACACTGCACCCGCTGTTGGTGCGCCTCCCTCCGCACAACTCAACGGGCATTTCACAAAGCCACGCGTGGTTAATTGAGGGGGTGAGGAGAGAGAAACAATGAACAGGGAAAAGTATCCCGTGAGGAAATAGAAGAGAGGTGGATTTGTCAGTGATATAAAGAGTTGTTTGATGGTTTCTGCAAGGAATATGTATCAGTTACACAATTTTCCTTGCTTGCATACTGCTCCGTTTAACTGAAAATACACCTGTACTTGTTAAAAGAAAAAAAGAAAAAAAAAGTTAAATCTTTAATTTAGGCGGTCTTGTTAATTTAGGAGATGATCCATGTGATCCCGAACTTCTCAGACCCCATAGAGCTGTAATAGGGTAGACACACCAGTGCAGTTTGCATAGTCTCATTCTAACATGACTTAAAGTGGATTTTTAGAGGAGAAAGATACAGTAATCTGAGAAATGTATGTATTTTTTTTAGAACGTTTTAAAATTGCTTCTATACTTGAGGGAGATGCACCTGGTTTAGCTAATGGGTCTGGATAGCAAGCAAACTTTTTTGATGATCTTTGCTATTTCCTGCCTATGCATATGTAGTATGAAAATTGACTATAAAAATGGCATTGTGAGCTTACAAATTGGTCTCAGTAATGTGTACATCAACTACAGTATATGTAGGCATGGCAAAAAAATTTTAAAATAATTTTGACAGATGTATTTGTTTTTAAGCTTTTTTTTCCATTTTAATCAATTCAGCTTTTATCACAGTTGCATAAAATTATGGTGGGTCAGATAATTTAATAACAGTAGATGTTGAAATTGAAAAAGTTAAAGCTTTGATTCCATTGAAGTAAAAATTGTCAACATATGTCAAAATACACAAAGAAAATGGCCTTAAATCACACTCTTGAGTTCTCAAGCACCATTTTTTTTTGTCTATCTGTAAATTTTAGTGATCATTGATGGAAATATTTTTGTTGGTATATGTATGGTAAACTGGACAATTATGAATATTTACTGATGAATCTAATCCTTCCAACCCTAAATATATGCTGTTTTATGTACACAAATACTTTTGATGTCTTCCAGCCCAGCAAACTCAGTTGGAGATCCAAGTCCTGCTGTGTTTTTTCTGGCTCCTATATCTTCAATAATAAAGATTCAGTGGGCCAGATTCTCTTCCCAGTTATACCTGTGCAACCTTATTCTCTTCATTAATTTGCACAGGTGAAACTGAGGCAAGAATATGACCATTCAGTTAGAACTTAATTAACATTTCTGTTCATATGGAAGAATATAGTCAATCTTTTCTGATCTAATTACTCTGCAGGGCTAATGAGTGCAAATTTGTAAAGCTTTTTCATCACTAAAGGAAACATTGTTGCCACCATTAGGGACCACAGCTCCATAGAAGAGGAAACCGCTGCTTTTAGAGCAACCTCCATGAGGGTTAAGGTTTTCCAGTGGAAGGGGAATATCCAAGAGGATGGGAATCAGGCAGCAAGTGCAAGGGAGAGAGGAAGGAAGGGGATCAGTCTGCTGAACATGTGCAGTTGAGAGAGAGAGAAACCGAGTAGATGGAAAGGAAAGGAAAGTGAGATGAAGAGCAAAGGCAAACACCTCTACTGTATTTAATAGTTAAAATGGAATACATAAATATTCTAAGTCGTATCTGGAAAATAATATGATCAGTGGTAGTTGCCACAAAGATGTAGCCTGATCATGAGTGGGGATCATGGTTGGGAAGGGAGGTGACTTCTGATAGATTATCACTTGATGTCCTTATATCAAGACAGTGTATCTTTTTAAAAGATACACTCTGACTCAAGCAGAAGTTATGGGGCAAAGTTATCTGGCCTGTGTTATGTAGGAGGTTAGACTGGAGATCTAAATGGTCCCGTCTGGCTGTAAAAAATCTACAAGAACTCTTTCATAAGACAGGGTTCACACTGAATTGAAGTTTGAGAACGTTTGTTACAAAGTGTATTTTCTTCTTCTCTAATTGTGGATGGGATTCCTATGATTTTTTGAGGCTTCATTTAAAACGGTAATACAGCAAAATCACCACCTCCAGGCAATTCAGACCCCCACTGTTTACGATACATGGGTTTTCATTAAAAAATGCAGGCTGAACAGCTTTTCCTCTGCACCTGTGTTGATGCAATGATGGTAGGAGCTTTTGTCTCTCGAAGCCACACGTTTTTATTTCCCTGGGAGATATTGACCCAAGTGGGATACGTGTCATTGGTACGTCAGTGGCCTTGGTGCTCGTTTTTAAAGCTCGTGGATGGTCTTATCTAAAATTGTTTTCATATGTTATGGTTTGCATAAGCGCTGAAGATGACTTTGCCAGTGACATCACTTTGAATTATAGACATTAAGTAACTTTTAATTCTGCTGTAAGAGAACATTTCATGAATGATGTGGATTCTACGCAAAAAAAAAAAAAGGGGTGGGGGTTAATACCATGTAAAAGTTATAGTTAGGCACATAGGTTGGGAAATAACACCTGGCTCTTAAGTGTCACTTTTCATCCATAGATCTCAAATGAGGATTACAGTTGAACCTTATACAGTATGGTCTCCAATCACATGACAATACTTCTTGAAGTATTTTTTGCCCACATACAGCTAGTAATATTAAAACGTCGTTTTTGTATAGTGCTTTTTGTCAATAGATCTCAAAGCGCTTTATGAAGGAGGTGAGTATCATTATCCTGTATGGGATAAGAGGCTAATGGATCTTGGATCTTTGTGTGTAAGTATATGTGGGATTGATGGAGGGTTCATCATTTAATCTGTCTCCTGCAAGCATTTTTCTATTTCCAGATGCAGGAGGGTGAACCACGTTTTAAAGTAATCTGTGCAGTCTGGAGGACCGATGTAGTGAATTAAGGATAGGGAAATAGTTGGGGTTTCTCATAATTGACAGTCTCACACACAAGTGCAAACACACAGTTCCACTTTTCCTTTGGTCAGTAAGTAACTCTGAAAAGTACATTCTGCTTTAATAGGTTTTTCAGTTCCAAAATTTTCCTTCTGGTGTTTGTTTTTCATTTCTCTTGAATGCTGTTCTGGAGGTTTACAAGTTATATAATTTGCATATATAATTACAGTCGTCTTTTGTCTGCAGACAAGACTAGCATCCTACCACGACCTCTATCTATGATGGCTTTATAGGTTTGGTTCTAAGAGTCTTTAGAGCATGATGCTTTGCTTGCAAACAAAGGAGACAAATGTAACACAAAACCAGAATTATTTTCAGAGCATCCGTAATGGGTGTTACTAAGCTATGGCTCAGGCTTCCTTGGGCTGGCTTCCTGGTAGGGAATTATCTGTAGGGTCAGGGTCCTACTCCCTCTAGGTTGCAGTTTGCAATGGCATAGTAATAGTCCTATTCCGGTGACTCCCTTCTTCCTTTTGTAATGGGACGTATTCATATATACTGGAGTCCTAAGTATGTGTGCTGTGATTACCATAATGCTTAGTTTTCTAAGACATAGTTTTCTTTTGGTAGCTTATTCAGGTTTTGCCAGAAGCTCAGAACGGGTGACAGGAGCTGGATCGCCTGATGATTACCTGTTCTGTTCATTCCCTCTGGGGCACCTGGCATTGGCCACTGTCGGAAGGCAGGATACTGGGCTAGATGGACCTTTGGTCTGACCGAGTAAGGAAGTTCTTATGTTAAGTGAGATGGCTGTGCTCCTCATTTGTTTTGTTGGGTTTTCTGGGATTTTTTGGAAATGCCACATCTAATTTTGTAGTTTACTTTTAAACTGCTGGGCAGATGTCCCCTAATTTTAGATCTTTTTGATCTCATCTACTGTTTGCAAGACTGTTATTGAGATAATATATTTGTATGCAAAATGAATATTGGTTAACAGCTGAAATAAAGTTTATGGTGGTGTTTGTGTAAGGTGAATTTCAAGTTTTATTTCAGGAAAAGGTTCCAAAGAGAGAGAACTGCTCAATACAGTTTATTTAGTTTATCATCATCTCATTTACTTTTTTATAAAAAGGAAAACATTGACACTTCTGTGAGGAATTGCTTACAGTCTCTTAGAAATGTCTTTTGTTGTACAGAAGCCTGCTATTTATTTTGAGTGCATATAGGACAATTCTGGTGTTTGGTAACTTTTACTGAAATACTGTACCTTACTGTTTGAAGTTGTTTGCATGTTTTGACCCTATGAGAGAGCAGAGAGTCAGATTTAATATACTTGTAATTTTCTGATGTTTGATTCCTGTTTCTTGCTTCTAAAATATCATTATAACTGAATCTATTTTTACCACAGTTTATAGCTTAACTTTTATTCACCTTGTCAAAAGGGAGTTTGATACAGAAGGGAGTAGATGAGTTAGGATTTTGGAAATTCTTGTGCTTGGGACATTTTTGCTACAAAGGACTCTTAAAACTGATGTGGTTGTGTTTTTTGCAGCAAGTGTACTGACATGCATAAACCTCATGTTTATAAAAAAATAAACATTTTTGAAGCATAAATACAAATGTTCTTTGGAACTAACCTCTACAGGAGGGCCATCTTAGTTTATACTGGTGTACAAACATAACAGTTTCCAGCAGGTAAGACAACATGATTTTGACCACTAAATTTAGGGGGGGAAATTGATGCTCATTTATCTATATTTATTTGTTAAAACAAGGACAAGATGTCCTCATTATTTAAAAGTACAACAAAACTGATACCCAAATACAACAGTGCATTATAATTCCATCTCCAGCAGTTCCAATGCCGGGAGGTAAAGTTTAGCTTTGCAGTTTGCTGTCTAGGTCCCCAAGTTTTGAAGTGTTATGGACAAGGTTGTGGGGAGTAAATGCAAAAGCCAGAGGCCCTCACGGAAAACACCTAGTAAACAACTCCTTCCTAATGTGGCTTCAGCTTGAAAATCTCTTCTGACCTTCATTGGGGTGGGGAGGTGCAGAGAGAGAGAGAGGTGGTCTCAGGCAAATTCAGAACTGTTCAAGCTTTGTATCAAACCAAAATCTTAAACTTATCAGCACTAATGCTTATGGGATTTCCAGTTGAGCGGAAGTTCATAGATTCCAAGGCCAAAAGGGACCACTGTGAGCAAATCTAACCTCCTGTGTAACACAGGCCAGGGAACTGCCCCAAAATAATTCATAGAGCAGATCTTTTAGAAAACTATTTAGCCTTCATTTAAAAATGATCCGTGATGGAGCGTCCACCATGACCCTTGGTAAATTATTCTAATGATTAATTACTTTCACAGTTAAAATATATACATCATTTATGGTCTGAATTTGTCTAGCTTCAACTTCCAGCCACTGCATCATGTTATATACCTTTCTCTGCTAGGTTGAAGAGCCCAATATTAAATATTTCTTCCCAGTTAGATACTTGCCAGTAATTTACAAGGGAAAAGGCTCAATTTTATTTTAATCACAATTTTTGTGATTTATTGGTTTATTTTATACATTTTTATAGTTATTAATCGGATTGTTCAATCCATTATTATCTCACTGGAATTAATCATGCTGGGTTAATTTCAGGATTGTTTCTTCCCTCCCTCATACTTTCAAGTGTGTGTGTCCGTTTGATTTTGTTACCTCCCATATCCAGTTAATAATTTAGAGTTAAAAACAGAAAATTGTAGTAAATCTCCTTCCAAAAAAAAAAAAAAAGATACCCATGTTCTGCCCCTCTTTCTCTTAGGTTTCCGTTTTCCATTGCAGGTTGGGTCTTTTTTCTTTCTTATATTCCCGTATTTGTAGGTTAATTCCTTTGCATTCTTTTGCTTTTTTTATTGTTTGAGCATACTGTCTATTATTTCAGGAGTATTGCATTTCTTCCTGATGCATGAGTTTTCCCATCTCAGTGTTGTAAGATTAGTCTCGGTAAGTGTTGTGTCCTTTTATGCTTCTTTATGATGTATAGAGAGAGGCCTGAAAATGTGTGTTGAGTGGTTGAATGTCAAATATGGTCTTACCTTGGTTTTGGAAGATTTATTGTGGATCCGAGGTGTGCACAGTGGGCTTTCTTACACCTTAATTGAGGACTATTGAGTATAAGCCTAGGGAAGAAGCTAAACTTTAACTTGACTAATTTAGCACATGCATATGTATGGCTTGCCTTGTCTTGACCAGCATTTTAGAAGCTGTTACAACAAGCTAGCTAATGTGACCTAACATTACGCATTTAAATCCCAGTCTAGACAAAGCCTATGGGAACAAAGGACGGAGTATGGTCCACGTGCTACCATGAAAGCCTTGCACGCTCTTTCTCCCTCCCCATTCCACTCTTCTCTCCACAGAAGGACAGTGCCTGTGCTTCCTGCATAAATGCTTCTGTACCCTTGAACTCCAGTTGGGAATGGATGGGTTTCTGTTTTCCTCAGATGTCAGTAGATCATTCTAAGCAAGTCGCTTTGCCTGATTTCTTGGTGCCCTCTGCTCAGTCCTATCAAGATGTACTAGAACCAGTTGTTTTTTTTCTTCTCAGTAGTGAAGCTCCAGTTGCTGCAGCTCTTTAAAGACACTCACTAAAAACAAAGGGTGGGAAAGGGAATGGAGCTGAAAACTCTCAGTACCTCCATCCTGTTGGTAACTACTTCAGGACCAGGAGACTGGGGCTGCTGGGACTGCCTTTCACCTTGAATGGAAGAAGCAGAGTCGTGGGGCAACTTCTAGCCACCTCACCTGGTCTCACATCTAGAGGCTTGGCTTTACAGCAACAAAATGGCCAAGAAGGCAGTTTTTCTCTCAGCTTGACATGCACGACTACAGAATTCAGCGTCCTCAGCCAGAGCCTTTGTCTCTGCTGTTCTTCCTAAAGTGATAATTGCTTTGCCTAGGGCTTTGGCAGAGGCCAGGTGTTAGTTGAAAAGGCTTAACTCAAGCTACTGCTTTCTGAACTCCCCCTACTGCTAGCAGTATGTCCCAGCTCACACCACCTCCAGTCATCTCGCTCCTGATAGCTCCCTTGTTTTTTTCCCCATTGGCTTCTCTCATCCACTCAGTGATCATGGTTGCACAGGATATCGCTGTCTCAGCTGCAGCACTCTATCCACCCCTCACTCCTGAAATCACTGTTCTCCTTTGTCCTAACTTTCTCCTGGGCATACTCAGCAGACTGCAGAACTGCAGCTCCCTTCCCTTTCCCAGAGCCTTTCACCTCAGTCTTGTGTATGGCCCCTTCAGCTCCTTCAATTTCTGATCATCCCCTCCATGATCTGGAAGGTGGAAGAAATGAGAGCAAATTATTCAGAAGGGGACAGTAAGCATGGAGAGCGCAACTCCTGGTGTGAGTTCTCTTCATCGAGGAGGTGGAACATTTGGGAAATCTTCAGCACGGCTCTGAGGAAAATGTGCTCTCTGAAGTGAGTGCAGAAAATAAGACAAGGTGGGGGGTAATAGGAGCCTATATAAGAAAAAGACCCAAAAATCGTGACTGTCCCTATAAAAATCAGGACATCTGGTCACCGTACCCTTACAGGAAGCAAAATCTCAACTAGTATCTCTTGTGCAATTTGCATTTTTGCACATTTTCCAGTTATGAAAAAGTATGAGTCTGTGTGTGGGAATGCGAGTGAAGAGGATTCAGGGGGCCATGAGGGCTTGAGTGAGGCTGGGATTCTAAGGCTGCCTAGTTTAGAGCTCTCTTTTCCCCCCTCCCCACTAATGCTACAGAGGAGGAGGCTTTCTCTCTCTGTCCATGTCACTCCATACATCTGTTAGGTTTGTAATATAAACTTAGTAAGAGGTTGAAAAATTTACTCGACTTCCCTTAGCCTAAGAATGGATCATATTCACCAGAGTAAAAAGAAAAAAAATCTGTTCAATCATACACCCTCACAAAGCACACCCCTTCTTGAAAGTTAGAGGACCTGCAGGAGTTTCATTTTTCAGGTATGACCCTCGTATTCAGTGCAGATCCACCTCTGCTTTATTTAGTTTTGTCAAACCCCATGTTTTTTACTTTAATTTTAAAAAGTGACTGATACTTTTTCCCAACTTCCTATCACACTTTTTACTTAAGCATTGCTGTAGTGTCTTGGTTAAAGTTATCATATTGCTTAGGTTAAAGCTGTTATAGTGTTGCCTCCCAGCGCAGGTTATGTGGGAACAGCAAAACCAATTCAGGCTGCAGCCAGTGATTAGCATGTTCGTAGTGATTATGTCACTAATTCACAGAAAAAGTCCCAGGAGCTACTGAGGGCAAAGGGCGTGTCCAAAGAGCAAACTGGAAGGAAGAATAAGACTGATTTTTTTTAAAAAAAATTATTCAAGCTAACACACTGTCTTTAACATTTAGGCCGTTACCTACAGCTGATGAACTCCAAAAAGAGTGAAACCATTTAATATAGGTCCTGTAGTACTGGCCTGAAGACCTGCTTTCCAGATAGGCTTTGTCTACATGACGAAACATTACCATGTTTAAATGTGATTTTTTTTTAACAATACAGCTGGGTAACACGATGCTGACTGTGACTGTGCCATCAGTGTAGGCAGGAGTGGGGCTTGTTCACCGTAGTGTAAAGTCTAACCGTGCCTAACCATCCTGAGGACTCTGAGGATTACTTGTGCTCATCTGCACTGACTGCAAAAGTTGTCAGCATCACATTAGCCTACTTGATTCTGAAAAATTGTTTCAAAATGTCTTTATGTAGACGAAGCTGTAGTGTGGTGGGGATTGGGAGAGAAACAAAGGAAAAGAATATGAGAGGGTAGGATGAAAGGAAAGAGGAATATGAAAACAGGAGGGGGGGGAGAGAGAGACCTAATCGGAGTCCTGATCTTGACCCCTTATGCTTACATTGATTTAAAAAAAACACACACCTAATTGAAATAGTTATATTATTGCAAAGCCTATGTGTAGACGAGGCCTTAGAATGCAAGTAACTGTCAGGCTGCTAATGAGTGTATTTGCCCATCCTGCCGTCCCACAGTTTGGAGATATGAGGAGTCTAAAAATAATTAGAATGGTTCTCAAAATTGAATGTCACCTTATTCTTTTGAAACCAGTATCGCTAAAACACTTTGTTCTACTTGCACCAGACTTCCCTCCTTCCCTGTTTCTTAGGGAAAAAAATTACCCTTGGGAAAGATGTGCAGTGTAAAATATTGAGGTAGATTAGTTTTTAATATTGGCAAAGTTACCAGGGAACGGCATCAGTAATACTTAGTGGTAAATTAGTTTTAGCCTTAACAGAGAAATGACCACACTCTCCACAATAAATTATAGTTTTTATTTTAAATTGTGGAAATTTAATTTTGTCCTGACATACCAGAATTGGAATTCAGGATTCTGTGTATACCCAAGAACTACTGTTAGCATCATCTCCTCTGTATTGATTTAGGTGGTGGCGTTGTCAAAAACGTGCACACTTGAATTCTGATCTTGGTAGATAACTTGATGATGAGCTGTTATATATGAGCTCCAAACTGTAAATACAATTACACAAAAACACGTTTTGGTAACTTTTACTGTATAGCTTTTAAAACTGCAGTTCCTTCAGAGAGAGAAATAGTTCGTAAGTATTTAATGGTGAGATGTCAAGTGTTGCTTTCTAGCACAGTGTGTTTAATTTTCATTTTTCAGGAAGTTCTTGCAAAAGGTACAGTTCTTGTTTTCAGACTATTTAGTTTACATTATACCATCCACATCATACTGAAATTGATTTAAATGTTTCAACTGAGACAATAAATTGAGATTTAAAGGAGCAAATTTAGCCAGTCTTCATAAAAACAGATTGCTTGCCTTTCTTTACTGTTAATCCTGGTTTTTATTATTATTATTAGGAAGCAGTGTTTTTAAGGAAGTATGGTTGATTATCCAAATCACAGTAATAAAAAGAATAATTTATGGAAAATACTAGGTAATAGTCTCTAATTGGAAAAATCCACCTTGATGTAACATTAAAATAAACACACTTTACCTTTTGTTTCTATTTAGCAATATTGAAATTGGTTTAATTCATTTCTTTGAAAAAATAAGGAATGCAAAATATTTTTATATTTCAAAAGATTTGAATTGATGTTTGCATGCAGCAATTTGTATTTAAAAGAAATCCATTCAGTGTTCTGTCTTTGACATGCAAATACCACTGAAATTCAATTTGAAGAACTTTGAGATTGCTATGCTTTTCTTTAATTCTTGTAAGTTGCTTTAGCATTACAAAAATAGTTGCTTCAGATGTAATGCATGTGTTCCATCTTTATCTGTAGTGCCCTTTTTGTTGTTTGAGTATATACATGGAAAATTATTAAATACATAACCTTGGTGATTACAATTTGCGGATTCTTTTTTGTTATGGATATTTATGCATTATAGTATGTTGAATGGGAAGCTACATTTTTAGATAAAAAAAAATTAACAGTTCCTATGTGGTCTCACCTTTCTTCACATGCAGCAATTAAATATTCTAGTTTTTAAATGTAAAATAGCTGACAACCAGGAAACAATTTTTTAAAATGTTAAAAATGTTACTACAATGGACCACTGCCCTAAATGCTAGTTATTTTTTAATTTTACAGTAAACTTTTTAAAAAGTGTATTTGGTTTTGAATTATAGTTAAATCTTGAACATGCAGTTCAGTATAACTTGCAACTTATGAAAAGAATTGGCACTGTTAAAGCAACAGCAATGTCAACAGAAATCCAGATAATATTCCAGGTTTAATAAGTGATACAATTTGTATTCAAGGTACCAGTGTGTTCTGATGGTGGGTGAAATGAGGGGGGACACCTCATTTTACCTTTTTGGAATGCCTGTTTGCTGTAGGAGGATGAGTTTTGGTGCTGAATGTCTTATTTTGTTAAACATTTTTTAAAGAATAACTGTATGTTCCAGAATATTAAAATGTTAAATTGACATTTTTATGGGCATTTGAAAATGCAGTGTTAGGACCAGCCAGCAGAGGACATCAGTCCTTATGCTCATGACCTGAAGTGTCAGTAAATCTCAATTTAAATATATAAACTAAAAAAGCTCTATTAATGAGGCACAAAAAAGTAGATACTGTTGAGCTTTTTTGCTATAACTGATCAAAATGTGAACAATGACCATTTCAAAATTTGAACGGTAAGGGATGCTACAGTATGCATCAAACAAAAAAGTTCTATATTTTTAAACCACATTATTTCTTTTATTATTTATCTGAATTTTCACCTATTTTAATATCAAAAGAAGATTTTAATCCATAGAGATTAATAAGAAAAATGGCACATATAAAGTGCTAACCTGGCACAATGAATTTTATATTTAGATGATCTGTAATTAATATTGTAGCTTGATTTCCATTCTGAGTCTGATTTTTAACTTCCATCATAACATTCTGTAAGCAAGACTTCTTTCTAACTACTGTCTGTTACATGTATTCCAGCTGGGGCAGATCTCTTGGTCTGCACATATTTTTGTTTTTTCTGTGCAAGTCCTGCATTCCTGCATGGGAGTTGCCATTCTCCTGCTGCCTAAGAATAAACCCCAGTATGGATGGAGAAGCCATTGATTGGGGCTTGATTGCTTCTGCACTATTAATAATGAACATAATTTGTGTAGCTTTTCCTTTGGTAGCACTGCGGAGTGCTGCTTCCAGTGATGGGTAGTCTCAGTGTGTGGTAACGGCCAACAGAAGTGCTGAGTAAGTGGCCTGGGAAAGGAAGAACAGTTCAGAATTGGCAGGAGCCACAAACATGCTTTGCAGGGAAGTACCAACATTGCTAAATCATATGGAACCTATGTCTACCCTACAAGTCATGCAGCTACGCTGCTGTGCGTAGACACTTACTCCAGCAATAGAAGGGATTTTTCCATTGCTGTAGTAAATCTGCCTCCCCTCAAAAGGTGGTAGCTAGGTTGATAGAAGAATTTTTCCGTCAAAATAGCTGCATCTACAGGGGGGTGAGGTTGACTTAACCATGTCACACAGGGTATGAAACTTTGCACAGCTTTGAGCAGTGTAGATAGGTCAACCTATGTGTGACAATCTGTTCATCCTTTTTACAAGACTGATAAATTTTGTACAAAGTATGTCTTGAGGTATTTGAAAACGCATAATCCGCTGAACATTATTGTCCTAGTAAAATGTGTTTGGGAACATTGTGAAGTTATAAAATTCTACTGTATAAGACATGTTCCAAGTCTGAGAAGAAAGCTTCAGACAAGTTCCCCAGAGACAAAAGGCAAGCCAGCACCTCAGCCAGGTGTCAACATAATCAGATTGACTGTCACCTGATGAGGTAGCTATTCTTTGGCAAGAAGAAGGTTGTAAACGAGAAATTTACATCTTGGCAGTGGAATAGCTGGAGGTTCCCATATAAACAGACTGGCTGTTGCCCTGTACCCCAGCTGATGATAATTCTCAAAGAGGAGGAAAAGATGAGGAACAGAGGCCCCAAATCACCTCTCTCCTCCCTTTCTTTCTACCCATGGCACCCACAGTGCCTGAAGGACAAGGAAACAAGCATTGTACTCGGTGAGGGGTCCTGGCTGAAAGGTATTCAGCCAATAAGACTGTAAAAGAACATGTGATGAGAGCGATCCCTTTGCTTTAAGTTCACTTAGCTTGTTAAGTTAGGTATTAGTTTGCATATTACCTTTTATTTCTTTGTAACCAATTCTGACTTTTATGCCTCATTACTTTAATCACTTAGAATCTATCTGTGATTTGTTTTATTTATTCTAGTGTGTGTTTGGATCGGAGTGTTTTGAGAAGCTTCATTTGAGGTAGCAGGATTTATGCATATTTTTTTCTATTAATGAAATGGTGGACTTTTTATGAGCTTGTATTGTCCAGAAGGAAAGAGCTGGACAGTTCAAGACGCGCATTTCTGGGGACAAGTCTGGGGCTGGGAATATACTGATGTCACTCTGCAAAATAATTCAGGACTGGCTAGCTAAGAGCATTCAGATGAGTGAGCTGGGAATAGTTTACATGCTAGAGGCTATGTGAGAGCAGACCAAGAGTGGTTGGTCGCACAATGAAGCAGTGTAAAATGCTCCCCAGGTTGGAGAACTGAGGGGACACAATTGCCTAAAGTTCAGATTGTACTCTAAGGAATGTCGCCACTATGTTTTCGGTATAGACCAGGCCTAAATCGTGGAGGAGAAAGGGTTTGTTAGGGGATGGAATCCTGAGGTGTAAGGATGGGGGGTGACTGGGGAATAAGATGTAAGATAAAAGAAAATAAGCAACCACATGAAGAAGTAGAGCTAAAGTATGTTCCTTTATCAGGCAATCCTATACCAGAAACAAGCCCAACCAGACAAAATTCTAGCACGCTCCTGTTGTAAATCAGAATCTAATATTATTGCTGCTACTCCCCCGCAACCAAAGTCCTATTGGGATTCAGGGGTGAAGTTCCTGTTTCTTTCAGCTGAAACAGGATTACCTTTTGTACTTAGGTTCTCTTTGTGATTGGTTACAAATCTTTGGAGGAGTACATTAGAATTTCTTTTTTCTTCAGTGGGCCCCCTGCTCCTCTAGATCCCTCAACTTGACCTCTCTCTTGTCCAAAAACTGAACAATTTGACACTCAGTCAGCACTCAGAAAATGGGAGCCATCTCCCACTTCCCTCTAGTGGGGACTGGGTGTTTGTTCTAGATGTCTTATTCCTGGGATCCAGTGGGCTGTGGTGGTGGTCTGAGTGTGCATGTTGCCAGTTTGGCCTGAGGTGGCTGAATTGTTTTGTAAAATACCGGAAGTTGAGCATGCAGTGTCTCAGTTTCACTTAGCAGCCATAAATCCAGTTGGACTATCTTGTGTGTGTCTGTCCTGAAGGAAGCATACTGTATAAGCCTAGAAATAGTCACTTTATTCACAGACTCCCAAACTTGCATTTTTATCTACGACCACAAGAACCTTGCTTTTAAATTTAAGTTTATTGCATATATTTGCCTTTCTTAGTAGCTCCTTTTAAGGCTTATTTAGGGCTAGAATTTTGAGAGCATATTAAAAGGAAATGTCTGGTTTTACTTATAGATCCCAAGAGCTTTTCACCTGTCACGCTGAGATTTAATATGATTGCACTTTTTTCCTTTCATACCCACAATAAAGAAAAAATAAGTAGTAACATTAATAAGTACATTGTTCTACCACCAAAAAAACCTTTATCTCATTTGGTTTGTAGAAAAGGTGTATATATTTAAAGACTCTGGCGGTGCACTCTGGCATTATGTTAGATGTGTGATTGATAGAAAACGGCTGAACTTTGTTCTTTGTGGTGGGCCTGAGGGGACTGACAGCTTATATACAGTAAAGAGGAAACATTAAAGAAAGACATGGAAAAATAAGAACATTGAGTTACATTATGCAGACTAAAAATAAATAAATTGGGAATATAGACCTTTATGCTTCAGGATATAAACTCCTCATAAGGAAAGCTTCTTGCTAACCTCATTAGCATTTGGTTTATTTCATAATTGTCCATGATATGATTTCTCATTCTGGCTGTGTCTACACTGGCAATAGAACGACAATTTTTTTCGTCTTTCAGAGGAGTTAACCCCCCACCACCACCACCACCACTTCGAAGACAAAAGTTTTGCCGCAACAAGTGCCAGTGTGAATAGCACGTTGTCGGCAGGAGAGTGGGTACACTGTGCGACTTTTTGCGGCACGGCTGTGGTGGCACAGTCATGTCTCTAAAAGCTGTGTAGTGTAGACATAGCCTCCTTCCTCTAAGGCACCTGGCACTTGTCACTGTCAGGGACAGAATAGACCGGTGTGATCCAGTGTGACACTATTCGTTGTTAATGGATACTGATCCATAGTGAATGGCCTTATTCTACAGATTTTTTTTTCTTGAGCTAATCTTCACAAATATTTTGTTGTTTGCAGTGATGTTGTATCCATGTAGGTCCCAGGATGTTAGAGAGACAAGGTGGGTAAGGTAATACCTTTTATTGGACTCAATTTTGTTGGCGCGAGAGATGAGCTTTTAAGCAGTTGGCTGTTAACTGCTCACTTCACCTTGTATTTGGGTGTGACATTCTGAGTACCTTTCCCAAACCTGAAAATCTCTGTGCAGATTTGAAATATTTTGCTAGCAGACCACTGTTTTCCTACAATATTGTTTTCAAAGACTAGTTTGAACAATGTTTTCCATGTATCAAAACTGTCTCACTTCTCAGTGATATTTTACCTCCTGGGAGGGAGAACTGCCTTTCTCCATCTTTCTTCTCCTGTTGCCCCCCTGTTCTAATGGTGAGATGACAAGATCAAAAACCTTTGTGGGGACACGTTACTGGCATTAGTATCAGTAGCTTGGTGTGTTTATAGACTAGTTTTTTCCTGAGCTGTGAGAGCTTGGCTTATCTTGTTGCAGAATTATGCGCGTTGACCACAAGTGAGCTGCCAAAACAGGACTCTCTTGCCCAGAGGAAAAAATGCACTCAGGTGTGAATCCTAGAAATTTAGGTGAAAAAGACCTGTTTAGGAGGGGTCTGAATAATCTTCTGAGCATGTGATCATGGAGGCCAATGTGCCAGAGATTAAGGGATTTAAACAGTTGGGTTTCTTGCTGTGAACCCATGTTGTACTCCACCTTTCCCCACTTCCTCCATCCTCAAACTCAGGAATACATTGACAGTAAAGGGGTACTTAACTAGTGGTAATGTAGGCCTCACTGGGCCATCATGGCAGGTTCATGGATGTTCAGATAAAGTGGCCAAGAAAAGTCATGATGCCATATTTTCAAAAATATCTGGTCTTATCAAAAGGGAGCTTTGTTCCCCACTGTGGTTTTGGGTGACCCCCATGTAACCACTCTTGCTATGGTTCATGAAACCAAATACACAGATGTTGTCTTCTTGGCCGTACGCTCTGCAGATGAGGGTGGTGACGCAGTTTGCTTCTTGAGACACAGGCACCTGCTCCATAGGCTTGTTATATGGATATTTTTCCTTATCCTTATGTCACAGAGGCCCCTTTGAGTGTGTTTTAAGATTCGTCCAGCTCTCACCACTGCACATACAAGATGGTGCACAGACATACAGTTTCTCATTTGCTGCTTCTGTATGGATGAAGAAGCTAGGGGTTCCCTTGTGATTCTCCCTCACTCACCTGAAGGAGTACTTTATTTTCTGCCTCTGGCCTAGCATCAGTACCAGTAGGGGAAAAGGTTTGTCAAGGGTTTTGGAGAGAGAGCCAACATTCCATGAAGCACTCAGTGCTGAAGTGGAACCCAGTGCTAAGATCAAAAGGGGGGCGGAGGGGACTACTCCTGATTTGGCGTAGTATGCATTGTGTGACACGTCTTTTTTCTTCTCTGAAATCTATAAAATCAGTAGCAACAAAACAAAGATGACCTTCAGGTTCCAGGAGTGATCTTTTTGTGGCACAACCTTGCTTTTTCTCTGGAAATGTCTTGACTCATGATGATGGATCAGAGAGGAATGTGTAGCCGCTGAAATATTTGCCAGTTGCAGTTTTGCATAATATATGTAGAAGCAAAAACGATGTTCTACAATGGAGTTAGGGTCAGCAGGACTTGGCACCACTTAAGTACAGTAGGCCAGACAAACTGTTTGCATGTGGGCTGTCGCTTCTGTTAGCACAGCTTAGCTGTTAGTGTGCTGTATACATTAAAAATACTGGGCACATAATTTCAAAGTGATAGGGGCAAACTAGAATGGATCATGTAGATCTGCAAACTAAATATTACCAGTTGTGTTTTTGTGAAGGCATTTCTTGTTACCTTGTTGCTGCTTTCTCTGTCTTAGATGTGAGCTTTATCAATTATCCCATTGACTTGATTTGTATGGTGTGGTAACTACATATATTGATGGGGCAATAATTAGTGATTGCAGCTTCATGAAGTATCTGTACTTTGGTGGTGGACTTCAGCTGTTTATGTGCTAGTTTCTCATGATTTATTAACTTGTATTAATTAGGTTGAAGGAGTTTAAGGTCAGTACAGCAAATCACATCCCTATAAAGAGAACATAAATTATACTGTATTTTAGTCTTTCAGAATTCACTTGTATAATAAACATGGAAGCCAGCTGTAATGTCCAGCTAGGATAACAGATTTGGCCACAGTGGCAGTAGGGATTGTATAATAAGCGGACATAATGCATGGCTTGGAGATTCCAGTTTTCCCTTCCTCATTCATGTAATGGGTTGGAATATCTTTGGAATGGGCATAAGTGAGCTGGAAGGTTAGGGCAGTTCAATATGTGGTGGTGGTCTGAGTCAGTGGTATATATTAGACAAGTGGTGGAAGAACAGGGCCTAGCTGCAGGGACAGTTGTGCTATCATATTTTCTTCAGCCTTCACATCATTAAATATTTCTCTCTGGAATTCAGTCCTCAAGTCTGATTTCCCTCTTGTTTATGAAATAACATATGCTGGACTATCTGCCTGTCTGAACCTAGCCTGTTTACAGAAAATTAGTAGTTCTGGTCTTGTCCTCCCTGACCTGTAGCATTCTGTTGGACTTTTTTCCTCTCCCCTTGGATGTCCAGGAAAAGTTCTTGTCTGTTTTGTTTTAGTTTTCCTTGCTCTCTGGCCAGTGTTCCACCACTTGGCATCTTGTGCCTGAGGTCCCCCACCCTCTTCCCTACTCCACGAATTCCTTGGTGCAGTACTGGTCTCTACAGTGGAAAAATAGAGGGTGGGGTGTTAACTATAGCACTGACTTGTCAATACTTTGAAATACCAAGGAATGCAAAAAAAGTAACCATTTCAGTTCTCCTCAGTTCACATGCCTTCCTACAAGATATTTAATTAGAGATTGATAAAATTAGATTTCTCACACACGGGTAATAAGTGTGGGCTATAAAGGCAGGTGGGGGGAAGGATTACTGCGGGTGTAGCCAGTGGAAGGGGACATTTTTGAGTCCGAGGAAGGGAAGCCGACTTTCTTTGAAAGTGAAGAGGGGAAGGCTGTTAAGTTTACATTCATGGGCTTATATCAGAGGCCCAGGTCTGGGAATAACATGGTTGTGAGAGCTTCTGTGGGAGCGTACTGAAATATGCATTGCCCCAGATTTGATGGGCAGGCTAGACAACTGGCTTTTGTAAATGATTTGCAGACACAGATTCAAGGCCTGGGGGAAAATAAGGGCTAAGATTAATTGATATCTCTGGAGAAATCTAACATGCCTTTGGTGTCTGGCAGCAGGTAGGAAGGGTAGTGCAATTATACCTTCAACCCTTGTGACCTGTGTTGTACTGTAGTTTGCTATCAAATTATACCTGGCTGTTTTTCATGCATTAAATAGAAAGGTAAGGATGAAATATGATTTTAAGTAGATAAGAACAGCATGCTAATTAAGTGGCCCAGTCAGGTGCTGGGATTGATGGATAAAATATAATGCAAATGCTTTGTTCATAGTGGTTTTGTGCAATAAAATTCTCTTGTGTTCACAGTTTGCACATTATGTATACAGCTTTTTATTGTGGGGTGAGTCTGCAGGGATAGGCACTGGGGAAGATGTTTGGGGTTCGAATGAAAACTTTTGCCCACATGCAAAATGACATCCACCCATTTAACACTGATAATGCCAAGCATCAGTCTTTCAGTGTTGTTTTTTTCCAGATTTCTCCCTGACTCCGCGTGTATGTATTTAGGATTATGCTCACACCGATTTTTTTCTTACATTTTTCCAAACTAAATCTCACGTTATTTTGTACCCACAGTTTTTTGTCTGTCCTCTTGTATTTCCATTGTAATGGATGTTAACAACTTTCTGATTTAGTAACATCTGCAAATCTTACCGTATGTTTACTCTTTTCTCCAGATTAATAAAGAGATTTTATCAAACTATTGCGGACATCAGTCCCACTGGTACTCCACTGTATGCCCCCTAGCATCCTAGGATTTTTCACACTGCCAACCAAATGAAAGTTTAGTAGGAAGTTTGAGGGGCTCAGTTACTATAATGATGGTGTGCATACTACAAGTACCTAAACAGATATTGTCATTTATCATTTTTTGTCTTTTAGTCAGTTTTCAATCTATACAAGTGATCCTTCCCAAACCAGTGTGAATTTATCTTTTAATTAAGATTTTGAGACCATATCAAATGCTTTATTAAAATACAAATGTAGGACATCTGTTGGTCACTTCCTCCACTAATTTTCTAATTCTGTTTTTAAAAATCAGTCTTATCCTCTCACTTATTAATTTTATTTGTTTACTTATTTGGCTAACACTTAGCTTTTATGTTTTTTTTGTTTTGTTTTGTTTAGGGGTTTTGTTTTGCTGTCTGTATCTCCTCCATACAGGTCTGAGTGCAGTTTGACTCATCTTTATCCTTAACTACACTTCTAAAATGCAGGATGTTCCTTACCAGTAAATTCCCACACCTCTTCCCCCCAAAAGAAAGTTTTCTGACTTTTCCAGGTTCTGGGTCCTCCAAGCTGACCGGTTGTTTTACCTGGTCAGCTGCTTAGTATAGTAAGATGTGACACAGTTGATTGCCTGGGTTACTGTTTGCATGGCCCTGTGGCCAGTGAGAAAATGCAAGCAGGTATTGCAAAGAAAATGATTATTCTTATTCTAGTGTGCCTTTCAATGGCATGCTTTTTAAAATCTTATCCTTCGACTAAGCCGTAAGTTATCCTCCAGAGGGACACTATATTCAGAGGGTGAAAATGGTGCGGTGTTGTTCATTGTTATGCAGCTTACATTTATTTAAATTAGTTTGTGTCTCTGAGAGGTATGACCGTATTTGAGACTAAACTAAAGGTGGGTGGAGATTTTCAGGGAAGGGAACATTTTAATACTTCTGGAAAGAGCTATAGAAAGAACAATAGATGTGTTCTAAGGAGTTGAAGAGGAGCAGACACCCTGTAAAGTTGTGACCTGTTGAAAGTTTTGCTAGATCACCTTGATTTGTCTGGGGTGGGTCCCAAGCTGAAAATTCTTTCAGGCTGACGGAACATCTTTTTTTCTGTCAGGACTTGTTCCTGCAGGAAAAACTTCTAAAGATTGCAGTTTGAGAAAGCAGAGTGAATAGAGTGAAAGGGGGGTGACACGGTAACAGATGCAAATAGAAGGGGCACCTGATCTTGTTCATAGAATCATAGAATATCAGGGTTGGAAGGAATCTCAGGAGGTCATCTAGTCCAACCTCCTGCTCAAAGCAGGACCAATCCCCAATTTTTGCCCCAGATCCCAAATGGCCCCCTCAAGGATTGAACTCACAACCTTGGGTTTAGCAGGCCAATGCTCAAACCACTGAGCTATCCCTCCCCCGTTCTCTGATTTGAACCACTTTTAAATTCAAGACCAAACTTGGGTCCTCCTTCTGACAACAGGAGTTAGGAATCCTGCAGAAGCAGTGCCCTTAACCCATGTGGAGAATGATGTGCATTCCATTGTTCTGTAGTGACCACCTCAGACCAACTAAATATCAGGATTAATAGGCTCTGAAGCAGCCTCATAAAGCCTTTTCTAGCCAGCATAAAGGTTTACATACTGCATGATCTTTACCTAGAATGGGCTATCCAAGAGGAACTCCCTGATAGCAGCCTTCAACTACCTGAAGGGAGGTTCCAAAGAGGATGGAGCTAGGAGCAATGTTTGGCACGTGGCCCGCCAAGGTAAGCCCCCTGGTTGGCCGGGCCAGTTTGTTTACCTGCCGCATCTGCAGGTTCGGCTGATCGTGGCTCCCGCTGGCCGCAGTTCGCCACTCCAGGCCAATCGGGGGCTGCAGGAAGCGGCGCGGGCCAAGGGATGTGCTGGCTGCCGCTTCCCGCAGCTCCCATTGGCTGGGAGCAGCGAACCGCTGCCAGTGGGAGCCGCAATCGGACGAACCTGTGGACGTGGCAAGTAAATAAACTGGCCCGGGGGCTTACCCTGGCGGGCCACATGCCAAATGTTGCCGATCCCTTAGCTAGGCTGTTCTCGGGGTGACAGATGACAGAACAAGAAGCAATGGTCTCAAGTTGCAGTGGGGGAGGTCTAGGTTGGATATTAGGAAAAACTATTTCACTAGGAGGGTGGTGAAGCACTGGAATGGGTTCCCTAGGGGAGATGGAATCTCCATCCTTAGAGATTTTTAAGGTCCGTCTTGACAAAACCCTGGCTGGGATAATTTATTTGGGGTTGGTCTTGCTTTGAGCAGGGGCTTGGACTAAAGACCTCCTGAGGCTTTTTCCAACCCTAGTCTTCTGATTCTTCTGTGATTAAAATCTACCTTTTATGGTTGTTAAATTTATTTCTTGTTTATAATATAACCCAGTTTGTGCAATACATAATTGGGGGTGAGGGTGGTAAGAGGGTGTGCATACCTCCCTCCATGTTGAGGGAGGAGGCGGATTTCATAATATACCTTTGGGTCTGCACTCCAAGGGAGGTGGGCACCTGAGTGGTGGGGCAAGTCTCTTAAGCTGAGTCCTCTCAGAGCTGATCTCGGTGTTTGTGGTGTTCTGCAGTTGAGTATGTCCCTGCCTGTGTGTGTGCTGGAGTGGGCTTAAGACCCTGGCTCAGCAAGATAGGTTAAAGGGGGCCCATGCTGGCAGAATAGGCGGGCTCAGTGGTATCTCAGCACATCAGGTGGCATCTTGAAGAGGGGCAACCCATCACACCTTCCTTAAAAAAAACCTGATAAAAAGAAAACTTGGGTAAAATTGAAGGAAAGGGGACAGAGGAAGGACAGGAAAGAGGGTAGCTTTAATATTTTGCTGGCTAGTAAGTCAGGTACCAGGTCATTGGTTATTTCAGTAGTTTGATATGATCAGCTTTTCCTCACTGCTGCACCCCAAACATCCAGATAATGTTAAAACTTCTTAAAGGAGCTCTGTTTACAGTATTGCCATGTGATGCTGAATGTCTGCAAACACAAGACTCTTGCTGTGTTACCTTTATCTGCCTGGAGTAGTGAGATCTTTAAATTCAGATTTAGTGCTTCTAATTTTGTACAGAAAAATCTGAATTTGGAATATTTAGCTGTTAATTTCTTAAAAGCATCTGGTTGCCTATAAATCTTCATAAACTTTATTTTTTTAGTCGCTGATACAGATTGCAATTTCATTACCAAGACCTGCTAGGTTGTGTGTTCTGATAGTGTAGTGCGCGCTGTGGCTGTGCTGTAAGACTATGAAGTACAAGTATCTTCAGCTGTGCAAAAACTGACATAAATCAGTTTGATTTGGTAAAACTCCATCCTTCCACTGAATGAATAATTCTTTGTGGAGAATAAAATAAATATATTACACTATATTTTTTGTGATTATGTTGGTGTCTAATATAGAAGTAGTAGTTTTATGTAGTTTGATAGCACTGAATTTGCAGGAGGAGGAAGATTCAGGATCTGTTTTAATCTAAGATGTGGGGTACATTTCTTTTAAAATAAACTGAAAATTTTGTAAAATACAAAACCTTATATTAAAGTGACACTTGCTAAACCCCATTGCCCTGCTCATAATTGACAAAGATATCAGCATCCGTGTTGCTGTCCTGTCAGTAGCATTTTTGGCTCCTGTTGGTCTGTGAGATGAGCTGTACTCCATGAGCAGCAACGACAGATCTGCTTAAGTAGAAAATCCATGTATTCCAAGGCATTGAGGTTTCACGGCAGGTTTCCCACAGTTTTTCTATGTTCTATACGAGCTAAGCCAGGGGTGGCCAAACTTACTGACCCTCTGAACTGCATATGACAATTTTCAGAAGTTTGAGAGCCAGGGTGTGCCTGCTGCGGTTTGGGGCTTCTGCCCCACAGGAGGCATCTGTGGGGCTCGGGGCTTCAGTCCTGCTCCTGCTGAAGCCCCAAGCCCTGGCAGGCGCACCCCATGGGCCTAAAGCCCTGAGACACCCCCCCACACCCCCTGCTGGATAGAAACCAGTACCTCACCACCCTGCTGCAAGGCAGAGGTCCCGAGCTCTGTCTCTTCTCTCCCTCCCCATCTCAATGTGGTAGGTGGGGAATGGGGGGGAGTGGAGGGGGTTCCGGGAGCTGCACTTTAACTGTAAAAGAGCCATATGTGGCTCACGAGCCGCAGTTTGACCACCCCATAGCTTATGCATTCATTTTAAAAAATTTTAATTTCTGATTGTAATGTCAGAATACAAATCAATACAGTATTGTCCTGAGTCTGCAGGCTGAAAATGAGGTACAGACGTCTCAATTTAATTCAGTTTAACTGGTTGTCAGAAGATCATAATCAGATTCAAAGTTCAACATAGTTTTGAACGTTTTCATGTCATGTTTTCCTGTAGGAGAAACACCTAGCTCTAATGGTCTTTATCCATTAAACCTGGACATACCTGTCACATCTTTGATTCCTTTTATTTGAAAGATCTTCCTTTAGGAAGAGGTTTCAAATTTTGAGTGTATAAATATTTATTTATTTGGAGGCATTACAGTGCTTAAAAACTAAGGTAAAATGATATTCTACTGTATGTCATCAGTTTCTTTAAAAAATGGTCATGGGACTCTGTGAATTTGTGTACAGAATTGTATAAACTATATTCAGAAACATTTATTCCATCTCTAGTCTGTCTGCATGCCAGTGCAGGCCTAAAAAAAAGTACACTCCTTGGACTCAGGTGGGCTCTGACCCCATGACATCTTGCAGGCTAATCAAGGATTGTGCCCCTAAACCTACAAACCGGATAAGTGTGGTCCAAAAGCAACAGTCTCTTCTGTTGGGTATTGCCTCCCTCCTTTACTCCTGTCAGGAATTCACTCCCAGCTTTTCAGCCTCCTTTAGTCACATGGCCTGGAGAAGGGTCTATGTTGATCTCGTTCCCTCCACCTGAGGTCCCTTACTGTGTTATTCTGTGGGCATTTGGAGATGGCTCCCTTCTGCCTCCTAGCAGTGTCTGGGATCATTGCTTTAAGAACCCTCTTAGGCTGGCTCAACTGCAGCTCTGTCATCCATCTGCTCTGGGATGCAAAGCATTTATCTCAGTGGTTCATTCATTGACTCTTCATGCTGCCAGCTCCGTTATTGAGACACAGGGGTAACAGATCCAGTGCATAAGTGCACCCTGGGGTGAATAAATTATCGAAGTTTCAGTGATTCTCAATAGCATGTGGTGCAGTGCAGGTTTAGGGGATGGAGGGAGGGAAACAAATGGACTTTCCCTGCCATCCCCATTCTCTCTTGCAGCAAGTAAATCTGAAGCCTCATTTCGCTGACACTAACTAAAATTGAAACCAAAGATCTTGTGGAGGACTGCAGGGTAGACTCAGCTCACACTCCCAGAAGCCAGGCCTGAGGGTAGTGGTGCAGGGTTTCCCTTCTGGGTAAATCTGCAGGACCCAGCTCTGCCGGTATGTGCAGGAGATCAGGAAGGGTGAGGCATCTTGGGCCTTGTCTAAGTTTTGTAACATTTTCAAGCTGTGTCACCTGGCGCACACAACTACTAAGATACAGAAAGCTCCACATAACCTTTACAACTTAAGGGGGAAAGGAGGCTACATCAAATGTTACGACAATATTATTGTCTTGTTAAAAACTTCTGCTTTTATAAAAAGCCTAAACTAGCAACTTATCCTTTCTCATAAGAGCACAAAGATGAGCAACGTTAACATAAAACTATTCAGAATGGCTGTAAAAAGTATTCGAAAGCATAATGAATGGTCTCGTCAACAGTGTATCAGGATTTCACGCCAATTCATACTAAATAGTATAAGAGAAGGACACATTTTACAAACGGGTTTAATTCTTTGCTCAGTAGTGACATGGCTCGCTACTGGTGTCTCTACATGATAAGGTATCATAGTGCACAGCTACAAGGAAAGGGCTATAGATTTGCTAGGGGAACATTAATTGTGAATTTCCTGACTCTTGTGGATTTAATTTCAACCCTAATTCTGCCTTGGCACTAAACTTCATCTTCTTCTTTCAGTAGTAACATGGGATGACTATCATGAAGTCTTTCTGGCATTGGTGCTTTGACTTATGAAATGTTCTGTGTTTTGTGCAGATGTTGCTTGCTCTTCTAGAAATTCATGTTTGAAACAATGTCATCTTTTAGTTCCTGGCTTTTGTCATGTCAATTTTTAATTTACGTAATAAAAATAAACTGGATCTTCCACAGCTATCAGGCCCTCATCATTCTGTTCTTGCTGCTTGTTTGGCAGCAGTAAAATCAGACAACACAGAATGGCCTGTCAGCAAAGGAGGTAGACCAAGGACGCTGAGCTGGCCTGTTGAATATTGGCATGAAATTTGGGGAGATGTAAATGTTGCAACAAATGACATACTGTATAAATATAGCAATGCATTGGCCAACTTAGGGTTTTATAGACTGCAAAATTATACTGTTTGTGATAGGCTCTGCCATGAGTTCAGTGTAATTGAAATGTAAATGGATCTTAATTTGTATGGGATTTGTTTCTGCCACTAATTCCATGTTACTTTTTGCAATATGCTCTTGTAACCCTGTTACAATCATCTTATGAGAATTGGTTTCTTAATTAAAGCCAAGAAAAAGTACCAATTTTTTTTCTTAATGACACTAATTTATGAAGAAGTTAGGATTTAGCTTTAGGTCATTTTTTTTCCAGTTCAGAGAAACATAATTAGGTTTTAAACGCTTGCTTTTATATGTAGTTCAGAAAATGATTTTATTGTTATTTGCTTTCTAATGGCAGACAAGTTGGGATGGAAATACTGTTGCTTAACATAGAAGGCAGTTAGTACATATTATGGAGTTTGGAGTAGATGTACTAAATAGTAATTTGGAATGATGAAGGGTAACTGCCTAGCAGCTTGTTAGTTTGATACATCTCTGCCATCTCCTATGAACTCATGAGCTGTTTTGTGTTTGGAGTGCATTTCTTCAGAGACAAAATAATCAAAAGAACCAGTGTTCCAGGATAAATATGCTTTTTTGGACATTTGGTAGGGGGCGGGGTAGGGGTATTTAAGAGTAAATTTAGTGCTAAGGAAAGGTGCCAGACACATGGCATTACCAGTCAAAGTTGGTTAGCCAAACAATAGCTTGAAAACGCCTCTCTCTCACCAACGGAGATTAATACAATGAATACCTGTTACCATTCACTAGGCTTTGCCCCCTCTGCCAGCTCACTGAACCCTTTTGTCTCATCCTCCCATTTGCACCTGTTTATTTTCGTATGGTTCTCTATAGCCTCCAAGTGTGCCTGGCTTTTTTGCCCTGTTTATCTGTCGGTTCATATATCTCTCAGGATCTGACCCACTCACCTGAAGCATACCGTCCTGTTTCCAAGACTGTCTTTGAAAACTCTCATTTTGTCCATCAACCATAGAACCCTGCCTTCGTGGCTTACCTCGTTCTTCACAACACGTTAAACATCAATTTAAAAATCAAAGTAGGCACTTGAAGCATGTCAAAAGTACTGCTCAGGTACTGCTTACTATGCTTTTATGCTGCACCCTTTTCTCCTTTCTTACCACGAGTAAAGGTAGGCTGTTGGTGGTCTGATCTGGAAGAGGGTTTTGAATGTACAGTGTTGAGGGAGATCAAAGAAGCAACTAACTCAGTGAAATGGTAATAATGGGAAACTTCAATTACCAGTATCCAAACTTTTAAACCATCACAATGGGGCAACATTTAGGGAAATGGTTGCTTGATTTTCTAGGTTTCAGAGTAGCAGCCGTATTAGTCTGTATATGCAAAAAGAAAAGGAGTACTTGTGGCACCTTCATAAGTGAGCTGTAGCTCACGAAAGCTTATGCTCAAATAAATTGGTTAGTCTCTAAGGTGCCACAAGTACTCCATTTATTTTTGATTTACTAGAGTACTACTTGGAACACCTAGTCCTAAAGCACACAAGAGGAAAGGTTTTTCTTGACTTATTCCTAACTGAGATACAGGAGTTGGTCAAAAAAGTAATTACAGCTTAACAGCTATTGGTGATTATAATTTAAGTACTGCATCCTCAGGGAGGAATTTCATATAAAAAATAAACCTGTCACTATGCACTTAGCTTTAGAAAGGGAGATTGGGGGAAAAAGGGAGCTGATCAAAAAGGCCCTAAAGTAAAAACTTAGGAAAGTAAAATCCTTAGCCTAAAACAGATACAAAGACTGTGCATATCCCTAAACTGAAAAGGAAACAGGAAGGTAAAAGAGATGTGGTTAATTGTCAGAGATGAAGAAAGTATTCAAGCCAAACCAGTATTCTTCCGAAAATGGAAATGCAACATTAAGTGAAACTAATAAAAATAACATAAACAATGGCAGATGAAATATATACATTTGTATATTTTATGAAGACAGGGATTTTTGAAGAGTAAATACTAATTACTATTACTGGAGCAATTTGGCCTCCTGTAGTCAATTAGAATTTTTTGTGTCAGCAAATTTTAGGTGGTCAGATCAGGAAAAGGTATCCAACCAAATAACTTTTTAAAGTAAAAATTACATTGATTTAGCTGATGCTTTTGTCAACTTTTTTTTACACTTGTTAATTGCCAGTCTTGTGCTAACAAGTTAAAGGACAAGAGACACATCTTAGCTGAGTTAGCAAAACTAAAATTGGCTTGAATACAAATCAGATGTCTAATAAGCTGTATAGTGAGCATCCTCCTGGTGGATATGGGGTGCACATGCTGAGCTAGAACTCCATATGGCGGACTATTTAATGATTGACAAATATGGATCCTATTAGCATGAAATTGGTGCTTAGCCAGCAACATTTTTTGAAGATCCCATACATTTTAAAAAAAAAACCTCACTCTCTTGAAACAAACATTTTTTAGCTTTGTATCTCTGGCAACTTTGTTTCTGCCTCAACATGAGAATTTTTAAAATATTGCGCTGAATTCTGTAATAAAAATGTATTTGTGATGGGGAAGCCATAAAATAATTGTAGAATCCATTGCCTTCATGATGTGATAACTAGAGATTTAACTTCATGCGGTATTTTGTTTTGAATGTATATGGTCTACTTCAATTTTTTCCTCCACAGATGTAAACTGCAGTAATAATACAAAACTGTGTGTGTGGGGTATGACTCACTCAGGTGCGTTTGTTTTTTGCATTTGCATAGAGTGAAGACAGTCCGAGTCCTAAGAGACAACGCCTTTCTCATTCAGTCTTTGACTATACAGCAGCATCACCAGCCCCATCACCGCCAATGCGACCATGGGAGATGACATCAAATAGGCAGCCTCCTTCAGCTCGACCCAACCAACATCACTTCTCAGGGGAACGATGCAACACACCTGCACGCAACAGGAGGAGGTAAATGGATTAGTCAGGTTGTGGAGTGGTTTCTTGCTAGCCTGTCTGCTGATTCAGGCGAGACCTTTTTCAAGGCAGCAGGGATTCATTAGCATTAGAAGTGAAGTACTCCTAGCAGAAGACTGCTAGTTATACAACACTATATGATAAATATTAATTTTGAAAAATTTGTTGATAAATATTTGCTATTATCGCTGCTGAAAACTGGTATTTGGAAGTAATTAATGAGGTCAATGAAGTCTTCCTATAATTTTGTGTGGACATGTACAGTTTGAGAGGGTGGTTGCTCCTTAGCGTTTTCAGTTAGAATCCATTTATTTCTCTAATACCGCACATTACATTAGTGCGTTGTACACATAGACAATGTGTCAGAAAATCAACCAAAAACTAAAGATTCCTATTTCTGGACAGGCTATTACTACTAGTTGTAGACTAATTATTTTTATAGTGCAATAAACGTGCATGACACTTACACAACTTACAACTTTGTCCTTCCCTAATAAATGTACAATCTAATTTCAAATGAGAATGAATAAAACTGACAAGATTGATGCAAGTAGTATCATGTGATTGCTTAGATGTGTGGTGAATGTATTGCAAGGGTTTACATTTTTATCTTAGTTTAGTTTTGGCCTATGGTTCATAAGCCTCTTTTGAAGCAAAGTTTTTTGAATAAGCTCAATTAGTCATTATGGCTATGTTGAACTGGTGCCTGCACCAGTGCGTTGTAAAGCTTAAAAATAAAGACCTCTTCACTATTCTAGTTAATTATCCAAAACACAAGCGTTTGCTCCCTCACAATAGGTTTTGGAACTGTTTTTGTCACCTAACACAAATTTAAAACACATTTCCCTATGTTTGCTTCAGAAAAAAGTGATACTTTACATTCTCCAGCTTTAGGAGAAGCCATACATTTTTATGAATGCAAAAACCAGGCTTTTGAGACCAGAAACAGACCCTTTTCTATCCCCAAAGTTAAAAATTGTCAACTGGCATTTTGTTTACTGAAGCTGTAGCACATTGTTACTTAATTTAAAGAAGTCTTTTAGGGTCACAAATCCTGGAAGCTTCGGGCCACAACTTGCAAAATTATATTTGTTTTCATACAACCAGCAGTCAAAACTAATAATGCAAGTCAATGAGTTGATTTCTTGGATTGTTGCAGAGAGAGGCAATGGGGTCCAGTGGATAGGCAATTGTCTTGTGACTTAGGAGACCCGTATTTTATTTTCAGCTTCCACTGACATTCAACTGTGAACCTCTGTTTTACGCTCTTGTCCTCTGTCTTGTCTGTTTAGACTGTGACCTCCTTAGGGCAGGAACTCTTTGTACGGTGCCTTGCACAGTGGGCCTCGAACTTGCTTGGGGTTTCAAGGCACCACTGTTAATACAAATAAAAAGTAGATTATTAGTAAAATAAGCTCAATAGGCTTTTACATAATTCTGTTTAAAAGTGAAGTTAATTTTCCCTTCTTCTGATGAACTTGCTTCAAGTTTTATCAGGTTTAGTCTCTGTCACTATGTATATCCATTAATCTGTTACCCAGGTAACAAAACCTGTGCGTGCTCTGACTGGAGACTGTTTTGAAGCTGTCTGTCACCAAATGGCTAGCAAATACATCAGTATTGCCAACACCAAGCATTTAAAAAAAAAGTTAGACCCCGGAAAATCTTGATTCAAAATAAGCTCTTTGTTAGTCTGCCTTCTTCCCTCTACAGGCTCAATAATCACCTGTCATCCCACTTTGTGATTATTTAGGTTCAACATTCACCCTTATGTACACAGTGGATGCAAAGGTGGACTTCCCTCAGCTGCAAGGAAAGGGTCTGCACAGTTTGCTCTCCACTATTTGGGAAGATGGAGCTGCCGTTTTTTCCCCTCCCGTCCTTTCCTTGCCATACTCAAGCTTCCATCCCCATTCTTCCTGCCTCCCCTGATATGTAACACACCACCTTCCCTCTGCCTTCTCAGTCTTGTACTCTCATGTTCCTCCGCATCTGCTCCATGGCAGTAGCTCTGGTACTCTATTCCCTGATTGAGAACATTTAAAAAGTTACTGGGGGGGAAAAGTACTTATGTGAACAGCTAAATACAGAGAACAGGAATCTCTAGTTACAGACAGCTGTGATCGTTGTTACTGGCTAAGACCTGCATGCATCTGGTTATATTTATTTTTTGCTCCGTTTCCTCAACCTTGTTTCATTTGTTTGGTCCACAAGTTATGCCTTGTCTTTTAAGTTTTTAGAGACAGACTGTCATTTACTATTTTTGTCTGTTACCCAGCACAATGGGGCCCAAACTGGTTGAGGCCTGTGAGCACTACTGCAAGTTAAGTGCAAGTTGTAACTACTTTGCATGAAGAAAAGGAGGACTTGTGGCACCTTAGAGACTAACCAATTTATTTGAGCATGAGCTTTCGTGAGCTACAGCTCACTTGCTCAAATAAATTGGTTAGTCTCTAAGGTGCCACAAGTCCTCCTTTTCTTTTTGCGAATACAGACTAACACGGCTGTTCCTCTGAAACCTGTTACTTTGCATGAGGCATTCCCAGTAATTCCAAGTTAGTCATCTGCTAGAGCTACACATCTGGAGGTTATCTCAGAGTTTCACCTAAGGAAAGGGACATTTCTTTGCAATCTGACATGTATCTGATCATCTAGGAGAAGTCTGTATGCATCAAGTTCTGTTTTTTCCAGAGTACTACGTTCTGTGCTGCCCATAAATCAGTATATAGAAAAGTGTTGACAGTTTTTGTTATGCTTTGTTTCCTTCTGGGTAATTAACAGAAGTAAAGCTTGACCATTGGCACTACTTGTGGACAGGTAAAGGCAGAACTGAAGCTAAAAATGCTACTGTGTCTAAAGATAAATGGCAGGGGAAACTAGGGCATCTCTGCTGGGTTTAGTTTTTTCAAAATGTTGAAACTGCCATCAGTGACTTTAACCACTCCAGGAACTTTTCCAAACCCAAGTCCTTCCTTCATATGATGTTACAGCTTTGCACTGATGTTAGCTGAAGATTGGATATGTGCTACTGTAAACAGTCAGATTTGTATATGAAGTTTAAAGGTGCATATAAAGGACGTTTAAATCTGAATTCACTAAAACTGAAATCTTGCTGCCTGCATTATTAAATAAAATATCTGCAGTAAAGTTACAAAAATTATATAGGTCTATCTTATCTGTAATGATGTACAACTGTGAACAAGTGGATTTTAGTAGTAATGCAATTTTTAGACATTTAAAAGCAGTCACTAACATAAAGCATACTTGAATACCTTGGGCAAGTTGACTTGTATTGTAACTGACTGTGACATAGTACTGAATGTACACAACCTTAAAGCTAGATTTGTATCTGTGCAGCTTTGATTGTCTTGTGTGACTATGGAAAGCACTGCGGGTAAATCTTTCCAGATGACACCAATAATAGCTATGTCAGCATAACTTTATTATTAGTTATGCAGAAATTAACAAACACTATAATAGATTCTGAAAATGGAAGAATACAAGGGAAACATTTATCTGCTTATAAGACTTAAATCAGCAAAGCTCTCTGATACTACAACACAAGTAATTATAAGCAGGGTTGGTAACAACACTTGTTGTTAAGGTTGCCTGACAGTTCCCATTATAAGACACTGTTTTCAGTTGCTTATAACTTTGCCAAACTTTAATAATTTGAGCTGAAATTTTCCATCCTGGGTGTTTTTGTCTCAGGGTGATTTTGGGGGGGGGGCATTTCAACCAAAACAGTTTCAGCTGTTTTTGAAAAAAGAAAAGGAGTACTTGTGGCACCTTAGAGACTAACCAATTTATTTGAGCATGAGCTTTCGTGAGCTACAGCTCACTTCATCGGATGCATACCGTGGAAACTGCAGAAGACATTATATACACACAGAGACCAGTAGTCCAGCAGGACAGTGGGGTGGGAGGAGGTATTGTTTCATGGTCTCTGTGTGTATATAATGTCTTCTGCAGTTTCCACGGTATGCATCCGATGAAGTGAGCTGTAGCTCACGAAAGCTCATCCTCAAATAAATTGGTTAGTCTCTAAGGTGCCACAAGTACTCCTTTTCTTTTTGCGGATACAGACTAACACGGCTGTTACTCTGAAAGCTGTTTTTGAGAATGTGAGAGTAAAAAACGTTATTTTGCCCATGTTAAAACATCCTGGTGTCTTTTTCTTTGAGAAAAAGTACCCCATGGTTTGCAGCAGAGACTTGAAATTTGGCCAGAGGGTGGCCTATGTCAAATGTGCCTTTTCCAGTTCTTGTGAAAATCTGCCCAAATTATATAAGACTTGGAAAAATTGCAGTTTGCATATGCTCTGTAGAGACTTGCTAGAGCATAGCTATTTCCCAAAGATTTCATCTGCAGTGAGCATGCTGCAGTGACCAGGCAAGTCACTGAAACTAAACTTCTTACAAGTAGTCATTAATTGCTCAGTTTCTGGGTACTGACTTCAGACCCTGGCATCTGATTAGCAGAAGGCGTGAGCGCACTTGGTTGCAAATGAAGTCAATAGGAGTGTACTTTGATCACCAAAAGAGCTATGTTATGCTTCTTAATCAGGTTTTAGGTGTCTCAAATTGGGCACCCAAAATGAGTGGATACTTTTTATATTAATCTCTGTCATAGTTCCACATCTGTAAATTCCGGATAATACCACCACCTTAGCTCACAAGGGTGGTGTGAAAATAAATGAAAGTTTGTGAAGCATTCAGCTACTACAGTAAGTGCCATAGAAAAAGCTCATGAAAAAATTAATAATTAAGTCTTTAGAGTAGGGTTTGAATAGTGTGCAGTAAATAAGGCCTGGGGCCACACACTGAATAATGAGGAGAAAACAAAATATTGAATAGCTACTCATTTAGTGAGCACCATCCATTCTGTGCTCTGAATGAGTCAGGGCTCCTGTAGGGAGAAAAAAAGTATGTGATCATATCCTAGTAGTCTGTATCCTCATGCATACATACAAGATTGCACAAGCAACCATAATCCTGGCATTTTCTAACTGTTGACTGCTTGACTTGGCAACCTTCATGTCCTTTTAATGTATCTTGTGTATACAATATCTGTATAAAAGTGCTTATGTTAATTTAGCTTGTGCTGGTTCTCCTGATTGACATATATTGGTTTAGTCACTGTATACTGAAATAATTGCATCTGTACTAAGGCTTTTATCAGTATACTACTGTCGGTTTAAAAAATAAAATCACATCTCTAGCCGACATATCAATCTTGACGGAACTGTCTAGTATAGACTTGTCCTCAGTATTGGATTATGTATGACATTGTTTAAGAAAGAGGCCTGTGGCAGTTTGTGACATGTCTTCCCATTTAATATGTTTCCAGTCCTCCTGTTAGACGCCAGAGAGCGAGAAGGGATCGCCTGTCTCGACATAATTCCATTAGTCAAGACGAAAACTATCACCATCTCCCCTACGGACAGCAACAAGCAATAGAAGAGCCCCGAGCCTTCCACCCACCGAATGTATCCCCCCGTATGTTGCACCCAGCCGCTCATCCGCCACAGCAGAATGCAGTGATGGTTGACATTCATGAACAGGTGTGAGAATGTTGGGTGAACTCACTAAGGACGCTGATTTCTCTAAGACTTTCAAAAAAATCCAAGTAGTTGGCATTGAAGTTAGAACATTGTGGTAACTACTGCTTGCCGTTTGTTGTGGCAGTTTCTTTCAAGAGTCATAATGGTGCACTAGTTAAACAATAATAGTATACCCATTTAAATTTATTATAAATATTTTTGGATGTTTTTCTACATTTTCAAATATATTGATTTTCAGTTATGCTAATGAAGCATGAAAGGGCATACAAATGTTTAGCATATCTGGCATGTAAATACCTTGCAACGCTGGCTACAAGAGTGCTGTGTGAAAGCCTGTTCTCACTTTCAGGTGATGTAAATAAGAAGTAGGCAGCACTATTTTCCATAAATGTAAACACACTTGTTTGTCTTAGTGATTAGCTGAACAAGAAATAGCACTGGGTGGACTTGTAGGCTCTGAAGTTTTACAGTGATTTGTTGTTGAGTTCAGTTATGTTAAAAAAAAAATTCTACATTTGTAAGTTGCACTATCTTGATAGAGATTTCACTACTGTACTTGTATGAGATGAACTGAAAAATACTATTTCTTATTTCTTTTTTACAGTGCAAATATTTGTAATAAAAAATAATATAAAGTGAGCACTGTACTTGTATTCTGTGTTGTGATTGAAATCAATATATTTGGAAAATGTAGAAAACATCCAAAAATATTTAAATGGTATTCTGTTATTGTTTAACATTGTGATTAAAACTGGGATTAATTGTGATTATTTTTTTAATCTTGCAATTAATTGCGATTTATTTTTTAAATAATTTGACAGCCCTAATTTATATTTATTTCCACCTGTGTACTGGTTTGTTCCTGCTTGTTAATTCCCCAAGAGTGGGATCCAGACAAGCAATTCATGAAGGAAGAAGAGGGGCTTTTCAAGATAATTGCCTTTTATGGTCCGCACTCCTTGTCTCTAATTCTTTGGAGTCTTTACTGGAGATTTCTGATATAGTGTAAGAAACCAAGTAGTGGTTGGGGCCCTCTGTCTTTTAGACCCTCGGGTTTGAATGTTGAGTTCTAGTAGATGTTGCTGATTCCTAGCCCTGGGCATTTTCAGACCAGGAGTGTGGGTCCTTATTGGCAGTTACCTCAAAGCACCACAATTACAGGTATTTAACCTTTCCCTTTCCAGCTTTTAAATTAGCCTTTGGTTTTATCCACTGTTCTGTTACGTTTATTTTAGACATCGCTTGAGCTTTCACCTTAGAGTGGGAATATGCAGAGATGGTTATCTTGGGAGAAAAAAAATTATCTGCATTTTTTTTTCTTCAGTATCTCTGTGGAAAATCATTTAGCCACTCTTCCCATCAGAGTTTGGAAGATTGTTTAGCTACTTGTACATTTTTCCTTCTGATTTTAATTCGGTTTTATGTCGGAGTTTCTGCCTCCTTTTTGAAAGGAACTAATCTGAACACATGAAGGGACCCTACAGAACCTGAGATATACTGTTTGTGTCTTGGAGGATTTAATGTTTTGAGTTGAGAGTCCCCTCCCTGGCATTGTTCAGGAAGCACTGGTGTAAGCGCAGTAATCTGTTGAGGAGGATATTTTTTAAGAACAGGAATTACAGGTTTGTAACTTTCTTTTATACCCTCAGTGTAAAATGTGATTTTTCTGGTATTTAGGTGAAAGTTTGCCATTTTTAAATGGCAAACCATAACTGTTCAGAACCCTCTGAATTTTGTAAAGTAACAAAATTACTGAAAATTGTTTGTTTCAATGCAGATCCACCAGGGCACGGTCCCTGTCTCCTACACAGTAACAACGGTAGCACCACATGGGATTCCGCTCTGCACAGGCCAGCACATACCAGCTTGTAACACACAGCAGGTCCCAGGATGTTCTGTGGTTTTCAGTGGACAGCACCTTCCCGTCTGCAGTGTGCCTCCTCCAGTAAGTAGGTTTATCTAATGACCCAAGCTTTCATCTCCAGTGTGTGGGGTGGGCAGCCTGGAGCTTCACAGCTAATGTGGTTTTTCAGTTTGCATCAGAGAAATCCACTCGTCACTGGGGCAAAGTGTGGGTGTATAAGCAGACCTTTTAGCTTGATGTAAGGTTGCGTGTTTTATGCTTATGTACTTTTTTTCATAGTGGTGTAGTATTCTTATATTAACATGTTTTAACTAAAGTCAGAACTAGCTCCAGTCTCTGGACACTCATCCATAGCTTCACAAAACAAGTTCAGAAATTTGGAGGAAAGGGTTTTTAAAGTTAATCGAATAGTAGGAAGCCCCCTAAAATAATTGACAGGGTGTAAGAGGCCCCCTTCCCTCAGAGGGTGTGCGCGCATATACAAAATCAGCCCTTCCAGCACATCTCTAAAATCAATACTTTGTGTAAATATTAGCAAGATTTAAAAAAAAAAAGACTAAGACAGGCCAAAAGAGATCTCAATTATTTGGAAACACATTAACAAAGAAACTGTCAAAGCATCCTTGTTTATCTAATCACCCTGTATCTCCCACATTGCTGGGAGCAGAATAACTGACTTGCCGGGATAACTCTTTCCTGTCTCAGACCTGAAATGGTACGAAGAGTTCATCCAGATACCAGATGGGGATAATACCATCCAGCTACGTTACATGCATACCATCTTGCTGTCAGAGAGAGAAATATCATTATGTAAGTGCTGACAGTGCACTCTGTACTGTACAAGTAACAAATTAAGTAGATGCCGCCCTGAGGAGCTCACACAATCCAGAAAACTGCCTTTTCATGTGTGTTTTAAATAAGATGATAATGGAAAGTAACCATATTTTGTGTCTACACCCCAGTAATCCTTTGGGACATATAGAGTGGAAAGACACCTTTGTGTGTGCAGGGCTGCATTTCTCTCAGTACCAATTCTTCTGTACCAGTCACACTACTGAGCGCTTCTCTAGCCCCCACTTCTATACTGATTCATTTTTTTTTCTACACAGTTAACTTTGCTTTGTTTCGCACTTCTAGAAGTTATGAAAATGGGGTGACTTAACGTCGTGGTTTAAGGTGTGAACTAACATTGTGTTAAGAACCTTAATTTCCTGAGTAAAGCGCTTTCCTGACTTCAGCGTTGATTTCTCAACTTTAACAATGCATAAATAAATCTTTGTATATGTAATATTTTTATGAAGTGTATATGCAGAAGCATATCGGTCCATTTTGCAACATTTTTTTAACATATGAATGTTGACAGCCCCAATTCACACCAGTATTACTTTTTTTTTCTTCCTTTTCAAACAGAATATTCATTCCCTTTCCAGCTCCTGTGTGCTTCAGGGGCTGTTTGAGCAGTGAAAATTGCTCATATAATTTGTAAAATATTATGGTTTTGATTCTCATTTACACTAAAGACACTCTACATTGTAAATTACATTCACAGCTATTTCAAGACCCTTTACGCTGCCAGAGCAATCTATTTCAGAAGCTGCTGATGCATCTAAGTTGATGGACCAGGGACAGCAGTTTTAATTCACTTTATCCAGACCCCATTCACTCCTCATTGGATATCTTCTTCAGCTTTCTGGCATTCTGTAGTTTTCAGATGCCTGTTGGTAGCACTTCGTCTTCATAGTTGTTCCTTTGCTGCGGCACCTCAATCCTATGCAGGGAGTGGGAGCTGTCAAAATTTAGGTAATCTGTTACATGGTCAGAGTGCCAGAGAAGCAGAGGGGAGAACTCTCCTGTCTATATAAATTAAGTCACAGTTTTAAGAGCTGCTAAGGAGCAACTGATTGGAGGCGCACACACCTATCTGCCTTCCCATTGAAGCATCTCTGGGTTTTATGCAGTCTCGTAAAACCCATGAAACAGCAGAGGACAAAGAGAGAGAAGTGCAGTTGGAAAGCAGCTACTACAATTAAAACTGCAGAGGAATTAATTTTCAAGGAACCCTCCAGAATGTTTCAAAATCTGACCTGGGAGAGCACAGAGAAGAAAATCTTTAATTGAAAAATGCTCAGAGTGGTGTAATCTGATTGGAGAAGCATCTCTATGGTCCCAGTGCACACACTGGGTGGAAGATAATTATATGGGTTTGGAACCATCTTCACTTAAACTGATTGCTGCCTTATCCATGACATTTTGTTACAATACTATTTTATATTCAAAACATAACAAATTTGCCTACAAAACAGTCATAAACTATAGTTTAATCTGCTCATGCGAGGGGATAACACCTCAGTTTCATCGTGTGTATTCAGTTCAGTGAAATCGCTATATTAAAAGAATGTAACATTCGCAGGGAAACATGAATGTGAGGAAATAGTTGTCTGCCCATATTCAGCCCTGCCCTCTTGTGCTCATACATTACAGTAATTTTTAATCACATGACAGCATGATATTTCCACAAGACTGATCTCGCTCAGTGCTTATATTTGTGACCAATCAAAACAGATTGTTCACCTTACAATCACAATGTGTTGTCTGTCTCAAATTTCAGCTTTTTAGCTCCACCTGTAGATATTAGAACTGTTCCCAAAAAAGTTGTTGGTTTTTTTAAATGTTAAGTCGGCTTTTCATTGCCTTCATGTAAGAAATGACAGAACTGTGTTCGCATACATTTTTTTTTAAAAAATCACCTTTGGGCAAAGATGAGATCTGGAAAATTTTCAGTCTGGAAAATGAAAGTTTGACAGCTTCTGCAAGGCATTTGACTTGGTACCACATGGCATTTTGATTTAAAAAAAAGAAAATGATGCAAAATTAACATAGCCAGTTTTTAATCCATTTAATGTGTGCTAACTGAAAGATCTCAAAATGCAATGCAAAGAGGGAATCCTCATAGAGAGTGTGTGGTGTTTCTAGTGAGGCCCTGCAGGGATCGGTTCATTGCCCTATGCTATTTAATATTTTTATCAATGACCTAGAACGGGGTGGCCAACCTGGTACTGGTACTTGCCATGCTAGTGGCCTACCTACGCAGAGGGGGATATTCCCGTACTTGGATGACTGCCTGGTGAAAGCACCAACACTGCAGACAGCCATAGATACCACCCAACGTATGATAAAACTCTTCACCTCCTTAGGACTTTAAATAAACTTACAAAAGTCTACTCGAACAGATGTCCAATGCCTGGAATTCATTGGAGCGAACCCCAACTCCCTCAAAGCAACTGCCTCCCTTCCAACAAAACACTTTCTGACTCTACCACCTTAATCTCAACAGCGCAGAACAGCCTGCAGGTGTCTGCCAAACTTGCCTGCAACTCCTAGGCCACATGGCCACCACAACCTCTGTCGTCCAACATGCAAGGCTACACATGCGGTGCCTTCAAGCCTGGTTACGGACAAATTATGCTCCCCACAGGCACAGCATAAACAAATTCCTCACTATGCCCAGTGCAATCAAGGACTCCCTGCAGTGGTGGACCAATCCAGACAACGTCTGCAGGGGTGTGCCATTTCTGCAGAATCCACCAGTGCTCACCATCAGCATGGACGCATCCCTCCTCGGCTGTGGGGGCACATCTACAGACACATTCTGTACAGGCCCCCTGGTCTCCAGCGGAGTCCCAGCTTCATATCAACCTGCTGGAACTACAAGCGGTTCAAAATGCCTGTTCTCATTTTCTACCACTAATCCAAAACAAAACGGTACCGATCCTCACGGACAATGTAGCCAGTATGTTCTACATAAACAAGCAAGGGGGAGCTCAGTCACACTCCCTATATGTGGAAGCCATGTGTCTTTGGCAATGGTGCATCAAACACAATGTCCATGTTATAGCTGCCAGAACAACACGGCAGAGGACCTTTTATCAAGATCACTAACTTGGGGGACTAATATGAAGGGGAAAGGAGTCCAGGAGAGCTGGCTATATTTCAAGGAATCCCTGTTGAGGTTACAGGGACAAACCATCCCAATGTGTTGAAAGGATAGTAAATACGGCAGGCGACCGGCTTGGCTTAACGGTGAAATCCTAGTGGATCTTAAACATAAAAAAGAAGCTTACAAGAAGTGGAAGGTTGGACATATGACCAGGGAAGAGTCTAAAAATATTGCTCGGGCATGTAGGAATGAAATCAGCAGGGCCAAATCGCACCTGGAGCTGCAGCTAGCAAGAGATGTCAAGAGTAACAAGAAGGGTTTCTTCAGGTATGTTGGCAACAAGAAGAAAGCCAAGGAAAGTGTGGGCTGAATGAGGGAGGCAACCTAGTGACAGAGGATGTGGAAAAAGCTCATGTACTCAATGCTTTTTTTGCCTCTGTCTTCACGAACAAGGTCAGCTCCCAGACTGCTGCGCTGGGCATCACAGCATGGGGAGTAGATGGCCAGCCCTCTGTGGAGAAAGAGGTGGTTAGGGACTATTTAGAAAAGCTGGACGTGCACAAGTCTATGGGGCCGGACGCGTTGCATCCGAGAGTGCTGAAGGAATTGGCGGCTGTGATTGCAGAGCCATTGGCCATTATCTTTGAAAACTCGTGGCGAACGGGGGAAGTTCCAGATGACTGGAAAAAGGCTAATATAGTGCCAATCTTTAAAAACGGGAAGGAGGAGGATCCTGGGAACTACAAGCCAGTCAGCCTCACCTCAGTCCCTGGAAAAATCATGGAGCACGTCCTCAAAGAATCAATCCTGAAGCACTTACATGAGAGGAAAGTGATCAGGAACAGTCAGCGTGGATTCACCAAGGGAAGGTCATGCCTGACTAATCTAATCGCCTTCTATGATTACTGGTTCTGTGGATGAAGGGAAAACAGTGGATGTATTGTTTCTTGACTTTAGCAAAGCTTTTGAAACGGTCTCGCACAGTATTCTTGTCAGCAAGTTAAAGAAGTATGGGCTGGATGAATGCACTATAAGGTGGGTAGAAAGTTGGCTAGATTGTCGGGCTCAACAGGTAGTGATCAATGGCTCCATGTCTAGTTGGCAGCCGGTGTCAAGTGGAGTGCCCCAGGGGTCGGTCCTGGGGCCGGTTTTGTTCAATATCTTCATAAATGATCTGGAGGATGGTGTGGATTGCACTCTCAGCAAATTTGCGGATCATACTAAATTAGGAGGAGTGGTAGATACGCTGGAGGGCAGGGATAGGATACAGAGGGACCTAGACAAATTGGAGGATTGGGCCAAAAGAAATCTGATGAGGTTCAATAAGGATAAGTGCAGGGTCCTGCACTTAGGACGGAAGAACCCAATGCACCACTACAGACTAGGGACTGAATGGCTAGGCAGCAGTTCTGCAGAAAAGGACCTAGGGGTGACAGTGGACGAGAAGCTGGATATGAGTCAGCAGTGTGCCCTTGTTGCCAAGAAGGCCAATGGCATTTTGGGATGTATAAGTAGGGGCATACCGAGCAGATCGAGGGACGTGATCGTCCCCCTCTATTCAACATTGGTGAGGCCTCATCTGGAGTACTGTGTCCAGTTTTCGGCCCCACACTACAGGAATGATGTGGATAAATTAGAGAGAGTCCAGCGAAGGGCAACAAAAATGATTAGGGGACTGGAACACATGAGTTATGAGGAGAGGCTGAGGGAACTGGGATTGTTTAGTCTGCAGAAGAGAAGAATGAGGGGGGATTTGATAGCTGCTTTCAACTACCTGAGAGGTGGGTCCAGAGAGGATGGTTCTAGACTATTCTCAGTGGTAGAAGAGGACAGGACAAGGAGTAATGGTCTCAAGTTGCCGTAGGGGAGGTTTAAGTTGGATATTAGGAAAAACTTTTTCACTAGGAGGGTGGTGAAACACTGGAATGTGTTACCTAGGGAGGTGGTAGAAACTCCTTCCTTAGAAGTTTTTAAGGTCAGGCTTGACAAAGCCCTGGTTGGGATGATTTAATTGGGGATTGGTCCTGCTTTGAGCAGGGGGTTGGACTAGATGACCTCCTGAGGTCCCTTCCAACCCTGATATTCTATGATTCTATGATCACAAATGGGAGGTGAACACACAGGTCATCAGAGATATTTTCAAGATGAGGTGGTTCCCAACGATAGACTTCTTTGCAACTGCACAAAACTCCAAATGCCCCCAGTCCTGCTCCGAGCAGAACTCGGTTGACACACTCTGGGTGACACCTTCCTTGTCAAGTGGAGAGCCTCTTCCTGTATGCCTTCCAGCCCACCTCCCTCCTAGCCCGTGTACTCCACAAGATAAAACAAGACGGATCCAGAATGATCCTAATAGCCCCCACATGGACGTGACAAATGTGGTACCCTTACCTTCTCCACATGTTGGTCTGTCCCCCATGCATGCTCTCACTTCTGCCTCGGCTTCTATCTCAAATAACCTCCGTTGCTGCACAAGGTGAGTAGCTTTCTCATCTCTAATGGTGAGAGTAATTAACCATCAGAACAATTTACCAAGGGTCGTAGTTGATTCTCCATCACTGGCAATTTTTAAATCAAGATTGGATGTTTTTCTAAAAGATGGGCTGTAATTCAAATAGGAAGTAATTCAGGGAAGTTCTGCCCTGTATTATACAGGGCGTCAGATCAGAGCCCGTGCCTATATTTCTGCCCAGGGACACCCATCCTCAGGGCAGAGGTGATGCCTGGGTGGGGCATGCAGGGCCAGCCCTCTTCTCCCCTCCCGAATTTCTGCCCAGCAGGAGTGACAGGGCCAGGCCCCGGCTCCCTAACCTGGGGAGGCGGGAGAGCCCCGCAAGGAAGCGGTGACTGATGGGCTGGCGCTACATCCCGGGCCTGCGCCAGTTGTCCTGCCACTGTGACAGGGAGCAGAATGCTGCCCCCCACCTTGAGTGTGAGGCCGCAGGTACCCCCTCCAGACCTCCCCGACAGTACCCCTCCGAGTACACACACAGCTCTCCAGCACTCCTCCCCCCCTTGTTTCTGTAAATCGAGTGGGATGCTTTGGGGCTAGTTTTTAAAGTGATTTTGGGCTATTAATGCAGTAGAAATCTGGCAGCCATGGTGCCGGTCCCTGGGACACCTGACTCCTCAGAGTGCAGGGCAGAGGCTGGGGGCTGGCTGCTGCTGAGACTCACTGCCAACTTCTCCCCTCCTCAGACAGGCCTGGGCTTAGCAAAACTGCCACGGAGCTTTCCCTGGGTAGGCAGGGCACAGCAGCGGAATGCAGGGCTCCCTGGCCATGCTGCAGAGGAAAGAACACTCGCACCTGCTCTCCTCAGCATCCACAATGCCTCTCCCCTGCTCACCTCTCCTGCACAGCACTGACTCCTGCCGCCTCCTCCCAGTGCACAACTGGCTTTAGCCCTCAGTGCCCCATGTCTGTCCCCCGCCTCTCCTGTGGAGCTGGCTCTAGCCCTCAGTGTTCCACAACAATACAATATTTTTGTATTAATATAATGCATATCTGAAATAAACAGCTTTAAAACTTAAAAAAGCTTTAAAAATCCGGAATTACTATTTCCTCATTGCCGGAAAACATTGCTAGATATAAGCAACTGGAAAAGGCCTATTAGAATGGAAATGGCCAAGCATCTTTATTTGTAATGGTCACTACACACTCCAGCTTTAATATGTAAATATAATAACACAAAATGAAGTAAAATAGTCTGAAGTGACATGTTTTCTCAGTGTATTGTGAGGTAAGCTATCAAGATATTGTTCTCAATAGTGAATAATAGTGGTTGTGTGTGGATAAGATCAATATTCATAGGTTTTAAGGCCAGAAGGGACCATTATGATGATTTGTTACACAGGATGTTAGACTAGGCATAGAACTTTACCCAGTAATTCCTGCATCAAGGCTGTAACTTCTGTTTGAGCTTTTCTAAAAGCTTGCAGTAGGTATCTAATATTTATTTAAATGTCGTCACTGAAGTCTGTTTTAATATGCTTCAAGAATCTCCACCAAACTGTTGTACCATAGTACTTAATGTTGTAGTATATAAATTAATCTTCGGTTAATTCAGAGAACCAATCCTCAATTTATGGTATACAATAAAATTTCATTTGCAGAATAATAACCTCTTACCACAATATAAGGCTTTGGGCTGCCACGTAAATTGCATTGCAGTAGATGATGGTGAATAGTCAAGGACAGTTAATAGTACATTTCAGGGGGAACCAAAATTAAGCTCAAACTAATCTTCTGGAGTATATCAGCCTCCAGTAAAACATTGATTTTTGGTGGGTCATGACCTACACAAAACTTGACAAAGGTTAGGCTGCTAGAGTACAAAGACCACTTCCCATCATGCTGACCACTATTGTCTCATGTTCATTTGTACTCCCTTGTCCCTAGCCATCTGTTTCTTATCTTATACATAGTTTGTAAGCTCCTTGGGACAGGGACTTGTCTCTTCTGTGTTTGTACAGCACCTAGCATAAAGAGGTCCTGGTCATTGACGAGGGCTTCTGAGCACTATGGTAATACAAATAATTAGTAGTAGTAATAGAGTGAGGTTGATTACACCTCCAGTACTGGCATTTGCTCATAAGCGACATCTCTTTACCACCTGCAGAGTCAGTATTGTCAATACATACAGTGTATTGGGTGTTGACATGACTCCTGGGCCTGCAGAGGTGGAAGTGTGTTGGCGGCAATGTACTGAGCCATTGGGGACTGATTCATGGCACCTTCTAGCAGTCCCCCTCTAATCAGTAAACAAAGTACTGTTTGTTTTGCACATATTTGTATTGAGGCAGAACTGTCAGTCGCACAGCACTTATTCACTGCTGTACTGAAAACCTGCTTTTCCCCATTTTTAGGTTCTCCTTCATGACCTTGCCTGCACAGAGCCATACTGCAGGAGTTGTGTGTCTTGCCATGGTACCTTTTTAAAAAGCCGCTGGCAGTTCAGGGTGTATATGTGCTCCTTTAGCCTTGTATTCTATTGTGCAGGGGTATGAATACTGCATCCCTTTCAAGCTGTCCCTCAGTTCCTCTCTCTGCCATCTAGAGCATTCATAAAATGTTGTAAAAATTGTATGTAAAAGTAGAAGGGTTTTTTTGGTAGTTTTAAAAACTTCCTAGTTTGATTTTATTGCAGTTTTCTTCTTTCTGACGGTGGCCTCCGTTAACATAACAGCAGAGCACCTCAAATCTTGAATGTATTTATCCTCACAGTACTTCTGTGAAGTAGGGTAGTACGATCATCCCCATTGTGCAGATGGGGATCTGAGCCACAGAGAAGCTAAGTGACATGCCCAAGGTCATGCAGGAAGTCTGCTTCCTGTACATTTCTGAAGTCCCAGACTGTTGCCCTGGTCCCTAACCACCGATCGTCTTTCCTCTGGGACAATGCTTCTTCCAGCAGAAAGACTGGATTTTGTACCCAGCGCTCAAACTGCTTCACTTGACAACATGACGGGTTTCTAGGTCAAGGTTACTTTCTTCTGTTGGAGTGTGAAGAGTCCAGGACCCCTTTCACTAGGAAGTGTTATGCTTCTAAGTGCAATTGGTGTTGAAGAGACTTCCTTTTCTTTGATGTCTTGGCAACAGTTATGACTTAAGAACAGGAGTACTTGTGGCACCTTAGAGACTATCAAATTTATTTGAGCATAAGCTTTCGTGAGCTACAGCTCACTTCATCGGATGCATCCAATGAAGTGAGCTGTAGCTCACGAAAGCTTATGCTCAAATAAATTGTAGTCTCTAAGATGCCACAAGTACTCCTTTTCTTTTTGCGGATACAGACTAACACGGCTGCTACTCTGAAACCTGTTAGTTATGACTTTAGTTATGGCTATTTCTGCAAACAATGTTTCTAAGAAAGGGGTGGCTTTTTCCATTCCCTGGCGTAACAAGTTAAAGGATTTTACAGTCATGACGCTTCCCATCTGGAAGCCTTCTGATTCCTGTGACTTGAATTTGGTTTCCACTAAAACTACCAAGAGTCTTTCTGAGTCCATAGGACCTTGCTCTCTCTACCTTAGGACTGTCTTAGGACTGTCTGCTCAACCAGAAGAGTCTTGGAGCTGAATTCTGATGGTTGTCCTACCCTGTGTAATCTTCATGTCTGACTCAAGGCCCATATTTTTCCAAAGCCCCATAGCCATACTGAGGGAAGTGAAGTCACTTCCCGTGGATATCAAAATTTCTGTCCCTCCTTAGGAAGCCTAGCAGTCCGTGGCCTCTGGAAAGCTAAAGATCAGGCCATCTCAACTGAAGGGCTGTCTTAAATGCATAAGACTGTGCATGTGCTCCTGTTAGAAGCTGGCCTACATCTTGTACCTGATTTCCCAGGGCTCATTCACTAGGGAGTGTGGCTGCTTCAGTGGCAAGTATCCACAATATGCCCTTAACAGAAACCTTATGGGATTCCTCTCTGAAATTCATTCCACGCCTTCACAAATGGGGATTCTCTCAATCCTGTGTCCAGACCAGATGCTTGTTTTGGGAGGGGGCAGTGCTTTGATCGCTTTTCAGTTAACAGTGCTCCTTAGCCCACCTCCTGATAACGGTCTGAAAAATTCAGGGGAAAAGGAAAACTTCGGACTATTTGTTTTTCCATTTTAAGATGAACTGTAGAGCTGGTTAAACTTTTTTCAGATTTAAATCCCATGAAATGTTTTCCTTTCCTCAACCTGCTGCCCTTCTCCTGAGAGCATAGTGTCCTCTAGCATGCTCTGGACAGGCAATTTCAAAGGAGAGAAGAGGGGCTACCTTTTACAGAGCTTAGGGTTTCTCCACAGAGCCACAATGACATTTTCCTCTCCTATGCTTCAGAAGTTAAGGATTCTAGAGGTAGAGAAGAACTGAGCAATGCTTGGGGTTGGAATATTTATACCTAGAACTTGAGACAAGTTGCTGCTTAACTGTTATAGCTGTGTTGATCCCAGGGTATTTGAGTGAAGTAATACCTTCTATGAGACCAACTTCTGCTGGTGAGAAAAACAAGCTTTCGAGCTTACACAGAGCTCTTCTTCAAGTGACCTGATGAGAAGCTCTCTGTAAGCTCGAAAGTTTCTCTTTCACCAACAGAAGTTGGTCTAATAAAAGATATTACTTCACCCATCTTGTCTGTCCCTTAAAATTGTTGTGTAACCATGTAGTTAGGCATGTGGTTCTGAGGAGGCAACACGCATGGAGAATAGAAGCTACTGGGGTAAGTAACCCCTACCCCTTCTTGTATTTCAGTCAGAAGTCCTGTCTGATCCCGCAAGATGCGGAGCACCTTCAACTCCTTATCTTCATCTGAAGTGAAGGGTACTCGGCACCTTTCAGGTTTTGCCTGTGATATCAAAGCTCTGAAATAAATCTCAGTTCTTGAGTGGAAGTACCTCTTTTACCACATTAGGGTTATATAAAAAATCAATGCATTCTGAGGCAAGTGGTACATTTCCTTTGAATGCCACTTCTAGTGAACAACAAAACTACTGTAAATTAAAGGAATATTCAGGTTAGAAGCAGAATTGTAAAATTGTAAATGGTCTCTTCTTTTCTTTTACAGATGCTTCAGGCATGCTCAGTCCAACACTTACCAGTGCCATACGCAGCGTTTCCACCCCTTATTTCTAGTGATCCATTTCTTTTGCATCCTCCTCACCTCTCTCCACACCATCCTCCTCACCTGCCACCGCCAGGCCAGTTCGTTCCCTTCCAAACACAACAGTCACGGTCGGTATGTATCATATTTTACTAACTAACTTTCCTAGACTATTTGCTGTTATCATTCAGCTGGCTTTAAGGAAAGGGGAAAGTGAGTGCATCTGACACGCAGTAACTCTTACAGGTTTTTGATGCAATGAGAGAGCTTCCCAAGCAAAAGTCCATGGCCCATAAGAATCTTAGATACAAGAAATTACAATCACCTTTGTATTATTAGTATTTCCCAGGCCACGTACTCTCTTGTTCCTCCTTTACTCCTGTCAGGAGAGCCTAAAATAATGTTCACCTTTTTCATAGATTTCCTACTGCTTCTGCAGTTGTTTTTTCTCTCCTGGGCGCAGAAGAGAAAGTCTAAGTCGAGCAGTGGTCTTGGCGGAACAAAATCACAGGTTGCTTCCTAGAAAGAAATAGGAGAATGTGAGGAGGAATTTTCCCTTTCTCCTCTCCATGCCCCCATCCAGTTACCCTAGACAGATTTTTTAAATTGCTAATTTCGACGGAACAAAGGAGAAAAGCATAGTGTCCTTGAAAATGCATTCCAGAGAACCTAGATATTTTTTGGATATGGTTATGGAGCCCTTCCACTCAGGGAAAGCTTAGTGGAGCAGGTAACAGCTCCGTGATAGGGGTCCATACAGAAGTGGCAAGTAGGTGACCTTATTTTACATATTTCACCTAACGAAAAGTGAGACTTCATAATCCCCGTTTATTAACTCTTTGGAGATGGTGGACAGGCATCTATATCCTCCTAAAGGTTTGTTTGGCTGGCACTTTAGAAGATGCCAATATTTTATTAATACATAAATACAAAAGAGAAGTTTCAATATGATTAAGTGCTCAGGCCTGTGCATGCCCCTGATGGCTGAACCTCTGAGTCAGGTGTGGTGTTACACTTAGATCAGGTGACTCCAGTATGGTGGGGGTTGACAGCTCCTATGCCATGCCCACAGGGTTACAATGATGAGTGCCATAGAAATGCCTACAGTGTAAAGTTTTGTTCAGCAGAACAGGGGACAGAATTTCCCATTCCTTTTGTTTCCACACAGTGGTTTCCTCTGCTGTGTTTCGTGAAGTGGGTGGAGCTATCTACCTGCAACCAGGAAATAAAGGGGCAGTTAGTGAGACAGTAGGGGATTAAGAATTTTAAAAATGTTGAGACCAAGATTGATCTGATCATTGGGGTGACCTTTCTTAATAGAAGTAATATATAATATAGCAACCCTTTAGATTAGCATATCTAGCCTCATCCGCTGCTATGCACTATTTATGAATTCCTCCTAAAATTGTCTTTTGGGCTGGAACTTATGCTGCTGCTTCTCTGCCCGGAAATAATTTAAAACAGAACTGAAAATCTGTTGAATTTATTACCAGAATGTTTGTGGGGGGATGGGTAAAGTAAGGGGTGCCTCCTACTCTTGACTGTTTCACTTATGGTCCTTTACTTTGCTGTTGCTGCCAAAGAGAGACCCACCGAAGCAGATTTATTTCCCTTTTATAGGCAGATAATTGACTGGCCTCTGAGGTTAAATGCAGCACAGTATCGTTGCTGGGCTAATATTAGTGTCTTTCTAATGAAATGGTGTCACAAACAAAGCTCACTATTGTGAGGATTGCTGACTAGAACTTATATACATTCATTGGGTTTAATAACCTGGGCACCCCAAGGGAGGATTTTTGTGCCCAAGTGCAAGAGGGGAGTGGAAGCCTCTTATTTAACAGGTGATCTCTTTCTCACTAGGTACAGGGAGTGTTTTTAACATGCCTTATGTAAAAGCGATACAAGATTGACATGGCTATGAAAGCAACCAAGACAAGGCGGAAGCTCAGTACAGTGTGTCCATACCCTGCGTTTTAGTGGCAGGGGGAATGGGGTTTGGTGGAGGAGGCGTGGAGGGAGGATAACGGTTCTTTCTTCACGTGCAAACAATGAGTTTTCCCATAGGAAACATTTTTAACTTGCTCAGGCACATAGCGGAAGCTGAAGGCACCTAGATATATGTACATAATGGATTCTATAAGGAAATAGTAGAGAACTGGCACCATTTTCGAGATAATCTGTGGAATAGGCCCTTCTTTGTACTAAAGGAGTAGGCAGTTAAGATACTGCCCACCAATATGTAGCCGACTGATTCAGAGGACCATTATTAAAGTATTCCTAGATTCCAGTAGTGATTTTACTTAAAATCTGTTTGTTTTAGATACATACCTGGCTCCCACAGTGCCTCCCACTCTTCGGTGTATTTATTTTCACAGCTTTCCCATGAGGTAGGGGAAGTGCAGTTATTCCCATTTTATAGATAGGGAGCCAAGGACATGGAGACAGCGACTTTCCTCCCGGTCACACAGGGTCTCTGGAGCAAACAACTGAGCATGGGTCTCCTCTGAGTTCCAAGCTCGCATCCTGACCATCTATCCATTCTAAGTCCTTTACTGCAGTGGAATATTTTATTGAGGAACTTGCATTGACTGAAATGTTTGTGTATTTCTGTGTACCCTTGTGATTTTCTATGTACCTTGGTGATCATCTCTGGTTGCTGATTTCAAGGGGTTATTTTTTACTATAGACCAGGGGCTCTCAACCTGTTTACCATTGTGGGCTGCGTATCCAGCTGTCTGTGTTGTGTGCCAAATCCATGCAATATATATACTACTTCTATGACTCTGAGGATGTGACATGGGCCGCAGCTGTGTGCTGATTGTGCCGCGGTTGAGAACCATTGCTATAGACTGTGGCCAGAAGGACAAAAGAACTTGGAGCCTCTTGCTAAAAGTCTTTCATTTGACGTTTCACAGCTAGTTTCATTCTAGTGCATGAGGAGAGCAGTCTGCTACTCATATTCTTAGGCAATTATAGTAACTTCCATGGTTAATTGCCAGTTTGAAAATGTCCTGGCTTCTGAGTGTGACTAGCTGGGAAATGTTACTATGTACTAGATCAGGGGTTCCCAAACTGCAGGTACGTGAGACATCTCGGAGGAGGGGGTACACGGGAGAAATTGTGTAATGGTGGGTTTTATTAATTTTATTTTTTGCATTTTCATAATAGGCTACTCAGACAGAGCTTAAAACTCTGGGAATTTGTTATATAAAATATGATAGTTAATTTACTTCAAGATGTACCTATGAGAACACAGATACAGAGACGCTGACGTACAGAGTCCTCACCTCCAGTCACCGTACGTTTGCCCAGCAACTGTGCAATCTAACTGAGCTCAGAACTTAGTTTTTTTCAGTTGTATACATTGCACTATATCTGCACGTAACAGTGAAATATGGAAAGATGGCTAAAGACAGGTAGCGTTAAGAAGAACGCACAAAGTATCAGTGATGAGAAGGGTGGGGTACATGGGCATTTGGTAGATCTGAAAAGGGGGTACACCATAAGAAAAGTTTGCGAACCTCGGTACTGGATCCTTATTTAACCTCTTGGGGGATAGAGAAATGGTTGTTTTTCCACTAGTGTTGAGGACAGAAGCCATGGATCCAATCAGTTCTCTTTATTCTGTAAAAAGATGACAGCAACCGGGGAGCACAAAGCTGTAACCTTGTCTCATCTGCTGGGAAAAATTAACTATCCTAAATACAGCAAACACTATTTCTTCTTAGCCACTTCAAAGGATAGAGAACGAAGTAGAACTGCTTGGAGAACACCTTCCAGTAGGAGGTTTTACCTATCCTCCCTCAGCCCATCCACCAACACTGACTCCCTCAGCCCCTCTCCAGTTCTTAACGCACGACCCTTTACACCAGGAGGTGTCCTTTGGAGTAGTAAGTATTGCTTTCAGCACTTCCCTCTTCCTCATGCTATGCTTCTCAATTCATCAGTACCCTGGCATGGTTGTTATTGTACATCACAACTATTTTATTTAAAAATAAAATCGGATTACTGGGTAGAATTTTGTTAGAGGCTGTCACTGCATAATGAAATTTGTTTAATCTCCATGTCTAAACAAGTCAAAGGTAATGTACTAGTGACATCATTTAATGGTTTCTGATAAACATTACCTGTAGAGAGCCTGTCATGCCAGTTGCTTAGAAAAGGTTTTCTGTTCCAGCACAATCTGCTACTTCTGCTACACAACCATAGTGTTGAAATGCTGCACTTGTTTTGTAATGAATTTTTATGACACTTAGGGTATATCTGCACTGCAGTTGGGAGTGTGCTTCCCGGCTCAGGTAGGTAGACACATGCTAACATGCTTAAAATAGCAGTGCAGTTAGTGCAGGGTAGTCTGGGCAACGGCTTGAACTCACTGCCTGAGTATGTACCCAGTTGCTCCAGATGGATTTGTACTCTGATGGTTAACCTGAGCTGTTGCGTATGCTGCCGTGGTTACACTGCTGTTTTTAGCCTATTAGTTCAAGTAGAACTAGCATGTGTCTATCTGTCTGAGCTGGGAAGCACACTCCCAGCTGCAGTGAAGACATGCCGTAATTGGTTGAGTTGGGTATGGACATGTTCCACAGCAGGGTGGACAAAAAACATTTTTAAATTAAATCATGTTGCTAGTTCATTACTTCCCATTTTATCCTCTTGAATTGCTGCTGTCAGTCATCTTATGCTTGTTTGTTTAGTTTTCTGGTTTAGGTAAAATCTGAAATTCTTTAAAGATTTTTTTTCTGCTAAGAAATTTTGCGCTTAAAATGCTTACCTATACAGAAAAAGGCAAGTCCATGGCCTCGTTAATATCTTTATTCTGAGACCAAGTCAAACACTAAATTGATAAGCAAATAGTCCATGCTACATTCACAACCACTCCCATCTTCCAATACGTTGAACATCCAGTAGTTAAGAAAGCTGAAATGTTTTGGCCAAGTTATACTCCCCTTTCAGTGTTTGTAGTCTGAAGTCAATCGGAGTTGCGTTCTTAAGTCACGTAGATGCTTTTGAAAACCTTGCTCTTGGGTACCTAAAATGGGCTTAGTAGCCTAATTGTACTAATTCTGAAAGTTTGGCCTTTGTGTATAAAACTTTGTCTAAAACTATATCACTTTGTTAATGTATTAAAGTGTAAATAATTTTTCACTGTTGGCACTGAGCAGTTTCGTTTTGAAATAACATTTTAATAAAAACACAATTTTAACTCCAGATCCTGCAACCACGTCTGCACATATTTATCTTTAAGCACATAAGTAATTTCATTGAGGTCAAAGGACTATTCATTAAAGTTACATATTTTTGTAAGTGTTTGCAGCATCAGGGCCTTCATTTTCAGTATCTTTTTTACCTATAGTGCCTTGATTTAATTTACTCCACCCTGTTGCCCATGCTACTTCATTTATGTTTGTTGGTGGGAAATAGGGTTTTCTCAAGTACAAAGTTCAGCTTTTAAAAGTTGAGGAGGGATAGGAGCAGGATGAGTGTTTTTCGGTTAGCAAATTATAGAAATATCGGTTCTCCATGAGACTTTAGATTTGTTAATTTGTACTATTTGGGACAGGGAAGAGTAATCTTTGAAGCTTTATGAAAAATGATAAATGACTCCTAAATGTTAAAATTTATCCAGTATTTTTCATACTGATTTATTGAAAAGTTAAAGTTTGATGCTACTTATGTGAAATAGAAAAGAAAATGAAGTATTAAAAAGTAATTAGTCAATGGTGAATGGCTCCATTTCTGATTTTCTGGTATGCATTGACTTAGAAATAAGAGTAAATGAAAACACACAACCCATTTTGATAGTGTTGGTACTTGTACTTGGTACTAGGGAATAAAATTAAGGCTTATTGTTTTGGAGTAGAAGTCAAGTATTTAAGGTGAAGTATTTGTGGGAAAGAATGAGAGATTGCTATTATGTGTCAGTGTGTCAATTTATTGTCATAAATTTTGGGTTTTATGTATGCATATATATTTATATGATTTGTTTTAAATTGCTCAATTTAAAAAAGGAAGATCAGGTATTTTTAGGGGCCTTCTACTAATTGTAGTTCATTTTCATGGATGGCACAAACATGAAGGATGACTGACAAGGTGCCATCAAAATCCTTCAGTGATCTTTCCCTTCAATAAATAAATTATTCAATACTCTTTAAATGTCACTTCAAAATAAGTGGCAAAATTTTACCATGTTTGCCCCCATTTTAATAGGCAGAGTCAGAAATGTTTGCACAATGATACCAAGGACTAGCTTACTCTCACTCCCATTTGGGAATAAACTATACTATAAGTAGGGGCCTACTAAATTCACTGCCGTGAAAAACACATCACCACCGACTGTGAATCTGATCTCCCCTGTGAAATTTGGCTATTGGAGGGGAAGCACAGGGCTCCAGCTGCTAGTCCTGGCCAGGCTGGGGAGGGACAGGACTTCCTCTTCCCCTGCAGGGGCTGCTTCAGGAGCTGGGTCAGACCCACCTCTGGGAACCTCCACTGCCTGCAGGAAACTCCTTGGCTGCTGGTTGGGACAGCCCCTGACCCGGACAGGAGGCTACAGATCCAGCTGTTAGCCCCTGACCCGGGTGTGAAGCTGCAGGTCGAGCTGTCAGCCCCCAACTGGTAACCCACCCCTCACATACCTTGGACCCTCACTTCTGCGCTGCTGCTGGCAGGGGCACTGGCTTTCGAGCTTGGCACCTGGCAGGCTGCCCAGCTCTGAAGGCAGTGCCCCTGCCAGCAGCAGCGCAGAAGAAGGGGTGGGAATCCCATGACCCCCTACAATAGCACTGCAACTTCCCACCCCACCCTCCTTTTGGGTGGGGACACCCATAGTTACAACACTGAATTTCAGATGTAAACATCTGAAACAGTGAAGTTGACTATTTTTAAAACGCTATGACTGAAATTTACCAAAATGGACTGTGAATTTGGTAGGGCCCTAGCTATAAGGAAACTCTATACTAGTATAACTGTGTCCACACTAAGGCTTGTGCCAGGGTAACCATATCAGTAGGTCGTAAGATCACAACTCTAACCAAGTTTCAGAGGGGTAGCCGTGTTAGTCTGTATCAGCAAAAACAACAAGGAGTCCTTGTGGCACCTTAGGGACTAACCAAAATAGTTATTCTAGTACTAACCCGGTTTTTAGACCAGGCCTAAGAAGGATTTTAAAGACTATTTTGCATGGGTTACCTGTGTACGTTGTATATCTCAGCCATTTCACACAGAATGGTGGAAGCTGCATAATTAGGAATCCTTGTCTTAACAAAATTGTTTGTGTTTGAATAAACATTTGAATTTTATTTGGTAATGCGTTTTAAAAATCAGTTCTAATAGTCCAAATTTCAGTTAATTTAAATATACTAGTAAACTGTGCAAGAAAATACTGAAGCTTTTCTTCCTCCTCACAGCCTTATCCACCCTTTATGCCTCGAAGACTCACAGGGCGCAGTAGATATCGATCCCAGCAGCCAATACCACCACCCCCTTATCATCCCAGCCTGTTACCATATGTGCTGTAAGTTTTGTGCAGCTTTTTGTAGCTTGTTAAATAACGTTTTTAATGTACTTTCATTTTTAAATGGTCCCTTTAACATAGGCCTTATCCTGTCCTCAGCCCAACACTGTTCCCTTTCAGGCATAGCACATAGCAATACCTGTCCTTAGTTTGCCTTAGCATTCCCATGGTAAGGGGCTTTTTTCGGTTGTTTTTAAGTTCCTTACATGTTTACCTTTCATATCAAATTTCCCACATTTGGGCTTTGCCCACAAGCAAAAACAGTTGAGCCACTTTCAAGGATGAACAGAGTCAAACACTTGCTGTTATATTTTTTTTAAGTGTTTGTGTCCTCTTGCGAACAGTGCTAGCACTTCAACAAGCAAATGGTAGAAATGTGAAATTGGGCGGGGACATAGTCCCAGAGTCACTCATGGGTCTCTTCCTGATCCTGTGGAAGGCTGTTGAGAGTTGGTCCACCTGTAACAGTATGTAAAATATACTTGTATGCTAGGCTTTTGTATTTATTTTTTGTTATGCGGGTACAGATTACGTTCTGAAATGTCCTTACAATGGGATGAAAACTTAAGTGTTTATACTCAATTCAAATCCAACAGTCTTTATTCAGGGATAAATTGCTTTACTTAGTTTGAAACAGTTTTACTGAAAAATAATGGAACATTACATGCTGTTACTTTTTCTTATTGACTGAACTGCTAATCTGTTGTAGATGCTGAATTTCTGTCCTGAATCCAATCAGCCATTTCTTTAAGAGGGTGGGGAAGAAACAAAATTCAGGGATTATGATGGGCCTACAAAACTGGGTAGGGCTCCTTTCTGCTGGAATCGGGTGGATGAAAAGCCATATTCCATGTGCTTTGTTTGTTCTTTGGATGCTGCGTCTATTTTTGAACTGAACATAAAATGCTTGGAAAGAGAAGATGAATATTTGTATTCCTCCCTATATCTGAAAGACAGCATTGAAAAAGAGCTCATCGAGTTTCAAGTCTTTTGTTGGATTCCCAAACCTCCAGTTTCTTTCACTATGTGTACTCTGCGGTTCCAGACTCTGCTAAATTGCATTTGAATAAATGATCCAATGAACTTGCAAAGCTTTAGATCACACGTTCTTGTCAGAACTTCCCCAGATGCTGTGCCCTCCTGACTTCCCCATCCCTGGTGACTTAGCAAAGTCGAGAGACTGCTGTTGTCTGTCTGAGCCCAATGAGACCACATTTATAGTGCTCTAGAAATCTTAACTTGTGAATTTCCCTACTCTCTGCTGTAAGTTTTAAACTATAATGCTTTTTCGTAATTTTTGGCATATATATTTCTTGTTTTTAATTTAAAAAAAAGAAAATATTAAGAACAGAAAAATGAACACCCCAAGCTTGATCTCATTTCCCAGATGCAGAAACCCCTCTGTCTTCTCCCTGGGCTGAATTCCTGTAATATACACATGTATTTGTGAATGTGCAGTGGGATCTACTCTCAAAATGTGCAAATGAACCAACTTGCACGCTTATTTACATGTATTTGTGTATTAAAGAACTTAGGCTTTTTGCATTGCAGAGCCACATCAAGTTTGGGGTTACTTGTCTTTGGTCATTTTTTTTGATCTATTTTAAAAGCTGAACAGATCGAAGCCAGACGTTCTGTTCTGAATTTTAGTTATCAGTGCAATGATACTAATTAGGAGGTAAGGTTTCTATGGGAACATTGACTCGTAGGTATCTGAGACATAACCTTATAAATAGCAATTGAAAATATTCTACTGTGTGTCTCATGTGCCATGTCTTGGAGTTAACTTTGCTGTGAGTACCTTAACTGTTGAATTGCCTGAATTCTAATCCTTTATTTAATGCATTAATTTAATATTTCCATTTAATTTCTAAAGCATATTCATTTTAATAAGTGAACAAGATTACAGGTGGAGAACATTGGGCATAACTTTGCTGAAAGTTTAATTTTATGAATAGTAAATCCTATCCCTGATTGATCTTCCTGCAGATCAATGCTTCCAGTGCCACCTGCAGTTGGACCAGCTTTCAGCTTTGAGTTGGATGTGGAAGATGGAGAGGTGGAAAACTACGAGGTTGGTTTATGATGTGCAGATATGTTTGGGGAACAGTAGTTAACTTAAATGATGAATTTATATTGACTACCAATCTTTTTTTTGGGGGGGGGCCTTTTTAATAAATGTTATTCTGAAAATAGACTCTAGAAACACTACTTTACGCTTGTTGTACTGGATGTTAAAAACTAAGATGTTACGCTTTTTTATTTTGTTAATATTTCTTTTCAGAACCCTCCCAGACTACTAATCATTAATTGCTCAGCTTTTCATTCTAGATTTCACTTTTTTCTTGCATTTTAATTGATTTTTAAATATTTTACAGAAGTAAATGTCATGTAGTGCATTTTACATGACTTGCTAATCGATGTTAGCTTTACACATTAATGCTAATATTATAAGATGAATTCAGCTAAATGTGAAACATAATGCTTACAAAATTTCATCATGCACTTTGTTGCCTTAATATTAAGGGTACTGTCATAAGTAACAAATATGGAAAAAACACATACCAAGAAAGTTACAGGTTAAAAATCCTAACCTTTGAAATATGGAAATAAGATGTAAAAGTTGTGAACTGGAAGCGTATATAAATATGCAAATACCATTTCAGTTGATGCATTCTCTAATACAAATATTGATGTGAAAATAAAGCAGTAAACCATCATAGGGTGTGCGCTTAGATGGCCTGTTGGTTCAGGAAGTGCACTGATAACCTAATGTACAACTTGAAGTAGCGTATTGTTGTTAGAGTACAGCTTCGTTCTTTTTAAAACCATTCATCTATCTCAGTCCTGGCACTTGGGTTATAGTTCCTCCCAGCTAGCAGATGGACAGTGATATGTCTTAAGCTTTTCCTTTCTCTTCCCTCCCCTTCCTCCCTGCTCTCCCCCAGTTCCCTGAGCTTAGAAACCCACTTCTCCCTTTTTCTGTTCCCCAGGAACCTCGCTGCCTAATTAGTAACAGATGGTGGCCAGACAGCTACTTTAAGTTTTTGGCGACTTATTGAAACCGTCAGGCTGCAACTCTAGTGAAGTCTTTTGTTTGCTGCTTCCCCCCCCCCCCCCCCCCCAACAGAAGGTGAGAGTTGAAAGGGCAGCTGTGCTGAGGGGGAGAAGTGAGAGGGCAGTTAAAAGTTGTTTTCCCCTCATCTGCCTCTCCTTTCCAGCTCTTCCCACTGCCTGCCTCTCCTTTCCCTTGATCCATCACTTCTGTTCTGCGTGCTGCAGTGGTGCAGTATTTCCAGCTTGATATGTGCGAGCTCCACTGGAGCTGTTGCCGTGCAAGTTAAGAGATTGGATGATCTTGTGGTTAAGACAGTAGGCTGGACTCAGGAGATCCAGATTCAGCTTTCACTTCTGCCACATACTCCCTTTGTGAACAATTCACCTAATTTCTCTGTGCCTCAGTTACCCTGTTTGTGAAGCTCAGTTTGCTGCTTCCTCTCCTCCCAAGGGTATTGAAAATAAATCATTTACATGAGAGAAGTGAAGTGTTCTGATATTGTGCTCCATAGCAAAGCCTATACATGAATAAAAATATTCATAGAATCATAGAATATCAGGGTTGGAAGGGACCTCAGGAGTTCATCTAGTCCAACCCCCTGCTCAAAGCAGGACCAATCCCCAATTAAATCATCCCAGCCAGGGCTTTGTCAAGCCTGACCTTAAAAACTTCTAAGGAAGGAGATTCCACCACCTCCCTAGGTAATGCATTCCAGTGTTTCACCACCCTCCTAGTGAAAAAGTTTTTCCTAATATCCAACCTAAATCTCCCCCACTGCAACTTGAGACCATTACTCCTTGTTCTGTCATCTGCTACCACTGAGAACAGTCTAGATCCATCCTCTTTGGAACCCCCTTTCAGGTAGTTGAAAGCAGCTATCAAATCCCCCCTCATTCTTCTTTTCCGTATACTAAACATAACCCCAGTTCCCTCAGCTTCTCCTCATAAGTCATGTGTTCCAGTCCCCTAATCATTTTTGTTGCCCTCCGCTGGACTCTTTCCAATTTTTCCACATCCTTCTTGTAGTGTGGGGCCCAAAACTGGACACAGTACTCCAGATGAGGCCTCACCAGTGTCGAATAGAGGGGAACGATCACGTCCCTCGATCTGCTGGCAGTGCCCCTACTTACACATCCCAAAATGCCATCAGCCTTCTTGGCAACAAGGGCACACTGTTGACTCATATCCAGCTTCTCGTCCACTGTAACCCCTAGGTCCTTTTCTGCAGAACTGCTGCCGAGCCATTCGGTCCTTAGTCTGTAGTGGTGCATTGGATTCTTCCTTCCTAAGTGCAGGACTCTGTACTTCTCCTTGTTGAAGCTCATCAGATTTCTTTTGGCCCAATCCTCTAAATTGTCTAGGTCCCTATGTATCCTATCCCTACCCTCCAGCCTATCTACCTCTCCTCCCAGTTTAGCGTCATCTGCAAACTTGCTGAGGGTGCAATCCACACCATCCTCCGGATCATTTATGAAGATATTGAACAAAACCGGCCCCAGGACTGACCCCTGGGGTACTCCACTTGACGCCAGCTGCCAACTACACATGGAGCCATTGATCACTACCCGTTGAGCCCGACAATCTAGCCAGCTTTCTATCCACCTTACACTTCTTTAACTTGCTGGCAAGAATACTGTGGGAGACCGTGTCAAAAGCTTTGCGAAAGTCAAGGAAGAACACGTCCACCGCTTTCCCCTCATCCACAGAACCAGTTATCTCGTCATAGAAGGCAATTAGATTAGTCAGGCATGACTTGCCCTTGGTGAATCCATGCTGACTGTTCCTGATCACTTTCCTCTCCTCTAAGTGCTTCAGAATTGATTCCTTGAGGACCTGCTCCATGATTTTTCCAGGAACTGAGGTGAGGCTGACTGGCCTGTAGTTCCCAGGATCATCCTCCTTCCCTTTTTTAAAGATGGGCACTACATTAGTCTTTTTCCAGTCATCTGATACCTCCCCCGATCGCCATGAGTTTTCAAAGATAATGGCCAATGGCTCTGCAATCACATGCGCCAACTCCTTTGGCACTCTTGGATGCAACGCATCCGGCCCCATGGACTTGTGCACGTCCAGCTTTTCTAAATAGTCCCAAACCACTTCTTTCTCCACAGAGGGCTGGTCACCTCCTCTCCATGCTGTGCTGCCCAGTGCAGTAGTCTGGGAGCTGACCTTGTTAGGTGAAGACAGAGGCAAAAAAAGTATTGAGTACATTAGCTTTTTCCACATCCTCTGTCACTAGGTTGCCTCCCTCATTCAGTAAGGGGCCCACACTTTCCTTGACTTTCTTCTTGTTGCTAACATACCTGAAGAAACCCTTCTTGTTACTCTTAACATCTCTTGCTAGCTGCAACTCCAGGTGTGATTTGGCCTTCCTGATTTCACTCCTGCATGCCCGAGCAATATTTTTATACTCATCCCTGGTCATTTGTCCAATCTTCCACTTCTTGTAAGCTTCTTTTTGTGCTTAAGATCAGCAAGGATTTCACTGTTAAGCCAAGCTGGTTGCCTGCCATATTTACTATTCTTTCCACACATCGGGATGGTTTGTCCCTGTAACCTCAATAAGGATTCTTTAAAATCTTTACTGAAAGAGTCTGCCCAGTTCACTGTGACTTCATCATTCCTTGGAAGCTCAGCACATAATCTCCAGACCTGAACGCAGCTAGGCAAGAAGTGGGAGCCAGAGGTGTTGTCCCTTAAAACTATAGGTCAACCAGGTAGCAATATGAAGTCAGGTTGGGCAACTGTTTCCTCTGATTATTCATACTATTATTTCAGTTTTTTTCTGTCTAAAACAAAATATTTATCATTCTGTGAGCGCAGATGCAGGATGGATTAAGAACTGGGTCGTGAAGATTTAGATAACCCAAACAGAGCTTTCTTATACAGTTCAAAAAGTACTTACCTGGGAGCAAACTCTGAAATGAATGTTTTCCAAGAGCCTGTAATATAAGGGAAGGGGAGATAAAGATTCTCAATCCCTCTTGCTAGAACTTTGGATGAAACTGTATGGTGGGATAGTGACAACATTTTATGTCAAAAAAAATAAATTGCAGTTGCAGGGGAGCTGGAGCTCCTTTGAACAATGAGTGTAAAAAGCACAAACTCCTCTTTCTGCAGGCGCTGCTGAATTTGGCAGAACGATTGGGAGAAGCCAAACCACGAGGACTGACGAAAGCAGACATTGAACAGCTTCCATCTTACCGGTTCAATCCAAACAACCACCAGTCAGAACAGACTTTGTAAGTGCATTGCTTTGGCCTCTCAATTTAAAATGCATTATCGGTTATTTTGATCCTTCTAGGTTGGAGTCCATGGTAGCCAGTATTGTAACACAAGTGCTCAAAATGCACATCAAATGGTATGTGCCTTTTTAAATTTTCCAGCCCAGATAATAATTACCCTGACTTTGGAATTTGAGGTGTTTTAAGGTTTAAAATGATGAGTAGGTAAACTTGGAACAGTTTTTAAAAGTTGCTTGCTACATTAAAGGGACATCGTCAACTTGAAATTTACCCTATATCAAAAATAGTTTCAGGCACTGTCCCTACCTCTGAATGCCCTTGCCAGTTTTTGTGGTTTACACATTTTCCTATTAATCTGTTTATCTGTTCTATTTGGAAGACCACACAAACAAAAGGAGAAAATGATTATACATGGGAGGCAGTGAAAGTGACTATACACAAAGTGCTGTCAGATATATAAAGTAAACAAACTGGAAGGAAAAAAAATTGCCCTTTTTTCAGTCTTCTAGTTATAACAGTCTTGGGTATTACTTGTAATGAGAAGTAAGGAATAGATTTTCAGGTGGAAATGTGATTGTTTTTTGCTTTAAGTTGACGATGTTTCAACCATGATCTGTTTTTAAAAAAAAAAAAAAAAAAAAGACTGAACAGAAATATAAATTAAAGGGAGAATTTCTAAAAAGAAATAATCTGATCCAAAGTTCACACTTTTTTAAGAGGGGGGGAAAAAAAGTGGCAACTCATAATTAGCCTTTTTATATATATTAATATTTTAAAAAAACAAAAACCTATCCTAATATTAAAACTGAATGAAAAGTACTTAAGGGATTTGCACTGACTAATCTTCAGCAGCTCATTGCAAACTTCAATATTCTTATGAATCACTGTAACAAAATGTTGCTGGTGCTATTGATTGGAGTGGTGAAGATCCTGTGTGGTGGGAGCGTTAGCCCTTCCCTGTGCTGAGGTTTGAAGCCAAAGGTACACAGCATTGGATCAGCTTTGTTTACACTGGCACAGCCAGTCTACACTAGACGTTTGTTCCCATGCCGCTCCATCAGTGCAGCTGCTCCTACTAAAAACCCCACTGCAAGCACAACCTATAAGCTGTCTGTCTATAGAATGCCAATTTGTTGTTCGAATGACAAATAACTTCAAACTCTGCAATCTTTTTTTTAGGTGCGTAGTATGCATGTGTGATTTTGAGTCAAGGCAGCTACTTAGAGTCTTACCTTGTAACCACGAGTTCCATGCCAAGTGTGTCGATAAATGGCTTAAGGTAAAAAAAAAAAAAAAAAATCTGTTCCAGTGAGAATTTATAATGGCCTAGTTTGTAGTTGTACTTATTTGCAGTTGCATTTCATCTCTTGTGTCATCTCTTATTTTTCCTTTCTGATATTTAGGCTACAAAAGCCAACAGACTGAAAGGGCTGCCTCCTTTTGCAATAGCTTTATTTTCTAATAGTTGATGAAGGGAGATTATGTGAACTCTGTATCAAAACTAGTGTCATTAAAAAACTGACATGAAGAGAGTTATCTTGACCAACAAATTTAGTTCATTTTCAGTTGGACGTAACCATGCCTGTATTAATATAATTTTATGATAAAGTAGGAAAGTTTAAAGTAGAGTATGGGATTTGTGAGTAGTCCGAATACTGCTTCTGACTCTTACTTAAGCAGAATTGATATTAACTGAAAGTGAAAGTACCAAAAATCTTTCTAGCTCTTTATATAAATGTAAAGTCTGGGGGCAGGGAGAAAAATGCATAACTGGTCAAATTTCTCACCAAATTAAGGCTTTACACATGAGATAAGATATATATCTTCCAAAACAAGTTATTTTAAAAAATATGAAGAATCTAAAAGCAGGACAACACCATACAGAAGGTGCAAAGTGCGGGGTACAATTAGTTAGGTAGAAGATGATATACAGAGACAGATCTCTGCAAGCTGCATTATCCAGACCTACTGCCAGCAAGGTATGGTTTCCCATCTTGTCTCTCACATATTTTTAGTATTTTGTTCTATATGGATTCGTTTATTCTCTATTTTAATCTTTTCCATTATATATCTCTGGTTACAGCAACCCAATGAGAGAGGGAGAAATAAATATGAAATAATCATTAGAGAATAATACAGCCACTGTCTTATATTGTATCTGTTTTAAGATGCATTTTCTTTAAAAACATGGTGCAAGAGTCTAAGCAGTCTTGTTGCTTTGCTGATAGGTGCATTCTTAGATCATACACAGCTGAACATAGAGAGAGTACTACATTGGTAGGCTTCTGAGGGTCAAGAAAACAGCTGCTTTATCATGCTTACTGCAGAAAGCTTTAGTGTGGTAGTCAGTAGTAGTCTAGTTGATGAATCTACCTTCTCTTGGGTAATGAGTTCAATGCTAAACAAATGTGCATGAATAAGAGAGACTGGGATTTAGAGGCATGCTACTAGATCAGATACTCATGCTCTGAGATTGTGGAACGGGTGCCCTAAATTAAATTTAGGGCCAAACTTAACTTCAGGTAGTCTAAAGTTTTACAAAACCTAAGACCAGTAAAAATGTTTCCATACATTTATTTAAATTTCCAGTGGAAACCATTTGTATGCAGTAGATGTTCTGCAATATTCTAAACCCAAACATTGCAGCATTATGATAGTGTCTGAGAACTAGAAACTGAAGTATAAATTACTAATGTTTTTAGTAGCACACTGAGAAAAATGCAAAGAATAAGGATTGTTTTCAGATGTTTTTACTCAGGCTACGTCTACACTTGCAGATGGAAATACTGCACCACTGCCAGGATGCAGAACGCAGGTGATGGATGGATCAAAGGAAAGGAGAGGCAGGCAGTGGGAAGAGCTGGAAAGGAGAGGCAGATGAGGGGAAAACAACTTTTAACTGCCCTCTCACTTCTCCCCCTCAGCACAGCTGCCCTTTCAACTCTCACTTTCTGTTGGGGGAAAAAAAAAAGCAGCAAACAAAAGCCCTCACTAGAGTTGCAGCCTGACGGTTTCAATAAGTCGCCGAAAACTTAAAGTAGCTGTCTGGCCACCATCTGTTACTAATTAGGCAGCGAGGTTCTGAGGGCTCGCACATATCAGCCCTGAGAGACAGCAGCAGGGAAAACGCTGCCGTGTGTTCACACTATCAGCTCTGAGCGCAGTGGCATGGCCACATTAGCAGCTCTGGCAACGCCACAGAGAGCAGTGCATTTTGGTAACTATCCCAGTGTGCAAATGGCTGCAGTGTGCTGTGGAAGGGGTTTGCAATGCCTAATGGGGCAGGCCCAGCATCACATGATGCAGGTTTACCAATCCCATTGTTCCAGGGCATCCTACTAGATTGCCAGCTGCTTTTTCAAATGGGGGATGGCGTGTGACAGGGACTATGTTGTGTGTATGTGGGGGGAGAGACTGTGTGTTTTGGGGGCAGTGTGTCTCAGCTTGCTGTCTCGCAAGTTCAGACAGCGGCAGGGGGAAGGGGAAAACCCTGACATCAGACCTCACCCCTCTCTCTCACGCACACACGCCTGCCTCTGCATCAGGAGCTTTCCACAGTAATGGTTTGCTTTGTATCCTGGAGCAGATAAGCATGCCAGCTGTCAGAAATGGCGCTTTGAAAGGAGATATCTGCATGCCTGTAGGCAAGTTCAAAACAATGACGAGAGTGGCCACCTGTCTTCAAGGGATTATGGGATGTTTCTGGAGGCCAGTCACAGCACAGTAATGCAACACGTCGTCCACACTGACACCCCAGCGCTTCAACCAGGGTGCAGAAAGCTCTATGCTTCTCGTGGAGGTGGATTACCAGGGGCACTCCAGCCGCAGAGTCCAGGCGCTCTAAGTGCCTTGCCAGTGTGGACTCCTCAGGAGTTAGGGTGCCCAGGGCTGATTTAATGTGCTCCTACTTGCAAGTGTAGACAAGGCCTCAGTGATTGACAATTAACTGGAGATACTTAAGATGTTTGTGAGGACACTCACCATACATTCCATTCCACTCTTACCAGTCTCCATGCATTTGTAGCCTAGGCCACATGTGTGGGAGGTGTCCACACCAGCCTTTGCAAATGTGTTAAGTACTTCAGGTTAGATGGCAATTCAAAAGTCTAGTGAAGACAAAGCCCTAAGAAAACTGTATAGTGAAAAATCAGATTTTGGAAATGTTTCCAGTAGCAATGATGTAAGGTGATTTGTTTACTGTAGATAGGGCCCCACCAAATTCACAGCCGTGAAAAATGCGTCAGACAGTGAAATCTGGTCTCCCCCTGTGAAATCTGGTCTTTTGTGTGCTTTTACCCTATACTATACAGATTTCATGAGGAGACAAGAATTTCCCAAATTGGGGGTCCTGATGCAAAAGGGAGTCACGGGGGGCGGGGGGATCAAAAGGTTATTGTAGGGAGAGTTGTGGTACTGCAACTCTTACTTCTGCGCTGCTGCTGGTGGTGGAGATGCTTTCGGAGCTGGGCGGCTGGAGAGCGGCGGCTGCTGCTGGCCGGGAGCCCAGCTCTGAAGGCAGAGCCGCCGCCAGCAGCAGCGCAGAAGTAAGGGTGACATGCCCGGGCAGCAGCCACCACTCTCCAGCTGCCCACCGGTGGTAGTGCAGAAGTACGGGTAGCAGTCCTGCAGCCTCCCCATACAATAACCGTTTGACCCCGACTCCTCCCACAACTTCTTTTTGGGTCAGGATCCCTACATTTACAACACTGTGAAATTTCAGATTTAAATAGCTGAAATCATGAAATTTACAATTTTAAAAATCCTATGACCAAAAATTGACCAAGGTGGACTGTGAATTTGGTAGGGCCCTAACTATAGATAAGGGGATTTGATGATGGTATCCCTTAAACAACTTAAAAATCACTTCAATAGAAACTTTTGTACCTATTTTTGTTACTGGTAACATCTCAAGGTTGGTCTACATTAGAAAAATGTTACTAGTCAGTGTTGGTTAGGACTGTGATTTTTTTTTAATTATTATTATTATTATTATTATTTAAACCAGTCATTCTACTGGTATAGGCCTGAATATGGATGCAATTATACTGGTATAAAGATGTCTTATACCATTATAGTTTGTCACTTCCCAAACTGGAATAAGCTATACCAGTGGTATAAGCACTTTTATGTCAGTATAATTCCCTCAACACAGGGTGGAGGGATGTTGTCGCTTTAACTGTTCCAATATAATTAAAGCAGCAAACTTTTCTAGGGTAGAGAAGCCCCCAGGTGGTTATAACTGGAAGAGATCAAAAATTAAATATTTTCCTTTTGTCCATTTTATATTCTGTGTGCATTTGACAGCTTTCTTTGTACATTGTCAGTTTCACTGTGTTCTTCGAGTGATGATCCCTATTGTGTTCCACTGAGGGTTATACGCATGCACTTGGAGCCAGAGATTTTGAAAGTAGTAGTGTCCGTTGGTCCGCACATGCACCCTTGCTCCGCCTCATGGTTTCGTCCAAGGTGATAAAGGGCGGAGCGGACCGATGGCACCCCTCAGTTTTTCTCACCACCACATGGTTTGAGTCGGAGTTTCTACTGTTCTCTTGCCTCTTGTGACGCACTTGATTAAAAAAATAGTTTTATATTGTGTATAGTTAGTATGTTACTTTTTTGTAATAATTTTAGTGTTGTTAGTAGTAGTTTTTAGGATTTTAAGGACTTTGGAACTCTGTTTTACCGGTCGCCCCCCCCAGCCCCCATGCCTGGATACTGGATTATGCCAAAGATGTCGAGGTTCAAGATCTGCACCTCCTGCCCTATCTCACTTTCCACCAGTGACCAGCACCAGTGCTGCCTTTACAGCTTGGGAGAAGCCCCGGTTGCATACAGGTGCAGTATCTGCTTCTCCTTCCCAAGCCATACCCAGGACGGCTGGGCTCTCCGCCTCAAGAAGCACTCACGGAGGTTGTCATCAGGCTGCAGTCAGATCTAGGCCGGGGAACACCAACTCTCTCCTCCCCCTCCATACACCGGCCTGAGCAATCGGAGTGCGTCTCCTACCGCAGAGCACTATTCTGGTTCCGCTGGTACCAGTGCTATGGACCCTGTGCTGGGGCCTAGTTGTGAGGCAAGGAAGCATGCGCATAAGCATGGCAGTAAGCCTTTCTCCAGGCCCAAGTTCCAGCCATGCAGAGCTGGCATGTTCCAAGGCTCAGAAGCACAGTAAGAAGCCGCACAGAACATCTGATCTGCCCACCGAACTGCAAACTCCTTCCAGGTCAGCACTGCCAAAGTCAAGGGAGCCTTCGGTTCCTAGGCGGTTCTCCTTTTCAACTCCCATTCTGGCTCTGGTTCCGACTGCAGAGAGCGTGTCACTGACACTGGGGAGACTCGAGTCTGCCCCCGAGTCTCATGAACTCTTGCTTTGGCAGAGGTGAGGTCTCCACACCTTCAAGTGCTATTCCCTCCTAGGAGAGTATGCTTCCTCACATTAGACTTGCCTCTTTCAGGCCATGTTCCAGCCTGCTCCTCAACAGCTCCTGCAGTTCCAACAGCACCGTCATTTGAACCGGGCTCTGACTTCTCTGCATCAGAGAACTCGGACAGAAAGCAGGGTCCGCCCCTCCTCTATCGTCTGTATGCCTTCCCTAAGGTCCCGCTGACTCAACGGCAATACCCTCCCTTTGCCCAGCCCTGGCATCACTGGTATCCCACTCCTAGGGACTGTACACAACAACCACTGGATCCACCTGTTGGCCATACTGGGGGTGATGGCCGCAGTATCTGCCATTGGAATCTTCCCACTCTGCTTGTGAGGAGTCTCCAATCTCGCCCCTTTGATAGTCATCGAGCAGGTGTTCAGAACAACTATTGGAGGATGCACCACTTAGTCCAACTCCAATGGTACTGTCGGAACTGGAGTGATTGCCCTCGTCATCCCCTGATGCCATGGTGTCTTCGACTCCCTCTTTGTCCCTGGTTGACAACCGCCAATTTCAAGAACTGCTGCATGGGGTGGGGATTCCCTTTCACATCCCACTGGAGGAAGTACAAGACAAGCATCACCAGCTTCTTGACATCGTACACGCCTCAGTACTGGCCAGAGTGGCTCTACCGATCAGTGATGCCATTCTTCAACCAGAACGGACTGTATGGCACACTCCAGCTAGCTGCAAACCCATTCTCAACGGGCGGAAAAGCGATACTATGTGCCTCTGAAGGGGTCTAATTTTCTCTTCTCTTGCTCCTCAGCCAGTTCCCTCTGTTATTCAGGCAGCAGTGGAACAGGCTCAGCAGCAACACGCATGCTCCACCCCGGCAGACAAGAAAGGCAAGTGACTGGACCTTCTAGGTTGTAAGTTCTTCTCCTCTGTTAGCATACAATTCCGCATTTCCAATTACTTGGCTCTGTTCATCAAGTACTGCTTCCTTACCTACAGCAAGCTGGCGGATTTCACAGACAAACTGCCCCGGCAGGATCAAGCTCGCTTCCAGGCTGTCCTACAGGAGGGGAAATTGGTTGTGAGAACAACACTCCCGGCTGCAGTGGATGTGGTGGATACTTTCTTCGTGCACAATGGCTACAGGGATCGTCATGCACAGGGAGTCCAGTTTCCCAAGGGAAGTCTAGACCACCATAAAGGGTCTCTCTTTCGTTGAGTCTCATCTCTTCAATCAGAACACTGATTGACACCCTCAAAGACGCCAGGGCCACTCTGCGATCACTAAGTATCTACACACAATCACTCAAATGCAAATTTTACAGCCTACCTCTGACGCAGCAATGTAGAGCTCCCCAGTTCTTCCTCCAGCAGACTTACGAGTCTCCTTGCAAATGGCAGAAGACCCATTGAGCTGTCATCCTGGTTCATCTTCACAACCTTCAGCGTCTCAGAGTTAATCTTTGCAGAAGAATTATTTCGGTGTGCAACCAGAGAGCCATCAACTACCCTGTCTCACATTGTGCACCCGACCCACCCCCTTCTGGGGGCATCTAGCACTCTTTTTACCAGCTTGGTGTGTTGTAACAGACAAGTGGGTCCTGGATGTCCTTCAGCATGGCTATACAGTTGAGTTCGCAACACCACCTCACCCACATCCTCTGCCCCGGCCCTGCCTCAGGAACCATTTTCACAACAGTATCCTTGCCCAGGAAGTGGACTCCCTATTGCAGAGAGGAGCGATAGAACCTGCAGTGTATCAGGGCAGTGGGTTCTATTCCACCTATTTCCTGGTCCCCAAGAAGAAGTGTGGGTGAAGGCTGATCTTAGACCTCGACCATCTCAACCATTCCATATGCAAGCCAAAGTTTCGTATGGTCACCCTAGCAACCAGCATGCCTTCCTAAGAAGGAGTCATGTGGTGTATGGCTCTTGATATGCGAAATGCTTTCACATGGATATCCATCTTGCCCACAGTTGTTTCCTGAATTCACAGACTGCCTTCGTCGCTTCCAATACATCTACCGTTTGGACTCAACACTGCTCCACAAGTTTTCACCAAGGTTTTCTCGGTAGTGGCGGCCCACGTCTGGTGTGAAGGGGTCCTTACATTCCCTTATCTTGACAATTGGCTGCTGGCAGTGAGATCAAAAAAGAGAAGCTTGAGCCTTGACCTCCATGCTGCTCACACTCCTCTCCTCCCTGGGGATTAGTGTACATGTCGATAAATCAACTTGGGATTCCACACAATTCCTAGAATTAGTTGGGCCCACATGAGCGCGATCTCGGCACATGCCTACCTGCCAGAGGACAGGTTCCAAACCCTACAAGAGCAATTTCCATGGTGCTCTCCAGTCTTTCTGTTCTGGCCAGGACTTGCCTTTCTGTTCTTGGCCACCTGGTGGCTTGCACGTATGTGACTGCCTTGGCCCATCTCTGCTTCGGCTGTCTACAACTGTGGTTTCAGAGAGTCTGTTCCCCCACGTGCCATACCATGGACTTTCTGCTGTGGGTTCCCAACGATATCTCTTCCCTCCAGTGGTGGATGGACTCAGGCCGGGTCTACACTGGGATGCCATTCTTTTTGCCCTCCCCATGAACAACAATCATCATGGATGTGTTGCTTGTCGGATAGGGCGCCCACATGAGTGAGCACATTGATTCAGGGAACCTGGACTGGTCAGGAATTTCAGATCCACATCAACATCCTGGAACTTCTGGCAGCATTCCTCTTATCCATCTATTCCAGTCACGTTCTCACCATGTTGGACAACACCACCATCACAGTTTACTACATCAACAAGCAAGGCGGCATGAGGTCGCCCGTGTTTTGCGTGGAGGCTGTTTGGGATTGAAAAGCCCAACCTGAGTGCACCTGGGTGACTCAGAAATCAGAAGACAATGAAAAAGAACCCACATTATTTTTTCCAAATCCCATGATTAAGCCACTCATAGTATTTTTTTAGGCCTGATTCCTGATTGTTGAACACTTGGGTTTGGCAATACTGTGTGTTATATTTTTAAAATCCCAAACCATAAGTAAATAATTGTAATCCATCTTGGTTCTGGTGACATTATCAAAACTTCTGTTTTTGTTACAAGGCTTTCACAAAAAGCCCTTAGGTAGAACTACTCAGTTTTAAATAAACAGTATTTAGAAGATCTCATTAGAAAGTTTCTTTAGAATAATTTTGAGGAAGGTTACAGTACATCATTTAATGGTATGTGCATGCTTATGTTTGAGAAAATTAATTTGCCTCAAGTAACTGCACATTAAGTGAAGTTTCCATTCATGACCTGCACTTCAGTATGCACATCCAGTTCCTACTTAAACCATTGAGAGTGATGTTCAAATAAGGAGAAAGGGGACTAAATTCCATGAAATATATGCATTTAACTGATTCATTATGGTAGAGAATCCTAAAACATGGGAAAATGCTCTACTGTTAAAATTTGTAGAGCTGTTAATATAGCATTACAGGAACATGAGTAATTTGACTTAATTTGATATTAAGATGTTAGTTATTGTTTATTTAGTCTGGTTTTGTGGATTAGTTTTCTATAATTTGCTTTCAGTAAACTACAGTATATTGATACTACCACTAGATGTCCTATATAATACTACAAATAGCTAACACTGAAATATAATCTTGATGAGTGTATCTGTTCAGCTCTCAAACAATATAATCTAGGAAAAGATGACCGTTTTATTCTAAATTAGATGGATTAGTTGCATTATATCTAGAATAGAAGAGTGCAGAACAGATACTTGCTCTGCTAAGCTTAAAACCTCTATTGACATAGCTGTGTCAGTCAAGGTTGTGAAAAAAAACCTCTCCAGTGACAGTGATGCCAGCAAGACCCTCAATATAGAGAAAGATGCCAGCACAAAATGTAAAAGGGGAGGTGGTGTTCCCACATTGACAGGGAAAACTCCTCTGTTGGTATAGGCGGCATCTATGCTAAGGGACTGGGCTGACATAGGCTCTGCAGTGTACACATAGCCAAAGGTAAGGTGACTGAATTCCCTCAAATGGTTATGAAACCATAATGATGCAGGAAGAAGTGCACTTGGGTTTTGTGTCTTCAGTTTGCAGCACCGTTCCTCATTTCCCCCTAAAATGTCAATGACACTCTGATGCAAGAAGGTGTAGGACAATAATGGTTACTTACAAATGTGATGAAGAGAAAAAATATATATATTCATTTTTGGTTGCACTAAGAAACTGGAACATTTTTCTACTAATTGTGAAAATACTCAAAACTTGATCACTGTATAGACATTATTGAAAGTCCAACAGTTCACTAATCATCAACACTGCTGCTTTGATTAAAACCTTAGCGCACCTGTCTAAATACTGTAGTTCAAATTGCAAATATCAAATTGGAGGAGTCTGGGAGTCTTGTATCCCTTTTTAGGGAAGATTTTAATTGCAAATGTGATCTGCAGAGTATTTTTGAAATATTGGCTTGCCTCTTTGTAAAGACAGCCTGAAAGTGTTTATCCCTTCATTGTTAAAATTTTTTTAGCAGTATCAGGAATGTGAGTCTGATCAGTGATGAGCTGCTAAAATCTTAATAACTGGTTCCTGCCTCACCCCATGAGGGGGTTGTGGCCCACCCCCGAGACCCCTGCCCCATCCACCCCACTCCCCGTCCCCTGAGTGCCCCCAGAACCGGGCAGGGGGGTCTTGTGGGCCACTGTAGTGGGTGCCCACCCCGCCCCTGAGAGCCAGAGGGACCTGCTGGGGGGCAAGGTGGGGAGTCCTGGCAGTGCTTACCTGGGGTGGCTCCCGGGAAGCATCCAGCAGGTCCCTCTGGCTCCTAAGGGTGGAGCAGCATAGCTAGGGGGGGAGCAGGCGCTCCCCCCACTGATCACATCAAAAGTGGTGCTTAGGCACTGACTCCATGGGTGCTCCAAGGCTGGAGCACCCACACTGGCAGCTCCCTGCCCGGCCCCAGCTCACCTCACCTCCGCTCTGCCGCCTCCTCTGAATGCACCGCCCCGCTCTGCTTCTCCGCGCCGCCCCCCCCCCCCCCCAGCTTCCCACAAACCAGCTGTTCGCGCGGGAAGCCCGGGAGAGCTGAGAAGCAAGCGGTGGCTACGTGCTCAGGCCCAGGGAGGCAGAGCGGAGGTGAACTGGGGCGGGGAGCGGTTTTCCTGCCCCTTCCACCCCCCTGGGTTACCTGCTGCTGTGCGGGCGGCCCTCCTCGCCCCCCCCGCCGCCGCCGCCCCAGCTCACCTCCCCGGGCCTGAGCACAAAGCCGCTGCCTGCTTCTCAGCCCTCCCAGGCTTCCTGTGCGAACAGCTGATTCGCGGGAAGCCTGGGGTGGAGGGGAGCAGAGCGGGGCGGCGGGTTCGGGGAGGAGGCGGAGAGGAGGTGAGCTGGGGGCGGGGTGGGGAGGGGAGCTGCCAGTGGGTGCTTTGCACCCACCAAATTTTCCCTGTGGGTGCTCCAACGCCTAAGGTGCCATTTTTGGCCAGTTAAATTTAGAAGCCCTTTTAGAACCGGTTGTCCCACGAAGGGCTTCTAAATTTAACAACCGGTTCCAGCGAACCAGTGCAAACCGGCTCCAGCTCACCACTGAGTCTGATCTTCCCTGATTTTGCTGGGGGTGGGTGTTGCAGAAAATGTGCACTTAGGGTATGTCTGCATAGCTGTGGCAGCGATTTTCAGACTCCCGGTCTGCAGACTCAGGTGCTCTCTGCAGTGCTCAAAACAGCTGTGTAGGGCTTCGGGCTCTGAAGCGCATCCCTCACCCCAGGCTTCAGAGTCCAACCTCCAGCCGGAGCCCAAATGTATACACAGCTGTTTTTAGCACTGTAGACCAGGGCTCTAAGACTCACTGCCCCAGAGGGTTTTGGTTTGCTATTGTGCCATGTAGATATGCCCTGTGAGCACTCTCTCCTTAATTGAAGGGTGGCAGCACTCATTCTTGAACAGACATCTTTTTACATATAGTTCTGCATACTGTGTTCAATAGATGTTGTTAAAACCAGTCTAACTAAAACTTCTTTCTCTTCCCATCTGCTCAGCTTTCAGTGTCTTGTGATGGCATAATGTCATCATTCTCCATAATTCTTCTAGAAAATTCTCATCTCTCACAATTTGTGGGTGTTTAAAAAAAAAAAGTCAAAATTTTAAGTTGACAGACCTCTCAGGCCACCTTCACACATAATAAAGAAGCCAAAAAGGGCACAAACCCAGTTTATGTTCCTGTTGTGATTCCATTTTGGATTAGCACATGCCTGTTGTATAGTGTTGTATAAATAAGCATCCTTGTCAATGCACTAAACCTTGTTTTACTTTTGTTTCATAGGCAAATCGTACCTGCCCAATTTGTAGAGCTGATGCTTCAGAAGTGCATCGTGATTCAGAATGACCAATCTAAGAGCACAATTCTAGTTTGGGTGTTCCTAGTCACATGTATAGACGAACTATCCATCGAACTTACCCGTGTGGCTGCCAGCCTTCCCTTTACACGAAAGGGTCAATGGACCTTTTTTTGCACTGTGTGATTTAATCAATTATAAAGCTTATAATTAGTCTTCACAATTATGGGATTGTTATACTAACCGTGTGATTGGAACTCCAAAGATTTTATTTTCTTTAGCTTAATTTTGTGCGTGCACTAACATTCCCTGGTTTTTGTGTGATCGTTCCGAGTGTTGCTGCGAGGTTACCGTGGACGTGATCTTCTAGCATGTGCTTTTATAAGACGTGGTAGCTCCAAGCAATTATAGCAATCTACCTTCCATAGAGCCTTCAGATACTGTGAGTGGGAACGAATGGTGTGGGTGGGAGTACGCATCTGCACACGAGAGTGTGTGTGGGGTGTGCTAATGAGTGTGTGTGTGCGCGCGTACGTCTGAGAACCTGTATACCAGCATGTACTGAGAACGTGTGTGAGTAGTATGTATTATGCTGCAATGTATAATCTTGTGTGTTATTTAAACAGTACTAGTACTGTACACTGGTTTCTTTCCTTGTGTTTGCAGTTGCACACTGAATGCTAAGGGTGCAGCAATTATAGGCATTTAATATTTCCTCCCCTATGTACTTAATGGTATAAAAAGACCTTTTAACTTTTATTCAGACACCTGTTATTGCTTCCCCTTCACTGGCGGTTGTAAGTGTACCACTAAAGAGTGCGTTGATTGCGCCATACATGATTCATCTTATTTTTAGCTCATGTCATAAAATCCAAATTTGACATTTGCTGATTTACTGCTAATTTATCAATAGTTGCAGTATCGCACAAAATCAGTTAGCAATATTAACATTGTCAATTGATCATTTGAATGTTGATGTTTTTCTGTTTTCCTTTTTAATTCCTCTGGCCAGTCTGAATTATGTTCAGTTGATTTCAGAATAGAGGTCAGGTCTGAAGATGCTGAAGTAACATATTCCTCTCCATATGCAGAAGCTGAAAGGACATTGAGAGTCTTGTGCAACAGCTCTTCACATTGTTGGCCATTGTACTTGCTAAGTACATAATCTTTTAGCTTATAAACTTTGGCTTTAACTCATTTATGTTCTTTTTCACGTATAAGGGAGTTTGTGTAAGTGGAAGAGAGGCTACCTTTTTAGTCCTGCAACTTTATGAACAAAATATAATTCTTAGCATTTGCTCAGAGTGGAAGAACTTCTAACTTTGTCCTTGTACCACAGTAAGTTTTTGTGGTCATTCACTGCCTGGTTCAGATGGCATCAGATGCTTCTTCTACCCTTCCCTACTAGGTAGTGAGCTTTTGCATGAATAAAAAACTCCTTTGGTTTTTCTGTTAGTAGCCAGAATATTCACATTATGAGAAGAGTGTGTTAGTACACAATCAGGAACAAATAATGCTGTGAAACAGGAGTTAACCTCCATTCAGCTGCCCTGCGAATGTTATAGCTGGATTATTGAAAAATTGGCTTTGTTTAACATTTCAGACTGTTAAAGGTTTTAAAATTTGTTCTTCAGTAAAATATTTAGGTCTACGTATACCATAGTTATTGAAGAGATGCTCTGTTCTGCATCACTGTGCTTTCTCCTAAACTTTGCGTCATTACTTTGGTTGCAATAGCACAAGTGGCACAATTAGCAATATTGCTGTAACTTGCTGCCAGTCTCAGCTTTAAGTTTGTGTCATTTCTGATGCTTTTGTGTGCTGCTATGCTTTAGTATCAGTTATATTTTCAGACAGTGTTACATGTTCTCCATGCTGCTTGCCCTTCTTTGAAGGCTCTACAGACCAATCACAGCTTGTGGTTCAGTAAAACAAAATGAAAGCACAATTTTGCCCATGTTTCAGATGCTATTGCCTCTGTTTAGTTACACAAGTAGAACGAAAAACTTGCTTGTCTGTCCATATGTCAGTACCTAACACTAAGTAAATCAAAATTATTACAAAATATACAGTGTACAACAACTTTAAAATGTTCGTTTTCCCCTGGATGTGCTAAGGAATGGAACTGTCACAACATGTCACCAAACAAGTTAAATCACATATAGTAAACTTTATTTTTTTAACGAATGAAATCATGTGTTTAACAAGAAGTGTATGCCACACATCTTATAATACTTAGGGTCTTTTATATAGCTGCAAAAAACTTTCTACCTGTACAGATCTAACCATAACAAACCCTACTACACTCAGTATTCACTTCGTTGAAGCATGGAAATAAGGCACTTTTCTAAGTTAGATAGAAACGCATAATTAACAAGGCATATTTTACTAATACTGAGGTAAAGTAGTCCTCTTTCCTGAATTGGAGAAATCTTGATATGTAATGGCCCTCTTTCCCAGTAAAGTTCTGTGATGCAGTTGGAGAGTTAGGAGGCAGTAGGGTCTAATTTGGTAATATACTGAATTTAATCGTTGCACTCTTGTGGCTGATCTCTTCTGGAATGTTTTTCGTTTGCATGGGACTCTTGCAGATGTGTGCAGACTTGCTTCCTGTGGTTAGTGTGTATAAAAAGCACACATGCATGTGTTCTGAACCAGCTCAGACTGGCTACAACAGACTCCATTGTTGTGGCTGTCATGTCAAAAGAGGAGGGGAAGGGGATTCATGCTCAGCCTTTACTGCCATGTGTTATGCACATTTGTGTCTAAGTCCACAGCCTGCAATGGTGCCTGGCAGCACCAGAATACAGTAAAAGGGTTATGTTGATTGCCTCCTCCCTTCCACCTCCCCCCCCCCTTCCCACCTCCCTTCTAAAAACAACAAACTGTTGGCTTTACCATGTTGGCACTGCTGTTTTTGCATGAATTGTCAACTTAATTTGACTTCGTTCTGGTTTTTAATGGATACCAAGGCCTACAGATCTCTCCAAGGTCTCATTTTGTGGGTTTCTTTACAGAAAGCTTTTTGTGCAAAGTAATTTTTTTTGTTGTATACAGTTTTTGTACAGTCTCTTGAATGTGATTTTCTCAACTGTTAACATTTACACTTTTTGTAATACTTGGAATGGCGGGATCTACCAATGTGTTGGGTTTTTTTTAAACTTACTGAAAATGCATTTTTGACTGAGTTATCTCTAGGCCTTAATAAAAGAGCTGTGTTTTTTCCCCCTTTGGTACATTCAGTTACCTCATTTTGCTATTTGTGTTTCAGATTTGCTAATGATTATGAAAGCTTATGGGTTTTGTTGGAATCATATTTTGTCGAGTGTTTTCTTTAAATCATACTCTATTGTATCAGTTAACATGTAGTTTTAAATGTATTATAAATATCTGTAACCAAATCATTTGAAGGCTTGATAAATTTTTAACAAAATTTGTACATTTTTTATGAGAGTTACTAGTAATGCTTTACTAAGTAGTGCAATGAATTTTTATTTTTAATCCCTGTGCCCAATTTTGGAGTTGAGAGAGTTGTTCAGTAATAAATGTATGATGTACACTTAGTTTTGTCCTGCCTCTTGTTCTCCTGTTTGGGGTACATTGTTTACTCTTCTTAGTCTCCATATTTCTATTTTATTGTAAAACTTTAGAGCTGTACCACTTTGCAACTGGAATTAGTTTTTTGTTTTTTTGTTTTTCTGAGTAATGCTCTTCATATGTAAACCAAGAATTTATTTTCTTTCAGACAAAAAAATCAATATTTGGTTAACGTGTCTGCTTTTAGAACTCGCAGGAAGACAAGTTCAGAGAGCTGTAGTATATCCTTTTAAAAAATATTAAAGGTATTTTCAGCAGCATTGTCCTACATTAAATGAATGTGCAAATATGTATAATTGACAGCGTTTTCTGCCTTGATTGTCATCATCTTTCTGAAGGTTTTGCTTAACAGTAAATGTGTCATCAGGAAAATGCGAGGGAAGTAATAGAAAAATATTGGGCACTTGGACACTCTTCTGGCATGTTTTAGGTGAAGGTCTTAGTGTTTTACAAACTAGATAAGCTTTGCAACACTCCTGTGAGGTAACATCATCTCCATGAAAAATAACAAGGAGTCTGGTGGCACCTTAAAGACTAAGGCCTTGTCTACACTACGAAATTAGGTCGAACTTATAGAAGTCGGTTTTGTAGAAAGTGTTTTTATACAGTTGATTCTGTGTGTCATAGAATCATAGAATATCTGGGTTGGAAAGGACCTCAGGTGGTCATCTAGTCCAACCCCCTGCTCAAAGCAGGACTGATCCCCAATTAAATCATCCCAGCCAGGGCTTTGTCAAGCCTGACCTTAAAAACTTCTAAGGAAGGAGATTGCACTACCTCCCTAGGTAACGCATTCCAGTGTTTCACCACCCTCCTAGTGAAAAAGTTTTTCCTAATATCCAACCTAAACCTCCCCCACTGCAACTTGAGACTATTACTCCTTGTTCTGTCATCTTCTACCACTGAGAACAGTCTAGACCATCCTCTTTGGAATCCCCTTTCAGGTAGTTGAAAGCAGCTATCAAATCCCCCCTCATTCTTCTCTTCCGTAAACTAAACATCCCCAGTTCCCTCAGCCTCTCCTCATAACTCATGTGTTCCAGTCCCCTAATCATTTTTGTTGTCCTCCGCTGGACTCTTTCCAATTTTTTCACATCCTTCTTGTAGTGTGGGGCCCAAAACTGGACACAGTACTCCAGATGAGGCCTCACCAGTGTCGAATAGAGGGGAACGATCATGTCCCTCTGTCTGCTGGCAATCCCCTACTTATACATCCCAAAATACCATTGGCCTTCTTGGCAACAAGGGCACACTGTTGACTCATATCCAGCTTCTCGTCCACTGTAACCCCTAGGTCCTTTTCTAGGTCCTGTCCCCACACAAATGCTCTAAGTGCATGTAGTCAGTAAAGTGTGTCCTCAGTACTGAGGCAACCGTCGACTTCCAGAGCGTTGCACTGTGGGTTGCTATCCCACAGTTCCCGCAGTCCATTTGAATTCTGGGTAGAAATCCCAATGCCTGATGGGGCTAAAACATTGTCGCGGGTGGTTCTGGGTACATATTGTCAGGCCGCCTTCCCTCCCTCCCTCCGTGAAAGCAACGGCAGACAATCGTTTTGCACCTTTTTTCCTGGGTTACCTGTGCAGACGCCATACCACGGCAAGCATGGAACCCGCTTAGCTCACAGTCACCGTATGTCTCCTGGGTGCTGGCAGATGCGGAACTGCATTGCTACACAGCAGCAGCTTATTGCTACACAGCAGCAGACAGTGCAGTATGACTGGTAGCCGTCGTCGACATAGTCAAGGGTGCTCTTTTAACCGACCTCAATGAGGTCGGGGTGCCTGGGCAAACATGGGAGTGACTCAGCCAAGTCATTACCCTTTTAAGTTCCGTCTCATGGCGATTCAGTCCTGCCGGCAGTCCTACTGCACCTTCTTTTAATGAGCAGCCAGGAGACGATGATGGCCAGCAGTCATACTGCGCCACTTTCTGCCGAGCACCCAGGAGATGACAATGGCTAGCGATTGTACTGCACAGTCTGCTGCCAGCAAGATCTATAACGATAGATGAAGTGGATCAAAACAAGAAATAGACCAGTTTTGTTTTGTATTCATTTTGTCTTCCCTTCCTCTGTGAAATGAACGGCCTGCTAAACTCAGTTTTGCGTTCTATCCTTCAGGGGGCCATTCTGTTTCTCGCAAAGCCACCGCCTTTGTTTATTTTAATTCCCTGTAAGCCAACCCTGTAAGCCATGTTGTCGGTCGCCCCTCCCTCTGTCAGAGCAACGGCTAACTATAGTTTCACGCCCTTTTCCCTGGATTTGCCTGAGCAGGAGCAGACGCCATAGCACAGCAAGCATGGAGCCCGTTCAGCTCACCACAGCAGTTATGACCATTGTAAACACCTCATGCATTATCGTGCAGTTTATGCAGAACCAGCACCTGAAAAACCAGGCGAGGAGGCGACGGAAACGTGGTGTTGAGGACACGAGCACACTTTTCTCTAAAAGCGCATTCCCCCGCAACATGGAGATCATGGTGCTAATGGGGCAGGTTCATGCTGTGGAACGCCAATTCTCGGCCCGGGAAACAAGCACAGAGTGGTGGGACCACATAGTGTTGTAGGTCTGGGATGATTCCCAGTGGCTGCGAAACTTTCGCATGCGTAAGGGCACTTCCATGGAACTTTGTGACTTGCTTTCCCCTGCCCTGAAGCGCAAGAATAGCAAGATGAGAGCAGCCCTCACAGTTGAGAAGCGAGAGTCAATAGCCCTGTGGAAGCTTGCAACGCCAGACAGCTACTGGTCAGTCGGGAATCAATTTGGAGTGGGCAAATCTACTGTGGGGGTTGCTGTGATGCAAGTAGCCAATGCAATCATTGAGCTGCTGCTATCAAAGGTAGTGATTCTGGGAAATGTGCAGGTCATAGTGGATGGCTTTGCTGCAATGGGATTCCCTAACTGTGGTGGGGCCATAGACAGAACCCATATCCCTATATTGGGACCAGACCACCAGGGCAGCCAGTACATAAACCACAAGGGATACTTTTCAATGGTGCTGCAAGCACTGGTGGATCACTAGGGACGTTTCACCAACATCAACGTGGGATGCCCGGGAAAGGTTCATGACGCTCGTGTCTTCAGGAATTCTGGTCTGTTTAAAAGACTGCAGGAAGGGATTTACTTCCCAGACCAGAAAATAACTGTTGGGGATGTTGAAATGCCTATAGTTATCCTTGGGGACCCAGCCTACTCCTTAATGCCCTGGCTCATGAAGCCGTACACAGGCACCCTGGACAATAGTAAGGAGCTGTTCAACTATAGGCTGAGCAAGTGCAGAATGGTGGTAGACTGTGCATTTGGACGTTTAAAGGTCCCTGGCGCAGTTTATTGACTTGCTCAGACCTCAGCGAAACCAATATTCCCACTTGTTATTACAGTTTGCTTGTTGCTCCACAGTCTCTGTGAGAGTAAGGGGGAGACGTTTATGGTGGGGTGGGAGGTTGATGCAAAACGTCTGGCTGCTGAATATGCGCAGCCAGACACCAAGGTGGTTAGAAGAGCACAGCAGGAAGCGCTGTGCATCAGAGAAGCTTTGCAAACCAGTTTCGTGACTGGCCAGGGTACTGTGTGACACTTCTGTTTGTTTCTCCTTGATGAAAACCCGCCCCCTTGGTTGACTCTAATTCCCTGTACGCCACCTGCCCTCCCCCCTTCGATCACAGCTTGCTTGTAAAGGAAATAAAGTCACTATCATTTAGAAAACATGTATTCTTTATTAATTGATTATAAAAATAGGGAGATAACTCACAAGGTAGCCCGGGTGGGGTGTGGGAGAAGGGTAGGAGGGAAGGAAAAGGCCACTTCAAAACTTGTAGAATTACCGCCTTCTTTTGCTTGAGCTGTCCACTGGGAGTGGTTGGGTGCCTGGAGCCTCCCACCCCCCAGTTCTTGGGCATCTGGGTGAGGAGGCTATGGAACTTGGGAGGGAGGGCGGTTAAGCAGGGGCTGCAGCGGCAGTCTGTGATCCTGCTGCCGTTCATGAACCTCCACCAGATGCCGAGCATGTCCGTTTGATCCCGCAGTAATCCCAGCGTTGCCTCATGCCTCCTCTGATCTTCCTGCCACCACCTCTCCTCATGTTCATGCCACTGTCCTGTACTCTGCTATTGTGTTCCTCCACACAGCTCTGTCAGTGCTGGACGACTGCATGAGCTCAGAGAACATTTCATTGCGCATGCGTTTTTTTTCACCGCCTTATCTGAGATAGCCTTTGGGATGGAGGAGGGAGGCTTGAAACATTTGCAGCTGCGGAAGGAAAAAAAGGGAGTGAAGTATTTAAAAAGATACATTTTACAGAACAATGGCTATACTCTTTCACGGTGAACAACACTATTCACATTACATAGCACATGTGATTTTGGTACAAGATCGCATTTTGCATCTTATATTGAGTGCCTGCGGCTTTGGTGTTAGAGATCACACACACAGGGCCGGGCAACAGAATTCAGCTTGCAGGCAGCCATGGTAAGCCATAGCCTTTCGGCTTCTGCAACCTTCATAACAGCAGCACCCTCCTCTCCCATACCAAGCAAAGCCCGTTGAGTTGGCCATTTAGTGCTGCAGTTTTCCTGTTAATGTGCAGCAGCAGAAACCAAATAACACCCTCCCCCCGCCCGCCATCCGATTCTCTGGGATGATCGCTTTACCCCTCCCCCCACCATGTGGCTGGTATCAGAGAAGATCCCTGCTAGCCAAACGCAAAAAGCTCAGCGCCAATGCCCCCCCGCACCGCGTGGCTAACTGCAGGGAGGATTTCTTTTCAGCCATGGGCTGTTGGTCACCTCTGAATGTCCCCTTAATTAAATTCCCCTATTTCAACCAGTTTACCATGAACGATATCACTCTCCTGAGGATAACACAGAGAGATAAAGAACGGATGTTGCTTGAATGCCAGCAAACGCTGGAACCATACGCTGCCAGGCTTTGTCATGCAATGATACCAGATTACTTGCTACTAGCATGGCGTGGTAAAGTGTCCTACCATGAAGGACGGAATAAAGCTGCTCTCCCCAGAAACCTTCTGCAAAGGCTTTTAGAGTACTTCCAGGAGAGCTTCATGGAGATGTCCTTGGAGGATTTCCGCTCCGTTCCCAGACACGTTAACAGACTTCTCCAGTAGCTGTACTGGCCACCAATGCATCCCAAGTCCTCAGGGCTCTTTAATCATTTAAAAAACGCTTGCTTTTATAACATGTATTATATTTCAAAAGGTACACTCACCAGTGGTCCCTTCTCCGGCTTGGTGGGTTGGGAGGGTACTTCAGTCAGGGTGATAAAAAGATCTTGGCTGTCGGGGAGAATGGTGTGCTGGGTACTCTCCTCAAACTCGTTGTCCTCATCTTTCCCGTCTGCAAAATCCTCAGGCATGGCATAGAATACCCCATCATTGGAGTCCACGGACAGGGGTGGGGTAGTGGTGGCATGCCCCCCCCCCTAGAATTGCATGCAGCTCAGCGTAGAAGCGGCATGTCTGGGGCTTTGTCCCGGAGCGTCCGTTTGATTCTTTGGTTTTCTGGTACGCTTGTCTGAGCTCCGTAAGTTTCACGCGGCACTGTGTTGTGTCCCTGCTGTAGCCTCTGTCCCTCATGGCCTTGGAAATTTTTTGAAATGTTTTGGCATTTCGTCTTTTGGAACGTAGTTCTGATAGCACGGATTCCTCTCCCCATACAGCGATCAGATCCAGTACCTCCCGTTCGGTCCATGCTGGAGCTCTTTTTTGACTCAGGACTGCATGGTCACCTGTGCTGATGAGCTCGCCTGGCCTAACAGGAAATGAGATTCAAAAGTTCCTGGGGCTTTTCCTGTACACCTGGCCAGTGCATCCAAGTTCAGAGTCCTGTCCAGAGCGGTCACAATGGTGCACTGTGGGATAGCTCCCGGAGGCCAATACCTTCAAATTGTGTCCACACTAACCCTAATCTAAAGGGTGATGTCGATTTCAGTGCTATTTCCCTCGGGGGGAGTACAGAAATCAGTTTTAAGAGCCCGTTATGTCGAAAAAATGGCTTTGTTGTGTGGATGGGTGCAGGGTTAATTCGGATTTAACGCTGCTAAATCCGACATAAACTCGTAGTGTAGACCAGGCCTAACAGATTTATTTGGACATAAGCTTTTGAGGGTAAAAATCCCACTTCTTCAGATGCATGGAGTGAAAATTATAGATGCAGGCATTATTATACTGACACAGGAAGAGAAGGAAGTTACCTCACAAGTGGAGACAATGTCCATGTTAGAGGTGAAGCTTAAGTGTAGAGGGTTTGATTTGTTCAGGCTCCCAGAAAAAGCTGGTGGAAGGATCAAAACTATTTCTGGATCTCCTGAATCCTAATCCTATGGTTTAGTGAAAGGACCATGTATGGTGAAACTTAAAATGCAAACTACCTTTTAAAATGGTTTTTAAGTAAGTAGCAGTTAGTCCTCCAGGTTCTAAGGACGTATCTTTAAACATGCAGTTGTCAGGCCCTAAAAGTAATTTTAATAAAGGACCTATATAAATATCTTTTTGGTTTTGCAGCACTCTTTATAACAAAAAGGAGTACTTGTGGCACCTTAGAGACTAACCAATTTATTTGAGCATAAGCTTTCGTGAGCTACAGCTCACTTCATCGGATGCATTCAGTGGAAAATGCATCCAATGAAGTGAGCTGTAGCTCATGAAAACTTATGCTCAAATAAATTGGTTAGTCTCTAAGGTGCCAAAAGTCCTCCTTTTCTTTTTGCAAATACAGACTAACATGGCTGCTACTCTGAAACTAGTTATAAGAAAAGTTCACCAATAAATGGGAATGCTCCTTTTGCAGCATGTGGAGTTTCAACAGTTAGCTACTGATATTTTAAAAATGGGATAACATCACCAAAGTATTTGCACGTATACAATCTAGGAGGCTAATTAAATCTGCTTCAGTAAAGAAGATGATAGAGGATCTTAGGAAGGAAAGCCTCTCCAATGCATAGCAACATACACATTTTGTGAGGTGCAGTATAGCCCAGGCTCCTCGTACTGTGTAATACTAGGCCTACACTGAGTGGCATTCTGCCACTGAATTATGCAGCACTCTTAATTACAAAATAATTAACCTTCAGTTTTATGAAAAAATTATAAAATTCACCACTGGGTGAAAATGACAAAAAATCCATATTATTTGCTCATCTCTTGGTATTTATTTCCACAGTGGGAAAACCTTGGACAAATGCAAAGAGCTAGTTCACAGGCTGCTTCCCTCTACACCCCTAAAGGTGAAGCAAATGAAATTGTTCAGGCGCTCAACTCAGGATGGTGAGAGAGAGAGCACCGTTTAGAAAACTTACTCATTTTCTGGCTAAGCCTACCCCATGCCTGAACTGTGACCTTCCTGTCTGGTCTTCTGGGGTATATCTACACTCTTCCTGGGAGCCACGGTAGACAAACTCAAGCTAGCACACTAAAAATAACTGTGGAGATATTTGCAGCTTGGGCTCTCAAGCCCACTCAGCACACGTGGCTAGCTGGAGCAGCAACATCTAAACTGCTACATTTAGTGCACTAGCTCAAGCAGAATGAGCACAAGTCTGTCCAGCCAGGCTGGGAGACTTGCTCCCAGATGCAGTGTACGCATACCCCTGTTGCTTGGGTGCCCCAGCTGTTTGGGTCCCAAGACCTCACTCTCCCAATGGCTGAACACTGTGCCCCAATTAATAGGCGTCCCCACATACACACACCAGGCTCAACAAAAGTCAATCCTGCCCCAGTAAAGCTATGTTGGGGCACCACTCCAGTTTATACACACATTTATAAATGAATGTCCCCAGTATTCCTCTCAGCCTGTAACCTCGTTGTTCTGTTCCTGGTTTCATCCAATGTTTCCTACAGACCTGGGATGACCAGCAATGGCTGCAGAACGTCCAGGTGCTGACAGCCACTTTCCTGGAAGTCTGTGCGGCAGTTACCCGAGAACTGTAGCACCAGATGTTGACATGAGAGTTCCTCTCAGCATGGAGAATCCCAGAAGAAAGGTTTCCAAATCCACCTAAACAGCCACTAATGGGAGAGATGGTTGTAATTCAGCAGCGAATACTTTCCGGATGATCCTTCAGCAGCGTTGTCACTCTGGCTCGCTTGCTGTATGGGGTGCCTAAGAGATCTTGGTCGTTTAGCTGATTGTCCTCTTCAATCCCTATAGGTCTATGGTTGCCTGAGTGATTTCTTTAGTTGTCTGCCTCGTCATGGGCTGTGGTCAAACTATGTCCACTGTGTGCTGGGTTCTTAGGAAAAACTCTGGCCTCATGGTAAACACACATCCTGCAAGCATTACTGAAGAACTTGGCTTTGTCTTTGGTGTGTTTGTAATTCTGCTGCAGCTACTTGGCTTTGGCATAGCACTGGCATGTGTCCCGGCAGTGCCCTTTTCCCTGCGTTTGCTTAGCTAGCTGCTTCTAGATCTTGGTATTCTGATGACAATTGGAAAGATGAGACTGGACATGCTTCTCTCACCAGACAGCATAGAAGTCCAGGAGCTCCTGACAGGACCATGCAGAAGCATGGGGCCTGGTGGGGTGGTTGTAATGGTCTTGGGGTCTGAGAGCCAGTGATGAGCTGGAGTCACAGATACACTTGCGTGAATTTCAGCATTTACACTGCGGGGATGTCATGCCAAGATGATCCCAGAGCAGTGGAGAGCACACAGGTAAGCAGACAGGCCAATCCAGATGTGATGCAATGCAATGTGGGATAGCAGTGTGAGGACTCCCTGAAGCAGTACAGCCAATTCAAAATGGGGATGAGTCCACACAAACCTTATATAACTCATTCTGAAACCATTACAGTTCTTCCAAAGCAGGTTAATTGTAGCAGGATAAGATACAAGACAAAAGAAAAGATTAGTTGGTGTGTGGATGCAACATAGTTTATGCTGAAAAAAATGAAAGCTATCCTGAAAAAACATTCCCTTATAGACAAGGCCTAAGTATCTACAGCTACAGGCACTTGGATTGTATAAAACTCTTGTAACATCTCCCATCTTCTGTCTGCCACTTTCTCTCCCTTCTTGAAACCCACTTCTAGGAATACCTTCTTTTCCGTGCTTCTTCGTCACATGAGCTGGTCCCCAGCATCTTGTTTATCTTATCACATTCAGGCAGGTGGTATGTTTTACCCTGCCAAGAACTTAGTAAATTTATGGAGAGGAATGAGGGGATTTTGAATAACAGGAATACTAAGCAGCTGGAGAGAGACTAGATGAGAATAGCTTAATGTGCAATAGGCCACATATGCTAGGTGCACAAGAAATCAATAGTGCTGTTGAATCCTGATAACATGAACATGGTTACAAGTTGAACAAACAAAAGGAATGTGTGTATGTTGTAAACAGAATTCACCCTCTGTGTGGCTCCGTGGAACTTGAATGAATTTGTCCCTGTGTCTTGATATCAGTAAAGCTTTCAGTGCAGGCTTGGGTGAGCTTCTGAGAGGAAAGTTAGAATGATATTGTTTGGTCAATGCAATGTGGAGTGGATACAAAATTGACTGGCTGATGGAAGCCACAAATGGAAAGTTTTCATAACCAGTCAAACATCAGACTGGTGGTGGGGCTGTCTAAAGGAATGATAGAGAAGGACTGGGCCCCCTATCGTTAAATATCTTCATAAATCATCTGGAGAAAAAGTATTAACTCATTGAAGGAATTTGTGGCTGAAAGCCAATGACCACAGGAGGATCCACAAAAACCACATGGGATAGAAAGAAATAGCAGAAGGACCCTAGGGAATTTAGAGAAACAGGCAAAACTGATGGAAAAGTGAGGCACGTGTGGGAAAGAAATACCAAGTGCAAATACAACCTGGCTAGAACACAGTGAATGTACATTGCCTTCATCATTTGATTGCAAATTGGCCTTTCTTCCTCCCAATTGTTCTAGTTTCCAAAGTCTCTGGGCAGTCAAATCTAAACTTCCCAGCTGCTATCACGTATGTGCCTTCACCTGGTGTGAGGGTTCCTCCAGCAGATGCTAACAACTTAGAGAATGGGTTCTAGATAGCATGTGAGACTGTGAGCTGCCCAGGCACCCTCTCTGCAGCCACGTCAGACTGTGGCCTTGTGGACATGCAGCCTGCAGACCGCCTTGGGTATTCATAGATTCCAAGGGCAGAAGGGACCACTATGATCATCTAGTCCAATCTCCTGTGTAACACAGGCTGGAGAATTACCCTGAAATAATTCCTAGAGCAGATCCTTTCAGAAAACCATCCAGTCTTGATTTAAAAATTGCTAGTGATGGAGAATCTACCATGGCCCTTGATAAGTTGTTCCAGCGGTTAATTACCCTATTAAAAATGTACGCCTTATCTCCAGTCTGAAAATTTGTCTAGCTTCAACTTCCTGCCATTGGATTGTATTATACCTTTGTGTGAAGAGCCCATAATTAAATATCTGGCCACCATGTATGTACTTATAGACTGTAATCAAGTCACCCCTTAACCTTCTCTTGGTTAAGCTAGATTGCGTCTGTCACTAGACAACGAGTTCTTCTTCGAGTGCTTGCTCACGTCCATTCCACATTAGGGGTGTGTGCTCGCCATGTGCACTGGTGCCGGAAGTTTTTCCCTCAGCAGTATCTGTAGGGGAGCGGCTCTGGCGCCCTCTCGAGTGGTGCCTGCATGGTGCAGTATAAAGGGCGCCGCCGGCTCCCCCCACCCTCCGTTCCTTCTTGCCACCAGTGATCGTGCTGGGACTTCTGCTTCAGCTAGCTTTCGCTTAGTTCAGTGTATCATGAATGTTTCTTGTAAAATAGTTGTATATAATTTAGTATTTACCCTTAGTGTTAGTTCTAGTTAGTTGGTCCTGGACGGGACTCAACCTAGGGATGGGGTATGCCTCAGTTCCCAGGCTTTAAACCCTGCAATTGTTGTAAGCGGCCCATTCCCATTAGCTGTTTAAAGTGTCTAGGGGAAGGACACATAAGTGATAAGTGTCACATCTGTAAGTCATTCAAACCCAGAACGAAAAAGTAGAGACACATCCGTCTCAGGATGCTTCTGATGGAGTTGGCACTGACCTCCGCACCGGAGCAGATGTCCGACTCGGCCCCAAACACCGCAGCATTGGTACGGAACACACCACCGGTGCCGCCTATGAGCCGGCACCGATACCCCTCCCAGGCCAAGGAGCCCAAGAGGTCCGCAAGGGGAAGATCTCCCACTTCTCATAAGGGAAAGGAGAGGGCCAGAGGAGAGACCAGACCCATGCTGGGCAGCTCAACACCTCCTTCAGGGAATAGGGCCCCAGCTCAAGTTGAGTGGTCTAGCCCTGCCCGCACCATGCCTGCCACACCAGACATTGATGAAGGCCTCTGTAAACTTCAAGTTCTGTCGATGCCTGAGGCCCTACAGGCCGTGCAGGATATGCCGCCCACACCGGCTCCGGCAGTACCCAAACCCAGGGGTAAACCCACCCTGGGACCGTTCCAAGTGTCCCCGCCTCATCAGTGCCGCTCCGTTGTGGAGGTGTCATGCCTCGGACTTTGGGAGGCAGACTCAGAGGAGCCATTTTTGGTCTCCGGACCATGGACATCAACAGCAGGATTCGAGGCGCGGTTCGCTGGTAACCTGACCTCTTCTCTACAATTTATCCTAGACTACCTGCTTCATTTTAGGAACCAGGGCCTAGCACACTCTTCCATTAGAGTGCATCTTGCGGCCATCTCCGCTTTTCACCCACTGATCCAGGGCCAGATGGTGTCTTCTCATGACATGACGGGCAGATTCTTGAGAGGCCTCAAGACACTCTTCCTGCAGGTACGGACCCCCGTCCCACAGTGGGATCTTAACTTGGTCCTCTCCAGGCTCACGAGGGCTCACCTTTTGAGCCACTGGGCTCCCGCTCCCTTTCCCATCTGTCATAGAAGTGGTGACATCAGCAAGGCGAGTCTCTGAGATTAAAGCCTTGATCTCAGAACCACCATACACAGAATTGTACAAAGACAAGGTCCACCTTCCATATGAGCCAGGACATCTTCCTCCCAGTGTTCTGTCCCAAACCGCACAAGACCAGTGAGGAGAGGCATCTTCAAGCGCTGGACATCTGAAGGGCCCTGGCTTTTTACCTAGAGCGTACCGAGCCTTTCCGTAAGTCGACTCCACTCTTCATTGCCACAGCAGATAGGATGAAGGGCCTTCTGGTGTCCTTGCAGAGGATTTCCAATTGGATCACCTCTTGCATACGGACCTGTTAGAATCTAGCGGGGGTCCCACCACCGCTGATTGTCAGAGCCCACTTGACTATAGCTATGCATCCTCAGCTGCCTTCCTGGTGCACATCCCTATCCAGGACATTTGTAGAGCCACGACATGGGCCTTTGTCCACACATTCACAGCGCATTATGCCATCGCTCAGCACGCCAGAGACGATGCTGGGTTCGGCAGGGCTGTGTTACAATCTACATGTCTGTGAACTCCTTCCCGCCTCCAGCGGTACTGCCTGGGAGTCACCTAATACGGAATGGACAAGAGCACTTGAAGGAGACAGTGACCTTTTCAGTAACAGGTGTTCTTCGAGGTGTGCTGCTCATGTCCATTCCCAACCCACCCTCCTTCCCCACTGTCAGAGTTCCCGGCAAGAAGGA